>NC_090922.1:218232951-219652907 GCF_040938575.1 Ambystoma mexicanum
AAAGAAGCATATCGACATAACACAAAATTAAAAGCCTGCAAGATTTAAAACAGCACATTAGATTGCTTATTCTGATTTAATTAATTACTTGCAATAGTCTGACTCATTAAAATTAAGGTATGTTTTTCTGTGTTCAAATGACCCCCAAGCATTAGCGTACCAAGCGGGAGGCCAGACGGGGACATTTGTCAGTGGGACGCCACTCCCGTTCAGCGGCTCAAAGAGAGTGCCCAACGGCAAAGGTGTCCCACTGGCAGGACAATGTGTGCCGAGCAATTCCTGCACTGCACGCTTATTGTCCTGGAAGCAGGAAACCTTACCCTGTCCGAATGGTAGAGGTGTCCCGCTCCCAGGACAATGTCCCAAGGAGCTCCAGGAAGCAGAAGCTCCTCACATTTCTCTGTGTCAACAGAGCATTACACTGTGAGCCATTAGGCACTGATGGGAGGGAGGGGGCAACTATTAGCAGGGACTTTTGTCCCTTTAGAAATGTGTATGGGAGGGAGTAATCATAAGTGAGAAGGGTGCATAATGTCAAATGCTTTATGAAATAATGACTATGGCTCTAAAACCCAAGGGAAATTTGTGACTTTGCATGCAGGATGGGGAGAATAAAACTAAAGCCATACACTCATTCCTCCACATATTTCTCTGACAAGGTATAATATATAGTGTACAGTTAGTCTACTATGAAAGTCTAATTATTATGTAATGTGGTTTGCTTCCAAGGCACTGCTATACATAATTATTTAATCACATGAAATGTAAAGCAAAACCTTAATAAAAACCTACATTAACTAAACCTGGGAAGATGCGCACAGTTGCTTAAATTGTCCACATCCCATTTTCACCATTTAACCAAAGTGTGTGATCGTGGGCAATCCATTTAATCCCATTGTGTCTCATCTGAAGCTCTATATGTGATTCTGAAACTTATGTTAATATAACATGCCATTATACATTTTTTTAAAAAAAGCCTGATCACTATAGAGTAACTCCATATATAACAATAGTGCATTTTAGGTATTTTGCACCACAAACTTATTTGCCACTTTGCTTACTTATGGCAACTTATTCTAAAGTCACTACCATGGTGCCTCCACGTATCAAAGACTGATGATGCTCCTTGCAATGTCCTTTTCTGTGAAGTCACTTCTGTTGGTGCAATCCATATGCAAATTTGGAGGTTTCTATATATCTTGCCCCAGAGGGCTTGGACAGAGCTTTAATAGATGAGTTTGCTGCATCCGCAACAATCCTGCAGTTTTATGTGTAAAAATACCATCTGCCACTAATGTTACCAAAAAAGTACATTGGGGAAGGTGTGGGCGGTTTGGGGTGTGAATGAGACTATTCAAAGCACTGCATTTCGGGCTCACCTCACCCTCCCACTCTTGCAATGCTAAATACACCCCTGAACCCAAATGTGATTGTCCAAATCTGACCCCTCAATAGGGACAACCAGCAGCCCAGCCCTCCAGCAAACATATACGCAGCTGAGCTCAGCTCTGCATTATGTAATGAGACAATGCGAGCCTGGCTGAGCACCTCAGCCAAGCTTGCGCTGTCCAATTACATGTTCAATGAATGCCCTCCCCCCGCCCCCATTACGCCCATGGTGGTACTTAAGGACCTGATTGCTGCTTCAAATCTAGATGTACTCAAATGAAACCTGGTTTTCAGCCAATTCCGTTTCTCATTTCCATTTGCTCGTTCCATTGGACTTTCAGATCAAGTGGCAAAACCTCGAGCATCAGAAGGGGGGGAGGGGGGCGACATTGTTTTTACATCCTCCTTAATACAGTCTAATTTTTACTGCTCAGATTGCAACAAGCTATCCCAAGATTGTGCATGTACTTTCTCTCTTTCACCGAATGAGTCACTTCTTGTGGTTCTTTGCTACCAACCGCCTGGCACTATAGGCTTATTTCGTGATAATCTATATGAATTCAAAAGGTTCTATATTTGTGTATGGCACCCTTCTCATATGTTCTTACACTACTTTCCTTACAGTTCACCCACATCATGTGATACATATACATATAGGGGGAAGAGGAAAGCGTGAAACACAGCACTGGTTTCTGTGCATAAAGATTAGGAGTTAGGGTATAAACAGTTTCTGGTAATACTGTTCCTTTTTAGCTTACTTTAATTCCCTTGCATATAGTCATGTGTGTATGTATTGTGGCGTCTTTATGGTTTCTGTGCAGTAGTGCAATTATGTTGTTATAAAGGCAATGGGAGCTACTTCTTACATGTTTCACAGGGTGTGCAGTCATTTTTTTTTAAAACAATGTCAAAAGACAATGTTGAAAAGAAAATATCGAACAGAAAAAGTCGAATTCTTTTTTAAAAAATTATATATTTATTTTGGGGTCCGGGAATAAAAACAGAAGGGGTAAAATAAAAAAAAAAATTTAAAAAAGTGGGGTTCGGGGGAACCCCCCCATTTCGAAAAAAAAACATATTGAAAAAGAAATTACTTTTTTTCTGAAAAAATGACTATGAACCGTTTCACAGTACTCGACACTCTAAAACAAATGCATTCATGATTTCACTATGGAAATGGAAAGATTTTGAAGGTTACACTTCCATGAGGCATGGTGCAGACAATGGCGACGTTTGCACCCGAGTTTCTTCATGTACAGTGAAGTGTGTAATACAATGGTGTGTATAGCAATGCATTCCTCCATTACCTACTTATCTCATGATAGTTCTTCCAATAATCTTTGATAGTTTTCTGCCACCATTACAATAACAATCCCTTGTGGAGGCTTCCTATTAAAAGTAAATGCACATGTGATGTATCAGTGATGTCATGAATGAGATTTGTGATGCATCTTTGATGTCATGGGTGTTATTCCTTGCAGT
This sequence comes from Ambystoma mexicanum, assembly GCF_040938575.1. NCBI lineage: Eukaryota > Metazoa > Chordata > Amphibia > Caudata > Ambystomatidae > Ambystoma > Ambystoma mexicanum. The sequence goes on from NC_090922.1 coordinate 218,235,823, forward strand.
GCACACTGGTGGCGCTAGTTATGGTTGCTTAGCTTACCATAACGTTTGCATTTCGTTTTTTTCTCCTCGGTTTTACCTGTAACCATAACGTCTCTGTCAACGTTTTTTCCATCAAATTTCATAGGTTTTTGCTAGTGCAACTTAATCATAACGTCCCTTTAATAAGGTTTTGTGTATATATATATATATATATATATATATATATATATATATATATATATATATATGATACATTACTCACCGTAATCGTATTTCTGATGCTTGTATCTGCTTAGATTCACATGCTGTGCATAGGCCGACATCTAGTGATCTAGTGGAAGCTGCAGAGTATTACAGTTTGTTTTTCGAAACTCGAAAATGGGCGTCGACACAAGGCGTGCCAGTAATACTATCCCTAGTGTGACGACCACTGTACCCAAGATCCCTCACGCGTCTAGGATCCTCAGATTGTATTTTTTCTGACATGAGGTAGCATGAGGAGTAGCGTGAGTACAGATAATCCAAGCAGATAGACAGCAAGGTAAGACTACAAGCAATCATGTGCCTTCTCTCAGAGGGGAGGAAGGGTGGGTTGCATGTGATTCTAAGCAGATACAAGCATCAGAAATACGATTACGGTGAGTAATGTATCCCTTCTGAGGCTTGTGGAATCTGCTTAGATCAAATGCTGTGCATAGATTAGCGAGCAGTACCTGAAGAAGGAGGTGGGATGTGAGAAGGGTCATGAGCAAATAAGTGTCTTAGAACCGCTTGTCCCACCTGTGTATCTGCCTTGGAATGGGTGTCAATGCAGTAATGCTGAGTAAAAGTGTGAATAGAGCTCCAAGTAGCTGCTTTGCAAATGGTGTCAAGGGGTACATTTGCAATGAAAGCCAGCGTGGCCCCAATGCCTCTAGTAGAGTGGGCTCTTGGTGTGAAAGGCAGAGTTCTTTCAGAGAGTGAGTAACACAGCTGGATACAGTTAACAATCCACTTCGAGATGGCACCTTTAGAGACGCGATCCCCCTCTCTGCCTGTAGCTATGGAGACAAACAGTTGATCTGTTTTTCTTAGCGGTCTGGTTTTATTTGCATAGTAGAGGACCGCCCTACGCACATCTAGGGTGTGTAGTTTCACCTCAGCCGAGCTTTGCGGGTCCTGGAAGAAAGCCGGAAGCTCGATGGACTGGTTTACATGGAATTTTGATATAAATTTAGATGAGAACCTAGGGTGTGTGCGTAAAACCAGTTTGTCTTTATGGACAGTAAAGAAGGGATCCTGCACTGACAGAACCTGAATTTCACTGACCCTTCTTATAGAAGTAATTGCTACTAAGAAGGCCGTTTTATAAGTCAGGTGTTTGAGACTGCTTTTATGCATGGGTTCGAAAGGGGGGCCCATGAGCTTGGCTAGCACCACATTAAGGTCCCACCTTGGTGGTGGGTTTGAAATAGGAGGGTGAAGTCTCTTTACTCCTTCCATGAAGGCTTTAACTACTGGTACTTTCCACCACGAAACCTTGCTATGGGAAGTGGTGTAAACCGACAGGGCTGCCAGGTGTACTTTCAGTGAGTTAAAAACCAATCCTGCATCTAGCAGGTGGAGCATGTATGTAACAATAGTGGAAGGAGTGCAATCAACCGGGTTGATTTGTCTACTCTGGCACCATATAACGAACCTCTTCCACTTGTCAAAGTAACAGTGCCTTGTGTTTGGTTTCCTAGATTCCTTTAGGATGTCCATACACCTCTGTGGCAAATTGAGATGTCCAAACTCTATGACCTCAGGAGCCATGCTGCCAGGTTCATCGAGTTGGGTTGCTGGTGCACTGTTTGACCTTGATGCTGGGACAGTAGGTTGTACCAGGCTGGAAGTTTGATGGGCTCGCACACCGCCATCCTGCGTAGGTGTGGGAACCACGGTTGTCTTGCCCACATGGGAGCAACTAGGACGAGCGTCATCGACTCCCTGTTCATCTTGTTCACCACTTTCCTGGAGAGGAGTTGGTGGAAAAGCGTACACAAACATCCCTGACCAGTTCATCCACAGCGCATTCCCCTGGGAGTCTGGTTGGGGGAGCCTGGATGCAAATCCTGGGCATTGTCTGTTTTCGCTTGTGGCGAATAAGTCTATAGTGGGGAAACCCCACTGAGAGAAGATATCTTCTACGACCTCTCTGTGTAGAACCCATTTGTGTTCCTCTGGGAGGGAGTCTCTGCTCGGAGCATCCGCTAGGGAATTGAGCTCCCCTGGAACATGTTGTGATGACAGGAAGATGTTCCGTCTGAGTGCCCATATCCAGATTTTCTGGGCAAGCTTGGACAGATTTGGCAAGCGAGTCCCTCCTTGCTTGTTCAGGTAGAACATGGCTGTTGTGCTGTCCGTCCGGATTTGCACTGACAGGTTTAGTAGGTGGGGCTTGAACGCCTGAAGCGCTCTGAATACTGCCAGAAGCTCTAGCAGGTTGATGTGGTTCTTGGCCACTGAGTGAGACCAGAGACCCTGAGCTGTGTGGTGGAGATGGTGAGCTCCCCTCCCCGTCAGACATGCATCTGTAGCGACTACTGCCTGTACTTCGGGATCGTAAAAGGGTTTCCACTGTGCGAGATTCTCTCTTGTCCACCAGTGAAGGCTTTGTACCAGTGTTGGCGAAACGACCACTAGATCGTCCCACTCACCACTTGCCCGAGACCACTGTTTCGCCAACCATTCCTGCATGGGACGCATGCGCAGGCGCGCGTGGGGCACAGGTAAATACATGACGCCATCATGCCCAGTAAACGCATTGCTTTGCGTACCGTTATTTGTTGACCGGACTGATAATGCGGAATTTGCAGTAGTATATTCCGAATCCTTTCTCCTGAAGGAAAGGTCAACCCCTCTTGGGTATCTAGGATTGCTCCTAGGAATTGTTTTGAGGTGCTTGGCACCAGGCTTGACTTTTTCTCGTTGATTGAGAAGCCTAACTCGTGGAGGAGGTCGATAGTCCTTTGAATGTTTGTCCTGCAAATTCCTGGGGTTTCCCCCGTTATGAGCCAGTCGTCCACATAAGGGTACACACTGGGATTGCCTCCCTGCGTAGGTGTGCAGCCGCCACCACCAGTACCTTGGTGAATACCCTTGGTGCTGAAGCTATCCCGAAGGACAGTACCTTGAATTGGTAGTGTCGACTGTCCACCTTGAAGCGCAAATACTTTCTGTGCGCTGGGAACATGGAAATATGAAAATAAGCATCTTTCATATCCAAGGTTGCCATGTAATCCCCCTTTTTTAGGAGGGGGATTACCTCTTTTTTTTTTTACTTGTATTTTAATTGTATTTCAATTTTTACAAGATCTTTTCCTTCACTCTGTTGTGGGGTGCTTCTTAAGATCGTTAATTATTTTGTTTCTTCTTTATGATATTCTTTAGGGTACTGTTTCTTCTAGTTTAGGAGATGCTGTTTTTCGTTTTGATCTCAAGTGTCCTTTTCTTCTAGTTTCAAACTGTCCAGGAATTTTGCAGTTGCTATAGTCAGTGAAATTGAATCCCCACTCATACGCTTGTTCCACCAATCCTCTTCCCTTATGGTCTGGAGCTTTGATCCGTGTGGGTGAAGATAAGTTTGTCTGGGGTTGCTCGTACCAGGACAGTGAAGGAGTAGATGTCTAAGAGTTTCGGTGTCCCCACTTGCACAGAAACGGCACTTGTTGGTCATTGATTGTTTCCTGGTGTAAAGGATCTCATTTGTCTTCAGGATGTTTAAGCGAGCTCTCAGAAAGATTGTACGCAGTCTTTTGTCTGGGAACTTTTTAAGTAGTTTCTTACATCATCCAGCTTTTGTGTGTTGGTTGTGTGATGGGCCGAAGTTGTGTGTTCATCAGCTATTTCAAGTGTTTCGATCCAATCTTGTAATTTTAATTTTTTCTTTATTTTTCCAGGAATGCGTTCAATTTCCCATTCAGAACAACCAATATTTGCAGCTTGATCTAGAAGGTTTTTGTACCATGTTGTTAGCATTCAATTTTGGCCACTCTTCATTTCTGCAAAAATGATTTCCAGGATTTTTGGTCGTGGATGCCTTAGAATCTTTCCCAGGAACAATAAGCTATTTCTCTCCACCACTGATTTCAATGATTGCAAACTTAATTCCCGTCGAATGTTTGCTACCGGGGTGGAGTTTGGAAATCGGAGCACTCTCCGCCAAAATATTCCTTCCAGTTTTGCCCACAGTGTTTTCGGCAGATAAGGCATTGCCTCTGCTCTGTAGGTTAGAGCTGGAGTGGCTTTTGCTTTGAAGAATCTTATTATTGGCAGGACTGAGAATTTGCCGAATTTACGTTCCAAATATACGGCTTGTGCTGCTAGTGTTTTTGCCTTGGAGAATAGATGTTCTTGCATTGTTATTTCAATTCTGCTGCACAATAGTTTGACCCCCAGGTATGTGAAGCTCTTTACTGTATCCAGTTTTTCTGAATTTGCAAACCACTGGGGGCGTCTACTCTGTTTAGATCCTTTTTCCATGATCATTATTTTGGTCTTTGAGGTGTTAAGTTCCAGATCGTTTTTCTTTAGGTAGCAGGATATGCTATCCAGTTGTCTCTGGAGTCCAATGGGCGTTTGGTCAAATAAAAGAATGTTGTCCGCGTAGAGCAGACGTGTCACTTTCTGCTTCCCTATTTGAGGAAGAAATGAACGGGTGTCTTTCTGCGTCCACTATATCCGCCATGTATGCTTTATACAATGCTGGTGCCAGAGGGCACCCTTGTTTGACACCTCTCGCTGTCTTTATGATTGTAGACAACGAGCCTGCTGTGTTAAGCCGGACTCTGACGGAGGTGTCGCTATGCAAGGCCTTCATTGGTTCCAGGATAAATAGTGGGCAGTTTTGTTTTTCGAGTTTCGTCCATAATTTACCTCTATTGACACGATCGAAGGCCTGGACCAAATCGATTGTAGCAATGAAGATTCTCGGTTGGCCTTCTAGGACTTTGGACTTCAGGATGCTAATCAGCATGATGTTGACGGAGGTCCCCAAGTTCTTTTCGAAACCCAATTGAAATGGGTCTGCTATTTTAGCCTCCTTTTGCCATGCCTGGAATTCGTCTAGCACCAAGGAGCAGAAGAGTTTTCCAAGCACATCCAAAAGTGCTATCGGCCTGTAGTTTTTCGGGTCATCTCTCAGGCCCTTCTTGTAGATGGGGACGATGTTTGCTGTTCTCCACGTGTCAGGAATTTGTCTTGTGTTCCTACATCTTCGGAAAATCTCTGTTATTAGCGGCGCCCAGGCTTTTGCGTCCTGTTTTAGATGAGTGTTGGATATTCCGTCTGGGCCAGGTGCACGAGAGTTGTTTAACTTGTAGATCTTTTCCAGAATGGCCTGCTCAGAGCAAGTTATCCATTGCGATGTATTTGGTTTTTCCACTACGGTTTCTGGTATTGTAGGTTCTTTAAATAGTTCAGTGATGTGTTCTACCCATTTCTCTTCTGGGACACTGTTGGTGATGGTCTTATCTGTGGTAGTCTGATTGGTTTTGATTAGTTTCCAGAAGTCTTGTGAATTCTTTTTACACACTGTTCTCAACATGGATTCAGCGTCTTCTTGGTATAATTTCCAGCGCACTGATTGGAGCCATGCTTTTTAGCCTTTTTTTTGTATAGTTGCCGATTTTAGATTTGATTGTGTTGGATATCGTTTTGCTTGTCGTATTATCTTCCGTAAGGAGGATTTCTTTATCCTCAGCTCTTCGTTATATTTGTGCAGATGAGTTGTTTCCGGTCTTCTCTTTTGCATTGGGCGTAGATGTGGAATGAGAAGAGGATAGTAGGCCAATTTTTCAGGGGTAGCTTTAATAGACCTTTGTCTATAGTAGGATGTTGTAATATCAATTAAGACATCTGAAGTCATTTTCAGCCGGCTCCCTTGTGCGTTTGCTTCAAGCTTGTAAGGCATTGCTGTGGTCACGTATGTTCTTACTGGCCACGTTGCAGATAGTAAGTTGTGATCACTGCTGGTGGTTTTCACTACCTTAAAGCTCGTGATTGTAGAGTGTAGCTCTTTGGAGGCGAAAATGTCGTCGATGGTACTTTTCTTTCCTTCGCTTTCCCATGTAGGGGTGGTGGTGCTGGCAACTTCTAAAGAGTTCAAATTGTACAAGTCTCTGGATTTCATCAACTCCGACCAAGCGCAACCGCGAGCGATTGAGCATGGATTTGTTGTATTTTGCTGTGGCTTTGATGCTTTGTGACCTGGACAGGTGGCATTCAGGTCACCGCATATCGAAATATGGTCCACATCATAAATTTCAGCAACGTCGGTCAGTATTTTTTCCACAATGTTTAGAAAATCGTTTGTTTTGGTTTCTGATGGGTTCCAATAGATGTTCAAGAGAAGAAGGAGGTCGTGTCTGAGTTTTCCTTGGGATGCTTCCTCTTTTTCCCATTTCAGTAATGTTACCTGGCTTGCCAAGGACGAACTCAGATTGTGGACTATCCGTAAGATACCCTCTAATCGGACTGCTGTTAAGAGGCCTGATACAGGTCGGCCTTTGTCTCCTTTTTGAGCAGGAGATAAAAGTACTTCGTAGCCGTCCAAGCTGGGTGGGTAGAGCAGCCAGGTCTCTTGTAAACTTATTAGGTCAAATTGGCCAAGATTTATCTCTCCGGGCTTGGTCAGATGGGAATGGCCTCTTGTATTCCAGGAGCCAATAGTGATCATTTGCTGCTTCTTCTGTATGGCTTGCATTCGCTCTGATGAGTCTCCTCCAGTCCTCGCCGGAGGGCGGTTTGGTTGCTATTTCTTCACATAGCGTGTCAATACGGACGGAATCCAAGCCCATTTTTTGGGATCTTTTTCCACCTTGTCAGCATGCTTTAAAATCGGGGTTTTTTCTCGATTGTTACGCGTTTCTGTTTCCCTTATGCCCGATCTCGAGGGCGGGCCCCTCGGTTGTCCGTTTGATTTACTTACTAAGGACTCCTCCTGCGTTTTCCACCTTCCCGTGGTAGTAAAATTGTCAATACTCTTTACTCTTCCTTTATCTCTTCTGGTGTCTGGGCTGTATTGCCTTGTAATTTCTCGCACTGTGTTTCTTTTGTCTTCGTTTTTTCGCTCGTTCTTCTCTGGTGTTCGGTGTGATTTTCTCTTTGTGCTTGAAATGTCTGTCCCTTCCGGGGTAATCAGAGCTGATTTCCATCTATCTTTTCCGTTTGTCTCGTAATTGCGTTCCAGTTTCGATGCATGCCGGTGGGCACTCCTATGACCTCTTTCTTCTGATTTAGTTTCCCTTAGGAGGTACCCTCTTTTAAACAGTTCACCTGCCGCCTGGAGCAGGAGTTTCTTCACTGTTTGAGACGTGATGTGCAGAAAGATGCTATCTGTCCTAGCTTTTTGTGCGAATTCCACTATTTTTATATCCGCACTTCTGATTTGATCTCCTCTGTGAATTTTTTCGAGGAGCTTCATCGTTGCTCTTCTATTGAGGATGATTTTTTCTCCCGTTTTGTCACGTCTTTCAAGCTTCAGCGTACGTGACGCATGACTCTTTTGAGTGAAGATTTTGGATGTACGCGTGGAGTTTTGTTGTGTGGGCAAGTTCGATTTGAACCAGCTGAGTCCCCGGATTTATGTCTTCGTCTGTTTTCGTCCCTCCTGTGAAACGATGTTCTGTGTGTTGGTGCGTTTGCCTTTTTATCTGTGTCACTTTGACTAGTCGGAGACTTTTGTCTATGTCGCGATTCGTTGTTTGATGTCTCTTCAAATCTTTCAACATTGCGTTTTTCCTTGTATATCCTTAAATAAGAATCCTCGGTACCTCCGTGCTTTAATTCAGTTTTGTTGATCTTTGAGTTTCCTAGGCGAAAAAGCGTTTTCCTCTCTGGGGTAATTTGACGACTTCTCTTACTTAGGTTGTCAGTTTTATCTTTCTTTTTTGTTGGTGTTTTTTTTTGGATCTGGTGGTGTGGGTCTTTTGAGTCATATGGCAAGAGATTATCGTCCAGAAAGGATACCTTTCTTTTTTTTGTAGATGGTCTGGGAATATCTGATTCCGATGTTTCAATGGAGTAGACGCTTAGGTTGGATAGGTCCAACGAGTTGTCTTCAGTGGCTCCCCTCTGCTCTTCATCTTCAATAATCTGGTAGGACTCGTTCTCCGTAGGTTTTGGTTTTTGGTCGTTCACCGTTATCCATTTGGTCATAAGCTTGTTTAAGGTACTTTCTGTTGGTTGTATCTTCTGTGCAAAGAGAGCTTTTGTGTTTTTTTCTTTCGCTGATGCTTGATTTTTTTGAACCTTTTGTCTCAGCGGTTTTTTACTGCTCTCTTCGGTTCGCGTTCTGGATTGAACCTCATCGGTTTGATTTTTGCATATATTTTCCGTGTCTTCCGACTTGGCATGTGAGTTTATTGCTCTTTTTGGCGATCTAACGCCCGTGTTGTCAAAGGTCATCGAATATACGTCTGCCATTTTGTTTTCTGGTTTAGGTTTTCTTTTAGTCTCATTCGGATTCGTTTGAGTGCTCACGTTCACTAATTTATGTTTGAAGTGGAATACCTCAGGATTGTCTGTCATGGTGCTTTGATCGTTTGTACTTGCCTTCCAAGCTTCTAAGGCTGTTATGTAGCCTTCGAGATGGGTTAGCTTTGAGTTGCATGCCGCTATTAATGAGGTATGATCCTTTAACGTATCGTTGATGGTTTCATATAGCTTCCCAAATGGTGCAAGCGCAATGGTCACGGCTGACATAATTGGTAGTATGTCAGTGCTTTTGGTAGGTAAATTGGTGTCTTTTTTTTTTATGTATTTCACTTTCTGTCTTAGCATTATATGGAGTAGAGAGTAATGATCGTGAAGCTTCTGCTTGATCAACATCCTTTCTTTGTTTCGAGATCAGAATCCCGCCAGGAGATGTGTCTCTGATTTTTAACGTGTTTTTATAGTTTAATAATGCCTCCGCCAGTTTAATTTCTTCACATTTTCTCTGGTGATCTAGTTGGACCATCTTTGAATTTGATTCCGTTTCGTTTTTTTTCGCCGCAATGGATTTATTTGATGGTTCGGCTTTGCCCGATTTATCTGCCAGGCCTAAAGATGGGGACAATAGTGTTTCGCTCATAATGAGGTCTACCGTTTGTGTTTCATCGTAGTTTCTTCCTTCAATCGGAGCGGACTGTAAGCCAAGATCTAATTGTTTTTCTTCCCGGTGTATGGTTATAGCTGGTTGGCCAGAGGCGCTTTTTTCTCTCTTTTCCACGTTGTTTTCCAAGTTTCGCTCCAAGGGTCTGAGATCTGTATTGGCGTTAGGTGGTTCGGTTTTTTGTTGGGACGCAGGGAAGTTGTAATGCCAGCGTGTTTGGGGTGAGTAACCAGTGCTTCCCAGGCACTGCGCTGAGGCCGGTTGTTTAGGTACGATTTTTCGAGGGGATGGGGGGATTCCCTCCAAGATTTCCAAATCCGATAGTTCAAACCGGTTAGCCGGCGGAATCTTTCCCAATTTTTCAAAAAACCTTTCGATCGGGTTATTTGTCGAAGTTATTGTATTAGTTGGTTTTTTCGTCTGAGTCTTGTTTGGTAATCTGTTATTGGGTGTTGATGAGCCAGTTGGCTTTAATTTTTTTTCTCCTAGGCTTTGTATGTTCTGATTTATAACAATATCGTTTGATTTGAGGATTTGAGATTTTGACTTTGCCTCCTCCTCTTTTCGGGGAGTCGGGGAGTGAGTCAGAATAGATTTGGACTTGAATCTGTCGTATGCTTCTGTATTTGAATAAGTATTTGACTTGGCCCAATGATGTTCTCTCAGGATATTCAGATCATCAGTTACCTCTACTTCGGGATCCTCCAGGTATGATATAGTTGTGTTTGGGCAGTTTTGGACTCCATATCCAATCGAATCTAAATTCAGGGCTGGGTAGGGCAGCTCTTACAGTCCTTGGGTGAACCTCGCTTTCAATTTTTAATTTTCTACAAAGGTCAATTTTTTCCAACCCAGTGTATTTCTTCTCACTTATTGTCTCAAAGAAGGCCTTCAGTCGTTTATCTGTAGTTAAGTTTGTCCTTATTGCTACTTCTGTATACATTTCACCCTGTGGTCGCACCAATCCGCCACAAGAGGGCGTGACGCAGCCACTCTCCGGCACAGGCTCCCCTCTCCCCATTTCCTGGAGCTTCGGAACCAGCCTCAGGCTCGCTGGGATAGGGCCTGCCTCCAGCCCTCCAACCCCCGGCGCCGGGTCCTCTACACAGCGGGCACAGCGGCCCCAACGTTCATCCTCTCAGTAATCGGCAGAGCCACCGCGCACTCCATCGCCGTCTCTTTCACCCCCCCGCCAGCCGGCCCGGACGCCGGCGGCACGATAACGACCTCGAGGGGCGGACTCCGTTCTGACGACCGCCGCTCTCCCTCACCAACGGATCCCACAGGCGGCGGCACAGCTCCTCTCCAGGGTAGGTCATGCTGCTGCCGATGGGGCGATCTGAGGGGGGGGGGAAATCGGAGGGGAGAGAGGATGCGTCTCTAATTGCTGTGATTTCTTTGTTTTATGTTTGGGTTCTAATTTGTTACGCACAAGTGGTTCCTCTTGAGTTTTTAGTGTGAGAAGGCCACTTCTCAACACGCGGCCGGGTTCTTCTTGCACAGTATGCCCCAGCTCCGACTTTTCTATCAGGGCGGGCTTCTCCATGATTATACTAGAATAGTCGTAGGAATGTTCTATTGAGTTCTTAAGTGCTTGGGATCTTGTACTTGGGTGAGCTTTGCAGGGAGCAGTCGGGGGGGGAGACAGACAACCAGCACGCCAGCAGCCAGACTGCCAGACTGCACCTCCTCGCAGCTCTCCGCGAGATTACCTCGGTTAGCGTGGTCATACGAAATTTTTGGGGCTTGACATACTTGTTGGCAGGCCGTAAGTCCAATACTGGGCGCATTGTCAAATCTTTCTTTGGCACAAGGAAGTAAGTTGAATAAATACCCTTGTTTACCTGGTGTCCCGGGACGAGTTCTATCGCGTCCTTTTCTAGCAGAATGGCGATCTCCTCGAGGAGAATCTTCTGATGTTCTAAGGAGTGTACTCTTTGTCGTGGAGGATGGTTCCGGGGACGCTGCAGTAGCTCTATACAATATCCTGTGGATACTGTTGACAGCACCCATCTGTCTGATGTGATCCCTTCCCAAGCCTGGGTGAAGTTGGAAATGCGTCCCCCTACTGGGGTTGCGTGAGAAGGGACCCTGAACTGAGCGTCACTGCTTTGGTGGAGGCGTGCCGCCTCCCTGGCTGGGGCTGCCTCTGCCTTTACCACGACCTCTCCTATTACCCCTGCCGTAACCCTGGGTAGACTGTTGGTTGTTGTTCCACTGTGTACCCTGCCCCTGGGAATGGTTAGATCCTCTCTGGGAATTTTGGCCGCGTGGGCGACGGAAATTACTATTCCCTCTCTGGTTAGGGGGTTTATTGGTTAACTGGCCAAGGGACTTGAGTGTTTCATATTCGTCCTTGGCATTCTTCAGTGCGTCTTCGACTGCCTTACCAAACAACAGATTGGTTTCCACCGGTTTGTCCAACAATGATGCCTGGGTTTCTGCCTTAAAACCAGACTGCCGTAACCACGCATGTCTTTTGATAACAGTGCCTTCCGCTATCAATCTGCCTGCGTTGTCCGCAGCGTCGAAGGTTGCTTTCAAAATGCAACCAGACACGGCTCTACCCTCTGTGGAAATCCGAGCTAATTGGCCCTTTAAAGGTTCAGGAGCAGAGGCTACGAGTGCCGCGACTTCTTCCCACTGATGGCAGTTGTAGCTGGCCAACAGGGTGGTGGAGTTAGCAATCCTTGCTTGATAGGCGGACGTTGAGGCTACTTTCCTGCCGAAACCGTATAGTTTTTTGCTCTCCTTGTCGGGAGGAGCTTCGGACGATGACAAGGGTGTTCCAGCCCTCTTACGAGTGTTGGTGACAACTACGAAGTCTGGCTTCAGATGTCCTCTTATATAGAGAGGGTCAGACTGGGCCGCCCTGAAAGGTTTTTCAACCCTGGGATTGACTGCTCAGGTGAGGTTCGGGTTCACCAGGGACGGATCTATTCTCCGCTGAATGGACTTAAGGATAGGGATGGTCTGGGCAACAGGCCTCCTTTCTCCCACTAACTCTTCTGCAAAGTCCCTTTCCTCCTGGACACCGTGGGTGTCAATGTGGAAATGTCCTGCTGCGCGAGCGAGAACCTCATTTAGGAGGGGTTGGTCATCGACTGGGGAGTCGGTAACCGGGGCTTCGTTCTCTACCGGGGAATCTACTCTGTATGTTTCTGGGTCCTCCTCTTCTTCTTCCTGGTCCTCATCATCCCCATAGTAGCCCGTCCCGGTTTGCTCTTCTACCATACCAAATTCTTGGTCCTCACCAAAGGAAGCCTCTCCTTGATACAGTGAGTATGGTCTTGCGTATGGTTGTACCTCAAAGGGTTCTGACCACATCAGAGTTTAAACCGGGGTTTTTTACTCGGGGGGGGGGGGGAAATAGGATCAGTAGAGCCTGAGGGAGTCGCCCCTTGTGGATCAAACGAGAGGAAATGTTCTGGATTTTTATCATAAAAATCAGCCAAAGAAGACATTCTTGAGATGACACTATCTATGTTTTCATTGGATCATTTTTTGGAACTGGGAATGACTCTCTCAGCAAGTCTATGGGATTTATCTTGAGTAGCTTTGCTGGTTTTAGACATATCTGCAGACCTGGTTTTGTTTGTCTGTTTAGGGGGAGTGGTGTGTTTCACAGGTGTGGAAGAGTGCAAAAGTTGTTTCTTCTGCTGTTTTCCCCCCTCCCCGTGCGTGGAAAAATGTTTTCCCTGTCCTTTAGTGGCTCCGGAGGTTTTCGACGCCTGGCGTCGAGGATCGGGGGTGGTGTCCCTGTCCTTCGAGTGTGGGGCCTCGCTGGCTTTAACTGCGGGCTCTGACTCCTGGAGCGCGGCCTGGGGGTGGAAGTAACTTCTGTTAGCCTAGGGAGCGAGGCACTCTTGGCAAGAGTGGATGATTGCCTGGAGTCATGCGGCGATCTTGATCGAGAGCGCCCAGAGGACACCGAATCGGACCGTTCCGTTTGTGCCTCTTTCCGAGAACTCGACGTCGTCGAGTCTCGGTTGGACTTAGTGTGTTTAGTGTGTGTAGTATGTGAAGCGCTTGTGTCGCCGGGGGTCTTCCCCATAGCCGCCCTGCCGGACGACCTTCCGAGGTCGGGGTCCTGCGCTCGGCTGTCTTTCGACGCCGTAATGCCCTCGCCGTCCAAAAGTACGGCGTCGCTGCCGTCGCTGAAGGCGCCCTCCGCTGCCATGGCCGCCTGCCTGGCGTGGTGGGCCCAACGCTTCGTCGAACGGTCCTTAAGTGTCTTAGGTTTAAACCTACTACACGCTCTGCAGTTCGCTTCAGGGTGGTCCCTCGGCAAGCAGAGATTGCACGTGGCGTGCCTGTCGACCCAAGGGTATTTGCGATTGCACTTGGGGCAGAATTGAAAAGGGGTACCCTCCATACGCACCTTGAGGCAGCGGGCTGTTAAGTGTAGGAAATGTATAAGGTGTACCTATATACCAAGAGTGTAGAGTATGTACCACCCCCCACTCTCCCTACTTGCAGGGCCGAGGCCAGAGGCCTTCCAAGGCCCGGGCCGAGGCCAACGGCCTTCCGAAGCCCAAATCCGTCGTGCAGCAGCCGACAGTCGATTTCTTCTCCAGCCGGCGTCGAGTGTCGAAGTTCGACCTTGGGGTGGGGAAGGATGTCAATTAAAATTTTTAGCAAAAGTATGGCTAAGGCCAGGGGACTCCGCAAAATGCTTCCGACCAGTATGGCGGAAAAAAACAATCTGAGGATCCTAGACGCGTGAGGGATCTTGGGTACAGTGGACGTCACACTAGGGGTAGTATTACTGGCACGCCCTGTGTCGACGCTCATTTTCGAGTTTCGAAAAACAAACTGTAATACTCTGCAGCTTCCACTAGATGTCGGCCTATGCACAGCATGTGATCTAAGCAGATTCCACAAGCCTCAGAAACATATATATATATATATATATACACACACATACATACATATACACACACACACAAGTTAGCCCACTGACAACGAGTACTATCCGTATGCCGACATCAGTTGGACTACAATATAACAAATCAGAATAAGAAAAACAAAACCCGAAGAACATACAATCTAGGAGTATCTGGCTGACAGAAACGGACACACATACTTTGCCCTTCCCCTCTGTTTTCTGTCACAGGCACCCACCAGGCCATTGGCCTAGGATAGAAAGAAAATCTCTTAACCACAATAGGTCCTGTTTAGTTACCTAATCCCGCGTTGTCAGTATGGTGGCCCACCACTGTGCGATCTGTGTACCTCGGCCAGTGGCCTATTATGTGTGAACCGGGCCTCCACCATTCCCCACTGGACTGATATTTAACCCCCACAACTGCAGTAACTCTGCCTCTTTATGTTGTGCTATATATATTAGCCTCTCATATGCCGCCATTTGCGCTAAATCCGACTCATGTTTTCAAGAGGGTACCTTTCCAGAACACGACAATCAAAGTATCCCCTGCTTGGCTACCATCACAGCAAAGTTGTCAGTGCCTCTCCCTGGACACATCATGTAATATACAAAGTTCAGGGGAAAACTTCAGTCCCACCACCCCTGCGTAATTTTTAGCTGCGCCTGTACCTCAGTCCAGTAACCCTGCAACTTTGCGCAAGACCACAGTATATGCAGAAGGTCAACCTCCTGCGCACTGCACCTCCAGCACACAGCTGTTTTAATACCCACATTGCATCTTCTTGGGAGTCCTGTACCACCATTGTAGTATCTTAAACTGCATTACCTCGAGTCTTACTTCCCTGCTTCCCTTGGCATAGTTCTCCAAAATACTGTCCCTGGACTCCTCCCCTAGCTGCATGTGCAGCATCTTCTGCCACCTGTAGTGGAGGCATGGAATCACAAGCACAACACCGACAATGGATACAATTTGTAAACCCTTTATTGAAAATGTTGGGGCTGGAGAAACTCCTACTTTGCCCTATAACCAAGATGGGAGTAGTCTCAACCAAAACAGTCCTTGCGCAGTCTGTCAAATCAAAACGGCCTATTCTGACAAAACCTAATGCCTGCCCTATCTCTTGTATAAAAAGTGTAAAAAAGGAGAAATGTATGCAAAGGAAAAATCAGAGTTCAAAAGAATAAAATGTGGATGAACCAGCTCTCCTCCCCACGTTAGACCTCAGAGTAAAGCTGTCCATGTAGGCAGAATGACATACTTGGCACGGTTTCCGACGCAAAAAACAGTTCACAAAACGTCGATTGAGGCCCACTTGGCCTTGCAAGTAAAAGTCTTTTCTTGATTTTCAAAATAATGCTTCAACAAAAATTCCACCAAGGTCCCCCTCTGTCGGGTTCGGACCTTTCATGACAAAATGCAACAAACTTGCAAGGGGGCTCCCTTCCCAAAGCTTATTATACTTCGGTGCTCCCTCAGTCAGACTCGGACCACTTTCAGACTCGGACCACTTTCGGATGTCAAAGACTAGCGAATGTGCGTGGCTTCCTTTCCAGAAAACCGCAGGACCACTTCACTTCTCTTCCCTTCTTTAGGAGTTACTCTTGCTTACTTCAATTTTGCTGTTCATTCACTTTATTGCTTCAAACGTACCTTTCAGAGACAAGGGTGGGATACTTCCTTTCGCCGGACCACTCTTACTTGGTATCACCTATCTCACAGCTGTCCTTACTTCAAAGTTAATTCACAGGTCTGCCTTTCTTCGTCTCTCATCCGCACACGTGCACCCTTCACTTGTGATATAATGTTGCTACTTCATTCGCTTTAACACACACACACACACACACACACACACACACACACACACACACACACACACACACACACACACACACACACACACTTCCCTCAGGTCACTTGCTAACTCCCAGGCTGTGTGCGTCTTTCTTGGTTTTGCCATTTCCAATTCACGAGTCAAGGTTAATACCACAGGCTTTGCCTCGCTTTCGCAATTCTGCCGTTCACCCGTGACGGTTGCTGGCGTCCCTGAAACACAATGCAGTCTTCACTTGTGGGATCTGGCCTTCTCCACGTGTCTTTCGTAGTGTGTCAGAAGTAATGACCTCCAGTAGGGAACTCTTGGGGTTTTCAACCCACTGCTCTCGTCCCTTGGTCTGTTGCTCTGCTCCAGTAGATGTGCCTTCGTCCCAGATGTTATGCTCGTACTCATGTTCCCTGCCTTGCTCAAAGTGTGTCTTTAGGTGTTGCCTTGTATTCGTGTGAGGAGAGCTAATTGGCATTAGGTGTATGCACTTTAAAGTGCCTGACCCGATTAAATACAAAAAAATAGGCTAGGTCAGATAAACAAAAGGGGGGATAATATTGCGTCTCCCCATTTGTTATCTCGCCCTCACTCCCCAAAGATCCTCCCACACTGGTCCACCCCCAGGAAAAGGATTCAAAAGCGATGGCCGTGTCCTGGCCACCTGAATGACCAAATCCCTGAGGACTAGCGGATGAGACACCCTTTGGTTTCTCACACACCTCTCTGCTATACCCTCCCTCACACCTTTCTCGTACAAAGAATCTCTCAATGCAGCATAAAGTGTCCCTATAGATATTTTCTCCCCCTTTCCAATCCCATGTGGCCTTTGCTATTGGAGAGCTTCTCAGCCCATGCAGGCAATCCTTCTGCACTCCGGCGACACAGTGCATCAGCTGCACAGGTCTACCCCCCTCAGATGGGCCTAGATGGTACCTGACCACTAGCGCCTGATAAGAGCGGGCCCTCCCTCATCAAATGCATCTTTGACTTGGTGTATCCCCTTGACTTCCCAGTCTACCCACTTCACACCCTCCCTCCCATCTGTATGACTATTGTTCCAATGCCAATAGCTATCCACCGTAACTAATGAGTGAGCCCTCTCGTACACTCTTGCGGTGGCCCCGAGGATCAGGTGTTTCGCATTCTCCACCTTGCCCCAACACACCTGAAGCTTCCTCATATCCCATACTCAGCTCCAGCTTCACCCAATCTGGCTCACTCCTCACATCTTTCGAAAATGCCGTGACCCGAGATATCTGTTGTGCCAGGCAATATAACTTTGGTAAGTTGAGGCCTCGCGCCCCGATCAGGGCATACCGTTTCTCCAGTTTAGCTGGGTGGGACCTCCAGGGTAGAAGATTAAATACATAATTTAGTCAAGCTATGATCATTTTAACTACCTGCACTCTTCCCCATATGGAAAGGTTCAGCTGCGCCCATCCATGTCCCGGCAAAATGGCGATTCGCACCCTCTGTACTATCCCTAACCAAATCTACCAAGCCCCTGTCCATCCACTTAAACTTCACCGTCCAGCCACTTAAACTTCTGCCCTACCACATCCTGTTTGGAGTTATTCGCATTCAGAGGCATCACTTTGCACTTATACAGGCTTTCTCTTCATTCACGGGCTGCAAGATAAATTGGGATGCCCCCCACCAGCGCTGGTATGGCCAATCCCGGGTTGGCTTACGATAGCAGTATGTCATCTGCATATAGCATGTCCTTCACTTCCCCAGCCAACGTCTGCACCCCCCATTATTCCTCTATGTTCCCGTATAGGCTATGAAAGTGGCTCCAATGCTAGCGTGAACAACGACTGGGACAGCAAGCAGCTTTGCCTCATTGCCCCTGTAATCGGAAAGCATTCCGAGACATGTCCTCCCGCAATCACTCAGGCCGTCGGCTGAGCGTACAGCAATTGTACTTTTTGTATAAAGTGCCTCCCCAGAGCTGCCCCTTTCGGTGGCCGACAGAGCATGGCTTCTCAAAATGGTAGCACTACCACAACTCCTGTACTTCTTCACCAACGTCCCGTACAACATCCCGCAGCAATTCTTCAAAGAGCTAAACAAACTCTGCTGGAAATTTCTATGGCACAAAGGAAGGCACAGAGTTGCCCTAGACGCAACGTAGACTGTACGACAAAGGAGGCCTCAAAATCCCCAATTTTGAGCTCTACTATTTGGCAGGCCAATTGAAGCACATGATCCAATGGATGGCTGATGACATCTCCACGGACACTCGCCTGCTAAAGCCCACAGACTCCCCGAAGCTGCTTAGAGACCTACTCTGGATCGAGTCGGATGTGAGACTTCAAGACTCATATTTAATCCGCCTGGGCACTCGGATTTGGAGGCAGGCCTGCAAAATTGCCAAATTGGTTGACCCCTACTCCCCACAGATCCCGATAGTTGCAATTATGTCAACCAGATCAGAGGGCCAGAAGGTGATCAGGAACATATGGGAACCCTTTGGCATCGCCACCCTGGGAAACCTTGCGGGTGACCAGGGCATCCTCGAGTTCACCGAATTGCAGGAAACCACGGGGATACCGCCAGGTCAATTCCTCCTACACAGAGCGGTAGTGAATAGACTCACGAAACGATGGCCAAAGATGGAAACCCTCGACACTGGGCATGAGGTCATTGAGAACTTGAGTGCGGCAGAGGGAGGTCATGAAACTTCAAGGCTCTACAAGACCCTGCTCAACTGCGCCACACAACAAGAACTCAAGAGCAAGGTAAAACGGGAACTAGAATTTGGCACGCTGTTCGAAGACAAAGAGCGGGAGGTTATAACACATTACCACAAAAAGGTATCTAGAAATGCCCGTTTCCAGCTCATACAATTCTATATCATTCATAGGGCATACCTCACTCCAGACATCTCCAGATTCAGCAGTACGGGCGCCGCGTCGTGCCCTAAATGCCAAGAACCCTCCGCTGGAATGTCCCACATGTTCTGGGGATGCCGGGCAATACATGCCTTCTGGACACAAATCAAAGCAAAGGCGGCCGAAGCTGACATAACATTGGACGTGCAGTCCCCCAAAGCTTGCATCCTGGGCTCATACCCTAAAAGTAAAAACGAACAAGCCCCTAAATAGGCTCAAGGACCTAATGTATATCCTACCAAAAAGACGAATTGCCATGGCCTGAAAATGCCCGAGGGCCCCCAGTGTCGCAACGTGGTGGGAAGACCTACGTAGATGGTCTACAGCCGAAACAGGGGCTTGGGAGCTTGCACAGCGACAGCAAAAAATGGACACCTCCGACGACCCATTACAGTGGGTGGCCCTCACAGTGACTCTGTTCCGCACAAAGGAAGACAGCTCCTCCGGTGGGGACCCGGACAGCCCATGCTAAACCCTGGCGCACATAGACTGCAGCATATCTTTACGGACCTGGTCTAATTGGGAGGGAGGGAAGGGGGGAGTTATAACTAATACGCAACTGCTTCGAAAATGATATTAAGTTTGTATTGTTATTGAAAAAATAAAAAAAGTTTAAAAAGTGCCTCCCCAGACCAAACCTCTCCAATGTTCCAAATGGGTACCCCCAAATCCACCCTGTATTTTATGTGTTTAATATTTATATTGTGCACCAAACCCTGAGGTAGCTGGGTGCTTGAAAGCTTAGGGTTACATACATGAAAAGGCAGAAAAATACAATCGGGCATGAAGACAATAAAAAAGTGGGACCCTGGTTACATATAGGTCCGATGAAGCCATGGATAAGAGGAAAAACATTTTAAAAAAACTGTTACATACAGTACATCGATATCATTTATTTTATTTTTGTATTTGCAAAAGCGCCTAGCAGCCCGGAGGCACCGAGGCGCTGTTTCAAGAATGTGTCTTAGTTACGGGAGGTGTGGTTAATGCAAGGGTTACATTAGTCAGTACAAGGTTGCAATGGTCGAGTGCCTTACATGTTTGCATGACGAGCAGGGGCATATGCGGAATACATACATGTGGAAAAAGTCCCTTGTGGAGGTTTTACACGGACAACATGGTTTTTATTGCTTTACTGAAGGCAGTGTGGGACTCAATGCCTCCGATAGAGGGAGGTAGCAGGTTCCAGTTGGTGGCTGCTAGAACTGGGAAGCTAGAGCCGCCTGCTCTAATCTTGAGGCTTTTAGGGATAGTTAGTCGTTTGGTGCTGCTGGATCTGGCGGGTCTGATTGAGGGGGGAGCAGAGAATCTTTGCGCAAGGTAGCGAGGTGCTGTGCCATAGCGATATTTGTGGGTAAGTGCCAGTGACTTAAAAAGGATATGTTCCTTGACGGGAAGCCAGTGGACAGATTTCCTGGTGGCCGATATATGGTCTATTTTTGAGACCCCGGTGGCTGCTCTAAGGGCATCGTTATGCAGAGTTAGAGGTTTTTTGATGTTCCTTGCTGAGGTGCCTAGTAGGAGTGTGTTGCAATAGTCTAGGCGAGATCCTATTTTGATTAGATGAGGTCGGGCGCAAGCTTGGTCTGAAAAGACTTTCATTGCTCTACCCCTGAGGAAGGATGCAATTCATGCAGTGGCATCCGGTGAGAAGTTGCCGGCCATTGAGAGGTGATGGCAAAGGGTATCGTGGTCGACCAAGTCAAAAGCCGCAGAGAGGTCAAGGAGTAGTAGGAGGGCCAGTTTGCCTATGTCTCTGAGGTCATCAATTTGGTTCTTGAGATCCAGTAGTGCGGTTTCTGTACCATGAGCAGATGAGCTTCTAGGCATTTCTGGACTTGGAGGTATGCCGCTTTGTCCAGAATCTTCAGAAGGAAGGGAACCGTTGCGATGGGCCTGTTCCCTGGTGATTTTGGATCTAGTGTAGGTTTCTTCAACAGTGGGTGCACCGATGCTTCTTTAAGGCTGGAGGGCACTTGGTTTGATTTGAAGGAAGCGTTGATGAAGGCAGTGAAGAACGGTACCAGTGTGTGGGCGATTTCCTTGATGAGCTGGGCCAGGCATGAATCACCCTTACAATTGGATGGCTTGATCAAGTGGAGTATGGTAAGAACTTTGTTTTCTGTCATCTCCTTGAATGAGAAGGCTGGAATTTCAGATGGGATGTTCTGGTGTAGGTCAGATCGTTGTAGAGCCAAGCTGAGAGGGCTGATCATTTTTGTGAGCGCAGTTTCAGGAGATCCTGGTTAAGCCATGAATTGGTTTGTCTGATGGGTTTGCCTTTCCTTTGCGTAAGTGGAGCAATGGTGTCTACGGCTTTGGTGATTATAGAGTTGTAGGTGGATGCAAGGGTGTCCGGATTATTGATGAACGGATGCTAGAGTTTTGGAACCTGGAGATGTGGAAGTAGTATTTCCTTGGTGAGTTGCTCAGCACTCCTGGTGAGTGCGGGCGGCAATGTTCCTTGGGTGGTGGTGGTGGGGGTTCTGGCGTAATTGAGATTGAAATGGATAGCAGAGTGGTCTCACCAAGGAATGGGGGCGATGACTGGGATCGATAGCGGACAGTTGTGTTGGGCGATCCATTCCAGGGTGCAACCTTTGTCATGGGTCAGTTCTAACACTGTTTGTTTGAAGCCAAGTGTGGCGAGGGCGTTATTGAGGGAGGTGCATGAGTAATCAGTGAGAAGACAGCAAGATAGCAGTATCTTAGTGGTGAGGCAAGAAGCTCAGCCAGTTTGTTATGCTGGCTTTGAAGGAGAGGAAGGAGGATTCCTGTCCGAGAGGGATGGGGATGGAGTTCCAAGGTTTGGCGGCTTGGACAGGGAAGCTAGGTTTTGAGATTGAACCTTGGCACCACCAGACAATGGGAGAGAGAAGATCTGGTTGTACGTGTAGGTTTGTGCATACAGATTTTGTCTGCCAAATATTTTCGGGGCTGAATTTGTGAGGCATTTGTGCGTGATGGCCAGGGTGCGTAGTGTGATCCTATCACGATTGGGAAACCAGTTGGCGCCGTTTTTTGTAAGTGGATATATGACAGGATCTGCGGAGACCGAGTGCAGCTCTTAGTGAATTGTTTTGAAGTACCTGGAGCCTATTTAGAGATTTTGTTCAGATGAACCAAAGAATAGTGTATTGCAGTAATCAAGTCAGACAGCTGTTTGTGGAAAGATAAGATTTGCAACTGTAGATCAATTTTTTAGTACAGGCCATGGAGGACGCAACACTACTAACCTGTCTTTTAAGAGAAAGAGTTGAGTCAAGATAGACCCCAATGTTTTTATCTCTTTGGAGACATGTTGCCGTCAATGACGAAGGAAGTGCATCTGGTGTCGAGTTTGTTCAGACGTGCCTGTGTACCAACGATCATTAACTCGGTCTTCGCGTCGTTGAGGCAAAGACTGTTGGTGGCCATCCATGCTTGGATTTCACTATAAATGATGTTTAAAAGTTTCGAGTTGTGGTCATAACAGCCAGTGAGGGGGATGAGGACTTGGGTGTCATCTGCATAGTTGGTGTAGATGACACTCAACTTGTCCAGGCAATGAAAGAGTAGCTTTATAAAGATATTGTATAGTGTGGGCGACACAGGATCCCTGAGGGACGCCACCCAGTATCGGATTGGGATCAGCTGAAGCATAGGGGAGAAGGCTCTTGTAGTCCGGTTTGAGAGGAAGAATTTAATCCAGTCGGATGCATTGGTGGAGAATGCTGCCGCTGTTTTAAGGTGCTTGGTAAGAATTTATTGGTCGACAAGGTTGAAAGCTGTGGAGAAGTCTAGAAGCAGGAGGACTGCTAGCTTGCCTTTATCCTTCGCCTCATCCATTTGGATCTTAAAGTCTAGCAGGGCTGTCTCAAATCCATGTCTGGGTCTGAATCCAGATTGTCCGAGTCCGAGGAATCCATTTTCCTCTAAGTGCTTCTGGATGTGCAGGTAGGCCACCCAATCCAAGAATTTCAGCAGGAACGGAACTGTGGTGGTGGGCCTGTAGTTAGTGGGGACATTAGGGTTGATTATTTTTTTTTTTTAGTAACGGCATAACTCACGCTTCCTTGAGGTTATAGGGTACCTAATTGGATGAGAATGAGGAGTTTATCAATGAGGTGATGAAAGGGGCGAGGTTTTTAGCTCCCTCCTTAATGATGGCGGCTCGGCAAATATCTCCTTGGCAATGGGAAGGTTTTAGACTCTTTATGATGTCTTCAACTTCCTTTGGAGTCACTTGAGAAAAGGAGAAAGGAGTGCGGGGTTGAGGGGTTTTTGGTGGGTCAGGGGCAGTGTGAGGATCGATAGTAAGGCTTGCTTTTTTGGCTTTGATCTTATTTTGGAGTAAAGTGATTTTATCTGCAAGGGCTTTCTGGATTTTCGTACACCATTCTGCGTTTTTGATGCACTCCTGTGTGGGTGGTGCAGGGGATTCAAGCTCTTTTAGGATGCTAAAGAGTTCCTTAGTACTGGATTTGGCATTATGGATTCTGGAATTATAGGTTTCTTTTTTTGCAGATCGTGGAGGCTGAGGAAAATGCTGTTTTATTGTTGGTAGTAGGTGATTTGCGCCAGGTTGATTCAGCGGATCTTTTGATGTTTGAGGCTTTTTAATTCTGGGGTGAACCATTTATTAAGGTGGGCCAAAGGTTTGGCCTTCCTGAGTTTGAGGGGCAGCGGAGTCTAGTGCCGACTTGAGAGTATTGTTGTAGAGGTCTACCAGGTTAGAAGGGTCGAGCTTGCTAAATTTGGTCTTGTTGAGGATGTCATTAATGAGGGGTTGGAGGCTGTCAATGGTGATGAAACAGTTTCTAGAGAGTGAGGTGGGGGTGCTAGTGTTGCTTTGGAGGAGGATGGTCAAACGCTTTCTCTGCGTCTAGTGACAGTGCTACTCCTGGTCCTCCCCTCCTCTGCCCCACAAGTCTCATGTTTTGCGTAGGTAGGCGGCCAGGCATGTACCCCAATTGCATCTTGTGCACCAATTTCGCGATCACTTTCCGTAGCCTCATTGCTAACACTTTGCCAGGATTTTAATATCTGCATTAATCAACGAGATTGGTCGAGAGCTTCCACAACCCGGCTTTGGAAACACAGTAATCAACACTCTTTTGAACTTCCAATCCAGTGACCCCTCCCTTGCAGCTTCATTATAGAGCTGCATCAGCATACCTTCTAACTTCTCACCCTCCCATCTTATAGAGCTCTATAGGAAAGCCATCTTACCCTGGGGCCTTATTGGTGCTTGTACCCCTTATGGCCCCCTTCACTTCCTCTACCGAGAACAGGGGCCCCAACATAGCCATCTTCCTCCCCCAATGTAGGATGGATATGGGATTCATAAAAGTTCTCCTACTGTTCCGTGGGCACCTCCGCTGTATACAGGCGTACATTAAAAGTGTGAAAATCATACAGACGCATGAGCGGGGCCAACTTCTCAAGATAGTCTTGCCTCTCCTGGTCCTCCCTCTTCGTCCTTGCGCTTCTTTGTATCAATAACCTCCTGATGTAGGCTTTCTCCACTGCTAAAAGGCTGCTCCCCTCGTTTACTGACCCATCATTCTTTCTAATGTATTCCTCTATCACCTCTTTAAGGGCTTGCTTATCTAGTGGGTGCTTAATTATGCTAACATTCAACCGCCATCTCCTCACGCAGGGCTTCCTCAGTGCCGTATTCAGCACCATTAGTACCGCCTCATGGACTGAAACCTCACCCGCCATGATTTTACACTTCAGCACACTGGGGAGCATTTGGGTGGTTAACAGAAGGTAGTCAATGCATGACTATGTACCATGGATGCAGGAAGTTAACTCCCTGCCTGATGGATGCAGTAACCCCCTAGGGATCACACATTTTTTAGGTCCCCCATTAGTTGCTGCAGTATGTCCCCATCCTTCCTATGTTCATCATTCAGCCTGATTTATCTACAAAAAGGGTCTTTTGGCAACTTCCAATTCTCGCCCCCCTATCCTCTGCAATAAGCATGAGATCCCGCCCTGCGACTGCTTGAAAAGACTGATCGCCGTAGGCGTGCAGACCAAGCTTATAATCACCCGGGTTCCACCTATGTGGGCCTTTATTGCCACATATCTCCACTCAATATCAGACTACACTGCTGTTACCCTTACAGCCAGAGTTTTAGGTAGGAGGATCGCAACCCCACATTTCCTCCCTTTCTCAAAACTGCTGAGATACGCCTTGCCCACCCAATCCCTACGCAGCTATTCCGCTGCTGCTTTACTGAGGTGAGTTTCCTGTAGGAGTGCAAAGTCGGCCTTCTTTGTGGCTAAATAATGCAGTACTTCCACTTATGTAGTGCCCCAGACCACTAACATTTAAAGATATCACCTTTAACTCATTGCTCATCTATGGCTTGTTGTATAGTTCGCTAGAGGCATCTTCCCATCTAACCTCAGGCCATACTCGCCTCTCCTGTAATCATGCCTCATCCCGGTAACCTTCCACAGTGAGACCGCTTGACCTTGCAACAATTATCAGCCTACAAACAAAAAACCTGAACAGTAACAAGCCAGTGGCTACCTCCTTCTCCCCTCGCCCTCCGAGAGTCTTCCACTGGGTCAAAAGGCTCTTCCAGCCTCCACCATCCTTTCATTGGTGCTGCAACCGATCCCATTACTCCCAACCACTCGACCCCTGTAACTCCCCATTCCCCCCCCATGTTATATGCACTTGCATATCATTTCTGTGAGCGGTTACCCACGTACCACTTAAGACAGATGTCTTCTTGCCACCTCAGTTTCTACCAGGCCTTCCAACCCTCCCAACAGTTGAAGATTGCTCCGGGTGTCCAATATCCTTATATTCCTTCAGTTGCTCTTGCCAAGGCAATTGCTGGGCCTATGTCGGATTCTTCAGCAGAGACCTTGACTTCTCCCGTGTTCTGTCCATGGCTGGTCCCTTCCTCCCCTGCTGTTCATTCAACACCTTGTGCCCGACTCCGATTTGTCTAACACAACCTCCAGTCTTCTCACCGCAGCCCTTCCTGGTGTTGCCTTTCTTGCCCCTGCTGATCTTCTCTCTGCGGCCGCAACTTGTCCATCGCCTGCACATCCAGGTTTTGCAGGCAGTTCCATAATTCCAATAGATTATGTAAGATTTGCATTTTCTGATCCTTAGTGACCAGCACCCTGGCCGGCTCTAGCAGTGCATACCGTACATCCCACCTCCTCAGAGGTCTCATGTTTAGAAACCTCTTTCGTATTTCAAGTGTCTCCTTCGAAATAAGATGTATATCCTATGCCCCTGCCACATAACTGGAGACTTATGTCTGATCGCTGCCAAGGCCTGGCGCACATGCGGGTACCTCAGGAAGCAGGCTATCATTGGCCTTGGCATGCAAGAGCTGCTCCCATTACACCTGTTCACACCTATGCACCCGGGTAGCTCTAGTGTGCTGCCAAAATCCATTTGCAAGGCAGTCGGTATCCACTTGAGCGTCGGTTCCTGTCCTCAAGCTCATTATTGACGGCGCAGAGTTCATCCACTTACCTTGTCCGCCACTTCCGCCACTCTTTCCTCCACCTCTGTAATTCTTTGTGAACTTATTAGTTTCTGCTTTGACAGTCAAAACTTCATATGCATGTCCTTCACCCATCCATCCATTCCCATCACCACATCACTGAGCTTGGCAAATTGTTGTAGCAGTAAATCCAGCTTGGAGACCTCCGAGGCAGGCCCACTCTCCAATGACACTTTGGGCACGCAGAAATATGCAACCAATCTATCGGCCCTTCGCAGTACCTCCTCTCTCCCATGCTGCCTGCGGTCACCGCCTATTTGTCACCGCATTGTTCCCAGTTGCCAGGAGTAGTGCGTTATGCCCGTCACCGCAGTTGCATCTGTGCCAGCGTATACCTCCTGCACGTGTGCTTAGGCTCCCCACCCCCAAAGGGCCACTCTCTTGCACACTCCTGCACACTTAATGTTGGCCAGGCACTATCATCCACCTGCTTACACACTCAGGCCCATGTCTGGTGCACTCAACTGCTCTCTACCACTGCAATCATGCAGAGATATACTCTTGAGATCAAAATATGTAGTTGCCGCCAAGCATCGGCACTCTAACTTAGTATGTCTGCATTGTTTTATGAAAGACATGTCTATGCGTGAATTCTCACAGGGTCCTCTAAACATACAGACTGTCAAGATCCCCTTGACAGTTATGCACTTCCCAATTGGATCTCAGATTAAAAATATCAGGAACGGTTAGCCACAGTCTTACTTTACCAGTCACTCTCCCGCACGCAAACACAAAACCACTACCCCTAATGCCTTGTTGTACACAGGACGAAACGGCAAAACAGTGATTTGCTGTCCTACTGTGATAATACGGTTTATTTTGCAGGAACATGTAATTGTCAGAGAAATATCAAGTGGCACACATAAGGCAATATAGTGATTAGAATTAATGTGATTACAAATTAGGCACACGCCATGTAATCACAGTTCATCATTCCTCTTTCAGAAACAGATATGGTAGCTGATGCAGGATATTGTGAGACTGTAAATAGAGAAGGATCTAACTGTGTTCTGATAATACACCTGGTACATAATGATACTAGGTTCTGTGCTCATTATCTCAGAATAATATCGGTAAGACATTTTCGGTCTCAGATGTGACTTGCACACTGCTTCAATATGCCCTTACTTATGCTCTGAATGTTCCTAATGTTTGGGGTCTTTAAACTGTAGCCAAACACGATTGTGATACTATCAGCCAGAGACCCAGATCGACCACTCTAAATGCTTCTCTGGGATCACTAAAGTTTCCCTAATGCCCTTAGAAGGATGCCAGATAACCTCCCACTTCCCTAATGGTTTGAAAGATGCTCCTATTCGTTTAGCTCAGCAGAGAACATCAATTGTAACCAGGGGGAAAAAGCAATTTAGAGGGACATGTTTGGTATGGTGCCAATTCAAGGCCAAGTACACTGGGACAAATTAGGTCAGCTGGCATAATGTCCAAGCAAGTCTGGCGAACTTCACATTGCCTCAGATTTGAGCATGATAAGAAACTGTCAGATTTGGTTTTGAATATTACATCCGCAGTGAAAAGCTTGAGTGGAACACAGCATGTGCAGGGGTACAGGACTTTGTGAATGTCCAAGTGCAGACAATGCGAGAGGACATTGAACTCCCTCCGCAGGATTTTCAAACTTAGGTGGCCTCTCCACTGTGTACCTGATACCCCTTACTGTGTTCACCGTGTTCCGAATTTGTGGTAAACTAGGGTTTTTCTCCCTCCGCAGGATTTTCAAACTCAGGTGGCCTCTCCACTGTGTACCTGATACGCTTACTATGTTCTGAATTTGTGGTAAACTAACACCTGCCGCTCTCTTCCTGTCTGCTTGCGCTTGTCCTGTCTTCCCCCACCCACTCCCTCCCTCCTATTCTAAGGTGCTCTCTATCTCACTGATCTTTTCTAACTACTTCTCCATTGACTATCCTGCTCTCCTCACTAAGTCTGGTAGGAAAAAGTTTAAAAAGGACATCCTGGTCTCCAACCCAGGCCTCCCTATCGCTGACACCTACACTAGTGCCTCCTCCAAGGAAACTCTCACTGACATCCTCTTTTTCGTGCCTTCTCCTAACCTATGGACCCTTCATATGGTCTCTGTGCGAACTCCTTTCTCCTCTTCTCCCATTAATGGTGGCACCCGTTGGGATGTCCTCTTGGCTTCCTTCCACTCCTCTAAGGCCATCATTAATGTCTATGCTAATGGAACCGTCTTGGTCCAAGGCCCTCAGGCCAACCTTCACCTCTTCGATAGACACTTCCCACGCCTCATCAACTTCCTTTCCTCTCCTGCTGTGCCCCCTCCTCTGTCCTCGACTAACTTGCCTCTTCCCTCCCTCCCCACCCCCTCTCGTGCTTCTTCTTTACCTCTGCAGGGCGCACCTCTGATCTGTACCCCTCCCCGGAAGTCCTTCAAAGATGGCAAACTTCTTCACATTGCTACTCTTAACTCTCGCTCTGCCGTCAAACATTCCTCTGATATCTGCCGCCTTCTTGAGGAACTTGACCTTGACGTACTCGGTCTCACTGAGACATGGTTCACGGCCAGCTCTGTCACCAGCTTTGACACACTCCTACCCGACGGTTACAAGATCCTCTCTGTGACCAGGCCCAACCGTGCGGGGGGGAGGTGTGGCCCTTATCTTCCCCGAGTGGATTCCTGCCACTGTTACTCCCACGCAGACCTACTCCTCTTTTGAATGTCTTGTCTGCCGTTCTCCCTCCCTCTCCCTTTCCCTCTCCCTTTCCCTCTCCCTTTCCCTCTCCCTTTCCCTCTCCCTTTCCCTCTCCCTTTCCCTCCCCCTCCCCCTCCCCCTCCCCCTCTCCCTCTCCCTCTCCCTCTCCCTTCCCTTACCGTGGCTACTATCTATCGGCCACCTGGTCAAATTTCCTCCTTCCTCTCCGAGTGGGCGGACCTCTCCTCTTCACTCCTGTCCTCAACCACTCAACTCCTCTTTCTTGGAGACTTCAACATCCACCTGGATGCCTCCTGTCCCCCCTCTGGACTCTTTCGCAACCTCTGCGACTCTCTCTCACTCTCACTCTCTATTCTCCCGTCTGGGCCGATTCATTCTGCAGGGCACACTCTTTATGCCCTGATCTCCTCTGACCTTCCCCTCTCTGTCCCTCTCTCCACTCCCCTCTCCTGGAGTGATCACTTTCTCCTCTCCTCCCACCTCACCCTCCCTACCCCACAGGCAAAGCCACCCTCATCACTGCCACCTTCCTTCTCGGTCATCCGACCCATGAAGCGCGTGTCAGTTGAGGCTTTCGCTACCACCTTCTTGCCCCCTCCTCCCCCTTCGGCTGACTCCCACCCTGACACAGCCCTCTCCACTCTCCTATATCTGATACTCTCGATATCCTTGCCCCGGTCATGAGAATCCGCCTGAAGCCCAAATCCAAATGTAACTTCTGGTATGACTCGGATCTCGTCATCCTTAAACGCAAGTGCAGGGTGGCAGAGAGGCAATGGCATGCTTCATGTTCATCCTCTGACAAACTGGCCTGTCGCCTGCTCCAAAGGCAATACCGGCTCTCCGTTCTCACCAAGAAGAGAGCCCTTATCCAAGCCCGCATCTCTGCGGCATCTAACAATTCGGCCGAACTCTTTAAAATCTGCAAGGAGCTGGCCAACCCTGCTGCAGTCTCTACCTCTCCTGTCCCCTCCCAGGCCCTGTGCACGGCACTGGCCTCTCACTTCATTTCAAAAACTCAGGACATCCTGTCCTCACTCTCCTCCTATAACCTCCCCCCCTCTATTCCCTGCCCTTCTACTGGCTCTTCTGTGGCCACCCCTCCTCTCTCCTTCTCTTCCTTTCCCCTTTTTTCTGCTGACGAGGTTTCAAGACAAGTCTGATCTATGAAAGTCTTGTCAAAACCGGTCCACCCCTGTTCCTCCAAAACTATCAAAGACCACATTGACTCCTTGGCTCTTGCCCTTGCTGACTTCTGCAATCACTCCTTCGCCTCTGGAGTCTTCCCATCCCCTCTAAAGCACTCCCTTGTGCACCCCCTTCTTAAGAAACCCTCTTCCGACCCTTCCTGCCCAGCTAACTATCGCCCAATCTCTATCACTCCCTTCCTGGGCAAGCTCCTTGAGAAACTGGCCATCTCCCAGCTTAATCTCCATGCTGAATGTGTTGGTAGTCTTCATGACCATCAGTCTGGCTTCAGAGCTGCCAGAAGCACGGAAACTGCTCTCCTGAACATCCGTGAGGACCTGCTCTCGAACCTTGACTCTAACATTCCATGTGTTCTCATTTTGCTTGATCTTTCTTCTGCCTTTGATACTGTCAACCATACCATCCTGCTCATCCGTCTCCGTGATAACCTCGGTATCACTGGTCAGGCTCTGGCGTGGCTGACCTCTTTCCTCTCAAATCGACCCTCCCAGGTCCAACTGGGGTCTTTCCTCTCTGACATCATCTTCTCTACCTGTGGTGTCCCCCAGGGATCTAACCTCTCTCCCTGGCTGTTCAACCAGTATCTGGCACTTCTCGCCCACCACATCGCCGCTCTCTGCCCCTACTTTCAGTGCTATGCGGATGATAGCCAGCTCATTTTCAGGCTACCCTCGGCCTCCTCTTCTCCTTCCCTCATCTCTGACTGTCTTTCTGCTATCCAGGAATTGTGTGCCGCCAACGACCTCTGCCTTAATGCCAGTAAGACTGAGATTCTACTCATCGGCACTCCCATTCCCTCCTTCCCTGCTGCTCTCTGGCCGGCCTCTCTGGGCCCTCTTCCTGCTCCTACCTGCAAGGCAAAAAACCTTGGGGTCATCTTCAACTCCACACTCTCCTTCTCTCCTCACATATCCGACGTATCTAAGTCGTCACACTACCAGCTACACCTCCTCAGAGGTATCCTTCCTTTCCTCGCCTTCCCCCAGAAGCTCACTGTCTCTAGAGCCCTGGTTCTCTCTAAGGTGGACTACTGTAACAGCCTCTATCTAAATCTGCCCGCCTCTACTCTCCGCCCTTTGCAACTCATCCAGAACAGGACTGCAAGACTTGTCCTTGGCCTCAAGCCCAGGGACCGTATCTCTCCAGGACTGAAATCACTACACTGGCTCCCAGTGACTGCGAGGATCAAGTTCAAAACCCTCTGCATTGTCCACAAGGCCGTCTGGGGCCTTGGGCCAAAATACCTTCAACTCTCTCTCCCTAAATATCTTCCTTCTCGAGCTCTTCGCTCATCCGCCTCCAACTCCCTCAGGGTCAGCCGCTTCTCCAAACAATGAGTTGGGGGCAGATTTCTTTCCACTGCAGGGGCCTCCCTCTGGAACAGCCTTCCTGCCTCCCTGAAACTTGAGGAGAACCACCTCCGGTTCCGGAAGCACCTCAAAACCTTCCTCTTTGCCTCCGCTTTCTCTCCCCCTCTCCCCCTCTCCCCTGCTAATACTACTGAAACTGCACTGAATCTGCAACTGGGCCATTCACTGTTCTCGGCCCGCCGCTCTCTCCCCTGCACTACGGGACTGGGTCTGTATCCATACAGCCCCCCCTTCCCAGCACTTTTCTGCACTTACCTCGCACTTGCCACCAGCTGGCCCTTGTTATTTATCCTGTATGCTGTATGCTAATAACCCTGTACTGCACTTTCCCCTCTCCCTTTCCCACATGCACTTTTCCCTTCCCCTCTACCCTTGCACTTGCGCGATCTGAATGACACCTGGCCTAGTAAGATCGTTGTCTGTCTCCCCTTGTTCCCCACCCCGCCTCGTCGCGCCTTGAAACACTTATGATAAGGCATTTGTAACGCGCTTATACACATCATATCATACCAAGCCTGACTAATAATCCCACAAGTGACTCGTGAATCCCACCGCCTCTGTGGTCCTGGCGTACATTCTGTAAATGTATCGGCTGGAGAGGCAGATGGTGTCAATGCTTATTCCAAGGGCACCAAACTGCCCAAGGAATGTGCCCTCACACCTACCAAATACTGCAAAGACCTGGCACAGGAGGTCTATGTGACAGTCAACCATATAGATTGGGGAGTCAAGACTCCTGAAGGATTAAAGAAACATGAAAATACATTAGTGTCCCAATGTCAACTCCTAATATCTGAATAGAGGGGTAAGATCAGTGGGAACTTTGGCTGATGGAACCTTCACAACTGCATGTGCTCACAAGTTCACTCCAAGTACAATAGTGGTAGCAGTGGGAGACTCGTTATGTTGGTAATAGGGAAGCAAATAATTCTCCTTAGATGGCAAGACATTATTTGTGAAAAATAGTTATCTTGGGTCTGGGATACCCCAATGCACAAAGTTAACTTCATACTGAATACTAGGTGTAAATAATACAATGTGTACTGGCCAAAGGAAGAGGTTATGGAGTCAAGTATGTGGGGTGGGGCGTGGTCAGTAATGGGCCACTAGCCTGAGGCAAGCCTGGACCCCTAACCGACTGCTTAACACCATTAGCACCCTGGGAGTAGCCACAGGGTGCTAATAGGTTATTTTTCCAGAAGGGAAATCTTATGCGGGATGGCGGCGCAAGTCGGATTCCCTCGAAGGAAAATAATATGGCTGCCACCCAATGTAGAAAGTCCCTTTTCTATATTGCTTGAAGCCATTGCGTCCAGCAGGAGCAGGTGGTGAGGGACCGATGGGGGTTTGCTACAGATAAGCGTGGGAAGGGGCGGCCAGAGGGGTGTGGTACAAGCAGCAACATGGGGAAGGGAGACATCAGGAAAACGAAAAAGGCAGATCGGAGTGGTGCTTGAGATCGCAAAGGAGTACCGGCTTATATCGTAGGTGCAAGCTGGCATTCCGACCATCCCAATTGGCTGATGCCACTCACCCGGGTACTGTAATATTCCATTTAACCGGACTTTCCTAGTACCCCAGGCTTTCCAAAGCTTACCCGAGCTTTTTCCCTAGATGAGGAAAAACTCCAACTTAGAAGAATACATGCGTTGCAAGTCACATATGATGCTGGCCAACATGCCTTTTAAGAAGCATATAGAAAAGCTAAATTATGCAACTCAAGTAGGCCTCCAGATGGTTTGTACCAGGTCTTTTTACGCATGAAAATCTTATAAATACAACAGATTTATTATTTTCCTGTGTACATTTACACAGGTTTTGAGCATAGAGCAGTGCAAAGGCTAGGTTACTTGTCAGAAACAAGAACACCTCTTTTGATTTTTAATTACATGGATGTAATTGAAAGCCATGGAGAAAAGCCGCTGAAACAGAACGTATTTCTCTGAAGCCTTTTAAAAAAAAATGCACACTGTGATAAAAAGGAATGGTGTCTTGCCATTCAGCTTCTGCTGTATCGTGTGTAGATGCCCATGTAGCAAACAGAAGCACTGTGCATATTTATTGTCCTAGCATTTTAGGATTGTATAATAAAGAAGATGGAAAACTAAGTTGCAATTCAGAATTAATCTTTAATAACAAATTATGCCTTTTTCCAGTGAAAGCAAACCAGTATTGCACAATTGTATCTGTCAGAGTTCCTGTGCTGTGTTCATAATCAGGACGAGGCAGATCATTCTTACACTGATTTAATTTACACTCGAATTATAAAAACATTATGGAAAATGATGAGTATGTACGGTCTAGTTGACATCCATTCAACCGTGCAGTCAATGGGTTACATTACTATACATGGTCAGTGGCAGCAGAGTCTTTACTCAAGGGTGGGTGATTGTCATTACACCAATCACAGGTGAGACTCAAATCTTCAAGACTACAATTAAAAACATCCAAAACAATGACCCTCCAAGAAGTGCAAGGGCTGTTCAAAAACAAACAAATGAAAGTTACATCTGTAATTGAAATAAAAACTCAGCAAAACCTGTACCTGTGATAATACAGATAGGCATATAACTTTATGAAGCACTTCATACATGGTCCGTCCAACATCTCAGCACTGATTATTATACCTCATTCAATACTAAGTTTACTGACCTCAGAAGGATGTCAATAAGATAGCTCAGCCAGTTGAGCGCTCGCTACTGTGATCTGTGGGAAATTTGTAGGTTGCATGTTCGAATCTCGGCAAGGCCAACTCATCCTTTCGAGGTCCATAAAGGAGTACCAACTTCAGTTTGGTGAAGCGCTATATAAACCATTTGGCCACGAGATTAGGTATAGAATTTAGCATGGAGTCCTTTACTCTGATTGGCATACCATTAGGTAGTAATAGCTCCAGGAAATTAGGATTTTCATTAGACATCAAAAGACAATTTTGCCATCGACCCTCAAAACACAATACAATTCAGATTTGCTTTACTTGTAATTGAGAATGTTATTTTGTTTTCAACATTTGAATCTATACAGGAGAGATCAAATGTCCGGACCTTAAAGAATTACTGAAAGGTGTATTCTGTCACAATGCACAAAGCTGCTACATGGCAATGATTTACATACAGTTTTTGCACAAGTCGGCTGGATGTCCCATATATTTTACTCTTGCAAAGGAAAAAAGTCATTTTTACTCTTGAAATCACTCTCAAAGTTCAAAAATGGGGAGTAAAATACTCCCACCTCAAAATCGTATCTGGAGCACAGACCTCAAGTGACCTACTGTTCTTTGCAAAAAAAGGCAGTGGCTCACCCACAAGATTCCCTATGTGTACTCCTGTTGGTGGCAATTATTACTTTACTATTTCTACTAGATAGCTGCCACTGCAGAAAATGTAAAAAAATAAAAATTAATACAGTTCATGTCCAAGCCCAGTCACTGGAAAACACAAATACAGAGAATAAGTTGAAGCAAGACATTGGTCTAGTCTGCAGGAAGAATTAAACCAGTTGATGCACACTGAACGTTTGTTAACTATGATTAGAAAGCTCTGTACAGCCACGGTCAGTAAAATAAAGGTCAGTCTGCATAGATCCAGTTAGCGATAGCATAACCCATTCCGTTATAAATAGTCAAATACATACTGTTGTGTACAAAAATACAAAAGAGGGAGTTTTAGGAAGAAAATGGCATGATTAACTACCATTATGGACGTCAGCTACATATGAACTACATATGCCCCTCCCCTATCTTACTGTGTCCAGCTTTATATATCTAGAGTCAATCTAAAGTAAATGTGAGACTTAACTCCTGACCACAAATTGTGCATGACAACCCCCTTACCTCCCCATTAAGCTTGCGAATATAAATAATTACGGTTTGTATTTCACAAAAAGCTTGGATGAGTAGTCTCTGCACATTTCAACAATGCCTTTTGTTCCAAGTGGTTTGCCATTCAAATTTGGTACCCAATGAATAATAAAATATGACAATACAATTTTTTTTGTCTTCCTAAAAGATAAAGCTATACCCATTTATCAGTATGTGTATCCATATTTACAACCAACTTTACTCCTCCATTGACAGTCTGATGAGACCTAAAAATATTGCACAGACGAATTGCCTTTTTTTGCCCTGTAACTAAGCATCACTATGTTCGTTTATTTTGATCAACATCTATACATAATGGGTACTTACACACATTGGGCACATACTACTGATATCACACGTGGCCGTTAAATACCCTATCCTAATCCACAGCTTAGATTGAGCACCACAACTAGAGGATTGCGATGCAAACCCCTCCATCCCTACTTACCAAGCGGTCTGTCCTCATTTCAGAACCCACCATCTTAAAAAAAGATGACATTAATTTGTACTGTGTCAGGCCATTCCAAATCCTTAATTTAAGAGATTGGCGGCAGGAAGTTTTCTGCTAGCTAAGTGAGCCCATACTTTGTCTTAAAGTTGAAAATATTTTACAGTGATCCAAGGTTTCTGGGAAATATTTTTTGGGGTCGAAGATTTTGCAGAGCTGGCCTGGCCATTAGTGATCATTTGGAAGGGGCAGTCTGAAAATCATGGGAGGGCAGGTAACATGCATCTTGGGAGTGCCAGGGAAACGCCAATTTATGATGTGGGGTCCTGAATAGCCTGGAGGGGAATGAGGAATTCAATCACTCGAAGGATATAGGGAGGAGCTTCTGATAAAAGCAGCCTTTAAAAATAGGTAGCCGTTTGCTTCCCAGACCCGAGCCCCAAAATGATGTAAAAACTAAAAAAAAGGAGATGTTGAGATTCAGGAAAACATGTATTTATGGAAATGGGAGTATCGGATTGGCACAAAGTGCAATTAAGTGTTTCATCAAGGACAGCGGTTTGTGTTTACTGGTCGCAGTGCTGCAAAGACTTTTGTAGGGTGCATAGATGATCCCCTCATCGAGTTTTCCCTTATTTCGTTTGGTTCCAAATGCATTGCCACTCAATCCAGAACTCTCTCCAGAACTATCCAGTTTGCATATTGCAAGCTTTAGGGGGGCAGAGGGGAAGAAGTTTTTTCTTGGGTTTATACTGTGCGCAGTTGGGGGAGGGGTTATTCGTCTAAGTGTTCCCTGGACTACCGTTGTCCCACACGCCTCACAACATACCGCTCAAATTAAAAAGGTGACCTCCCTGCCTCTACTCTTAGTCTTCTTCAACTTATCCAGAACAGAAACATGAGACTTATCCGTGGCCTCAAGCCCAGGGACCACATCTCTCTGGCGCTGAAATCCCAGCACTGGCTGCCCATGGCTGCAAGAATCAAGTTCAAGACACTTTGCATTGTCCACAAGGCCTTCTGGGGCCTGAGTGCACTCTATCTGCAACATGCTCTTCCTAAATACTCTCCTTCCCGAGCCCTCCGCTCATCTACTGCCAATGCTCTGCGAGTGAGCCGCTTCTCCGAGCAGAGATATGGGGGGAGAGATACTCATCCTCAGCAGGTGTCTCCATCTGAAACAGCCTCTCTGCCCTCTCTTCGTCTTTAATCAGAGTACCCAAAGTTCCAGAAACTCCTAAAGACCTTCCTCTTCGCCATCTCCTCCTCTCTCTCCCCCACCCCTGCTAACCACCTCCTTCCCGCCTTCTTGCTCTCTCTACACTCCCTGCTCAGTATTGCGACTGGCTGCTTGGTGCACCTTCAGAGTCTCACAGGCCCCTAGCATTCTCACCAGTCTTCCTGCACTTGCCTCCAGGTCCTGCTCTACCACAGCACTTCTGCACTTCGGTTACGGCCCACTGTGGGTCTACCATCCAGCATTTAACCCATGTTCTGGTGGACTGGGAGCTCTTGTTCCCATTACTGTCCCCCCCACGCACTTCCTTTTAGACTACACAACATGAATGTACCACGCCTTGTAAGCTTGTTGTCTTGTTCTCCGTTGCCTACCCCTCCCTTGCATGGTTGCGCTTTGAAACACTTGCTGTATAAGCGCATAATAAATAAACAATTCAATTTTAAAGTGATTTATTCTTCTAGTGGAATATTTCCAAACACTCAACATGTATAGTTTATTAGGACAATGCACTTTTATACTTGTTTCTCTTTTTTTCACACTCTACCAAAGGCTATATGAAGTGTGTGGGTTTATAGGTTAACACGCAAGTAAAGAATTCAAATAATATGAAGAAAATCCAACTTTTCTCTACCCTTGAAGATTGAACAGATTGAACCTGTGGCCTTGGGTAGGGCTGACTGGGATAGCTACACAGCTCCCTTTCCTGTTGCCAGAATCCCTCTCCCGTGCCAGACCATCCCCATGACCCGGGGTGGGTGGGGCAACTTCACATGTTTGTTCATGGGGAGAATGACAAAACATTTTAAGAACAGACATCTCTAAAGTTGTGGCAATTGAGGATCCTTACCTGGCAGTCCACTTGCCCGCTCCACTAGAGGTAATTGGCCACTGTGGGTTGTCGAGGATGGAAGCTCTTTAGTGAGCGAGCCGCTCTTGTCTACCAGACAAAACACAAGGCGGGTGAGGCACCTGCTTCGGGCCACTGCACCCTGCATGGCATCTTCTGCCACTACCACCACATCCTTCATGTCATCCAGCAACTGGCGCAGAGAGCGATATCCATATCTGGACACTGTGAATGGGTATCCATGGGTGTGGTGGAAAAGCTGTGCAAACTCAGACAATGGAAGTCCTTTGGATTTCTGAAGCACTACCACAAGAACCTCTGATTTGAGAATGTCATCCATAGTCCATCTGTGAATAAATAGCACAATTTCAGTCAGATCTTACAAGACAAGCTAAACTGAAAATAACACTTAAGGCTACAATGCAGTAGCAACAACATTCCCTCTTAAAAGCCTCTGTCTTTGATAGAATCATGACTTTCTATGTTAGTATGGAAATTCTTTTTTTACAATCAATATAAATGCTGCATTTTATCGGCCCATTAAAAATATATACTTTTGTTAACATAGTTTTACGGACATACTAGCTGCTAAAGGCCTGAAGCCCTAGTTAATGGCCTAAGTGAAGCAAATTACCAGTGTAACCCGCCAAAAACTTGCGGTTCGTCCCTAGCAATCTATGTGAGAATAAACCCTTCAATTATTCATCATAGACTCTTTAATTCAAATAACCGATTGATATATTATTCACGTTCAATAGGTTACAATAACACATGTAACATTCAAACCATCAACATTCCCTTCTTATATGCAAGTACACATTTTACTTGTATTGTGTACTTATTAAATTATTTCACTCAAGTGTGGCATGGCCCGTGCTTCGAGGAGCTTTAAGGGGAGGGAGGACCTCAGCATGGCTTGCAAATTGTGTGCTATGCCACCGAGCTGCAGGAAAACCAACCTACCATGGTACCTGATCAGATTTCATACTTGTGGCTTGAATAGAACCCAAAGATTTCTGCAAAAGTTCCTTTTATTCACCAAGTACTCTCATCGGCACATAGGCCTGTGGTCTGGAGGATAAGTCTGGGGGTACGGGGTCTGGTATATGGAAAATGCTGACTCTGCACTTTAGGCTACATTTGGCACACTGTATTATGGCAGCATCTGGAAAAATGGGTGTTTACTTGGCATAGGATTACTATATCTGACATGTGCAGCTATAATGGTATAAAATGGCAGTAAATTGCCATACAAGGCTGTAGTGAGATATGCATTGCAGTGCCCCAGCCTGGCCTACTGGGTCTAGCCGTGTCATACCATGACCCCGTTCATGCCATATCAAGGCAGCACCATATTTATATCTAGCGAAAGGCATGTATTCCCTAGTATTCCTACGGGGATGTTCTGATTGGCAATAACCTGAGTCAACAAAGCACTTCAAGATGGAATCTCTACAGCAAGTTGTTACTTTCATTTAAGACAAGGATTTCTTGGCATCTCTTGGCCTGCAGGATGCCCATTTTCACATGCAGATATGAAAAGGGCATCAACAGTGCTTGAGATTTGGTGTTGGCAGGCTAGTTTCAGGTTGGAGCACTCCCCTTCAGGCTGAAGTCGTCACCCAAACAAGGTCCTAGGGCCGATAGTAGCCTTGACAAACCAAAAGGGTATTCAGTCTTTCGCTATCTGATCAATTGGTAAAAGCATCATCACAAGGCCAATTGGTGCAATGTCGACCCGACATGTAGTAGGTCTCAATCAATAGACTGAAGTCACAACTTCTTGCATTGTAGGATCTCCAATTCATCAGGGCTAGATTACGGGAATGCGATTAGTTCAGAAAACAGAGCAGTCAAGCTACAGGCAGCCTTCACAGACCTCCTATCCAAACCTCCAGGGCTAGGCTTCAAAATGTGCACTCGCCACAATCCATTGCCTAGTGGTAATTGACACTTGGCGAGTGAGAAATGGTGTGCTCGGATTATGTGGATAATTGAGGGGACGAATTCATTTATGCTGGTGCCTTGAAATTGTACCCCTGTCCCAGGGGATGGAGAGAGACTTTTTGCAGGTACATAGTCATATAACCTTATGCGTTTTTTGTGTGCCATGGCACTTATGCAGGCCCTTCATGTCACATCTCAATGAGAATTTGGCAGAGGACTCTCAGGACTTTGAGACCCCTTTCCCATACCCTCCACAATTCCAATAGGCTTTGCAATGATGGTTTCAGTTGAACAATCTCTTGGAAGCATTTCCCTTAAGTTAAGTCCTTCCCAATCATTCTGAATACCGATGCCAGCAAGACAGGTTGGGGAGTGGTTGCAGAAGGACAGACATCAGGAGGAACTAACAGATCAAGATGCTGCCCACTCTTTCAAATGGAGAGAGCTGGTGCCAGCCTTACGGTCTGAGGTGCTTTACCCTGTGACTTCAAGGGAAAGCAGTGGTTCTTCAGAAAGACCACACTATAGCCATGGCCAACATCAACAGCCAGGTCCAAGCTCACTCCAAAGCCTGGGGACATCGGGCAAAGGATCTGGAGAGTCCAAGTTGGAAAGCTGCAATGCGATTGAAGGAAGGACATATGTTGAGCTGCCACCTACGCACATCTGAACTAATTTATTAAGCCCTGCCACTTGAATTTGCACAGATAGGGAGCTGGTATGTTTGGGAAGGGGAGTCTTTTCTGCCCATTTTTCCTTAGCGGTGCATGCCGCTCCGACGGAAGTGCCCCTGGAAGGGATAGGCATGTGAATAGCTGTGGAGTGCATGCATCTGAAAGGCTCGGTGTGCACATTTGAGAAGCAGTGGATTGCATGTATATATGTGCATGTGAAAAGAGGAAGAGTAGAGTAGTAGTTCCCTTGTCTGGGGGCTAGGGTGTGGATACCATGGTGGTATCCGGGCTGGCAGGACCACTCTCTGCCTTTTCTCCTTTTCCTCTACTTCCCATGGTGCTGGTCGAAATGCGGTTCTCTGGGCCAAAGGTGTTTCTGGTGGCACCAGTGTGGCTGAGACACTAGTTTCTGCTTATCCTTGAGTTTTGTGGAGACTGTGGGTTGGTTCCTGCCCACTGTTCCATGCCCACTGGATGGTTCGGAGGTCTCCTGTCCTTCACATACCTTGTTGAGGTATTTGGACACAGTTGCATCTGCAGGGCTTCCTCCACTTTCTCCACGGCTGGTTCCAAGCATTGCAAGTATTATGTGCTTGCCTGTGACCCTCCCTATGGGATCTGTGGGTGGCGGTTTAGTCTTTTAGGGAGCCTTGGTTTCAGAGTATGGTATGTGAGCTGCTGACGGGTTTCCAGCTGACCGAGTCCGTCGTGTATGCAATGGACCTTTTGGTGGTGCATGCTTCGCAGGATTTCCCTTTCAAACCTTTTTTCCTCTGCTTGCAGGTTGGGAGAGTGCACGTTTCTGTATTTCTCCTGAACGTCCCATAGGATTAGCTTATTCTCCGGTCGGATCCAGGATTTCTTCTGGTAATTCTATAAATGTCACCAGGCATGGGATGTTCTGTCCTTTATCCCCACTTTTTACTTCTACGGAGAAGGGCCACTGGCGCGAGTGGATGTCAAGAGGGCAGTCTTTTCTTTCCTGGACCTTACTGCTTCCCCTGGATGGCCAGACAGTTTGTTTGGTATGTTTGGGGGTCTAGACCTTGAATTCAGGGCGACTGTTCTGATTATTTGCTGATTTGCCAAAGCACTTCCTTGCCAAATCGGTGGCGCAGATTTCCTGTCTGGTCTCAATTCTGGAAGGCTTGACTTGAGGCATGGCGGCGGCGTGGGCTGAGGCGCATGGTATGCCTCTTCAGGCCATTTGGCGGGCGATGACCTGGGCCGCTCTGCATCCTTTTCACCAGACACCATCGTTCTGGCTTGCATTTGTACTTTTCATCCTCCTTCAGGGTGGGAGAGTTAAGCGATACCACACACATTCGAGGGCGATACGTGGTGGTCATAACTTGGTAATGGGGTGTTGCAGCAGCACTCAGGTTGGTCTGCTATATTTGGTATGCCTCACAAGTACTGGGACGAGGAACAGAAACGTGGAGGTCACGAGCAGGTTTCTTACTGATGATCTTTACTCCTAGTCTTCCTCATCATAGTACTTGTGACCCACCGCTCTATCCCTCGTTTAAGTGAAAACAGCCATGATGTGTTGGGGAGTATTGAACTGACATGTGGTGGTGGCTGGGAATTTTATGCTCTCATTAGAGAGAGGGTCAGGCATTTATGGTATATAGAAAAAGATGGAATGGATTCCTGACAGAGGTTGAGACCTAACAAGTACTGTGACACGGAAGAGTAGGTCTAGGAGTAATGACCGGTAAGTAATAATATTGTGTTCTTATGTAGTGCTTCGTTCCTGACACCTCAAGCTTCTAAGCACTGTGATAGCATATTTAACCCCAGTTTGAACAGTGCTTGATTAATCTACCTCGGAAAGATAAAAGGTTAAGTCAACCCAGATATAGGATTCATATTTGCGAAGCGCAGGCTGCCCTCATGTCAGAGACCAACGCTTTACTCGTGTACCTCTCCACCCTTGGCGAGAGCACTCCACGGTTCAATTGTGGGGCCCCACTGAAGGTTGTCCTCCAATCCATGAAAGCTATACAAACACTTTCTTTAGCACCACACACCTGTGCAGTTGTAAATGGTCTGAACCCCCTGGGCTACTGTGCTGACCATTTTCCAAGGAAGCCGGTCTGAAGGTGGCTACCCTTGTCTAAAAGGATGATGTTAGAGACCATCCTGGGGTCATCAGATTATCATCGAACTATACTAGAAGTCATTCCCACATCAGATGTAATCACGCTAGTCATCAGCAAAATGTCTCAGAACGGAGGGGGATGAGGTTAGGATGACTAATGAATATGCTAACATCATCCCGATTTTACAAAGGTTTTGTTCCTGATGATTTTAGGATGACTTGCTGATCACTTGAAGAGATTGCACGTTTGTCCTCGATGATTTGGGGAGGATTCTGGGGTCACCTGCTGATTACTTCAAGAGCATCGCCATGAAACAGGTTTGTTCTTGATGCTTTGGTGAGGACTTACTGATCACTTCAGAACATCCGAGTGTGTAGGATGAAAGGTTGACCAATAGAGATTATCATTCTGCTTTGGCTTAGTTGCACTTGTGCTGAATGATCCCTAATGTGGCTGGGGTAAAGCTTGAGACTATGAGTGGAAGGCAGAGGCATAAACATAGCATACATCCACTGGGTGAGAATCCTTTGCCATCCCGTCAAAAGCAGGCACCCTCACAATCCCCAATGGGGCAAGAGTAAAGCTTGAGACTATGTTGGGCCAAAGTGGAAGCCAGAGGCATGCGCCCCCTAGGTGGGAATCCTTTGCCATCCCATTCAAAAGCAGGAACCCCAGCACCCCCACAATCAATACATTTCCATGCTGACTGTACCAATATATGCCAGTATTCATGTTTGCTTTGCACATAATCCAACAATCAATTCAACAATCAACAACCATAACCAAAAGGACCTCCAGGATTAACTAAAAACAAACACCACACAGGATACAAA
This sequence comes from Ambystoma mexicanum, assembly GCF_040938575.1. Classification (NCBI taxonomy): domain Eukaryota; kingdom Metazoa; phylum Chordata; class Amphibia; order Caudata; family Ambystomatidae; genus Ambystoma; species Ambystoma mexicanum. The sequence goes on from NC_090922.1 coordinate 218,279,273, forward strand.
AAAGAAAGCAGCAATAAACAAACAGAACCAAAGTCCCATCAACGGAGGTTTCAACTACCCACAACCTACCAAATACAAGCAACAAACCACAAACAGCAAAGACTAAACCCAAAAGACAAGAAAAACACACCCACTCAAAAGAACAAAACCCACACATCAAGCTCGCCACAAGAAAGACAAAGAAGCCAGGACAACAGAAATATTAAGAAAACCCAAACCACTCAGCAAGGCACAGACCAGCATGAGCCCACAACCCCACAAAAACTTTACAATTAACATCCCAGATGGCTTACAAACAACAGAGCAAGGACAGGCTGCATTGCTCGCTACCTGTCCACATACGACAAAGTGGTAAACAAAAACACGACAGCCAACAAGCATCACAAATGCAGACCCCCAACCAGGACACCAAACGGAACACAACAACTAATAAACCATCCCAACCCAGTCTCCACCATGGACAATACCCCAATCAGAACAAGGGACACGTTGGAATCCATCACACTGTACACCCCCTACATTACCAAGACTGTAACAGAGGGGTAGCTACCTCATTTACCACCTGTAATCAACCAACCTGGCCATAAACCTTCTCGGTCTACTCAACAAAGAATGACCAACAAGGAACCACCCCACCCAACAGACTCAACCGGGGAAAACCCACCTCGGACAGAAACCCAACCAACACACCAGTCAGAACAAACAATACCAACAACAACCCGAAAGGGAAATCAAGCAAACTACACTGCAGCCTCCTCAAAGTTAGATCAATGGCAAAACACTCATCCATGACCTAAGCGAAGGAGGCACAGACGTGCTCTTCCTTAAAGAAACCTGGCTATCAGACAACTATAAAGCCATGACAAACAAAAATACCCAACAATTATAAATGAATACACACCAACAGAAAACTGAAGAGGAGGCGGAACCGCAATTATGCACAAACACCACACCCGGGCATCTCGAATCATCACAACCAATGCGGAAGACTATGAATCGCTCCTCTTCAAGATATAACGCAACAACCAATCCAACATAGTATTCCTCCGGATCTACAGATCACCTTTTTACAACCCCAACTTTGCAAAAAAATTAGCGGACGAGGTTACCATGCTATCAACACCACGACAACCTAGACATAGCGGGAGTCAACATATGGTTCGAAAAAGAAAACAAGTACACAGAAAACTCACTCTGTGCACTCCCGGAAACCTTGCAGTTAAAGCAAATAGTAAATTGATCCACTCAAGACATCAGTCACACCCTGGGTGCAATTTTCTATGCACATACACGCCACCTACACCAGTGGTGTAGAGTGATAGATCACACCCAAAACCAGTCTACCGGTAGGGAAGGATTTACTCTACACCACCAAGAAAATAAACTGGAAGAACTTGGACCTAGAGGCCCTAACAAACCTAGACGCAACCGTCCAAGCAAAAGAGATCCCTCTGATACAACATAGATACAACAGAAGACACACTCAACTGGATCACCAACGCTCTTGACCAATTAGCACCAGCTAAAACATTCAAAACACCAAAAAAACTGGCAGCAATATGGTTCACAGAAGAACTGAACAAAATTTAAAAAAAACAACCGCAAAATGGAAACAAAATGGAGAGCACAATACACCAGACAAGACAAAATAAAATACCAAAGACAACTCAAGTTGTACAAAGCAACAGTCCTAAAAAGCAAAAAAACTACTACGCCACAAGATTAGAATTAGCAAACAATCCACAGAAAGAATGTTCAAAATCAGAGATTAAATCAAAAAACTCTTGCTACAAAAATTCCATCACGCCTACACAAACACTTTGTGACTAAATCACCAACTACCTGAGAGCAATAATAGACATAATACAGGAGACCATCAACCTAGCCGGGGCAAATACAACCGGGACCACAGACACCAGAAAAACGCATCTGCCTAGAACCAATCTCAGAGTAAACTCGCCACACTGATCAAGGACACCAACCTTGCAGGATCTCCAAGGGACCCCTGCCCCCCCAGACATCTTCAAAGGAATCCTCAACCACAGAACCCCAGCAACACGCTTCTGGATCCTAATGAATCTCTCACTCAAAAGAGGAATAGTACAGTCCTCCTTCAAATCAGTATACATCAAACATACCACTAATCAAAAAAGGTCAGAAAGCACAGAAGACCCAAGCAACTACAGTCCGATAGCCAACCTGCCCTACCCAGCGAATATCCTGGAGAACCACATCTACAAAATCCATCTTAAACAGGTAGAAACAAACAGAATACTCGACCAAGCACAAGTTGGCTTCAGACCGACAGAATCGGCACTTCTATCGATATAGGACGACCTGAAAATAAATAAACGCAGACGACACCCAATCGGACCCCCTTGTACTGATCTATCAGCTGCTTTTAACACAATCAGCAACAGTAATAAAAAGATTGATGGAATGTGGCATACAGGAATCTGCACTAAAGTGGCTTACCTCATTCCTAACAAACCTAACTAAAAGGAACCTACCTACAACCGTTGACCTCAAAAAATTACATCCTGCAGAGTCCCAAGGGGTTCCAGCCTCTACTCTCTACATGTCCCACTGATGAAAATCATTCGAACCCACTGACTTACCACCCTACAATTACGTAGATTGTGAAAACAAACCGAACACAGGAACAAAATAACCTCAACAACTGCCCCTCAGACATACAACTGGATGACAAAGAACAACCTCAAACTGAACCCGACAAAAACAGAAATAATGCTCACCTGCAGGATTCGCCAGAGGGAACCCACAAATGGACCGGCCAATCGGCACAGGAACGCAACCAGAGACTACCAATTTAGTAAACAACCTAGAATACTCATGGACAACGGACTATCTCTGTAAATGCAAGTTAACGCATTTGCCAATAAATGCTTCTTCCTCCTACAACTACTCAGAGGATTACTCACTACCTTTCCTTCCCCCACAGAACCCTCACAATCATATCCCTGATTCTCACAACAATTAACTATGCAAACAGCCTCCAACTAGGAATGCCAGAAAAACTCACCAAGAAACTGCTAAATATATCAGCCAGGATCCTACTAAGACTAAACAGAAGAGACCACATCACTCCAGCACTGAAAAGCTTGCACTGGTTACCAGTAAAAAAGCGCATCAAATTCAAAGCACTCTGCATCGCCCAAAGAGCCTTACACAGACAAAGAGCAGAATTGCCACAATACAAGATTAGCCGGTATCGCCCAGAAAGGGAACTAAGATCCAGCAACGACCTACACAAACAAGAAAAAAGGAAATTCGGCGGAACAGCGTTCTCACGTCTTATTGCTAACATATGGAACAACATGCCCAAAGTAATTAGAACTAGAGAAACCACATCACCTTCAAGAAACTGCTCACAACCTGGCTATTCAGCAGACAATGACAACCTAGAAGGGACAGTTGCAACAACAACACTGAAAACAACCAGAGAGGAGACGAGAGGGGCCAGAGAACCGCACACAAGAACCTGGCTAGATACAGTCAAGCAGCATCCAAAAGGGCCGCCCCAGAGAGAGACCACAACAAACTGACCGACTTTACTAACCCTCTTCCCTTCCTGCTCCTCCTACATAACTGACGCCTCTACACCAGATCTTGGACTAGCAACACTCAAACAGAGATAACCATTACTATGCTGACATCCAGGGTGAACCACCCACATAGCCCCATACCATCTAAAATGCAACACACCAAGATTCCAGACTACCTTACAGCTACGAACACCTGTGACTCAATCCCTTATGGACACTATCTAACCAGTGCACATGACTAACCCATCATAACCACACAACACTAAAACCAACACAAAACACTACCACACACTCGAGGCATGAATCTTACCCATACAGTTACATTGCGCGAGGGCGCTCACAAATGCACATGCAAAACAACTCACATTACAGACGCCAGTTTCCACCTATCTGCTCACCCTTTTCCGCCACTAACCCCACCGCCCCTATTTTTTGCAGAGCCACGCGAGCGCCTGGAGACTGCCCCTGGGTGGTAGCAGTGCACAGTATAAATCAACTTAACATAACGTCAGTAATGCTACTATAAGAAAACATGCCCAGCATGGCTCTGCCACACTCCTGTTGGCTTTGCCTTTAAAAAGGTTTTGTCACAACAAGAAAACATGTCCAAACTAGCTGCACAACTAGATGCGTAATAATGCTCATCATGTTTGCTTTACCCTTGATGCCCAGTGAAAAAAAAAATGCCATGCCACCATAAGAAATGGCTTGACTGGCAGCCCTAAATGCCAATCTAGACACAACACTCATGCTTGCTTGGTCATAGAATCACAGTTAAAAAAAAGAAAAATGTCATGCTCAGGCAAGGAATGGCTAGACTGGGTGCACCAAAATGCCTGTGCAGCCACAAAAGTATGAGAAAGAGTTTTGGGCACTAGATCATGGTCTCCACATGCGTTTCACTCCAAATACTTTTTTAAAATTCTTTTTTGCTTTTACGGATTACTTCCATTCATTAGCTGCACAGTCACAGGTTATTAGAGGTGTTGCCCCCACCTCTCCTTTGGATTTAAGTTTGTTTGAACCCGGATTCCTTGCGCTGGTTCTAGATAGATTTCAGATCAACACAAATGGTTTTGTTCCATATGAATGAAACTACTATAGTGGTGACATATCACTTCACAGCAACCAGACCAACCGGTCCATCATAAATATCCTTACGGGCCATGGTCCAAAGACGTGGCACACAAGCAATCAAGCCCTAGCCTTTTCAAACACTTGTCTGCTGACCACTGTGAATACAAAATAAACCCCACTGAATCAAAACTATCTAGAACCAAGTTATCCGGGTACAAACAAGCTTCCAGCCGCATAAAAGCACATACCATCCTTTCTAAAGAAAAAAGGAAAAGAAAACAACATTTTGTATTGGCATCTATGATGGATACCCATTTAAAAGTGCAGCGTGATAAGATTAAAAGAGCCTTCGGCAGGCAGGGATTTATCGATGTAGGCTGCAGTGGTGAGTGCAGCAGCCCGGAACGCTGGGGGACTTCGGCAGAGGCGGGTGTGCGGCCTTCATCTCTGCAGTGTCTGACGTGCAAAGGCATGGGACGATGTTTTTGACAAGGGGCTAAAATAAACAGGGCCTACGGGGCCCGGTTTAACCCCCCCCCCCCGTCGAGGGGGCAGGAGTGGAAGGTGCCCACACGCCCATCCGCAGGAGCACCACACTGCAGGAAAGGGGGATTTACAGGTAGGATTGTTGTAGCCCGCCGGAGGAGGTAGTTGGGGGGAAAGGTACAGAGGGAGGTGGACGGTACAGGATGTCTTGGTTTATCTACATGGGTATAGGGGGACGCGCACAGGTTTATTCTGGGTTGTTACAAGGGATCAATTCCAGAGATTATGGGTCGGGGGGGCTAGAGGCTGGTTGAGCATGCCCAGAGGGGGGGTGGATCCCAACAGCAACCACTCATTAGTGCGAGCCACATGGTAAGAGGACCATGAGAAAGAGGGAAGTGCTTCGGGTGATCTCCCTTAACGTTAGGGGGCTTAATTCCCCGGTTAAGAGAAGGAAGGTGGAACAGTTCTTGGGGCGGGGGAAGTTGGGAACTGTAGCCCTCCAAGAGACGCATGTTCAGAGGCGAGACAGGCATAAGATGAAAATCAAGGGGTACCGCCATCTGTTCCAAACCAACACCCCAGGGAAAACTGAGGGTGGTGGTGTTACTATACTATTCGAGGCATTCAAGTCATAGCTACAGAGGGGGTCTCACAGGGTAGGTATCTGGCAGCCCCTTTCCAATGGGAGGGGGGGGAACATATACAGTGGCAGAAATCTACGCACCCAATACGGGGCAAGATGGGTTCTTGCAGGCGACACGGACCTTAATTAGAGACTTTTGCCAACGGGCAGATAATATTGGTAGGTGACTCTGGCGTGGGACCCAAGAGAAGACAGGAACGAACGCAAGGGTGTTCCACAATCAGGTGGCGCCATCTGCCTGCTTGAACAAACACATGGCCGAATTGGCGTTGATAGGTGGCTAGAGGGAACTGATGGGGGCTACACATTTTATTCCCACGTTCATAGATCCTTCTCAAGTATAGATTACTCCTGGATTTCAAGGTCACTATTGGGCAGGGTCGCGGGGATAGAGCTAGGAGTGATCGCCCATAACAATTACCTTCAAAATGGGGCGGAACAAACCAGGATTATGGCGGTGTAAGCTCCCTAGCTACAACCTTAAGGATGGAGTCGTATGTGAGGACAAAGAAAATCTTGGATTACTTTGCACTTAACGCAACAGAGGGTGTGTGACGCGTTTAAGGCTACATTGAGGGAGGAAACACATTGCGTTGAAGTGCCAGAGGGACAAACAACTAGGTCTCTTGCGTGAGGAATTGGAAGCTAAACAATAGCGGCTCAAATGGCAACTAACTCTGGGAGTATGCTGCAAAGGGAATATCTGCAGATTAGGGGGCAATTTTGCAGACTAGAGCAGCAGAGCATTCATTGCTCTACCTACAAAGGAGGTATTATGTCAAAGCCAATAAGACGGATCGCCTGTTAGAGAGGTTGATTAAGAAAAAAAAAAGATGTCTGGAGGACAATCCTTAGAATAAAGGCAGGGGGCAATAAAGCACTTCTCTACCCGACATAATTTCAGTCTTCACGGAATATTACTCATCCCTGTACACATCAGATTCCCCTGAGGAGGGAGCCCAAAGGGAATACCTGTCCCAGAACAGGAAAAACTTGAGGGAGTCATTACTCCCGAATGAAGCAAGGGTGGCTATAGCTGCCTTGCCATCAGGAAAGGCACCGGGCAGCTTTCGAACAGGTTTCTACAAAACCTTTTGAGAGTCACAGATGGCTCTTCAACTTTTTTTTGGGGGCGGGAGGCGACCAGGGTGCATCACCCAGACAACGCAAGCAGCCAAGGTTGTGCAGAATGTCCTCCAAGCTGTTTGTACTGGGCGATTGCCCAGATTAATCTAGACACAAGGTTATGGCGCCACGCCTGGATAAGCTCCTCCCCAAACTGATTGATCCCGACCAGTCGAGATTATTTAGGCATAGGCAGACCTCGGATAACATTCGGCAGGTCTGTCATCTGACTGAAAAAGTAAATAAATCTAGAACCCCTGCACTTATAGTTGGATGCCGAGAAGGCATTCAACCAGGTCAAATGGCCATTCCTCTTCCATACCATGGAGGGTATGGGAATTGGTTCCAAATTCCTTTCAATGGTAAGAGCCAACTGCTGAACTCCCTCCTTTTGCCTAGCAATCAACGGGCAACTCTCCCAGAGGATCACAGTCTCACGAGGCACTAAGCAAGGTTGCCTGCTCTCCCTGCACTTATACACTATCCACCTGGAGTCACTCTTGGCCAGCATTAGGGCCTCTCCAGATATTAGGGAATTCCCTTTGGTGGTGAGCCTTTGCTGATTACAGGCTCCTCTTGCTCACAGAACCAGAAACCTATTTTCCAGGGATCTCACTGAAACTTCTCTTTGGCAAGGTTGCATGAATTAAAATAAATGCCCACAAGTCAGAGTTATTAAACGTGACTGACCCTTCAGAAAAGGTTCAGGTATGGCAGGGTATAGTACCCTACAGATGGGCGGAAACCGGCATTAGATATTTGGGGTTCCAGATTACTGGTTTTCTTGGTGTTCTTTACCGTACTAAATACCCACCTTTAGCGGAAAAGCTGCACTGGCTGCTGGCGGAATGGGTGCCCTTCTCAATATCCTGGACGGGAAGGATAAATAAATAGTGATTTTGTCAAATATCCTGTACTATTTCACGGCCCTGCCAGTGGGGGTTCACCCAAGGTTTGTTCAGGACCCGTCAAAAACATGGAGTCATTTATTTGGAACCGCAAGAGACCCAGGATAGCTATGCAGGTGCAAATGTCTCCCAGAAGCAACGCAGGGCTGTGAGCACCAAAACTTTGCCTCCATTTCCTTCTGGCTCAAATCAGAGTGATTGGGATTGGTTCAGGGGCAATCACAGGAAGGTCTATGTCAAATGGACAAAGTAGTGGTGGGCTCGCCGCTGGATGAGATGTTGTGGCGACCCAAGGGGGAAAGACCTGCAAACATGTACTGTAGCAGAATAGGGACCCTAGTGGGGGACTTATGGGATGAACTGGTGCAGAGGGTGAACTTGACCACTTTCCCCTCCCCGCTGACATCACTGTTTAGGAATCCCCAGTTCACACCGGGTATGGAAAGGGGTGCCTTCAATGGGTGGCAGGCGGTAGGGTGCCGGACATTTTGTGGAAAGTTCTCGGGTCAGGACATTAAATCCTTTGCACAGTGTAAGTAGGACTTCGGGCTAGATGAGGGAGGAGCGGGGAGGGAGTATCGCTACTCTCAACTGAGGCGCTGGGTTAGGAACCCAATGGTCAGGTCAGCGGCCACCAGGGATCTCACGCCCTTTGAATGGTTCGTGGCAATGGACACGGACAAGTATTTGTTAGGAGCATTATATGGGATTATCACAGGAGGGGCAAGGAGCCAGGCATGGCACTATATGGAGCAGTGGGAAACTGCAGTGGGGCAGCCGCTGGAAGTGGAACTTTGGACTCGGTTATGGGCAGTGTTAAGATGGATTTCTAAACTCTGACCTGGTGGACAGAAATTTAGGAAGCCACCCTGATTTAGTGAGACAAGGGAACCTTCTGGACAAACCAGACCAATCTACAGTAGCTTGGCAGGGGGTCAAGACTGTCTCAGGAGGGGTGAGAGTTATCGGAAGCCCGCAATGAGCACACACAGTAAAACTCCACAGATTACTCTTAGATGGATGTATCAAAATCACATTATTAATCAGCCTTATAATCAAAACACAATTAAATCACAGTTATGAAGAAACAATACTACACGTTCATATACCAACACATATGCAATAATACAATTAGCCTAAGGCTGATGATGGGTGGAGAAAATAACCACAACGTGTAACAGCAAAGGGGTTAAAATCAACACATATCAGTTTAGGCAGTCCATCACCAATGCGCATCTTATGTAGCCCAGTCCTATGAAGAGAGGAGTCTAGTAACGCGCGGTCATGGGTAAACAAAAAGGCAGGTTCTCTTCAGGGAGATGTAGCTGCTCAAGAAGGGGCTTGAGGTGATGAAGAATAAGTTCCTATTCCTAGAAGAGGGTCTACCCTTGCAGATACAGCGATTTTCGGAGATCAGAAATAGTTGTGATGCCCGAATGGAATCATTACAGTGTGAGCCACTGTAGATCAACCCCGGGAAGGATGCAGAGCCCCTTCTCTTATCCAAGATGCGGTTTGCGCTTAAATTGTCAGATCTCTCTTGCATGCACGCCAGCCGTGGGCCTATAGTGGCCCACATGGTTCTAGTCATTCATGGCTACCAGACAAACTGGCACATGTAGTGTGGATTGGGACCAGACAGTCCCAACCCTCTTCCTGGGCACAGCAAACGTGACATGCCGGAGGCCGTACAAATTGCAGTTTTCACAGGAGGCTGCATGCCCAAATAAGGAATACCTGGGTCTCTCAACCTGGGGGAAGGCAAAGGGACAAAATGGCCAAAAGACTGTGGCACTGCCATTTTCGGCACTGGCCACAGTCTTGGCCCAAACGCAGTAAACGCAGTATGGTCCATAAAAACCAAGTAAAAATACTTTACAGTAAACTGCTGCCCCCAGTTTGTCCTGGGCACACTTGTACAAACACCAAAAAATCCTTAGAGGGTGGCTAGGACCATAAAACAAAGGACCCCTATCCACGGTACTGCAGGGTACTTGGCACACAGATAAAAAGTCACCAAAAATTGCCAATAAAGTCAAAGACTAAGGGAAACAGTTTCCAGGTACTGACAGGCTGAAGGACGTGTCAGTTTCCCCATGACAAACGAGTGAAAGAGCCCAGAGGAGCGCTGCTGAAGGCTGTGCTTCAATGGAAAAAGTCAGTAGGTGCTCCAAACAAAAGCAAAAAGTTTGGTGGTTGGGGGATTCACAAATTAGGTAAAATTGCACCCAAGGGAAATCTTTCCTAACAGGCAGATATCCCCAAGCTCACGCAGGTAATCCAGATTCAGGAGATGTGGGTTAAGATAATGGTGCAATGGCATCTCACCCCAGAAAAACTACATAAATTCTACCCAACTGTGTCAGTACTCTGCTGGAGGGGATGTGGGAAACTGGGATTGTGTTCGCATATCTGGTGATAATGCCCAGTTATGCAGCCTTATTGGGACAGAATCCATGCAGCAATGAATAGTATTTTTGGGAGTCAGATGCTGGACAACACAGGGATGGCCATCCTGGGAATGGGTGGGGTTCTGGAGACTCTACCCTAGAAAGCTCAAAGAAAGACATACGTCATTCTGATAGTGGCGGCACACAATGGAAACAAAAAGCTGCTCCTCAGAACACAAATGGGTTAGCTAAATCTGGTAGTTTGTGGTACTGGAGTGGGTGACCTATTCGATCCAAAGGGATCACCAAAGGTTTCTATCAGACTGGGACATTGTGCCGGAGGAAAATGAGATGGCTGGTGCGACTACTCGCTCCACTTGGGGAGGGCGCCTTCACAGGAAGCTGGGAGGAGATATGGCTGAAATTTGTAGGGGAGGCGAGGACTACGGGGGAGGTCTCAAGCTGTGCAAGGGCCCGTACAATGGCGAGAGAGCTAGCTACTCACAGAAACTTGGGACCGGGAGTCGTCTACAGAGTTTATGGACTCAGGGCAGGTGAACAGGACTGGGTGCATTGCTGGTTACATGTGTTGGGATAATCAAAGGGGGGGGGGGACTTTACATGAGATCTTACTGTTGAAAATGGCAATAAAGAATTTTTTTTTAAAGTGCATTGTTACTGTGCTGCCCTCACCAGCCAAAATCAGCTCACTGGCACTGGCACTGGCACACACACACACACCCCCCTCCACTCTTCCTCAGTACTTACCTCATGAGGCCCCTGCCTCTGACACAGGACCTTCTTCTACTTCTTTAAATCCCTATAACTCCTCCCCCACATCCACGTCATTCAGTTTAATTTTTCCTGCCTCTGGCAGGTTGGACTTTTTCTTCCCGGTGCGGGGCACTGAGGAGCACCGATTGCTGGCCCCCTGGGGGCTGTGGCGGGGCTCTCGGCTCCCTCAGGTGCGGCGCTGCTCCTGGGCCCCCTGCAGGGCTTGGGGTCACAGTTGAGCCGGATTGCCTCACTCGGTTCTTTGCTGGGCTCGGACTGCAGCGTGAGCATTGTGTCCCGTGTCCTGCACGGCCCGGGGGAAGGTAAGGAGAGAGGAGGACTGGGCTTGATGTTTTTCCCCCTCTACTCCTGTTTTGCCCATCTTGATTCGACAGGCCGTTTCCTCGTGCTCTGTGTACACATCTTTATTGGAAATAATGGCAAGCACTTGGCAGTATGGGCTCAGCCTTCCCTTTTGTTGTGAGGCCTCTCTGCTTCTTGTCATGGGGTGACAGTGGCAGAGAGTCTTTGAAAGTGCAGGGGCTCCGTTCTGTCGCAGGCATGTCACATACCACCCGCTCCTCAGACACACAGCCCAGGATGCACCGGATGTTAGCTGCATTCTCTGGGGGAAGGTAAGGAGAGGGGAGGACTGTGCTTGATATTTTCCCCTTACCTGCTGGCATGGCCATCTCGACTCCTACGACAGGCCGTTTCCTCGTGCTTTGTGTACACATCTTTATTGGAAATGATGGTAAACACTTGGCAGCATGGGCTAGCCTTCCTTTTGTTGTGAGGCCGCTCTGCTTCTTGTCATGGGGTGACAGTGGCATAGTCTTTGAAAGTGCGGGGGCTCTGTTCTGTCACAGGCATGTCACCCGCTCCTTAGACACACACACAGCCCAGGATGCACCGGATGTTGGCTGAAATCTTCGCGTGCAGCCTGTGAAAACGGCGCAGATTTAGACACGTCTGCAAGCAGCCGGAAGCGTACCGGCCTGGCATAGTCTACACTTCGGGTTCAAGTCTCAGCAGTGCTGACTCGGCCCTTCATCCTTCCTAGACCGATGCATTGAAACCATTTAGAGCATGGGGCTACCAGCTACTGGATACAGGGCTCAAGCCACCTCTCAGTCATGTGGCGAGTTAGTGGTGTGTTTGGGTCTGTGCTAGCTATGGACGCAGACTCCTTGTCCTGTCCTCTTCCTCTGAACTGCACGAGGGAAGGTCAAAGGAGATGATTTTCTTTTCCCTTGTCCGACATGGAATTATAGAAAATGCATCACGGAAGTAACAGGCATGCAGGTGGTTCCCAGTGTCTCTTCTTTTAGGGCCTAGGTCCTCCGGTGCCAACGTGTTGCTTTCACGCCTCCTCTCAGACTTGTGGGAAGTGATATGGCACATGGTGGCACATGACTGTGCTTAGAGGGGTTCTCAGAGCCCCTTGTGCCGGTGGATGTCACTTCAGTGGGTTTTTCCAGTATAGGCATACCCCAGGTAGGAGATTGCCTTTGATGTCTGCTATCCGGGATGGATTGCTTTGCCCCGCGTTGTGACAGTACTCTGCCCTTTTGACGCCAGCCTGGTGGCTACTCTGTCGGCTGAGGGGGCCATGGTCTGCTGGACCTCTGGGCTGTCCTGCATCTTCCTTTTGATAGGTCGGATCTTTTTGTGGGCTGACAAGCATGCGGTTATAGTGTGGCGCAGGGCTGCTTCAAAGTCCTGTGATTTCCTCTGGTGCAAGTACAGTGACTGGAGGTGGCTCCTCGTCTCCATCTTCTCGGTGGTGTATGGGACCGGTGGGATTTGGCTTCCTGGGTAATGGGCGCCTTCCGGAGGGGGGTATCAGTTGCCATTCCTGTCTAGGTTTGCATGGTTAGAACTCAGCTCACGGTTCAAGTAGTTGGCCATGGGATCCGTTCTCTACGAATGGTTGTTGTGGGTTACCGTCTTGCCCGTTCCTCTTCCTGTTCAGGGTCAAGTTTTCTACTTGCGAGTGTTCCTGGTCCCTATGCCTTCTAGGATGTGTCACCTGCTTATGGGTCTCAAGACCCTGCCCGGCTTGTCCGGACGGAACGCTTCAACGTGGGGGCTTTGCGGAACGTACTCTGGATGTTGTGCAGGGGGTGCGCTTACAGGCTGTTCTGGGCTGGGTTCTCAGTAGGCAGTATGTCTCGGCTCGCCGGTTACTGAAGTTACAGGGCACGTGGCGTCTTGCGTGTTTTCCAGTTCCTTGAGCCCGTCTTCAGTTACGTTCCCTGGTGTCTTATACGCTCTCCCACTGGCTCCCGACATCTTGGCTTTCGTAGTTTTGTTCCGACGCCAGCAGAATGGGTTGGGGGTGAGGAGATCTGGGGAGAGCCGGCGATCATCCAATTGGCAAGAGTTGTACCTTTATCCAAGCTCTGGTGTACTTCGAGGAGTTGCTGGACGGTCGGCGGTTTTGGTCCGATCGGACAATACGACAGGTCAACCGCAAAAGGGGTTCCAGCTGCTCCTTGAAGGCTCTGGCAGTGCTGATAGGCACCTGGGAGGAATCTCATCTGGTGTCTCTAGTGGGCTCACGTACCAGAGGGGTGGACAATGTTCAAGCGGATATTCTCAGACGCCGGTTTCACTCATCTGCGGAACTGGTCCCGTCGACCCAGGTCTTTGCAGTGACCTGTGTCCGATTCTGGTCCCCGGTTCTAGACCGGTTTGCATCCCCAGCCTCAGCAAAAGTTCCCCTCTTCTGCTCTCAGTTTCAGGCCAAGGGGAATGGGGGATGGACGCCCTCTCTGTACAGTGGCCTTGGGGTTTTCCTTTATGCCTTTCCGCCTATTCCCCTTCTGCCCCGGGTGGTTTGGCGCATCTGAGTGTCCAGGGTGACTGTTGTCAGCTCCGTTCTGGTCCCGCCGGAGTTGGCTCCCCTTTCTGTTGGAGCTTCGGTCCTAGGAACCTTGACTGGTTCCGAGGTGGCCATGTCCCCTTCAAGGGGATCTGCGGTTGGAAGTCCACCGGATGCAATGGGCAGTGTGGCTATTGCTCAGTCTAGTTTGATATCTCAGGGCTTCTCAGATCCTGTAGTTTAGTCCATAATGGATGCTCTTAGACCCTCCACTCTGACTCTGAAGGTGTTCGGCAGGCATTGGGGCCATTTCTGAGACTGGTATGGGCGGTCTGGGATCCCTCCCCTGCGTTCTGGCCTCTCTGCTATCCTTCGATTCCTCCAGGAGGGGTTTTGACAGGGGCCTGGCAGTTTTTTTCCAGGCTTCGCTCTCAGTGGGCCTCCATGAAATTCCTTTTGGGGGACTCTGATGGTCACTTGGATGGGGAGGTGTTGGTGGGGAAGTTGCTCCAGGGTTTTTCTTCTTCCCCCTCCTTGTGCTGATAAAGGGCTTCCCCCTTGGGATCTCCCTCTTGTTTTACGGTTCCTTCAAGGGCGTCCTTTTAAGCCCATTTCCGAGATGGATATCAAACATCTTACACTGAAATCTGCTTTTCTTATTGCCCTCGCTTCTGCCCATAGGCTTGGGGAAATTGGGGCTCTTTTATGTCACCCTCCTTTCCTGAGGGTGCTGCCAGACTCGGTGGTGTTGAGGTGTGGTTCGAAGTTCCTCCCTTAAATTGTATCTCGGTTTTCACACCTCTCAGGATCTGCTTCTCCCTGACTTCTTTCATGATCCGAGAATGCCTGAGGAGGTGGCTTGGCTTAACATTATGTCCAGCGGGACGTGTTGGAGTATTTGGCTAGGTTTGCTTTTTTCCAATCTGATAGTCTTCTGATTGCTTGTGGTCTCCGGCTGGGGCTGGGCATAACGCATCTGTGGTTTCCATTTTCCGGTGGTTCCGGGTTGTGATCTCCAGGGCCTATGTGGCTTCTGGCCTGCCTGTGCCTGCGCACGATCAGGGGCGGTCCGCCAGGGGTTTGGCGGCTTCCTGGGGCGATGCAAGGAGGGTTTTCCCTGCAAGAGATTTGTATGGCTGCCGCCTTGGCTGGTCTAGGCATTTTCATCAACCGCTATGGGTTGAGTTTCTCCCACTCGGGGGGTTGATTCCTTCGTGGTTGGAGTTTTGTCTGTGGGGATGTGAATTAAGAGTTATTGTGGGTGTGTGTTTTGCTGCACTGTTTTTGGCTCCGTGTCTCATTGGGACCTTTTCCCCGTTGCTAATTTGGTATACCTCATGAGGTAAGTACTGGGACGAGGAAGAGTGGAGGTAATGCTCTGATTACTTACTGCTAATCTTCGTTACTCCTAGACCTACTCTTCCTCGTCACAGTACTGACAACCCTCCTTACCCTCCCTGCGGGGAAGGTCCCATGCTCTGGCTTGGTAATATGAAACTGAGTGACGTGGATGTGGGGGGAGGAGTTATAGGGATTTAAAGAAATAGAAGAAGGTCCTGTGTCAGAGGCAGGTGCCTCATGAGGTAAGTACTGTGAGGAGGAAGAGTAGGATTAGGAGTAATGAAGATTACCGGTAAGTAATCAGAGCATTCACTCACTCATTTCATGAGAGGATCAGAAAAGGCTTTCCAGACATTTTATATTGCCTTGCACCTGTTCCAAATAGGCATAGGGAAAGGTTTTTTTCTCCCCTGTGCTTTGAAAAGTGACCCTCTTTTGAAAATCGGGATTTGCTTGAAAATGCACAGAATCCCCTTCCCACCCTCTGCCTTGCGCATTTGGTGGGACAATAGCACCTTCTATGTGCACAACTATGATGCACACATTTAAAGGTCCTTTGTGCACGGTTCACCAGCTTTATGGTGCAAGTTAAGTTAATGAGCATCCCATCAGTTGCACCAAACACGTTTTGAAAATCGTGTCACAATGGTTAATCACTACTGTTCATTTCTACCCTGTACATTCATTTCAGAGTATGTGGTTGGAAGTCATTGAGGCATTAGGAATGGGAAAGGACATCCGAGAAGGAAATGGTGCTTGTGGGTTTTACTGTTTATGCAGTCATTAAGCCCACATGTGCTCATGAGCAGGTATTGTGTTAATAATGTTAGCACCAACGCGGATACTTTGTCTGGAATCTTTAGCCCCAGAGTACCTATTGTGCATGCCGTGATTCAGGTATTCCGTCATATGTAACGGATTAGCAGGTATTGAATGAAACGTCATTAGTTCCAGAGCAGGTACTGGGGCTGGAATCAGTATCCAGATCCCGGACTGGGTCTGTAATATTTGCCCCACTGCAGGTATTGTCACATTTAGCGGATGAGCAGGGACGCTATGTATCGGAGGTCATCTCCAGAGCAGGGATTGTGTCTGCACTCTTTCGCTCCAGCCACAGGATGTAGTGGGCTTTAGCATTCGCGCTAGAGAAGGTAGTGTCTGCTAATTGTTTCTTTGTCTGCAGCCATTACACCTAGAACAGACACCTGCCTGCAGTTATCCACAGAAGGGTCATTAGACCGAGCGAAAGTACCGGATCTGCAGCAATTAGCTCTGGGCAATCATCACTTTCAAAGTAGGCACTGGAACTGGAGACAGTACACGTCTGCAATAATTAGCCGGTGCAGGTATATATATCACTTACAACAGACCACGGTCTGTGTAGTAACTGCACAGCAGTTACTGCGTCTGCGAGCACTCCAAAGCCTGAATTGTACCGTAAATGAACTTCTTAGCAGCTCTACCAACAACAGGCTGCCCTGTGTAATTTCGAAACCAGATGTTTATAAAATCACGTACTTCAAATGTTTTATTTCAACAATTGTTAAGTACAATACAACGAATTATAGCTTCAGCCCGTTACTTAAATGTGCATTTCCAGAGGTTGCAAAAGGGCTCCTCTGCACAATATGACAACAAAGTGGCGAGAACGACCTAAGTTAATGGATGGAATGCTAAAATAAATGCATACAAAATTCACTTAGAGCAGGGTCGCATAAACTCACCCGATGCTGCATGGAAAGTGAAAAGAAGCGGTTTGTGAAAGGAAGCCTTAGGTTGCTTTCATTGTCAATTGAAACACACATATAAAGTCCCTATGAAACCGATAGCATTGTGTGTTTGTGTAAAAGTTTGCCGACACTTTCTCAAATGCCTTTAATACGTTATGACGTTTTCACGTGTTTCTGAATCGTCCTGACTTTTTCACGTAGGACGGATATATCCTTAGGAAGATAATCACCGAGGAAGGAGCACGCCATGCCATGCATGGGTAGATCATGATTTTTTTTATTGTGTATTCCTAAGACGCTTATACATCTCGGAAGTGTTTCGAAGCGCCAGCTATATTTAGGTGCCGCTGGTGGGTTTGTTTTTCCTATTTTGCAGAGTGGCTCTGCTGGAGGCAGGTTGTCCCGACACAAGTCGGGACAACCTGCGTCCCGCACAGCCACTCTGCAAACTGCGGGTCAGAGTCCCTAATTTCTGGACAATCCCGCGAAATCCGGGACAGTTGGCCACCCTACTATCACTGGTGTTATATGATATCTGCATCCCCATGGAAGCATGAGGGAGGCAGTGTTCAGCAATCTTCCGGACCACGCCCACCCACAGATGGCTACAGCCATACAAGCAGCATAAAAATGAAAATAGCTTGATAGCCCGTCCTCCAACAGCTCTGACCCTGGGATTTGCCAGTGATAATCTTTGTAGCTCCACCCCTGCCCATTCCTGTCATCTGTTGGGGATGCAGAATAACATACAACACCGCCATTCGAAGGACTTAAATATGGGGACTGCATAGCTTACTTGTGGTCCTCACCCCTTTTAAAATGCATTCTATGCAGGGCTTTAAGTGGGCTGGGGCTGGGCCCCGGCAGGTTCGAAATCTCGTTTTGAGACGGGGCCCACTAATCTGCCCTGGCTACTACACGAAAAGGCTTTTTTTCTAAAGCCTGAATATTTTGCGCGTGTGCGAAAGCTTCAGGCTTCAGAAAAAAATGCCATAATGCTGGGGCCGCACCTGCAAGGCATCCCTTTAAGCAAGAGATGCCTGTGGGCCGGCGCCACCATTATGGAGAAAACGTGTGGCCGCTGGAAGCAGAGGTCTTGTTTTCTAAATCCTGAAGCTCCTGCGCATTCGCGGGAGTTTCTTTAGGAAAAAGGCCTCAGCCTCCCCCTTTCAGCCTTAATGGTGATGCTGCCCCTCCCCAGCTGGCGAGGGGTAGCGCCACCATTAAGGCTGAATAGGCGAGGTGCGGTCCCCTGCCGGGAAAGCCTTTAGAAAATAAAGGCAGAGATCAGCACCCTCTCCGCCAGGAGGAGAGGGTGCTGATCTCTACAAAAGGCTGCCTGGCAGGCGTGCCAGTAGCTCATTGATGATGAGGAAGATACAATTACAACAATTCTTCAAAGACAAAGCTAATACACAAAGTGACACCACAGGCCTCAGACCGCCATCACAATTCTATGTACCCTCATGTGCCTACACGGCCGAATCCATCACATTTGAACAGGCTTTGATGAAACAATTGATAGAAATAGAAGTGAATATCCCGTTTGTGCACAACAATTGCACAAAAGACCAACTGAAAGCACTCACATCTTTGGTGAAGAATGAAAACATAACAATCAAACCGGCGGACAAGGGAGGTGCGATCGTTATCCAAAATACTGAAGATTACATCAAGATGGTTGAAGTATTAATAAACGATAGCACCAGCTACCATCTCCTCCGGAACAACCCAACAGTCTCTATACAGGCCCTAATAGCAACCCTGATAGAAGAAGGTGAAGCAGAAGGCTATGTGAGCCCGAGGGAAGCAGCTTTTCTCACACCCAAACATCCGAGAATGCCAGCCCTATATGCTCTACCCAAAATACATAAAGGAATCCTTACTACGCCTGGTCGCCCTATTGTTTCAGGAATACAATCTATCCTAGAAACTCTCAGCCAATATGTAGACTTCTTTATCAAAGATGAGATCCCCAAAATGAAATCGTATGTGAAGGACTCAACAGCCATGCTCATTCTCCTCGACTCCCTACCTTTCAACCCTGAACAAGATGGCTTATGACTATCGACATAGAATCACTCTATACCAGAATTCCCCAGCAAGAAACCCTTGAAATGCTAAAAGACCTGTTAGATTCAGGAATTGACCTCCATGGAGTACCATCAAATTTCATCCTATCCTTGGCTGAGATAGCATTAACAAAGAATTTGTTTCTGTTTAATGACCCATTTTTCCAACAAATCTCAGGTACTGCCATGGGTGCGACTTTCGCACCCAGTTTGGCAAACCTATATGTCAACGCTTTCGAAATCCAACACATCTATCCAGCTACCAATCCGTTTCAATCCAAATTGCTAACCTGGTGTCGTTATATCGACAACATTTTTTTCACCTTCAGGGGCATTGAAGAAGAGGTCGATGAATTCCATGATTGGCTCAACAGACAGAGCATTCACCTTCGGTTCATGATGGAGAAAGATAGGGAAGTTAACCATTTCTTGGATCTATCCATTGCAGCCTCAGAAGGAGGACTTATCTCAAAAGTATACCAAAAAGATACTGACAAAAATGCCCTTCTGACATATTCTAGCTACCACCCTCAATCCTTGAAAGACAACCTCCCGTTTGGCCAATTTTTGCACTATAGACGCCTTTGCAGCAGAACGGATGAATACACCAATCAGGCCAAAACTCTAAAAAACCAACTTGCACAACGTGGTTATCCGTAGAAAATCATATATGACACCTACAAGAGGCTAAGCATATACCTCGCTCAGGCACACTTGACCAACATCAGAAGACAAAACTATAACAGCAGTATTCAGTTACTCACAAGTATTCAACAAACTAAAGAAAGGGATCAAATCCATATGGTCGATTCTGAATATAGGGACATCAAACATTGCACCCCCGCGTTTTACGCTCAAAAGAAGACGCAATTTGAGAGACACCCTTTTCAATACAATACGCCCAGTAGACACCACAACACGAGTCACGCAGAATGTTTTATGGAATCAAGCCCATCCCATAGGACACAGCCCATGTGGGCAGTGCTCAATGTGCACTCAAACTGCTCGCAGCATCACCATCGACATTGGTTGGACCAATCATGGGTTCAAAAAATCTTTACCAATTGTAATACAAGAGAGGTAGTGTATATGATTACATGCCCATGCAACCTAAGATATATCGGAATGACAGCCCGTGAAGTAAAAAAGCGCATGATTGAACACAGATCATGCATCAGAACCAAGAAAATAACAGCACCAATGGTCCCTCACTTTTTGGCAGAAGGCCATACTGTCACGATTGTCGGTTATGTCTTCTTCTTCTGATGAGATGACAAGTTCTCCCCCTTCCCCCAACTCCTCACCTTCCTCTTTCTGCTTAATCCTTCCGTCCTTATGTCGTGGAGGCTTCTCTTTTTTCTTGTGAAGATAAGGACGCCCTCGATAGGATGCCACCGTGCCACTAAGATAGGGGCAACGGGGGTTATCCTACCGAGAACGCCTCACAGGGGGAAAAAAGCCGGAAGGCACAAAAAACCCCTGAACGTAGTATTGCAAGTGGAGGATCCCAGAAGATGAGTTAGCTGAAGAGAGTGCAATCCGATGAGCAGGCACCGAATCTGGAATGAGGTAGATCCAACGGACTCAGGGGATAATCACAGGCAGTCCAGTAGGCAGGCAAAAGGTCTGGCAACAGGTGAGTTCAATGGGATACTAAGGATAATCACAGGCCGTTCGGTAGGCAGGCAAAAGGTCTGGCAACAGGTGAGTTCAATGGGATACTAAGGATAATCACAGGCAGTCCGGTAGGCAGGCAAAAGGTCTGGCAACAGGTGAGTTCAATTTGAGAAAAGAGGAAAAATTAGCAAGGAGAAAAGGAAGGAAAAGGAAAATAAGGAGAAAAAAGGCTAGACAAGGACGAGACCACGCACTGGGCAGGGTGGAAAACAGCTGAGTGGGAAACAGCGAAACTAAATGCAGAAAGTCAAGAATATCACCGGGAGATGGAGCGGAAGCAACACAGGAGGAAACCCGGAAACGTTGCAACGCGTATGCGACCCGGAAGTGACGATATTTATACTTCCGGGTCACGGACGCGTACAATGACTAGAGCGGTAAACGGAAGACGAGGAGCGGAATGCTACGGCGGACAGAACCGCCAGCGATTCCACTTCCGCCAACCCTGCCGCGGCATGACAGTATGCCCCCTCCTATGGAGACCTCCCCCCGGTTTCCCCGGATGAGAGCGAAAGAACTTGCGGACCAACAGTGGGGCATGTACCTGAGAGGCTGGTTCCCAAGAGTTTTCCGACCAGTGATACCCCTTCCACCGTATAAGGAATTCCAACCTTCCCCGGCGATACCGGGAGTCACAGATTTGGGCTACCTCAAATTCCTCCTGGGTCGAAGTAGCAGGCAAGGGGGTCTTCTTCTTTTTGCGAGACCAGATGTCTGCAAGAAAAGGTTTGAGTTGTGAGGCATGAAACACCGGGTGGACTCTTTGAAGGCTTTTGGGTAATTTTAGCCGAAAGGCCACCGGGTTGATGACTTGTGTGACTTCGTATGGGGCCAGAAATTTAGGGGAGAGTTTGGAAGGGTGTGCCCATCTTGGTAGATACCTTGTGGACAACATGACCTGAGATCCTACCCCCCAGTCAGGCACCGCTTTTCGATGTTTGTCGGCCTGGTCCTTATATCTCGTTTGAGCCTTGCTAAGATTGTGTTTAGCCTGTAGGTGGACGTCTCTCAACAAGGCGAGAGTGGAGTCAACTGTGGGTAAAGAGGTAGAGACATTAGAGACCGGTAGTATAGCCCGGGGATGGTAGCCATAGTTACAGAAAAAAGGGGTGAAACCGAGAGTAGATTGGAAAGAGTTATTGTAGGAGAACTCAGCCAGGGGTAGTAGAGAAACCCAGTTGTCCTGTTGAAGGTTCACATAACATCGTAGGTACTGTTCTAGTGTGGCATTTAAACGTTACGTCTGTCCGTTTGACTGAGGGTGGTAACCTGATGTTAGAGCTCTCTCTATACTCAAACGGTTGCAGAGATGTTTCCAGAAACGAGAAGTGTACTGGCTACCTCGATCTGAGATGATCTTCTTTGGTATTCCATGGAGACGAAAGACATCTTTGATGAGTGTCTCGGCCATGGCTGCTGCTGTTGGTACCCCTGGTAATGGGGAGAAGTGAGCCATCTTTGTGAAGTAATCGATCACCACCATGATGCATGTGCTCCCTTCAGAAGGAGGTAAGTCCACGATGAATTCAGTAGATACCACTTCCCAAGGACCGTCGGGAACAGGATTAGGCCTCAAAAGGCCCAAAGGTCTTAGACGAGAACTCTTGCTGCGAAGACAGGTCACACAGGATTGTACGTAACTGGCCACGTCATGGCGCATCACTGGCCAATAAAAGTGCCTCTGTAGAAATTCCAATGTGCCCTTAACACCTCGATGACCCGCCAACTTGGAGTCGTGACACCATTTTAACGCCAATCTCCGAAATTCTGAAGTGGGT
Organism: Ambystoma mexicanum; assembly: GCF_040938575.1. Classification (NCBI taxonomy): domain Eukaryota; kingdom Metazoa; phylum Chordata; class Amphibia; order Caudata; family Ambystomatidae; genus Ambystoma; species Ambystoma mexicanum. The sequence goes on from NC_090922.1 coordinate 218,301,670, forward strand.
AAATACAATTTTCCTTTCACAAAGTAGAGTCCTTCCTTGACTTCATAGACGGGGTCTTGTGGGTGACACTCCGACTCAAAACCCCCCTTTGAAGCTTCTTTCACTTGTCTCAAGAAAGCAGACAGAACACCTATTCTCCTCGTCAAGGGGAACATAAGATCCGGCGTCCTGTCGGATTCGGTCACATAGTCTCCTCTGCGAGACAAAGTATCCGCGACTATATTCTGTGGCCCTGGGATGTAGGTAATGTTGAAATCGAACTGGGCAAAGAAGTGAGCCCAGCGGGCCTGTCTTGTGTTGTAGCACTCGAACTGTCGCAGAACTTGTAGATTTCTGTGATCTGTTCTGATGGAGAATGGGTGTTTACCTCCTTGTAGGAGATGACGCCACTCTAAACAGGCTGACTTCATGGCCAATAATTCACGCTCTATGACTGAGTAGTTCCTTTGGCTGTCATTTAGTGTCTTGGAAAAATAGGAGACTGGATGTTCCTCACCTAGGTGTTCCTGCAAAAGGACTGCCCCCATAGCTGATGAAGATGCATCTGTCTCGACGATGAAAGGCCGGTCTTGATCTGGCTGCTGAAGAATGGGGGCGGTACAGAAGGCTTCCTTGAGACTGTGGAAGCAATCCTCAGCTTCGCTGGACCAAAAGAATGGTTTGGAGCTCTTCTTAAGTAGCGTGGGGATGGGTACCATCCGGTGGGAAAAGTTGGATATAAATTTCCGGTAAAAGTTTGCCAGACCTAAAAACCTTTGTACCTCCTTGATGGATTTAGGTGAAGGCCATTCCAAAATGGCAGAAACTTTGCGGGGATCCATGGCGACACCCTGACTTGATAATATGAAACCCAAATATGGGATAGATGTTGCAGAAAAAACACACTTGTCTATCTTGACTGAGAGGTGATTTTCTCTTAGTCTCTGGAAGACCTCTTTGACATGGACAACATGTTCCTCCGGAGTTCTTGAATAAACCAGTATGTCATCGAGATAGACAATCGTGGTCTGACACAGCAGGTCCGAAAAAAGCCGGTCCATAAAGCGCTGGAACACAGATGGGGCATTCACAAGCCCAAAGGGCATCACTTGGTATTCGTACAACCCATAAGGGGTCCTAAACGCGGTTTTCCATTCATCCCCTTGGTGGATCCGGAGGAGATGGTATGCATTCCGAAGGTCCAATTTTGTGAAGATTGTGGCGCCATGAACAGCTTGAATAATTTCGGTGATAAGAGGCATGGGATATCTGTCCTTTATGGTCACCTTGTTTAGACCCCTGTAGTCAATACAGGGTCTCAGTTCTTGTGTGTCCTTCTTCGGGATGAAAAACAGTGATGCTCCAGCTGGTGACTTTGAAGGTCTTATAAGTCCGTTGGCCAGGTTGTTATCCAAATATACCCGGAGGAAGTGTTTTTCTCTGAGGGATAAAGGGAACATCCTACCAAACGGTACCAGTGCATCAAGAACAAGATCCAGACAACAGTCTTCTGGTCTGTGTGGAGGAAGATCAATAGGCGTCTTTTCTGTTACTACCTCTGTATAATCTTGTAGATGGCGTGGAAGACAATGGATGAGTCTGGAGTCGTAAACATTGGTAGTTTGTACTGTCTCAAACTTTGGTTCAGGCAGACATTCAGATCTACAAAAGGTGGACTGAAAACAGAGTACGTTCTTTGCCCAATCAATGTGAGGGTTGTGCTTTCGTAGCCAGCTTATCCCTAGTATGATAGGAAAGTGGGCTGCTCGGATTATGTCAAACGAGATCCTTTCGGTATGTTGCTGGATACATAGTTGTAATTCCTCAGTGGTATGCGTGATCATGCCGGAAATCAAAGGTTCCCCATCCACTCCTTCGACTTTCTGATCCTCCTGTTTGGCCAGACGAGTTATACCTTTTTGCTTAGCCCACAAGGTATCTATGAAGTTGCCGGCAGCACCACAGTCTAGTAAAGCCTGAGTTGGGACTTCGGTCCTGCCTACAGTAAGGGTGACTGACAGAACCATCAACCTTGAATCCTCTAGTAAACCAGAAGAGGCTATTGACAAAGTTGCATAAGGACTAGGAATGGCCCCTCGGGAGTGCGTCCCCATACTCACCGAGGGCGCTCGTTTCCCGAACGCCTCGGAGGAACGTTAGGACAGTTCCGTAACAGATGGTCAGAGGCTCCACAATACATGCACATGTTGCCATCCCGTCGTCTCTTCCGTTCTTCCGGGGTGAGTGGTGCACGAGCAGTACCGATTTGCATCGGTTCTTCTTTGCCTTGGCGTGAAGGTGGTTGAGAAGATGGTATCTGGGCTTCTAAGGGAGGGAGACTGTAGAGTTTGTTCTTCTTTCTTTCTGACCGTCGTTCCGAGAGTCGGAAATCGACCCGAAGAGCGGCCGTGATGAGATCTGAAAAGGAGGATGGACGGTCGATACGAGCTAGTTCGTCCTTGAGTTCCTCTCTCAACCCTCGACGGAAGATGGTATATTGGGCTTGTTCCTGCCAGCCAGCTTCGGCGGCTATCTGTTTGAACGTAGTGATATAGGAGAGAAGATCTGTGTTTCCCTGGCGGATATCCAAGAGGTCCTCCGAGGCCATAAAAGCACTTTCTGTGCGTAGAAATGTTTGCTGTAGCAGGGTCTTGAAATCATTGTAGTTCTGTAGCACAGGATCTGACTGATTAACCAAAGGGGTGGCCCACGCCAGGGCATTACCCGTCATATGGGTAATCATGAATCCTACTTTGGTATGATCTGATGTGAAGGTCTGCGGACGGAAGGAAAAGTGAAGATTGCAGGCATCTAAGAACTCCTTGACTCGTTTCGGTGATCCATCAAACTTGCCTGAAACCAAAGGGTATGAAGGTAGGTCTGCAGAGGGTCGCTCCCGTTCATTCATTCTTAGTTGTAATGCTGCGTTGGTTGTCTTAAGATTCTGGACCTCCATATTAAGGTTTTGGACTGCGGCTACTAGTTCCTGAACTTGTTGGGGGGTAGCCATCTCGGTTTCTTGTAGGCGTTGCAAACTGTCACGATTGTCGGTTATGTCTTCTTCTTCTGATGAGATGACAAGTTCTCCCCCTTCCCCCAACTCCTCACCTTCCTCTTTCTGCTTAATCCTTCCGTCCTTATGTCGTGGAGGCTTCTCTTTTTTCTTGTGAAGATAAGGACGCCCTCGATAGGATGCCACCGTGCCACTAAGATAGGGGCAACGGGGGTTATCCTACCGAGAACGCCTCACAGGGGGGAAAAAAGCCAGAAGGCACAAAAAACCCCTGAACGTAGTATTGCAAGTGGAGGATCCCAGAAGATGAGTTAGCTGAAGAGAGTGCAATCCGATGAGCAGGCACCGAATCTGGAATGAGGTAGATCCAACGGACTCAGGGGATAATCACAGGCAGTCCAGTAGGCAGGCAAAAGGTCTGGCAACAGGTGAGTTCAATGGGATACTAAGGATAATCACAGGCAGTTCGGTAGGCAGGCAAAAGGTCTGGCAACAGGTGAGTTCAATGGGATACTAAGGATAATCACAGGCAGTCCGGTAGGCAGGCAAAAGGTCTGGCAACAGGTGAGTTCAATTTGAGAAAAGGGGAAAAATTAGCAAGGAGAAAAGGAAGGAAAAGGAAAATAAGGAGAAAAAAGGCTAGACAAGGACGAGACCACGCACTGGGCAGGGTGGAAAACAGCTGAGTGGGAAACAGCGAAACTAAATGCAGAAAGTCAAGAATATCACCGGGAGATGGAGCGGCAGCAACACAGGAGGAAACCCGGAAACGTTGCAACGCGTATGCGACCCGGAAGTGAGGATATTTATACTTCCGGGTCACGGACGCGTACAATGACTAGAGCGGTAAACGGAAGACGAGGAGCGGAATGCTACGGCGGACAGAACCGCCAGCGATTCCACTTCCGCCAACCCTGCCGCGGCATGACACATACAGCCGAGTCCTTCAAATGGACTATCCTTGAAAAAATCAATCGCCCAAAGAGGGGAGGTAACTACCATGCCATGTTATTCACACAGGAACAGAAGTGGATTTTTCGCTTGAATACATGCAACCGAGGCCTCAATGAAGCAATGCAGTGGCAAGAGCTTGCAGTACTACAGCACAGAACCACTTGGGCTAGCATTCATTATACCAACAGAAGATCTTGTTGATGCCCACTGGATGTGCATTTAAGTGATAATATAGCATGTGCTTGGAGTCCTGTAGCACTATACCTCTTGATGGAAGACTTTTCGATGCTAACTATATGTGCATTGAAACAACAAAATGGCAAGAGGTTGCAGCCCTGTGTCACCAAACCACTTGGTGCCGTACAAACTGCTCTGACTGTGGACCTTCTTCTATTCTGTGTTTATGTGCTTTTTTTGATGCTAACGATATGTGCATTGAAACAACGAAATGGCACAACCTTGCAGCCCTGCGACACCAAACCACCGGGTGCCGCACACACAGCTTGAAACTGTGGAACTTTTGTGATGTTGTATTTAAGTGTACTTATTTGAGAATGCTATACTTTGGATATGTTAAGTTGTCTCCAGATGTAGCATCGCTAAAAGTAGCCATTTTCGATTGGACTTCTGGTTCTTGGCACATTCTAATGGGCATACCTAACATTACTGCAGGACACACGTACATCTACTTTTTTCAGATAAGTTATCGGTTTGGGTCCACTATAGTGTCCTTGTCTACATAGATTTTAGATCCGCACAACTGCGGACCGATAAGCAGTGATTAAGACACCCACCAGTCCACTGGCGCCAGCACCATCCCTGCTTCCCCCTTCCCCATGTCCCCGCGCACTCCCGCCCTGGATCCCTCCACTTACACAAGCACGGGTTCCCCCGGTTTGCCTGCCAGCACTAGTCACGTACGACATCCGCCCCTCACCGGGGTCACGCCCCCAGAAGCCCAGCCCGTTCAAACACACCCACGACTACATCCACTACCACAGGTTGCAGTCGGCGATGACGCGCCTGTACACATACCCCCAAGCCCGGAGATCCTATTGGACCGCGCCGGACGCTCAGTCACGCCTCCTCTAGCCGCATCACATACGGAAGCAACTCATATTGCTTCTGGCTTCCCTTGCGTTCGGCAGCTGATGCATCACTCCACAGCCTGCGCCGCCCTGCCGTGCAAAGTTTCTCCCTCTATCCCAGCACCAGCAGAGTCATCCCACCCGGACTGTTCAGCAGCTTTAATTCAACATGTGTTTCTCCATTGGTTTGCAGAAACAACACAGCGGCACTTCTCTGTGTTCCAGAGGCCTCTCCACGGCTTCTGCAGCCCGCAGTTTTGAAACACATCAGGTAGGAGCCCTTCGCTTCACCGGCCCATCACTGGTCCGTTCTTAGTCCTATCACGTGTACCCTTCACCTCCACCCCTTGATCCTTGCATCAAGAATTCCCACCCCCTCCCCCCCTCACTTGGAGGTGCCACTCTCCCCTTGTTCTCTGTCCCTTCCCGCCACGTTCCACCAGCTGCATCACCAGCCATCCCTTCCCTTCACGTCCCACACCCCGGTGTTTATCAGGGGACAGGGTTCTAGTGGTTTGTTATCAGAGCCATAAACAAGTGGCTATGCTCCTTAAATCAAAGAGCACACACATCTAGCAAATTAGCCATTTAGACATGATTGTATATGTTCTGCAATGGTTTATTGTGCAACACTGCAAATAGAGGGTTCTCATTTCCTCTTTTGCAATGTTTCATTATGTTTCCTAATACAGGACCCTGTGTAGCCTGTTCAGGCTGTGCACGCTGCCCTACTCCTGAGGATAGCGAGTGACTGCACCACCATGTGAAGAAATCTATTGTCCTGAAGAAGATTGTTTTTAACTGTAGACAACCATCGAAACCGGTCGACCCGACTTGTTGTGGCCCTTCCACAACATCGTACGATATCTCCACAAGAAGGAGGGATATCTAGACACTAAAGACCACGGCCCAGCAGCCAAGAGAGTCTCTAGCACTCTAAGTGCGGACAAAGAGATCTTGTTTCCTTTGAACAACTTAATTGTGTGACTACTTCGATCACCCTTTTTTAGTTTACGTTTTTTAACCGAGACAATCACCCACATGAAAAGGATTTCAAGACATTTGGGTCAATAAAGGAAGTAGATGTAAATACCAATGCTCCTACACCATTCATGTCAGTCACAAGGCACTTGAGTCACTACAACGAGAGAGAATTGTTTCCCCTCGCTAGGCAACCTATGACCTGATGGGTGGTTGCCCTTTGGCAGAACATTTTCCGATCTAGCGTCCCTCCTGGACTTTTTGAAATTTGATCATCTATTTAGGGCAATTCAACCTAATCAAATCCTTGTTTCTCCATTTAACCATCCTCTGTGTACCACTATACCACTACGGTTATGGATGACAACAACTTTCCTCTTTTCTCAAAGAGGTCTCAATTTGCTCTGTTGTTTATTTCTGTCGCAAAATATACGACAACAACATGTGAAGAAAAATGTCCAAACTAATGAAGTGAAAATTGTTGATAATGGTGATCAACCTTAGCAGGAAAGCAATGATGGTATAACAATGAATACTAACAATGTCATTAATTACACTGTAAAGATTTGCGAGTATAATGATGACATAGTAGTACCTGAAACACAACCTCAAAGAGTAGATTATTCTGGTAAGGACAAAGGCTTGTGTAACACAACTAATTTATCAGTTTCTCAGATACTAGGGGATAGAAATAAAAATAATGCAATGAATTCCTCGATTTCTACCAAGGAATCTTATGTACGACCGACCCCTTCATTTAGTTTCAGAAACCCGAATATGACGGCACAAGATTCTACTCTTTTTGCAATGAATACAAGCTCAATTGGATTAACAAATCTATATGAACAAATCAAATTAAAGGTTAAAAACAATGCCAAATTGCATGCTACACATAGCAAAGACTTCCAACAAGTTCTTGCAGAGCTTAATCAAGTAAATCTAAATATGCAAGAACTAAAATCACAACTAAAGGTAACGGAATTAACACAAGAAAGAATTCTGATAATATTGGAAAACAAATGGAAGAGCGGGTCGGTATTGAATTTGAAATTGAAGAACATAATCAACCATTTGTGCAGCAAAAGAGCCTATCTGCCCCAACTATAATACCTTATGTAGAAACTGCACTAATTGATTTCAGCAGAACTGAACAGGATGACAACATAACTCAAATAAAAGTGGAGAATGAGATACTTAACCAGTGTTTAATAGAAGTAGAACAAGCTGAAAAACCAAATGAAGTATATGACATATTTCAACCGCAAGGAAAAAAACAAATGGCCAGAAAGAAAAATAATGGGAAAAAGAATAGAAAGACAAAACAACAAAGCAAACTAAAAGACAACAAACAAATAGTAGGTAAAAAGAAATTAATACAAGCTTTGACCCTCCCATCTAATGTAAAGGACAAGAAAATTGAAAAACAACCCAAAAAGGCAAATAAACAAAAAATGGCTGGAAAATCAAAAACAACGGAAGGAGAAATAATTGATCACGCTAACGATGTTAGAACAACTGAAACTGAAAATCCCACTGATCATGAAGTGGAGAATTGTGATATGGAGCTATTAAATTTGAGCAGCTGTCACCAGAATCAGTGATATCCTCGTCAGAAAAAGTAGACTCCGAAGCTCCTCACCTTCGTCCTCCTTCCTGGAACCCTTCCTCTCCTTTTTTCTGGTACTCTCCTTTTTTTTGTGGAGATAAAGACCACGGAAGGAAGCCACCATGCCACCAGATGAGGTGACCCAAGACCCCCCCCCGGGAGCGCCAAGAGGGGAAAAAGCCTGAAGGCACAAAAAACCCCTGAGAGACCTTGTTGTCAGCTGGAGAGATGCGCAGGCGAAACACTCTTGAGACAAATGCAAGGCAAGGTGAATCAATCCAAGGAGATATGGCGGATAAGATCCTGGAGGAGCGAAGTCAGAGAGGCAACTAAGACCCAGTACACGGGGTAACAGGCAACCAGCAAGTGGAACGTGCATAATAGCAATCCAATAGGCAGGCCGGGATCTGGTACACGTGTGAGCAGTAGAAGAGAAAAGAAAACCCACGAGAAGCAGGAAGCAGATTCGAACGTGGGCAAGTCAGAAAAAGGAAGAGGACAGGGAGAAAAGACAGGAAGAGTGGTAAGGCAAGAAGAAAGGAAAGGAAAAGAGGTCCAATAAAGGAAAGCAAGTGAAGATGAACCAAACAAAGCAGGAACAAAAGATAAAGCACTGAAGACAAAGTCGGCGGGCAGGAAGGGAACAATGAACACAGGGAGCAATAGCAACAAGCGGAGAACCGGAAGCGTTGCGACGCACCCGCAACCCGGAAGAGGTGGAATAAATAATCTGGGCCGCGCTTACGTGCAACAACTAGACCGGTGAAAGAAAGATTCTGACGGGTAGGCAGTCTCGGCGCGACGGGAAGACAATCATCTCCCGCACCGCCAGCAGCTCGACAAGCGCCACCCGCCTCGCGGCATGACACTATGCCCCCTCCTAAAATTCCCTCCCCCCGGTTTACCCGGATGGAGATAATGAAACTTGTGCAATAGAAAGGGGGCTGAAATATGCGAGATGGGTTCCCAGGAGTTCTCAGAAGAGGGGTAACCTTTGCACCGTACCAAATATTCCAATTTACCTCTACAATACCTAGAGTCGCAGATTTGAGCTACTTCATATTCAGCCTGAGTGGACGCCTGTGATAAAGCGACTCTCCCAGACCGACGTGACAAGGCGTCTTCATGGAAAGTCTTCAATTGTGAGGCATGAAAGACAGGATGAACCCTGCTAAGGCAATTTGGAAATCGTAAACGAAAGGCCACAGGGTTGATCTTCTGGGTGATCCTATAGAGCCCTAGAAACTTAGGGGACAGCTTGGAGGGGTGAGCCCATCGAGGTAAATATCTGGTGGAAAGCATTACTCTTGAACCCACTTCCCACCCGGGGACTGGTTGACAGTGTTTATTAGCCTGAATCTTGTAACGCTTTTGAGCTGCCCTAAGACCTTCCCCAGTCTTCTTGTGTAGCTCTCTGAGGAGGGAAATTGAGGAATCTTTAGAGGGCAGGTTAGTGGTAAGATCTTAGACAGGTAAGATAGTTCGAGGATGGTAACCATAGGTGCAGAAAAATGGACTGAAACCCAGAGCGGAGTGTACCGAGTTATTATAAGAGAATTCTGCCAAAGACAATAATGAGTACCAATTGTCTTGCTGGGAGTTGGTAAAACATCTCAGGTACTGTTCAAGAGTACCGTTGAGACGTTCTGTCTGTCTGTTGGATTGCGGGTAGAACCCAGAAGTCAGGGCCCTTTCTATTCCCTGTCTCTCGCAGAGGGCTTTCCAAAATCGGGAAGTGTACTGACTGCCCCTGTCAGAAATGATTTTCGTTGGCATTCCGTGTAACCTGAAGACATCCTTAAGAAACACCTCAGCCATTTCTGCTGCTGAACGGACACTGGGCAAAGGGGAGAAGTGAGCCATCTTGGTGAACGAATCCACTACCACCATTATACACGTGCATCCCTGAGATTTGGGTAATTCCACTATGAAGTCAGTTGAAATAGAGCTCCAAGGGCCAACAGGCACTTCACAAGATTCCAGCAATCCAATCGGTCTTTGATGTGGACGGTTTGTTACGAAGGCAGACAATACAAGACCGAACATAACGGTCAACATCTTCTCTCATTCCCGGCCAGTAAAAATGTCTTTGTAGGTACTCGAGAGTGCCCGTTCCGCCTCTATGACCGGCTAGTTTAGAGTCATGACACCAGGTCAATGCCATCTTCCGAAAGGCTGGTGTGGGTAAGTATAGTCTACCCTTTACCAAGTAAAGACCATCTCTGACATCATAAGTCAGGTTCTTGGGATGTTTATCAACCTCAAAACGTCCTCCCGAAGCCTCCTTTATCTGCTTCAAAAACGTAGAAACCACTCGTATACTTTTAGTCAGGGGAAACATCCGTTCTGGAGGAGGCTCTGATTCAGGCAAATAGTCGCAGCGACGGGAAAGACAGTCTGCCACCACATTTTGATTACCAGGTATGTATGTGATGTTGAAATCAAATTGAGCGAATAAATGAGCCCATCGGGCCTGACGTGTGTTGTAACACTCAAATTGCCTGAGAACCTGCAGATTCTTATGGTCGGTCCGAATGGAAAATTGATATTTGCCACCCTGAAGGAGATGGCGCCACTCCAAGCAAGCAGATTTCATGGCTAGTAATTCACGTTCTATGACTGAGTAGTTTCTTTGACTGACATTTAGGGTTTTTGAAAAATACGAGACAGGATGTTCTACTCCTTGAAATTCTTACAAAAGGACAGCTCCTATGGCGGCTGGCGAGGCGTCAGTTTCAAGGATAAAGGCCATGCGTTGTGCGGCACCCATTTGTTGTAAAATGGGTGCCGCACAAAAGGCCTCTTTGAGGTTACAAAAACTGTGTTCAGCTTCAGTAGACCATTTGAATGGTTCTGAAGACTTCTTGAGAAGAGTGTTTATGGGCACCATTTTTTGAGAAAAATTCGGAATGAATCTCCGATAAAAGTTTGCCAAACCCAATAACTTTTGGATTTCTTTGACAGAAGTAGGTGATGGCCAATCGAGTATGGAAGACACCTTGTGAGGGTCCATCGAGATTCCGTGTTTGGAGAGGATATACCCCAGATAGGGGATAGATTTGGCTGAAAACACACATTTAGCGAGTTTGACTGAAAGATGGTTGTCTCTAAGTCTTCGGAAAACTTCTTTGACGTGCTCAGCGTGTTCTTCAGGGTTGTGGGAGAACACAAGGATGTCATCAAGATGCACTAAAGTGGTTTGACATAGCAGATCAGAAAATAGTCTGTCCAGAAAACGTTGGAATATGGAAGGGGCGTTTACTAATCCAAATGGCATTACTTGATACTCAAAGAGTCCAAACGGAGTCCTGAAGGCGGTCTTCCATTCATCTCCTGCCTGCACGCGGAGAAGATGGTAAGCATTCCTCAAATCAAATTTGGTAAATACTGTGTCTCCTTGGACTGCTTGTAGGATCTTAGTTATCAACGGCATTGGGATACCGATCCTTCACTGTGACCTTGTTTAAGCCCGATAATCTATACATGGCCATAATTCTTTGGTTTCCTTCTTTGGAATAAAAAACAAGGAGGGCCCAGCGGGGGACTTCGAAGGCCTTATGAGACCATTAGCCAAATTGCTGTCTAGATATTCTCTAAGAAATTGCTTCTCCTCCAACGAAAGTGAAAACATCCTGCAAAAGGGCACCAGTGCTCCCAGAGTTAGGTCGATGCAACAGTCCTCAGGTCGGTGGGGAGGTAGCTCGATGGATGACTTTTCTGTCACTACCTCAGTGAACTCTTTGAGGTAATGTGGCAAGCAATTTACAGCTTTAGTCTCGCAACTGCTCGCAGTCTCAACTGTTTCAAATTTGGGTTCAGGTAGACATTCCGACTTACAAAAAGAGTACTGAAAACTCAGTAAGTTCTTTGTCCAATCGATGTTGGGATTGTGCTTGCATAGCCAACATATTCCCAAGATAAGGGGGAAGTGAGCCGCTCTAATGATGTCAAAGACGATCCTTTCTGAGTGTTGCTGTATCGACAAGGTGAGTTCTTTGGTGGTGTGGGTGATCATTCCTGAACTCAAAGGTTCGCCGTCTACCCCTTCAACCTTCTGATCTTCTTGTTTGGCTATTCTTTTGACACCCTTCTGTTCGGCCCAATGGGTATCTATGATGTTGCCAGCTGCCCCACAATCGAGTAGAGCTAAGGTTGTCACTTCCATCTTCTCTAACTTGAGGGTTACCGTGAGCACCATTAAACGTGAGTCTTCGGAAGAACCTGATGATGATACTGTTAAAGTAGTATAAGGACTTGAATCAACCCCTCGGAAGTGAGTCCCAACACTTACCGAGGGCGATCGTTTCCCGATCTTCTGGGTGGAACCTCTGGACAGACCCTTAACAAATGTGAGGATGACCCACAATACATGCACAGGCAGCCATCCCTACGCCATTTGCGTTCCTCCCGTGTGAGTGGTGCTCGAGTAGTGCCAATTTGCATAGGTTCTTCCTTAGTTTGTCGTGAGAAGGGTACATATGTGGACGAGTGAACTTCCAAGGAAGGGGGTACATTGAATTTAGTCTTTTTCTTTTCTATGCGTCGTTCTGTCATTCTGAAGTCGATTTGGAGAGTAGCTGTAAGGAGATCGGCAAAGGATGTAGGTCTTTCGATCCTGGCCAGTTCATCCTTGAGGTCTTCTCTCAATCCACGTCGAAAGATGGCATACTGAGCCTGCTCCTGCCAACCTGCTTCAGCTGCTACCTGTTTAAAGGTGGTTATGTATGTCAGAAGATCTGAATTCCCTTGCCGAATATCAAGAAGATCTTCCGATGCCATAAAAGTGCTTTCTGTACGCAGGAAGGTCTGCTGCATCAAGGCCTTGAACGCGCTATAGTCCTGCAAAACGGGGTCAGGCTGGTTTACTAGAGGGGTGGCCCATGACAGGTCATTACCCGTCATATGGGTAATCATAAACCCCACCTTGGCGTGATCGGAGGCAAAGGTTTGGGGGCGGAATGAAAAGTGTAGATTGCAAGCGTCCAGGAATTCCTTGACTTTCATCGGAGAGCCGTCAAATTTTCCCGACACCAGAGGAAGTGGAGGTAGATCTGCAGAGGGTCGTTCCCTCTCAGTCATGCGTTGCTGCAAGGTGGTATTAGCTACTTTTAGGTTCTGTACTTCCAAATACAAACTCTGTACTGCGGCTACGAGTTCTTGTACTTGTTGCGGAGTGGCCATTTCAATTTCTGTTGGGCGTCGCAAACTGTCACCAGAATCAGTGATATCCTCGTCGGAAAAAGTAGTCTCCGAATCTCCTCCCTCCCCTAGCTCCTCACCTTCGTCCTCCTTCCTGGAACCCTTCCTCTCCTTTCTTCTGGTACTCTCCTTTTTTTTGTGGAGATAAGGACGACCACGGAAGGGAGCCACCGTGCCACCAGATGAGGTGACCCAGGACCCCCCCCCCCGGGAGCGCCAAGAGGGGAAAATGCCCAAAGGCACAAAAAACCCCTGAGAGACCTTGGTGTCAGCTGGAGAGATGCGCAGGCAGAACACTCTTGAGACAAATGCAAGGCAAGGTGAATCAATCCAGGGAGAGATGGCGGATAAGATCCTGGAGGAGCGAAGTCAGAGAGGCAACTAAGACCCAGTACACGGGGTAACAGGCAACCAGCAAGTGGAACATGCAGAAAAGCAATCCAATAGGCAGGCCGGGATCTGGTACACGTGTGAGCAGTAGAAGAGAAAAGAAAACCCACGAGAATTAGGAAGCAGATTCTAACGTGGGCAAGTCAGAAAAAGGAAGAGGACAGGGAGAAAAGACAGGAAGAGTGGTAAGGCAAGAAGAAAGGAAAGGAAAAGAGGTCCAATAAAGGAAAGCCAGTGAAGATGAACCAAACAAAGCAGTAACAAAAGATAAAGCACTGAAGACAAAGTCGGCGGGCAGGAAGGGAACAATGAACACAGGGAGTGATAGCAACAAGCGGAGAACTGAAAGCGTTGCGACGCACCCGCAACCCGGAAGAGGTGGAATAAATACTCTGGGCCGCGCTTATGTGCAACAACTAGACCGGTGAAAGAAAGATTGTGACGGATAGGCAGTCACGGCGCGACGGGAAGACGATCATCTCCCGCACCGCCAGCGGCTCCACAAGCCCCACCCGCCTCGCGGCATGACAGCAGCTGCACAATGGATGAGCTTGAGGAAGAAGAGGAGGGATAGACCCAAGCTCACATGAATCTAATAAGGTCAGTTGATCCTTGTACTCACCCAAACTACAGAACAATAGCCGAAAAAGGAAGGTGGGATAAAAACTCAGAAGATAAAGCAAAACATCAAAGGAAAAATTGGGAGACAAAAACGAACAATAAGAAACAAACCACATAAAGAGAAGATCCCAAAAAACAGAGAACACCTACACAGCAGAAAAAATATGATGTATACAATAACCAAAAATTGAAATTGACAATGAAGGGTAGAGATGACAAAGATCCATATTCAAACAGATCTGCCATCCTAGCGGCGATGCACTCCATTGAAGCACTGAGAGAAATTCAATCCAGGGATATTGAATTGGTTGCAATTGTTAAAAATAGAAGCAAAGACACCGCCATCATAACAGTCCCCACGTTAATAGTGAGAAAATTGATGTGGAATGAATGAACACAGATACGCCACATCAGACTTGAAATAGAAGTGCAACAAGATTAACGTCAAGATGATAGACAAGTAGAATACAAACCAAACAGAAATGACAGAAAATAATATGCAGCCCCCTAATAATAAAATGCCAGGGGCTAGTAGGCAACTTAGAAAGAGACATCTACTACAAAGATCAGGAAGGCCCAACACCTGTAAAACAACCAACCAAGTGGAGTTGGCTTGAAAATGTGAGAAAGGAAACAAAACATGCAAAATCCAGATAGTGTCTAATGACAAATGCCAGTGGGTATTTCGATCTGGAACACCAGAAACCATACGCGTTTGGGACAAACAGAAAGTGCCAAGTTACTAAATAAGTATGAAATAATATTATTACAGGAAAGGTGGCTAACAAAACCACCAATATGGCCCAACTACCAAATTTGTTCGACTCGTGCAATTAAAGGAAACAAGGGAAGGCCTATGATGGGATTAATCAGTGCACTGAAAATTACCTCTCCTGGCAAATGTATTCAATGGGACTGCCATTATCCAGGTCTGCAGATAATAAAATCCGAATTAGGCATGACAGATCACCCAATGGCCCCGGCCATGGTACTAATACATATATATTGGAATCCAGCAGCCATACCTGAGAAACAATTTCTAAAGCCAATTACTCAAGACAAAATCAATGCTGATCCCACAATAGGCATGCTAATAATTGCAGGAGACCTCAATGCCAAATGTATAGAAAACAGCAAAAAAATAAGATGCGCTAGAGCAGAGAAAAGGATGAGGCTAATGGATGATAGAGACATGGTCATGCTCAATGGATGCGTAGAGGACAATTTGTATTTGTTTATTACTTGTATCGCGCGCCAAACCCAGGGGTAAGTGGGTGCTTGAGAAAATAGGTTACAGGTTACGGCAGGTATGCAGGTTATACAGATAAATAACAGAAGGAGTGACCCTGGTTACAGTTGGGTCGAATGCGAGAAACAGTGACCCTGGGTCGATTACAAAATACACAGGTGATAATGCAGTGGTTGACGCTGGTTACAATGGGATCTGTAAGTGAGGTGGCTGGTCTCTACTGAGAGGGGTTGTTGTTTAGCCATGTTTTTATGCCAGCTTTGAAGGTAAGGATAGATGGTTCCTGTTTGAGGGTGATGGGGATGGCATTCCAGCGTTTGGCAGCTTGAACTGGGAAGCTGGCGCCGCCTGCTGATTTTAGGTTGTATCTTGGGATCATTAGGTTTGAAGATCTGGTGATGCGGGTGGGTTGGTGGAGGCAAAGTTTATCTGCGAGATATTTCGGGGCGGAATTGGTGAGGCATTTGTGTGTGATGGCCAGGGAATGAAGGGTTATTCTGTCCCGGATGGGCAGCCAGTTGGCGTTTTGTCTGTGTGTGGTGATGTGGCAGGATCTCTGGAGGCTAAGTGCTGCTCGTAGTGAGTTGTTCTGGAGCACCTGGAGTTTGTTGAGGTTGTGTTCCGAGGTACCGAGGAATAGTGTGTTACAGTAGTCGATTTTGGAGAGGGCGAGTGCTCTGGCTAGTGTTAAGCAGCTACTTGTGGATAGGAAAGATTTGCAACTATGTATTTGTTTGTGTAGGCTGTGGAGGATGCAATGCTGTTGACCTGTTTTCTGAGGGAGAGGGTTGAATCGAGGTAAACCCTCAGCGTTTTTATCTCTTTGGAGACGCTAATTGTGTTGTTGTCGATGACGAAAGATGAGTAACTGCGGTCGAGTTTGCTCAGGCGTGCCTGTGAGCCTACGATCATCAGCTCTGTCTTGTCGTCATTGAGACAAAGACCGTTGTCAGCCATCCAGGCTTGGATTTCGAGATAGATACTGTTGAGTAATTTGGAATCATGGTCATAGCAGCCAGTGAGGTGGATGAGGACTTGGGTGTCGTCAGCGTAGTTAGTATAGACGACACCCAAGTTGTCAAGGCGGTCGAAGAGGAGCTTCGTAAAGATATTGTATAAAGTGGGTGACACGCAGGAGCCTTGCGGGACGCCGCACAGAATTGGAGTTGGGTCTGCGGAGGCTGAGGGTGAAAAGACTCTGGTGGTGCGGTCTGCTAGGAAGGATTTGATCCAATCAGAAGCATTAGGGGAAAAAGCTGCGGCAGTGGAGAGGTGTTTGACCAGGATTTGGTGGTCGACAAGGTCAAAGGCTGCAGATAGGTCTAGTAATAGGAGGACTGCAAGTTTGCTTTTATCCTTTGCCTCGTCCATTTGAATCTTTAGGTCTAAGAGAGCAGTCTCAGTCCCATGTCTAGGTCTAAATCCGGATTGTCTAAGGCCGAGGAGGTTATTCTCATCTAACTGTTTCTGGATTTGCAAGTATGCCACCCAGGCCAGGATCTTTAGGAGAAAGGGGACCGTGGTGATAGGCCTATAGTTAGTGGGAATGTTCGGGTCCAAGTTGGCTTTCTTTAGTAGTGGCATGACCCAGGCTTCCTTGAGATTTTGGGGTACCTGATTGAAGGCGAATGAGGAATTGATCACAGCGGTTATGAAGGGGGCTAGGATTTTAGCTCCATCCTTAATGATGGTGGCTGGGCAGACATCCCCTTGGCAATGTGAGGGTTTTAGACTTTTAATAATGTTTTCGACTTCCTTAGGTGTTACTTGGGAGAAGGAGAAAGGTGGACATGGGAGGGGTTGTTCTGTCATAGTTTAGGTTGGCAGATTGGCGGTCCTTTTGAAGGCTAGCCTTTTTAGCTTTGATTTTATTTTGGAGCAGGGTGATTTTGTCTGCTAGAGCTTGCTGTATTTTGGTACACCATTCTGCATTTTTGATGCAGTCTTGGGTGGGGGGTGCTGGGGACTCTAGCTCTTTTAGGATGCTAAATAATTCTTTGGTTCTGGAGTTGGTGTTTTGGATTCTGGTATCGTAGGAATGTTTTTTGGCTGACAGGATGGCTGTTTTGTAAGTCGCGGATGCTAGCGTGAATGCTGTTCTGTTAGAGGTAGAGGGCGATTTTCGCCAGATGGTTTCGGCGGCCCATTTTAAGGTTCTGAAGTTTTTCAACTCGGGAGTAAACCATTTGTTAAGGTGAGCTTGGGGCTTAGGTTTCCTGAGTTTGGGAGGTGCGACAATGTCTAAGGCTGACTTGAGGGTGTTGTTATAGAGGTCAACTAGGTTTGTGGGGTTGAGGTTGTTAGCTTTTGGCTCGCCAAGTATATTTTTGATGAGTGGTTGGAGGCTTTCTATGGAGATATTTCGACAGTTTCTGGCCAGCGAAGGAGGTTCTATGTTGGCTTTTGTGGGGGGCGGTCCAGGGATGGAAAACTGGATGAGGTGGTGGTCGGACCATGCAACAGGGTCGTTTTGGGTGATGGTGATAGCACAGTTAAGGTCAGCGATCCAGTCCAGGGTTCTGCCTTTGGAGTGGATTGGAGTGGAAATTCTATGTGCGAAACTAAGGTCAGATATAGAGTTGGCCAAAGATAGGGCATGTGAGTCGTTGGGGTCATGGAGGCCGAGGTTAAGGTCTCCTAGGAGGATAGTTTTTGATGCGAGTTTGGTATGTGTGGAGAGGAGATCAAGAATGTCGGTCTCGAAAGTGGATGACGGGCCGGGGGGCGGTAGACAAGATGCATGAGTATTGTGGTGGTTGGCGTCAATGAAAGTTTGTGGAAGTTAATTTGGGGTATGGCTCTAAGTGCTAGGTGGGATTTGCCGATGAAGGCCACTCCCCCGCCTTTGTTGGACGTTCTGTCGGCTCTGATGATGGGGTAGCCTTCTGGTAGAGCTAAGGAGAGAGCAGGGCCTGCTGCCTGGTGAAGCCAGGTTTTGGTTACTGCTAGGAAGTCCAAGCTGTTGAGAGAGATAATGTCCAAGATCTCTGGGGCGTGTGCCACGAGGGACCGAGCGTTGATAAGGGCTCCTTTGATGTTAGGGGGTACTAACGGGGGATTAGTGATTTTAGTGTTCGTGTGGGGAGGAGGGCGAGAGGAGGGGCTGGGTATATTTTTAGGCTTAGCAGAAGCTTGGGGTTTGGTAAACCGTGTACCAAGTCTAAGGTTACGTGTGTGGAGTAGGAGTGGGACAAGAGGTGTGGGACATTTGGCGTAACATCGTAACCATTCAGATGGGCTGAGTGGGTCCACATGGTCTATGGGATGGGTGATGAGGGAAGAGTGGGGTTTGGGTAGGGGTGAGGTGGCGTGGGAGTAGTTGGGGAGTGCTGGTGTCCCTGGGTGGACTAGAGGTAGGAGAGAGGTAAGCGCTAGCGTGGCTCTATGGAAGGAGGACATAACGGATGGCTGAGGGTGAGTAGAAGGATAGGGGCTGAGTTAAAGAAAGCACAACAGGCTGGTTATAAATGAGAGCTGTGTCTATAGTAGGCTGCTAAAAAGGTTGGCACAGGGCAGTTGGAGCAGTGGGCTGGTTTCAAACAGAAGCAAAGCATGTAGAGGGCTGCAATAGGACTGGCACGGGGCAGTTAAATCAAGATGCAAGTTTCAGCACAGGCTAGTTAGGTCAAAATGCAAGTTTCAGCACAGGCTAGGAATACAATGGGCTGCAATAAGGACTGGCACAGGACAGTTAAGTCAAAATGCAGGTTTCAGCACAGGCTAGTTAAATCAGAATGCAAGTTTCAGCACAGGCTATGCATACAATGGGCTGCAAAAGGACTTGCACTGGTAGTAGTCATTAACTGGTATAGTATAACATGGGTGAGTTGATTTTCAAAGTTACAGTACTGTTAAACACTTATTCCGTTGCATACATACATTTTTTAGTATAACTGGCTCATGCATATGTGAATGGCTAAAGCAGGGAAGTGTAATTTTCCAGTAGGGATAATGTACACGTTGTGATTATGAGGACTATGCAATCAATCTTATGCTATGGTGATCCTATCAGTTACATAATACACAATCATACTAGTCATCTAGTGATCCGGGTCCGATATTCGGTTCTTGCATAATCACCGTTAAGGTTCACAATGGAGCATTAAATCTTGTCGTAGTGCATCGTACATACAATGTGCTCACAGAGTCATGCTTTTACTCACAGTTCGGATGTAGTCTTCCGCCTATTAAGATCAAGGAAACAGTCGCAATGTTCCGCCAACGCCCACATGGAAAAATGCAACAACAGATTTGATAATAGACTATGGGCCTCATTATGAGTCCGCCGGTCCGGACTTAACATTGCCGGTATAACCATACCGGCATCGTTTACCGGACCGGCGAATTCCGACCTTTGATCCGCGGAGTCAACGCACCCGATAACTGCGCTGGCAGACACAGCGCGACGACACCCCCAGTTACCAGCAATACGTAACACCGTGCATATTATGAGTAGCATGGACACGGAAACTCTGCCACAAAAATGGCGGAAACACTGTGGACACCGTGGCAGTATCGCCACCACTGCGGGGATGTCGTTAAACAGTGTCTGGTGAGCTGAATCAGCCACAGGTGCACCAAATGAGCCCAACTGGACCCAGCACGCCACTGGGAGCCTACAAAAGGGCCACACCCACACCCAGGCCAACTCTAAACACAACTATGCAGGCAGCCGCTGTAGCAGCATTGGACTGGGGCTATTGAACCTACAGGCAGCAGTGCACATGGTGGCTGCAATGGTGCAGAGGGGGAGGAGGAGGAGGCGGAGAAGGCGCAGGCGGCAGTTAGCAAACCCTGCACCCATGCCAAACCCAATTGTGCACCCGGCACGACCCCGCAGGCAGCCTGCAATACCCTGCATCAGGGCCTCACCCTGGAACCTGACCCCAGGACAGATCCACACATTATACCGGCTGGACCATCCATCAATCATGTACATCACCACCATAACTGAGGACGACATCAGCAGCCGCATTGGCATTTCAACAGCAATCCCCCCCCTTCTGAAAGTGGTCTCGGTACTGCATTTTCTTGGCACTGGAACGTATCAGCACACTGTTGGTGAGCTGCATGGGCTGTCACAACCCTGTTTCTCACGAATACTGGGCCAGGTACTCGATGCCCTGCTGCGCCATGTGTTGGAACACATCGCCCTACCCCGTACCCTTGCCCAGGTCATTGCCACCAAGTTGGCCTTTCATGCCATTTCTGCCATGCCAAATTGCATTGGTGCAGTAGACTGCACCCACATAGAGCTGACAGTACCACGTGCAATGGAGATGGTGTACTGCAATAGGAAACTATACCACTCACTGAATGTACTGAAGGTATGTGATGCTGGACAAGTGATAACACATTGCTGCACACATTTCCCGGGGTCAACACATGACTAAATGGTCCTGCGGAATTAGACATTGCCACGGTACATGGAACGCTATGCTGGACAAAGCACATGGCTATTGGGTGAGTACAACTACCAATGCATGGCCCCTGTGAAAGGGGGGTGTCCAGGGCAATGACCTGTGTGACTGGGCTGCTACAACGGCCAATGCATCACCCCCTGGCTAATGTAATGGACAATCACCACAACCCACACATCACAAAGCTACACATGACAGATGGTCACAGTGTGCCCATACACACCCTGCCAAAGGGGATGCACAACCAAGACATGTTCTGGTAGCACAAGCTAATATGACATGAGCCACTGAATACACCCACCCACACTATTCACCACTGCCCCTCCAATGCACATGGTGTGTGCACATCAGACAATCTGCATCGACCACATCATCACAGTGTCTATTGACTGACTCCTCCATGTGTACATCACTGCATGATGCCATACTCACCAACCACTACTGGCCACAAGGGCAACTTCATATGCACAGCAAGTCGTTGGGCAATGTCCAAGCGCCAATGTGGACAACTGACCCAGGAATGGTAATCAACCACTGGTGAGACCACTGCTTGCCCCATATGGTTGATTGACTGATGACACATGATTGCACTGCATCTGATGAAGACATGTATACCACAAACACTGACATGTCACCTCCATTTACATCCCATGTAGGTGATGCAGGATATGCACTCACGCCATGGCTGATGATGCCCGTACGGATGGCCAGGGAACAGGCATGAGGAGGCCTACAACAGGGCACACGTCCGCACACGTGGCATGATCGAGAGGACATTTGGCATACTAAAGGGCAGGTTCCGCTGCTTGAGCAGATCTGGCGGATCACTGCTGTACAACCCAGTGAAGTCGGGTAAAATATTGCTTGTGTGTGCCATGCTGCACAATCTGTGCATGCTCAGGAACATTCCTCTGCCCCCAGACACAGTGGATGATGATGAAGTTTATGATGAAGATGGCGATAGGGATGGGGATAGGGATTGAGATGGGATGGCTGCACACCCTTGCAGGGGGGCACAAGATGGTCATATTGCACAGGATGCACTAATTCACATTTACTTTTGAGAGACTGCACATGAACAGCATTGCATGGATATGATGATGCACGTTAATAAATGGATTGATTGCAAATGTAATTACGGATGTCCACTCATGAAAGAGTTTTCAAAGGTGATTTATTGTCAAAAAAGCAGGAAAGAAGGTAAATTGGATAGGAAAGCTGTACACCCGTGCCCACCCACCACCCAAACGTACCCACCCCCAACCAGGCCCCAAACCACTAACCCCATAGTGGACCTTCCCCACCACCCAAATGTACATACCCCCATACACCCATTGTGTCCCAGAATGTCTTGTGGACAGCCATTCCCACATGGCACTATTTCCGGGGGCGCGTATGCGCATGAGCGTCCTTGCCGGAGGGTTCAGCAAGCCAACTGGAGCGCCTCCATGGGCTGGCAGTGTTGGAGCTTGATGGGGTGGTGCTGGTGGACGGATCTGGTGGTGTGACTGGTGGCACACGTCCAAGAAACGCCTGCTGGGCAACCAACATGGACTCGGCGATCGTGGATGTCACACTGTTGCCCTCCCGGACATGGCATGCTGAGATGACAATGGTCCTGGCGAAACGTCCAATGGCCCTGGAGAGCCGACGCACCGATGTCGCATTGCTCTCTCGCTGCAGCCTCACCTCCTCCCTCTGCTGCATGGCCTCCTCCCGCTGCAGCTTAGCCTCCTCCCACTGCAGCTTTGCCTCCTCCAGCTGCCTTTCCACAAGCTGGGATAGGGTGGTATGCTGTTCCTCCATCCGCTGCATGCAAGAACTTAGCTCTGCCATGGAGGGCATTGGTGACCTCATGGGGCTGTGCATTGGGGGGGGGGCTGAACTGCAGGTTGTGGAGAGATGACAGGTCATCCATGTTGTCCCCCTCCTCTGACTTCGGACTGCAAGGCTGGTGCACTGTCGCACTGGATGCAGCCTCCTCCGCAGTGCAGACGGCCTGCAGGATGGAATCTGTGGCAATGGTGGGAGTGTGTGCCACTTGTGTGGTGGCAGCCTGCATGAGGATCGAGACTTCGGCTGGTGCATTCATGCCAGATGCAGCTGGTGCTGGTGCCTATGTCCCGGAGCAGCTTGCCTCATCATCCCGGGCAGGAGGGCTGCGTTGGCCACATGCAGGTGGACGTTGTGTCGCCTGTTGAGCATTGTTGCTGTCACTTGACATGCCTGTGGGGATTCAGAGGGCATACTGTTAGTTGTGTGGTGGGACTTGATGGGTCCATCACATGGATCACACTGAACGATCTGTGACCACTTGCATGTACACACATTTGACTGTTGATGCACTCAGGTGTGTGTGTCTCAGCTTGTACTCAGTCACGCACTGTGTGCATGTCCAGGGGCCATGTATTGGGTGCGTGTTGCTTGTCATCTGGGTGATTGGTGGCTCCATTGGGTCACTCCTGCCTGGCTGGGGCCGCGGGGCTTATCAATCGGTCCATTGGGTCACTCCTGCCCTGGCTGGGAGGGGGGTTTATCAGTGGGTCCATTGGGTCACTCCTGTGGTCCATTAACACTCATGGCTTTGTACTTTGTGCACTTACCGCCATCAACAGGTGGGTTCATTCCTGCCTCTGCATCGCTAATGCTGTGTATGCCCTCAAGGTGCAGGACACTGCTGCACTGCTCCTCCCACGACTGCAGTTTCAGTGGGGATGCTGGGCCTCTACCGGTGCCAGTTCTGTGCTGGCGGTGTGCAGCGATGAGGTTGCGCACTCTGAGCCGGAGGTCATCCCACCTCTTGCGGCAGTCCTTTACGGTGCATGTGGTCACCCCTACTGCTGTGCACTTGCCTGCTGCTTCAACCCACACCTCCTTACAGCGTTGCTGGGTGGAGCACCGCTGGTCTGCGCTGAAAAGCATTTCGGCATGGTCCACTATATGCTCCACAAGCACTGTGAGCTCTGCCTCACTAGACCTCTGCTTGCGCTGTCGTCTTGCTGAAATCCGGGATGCCATAGTGGTTGATGATTTTTATAGCTCAGGGAGGTGATCTGGCCTGTGGTGTGCGAGGATGGCAGTGGATTGTGGTTTAAGTAATGGCGATTCCGTGACCGTGACGGTGGGGGCGGTCACGGTTTTTCCACTGCTTTTTGGGGCGGTATGTCCGTGGGTGTTTACGTGCTGGTGGTGACACTGTTTCCGCGTTGGTGTGGTGTGCGCAACCGACAAGCCGTAATCGGCTGTTCATTCCGCAACCTTGCGGTCGCGTTAACAGTGTCACCGTCATCACGGAATCACCGCATTACGGTCCAGCGGACTGGTAATGAGGCCCTATGTCTTTGTTTCTAAGAATTACATCCACATAGTAAAAACATTTGACCTACTATACACTGAACAAAGTGATCATAACATACTAACCATCACGCGTGATCCAGCTCCCCGCTGTCAAAAAGAAGAGTATAACCATCAGATAGGTGTCAATCAAGGTCTTAACAGAATAAAATGGTCTAATAAAAAGCTTGATCAGTTATTAAAACACCTCAATCAAAATAAGCAAAAGGAATATATCAATGTGATAACTAACCTCAAAATGGCAACAAATGCAAATAAGCAGATGCGAGAAGTAATGCCTCGAAAGTTCGATCCAGTAGTAAAAGTAAAGAAGAAGGAAAGGAGAAGAGACATTAGAAATATACACACTAAAGATTTGGAAGAATATGAGAGAGCAAAGGCGAGAATAATGATGAGATATAAGAATTTCAGGAGGTGTCACAAAAATCCGAAAGACAAAATGAAAATGAACAGATGATAAAAATCTTAGCAACAAAATCGAGTGCTCTTATCTGGTAATTGCTGAGAGAAGGAGCGAATGGGAATAATGCCCCCCACATACTTAACAGCGTGGGCGAAGAGGGTTGGGTAGAACATTTCTCAAGCTTATTCCAATGCGAAAAATCCATATCAGAAAAGGAAATTAAGCCTTTTCCAGAGATACAAAATTTGAAAATTGATTTTGTAGACATACAATTGGCCATTCGAAAACTGAGTACATTGAGGGCCCCTCGACCTGACAGCATTTCTAATGCCGTAATTAAAAAATTACCTAAAAAATTGGCTTTAATATTACTTAACATTTACGAACAAATAAATAGAATAGGCAAAATACCAGACTCTTGAAAAAAATCAATAATAGTCCCTGGCCTTTATTACAACACCGGCGCTAAACCATGGCGCTATTAGCACCATGGTTGGTGCCGGTGTTGTAACAAGTCCGAAATGGTGAAATGGGGAAATACCGCCCCATTGCAAGGTTGGCGGGCGGTATTTCCTCATTTCCCAATGGCCCTTCCCCATTCCCATTTTTGCCCCATAGAGCTCAATGGGAATGGGGAAGGCGGCAATTACAGTAACGCAAATTGCGGTACCGTAATTGCCTGCGAGGTCCCTTTGCGGGTCCCTACTTTAACGGCTGGTCGAGACCAGCCGTTCAGGTCGGGTACCGCAAAGGGACCTCGTAGTAAGGCACAAAGTGGTTAACGGCACTGCAGCTTTTTACGGCGCCGTTAACCACTTAGCGCCTGGGTCGTAATGAGGCCCTCTTTGTTTAAAAAGGGAGACAAGCTCAATCCTAATAATTATAGACCCCTAGCTTTGATGGACTCTGCGGGCAAAATATATGCCAGATTCCTATTAATAGAAATAGAAAAATAGCTTACGGAAAAAAATATGAAAGATAAAAACCAAGCGGCTTTATATCTGGTGTGGGGACAACTAATCATGCAAGCCCTTAAACAACAAGCCATCAACAAAAAGAAACCAATATATGTGGCCTATATTGATTACAAACAGGCATTTGATACGGTCACCCGCTACAAACCGTGAGACAAACTAAAACAAGCTAAATGCCCCGAACATTTATCAACCTTCATACAACAGTTCTATACAGGTACCTCAATTGAAGTTAAACTGAACATAGAGGGACAATTAACCAGGGCCATCTAAACCAATATAGGATTGAAACAGGGGTGTTTACTAGCCTCGACCCTCATCATTTTCTATATTGATATTGATATTATTTTATTTCTATCGCGCTCGTACACAAGGGTTTCAGAGCGCAACATATAAAAAGATGTTATTAAACACCTCAATAAGGCAATATCCTTCCCACACAAGATAAGTCAAACACCAATACATTACCTATTACATGCTGATGACCTAATAATAATAGATCATACTCCAATAGGGCTGCAGAGAAAATTGCAGGAATTAGAAATCCTTGCAGAACAAAACCATTTAAATTAAACCCAGACAAATCAAACATAATGGTGATAGGAGAAGGGGAAAAACTAGAAGAAAGCAAAATAGAACTTGGACCGTTGATGGTAGGCAACTAGAGATTGTAGACCAAACAAAGTATCTAGGGGTCAACATGAATAATAGTAAAGCTGACCTCCCGTACATAGAAGAACTGAGATACAAAATAACTAACTTGTAGTCTCAAGCCAAAAAGATACAAAGAAAATATGGGCAATTCACGGACATTCCAATTATTTCATACTACACACAAATGGTTATGCCTACCATATTATATGGTGCAGCTAGCAGAACACTGCAAGACCAACCGAAATGGATAACATTGGAGAGCAAGTTTTGGAAAGCTTTACTATCCCTACCAAAAAGCTTCCCATGCAAATCCTACGACATGAGCTTGGATTAATTTCCCTTCTTCATCGCAGTATCTGTTGGAGGGAATCTGCCAACCAGGGTCAGGGACCCACCACAGCTTGGGGGAAGTACATCTAGGCTGTTCTTCATTGCAGTCCCTGATGAGAGGAAACCAGGCCTGCCCATCAGGGTGGGGGACCCAGATACAGAAAGGAAACCCAAGTAGGGCCAACCAGGGAACAGAGTTTCCCCAAACATTATTTGTTTTTTTTTAAGAGACTTGAACTAAGCCGGGGAACGGAGGCATTCCCCAATAGTTCATGATTGGACTATCACAGAATTGTCTTTTGCCCTGGCGAAGGGAGTCATTCTCCTTGGGCTAGAAAAGACCCACTTTCATTTAGTTTAAACTTAGAATGTGAGGTACAGAGTAGGATTTTGACATTGGGACTTTTGCTTTGGACATTGTGGCATTAGTATTTCAGTTGAGGCAGGGAACCCCCTTTTAGAGTTAAGGCAAGATAGGGTTTTCTTTTCCTTTTCACACTTCAATAAAAGTCTATAACCACCACAATGACCCCACCATGTCAGAGTCCTGCTTCTGTACCCTGACAGTATGCACACATTATACACAGAGCCATCACATGTTAGTGAGCCTGTCACCAATGTGCCTATAACAGGTGGCACACAGGGTCATCACATAGAATAGTGTCTGTCTGCTATGTGCCCATCACAGGTGATACACCAAGCTATCAGGTCACTGAGTCTGTCTGTTGTGTGTCTATTATGGGAGATACACAGAGACATCACATGTTAGCAAGTATGGCTGCTCTGCACCTGTTACATGTTATACACAGAACCATCACGTCAATTAGTATGTCGTCTATGTGCCAATCACACATTATAACAGTAGCACCCCACATCAGCAAGACTGTCTGTTATGTGTCTATCACAGGTGATGCACAGAACCAGTGCATCATGTATCAGTGAGTCTGTCTGCTATGTGTCTATCGCATGTTATACACAGATCCATCACATGTTAGTGATTCTGTGTGCTTTGTGCTTATCACATGGGCTACACAGAGCCAGGTCAGTGGGTCTGTCTAATATGTACTGTGAAGGCATCATGAAGCAAGACACAGACAACAAACTTAAAGTTCATACAAAAGATATTTATTAACTTAAATGTCAGGATGGTTGAAGCCCTAACTTTTCCTATACTAAGGTGGGATTTCCCTACCTGAACAAAACTAAGGAAAGTCTGAGTCAAAGAGTTGAACTTAAGAGTCTGTCTGTGTCCAAAACCTATTCTTGCCCTCACAACTAAAACAACATAATGTGTAGGGATGTTACTAACAGAATAAACAGTGCTTAACTCAAAGTCTGAGATTCTTACACCTCTCAGCTTTCTTCCAGATTTCCTTCGCCAAGTGCAAGAAAGTTCCACAAAAAGTCTCAAGCAACACAGTTACAAATAATCCTCGGGGGTTCCCTTCCCTAAGTTCCAAGCAACACAGTTCACAAAGTAAAGCGGTCTTGAGGCTTTGTCTCCAAAGTAACATGTACAGTTCCTCAAGTCTCGGGGTACACTTCCCTAAGACTTCATCTCCGCCAAGTTTATATTAGTCTTTTCAAAAGTGCAACAAAACTAAAGGTCAACTTTAGTCCTCCTTCTGATTGGCTTCACCAGTTTATTCACAATGTTTCTCTTTGATTTGTTTCCCAATTCATTCAGGGCTCACTGGTCCAGGCGCATTTTTCAGACCACGCGGTCCACCGATCACAGGTCGCACAACCAGGGTCCTTAGGTTCTAGGCCACACAGGTTCTTCAGCTCCTGCACCTGTGTACCAAGTCACTTTCACTTAATTCCACTTTTCTGGCCTCTTGGCTTTATGTGCAGGTTGACACTTTTTTGGCTTCTCCTTGTCAACATTTTGATTCTGTCACCTTGTGTCAAACACCTCTCGCCATTCTGTGGCCTTGCCGCATTGCATTAATTTATAAACCACCTCTCTCGCACAGCAAACAGCACGCACTTCACCACATCGCAACAACAATCAACACATAAGTCACACCAACAGCACATGAGGTCTCTCATCGATCCGTAATCCGCACCCAAGTTTGTCGCATAGTGAAAACCGAACTGAAGCTGCCAACAGGACACCATTCTCTCACTTTCCTAGTCCCTCTCCACCCTACTAACTGCCCCCGAACCCACCTTTTTTTGTTTGCAGATCTGCCTGAGCATCTGGGGACCAACTCTGTTGGTGACGGTGCGCAGTACAAACATTTAACATAAAAGTTCACCTTTGTGGGGTTTTATTCATATCCCACCTTCTGTGGCACTCTTTCACTCTTATGCCCTTTTCCCATAGTTTATTTTCACATGGGCACTTTAATTGTTCTTCAAGGTGTGCTTTGTTAATAACGTTTTTAAAGCACTCAGTATTCAAGATATCTAATTTAGGGGTTTCATTCAGTTCGGTATTAAATATACTTCTGTTATGTATGATTTCACCTTTTCATTCACTTCAGTGTTTAAAATGCATTTGTGAGGCTTAATTTAAACTTTCCATTCAGTTCTGTAATTACAATGCATTCATTATGCTCAATTGTAAGTCTTCATGCAGTTTGGTATTTATAATGCACTTGTTATACGTACGTTCAAGTTTCTGCTTGGCTCGGTATTCAGTATGCATACATTCTATTTGTTTCAAAGACCGTTACCAATTCCGGTCTGTTCGGAGCGCCCCGGTGCCCAAGTGTTCCCTCTGACACTCACCGGCTGATGGCAGCTCCCTCCGATGGCCCTTGCAGCTTCTCCCTGCACGTGAAGCTGGCGGGCCTTCTGATGCAAGCCCTGCTCGCCTGCCGGGCAGTTTTCCCTGCACTAAGGGGCTTCTCTCCCAATGCAGACGGTGTTCTCTCTCTCTCTAGGCTTTTCTAACAACGTCTGCTGCTCACACTTTGCATTGGAGTTGGCCACGCCTGTGCCACGACAGTATACATGCATCTCGTCAACCACTTTTTCATCGTGGGACTTTTCAACGCCGACCCTTTCATCGCCAACATTTTTTTTTGTAATTATTTTTAGGGGGGGAGAGTTTGTGCGGGTTGGGGTATGATTATTTGAGTAAGCAGGGATTTGGGGGGGCGCAGCCCCCCCCATAAATAAAAAAGAAAAAATGTTGGCGATGAAAGCGTCGGCGATGAAAAGTCCCACGATGAAAAAGTGGTTGACGAAATAACGTAGAACTGCCACGACACGGCCCACTTGCCTTGGGCCACATAAGTCTTTCAGGGTCTCTGCCGGTGACCTGTCTCCTGCGCTGGTCCCACCACAGCTGCCTCCATACATAAGGGTTCTTCTGCTGGTCTCTCTCATGCAGCCTCCCTGTTGTGCTTCTCTGACTTCTCTTCAGTTAGCAGGTTGCAGGTATGTGTCTTTACTTAGGTTTGCCTGACCATGATTAAAGGGACATGCCTGACTTTCTGCAGGCATCTTCTTCGTCCCAGTACCACAGTGGTAAAAGGAAGGTATAGTGTTTACGACTCTCAGTCTCCTCTTCCTGGTCCCAGAACATTTAACAGTCAAATGTGGGGAAATGAGGGGAGCAGTCTTGTAGTAGCCCATAAAGGTTGTGGGTGGGTTAGGCAGGTCATTTTTAGGCAAAGGGGGATACCATGCCCCTCTTGGGGGGAACCCCAATTTTAACCCCTCTCCTTTTCCCCCATCCTCCTGCTGCCTGTAGACTGGCAAAATCTCTTATCATTTTCTTTGTCAATGGGATAGGGGTAATAATATCCCATGATTGCGTTTGGGATAGGGGATTCTTTGAGAGAAGGGAGTGTGTGTCTCACCTGAGGACGTCTCATCTCCAATCCCCAAGGATTCTCCACCCAGGTGCTCCCCCTTCGCTTCTCTGCCCTCATGGTTGGGATCTAAGAGCGATGGCCTTTCGCTGGCCACCTGAAAAGAGGTTCCAAGGGAATTATATGTGAGGGCGCCCTCAGGTTTCTCACAATAGCTAATAAGGCTGATACACAGAGCCATCATATGACAGCGGGTCTGCACTTATGTGCTTGTCACAGTCTGTACACATAGCTATCACATGTCAGCGAGTATGTCTGCTTTTTGCCTGACACATGTTATACACATACATCACATATCAGTGCATCTGTTGGCTATTTGCCAATCACACTTTATACACAGAGCCATCCCAAGCAAGTGAGTCTGTCTACTATGTGCCTCTCACAGGTGATACACAGATCGATCACAGATCAGTGACAATGTGTGCTGTGTGCCTATCACGGGAGATACACTTAGCCCTCACATGTCAGTGAATATGTCGGCTCTCTGCCTGTCACATTTTCTATAAAGGGCCATCATATGCGAGTGAGTCTGTCAGTTGTGTGCCTATCACACATTATACATAAATCCATCTCATGTCAGCAAGTCTGTCTGCTCCATGCCTATCACAGGTGGTACACAAAACCCTCACATTTTAGCTGCACTATCACCAGTGGGCTTATCAGATGTGATGCACAGACTCCTCATATGTCAGTTAGTCTGTCAGCTGTGCCCCTTTCACATTTGGAACAGAGAGCTGTCAGGTCAGTGAGTCTGTGCCTATAGTGGATGATACACAGAGCCATTACATTAGTGAATCTGCTGTGTATTTATCACACAAAGAGCCATGTCAGAGAATCTGCTGTGTACGTATCACACACAGAGCCAACAGCAAGTCTGTCTGCTGTGCTCTTTGCATGTTATGCACAGATCTATCACATGGCATTGAGCCTGTCTGCTGTGTGCAGACAGGCCAATACTATACCCGAAACCATCCAATGGGTCCTCCTTGGGCGCCTGGGAATCAATCTGATCAGAACCTAACAAGGTTTATGTATGTGTCTGTAGGGCTGTGTAAGGAAGGCATGCTATCAAACAGTAAAACAAGCACAAGTGAGCACAGTTCAAGGGTGTTTATTGAACTTTAATTGGGTTTTAAAAAAGCCTATCTAAACCTAAATCTAAAGATGGGAGCAAGCTACGACCATCAAATAATAATAACGCAGTCCTAGTCGAGTCAAAATAAAAGGGCCTATACTAATAAACCTATTGCCAATCCTTCACTCTAAATACAAATATTGTGGTAAACAATGTTATACAAAAGAGAAGTGTTCAAGAAATATGTCAGGATATTCAAGCCATTGGCTTCCCTTGCCCAAGTTTTCAGCATGGGACAAGGCGACACTCTTGTGCTTAGCACAGTCTCTGGCTTCTCTAGCACGAGAGTGCAGTTCAAAACTTCAACATCATGGCCTTCTGTGCCAAAGTCTCTTTGCCATTCAAAGTCTCTTTTCCAGAGGGCCTGATGCAATACAACATACAACAAAGTTCCTTCCTCCTTAGGGTTTCACACGTATACATTTTCGGGTGATTTTGTGTCCACCCCAGATCCCCCCCTGCCGGGCTCACACCCACTTCAACACAAAACCTTCTCGGGTGATTTTCACTTCACCTCGGATCACCCTCCATTTGCCTACGACCCACTTCAACACAAAGCTTTCAATTGATCCCCCTCTGCCGAGCTCGGACCAACTTTGCCACAAATGTTCTTTACTGTATCAACATCGAAGACTTCCGATTGTGCGCAGAGTTTTGCCTTACCCGTCTCTACAACTCTTTCACTTTTCAGCTGGATACCTTGCAGAGACCTTCGATTGATCACACACGTGGTGCTGGACCACTCTGTCAAAGGTATCGTATCTTCGTTTGAAAGTAATCACTCATCAGCAGTTCAACTTTACTTGTGACTTTTATCACACATAATTCAAACAATGTTCGTTCCAGTGCTTGCCATCCAATGTTCCCATTGCAACCTTGGCTTCAACACAGATCGGTCTTGTATCGGTCTCCCCAACTCACTGGCTGTTTTGACTTCACTGACGCTGCTTTGTTCTTGGAGCCAAGGACAGTACCATGACAGGTAATTCTTCCCGCCTTGATTCCTGACACGGGAGGGCCTCAGGTAACTCCGACACACAAGGCAGGATTCTTCAGCCTGTATTCTCTAGTGTTACACGTTCCAATCTCGTGAAAGCAATGGTTCCATGTCGAAAAGGTCAAGGGAACTTCCCTCCTTGCAATACCCTTCTGTTTCGCCATCTATCTCCTCCTGTTAAACTGCCATCTTGGAACTGCTGTTTTCTTGTGTGCTTTACCTCGCTCAGAGTGTGCTCTCATGCTCCGCCTTTTATCCATGTGGGGAGGCTTAATGGAAGTCAGGTGTGTGTGATGGTCAGTAATTGCCTGACCTTTCTATTGGGACACGTCAGGTATTCGGCTCAGGTGTTAGTCCGTTTTCTCTCATGGCGGGCTGTCCGTGAGAACGTGTTTGTGTTGTAAAGGGGAGTGGGTGGTTGGAGTTCCTAAATATCCTACTTGGTAGGATGGGGTAAAGGTGTTATAAAGAAGGGGATACTGAGTATCACCATCCAGTGTCTCAATACCACTCCCCGAAGAGCCCCCACCCAGATGATCCTCCCGCAAGGGTCCACCCCCAGGAACTAGATCCAAAAGCGATGGCCATGTCCTGGCCACCTGGATCACAGATCCCCGGGGACTAGTGGGCGAGACACCTTCTGGCTTCTCACAATGGGGAGTTGATAAGGGGGAGTAGAAGCCCACATTTACAAACAAAATGGTCAGCAAATGGGCTAATTTTCTCATTTCTCATTTGTGAAGACCTAAACATCACCAAAGTCTCAAGCAATGCTGCGGACAGCCATCATCTCTGGGTGATGTTACAACAGCCATTCGAATTAGACGATTGTAGGTAACACTTTAGCATAGGAACATTTTATAATAAACATCAGCACTAGATATTCCCCAGTGACGACAGCAATAAAAATGTTGAGAACGTTTGTACATCTGAACTTCGGTGACATAATGCTTCAGACTTTTAAAGGACCTATAAAAGTTGGTAAAACTAGAGGACTGTTTCTGAGGTGGGGTCTGAGAGCCTTAATGCAGCGTAGCCCACTGCCATGCATTAAAGCGCTGATGGCCTTAAGCAGGAAGAGACGGGGTGTATGTAGTCTCCAAGGGTATTCCAAGGCTAAGCAGGGTCCTGTCCATGGACTGTCAAAAGGTGCAAAACACAGAGTCATGCTGCTGTAGAATCTGCTTGTTGCGGTTTTTGTCCTGTATAAGGGTACTAGACTCCCTTCCCCCTCAGTCTGAGCATAGATAACATGATAGGCTAATCAATGGTTCCAGTATTGTAAAAAACAGAATCATAGAGCTTTTATTTTAAGGTAAAAGGTGCATGTGGCCGACACATTATTTAGGGTCAGAATGAATCAGGAAGTGGAGGGTGTCTCTGGTGTTACTCACATCTCATGAATATCTAAAAATGTATTCTGGAAACTGGATAGAAATGAGATATGCTCAAAAGTAAAAACTGATTTACTGTTTGGTAAGCAAGGCTGAATAGACAGATTCTAAAATGCATGCCAAAATACAAAATGGCTTTGGGATCAGGTGTCAAGCGAGCTGAATCAGTCAGTCAGTCAGTTTATTTGGATTTCAAAAATCCATCAAACACAAGAAAAACAAAATCACAACACATAAAAGGAATTACAATCTCTGCTCCATAGCCAAATGCAATAAGTCAGAAGATACTGGGAGAGAGAAAAGAGTGAACCATGTGGCCCCCATTACATCCCACATTGTCCCTTTGCTAGTCCAGATGGTCACAAGACTAATTGCCCACACTTGGCACTCGGTCACATCCCACCGCGTGCCTTTTTCCCAGAGGTGTACAGTTCGCTCCAGACAGGACATTACTATGTGTGACAGCTCCAGTGGGAGCAACAGCTCTCAGATAGGGGTGCAAGCTAATTGCAATCCCGCTATACGGGGCCCGCACATAACCCTCAGATCTTCTCAGGACTTCCCTGACCATTTGATCATTCCTGAAAACCATTTTAACAGAATTGGAGAGGTTTGTGCCCTTGCCGGCCAATCTAACGCACCCCACCATAGCTTCCCTGGCCACAAAGGGACAATTCCCAACTGTACGAAGCCAATGGAGACATTTGTTAGAGAGGGCATCCCTTGGTTCTCGCCTGCCCAAAGGAAGCTTAGGTACCCCATGAAGTAGCAGTTCTTTGCCCCCCATATACAGGTCTCTTGGAGCTGCGCACCCTTGCACAGTAGCCACGCGCCCCAATCCCTCCCTCCCTAGGAGGATTGGTTGTCAGGGAGCTTGGGGGACACTCTACCAACACAGTTGGCTCAGTGCACCCAGTGGGGAGGCCCCTCTCAGAGTTGGGGTGCATCAGCTGATCATTCCGAGTAAGGTGCATTAATGCATGGACAGTCCTTTCGCAGGGTGCAGTGTTCAAAGGTTGCTGTGGGGGGTTGGGTCCCTTACCAACATGAGGCATGATTGTAGACTCCCCCAGCGGGTCCACTCCACCCTTCCCCTCCCCACTCCTCCCCTGGGCATCAATCAGTACCAAAAGCAGTTTTTTAATGACTGCTATTTCAGAGAGCACCTGTGCGCAGGAGCAACTTCTGACAGTGTGCACCTCCTTGAGTGGTGGAGCGGAGGAGGGATGACTGCCGTGGGCAGTGGACTTGAGAGTCCTTAAGGGGGTTAAGTGAAGAAAGGAGCTGGACCCTGAGATCGTTGCTAGTAGGTTCTCACTCCAGGAGCTACAGATGGGACTGGGCGGGAGCTTATCTTCGGTTGCTCCAACAATTTCTGTGTCCATTAGATCCAGAGTAGCAGCAACAGTGACTGGGGGAGGACAGTCGAGAGTAGGTCCCGATATGGACGGGAGAGCAGTGGGCAAACGTGAGCTTGCAAGGGTGAGCTGGGTGGGGAGGGTGACAGGTACAGCAGGTGCCAGGGATGCGAGTGGGAGGACTAACACATCACAGACCCTCACTATGCCAGTGCCAGATGAATTGGCCGGAGGCAAGGCATCTGGATTCCCAGTGGCAGCGGGCAGAGTTTCTTGACAGGCAGTGTCTTCGTGGTTCAGACTTGGAAGGCTGCCTTTGCAGCTCTGCACTGGGAGGCTAGCCAGATTATTGAAAGGGTCCTCCACAGTGTAGATGGACCCTCGGCATGCAGGGTCAGTATCAGAGCACAAGGATGCCGAGGTATGAGTCTTTGCTTTGGTCTTTGCTTGGGCTGTTACACCCAGTTGACTTCTTCTCTTGACAACCAGGAGCTTTCACGCTGGGGTATGCTCAGAAGCTCTAGTAAAGGACTCAGAGGACTCGGGGCAGAACATGGGCGGGGTAGATGGCGGGGTGGATGGCAAAATGCCGGCCGGTTTCCTGGCCAGTTTCCTTGGCACGGCATGGCCCTTAAAGGACCTCAAGGACTTTAGTAAGGACATGATGGAGCCCCCCAGAGCTGACCAAGAGAACTGAGCTGAATTGCCGAGTATGAGCCCCAACAGTCTTCACGGGCTCTACACCTTTAGGGAAACAGTCACAAGCAGTCACAGGTGCAAAACACTTGCCTGCACTTACTTTTCCTTTTCACCCCCGTCCGATAACCAACACAGAAAATGCCTCCCTCCACAGACTCCGAACACCAGCGGCGCCAAACACCGCGCCCTTGCCCCGCCGTGGGCTTCACCGCTGTGGGGCTTGTGGTGGTGAGATAAGCCCAGGGGTGTGGCCTCCAATCAGGAAGTGGAACATCCCTCCAGGGACCAGCGGCGCCAAACACTGAGAGAGCTGAATCATACTGATGGTGAATATTCCTTGGCAGTAGTTCACTGTAAGATAAGCCTGTTTGGAACTTTATATTTAGAAATGTTGGCAGAGAAAGCAGACATGATTGATAGTAGATCAGATAGAGGCAGGGAAGTTACCAATAAATATGGATCAGCTGCAGTACTTGGCAAGCATAATTGAGTTTATATGTGTTTTTTCACAGTATGAGACACTGGCTGAAAATTGGCAGGACCAACAAAGTAGATAAGGACAGGTTCTTAGCAGGATTTTAAAGATGTGTAATTGTGTTCAGCTGTGTCTAAAATAAGCTTATCAGTCTATGTGTCAGTCAACCAATGCTTGCAAAGGTGAGCTAATGTGGGCTTTGTGAGTGACAGATAAGCCACCCCATCAGAGACAAGAAGTGGTTTATTTCTGGCTAAGTGGACCAATCAGATATGAATCCTGAATTTACATGAAAGTATTGCTACATTATAAATGCCTATAAAAGTGAAGCTCATTACAGGAGCTCTGTGTGCCTTCCAGTGTATCTTTGTGAACTTGTATTAAAGATGACTGTGTCCCAGTCTCAGTACCGAGGTCCACAGATGCCAAAGAGCTTGATGAGACCCAGAAGAACCGTCTCTACTCATGGCGACCACTTTGAAGGGACCCTAAATATCTTTCTAGGGACAAGAACCCGGCATGCTGACAGAGTTGGGAAGAAGCCTGGGGAAAATGGCACGGTGAGTAAAATGAATCTGCAGTGTGCCCCCATTTTGTCAGAGGAGGTCTCCCCATGGCTGTCAGCATAAATGATGACACACTTGGCATCTGTGGATTACGGTATGTATTGTAAGGGGACAGAGGGAAAGAAGGAAAAAATACCATGTTATGTATGTATTAAGGGAAACGTAACAGGGTAGTTTTAAAAAAGTAATCAGTAGTTTAAAAAGTAATCAGTGATTTAAAAAGTAATGGGGGGCTTAGAAAATAGTGGAAAAAAGTAATGAGTGGCGTTTTTGTGTATATAGATAAGAGATAAGGATATAAGCCCAAGGAGTCCTGTTTCAAGAACATTTCAGAAGAAGTCATTTTACACTCCATTCGGAGTAAACTAGGCTGCGCAGAGGACAGCTCCCTGTTAGATAATGAGTTACACCTTGTGATCAAGGTATATTTACGGGCAGAGATAAAGTGAAGAGTGCTGAGGATTAATGTGAAGAGTCAACTAGTCCGCCTGTTTGTTATCTGTCTGTTTTAAATTAAAGTGTTGAAGAGCCACAATGAGTTGTAAAAAGTTGAGATAAAATCAAGAAATTATATTATTTATTTAGGGGAGGTGATTTGCACCACCCCAGAGATAGAAAGAGAGCAGTGAAAAAGGCAGAGGGTTGAGCAAACCATTGATGGGTGTGCTCAATATTTTCTGTCTGAGATGTTATGGATTCAAAATTAAAAAGGGTACCTGGAAATAATCTATGATCCTCCAGGTTAAGATACAGAATACAATGAGAATATGGACCAATAGATAGAGAATGACCCAACAAAAATATCTTTGTTAATTCTTCACAGAAATACTTTTATTTAATTATACAAATCAAAATACATATTAATTTTAATCCAAATTGGGATAGTCTCACTTTCATTTGCTCCACAGCTTGTACACATTCCTACCTTCGATCTCTCTGTCTAAGACAATGCATGCTATTTTCATTAATAATCCCATCTATCAGAAACAGCTAACACAACGTTCTAACACCCTTTCTTGAATACAGGTGTGTCTATCAGTATAAGCCATAAATGCTATACAAAGCGTTGACACGTGTTTCGGTTGATGATATCAGGCTTTACAACTGTAGCCCTCGAGTTGGTTCAACCTTTATCAGGACAGAAGCTCTATGCCAGGTGTGTCTTGCTTCAAAAGTGGGTGGAGTGAGGGACATCATCTATAAAAATAGTAAAACCTATTACCTTCAATGTATATTCTGGTCAGCCTCTTTGTAACGCTCACCTGATTCCCACGGAGGCGCAGGTCTGGCTTCGAGTGCTGATGCTTCTTCAATGGTGAAGCACAGGACTCTGAAGATGGACAGGAAGGGCCCTCTGCTCTGGCTTCTCCGGCTCGCAGGAATATTCCCCTGTGCGTGAAAAGGGAATATTACCTACTGACTGAGTTATGCTCAAGCCTCCCACTCTCTTCCAACCCGCCACAATACCCTTCCACGATTCCCCGTGAAGTCTCACCTTAGGGTCAGGAAGGATGAGCTCTCCATCCTGCTTCTGATGCAGGGGCGCGTGGAAACCCAGTTACTTCACTGGATTGAGGATTGATGGGAGTTCAGGTAAGCTTTACTATTCAGGTAAGGCTCTATTGCAAGTTCAGAACTCCAAGCTTAATAATAATGTTCATTGTCTTCTTGCAGCAAGCGCTAATGCTTATGTCTTTTTCCCCTTAGGGGCCGGGGTTCGGAATGCCGGAGATATGGCGCCGACCCGAAGTGAAACGTGCAGTTCCAGTTCCAGTAAATGGCAGGTTAGTTCTGGATGAGCGCTCGGGAACTGTCTTTGCATATGCTCATTCAATGTCTTTGTCTTTTTTCCCCATAGGGGCCGGGGTCCGGAAAATGCCTGGAAGCGGCAAACCCCGAAATGAAATGGGAATGACCCAACAGGTAAGTCTTATTCCCTTCCTTCTCTCACCTCTTATTCTTGTCTTTTTCTCTAGGCTCTGGGAAGTGGCTGTGTATCCGGATGATCGCTGCTGAAGATGGAGGAACCCAGGAAAGGTGAGTGAAATGCAGCGCTGCAGCGATCGTAACAAAATGCTTTTAAAAATAATGTCTTCCCTTTCAGGATCGTCGGTGATGTCTCCGTGGTGCAGATTTAGCTGGTAAGGTCTCTTGTCTCCCTTTGCAGGTGACCCAGGATGCTGACAGGCGTGGCTGAAGTCCAGATGCAGGAGCTGACACGGTGAGCGTCCAGCTGCAAGGAGCAGAACAACGCGAAGCAACGCAATAGCTTTGGAAGAAGTTCCAAGTGTGTATCCTTCCTCCGATCAGGTATGTATCCTTCCCCGACCACACCCGGGTGGAAAGTAATCCCACAGGTAAAGTAGTTCCATTCAGGCCTCAAGATGGCCTGGATGTGGCAGCATGGTCTGCATCAGGTAAGTGCACATTAAAACACTTGAACACATGTCTAGCTTTATGAGCCTGGCGCCTAAGGCGCCAGGACAGGGGTCCAACATGAGCCTGGCACCTAAGGCGCCAGGACTGTGTCCAAAGGGCCCCAGCTTGGGCCCGCTGGCACTCCCCTGGGGGAAATGATGCCTGCCTCTGGGGTTGCTGGGTCGGACCTGGCTCCTTGGAGGTAGGCATCATGACAGTACCCCCCCTCAAGGCCCCTCCCAAGGTTCTTCCCTCCGGGGGTTTTGACTTGTTCGGAAATCTTCGGTGAAACCTTTGTACTAATCGAGGTGCGTGGACATGGTTACTAGGCTCCCACGATCTCTCCTGAGGTCCATATCCCTTCCAGTCAACAAGATAGAAGAGTTTCGACTTTACCACCTTGGAGTCTAAAATGTCTTTAACTTCGTATTCTAATTCCCCTTCAATTTGAACTGGATCTGGAGGCTTGGACAATCGGGTTCCTGGTTGTACGGGCTTCAAAAGGTGTGCATGAAAAACTGGATGTATACGCATGTTGGACGGTAGATCCAGTTTAAAGACACCATTTTTGTGTGTGGGTAACTTTAATATTAGTTACATAGTTGTGCTTTCCCCCAGTATATAAGTATAGGAGGAAGTACAGACTAAATGGGTGTAGTCCCTTCCAAATTCTGCCAATTCACAGATGGTTAAGCAAGAGTCTGAAACCAAAAGGAACGCTAGGGTTAAAAATATACCCAAGGTCCCAAATTCAAGCACTCTAGCCTTGATCGCAATTCCTTAGAAATTGATTCAAATGGTGGAATACTCACTATTTCATCCACCAATGGCTTGTAAATAGCTCAAATGCCTTCTTAGGTTGTGCCCAGAGGTCGAAGTGGGCGGGAGCGGTCGGGAGCGGTGCTCCCATACTTTTTAATTTTAAGTTTCACTGTTACTATACTTGTATTTTTAAAAAGAAACCGTTCTGGAACGGTTTAGTTTTAAAATAAAAGTGTAGGAAGAAGTTCAAGCTTGCACTTTCATGCACTGCATTGCCCATTCCCATAAATAGCAGGTGTGTTTGTTCGGGGGGTTTGGATTGTGTGTGGGAGGGGGCGCAGGGATGGGGTTTGTGGGGAGCGGGGCAGACCAGCAGAGAACATAAGCTCCTCTACTTCTTTTCGTACACTTCGAACACTGGTTGTGCCGCAGTACAAGATTCATGTGCTAGTATTTTGACTGTGCGAAGTACTCAAATTGTCCTCTTTGGTGATTACCTGAAAGGTAGAACATAAAAAGAAAACATTAGGTCAAAAAAATCTTTTTAATAGAAGCACACACCCTGATTGGCCTGACTTGTAAGAATAAGGAGTCCACTATTTAGGGTTTTTTGCAGGGTTTGTTAAATGAAAAATGTTTTCATGGATGAGTACAAGCAGGGTGAGCACTGATAAAGAAGAATGAGGGAGGCTTGGCACAATTATTGAAGCACGACATGGATTATTATTATATGTGATTAATTGATTTATTGGGAAAAGAAATAGAGATGATTAGGGTTAGAATCTCTGTCATGATATGCTTATAAGAAGAGGGGGAGTGACACACATACACATGCGCACACACATGCAGACACACATGCACATGCACACACGTGACACATGCGCACATGCACACATGAACTTGTGGAAGTACAGGCAATCAATGGATTGCAGGTTCAATGCACACAAAAAACACACACAGGTAGTTAGAAGAAGGAATTCAATACTGCAATGAGAACACACACACACACATACATACAGGATGCTTTTGCTTTACATTAGGAATAACAGTTAGGGATATTATGTTTTGCTGAAATATGATATCAAAGAAGTTAGATTTTTTAAAGACTATAAATGAAAAAGGAGGTTGATTTGCTTGCTTATTTTCAGGAGCACTGAACTCTTGAAGCGTGCGAGCCAAGGTGACAAACAGTGGCAGTATTTTACCACATTTTATGTCAGGGATAGCCTGGGCAGGTACAGAGGCACTTAGGAAGCAAAGGGGAATGGAAGCAAAACTGTGGCCTGACATACAGTTGACTACAGTGCATCACTGTGAACTGTTACAGGAGAAGTATACTGGTGGTGGGATGGTTGAGAAGGATCTTAGCGCAACATAATTAGTTGATGAGTCCAATTGCTAGCACCTCTCACAGTGCGTGTAGGCAAAAACATTAACCCACTATACTCTCAATTGATTCAATATAAACAAATGCCACCACACTGTCTGCGCCACTTTACATACATGTTTTTAATCACTGGTCCAGTACCCAGTTTCATCCACTGGTCCGAGTAATTTGTTTCAAGAAGTTCCAATTTAATGATAACAAGTGTGCAATACACTGGTGAGTAATTTGTTTTTAAAAATTCAAATGTTAGATCATAACAAATGTCCAGTACATTGACACGTGTTTCGGCATGTAGCCTTCTTCAGAACTGGACAATACATAGTTCAAACATTATCCAACTTGTGTACAAAAATTATAATCACATTACATAAGTTGTCACAATAAAGGTAGTCAGGTAAAAATACATTGTGTGATGGTACAAATGAATTGTAAGATAGAGACAGAGATTGAGGGGTTAGGCATGGGTAGGATATGTTAGGTAATCAGAAAAAAACACCAAAATAAACATTAAGTAATGACAAAAATAGAAATGTCATATTTGAAACATAATGTCCTATATGGGAACATACTCACTATTACAGAAATACGTGAGATAATTAAAGCGTGCCCATCTATATGAATCCCCTAAGTGTCATTGGCCGTGTTCAAATAAATATTGCTGGGGGTCACGTAACTAGTTACAGGAGAAGAATAAGAAGAAAGACAATGCTAGGAAAATTGAGGAAGCCAAGTTAGTTCAGAAAATATTGTCAAAATATGCCATAGAAGGGGCAGTATTGACAAGTGGGGAAGGACTGGGGATATAGCAAGCAGTGAGTACATCACAGGTGAATAATCAGCGCCTGATGGGCCAAGAAGGGAATGGATTTGTGCTACAAGGCAGAGGAATGGGAAATAGAGGAAAAGGTGGTTTTCAGAATAAACAAAATGGTTTTCAGAATATGCAGAATGGGAGTCAGAATGTGCAAGGGGGATTTGATTTGATTTAGATGAAACCCTCCTATATGTTGGAACATGTGGAATGACTGGGCACATTGCGCGCACATTTGGGAGCCAAGGATATGTACAAAATGGTCCATTTTCAAGAGGGGGGACAGCTCATCCTCCAGTATAGAGCTCACAAGCTAGAGAAGTGTTTGCCCAGAATTGGATAATTGTATCAAACACAAGTGCTGAAAGTGCAACAGGTATAGCAGCTAGAGCAAGTACAAATGAATTAATTACAGGGGCAATTGTAATGAGCCCCATGCAGATTTAGCGATATGTAAACACAGAATAGGTATTGACACCCAGAATAGGAGGTGCCACTGTGGTAGGAGGAAATCCTTTAAAAGGAACAGGGGTATGCATGCACCCACAATAGCACGTAGGATAGCTCACAGGATGACTTGATGTGTTCAGAATTATCAGTGATATTAGATCCCCAAGATCAGCCAAGGGTTAATGTGATGGTAGTAGATGAAACCTTTGCTTTACCATTAGACACT
The DNA here is from genome assembly GCF_040938575.1 of Ambystoma mexicanum. Taxonomy (NCBI): domain Eukaryota; kingdom Metazoa; phylum Chordata; class Amphibia; order Caudata; family Ambystomatidae; genus Ambystoma; species Ambystoma mexicanum. The sequence continues at coordinate 218,344,390 of NC_090922.1, forward strand.
GGGACTGCACATCCATGAACAAAGGAGGAAAAGTATCCAATAATGGGAATTGCCATAAATGATTAAGGGTTCTTTGAAGCCAAAAGTTGAGTTTCTTTCTTATTGATGAATTTTCAGTCTCTATAGGAAAGTGTGACATGACTGATCCTATGTTATATTTACGACAGGCACCAGTCAATATTTTGGGAAGGGATTTAATGACAAGACTTAACATGATGATTTTATTTATTGACCAAGGGATAGTGTGTTCCACTTTTGGAATACACTATTTAAATGTTGCAAATGTATACTGGAACTCACAGGGCAAGTGGCTTTGCTAGATGTTTCAGTTGAGTTGGAGGTTTTTCTATTTATGGGGGGAATAGTCCATTAACATGGCTATCTGGCCTAGTGGAGAGAATGGTGAAAATATCTGAAGAATTCTTGTTCAGATCACAGATACCTATGGACATAGAGGGGGGACGGACAATCCCTACAGAATTAAAGGCAGCCATAGTATGAGGGAAAATGGAAATGCTCGAAAGAATGGACAATGAGGGTAGACCATGGAGGACAGTGATAGTTCTCAAAGAAGGGTCTAGGCTGATAGGCGTCACTGATGATGACATATTTAGAGAAGACTAAATAGATGATGAAGTGGTGTTTTTTAGGATCATAAATGAAAAATGAAAGAATGAATGGACATTAAAGCAGCAAAAAAACACAAAGAGTAACATTATGAGACAAGGGTGATAAAGTAAAGTCTGGATAAAATATCCAGATTTGCAAACAATACGCACAATGGGTGGTGCTAGTTATAATTGATTAGTGTAGTGTATTTTGATGAAAATAAATAATATGATTTATGAAAGGCCAAAGGGGTATGGATGGCCAAGATCAATCTAACAAATATGCGAAAACCCTTATTAGAACTGTACAAAAGAACCTATCAGAAAGTAAGAAACCAAAACATTGTTTGTATGTATATGATGATGTCGATTTATGTTTTACAGGTGAACATTATTGTTGTTTTTGAGTACGGGAGGAATCTCTAAATGGCCTTAGCAGAGTATAGCAATATAATGGGAAGGAACATTATATGATGGCAAAGGTAAATATTAGTGGACAAGTAGAAAATACAAAGGTAAGTATCAGTTGACACAGTAAGTGTGTGAACAAACTTTATTGATCATTATTGGGAGTAAGAGGATCCAGGTGAGTACAGAAAAAAGGCAGTAAGGGATACAGGCCCTCATTCCAACCAAGCCGTTAAGGGTTTAACGGTGCCGTCGGCGCCGTTAACCCTTAACGCCTGATTTCCACCTTAACACCTGCTTTTAGCAGGCGTTAAGTACCAAGGCGCTAAGCGTCCTTGGCGCTAATTACGGCACCGTAATTTACGGTGCCGTAATTAGCGCCTTCCCCACTCCCATTATGCCCTATGGGGCAAAAATAGGAATGGGGAAGGGTAAATGGGGATTGGGGATTTACCGCCCCACTCACCTTGGAATGGGGCGGTAAATCTGCCATTCACCATGGTGTAAACAGAGTTTACACCATGGTGGTAAAGTAGGGAACTTACCACCTGGGTTGGAATAAGGGCCACAGTCTTTTAAATAGATAGCATTTTCCCAAGAGAGGTGCAAACAGGTGTCAGCATAGAATAGCATAGATATACAAGTATGGCCATATCTAACGACGAGAATGAAGAAGACTTTGGACAGAAGGTGGAGTAACCTTTTTATAATTCTGCTAACAGAGAAATGCCAAATCGGTATAGTTGGCAAAATGCATAACATCTTGAGGACAGGCAAAATTATGTATGCCTATATGATACACTTGCATGCATTTAATAGGAACAGTGCTGGGTTCCAAATAACACGGGTAGGTAAAATTAGTGTAGGAAGCATGACGAAAAATGTTAATTATGTCTCAACAGAATAAACACAGCAAAGAAAGAACAAGACTGTGGTCCCAAGCTATCAGGAGGAATACTTCAAAAGAACAGAGAACGTTTTCAGCATAATAGAAGAAACTAAAGAAAGACAGGCCTGATTGTTACATAACGACAGATTGGTTTAAAAAGTGCACCAACAATATGTTTAACTTTACAGAAGAGCAACCTACAGTTCACTGGGCCGAGGATACCAAAGGGATGATCTCAGTAAAAATTTTTGATGAAAAAGTAAAGAGCAAAAGTCTACCCTGAGGAAATAAATTGATCGCTTTGTCAGCAACTGTACCTCTATTTCGGTTTTCTACAGGGAGCAGGAACCAATACCACCAACCTTTTCTTCAGCTACGGATGCACCAAGTAGAAAGAAGGGGATGATTGAAGAAAACGCATCCTTTTTTTTAACAAATGTTTTTGAATTTGTCATGTTTGTCTTGTTTTTTATTACTTTTTTTTATAAATAAGGAGACTGTATAAAATCTGTGGGGAGAATAGTGACAACCACAGATGAAAAAAAATGTTTCCTTTACTATTAATATTGACGAAAAAGAGGCCGATGAAAAATAGGGCAATGCCAGAAAAAGTAAAACATTTCTTTATTTTATAGCCTCAGATCGTAGCCAAGCCCCGGAATCAGCCAGTATGCATTAAGTATAAAGTGACACCAAGATGTGCAAAAAGAGAGAAAGAAGCAGCCATCCTATTATATTAGAGAAGGAGAAAATGCAATAGAAATTGTTCAGGGGCAGGAGTGTTTAAAAGAAACACATAGGTATTTTAAGGTTTGGGTTTGAGGAAGCAGTACTGACGCTAAAGATACACTTATTTTTTTAAAGGAACCCATTCAGTTTTATATTACAGATGGACGGCAGATACCTACACACCGGGTGATTGACGGCAACCGATCCTGCGAGCAGGGAGAAAAGATCGAGGGACCCAGCAAGATGCCCAGTTGCAGCCACTTTGTTTTTGAAAAAATGGTGTACCTATGAGACTCCCCCATCCTTGTGTTCCCCAGAAACAATCGAATGCCACCCATTTTTCTGACTATTGGAATGAGAAAGATTGAGAGTTCAAGTACTCTGTGATGTACAAAACAATGAAAATCAAAATAACTGGCCTATGCACCATTTTAGGGGCCTGTAAGACTACCTGCAAAGCAGCCCAAAGGACAAGTAAACAAATGGACTAAGTATAACGAAGGTCGGTGGATGCGCAATAAGCTAAAACAAGACGAATTGGGTGGAAGATGTGTCGATGGAAGAAAATGTTTATGGAGAGAGTGCAGGAAACAAGGAAATGTTGTGGTGTGGAAGAAAGGGGAACAGTGGACGTAAACTCTAAAAGTTGCACGTAGACAGAACATGAGAAAAATGGGCTGGTGGGTTCTCTCAAGGAATGATTTCTCTCGATTCTTGTGGTGGCCAATAGGAAATCACCTATTGTGTATGTTATGTTTACATTTATTTGGGTAATGGGGGTGGGATCCAGACAGGAACAAATAAAATTATTCTCTGAGGTTACACGCATAAAAGTGAGGAGGGCAAAACGCTGCAATGTTCTTTTGGTAAAAGGAGATGCATATATGTTTTAGATTAAGAGAGTAAAAAATGATTGATGACACTGTTGATTCCATAGAAATGTTATTATGATACCTTCCATGATTGAGCTAAATCACCACACTGAGGGGAGTGACTGATATAGGGATGTATAGGTCCACTGTATATGGGGGAGGGTGGACACTGGGAGTAGTGATTGTGTATTGAACAGTTGTCTAAATACTGACCAGAGGGGGGGATTGTTTAAGGGTTCTAGGCCCTCTGCCCCCATCAACTGGAACACAGATAACATGATATGCTGATCAATGGTTCCAATATTGTAAAAATTAGAATCATTGTGCTTTTATTTTAAGGTAAAAGGTGCATGTGGGCGACAAATTCTTTAAGGTCAGAATGACTCAGGAAGTGGAGGGTGTCTCTGGTATAACTCACATATCATGAATATCTAAAAATGTATTCTGGAAACTGGATAGAAGCTGAGGTATGCTCAAAAGTAAAAACTGATTTACTGTTTGGTAAGCAAGGCTGAATGGACTGAGAGATTCTAAAACGGATGCCAAAATACAAAATGGCTTTGGGATCAGGTGTCAAAAGAGCTGAATCATGATGATGATGAATATTCTTTGGCAGTAGTTCACTGTAAGATAAGCACGTCTGGGGTGGTATATTTAGAAATGTTGGCAGAGAAAGCAGACATGATTGATAGTAGATCAGATAGAGGCAGGGAAGTTACCAATTAATACGGATCTGCTGTTGTACTTGGCAAGCATAATTGAGGATATATGTGTTATTTCACAATATGAGACACTGGCTGAAAAATTGGCAGGACCTCGAGTAGTAGATGACTGGTTCTTGGCAGGATTTTAAAGAGCTGGGTCTAAAATAAGCTTATCAGTCTATGTGTCAGTCAACCAGTGCTTGCCAAGGTGAGCTAATGTGGGCTTTGTGAGTGACAGAGAAGCCACCCAATCAGAGACAAGAAGGGGTTTATTTCTGGCTAAGTGGACCAATCAGATATGAATCCTGAATTTGCATGAAAGTATTGCGTCATTGAAAAGGCCTATAAAAGGCAAGCTGATTACAGGAGCTCTGTGTACCTTCCAGTGTATCTTTGTGAACTTGTATTAAAGATGACTGTGAACCAGAACCCGGGTGTCTGTTCCTCCTTTGTCCCAGTCTCAGTTCCACAGATGACAAAGAGCTTGATGAGACCCAGAAGGACCGTCTCTACAGTCCGCTTGAACTGAACAAGCACAACAATATGCGCTTAATGTGGGTAATAAGCAGACAAAAACCGCAACAAGCAACCTGCAAAATTTATTAGTGACTTTGGCCAAAAAGAAACCCAAAATCACTTATAATAAGCGGACCTGTAGTGAAAGAAAATAATCAGCCATTCCCAGTGACAGAGCTGTTGGAGGCCGGGGTCTATCCTCATGGCCACGCTGTATGTTCATTTTCATGGTTCTAAGCATTGGTGTGTGGGCAGGTCTACCCTGTTGCCCTATAGGCCAGTCCGAGCCTGGTCCCTGCCTGAAGCAGAAAGTGGTTTACCATTTAACATTGTCCAGAAGATGAATTGTAGAACCACTAGATTCCAGTCATGGTGGAATGTGCTCCTCAGCCAGCTGTAGGTTGGGAGAGAAGGTAGGGTAGAGCAGGTTTACCCAGGGCTTTGGATGCCATCCACTGCAAGGTACACTTGTTCGCACAGCAGGATTTCTTTTTCCCATGTGAACTTCTGTCCGTCTGTCTGCTTGCAAGCTACTTTCATTTTCACACTATCATCTAGGGCTGCACATTAAAGGGAGTTTTCTTTGGATCTTAACCACTTTTTGGAAAAGAAGTTTGCTGAGGGCAAGGATTAACCCTTCAGTGAGAAGCCTGTAAATGAAATCCTGTTAAAAAGGCATACGGGACTAACATGATATAATATATGTAGCACTGTGCTTAAACTTGCGGCATGTGGCTAGTAAAGAGCACAGAATATGTGTGTGCTCTGTTACACACATAGAATGCATTTTAAAATGATAGAAACACAATTCCCATGGGGGTGAGGACCACAAGTAAGCTATGCAGTCCCCATACTTAAGTCCTTCGATTGGCAGTGTTGAACAGGGGCGCAATGAAACCTACATTTTGGTGGGGGGGGCTAAGTGGTGATGGGAAGGGCCACTTCGGAAAATAGATGGGGTAAACTTTGAGGCTCTGCCCCCACTGTGCTACCCCCCACAGTCTGGTGTGGGGACCGACTATCAAATAGCATATTTTAAAGCACAATAATATACAGAGAGGCGATGGAAGTCTTTCTTGAAAGTATCAGCTTTAAGGTTTAACAGCGTTTGTTCAAGTACATTTTTCTGAACACTCACAGTAAAACTTTAACACTGCCAGTTTTGGGGAAAGGCTTCCCTCACCTCTCTGCCTAACAAAATGCAAGTGCGCACATCCAGGGGTGCACCTATGGTAAAATTTAGGCAGGGGCTAACCCTTCAAATGTTGGGAGAGACGCTAACTTCAGAGACGGTGGACGAATGACAAACATATTTGTGTAGGGGCATCTAACTTCATTACTCATTGTAATGAGCCAATTCTAGTGCAGCTTCAATGCTACAATCAGTTAACCCTCTCATTTAAGTCTGAAAACACCCACTTCTTGCAGATCCAGAAGGTCCTATAAAGTGTTAAAATGGCAGATGGTGTGTAATGAAAGACTCAAATCATAGCATAACAGTACATAGCAGAGTGTGCAGCAGAACTCTGGACAGCCCAAGCAACTTCAGTGGCTGGGATCAACAGAGGGGAAAATGTAATGTTGATTCTACCACAGTTAATCCACTATACTAGAATCTCTGGTGCACTGACTGACTGACACTGACCATGTCTGCCTGTCAAATCAAGTTATACAAGACTGGCGGGGTGAGCAAGTGCAGCAATAATGCAATTCTAGGTGAGAGTACTGGGGCCACTAGCAGAGGAGCACCAGGGTACCACAATTTGCCCCTACACTTATTAAAACTGCCCTATTGTAAGGGTGTAAACGTAATCACTTATAAGCACTCCAATTTTTGCAGTTGAGGTCAGCGTGAGATTACATTATTTGTCCCAGATGAAATACTTACACTAAACAGCGAAGCAGGGATTTTAACCCACTCTGCAATTTGGGCATGGTCACCTTCTTCCACACTTCACTTGGAACAAATATTTAAGTTTTGGTTGTCAAGACCTGCAATAATAATGTCCTATAGAGTTTACTTGCAAAATCCACAAAATTGCATAGTAAAGCATCTTGACAACATGTACATCCTTATATGTGCTTAATCCTTATAGCAGCATGTTGGGCCAAAATAATATCAGTGTACCTTTATTTTCCACATCCTGAATGGAAAACTATAAGATGCAAAAGGCAAAATATCGATTTACCCACTTTATTTTCAGCGCTTTAAGACTCAATAAAATAAGTTGTGTCGTAAACTCACTTAGGTTTGGCGATTAGTCACAAACCTCCAGCAAGGTGTTATGTATGGTTTTAATACCATTCAGCTAAGGACATCAAAGCAAACTTTACTTTTTAGCATATGAAGCTACTTGACGTTATAGGTATGAACACATGTTCAAAGGGTGCTCGATTGTGTTGCTCGCTTTAACTGCCACCGAGTTGCAAGGTGACGGATGGTCTTTCAGTTGGAAATTCACCATCATGCATTAGAAAGGCTCTGCTGCTGTTGACAAAAGAAACGTGTTGTCAAGTTCATTAAGTAGCCTGTGTGTCTCAGGTGGGCTGCGACTCTGGGAAACAGTGCTTGATGAGCCGACCAGATAGTAGTTTTGTCTCGGAAGAAACAAAATACGCCCAGAAGAATGTTCCTGATCCTTTGAACTGTTAAGGGGCACGGAGGCCCAGAGCCTAAAGCTAACATTTCGGGGGTGTGGGATATTTTGACCCATTCGAATGTGCCCCACTGCATAACTTACAAATGGGAAAAGAAACAGCCCAAAATGGATGCGCTGGCGCCTGCGCGCGCCAAAATCTGCAAAACCGCGTTTGGGTCACAACCAAGGAAAGGTTGTTCCCCTGCCACACACATTCAAAGTGGGGGTGAAAACAGAATCCTGACTGCAGGAGCATGCCAGTGGGCTTTGACACATTCATCATGGAGCGAAACAGCAGAGGTGTGCGAAAAACCGAAAATGCCTTTTAAAATGTAGCTTTGCAACCTTCGAAGTGCTGTTTTGGCGCTAGATCCATTCATTTCAAGTGAATCATTGAAATTAAAAAGGTACTGAAATTACAGATCATCCCGTGTGGCTCAGAGGAGCCGGGCCTCACTGACTGACAGCAGTTAAGAAATGTATCTCATGAAAAACCAGCCCAGCAATATTTGTTTTCAGTTCCACAGGGAAAAATGCAGCTAAAAATGGCAACATGTAACAATTTCAGCTGTGCAGAGAGAACTCCAAGCAAAGGCTGGATACATACATACAGACTGCAAAGAAATCCCAGCACTCAAGGGAAGAACTGGTGCTGAATAAAATGTGTGTGCTGCAGAGGAAACTCTGATATAAAGGACTCGGTTTAATTGTGCTTTCTCAGGCAGAACATGCAAAATCACCTCTTTAAAGCATGTTTGTTGAAAGGCCTAATTCTGTAAGAAATGTCAAAGGATTGCTAATGTCAAGATCCACCTATGAACTATATTAATTTATATGTTTTAATGAAAGATGTAGGTAACTTAAAGTTAAGACCCAGTCTTGAGTGAATTAACTATTTAATCCTGAGCTGACAGCCTCAGCCTGGGAATGGTTGACAACTCACTACTGGCAGGAAAGGCTTAATTGCTGTGGGGAGGTTTTGCATACTCCGAACAAAGGACCTCATCAGACTTTCGTCTGTGGTCCCAGCCAAAGACAATGGCAGGCTTGAACACTCATCCCCACAGGGGAGGGGCAGAAAACTTCCCTCTCAAGGAGGAGGACCCCCACCCTGATCAAAGGAATTTGAAAACTGTTGCCAGTTGAAAGAAAAGTAAAAAGAAAACTGCTAAGGACTTTTGGTGGTTAAATGCCTATTTGTAATTAAGCTTTAAAAACCTTTAACTTTGCCACATGAAGAAGGATAAATCTAAAAGTTGGTGGTTGTAAATCTAATTTTATGCTCTTTCTTTGAAGACGTGATTGAATCTGCTACTGCATAAGGAACACAAGTTATAAAGAAACACTAAGTGCGCCAAGACTATTAATGCTGCAAATCTAATATTGTATACCCGTGTTCTAGGGGTGATTGCACAGATATGTACCGAATTAGGAATTCTTAGGCCAAACCTTTATGATTAAAATTGGCAAAATTCCACAGAAAGACAAAGCCAGCTCTCACTGACGTGGGAGTTGGATGTAAATGTAACCCATAAAATATGTAATGCATGTGTCCGATTTTATCAGAGGGCATAAGTATAGAAATGTGTATTTGTGTGAAAGTTAAATTTTGGTCCAAATCACTGTGGGTGTTTCCCAAGGCACATCATAAATATGACAGCCCTTTCTGTCTTTCAACCAGAAAAAAGTAAGTGCTTTTGACCTATCACAGCATTGTGGGTGTGGATTGTAAGTCTGCCCCTACCATTAACTTAGTGATGTCACTTGGCATGATAAATAAGGGAATCTCACAACACACAGACACACACTGATTCCTGACTCCATCCTGACTTCCGCCTGACGCCCTGTTCCAGAGTTCTTCATCTTGTCCTGATTCCAGACTTCTTTGAAAAGCCAAGGCCTCAGCATTTGCTGAACTCTTTTCAGCTAGGCCAAAATCCTGAAGCCATCCGAACACTTAATAAGGGAAATAATTCTGATCCAGTCTGGCTTGCACCCTTCATGCTTGCCTGCTGAACCTCGCCATTCCGCTGATCTACAGTGTCCAGTGACCAGAAGGGCCAATCCAATCCAATCCAGCCTGATTCCTGGTCCAGTGTGACCTGGGGGGTATTTTGAGATGTGTGTGATATGAGTGGTATATCACTCAGAATATTGAACTTATAGACACAATAAATAAGTATTTTATTGGTGCATTACACGCTAGGAGAGACCCGGGTGTATTGCCTGATTGAAATCCTTAACAGATTTGGGGGCTTGTGCCGTGATTTTGAGGTCGAGTCACTACCCGTGACAGTCTAACACAGCATACTAGCCTGCAGGGTACAGAAACATTGTGTGGTTGGTGTACTGTGCTACACCATACAAGCACCTCCCAAAATAAATACTCCAAAACCAGGCCTGGTAAAAGTAAAAGTAAGTTAACCCTAAAATAAGTCATAAAGAAATTGATATTTCCAAGATGGCGATCCAGTAGAAATCAATATGGCTAGGGAACAACTCATGCACAGACTGTTTGTCAGGGGTGAGTGGCCAGAACAGAATGAGCAGATCTGGCTGCAAGAAATCAAACAACAGGTCACTGCCATGGACCTGGATACATGGCAGTACAAGGGCCCATTACACCAAGCTCTTAGTGAACTGTACATGGCCCCAAAAGCGAAAGAGGAGCAGAGTAAAATTGCCAAAATAGCAGCCTACCTGTACCTCCACATAGGAGTAATGCAGGAAAAGAATGCAGAAAACATAGTTCTGGCAAAGAATCAAGTGGAAACACTAGAAAGAATCCAGACTGACCTGGACTCTACAGAGCAAAGGCTACAGAAGAGCCAAGAATCAGAGACAGTAGCTAAACAGTATCTGACAAAACTAAAAGAAGATCTGGCTCTCCCACAGCAAGAGAATGCAGAGCAAGATACCCAAGTTCAGGCACTGAAAGATGAGTGTCAGGAAAGGGTTGACTCTTTACAACAGAGTCAACACAAGCTGCCGCAACCATTACAGTTTAATAGAGCCTGCGCAGAGCAAATAGTTACCCTACAGGACCAGATAGACAAATTAAAAGAGGAAAATAATAAATGTTTTATTAAAGATCTCCAATCTCAAGAGGAGTTTGATGAGGAGTGCCAGAAGTCCAATGCATTTAAAAAACAAAGTGACGACCTGGCTGCACAGAAGGGCACTCTAAGTCAGGAGAGGGACGCCTTAGGCCAGGAAGTAAGCCAATTAAAGACCAAGCTACAGGAAAGAAAGCTGGCCCTCCAGGAGCTCAATGAAGTAAAAACAGAATATGAGAAGCTACTAGAGCGCACCAGGCGGGTAGAAGATGCTCTGGAAAAGAACAACCAGACCAATGATGCTAAAACTCAGGAGGTGAGTCTCCTGCAGCAGAAATTGGCCCAGTATTTCCAAACCAGGAAGGAAGCGCAGAGAGACAATGAGGCTCTCTATGAAAAGAATGATGTGCTCCACAAACAGATAGACAGGCAAGAGCGAATTATTGAGACCAGTAAGGCCCTGATAGAGGAACAAAAGATTCAGATTTTGGCATATCACCAGGGAATAGGGGCTGAAAGAGAAGAGCTAGAGAGGGACAGAGAAACCCCTGAGCATCACGTCAGGACCCCTGTAATCAGGGACTCTAACCCCTTCAGTACCATGAACTCTGCCACCTTCATGTCCTTCATGTCCACTGGCGCATATGAACCAGGGGCCATGGGGATGGTAGACTTCAACAAAATGGCTAAAATGGGACTGACAGATCAGCGCCTCACAGAAATTGATGGACGGGCGCCTCTGAGCATCTCTGTACAGATCCCCAAATGTTAGGGCTAAGCTCTCTCATCAGGAAGACTCCTGTGAGGGGAGAGTCAGGGAATTGGATCCTCATAAATACCGCATACCAAGAGATCAGTTTGTAAAATTTGGTGGGGACCTCCAGGAAATGAAGCCCCAAAAGAGTATCCTAAAGACCTCTTCCCAGGTAGGGCAGTGGGGGGAAGGGTTACTCTGCCAATCCTGGGAGCAGGGGAGAGTCAGAAGACTCTTCTGAGCACCACTGGCATCAGGAAACTAGGCCCCCTCATTCTGCAAGCCCCTCAGAGAGTGCCTAGAGGATCAGATAGCCACCTCCAGTAGTAGTGCCTCTGAGTCAGAGGATGAGTGAACACGGGGACTAAGACCAAAAAGGCCAACAAAGTCAATAAGGCTATACAAAAAGATCCACTGAAGCAGATCAAGGCCATTAGGAGTGTTATCACTCCCCTATCACAAAAATGCCAAGTATTCAGTCTGGGAACACCTTGAATTATACTAACAGATGATGGATACTTTTCATCTGAAAGATAGTCAGAGTTGCATCCAATATGTAAAATGGACATTCTCTCCTGAGTACTCCAGCTTCTTTGCGGGGCTGGAGGATCAGAACCACTCAAGATGGTCCATCTACAGGGCGGCTATCTCAAAACATTTTTCTGTAGACAGAAACCCCCCAGAGGCCTGCAAGACCGCCTACAATCTGCAGTGTCGGGAATATCAGGCCCCACAAGAATTTGTGCAGGAACTTAAACGTGCCTTTGCGCAGACCACCAGGAGGGTGCGTACAGATAGTAGGGAGTTCACCAACACCTTCTTCCATGCACTCCCCAAATACATCATGACCCAGCTGGTGAGGGACTTTCACGAGAAGAGATCACGGGACTGGGTCATAGAACAGGCGAGCTGTATTTATGAGGTGCAGAAACCAACACCCCTGCTGCTGCTAAGGTGGCAGAGGTGAAGGTTGCCCCCATTTTAGATCTGGAGATGGTGGGGCCTAAAAATATACCTGCACAGAACCTATCCAATCAAGGAACCAGAAGGCCATCGGGCCAATCTCAGACAGGTAGTCAGGGAGGTAATCCCACAAATGGGACCCCTAACTCCAGTGCTTAATTTGTGCCGGTGGTTGGCGGTGTTGGCCACCGGCAGTCTTTTTTGGGGCCCGGAACATGGCTGGGGCTGGAGCACGCATGTGTAATTAGTTTGTTTGTTCAGCTTTCCAAACTGTAAGATCATAAATTATTCCAAGTCGGCTCTTCTTGCAGTTGCAGGCCATGCCTGGTTGCTGGGCCTGGGAGTACAGCAACAAACAGCCAATGGAAACCAACATTCTGTTGTTACTATGCAGTATTGATACATTCTGTATAGTAACACAGAATGTACAGTTTTCTTTGGCTGTTGTCCAGCCAGTGAAATGACATGATGACGTGTGGGGGTGGGTCACGTGGGTCTGTTGTTGCCGAGCCAGGCCACCTTCACTTCACGAGGCACACACTTGATTTGTTAAGGCATGGCTCGTGAGGAAGGAAAGCCTGCCCCTGCACGTGTTGTGGTCCCGGGCGCATCCTACTTGCAAGTTGCAGGCGCAGCTTAAGTTCTAAGGCAGCAGGCCTGGCTGGCCTAATGTGCTGTTGTTCCACTCGGTAAGTAACTAGCCCCCCAGCACCCCAACTTTGACTGCGGTGCCTTGGGCCAGTGTCTGTGAGACTGTGACCCAGGCGCGCTGTGGCAACTGGCACGTGCAGGCAGGCAGCTGCTCGCCTCGCCTGCTTCGTTTGTCATGTGTCCGCGGCCGCTGCAGGCTCAGGATTTGACCCGAGCTGGTAGGCATGCCGCGAGGCAATGAGAGCGGAGCGGCTGTTGCAGAGTTAGCCTGCAGTGCGCACTATGCGGGCGGCCCGGCCTGCCGCGCAATTAATGTAACACTTAACAGTAATAATAACACCGCGCGAGCGGGGCAGCACTGCTGCAGCCTTGGTCGGACAACCGAGGGCTGTCCAGCCTGCCTAGGGACTCGTGCGACCAAGGCTGCTGCTCTGCTCGTCATGTGCCCGCGGCCGCTGCAGGCTCAGGATTTGACCCGAGCTGGCAGGCAGGCCGCGAGGCAATGCGAGCGCAGCGGCTGTGGCAGAGTTAGCCTGCAGTGCGGGCGGCACTGCCAGCCGCGCAATTATAAGAAGCGAGCCCGTCGACGCACAAGGTGCCCCAGGCCCCCAGGCCGAGGCGTACAATTTACGCAACGAGTATCACTGCAATAGGCACATCAGCTCTCCGAGTATCACTGCAATAGCTGCAGGTAACTATGAAAAAGGCAGAGGTCATGGTATAAACGACCCAATAACATTTACACAGTACGCCTGTTTTTTTCTGATTTTTTAATAGCCCACTTTGCACTTTTCCTTTCTTTATACCTCACACAAACAAACCACAAAATAGAAATTCTACAGTATTCCCATCAGTATTACTGCATGGCAGGTATGGCTGCCTCAGCTCATGCTTTTTGATTCATCTGTATGACAGCATCAGCCATTATCGCTATTTCTGTACTGGTTTTTAGTGATCATGTCTGTACATGTAGCTGGTCTGATAGCCTATAGATGCAGGTTCGAATCCCGGCAGTGCCAAATTCAGCCTTTCATCCTTCTGAGGTCGATATATGAGCACAACACACCGTGGGTAAGCAGATACCTGAGGGTTCGTAGCACTATATCAATGCTAAAATTATTATTATTAAAAATTACAAGCTGCTTTGCTGTATTTCATCTCAAACCGTAGCGTTTAGTCCAGACGTATAGGCAACGTGCGGCCAGGCAGATGTTTTAGCCTGTGACTCCCATAAGCAATACCATAGACTGTACCGGCTAAGGCTGATGGGAGTTGCAGGCCAAAACATTAGGAGACCTGCAGGTTGCCCACCAATGGTTCAGCCATAACTCACAGTTTTACGTTTGCAGCTTGGCTTTGCTCTTTGTAGCCTGCTGCATTGATTACCACGGAGCCTTTAAGGTCCAAATATATTGGATTGTTGGTTGAAAGAACTAATGAGCTCTGACCCAAGTGGAATCACTGTGTTTTACTGAAAGGGTATGATTCCGTTTAGCTGATGTAGGGACTTGCAACGACGCACGTGTATCCACTCACATTGCACGGAAGACAGACATCTTTTCTAAGCTGCGCCATGAGCACTTGGTGAGTGAGGAGCACTTGCATTTAGCAGAGCAGGCTTTTCAGGATAAAGGATAATTATTGATCTCGATAGGCACATCAGCCCACCGGGTACCACCACTGCAATAGGCACATCAGCCCACCGAGCACTCTCGCTAGCACACACATTTAAACCCTGATTCATGGAACTGTGCAAAGTGTATTATTGCAGGGCAAAGCCATTTTGGCAGTACACAAAGAACTTTGCGCTGGCGTTGCACTGCAAAAATACCCATTTGCTCAGTTCCATAAATCGGGGTTGTAATGTCCGCCCTGCATACCTACGACGCACAGTGCTAGGGCACTGGGCATCTCAATTAGCAGGGCTCTGCATTTTAGCCAAAACACATTGACAAAGATTATAATGGGATAAAAGTGCAGGCTGTGCTACTCAAAACAAATGATATGACTTATTACATGCACACCAAGCGAAGCGGCCTTTAAAGGATAGTTCCGGGACTTTTTTTTTATTGTCCCTACGGGTCGGCCATGTGTTTGTAAGCATAAATCGGTAGATCGTAGGAAACTTTCCTATGGACCTTACCCGACTTTTCGCCCATTATCGCAATCGAAATCAGCCTCCATTTTGTGATAATCCTATCATTCCGCCGCATCGACCTGGCTCACCTGCCTTTGCGGCACTAAATCAAATCCCCCGCCCCTGAGCCTGACATCAGCAGACGCGTACTGCCCATTTCAAGCACGTCTCGTGTCAACAATCGCTGCGCCTCAGCTATTGACGTGTTGCCATGGAAATGGCAGGACGCCTCTTTCCCCAATAAGTATAAACAGACCGTTTCACAACACACAGCAGCAGATTTTCGATTCCATTCCTCTCTCTGTGTTACTTTGAGTATTCTGTGACTCGTTTCAGTGCTCTGGTCAGCTACCTTCGCCGCTTGTAGCCCGTGTGAACACCTGTACCATCTCTGTAAATTATTTTACTATCTTTACCGCACAATGGCCACAATAATGCCGTATATGTACGAGCCCGAGTACACCGAGGAAGAACTACTGGAAAGTCAAGCACGCGAAAACGATGGGGATTCGGACGGCAGTTGGGAGGACCAGTCAACGGATGAAGAGCCTGGACCATGTCGCATGGACGGCGTCTCCACCTGGTGCACGTGCAATCGGTGCGAGCTAATGCCAACTGAGGAGGAGAACTGCTGCTGCCGTGAAAATTCCGGGTGCTTGGCCTACATTTCGGAAAGCGAGCAAAGTCTGCAGGAAGGCGAGCAAAGTCCGCAATGCATCACCGAGCTGCCAGAGTTCAGGGAAGCCTGCCTCTCACGGACCGTGTTGAGGATGATGATGGTGCTTATGCACGAACTTCGCGGCACTGTTCGTCCGCGTAATCCGAGTAACGAGTAAGTATACTCTGTTTGTGATGTCAGTGATGCCACCACTATTTCATGGTCGTCTCCCACATATAAAATTACATTTACATATCATTCGAACGCATGTAAATTTGTTCCATATAGTGCATTTTCTAGATATAATTTTTTTCTAAGAAAAATGACATGTGTTACCTGAATCGACATTGATAAGAAAGTTTGGTCAGTTTAATACAGTTTGCATCTTTTTTTTTCACAGGTGGTACAGGCTGGTGGCCTATCGTTGCTTCACTTGGTGGCTTCACGGGAGGCTCGGACACCGCGTTCGGAGAGTAATACCTGCCTGTGCGGTACTTGCCATTAGACAACATTTCCCCAGTGACAGTGGACAATACCGCGGATTTTCCCTCGATGTGCTGCAACCTCAACTTTACAATGTGTAATGTTTATTATTTATGTTTAATTAAAATCTAAAATAAAGCCCAACATATATTTTAACAATGGTTGTTTTGATTTTTTAAATGAATCTAGTGTATATTCTCCTGGGAGGGTGAGGTATTTATAAACTCACCCCCCTGCTTTCCATGTAGTAGATCCTGCAGCCATCCTCTTACATTCAGTTAGATGGCCTCTCCTTGGTGAGGCCCTGCGGCAAACTGGTCTTGTCTGCACGACCACCGCCCCGATCCACCCCCCCGCCCTATCAAAGGCAGTTCGCACCGGGGTACTTGTGCTGGCAAGTGGAGCTGTCAGGGAGCGATAAAGGCCAAGAGGTGCCAAAGACCATGTACACTTCAAAGTGGTCTATAGAGCATGGGTTGTTGTTCCCATGTCTACCTACAGACCCCGTGTCTCCTGCCAAGCATCCCCCCTCACGCTGGACGGCCCCCTGCAATCCACATAAGTGTGTCTCCATTCACGAGTCTTCCTGTGTCTTGTCTGCACGACCACCGCCCCGATCCACCCCCCGCCCTATCAAAGGCAGTTCGCACCGGGGTACTTGTGCTGGCAAGTGGAGCTGTCAGGGAGCGATAAAGGCCAAGAGGTGCCAAAGACCATGTACACTTCAAAGTGGTCTATAGAGCATGGGTTGTTGTTCCCATGTCTACCTACAGACCCCGTGTCTCCTGCCAAGCATCCCCCCTCACGCTGGACGGCCCCCTGCAATCCACATAAGTGTGTCTCCATTCACGAGTCTTCCTGTGTCTTGTCTGCACGACCACCGCCCCGATCCACCCCCCCGCCCTATCAAAGGCAGTTCGCACCGGGGTACTTGTGCTGGCAAGTGGAGCTGTCAGGGAGCGATAAAGGCCAAGAGGTGCCAAAGACCATGTACACTTCAAAGTGGTCTATAGAGCATGGGTTGTTGTTCCCATGTCTACCTACAGACCCCGTGTCTCCTGCCAAGCATCCCCCCTCACGCTGGACGGCCCCCTGCAATCCACATAAGTGTGTCTCCATTCACGAGTCTTCCTGTGTCTTGTCTGCACGACCACCGCCCCGATCCACCCCCCCGCCCTATCAAAGGCAGTTCGCACCGGGGTACTTGTGCTGGCAAGTGGAGCTGTCAGGGAGCGATAAAGGCCAAGAGGTGCCAAAGACCATGTACACTTCAAAGTGGTCTATAGAGCATGGGTTGTTGTTCCCATGTCTACCTACAAACCCCGTGTCTCCTGCCAAGCATCCCCCCTCACGCTGGACGGCCCCCTGCAGACCGCATAATGCCACGACATATACACGTCATTCATTCACAAACACACCCCTGTTTTGAATTCTTTATAACCCACTTCATATTTCTAATGAGAACTTCTTTGCGCTTTGCTAGTCAACCCGTGAAGGTGCTGGTTATCTGCTCTTCGTCTCTGTGAACTTCCGTGACCACTTTGAGCAAACTCGTCAGTTTGCAACCTGTGAACTGCTCCCTGTTCTACGACAAGAAACTACTCTGATCCCTGCATCTAACTGTTTGTTCGTCAAGGTAAGTCCATGTACCATAATCATTTTGCGTCCAATTTTTTAATTTATATCTATTTGCTAGTAGTCATCAAATTGCATCCATGTTTTCTTTTCGTTCACGACAGTACATGCAAGGAACTAGTCACATGTTCTGAGTTTAGTCAAATTACTTTTTCTATTTTTTGAAAGTTATTGAAATACTTATCCGCATGTGAATAACGTGTATAGTTCCAAGAACCAAAACGGACCTTGCATTGAACCTTTTATGTGTCATTTAATGTTTTAACACATTGGTATTCATAGAGAATTGTTGATCTTTACTTTTCAGAACTTTCCATAATGCCTGCCTGTTCCATTGGCGGTTGCCCTTCGAAGACCCATAACAAATCTGAAGGTACTATAATGCATGTTTTCCCTAAGACAATAGATCAGATAAGAGAATGGGTCCGATATTGCGGATATCCAGCCTCTGAGATAGAAAGTAGAGTCCTAGAAGTCTTTGCGGACAAGAGGGGTGATCGATACTGCATCTGCAGCAGGCACTTTAGCCCAGACATGTACTCCACATCATTGCTAATAAGGACGAAAACACCGCGAGCGAGGCGAAAATTGCTCTCAACCGCTATTCCCACTCTATTCGTCCACATCCCTCCACTGGTGAGTCAAGTTTACGTATTTATCTCTCGGCATTGCGGTAGTGTGTAGCATTAGCTAACAATAATTTCCCCATTTATGTATCCACTCAATATGAAGGCTGAAGATTCTCCATCCGTGTCGTTATTGCAGTCATCAGCCACTTCAAGCGCCTATCGGGTAATCTTACTTAGCTATTCTGACACTGACTTGTTTTAGGCATGTAAATCAATAGTTTTAATTGATCGTGTAATTATTTTACCTAATGGTACACCACAGTACTCGTCCTCTAGTCTTTGTTTTCAGTTATAATTATTGTTATCCAAAATAATGCAAGTACTGTCTTTCAGGGAGATGCTGAGGAGTCCAACGCATTGACGACAACCGTAGATGTCACTCAGATGCTCGAGGTACGTTTCCGGACAGTTCCATCGATGGAGATCATCAGATCTTGCATTCTTGTAGCGTGATTGTTACACACAATGTTTCTTTCGTTTTTAGCCATTGGTATGTCCTTCTGTCGTCGCCCTCCTATGTGTCTTCTTTTTTCAATATTGTGTTCATTACTAATGAAAGTCCTATGTTTCAGGGAGTCGATGGAGCATTAGTCCAAGAGGAAGGGGGAGCATGCAGTTACGGGTCGGCGCAACAGCTTGCAGAAGTGTGCACCGCAGTTACAGCGTCCCTTGATGTTCTTATGCATTTCGAGGTATGGATACTGACAGATCAATCATGCGAGATCAAATGACGTGATTACATCCGCTATACTTCCTTCTTTATTAACGCAAGTACTATGTTTCAGGGAGCTGACGGAGCTTCTTCAACAAGAACATCACCCCTAGTAGTTGATGCAGATCTCTGGGTGGTGACACTTCCAACGATGGAGCAAATCGAATCATATTTAGATATCCATTATTTATTTTAGACAACTGATCATTTGTGCAGGTCTATTTAGATGAGCCGTTGACGCCTGCAGAAAGTTTATGTTCTTTTAAACAAAATAGAAAACCATACTAATGCAATTACTGTGTTTCAGGGAGTTGCTGAAGCGTCATCTTCAATAATATCATCAATGGAAGTCTATGCGGAGCCCGAGGTATGGATCTTGACAGTTCAATCTAACTAGATCAACAATGCGTGAACTATTGTCGTTTGAATGTTCTACACAATGCGTTCATTCGTGTTTTGCTATTGAGATGTACGTATGGGTATTGGTCCCCAAGTACATTTTGTGTTTTCAATATTATTATACATACTAATGAAAGTTCTATGTTTCAGCGAGTCGATGGAGCCTCAGTGAGTGATGGATGTGCTTATCATGAAAGTATAGTCGTTGCAGCGCGAGAGGAAGTGGAGACATGCACACACGAGTCGGAGCAACAGCGTCCAGATGTTGAAGTTCGAGGAAAGAAAGTTTCAAAGAAAAGAAAGCAAAAGAAGGTTAGTGTCCTGTTCACTATATTATGTTGTCTTTCACTGTCAATAGTTCAATACTGTAAGTTGTGTTTAAACTGAACATCCCTTTTCTAATCTGTCCTCTAGTTGCGAGTGGGTGTAAGAACTAGATCTACACAGACAGTGAAGCGAACGAGAGATGTTGCTTGTCAAACCTTTTGGCAGGGACTTGAGACTGGAGATGCATCGTGCCAATGGGAAGAATATGAAGTGATTGACAACGGAGCTATACCACCACCAGCCATTGATAGTGAATGTCCTCCTGGTAGTTTGGATGCAGTCGTAGATCAATTCACAGAATCCACACCCGCAAAAAATAAGAGCACGCGAAAGTTGAAGACATTGTTTTTTTCTCCCATCTCCGGACAAGGAACAGATGTTGCAATGGAAGAGAATGAAGTGGACGACAATGAAACACCATCAATATCACTCAGCATAGCGGAAGACGATATCAGAGATTGTACCTTTCATGCGAGTGACATGTCCTCAACGTTACAGGCCGAACCAGCTGGGATGCAGAGTGACAGTATAAGGAAAGAGGCCAAATTCATTGTATTCGATAGCTGTTTGATGGATATTATTATGATGATGAAATGTGGGCATTGGGTTGGTGGGGAAGTATGTGGGGAGCCATTGATTAATGTGACTCGTGCAATTCGAGGCACTAACCTTAAAATACATGCCACCTGTACACAATATCATCCGTTCGCATGGTCTGCACAACCCATGCTGGGGCAACTGCCAGCAGGCAATCTACTTTGTGCAGCGGCCGCACTTTTTAGTGGTTCAAGTTTTAAAAAGTTACAGTATTTCTTTCAGTTTGTGGGAATCCATTTCATTGCGAAAAGTCAGTTCTACAAATACCAAACCGATTATCTATTTCCAGCCATCAGCGAAGCTTGGAGAATGGAAAAAATGTCAATGGAAAGTACATTCGCGGGCAAACGCTTCAGGCTAGCCGGTGATGGACAATGCGACAGTCCAGGATTTTCAGCCAAGTACTGCACCTACCACTTTCAGGACATGGAAAGTAAGAAAATTGTGAGTTCGGTGGTCGTGCAGGTGTCACAAAGTACATCCTCAGTGGCCATGGAGAAAGTTGGCTTTGTAGCATCATTGCAAGAACTACAATCGCGGGGAATGGTGATCGACCTGATAGCCACGGACAGACACATTTCAATTGCCAAGACAATGAGAGAACAGTACAAAAATATAAATCACCAATTTGACGTTTGGCATCTTGCAAAATCAATCAATAAAAAATTGTCGGCTGCAGGAAAAAAAAAAGATATGCAAGGTATTTCACAGTGGTCCAAGTCAATCAGCAACCATCTTTGGTGGAGCTCAAAAACATGTGAAGGGTCGTTGGAAATTCTACTGGAAAAATGGCGGTCAGTAATGTTGCACTGTAGCAACGTACATCGATGGTCGACAAATGAGCATTTCCACAAATGTGAACATGGCCATTTGTCCACAGAGGAGGCACGGAAGAAGAAGTGGTTGATTCCTTCATCACCCACTCACAAGGCCATTGAAAAGATTGTATTTGATAAAACTATAACAAGAGATTTGAGGGGACTCACGGAATTCTGCCACACAGGAGATTTGGAGGTGTTCCACAATATGTGCCTAAAGTACAGGCCCAAAAGATTGCATTTTGGCATGGAAGGCATGATAAATCGGACTCTTCTAGCGGTCTTGGCACATAACCATAATGTTGGCCGTCAACAAAGTAGGACGACCGGAAATTTAGGGACGCTTCGCTACAATAAGGCCTTCACTAAAAGAAGTAAACAATGGGTGATCAAACCAGTGTTTGAGGATATGCAATATGAGTTTATTGAGAGACTTATCGTAGATGTCCTCGATAGGCACATACATGGAGTGGTGAACGAACCTATGCAGGGGACAACTGCATTGCCACCCAACATTGCCTCTGTTCCATGTCCACCTAAAGCAGAGCTCATTGAGAAATACACATCACGGTTTAAATGATTGTAATTCGATTGTCTGTTCTCTCGAGTCTCCTCATGTTGCAGGCCCATTGCAATTAAACCAAACAGTAATATAAATCATTTTTACAAAAATTATAGAATGTTTCCGTATTACAAACACATGGCCGACCCATAGGGACAATAAAAAAAAAGGCACGCAGACAAGATGCCCTTACACTAACTGGAGCTAACTAGAAATGTGTGCTCGCTCAAAGTGAAGGTCAGCTGCTTTGATGTTTTGCTCGGGTGGCGGAACGGCCCACGACCCAATATAAGGTTCTATTGTGATTTGACCTTGACAGGCCGGGACCATCCTGAAAGACTAAGAAAAGATAATGAATAAAATTTCAGAAACGAAACGATGAGCCACGTTCATTAGAAGAAGTAACGTCGGCAAAGAAGGAGTGGTGTTTCGGGTCTGCCCTACACAGAGACACAATGGAAAATGCAAATATAATGTAAGTAACTTTTGATGAGTTTATACCGCAATTTCATTACTATACAGTGGCTTTAAAGACGGGTTCAGTTGTACTTGTTCGTTCTATGTGGCATAGTGTTTTCTACCGCGCACTATCTGGAGGAGAAACATCTGCTTTTACTGAAGCACCTCAAAACCTTCCTCTTTGCTTCTGCTTTCTCTCTCCCTCTCCCCTGCTACAACTGGTCCACTGTCTGCGACCTCGGTCCTGGGCCCTTCCACTCTCCACCTGCACTGCCTCCCTGTCAACCCCTGCACTGGGGGACTGTCTCAGTATCCTACAGCACCCCCTTCCCAGCACTTGTTCTGCACTTACCTTGCACTTGCCACCAGCTGGCCCTATTTATTTATTATTTTATGCTACTTACCTTGTACTCCACTCCCCCCCCCTCCATGCCTCGCCACGCCTTTAAACACTTGTGTACACCCAGTAGCGCTGTCCTCGCTATGAAATGAATAATTTTAATAAGGATCTGATGGTGAGACTAATTTCATTTTTTATGTTTTTAGGTACATCATTCACTACTGTCTGTGTCACGAGTACCAGACACCGGCGGACGGCTTCTACAGCCGCCAGTTGCTTCTCCGCGTGAACAACGTTACCACCCTGACCATTTTATGGGACGATCGCCAAGTACAAGTATGCCCTTACGCGGTACTAACGGTTAGATGCAACATACCTACCGTTGTGGTGGCCTAGTGCCTCGTTGTTGGAACAGCCATGCGATTATCAGTGCGACAGAAGAGCTTATTTTTATCGTAAACCAACACCCTGTGTACTGCACACGAACATCGCTTCCCTCAAGACGAACTAATTTGGATCGAGAGCAAAGAAAAATGCAAATCGCTGAATATTCTCTAAACATTTGATGTCCAATAAACGTACTTTGCCAAATGTACAATCTTGCCGTTTGCTTTTAAACCACGGTTTCACATTCCGAATTGTGGTGCTGTATTGTGAGATGCTCTAAGACCCTGTGTACAGCAAAGGACCATCGCGTTCCTCAATACGAACTTTTTGGAACATGAGCAAATAAAAATGCAAATCGCTGAATATTCTCTAAACATTTGATGTCAAATAAATGTACTTTACCACATTTACAATCTTGCGGTTTGATTTCAAAGTACAGTTTCATATTCCGAATTGTGGTGCGCTGTATTGTGAGCTGATCTGTGTTGATTTCCGGGGTCTGTGTGGAGTCGCGTAGAAGACGCCTGGGCGCGTTTGCCTACGCAGCTCAGTCACGTCACGGATAGAGGCGGGGAATATGAATGTTTTGATAAAGTCTGTTTCAGGGGCGGGGGATTTGATTTAGTGCCGCAAAGGCAGGTGAGCCAGGTCGATGCGGCGGAATGATAGGATTATCACAAAATGGAGGCTGATTTCGAGTGCGATAATGGGCAAAAAGTCGGGTAAGGTCCATAGGAAAGTTTCCTACGATCTACCGATTTATGCTTACAAACACATGGCCGACCCGTAGGGACAATAAAAAAAAAGTCCCGGAACTATCCTTTAAATCTGGAAAGGTTTCCATGTATCAAAGAGGCCTCTGCCCCAGTATCAATTAATGCTCAAACCTCCTGTGTATTTCCCGAATGCCAAAATAATTTTACTTTAACATGAGGTTGTCTGTCCACCTTAACATGAGATGTAGTTACCAGAGTTTGACCCTCATCCTATTTGTATTTAGAGTGTGTGTGCTTAGATTCTCTTTCCACCATTGTACTCACCATTTTCCTTAAGTCAGCATAAGTTGGCTGGGAAGGCACTACCCTATTGGAAGACTCATTGTCCGCCTCCTTTTTCGGTTTATGTACGTCTTGTCGTTTGTAACGCTCCTTTCCATCTAGTCCCCGTTTTTTATACAATAAGTATATTTCTCACGTTTCAATCCCATCACTGTCTTCCCACGGCACACCATCCTTCAATAAAGCTAGAAACATGTCCTTTCTAGACATGCAAGAATCTCGGCTGTCAAACCTCTTCTCAGGTGTGCCGCTTTCATTTCGCCCCTCCCTCTTCTAAGATCGTTCCTCAGGTCTCTCCCATTCTTCTAGTTCTGCCAATTGTCGAATAGCATCGACCACTTCATCAGTTATTTTACCCGTCATACCCACCAGTAGGGTCATCATGATGTTTTTATATGCAGGAGGGGACGTTCGAACCAGGGTGTTTCTAGCAGAAACTGATAGGTTTACCAATCACATATGTTCCGGAATTTTCAAATAAATGGCCTCCTTCATGGTATGTTCCCTAACCCTTTGAATAGCTTCTTTCAACGTGTACCATTTCTTATCATCCGTCGGCCAATCCAACGTAATCCGGTATTTACGATTACATCCCTGTGCTGCCAACTGCAAAAGAGACTTCCTGCTGTGAATAATCCTCAAGTGCTGTCATATCCACCACACCTCCTCCCAGAGTCATCGGATGATGACCCATCTTTCTACGTATTACTGGTTTAATCGTCACCTCTTTACATGCCGGTTCTGGCTTGGATTCAACTTCCGGTTCGGAACCACTATCAGTAATAGTACTATCAAACACATCTCCATCCCACTGATTGGGGTCCCAATCTACACCTGCAGAAGCAATAACTGATGCCACCTTGTGAGAATTAACTCGTCCTCTTCTCTTTCGATATTTATAACGAGCAACCCTTACCGCAGCCCATTCTGCCACCGCCTGGTATTTGTCTGCCTTGTCATGAAACAATTTCATTTGGAGCTGCTCCATTAACGCAATTTACTTTTCTTTCAGCAGCCAGTTCATTTTGCAATTTTTCAACATTTGCTTGCAGTAACATATTCTGTTGATGCATTTTTCGAATGGCATCCAACCCCTTCTCCCTAGAGCTAAACATTCTTTTCATTTCTCCACGGACACTTGTTGCAAGCATTTCTTTACTTCAGCTGGACTCGCTTCTCCTATACTCGTATCCCAGGTCTCCCTCAATCCTGCACCACATGCCCAAATTTGTGCAATATTATCATATGGGCCCTTAATCCACCCTGGGATAATTACCTCAGGACAGTCTCCGCCTGCGGAGCTACCTTTTTTCCTAAATAAGGAGCTCTTTATATCAAATGGATGTTTCACCTCCCTACCGTTAATACTTCGACACATATACACCTATATGCTTGTTTCCTTTTTCTTTCAACACGAAGGGCAGAAAGAACATTTTTTATATATATATATTCACTAACAAAAAACGTTCTTAAAGGGACGTTATGGTTACAGGTAAAACGGAAAAACCCAAGAAATTCGCCAGTTATGGTAAGGTACGCAAGCATTACTTGCGCTACCACTGTGCTCTGCAAGGACTACCACTCATGACTTCAAAGATGACATCACAAATGTCATTGATGACATGACTGATGCCATCACATGTACCTTTAGTTTTCATGAACAGCCTCCACAAGGGATTGTCAATATAATATTGCCAGAAAACTATCAGAGGTCACTGGGAGAACTATCATGGCATACACAATTCATTACACAATCCATTGCTATGAACACCATTGCACTACAGAGTTTTTTCCAGCATAGCAACCAACTCATGCAGAAAAATAGGTATTGTCTGCTGCATGCACCATAGAGGTCCAATATTCCCAAAAATTCCTTCCATGTGGCAATGTCTTACTGGCCGTCCTTTAAGTACAGTTGTGACCAAGCCATAGGCTCTTGGGTGCATGCATAGGCCTAAGGCCTCCGCCCATGCACCCAAAAGCCTAGTCCTTGCACACCCACTACAAAGCAATAGAGGAATGCATGGTACCATGTACCCACGTCCCTTTGCTAACTACACGTACATATGCGTACACTAATGGACCCACACATGACAACTTTCTCACACCTACTTTCAACCAATCAGCACACTGTTAGGTCCAAGTGCCCTAGCCATATACACTAAACAGTAGGGCCTTTACAGGCACAAGACAACAAGATATCATGACTGAAAATATCCTCATAGTGTGACCAATGCACTCCCCATCCCCAGTGCCTTCTGCCTACATTTACCTACATATCATAGTCGCCTGTGCAGCTACCCACCAATGAAGTATATGGGCCTCATTACACGGTAAGAGGTAACCATGCCGCTATTAGTGGCATGGCTACTCCTTTACTGCATACCGGGTCCGGGTAGGCGGTATGGGGACTTACCAGGTCATTCCGAACCTGGAGGACCCGGTAAATCCCCATGCCAAATACCCCATAGGGCTCAATGGGAATGGGGAAGGAGCTAATAACGGTACCGCAATTTGCGGTACCGTTATTAGCTCTGAAGGCCCTTAGCGGGTCCCGTCCTTAACACCTGGTCAGACCAGGCGTTAAGGACAGGACACGCTGAGGGACCTCGTAGTAGGGCGCTAAGGGATTACCGGCACTGGTGCCCTTACCGGTGCCGATAATCCCTTAGCGCCTACCGTGTAATGAGGCCCTAGGTAAGTGAATGCGTGGAATCACCTCACTGCTCTCCCATACATGTAGGCACTGCATAGCGGGGGTGATGCCCAAGCCCTAGGCTTTCCGCACAAGGGGAGGCCTGCAACCTCCGGCCATACACTCAAAAGGCTACGCCTTGCCCACAACCACTATACGGCAAGGCAGGCAAGCATCCAAACATTTCACCATTAACACACCTCCATTAAACTATGCAAATGCACAAAGTAAACGTACCCAGCAGCAGCCCAACACTATGGGCCTCATTACGACCCAGGCGCTAATGGGTTAACGGCGCCGTAAAAGGCTGCGGCGCCGTTAACCTATTAGCGCCTAATTACGAGGTCTTTTTGCGGGACCCGACCTTAACGGCTGGTGTAGACCAGCCGTTAAAGTAGGGACCCGCAAAGGGACCTTGGTACTAATTACGGTGCCGCAATTTGCGGCACCGTACTTAGCGCCTTCCCCATTCCCATTGAGCCCTATGGGGCAAAAATGGGAATGGGGAAGGGCCATGGAGAAAGGGGGAATTACCGCCCCGCCAACCTTGGAATGGGGTGGTAATTCCCCCTTTCTCCATGGCGGAGTCGGTAACTTACCGGCATGGACCGCACCATGGTCTTCCGCCAGGGTCAGGCGGAGGAGCATGGTGCTATTAGCACCATGGTCCATGCCGGAGTCCGCCATGGCGGAATGGGGAATTACCACCCTATTCCGAGGTTGGTGGGGCGGTAATTCCCCATGCCGCCATGGCCCTTCCCCATCCCATTCCCATTTTTGCCCCATAAGGCTCAATGGGAATGGGGAAGGCGCTAATAACGGTACTGCAAATTGCGGTACGGTTATTAGCACCAAAGTCCCTTTGCGGGTCCCTACTTTAACGGCTGGAAAAACCAGCCGTTAAGGTCGGGTCCCGCAAAGGGACCTCATAATCAGTCGTTAAGGGTTTAACGGCGCCGACACCTTTTACGGCACCGTTAAACCCTTAATGCCAGGGTCGTAATGAGGCCCAATGTGTTCGCTACCCCCTCTTTCACCCACCCGATCCTGCAAACCATGTTTTGCAACCCCTTCTGGCACAGCCCTATCCTGCGATACACCATGGTGGCGTTTCCCAAAAACTTTGATGCACAGCACGCTTCCCTCCAGCCAACCACCAGCCGTGTCCAATGTTCGCCAGCATCACGCCGTACTAGAAGCCAATTAGACTTCGGTCCACGGAGCGAACAGGGAAATGGGTCCGTAGAGCGGACCCAGATATCGCTAATTTTTTCAGATGTACTTTTCAGTTATTTGCAACAAACGTACTGGTCGGAATGGAAAGCTATCCCTTGCAGTCTATGCTGAGGAGGAGAGAGCAGCTTTGGCCTTTTCAGATCCTTACTTCAGTGTATGGGCTTCTGGATTGGTGGCTGCAACTGACACCTGTCACATGAGTTTAGCCCCTGTTCTGAATGGGAAAATGGATCTCAGCAATACATGTCTGGATGACATGACAGATTCAACCCCCACCTGGAAGGAACTGGGTATGACCCAAGAGACTGGGTGTCAGGACAGTCATCAGGCCAACTTGTTCAGGGAGACAACCAAGTGTCAAACTGAACAGGATCCATTGGCCTTCCTCAAGCATGAAATTGGTGTATGTGGGACAAGATGCAACCTCTTGTCAGGTAAGTACTTCAAATACATAACCTGGCAACGCCCACTACCCAAGCCCAAGTGGGGACTTTCCTGGGCCTCACTGGGAAACACAGGAGCAAAGTGGCAGCTATAGCAATATAGCTGTCTATCTGACTGCCCTCACTACTCATAGGGGACCTACAGATTTCTTATGGACCCTTGAGTGTGAGAAGACCTTCACTTGGCTGAAAGAATCCTTGGGTCAGGCTCCTGGTTTAAGGGCACCTAATTGGAAGAGACCTTTCTTAGTGCAGGCAGATGCCTATGGCACTGGGATAGTTGGGACACTTTCACAGCTTGATGACAAAGGTGTGGAACAGCCTACATGTCACATCAGCTACCAGTTTAGGTGTGTAGAACTCAGGTGGCCCCAGGTGGAGAAAAGATGCTTTTCCATCATATGGTGCCTTAGGAAGTTGAGGTCCTACCACCATGGGACTCACTTCACTGTGTATGCTCACCCTAAGCCTTTGAAGTGGTTGATGGATATTAAGGAAGAGTATCCAAAGTGGAGCAGGTGGTTCATGAGTCTGCAGGCCTTGATCTTCATGATTGGGCATAGGCCAGATCCCAAATATAGCCATTTTGATGGGCTGTCCAACAGGGATAACCGACTGGAACAGAGGACCCATTCAGGGGTGGATTAGTTTCCCCTGTCCCTTAGTCTGGGGGGAGGGGCGGTGGGTGTGTTACGAAAAGTTTCTCTTGACTGCACCTTTCCTTCAATCTTTATGGAACCCCCAAACCTTTTGCTTACATTTTTTATTCTGACCTCCTCTTTTTGGAGTGCAGTGATGCCTTAAGCTTCACTACACTGGCTTTTGCTCATATGTTAATGGAAAACTGACATGTCCTTCAGGCTGTCAGTACTGGGAAACATTGTTTCCCTTAGTCGTGTAACTACTTTTGGTTACTTTAGTATCACTTTTGGTAACTTTTTATCATTGTACAATGCAGTTTACACTGCAGTACAATGGGGTACATTTTTGTTTTGCCCTAGACTAAGGGGGTCATTCCGAGTTTGGAGGTAGCCATGGTGCTATTAGCGCCATGGCTGCCTCCAAACCAGGGTCCGGGTCTGGTCTCACTGAATGGGGACTTACCAGGTCATTCCGACCTTGGAGGGCCCGGTAAGTTCCCATTCAGTAAACCATTCCCCATTCCCATTTGAGCACCCATAGGGCTCAATGGGAATGGGGAAGGCGCTTATTATGGGCCCGCAAATAGCAGGCCCGTTATAAGCGCCCTGGTCCCTTAGCGGGACCCGCTAAGGACTTCTGGTCTGACCAGACGTCCTTTACGTTTCCCGCTAAGGGACCTCGGAATAAGGCGGTAAGGGTTTACCGGCACCGGCATCCTTACCGGTGCCCGTAAACCCTTACCGCCCAACTCGGAATGACCCCCTAACACTTAGAGGAGTTTTGGTTACTCTACGTGTGCTAAAAGGAAAAGCTGGTGGCAGCAGCGATTTTTTGCCACTTTTTAGGACTTTTCGTTTTAGCTCTACCGCGTTTGGCTACTAACTGGCTACTCGTCAAACATGGCCGTGCCATGGGATTTTTCGCTTGTCCTTTTAACATCTTGTTCTTTAGCCTTCTTCCTGGACTGAGAGGCCAGGAAAATCCTTATAAGAACTTGCAGTGCCCAGGAAAGCAGAAGCTTTTGGCAGGTTACTGGAGGGCTGTGTGTGTTTGCTGGCAGGATCTGGGCTGGGACTGTCTGGTCTCAATCCACAAACTGGTTTTATTGTGTCTGAGTGGTATGCATTGATTGACCACTGCTGGGGTGTGTGTGTGGGCTAGTCCTATCATTGGCTGGTGAGGGCCGCAGCTCTTACATGGCTTTTAAAATAAGAAGAGGACCACTTCTTTTAGGTAGTTTAACTTGTACTCTGACAATTAGAACCCTTCACTGGACCCGAGAGACCCTACCTGCATTTTATCCTGCTTCAAAGATTCTGTGGAACTTTACCTGAACTATTCGGCAAAAGGCCCCAGACAATTTAGAGCTTTAAATGTTTAGTTAGGGATCATTCTCTGTGGACCTTGAGTGCATAATAATAAACTTACCTCTGCATGAGTTGCGTTGAATATTATGCCCTTTAATAAGTGAATGTATATATGTATCTATTTTTACTAGTGTTGTGCGATAACTCAATACTAGTAATTTTTCTATAGTGTGTTTTGGCCAATAAATAATAATTGGATTTTTATACATCCTGTCGAAGTGAAATGTGTGATCCCCGTTGTGTGAACTCATTGTGGACCCTTTACAAGCTCACCACTTCTGAAGAACTTGGCTTGGACTAGCTGTCACTACTACCTGAACTGGTTTGGCTACAGCTCCCCAGAGTTGTCCCTGTCACTATTTAGGTTGTTTCGAAATAGGGATTGCCTTACTGCCACAGGTTCTACAGGCTAAATATAATGGAACAACAAAAATTAACCTGGGCGAAATGAGATCAGAACATCTGTCCACATTTAAACAATACCAAGTCTTGTCAAAAAAATATATTTTTTTTATAAGCAATTTACACAAATATTTATTGTTCTCAACATCCACATTTAAACACCACCATTCATTCCATCATTCATTCACAATCTCACTATACATGTCAATATTCAACACTTGTGGTACTAAGACCACCTAGAACCAATATATTAACATACCTTTCAACACCTCTTGGTGATTACAGTAAGTGTTAATACAAAAACAAATAGCATATTGCTTATTTGCTGTAACTCAACATATGTTTCGGTCGTCACAATAGGCCCCTAATTAAAGCCGGAAAATATAAGCGACCTTCTTCAGGAGACGGATGGTTCTGTTGCAACCACTCCGAAATGTCAAAAGGTGGAGGATGTCATCAAACCTCAATCTCCACGTGAATTACTGGAGACGCGTGTCAAAGATGGACTAAATCCTGCAGTGGTGCTAGATAACTCTGCGCCTATACTGATAAAAAATTCAGGTATGGGGGTGTCTTGCATCTTTAGTCAATAAATCCAAAGAGGAAAAATCCCTGTTCTCGCCTCATGTGGCCGAGTCCAGATATGTTCTTATTCTGGTACCCCAGTTTTTTCTCACTACGCAGTGATTCCAGTTCAATGTAAATAAATAGGTGATACCCAAGGAGTGGAAGACAAACTTGACAGTTTGCAACACCAAAAAGATTCCAATATGGCCACTGCCGAACAATTCCAGGAAATGGCCAATGCTGTTCAAGGTTTATCTCAGGAGGTCCAAGAACTCAGGACCGAGAACACTAATCTCCGTCAAATGATAGCTACTAGAGACCAACAGCGTACTGAATTACCTCTGATGCCCCTCACCTCAGGGAAATACGATGGATCACCCTGCAGATTCAAGGACTTTATGGAAGCATGTATCATGCACTTCACATTCGGACCATAAAATTATGCATCTGATTACTCCTCTATTGGATTTCTAATATCCAACTTGACTGGGAGAATTGGCTTGGGCAACCCCATTGGTGACCAGTGCCAGTCCTCTCCTACAGGACTACAGCGCATTCACGGCCCAGTTTAAAGAGGCTTTCAAACCACAAGCTTCCACCCAGGTCGCCAGCGAAGAACTACTGAACATACGTCAGGGTTCTTCAGACCTATTGTCTTCTATTTCATCGTTCAAACGAGTTGCTGCTGAGACGGGTTGGCCGGATACAGCCCAATATACAATCATCCGGCATGGTCTCCGAGAGGAATTGAAAGACGAATTAGCTCATGCCCCTCGTCCAGCAACATTCCCTGACCTACTGTCTACGGTCCTTCAGATCAATTTTTGTCTCTGTTAGGGATGTACCGAAAGAAGGAAGAACCGCGGCCCACTGCCTCATTCGGATCTGCCTGATTCATCACCCTCGTCACCTTACTTACCTGAAGACGAACCAATGCAGATCAGAATTACGAGAGGTTCACTAACCCCCGAAGAACACAGATGTCGCCAAGAGAACAGTCTATGCATGTACTGTGGTTCGGACAAACATCTATTAAGAGACTGTCCAGAAGTGCCTCCTCGTCGGTCGGGAAACGATTGTCCTTGGAACTAGTAGGGACAGGTATCCGAGGGGAAGTCACTCGTCCCTATGTATCTATGTCAGTCGCTTCTGCAGCAGTCAACAAAGACAATCGACTTCTGGTAGTCGCTGCTCAGATACACATCAATCTTAAGTTGGTCGAAGCTTTGGCCCTAATAGACTGCGGGCGGCAGGTTGCTTTATGGATGTTTTATGGGCAAAACGTATGCAGGTGGAACAACTGGAGAAAGAAGAGGATCAGAAGGTCGAGGGAGTCGATGGACAGCCTTTGAGTTCTGGTTTAATCACTCATATGCTTGCATCCTTGCCCATGTATATACACGAGCATACAGAGTGCATCCAGTTTGACCTGATCAGGGCAGTCCATTTCCCTATCATACTGGGGGTTACCTGGCTCCGCAAACACAATCCTGCCATAGACTGGGTAAAAAATCAACTCGCCTTCACTTCCAGCTACTGTCTTAAATCTTGTCTGTCAGAGGCCGATTATGCTACAGCCGAGACCGTTTCTGTCCCATCAGATTTTCAAGCTACTCTTGGTATTCACTTCACTGCTGGATTGCAAGAGTACAGTGAGGTGTTTCTCGACAAGGACCCGCAAGAACTTCCACCGCACCGACCTGAGGACTGTGCCATAGACCTCCACCCTGATGCCCTCATTCCCTTGGTCGCATGTTGTCACTGTCAATGAACGAAAAGGCTGTTCTCAGGAACTATTTGGATTTTGTACCAAAAAAGGACACTCAAGAACTTAGACCTTGCATAGATTACAGAGGTCTTAATCGTGTTACGATCTGGGACCGGTACCCTATGCCACTCATCAAGGACATTATGGAGGTGGTTCAGGGTGCAGTGGTGTTCTCTAAACTGGATCTACAACGGGCCTATCATCATGTCCGAGCAGGTGATGAATGGAAGACTGCCTTTCGGACCCCGTTCGGACACTGTGAATACCGGGTGATGCCATTTGGCTTGTTAAATGCACCATCAATATTCCAGAGATTCATGGACCGCATGTTTTCGGATCTCCTCTTACAGTGTACCATAGTCTATCTGGATGACATCCTGTTGTTCTCTTCTTCTCTCGAACTTTATGACAAACACCTTTGACAAGTTCTCCAGCATTTCAAAGAGAACCATCTGTGTCACACCCTTCCCTCTTTCTCACCTGTTTGTCCTTGATTGCGGTCTTCTTGGAAGCTCCTTCCTTCTTCCTGACTGATCGGGACTTGTACAGGAAAGGACGTGAGTCTTCGGGTTCCAGTGTGAGAAGTGCCAACTGCCTAAGCAGAGCTGCGTTCAGTATCCAGGGAGGTTATGGCGGTGGAATCCAGGAAGGAAAGGGAACAGGTAGTCCCAACACTCAGTGGGTGCCGGGGAGCCCGCGGCACGGAGCATGGGTCAGAGTCCGGGATGAAATGGGAATGGTCTGGCAGGAGCAAGGACAGGTCAAAAGGGGGATCCAGGAAGGAGAGGGAGGTGGAAATTGGTGAATAGCACTAATAGAAGGATACGATACACTTACCGAACAACTCAGAACAGAAGCGTTGAGACGCGCAGAGCCGCGGGGGCGTGCCTATTTTCTAGGAGGCAGCATGTTGCGCGTAAACACTAGAAAGCAGCGTTTCCGTGCTGTCGGCCATGTTGGGAGAATCACCGACCTGATGTTGCGGTGTTTCATGGACCAGGAAGTCCAGAAAGGTTGGATCAGTGATTCATGACAATCTGCTGGTCAATCCAGAGAACTGCGTTTTTCAAGTCACTACAGTTCCATATCTGGGGTTTATACTGTCAGAAGCTGGTATCGAAATGAACCCCAGGAAAGTGGAGGCCATTCTCTTGTGGTCCTCACCGGTCTCCGTGAAGGAAGTTCAGAGGTTCCTGGGCCTGTCTAACTTCTACCGCAAATTCATAGCTAGGTTCTCTGAGACAGTATTACCCATCACTTCTCTGTTGAAAAAGTCGTCCATTCGTTTCTTCTGGTCACCGGATGCCGAGGAGGCATTCCAGAGATTGAAGAGATTGTTCTGTTCTGCTCCTATATTGCGCCAGCCTGACCAAGGACGGCCTTTTATAGTTGAAGCTGATGCCTCCTCCCCTGCATTAGGAGCAGCACTCCTCCAAGAACACAACGGTATAGAGCACCCGGTGGCATACATGTCTAAAACTCTCACTCCCAGCCAGGTTAACTATTCCGTTATTGAAAAGGAGTTACTAGCCATGAAAACCATCTGCGAGGAGTGGCGTCATCTGCTGCAAGGAGCTACTCACCCGCTATTTCTTCGCACAGACCATAAAAATCTAAAGGTCATCCAGCAGATGGAGTGCATAAATTCTCGCCAGGCAAGGTGGGCCCATTTCTTCTCCCAATATGAATTTGTTCTCACCTACCTTCCAGGTACCAACAATATACTGGCTGACGCCTTGTCTCAGATTCCCATGCCTGGGGTGGCATCAGATCTCTTACCTGAATTGATCCTTCCCCAGAAGAAAGTTATCAGCCACATCTCCACCTTCCTACAAGGAGTGAGAGACGCTACCGACACCTCATGGCTGCCCTTTAAGATCAATCCACGGAACATCATGACCTCTCAAGATGGTTTCATATTTGTTTACCACAAATTGTATTTACCAGATGCCACTTCCAGGCGATATGCTCTGCAGTGGGGCCATGACATCTTTGTTGCCAGCCACAGGGGAGTAGTCAACACAAAGGACCTGCTCAAACGACAGTTCTGGTGGCCAGAGCTGGCCGCAGATGTGGACCGTTATGCCCGAACGTGTTCTGTATGCAACCAGGCTAAGCACAACACACAAAGGCCTGTGGGTCTGTTGCAACAGGCTGTCCCACCTACTCGACCTTGGAGCACCATTTCTACTGACTTTATCGTAGACATCCCTCAGTCCGAGGGTTGTATATGTATAATGGTCACTGTAGACTTTCTTTCTAAGATGGCACACTTCTCTCCATTACTAGGCCTGCCAACCGCTGCTGAAATGGCTATCGTTTTCATCAAGGAAGTGTTTTGTCTCCATGGGTTACCCGACAAGATCATCTCGGATCGAGGTAGTCAATACACCTCACGTTTCTGGAAAGCACTGTGCAAGGGACTGGGAATTGAAAGGGCTAACACCCTCAAACTAACGGACAAACTGAGCGACTGAATGCTTCCTTGGAACAGTACATTTGTTGTTACGTCAATCATCTACAAAACAACTGGGTTACCTTGCTTCCTACGGCTGAGTTTTCTTATAATAACGCCAAGCACAGCGCTATCAGACTCAGTCTGTTTTATTGCACTTACGGTTTTCATCCCCGCTTTATGCTACCTCTGTATGCTGAAGCTTCATTGGTACCTTCAGTTGATGCTGTTCTTTCCAGTCTCTCAGAAGCCCATTGGGTGGCCAAGAAAGGCCTCCAGGACAGCCTACTTCATTACAGTTCCCAAAAGAATCCACATCACCAGGCTCCACCAACATGGACGAGGGGTGATAAGGCATGGCTTTCAACAAAATACCTTCCCCTAATGGTTGCGCCCCTCTAAATTGTCTCCCAGGAACCTCGACCCTTTCTCCATCCTGGACCGGATCAATCCTGCAGCATACATACTTTGATTGCCCAGTCATATGAAGCACATCCATCCTCTGTTTCATACCTCTCTTCTCAAGCCTTACCTAGAGGACCCATGTGTTCGCCCGAGACCAAGAACCCCTGCAGCTGTGGATGACACCCCTGCTCAATATGAAGTGGACAGGATCATGGACTCACGCTACCGTAAGGGACGCCTCGAATACCTGGTTTGATGGAAGGGGTATTATACCTCTGAAGACTCCTGGGAACCTGTCTCACACCTCCAGGCTCCCAGGTTGGTTTGGTGATTCCATCGCTGTCATCCCGGCAAGCCGGGTGGTCCGCCCTTGCAGAGGGGGCATACTGTCACGCGCTTCAGGTGCCTGCCACCCTGGAGGATGTGGAATTCTTGGAGGCTTCACCGCCGTTGAATTGTGCCATTTCTTACTTTCCATTTCCTGGTTCTGCGCTCTAGTCTTTCTGCCTGTGTCTGTGTGCTTTCCTTTTTAACCATGCTCCTTCTATGGCACAGCGCATTGCAACCCTACTGCTTTCGCTGCTGGGTTTTCGCGCTTGTACTATTGCTTTCCTTTCGTGCTCCAGTTTGAAACTTTGTTCGAGTTGTGCCTATCCGCCTTGGTTACCTTACTTTTCCGGGTCTCAACCCGAGCTATCTTTGTTCTGTCTTGTTTTCGTACGCCCCCCCGTACTCTCTCGCTGCCGCTTTCACCGGCGGTCCTTGCGCTGCCTTCTTTTCTTTCTCCGGTTCCGCCTTTACCCTACTGTTCCAACCTTTGGCTTTCTTCTCGGCAGTTCCGTCTTTCTTTATTCCTTTATTGCTGTACTTACTTACCCTTTTTTTTGGCTTACCTGTTTTTCCGGACATCCACAGCTTCCAGTTTGCACCAGCTTGCATTTCCACAAGCTGGATCCTGTTAGCCTCCATTGCTTCCATCCTGTGAAAGACTCTTAACATTTCTTCAGGATATCTGGACGTTTCGCTTTCCAGCTATCTATCGGAGCCACAGTGTCTGTGAAGCCTTACCTTGGGAACAGTCCAGCTACAAGATACCCCTTTCCCCGAACTACGAGAGTATTTTTCTGCCGTTCTGGCTTTTTCCTCTCTAAGGCTCTCTCAGACCGAGGTCCTCTGTTGACCTTATTTATTAAGGCGTCAGAGTGACTTCACTCCGTGAGAAACCATACCTCTTCAGGAAAAAACTCAGAGATCGGAGAAAGAAGGGACGCCTACAAAACAGCACTTCTGAAGAAGCAGGTGAGGAAGAGGGGGTGTTTGAAATAGGTGATACCCAAGGAGTGGAAGACAAACTTGACATCCTTAGATTATAACTCCACCCAAACACTCACCTCCCATATCACTATGCTTACTCTCTCCTCTACACCAACACAATAAGAGTGTTGCTACACCCCATGATCAATTTCGGCCTAGCTGCTCACATACAAACATTACTCCATGAACATGTCATCATTATAACAAAACGCAGCTAGACCCCACGAAAACCGGCCTAGCTGCACACATAAGCATCCTACACAGGCCTAACGCAGCCAGAACCCAGTCTTAGTGTCCATCCTCCAGAGTGCACACATTCAACTGATATCAAATACCACCACACCTAATGCTAGGCTGCAGCTACCATTAGGCAATTGCATCGGCTGCCCACATAATTGGTGCACCCAAGCACCCTATGACATCTTACTTTCTCAACTGAACTGGACTACGGTCCCCGAGGGCGTTCACCCTACCAGTGCTTTGAGGTAATACCAATGATATATAGAGCGATATATAAATGCCAAATAACATAACATATCATTGACCTTCTGAGTTCCCTGAACATATCATAGTTCCCTGAACTGAGTCTGCTATAAACCCCAGAAACTCTATCTTCTGCAAAGGCTTGATATTAGATTTCTCCCGATTCACGAGAAATCCCATATCATCCAGGAGACATGTTGCCTCTGACACTTGTGCTTGAAGACAGAGTGCGTCCTGTGCCATCAGGCACATGTCAAGGTACACTACTAGTCTCACTCTCTGCTCTCGTAGCTTTGTCACTATGGTTTGAGTAGCTTGGTGAAACACCAAGGAGACAACGACAAATTGAACAGGAGACCGGTTAACTCCCAACGGCAACCGCGCCAGAGGAATTAGAGGAACCGCTGGTGCGATTCGTAAATGGGCACTGCTAGGTAGGCGTCCTATAGGTCTATGGGGGCTAGCCAACCTCTCTTCTGTAGGATGTCTGCAGGGGGTAGATCCTCTCCATCTTGAAATGACAATAGACTATAAAAGAGTTGATGACCCTGAGATTGATAACCATCCTGATTTTCTGCTTCATCTTCACTAGGCAGAGGCTTATGAAGCCTACCGCCTTGTGATCGACCAGCCTTATCGCTCGTTTTCTTGGGCTTTCTGTGACTTCTCTGTCCATTAATCTCTGATCTTCCTCTGACAGGATTGGTTTGGCAGCCTCTCTTGACTGGGTTCCTGGAAGAATTCTAGCTGCAAGACCTGCACTGCCTCCAGTAATCTCTCGCCACTTTTCCAGATGCGCCGCTAACCTGCCATCTATCTCGGGAATGGGAGCGCTCGCTCTTGCACATGATACGCCCAGAATCCCTTTCACCTGCGTTGACGTCTTCTGGTCTGCCGGTGCCTCTCCAGCCTCTCCCCCTCCTTCGTGAGGGGAAGAAGGGGTGGGGCTTCCTGCCGTAGGGGCTCTGTCCCCCTCCTGGCTGAGTGGCAGTTGCTTCTACCAGCCCAGTAAAAACTCTCGGAGTGAAGACTTTCTGTAAGGACGCTTATGCCTTGTGCACGCCGGAGAATATGCTCACTAACTCTCCATTTCCTTCACAAATGCATCGTCGCAAAGTAAGTCCTTCACTGTGGCTGCGGCTTCCAAAGGGGCTCACTCCCTGAGCTTAAGGTCAATCTTAACTAAGATGGACCTTCTGCATTCTACCACAATCATGCAATTTGCATTTCTGATGAGACCAATCGCTCTCTGGGCTCACCCCGCTGACACCAGCAGGTCCACAGCTGTGTTGCTTTTTTTGGTCTTTCCACCATCTGAAGATTTTTTGCCAGTTTCCAGGATTTTATCCTGACATGCCTACCAGGACCGGTCTATCCCTTTCTTGAGGTCCCTGCTTACTTGGCCATGAGCATTTTAGGGTCAATCTTTGGTGTCTCAGCCACTTTGTCTGAAGCAAAGGCCTCAGGTACTTTGCCTTGAGTTTGCTCTTGGCTTCTTTGTTTAACAGCGCATGTCGATGCTTGTTCAGGTGGCCCGCCAATTTACCGGGGCCTTCCGTGGACCAATAGATCCGGATTGAAAGTATTGCGTGGGGAGTTTTCCGTTGGCCTCTTGTCGCTCTTCCTTTTCTTTTTGTGGGGC
The DNA here is from genome assembly GCF_040938575.1 of Ambystoma mexicanum. Lineage (NCBI taxonomy): Eukaryota > Metazoa > Chordata > Amphibia > Caudata > Ambystomatidae > Ambystoma > Ambystoma mexicanum. The sequence continues at coordinate 218,383,799 of NC_090922.1, forward strand.
TTGCTTTCACTGCAGTTCGATTAGCAAATCCTCGTTGGCACTATAACCTGCTAAACCATGGGATTCTCCATCCTATTGTTCTTCCTCCAGGATGGAGAGTATATCACCACGCCATCTCTGGCTTCTGGACGGTGGCCGCCGCCTCATAGAGCGTGCATGCTTCCCCCCTGCGCGCTCTTTCTGTGATGAACCCGGGGGAAGTTGGGGCCCTCACAGCCTTACAGGGTTTCTGTTATCTGGCCAATCCTTACCTCTGCCATCATCTCTTCTCATTGTGGGGCCTGGACCTGATCGCCCTAGAGCCTTGGGAAAAGGCAATTCAATCTTGGATGAAGTCCAGCTTTTGGGATAGGGTCCTGAGCCCTGCCCATACTCATCCATAAAACATTGCATCAACGACTCTCATAAGGGGTCTGAAGGCCCCGCCCTGGGTGATTCGCTGCTGGAGGAATCCCATAGATCTCAACTATTTGTGTTGCAATGGCGGGTGAAATCATCCGATTTTGTTTTTGGCGGGTGAGACGCCCATTGGAATGAATGGGCGTGCAGAAGGCTTGGCAGGTGAGTCAGGCCTTTACAAGATGGGTGACACCCACCAAAAGCGTGCGAGTTGAGAGCTATGGAATCCTCTCCAGCAAATTCCATTGCAATTCTATCTGACGGTGACAGCACTGCCGGAATCAGTGAAAAAACAGGTTGTCTTGGGACCTAGACCTCCTGCGTTAGCATATATGAGGCAGCAGGGTGTTTTAGGGCCTGAACCTGTATCAATGTATGCAAGACAGCTGCTGGCGATTGTGTCCCCTGTCACTCGTCGGTGTTGTACCAGTCTTATATTCCTAGAGGACACTCGCGCTGCTAATGTTCAAAACGCTAATATGTGTTAATGAAAACACAGGGACCTGGGCACGTTGCTGGATAGGAGGCGAGACGTAAGCTTGGCTTGGGAGCTGCAGTGATACTTGACCACCAGCAGGTGGCGTGCAAGAGGCGACTGGCACGCTGACCATAAGCAGCTTGAAAGCCTCCGCTCCTGTCATGGCAGAAACAAGACCCGCTGATAAAGCCTGCGGGGAGCTACTTCGTGTCCCTCTAGGTCTGAGAGTTGTGGGAAGTGAAGGTGCGGGCGCCCGGAACTGCGTTGTGCAGATCCGACGCGCCGCTGCCCCACTTCCAAAAGCACTTGACCAACAAAGCAGCTAAGTGATGCCAGAAGAAATACTCTCGGTTGTCCGAGTAGGAGTCCCTAAGGATTATGTTGCTTGATGCGCAGCACCCTTTCATGTGCTCCACCCTGCGCTTGCGGCCTAATAGTGCAACATGCATTACAAGGGAAAATGGGAATCGTACAAAAATGTCGACCTGAGAATTGCGACGGCCGAAAATGCCGACTTTTTTTTTTTTAAAACCCCCCTTACATCACATATATATATGGGGGGGGGTATGGGATATTATAGTACTATGGGGGCTGCAGGGGTCTCCCCCCGCATATTTATGTGGTGAACAGAGGGTTTAATAAAAAAAAAGTCTGCATTTTCGGCCGTCGCAATTATGTGTGGTCTCAGTGATCACATAGATCCAGAAAATGTACTGAGCAGCAGAGCTAGGAAGGACTTTTGATGTTATGGGGCATTAGCAGCACGATTGGTAGGTACAGTCACATGGCAACATTTTGGGTTATTCAAGTTTCATTCTTCAAAAGACTACACATTTAGAGGAAATTGTAGTTCTTTATTGTGTTTTGCTAAAACATTATTGGATGTGTTTGCTGCTCAAGTTTGTAAAGTAAAGAGTAAGCATAATACGAGCCTCCGGTCTTGACATAGAATATCGTGACTGCCCATTCACTTGTAGTTCCATACTCCAAAATAGCAAAGACCCAGCCATCTCTGGGATGAGCGCAGCAAGTGCTTAGCACTGTGACGAGGAAGAGCAAGACTAGAAGTAATGTAGATTACCGGTAAGTAATAGCCACATTATCTCGTCGTCCCAGTACTTACCAATTGAGGTGTATCCCGATGGCTAGGGCAAGAACCACAAAATCACCAATGCACTGCTGACACAATTCTTTATGTACCATCACCATTAGTGTTCAGTAACTGCACACAGTACCCCTGTACCAAAGGCCATGGAGCCATGGGTGTGAATGTTCAGATGGTAGTGCCCAACAAACGTGTTGTGATCTGCCCAAGTTGCTGCTCTGGAAATGTCTGAAACAGGCACTCCCCTAGTTTCTGCCCAGGAGGCTGCCATGCCCTTCGTAGATCGACCCTGAACACCAACTGGCAACAGAACCCCCGCTACCATGTAGACTTCCTTAATGGTGTCCCTAATCCATCTACTGATGGAGGCTACCAATGCGTTTCTTCCTGGAGCACTTCCTCCTAAGGTGACAAAGAGACTACCAGATCTTAATAGAGTTGGACCACCCGCTTCACATCCAGCAGGTGCCGGGATTCTTCCTCCGGAGAATCCGGATACGGAAAGAAAACTAATAGCGCAACTTCTTGTGACAGACGAAATTTTGTCATGAACTTGGTTGTAAATTTGGGAGTGCATTTTGACACTTAATCTTCTGGAAGAAACTTCGAAAAGGGAGAGGGGCATAGAAATATCCCTAACTCCCCCAGAAGTCTGCCCGATGTAATGGCTGCTAATGAAATGTATTTTATTTTAGTGCTATATCGTTAGACAATTAACTTTACGCACTGAAACATGTACCAGCGTAAAGTTAACATCCCCTAACTCGCACCCTCACATTGGAATGCCCTACCTCCTACCCTCAGAGGCGAAGCATCCCTCATAGCATTTCGCAAAGCCATGAAAACTGTACTCTTCATCTGAAGTAGCCACGACCTACAGCTAAACTTGCAAAACTGCATAAATGTACCATGCTCATATGTATAGTACATGTACCCTATTGTTTTTGCCTTCAATCGTATAACCACCGTTCCCCGTGTGCCCTCCCCCAGTAACTAAGCACCCTGCAAGTAACAGCGCCTTGATGCCTAAGGGCTGTTGTGCGCTATACAAATGTAATAAATAAATAAATAATTAAATGACATTGTATGAAAAGGTAAGAAAAAAGAAAACCCCATGTTACAAAATGTACAAATATAATACTATGATGCATCTTCATCATAATTCATTAATTTTGCTGTATCTAATAACTAGCTTTCAACCCCAAAGTCGATTTCCTGGATGCCAGTGTCATTAAAATGTGCATTCACATTTGATATATGGTATTCGAGTTCACAATTGATATACACGTTGCTATATGCGACCAATGCTCATCAGTGGAGATCGAATTATACTCGTAATCATGTTTTCCGTAGATCGTTGCATATAATTTCTCCAACGCGAAGCATTGTGTTGATAAATGTCAGGTTGTTTCCAGCTATATACCACATAATCTGCACTTTCTCTCTTCATGTGGTAATGCCTTGTCATGCACCAGTAATCATTAATGAAGTTGAGTCGAAGGTGCATGATTAAGTGAAGTAATTGATTATCAATTGTCACTACCAGATAATTGGCAGGTGTGAGATAGTCGTATGTATGAGTATTTATTTATTTATTTATTTATTTTGTATATTTGTTACACGCCCAGACCCTCAGGTGTCACGGCGAGGTTATAAGATAGCTTAGGAATTAGTCACAATCAAAACATTACAGAGGGTGCAATACAAGATATAGGTTACAACATATTCACAAAAATATACAGTGGCCTAAGTATTTACAACAGTGTCCGATGGAGGGGTCCTATCTTAGGGTGCTAATATTGGTTGAGTTTAGTAAAATACTCTGTAAATGTATCAAGGTGGTCAATGTTTTCAATCCAATCCCAGAAGCATGCTTTTTTGTGAGATCTTTTTTATGACCAATAGCCCAGTTCCATGTTCATGGATCATACAATATTATCATGAAATGTATATGATATGATTTTGTATGCAACACTCCATGGGCCTCATTACGACCTCGGCGGTAGCCATGCCGCTATTGGCGTCATGGCTTCCGCCGAAATCGCGTCCGGGTCCGGGTTCCCAGAATGGGGGAATTACCGGGCCATTCTGAGTTTGAAGGGCCCGGTAATTCCGCCCTCCAGGAACCCGGGCACGGACCTTCTCCATTCCCATTTCAGCCCCCATAGGGATGAATGGGAATGGGAGAGGGAGCAATCAACGGGCCGATTACGAGTGGCCCGTTGTTTGCTCCCTCTTCCCCAACCAGGCGTCCTTACCGGGTCCCGCGAGGGGACCTCGTAATGTGGCAGAATGGGTTTAACGGGTCCGCCTCCTTTTGAGGAGCCCGTTAACCCGTTCCGCCAGGGTTGTAATGAGGCCCCATGAGTGATATCATTATATATGAGTGTGAGGAATTCCTAGATGTCGTCACTTCTCCCAAGGCAGAGCCCCTTCCCAAGATGCCAGGTTGGTGAGGCAGCTACCCAACAGTCCCCCTGGGGGTGGTACACAGCAGGAGGATCTCATGGGGAGAGACTTTTCCTCTGGGAACAGGGACCACCATCTAGGGTATGGCCCAGGATACCACACCACAACCACACATCCTCACCCTTCTTTCTCCTCTTCTGAGAGCTCAGTACCTTGTAGAAACATGTACTATTGTTAGACCCAAGACCATGTCTATCTGGGAAGTACTGGGATGAAAAAGAACATACTAGACCCAACTAGATCTTGGGAGTTGGCCCAGGGGAACAATAAATACCACACCCGGGAAACAGAAGAAGCACGTAACCCTTTCACCAAGAGTATGCTTGCTACATAGCATACAAATCGACAAAGGACTAGACCTTTTGTCAAATTCAGCCAAAGGAGGCATCAGGTACAAGGGATCTCCAGCGCCGGAGATTCGAATCCTGTCTTGGAGCCAACGTGGAACGGAGGATGCATGCGGGGAGCCGTGAGACTTCTTGGGGAGTTTCACAGGAGTGGAGCCATGTCAACTGGTCAGAGGAAGAAAAGCTTAGCAGCCCGAGAACCGGAGATGCCGGACAACCACATATGCCACTGACAAGAGCCTAGTGAAGCACAGTGGAGGAGTCCAACCCCAGGAAGCCCGGGCAAGGTACAGAGTCCGGAAGCAAGGTACGGGGCAGTATGGGAAATCAGGAGGGGGCACAGGGGTAGTCAGCAGGTGAGGGAGGCAGTTCTCTCATGACCTAGTAGCAAGCAGGCGGATACAGGCTTACCAGATGGGCAGGAAGTTGCTAAACTGGCACACGAGACATATAACACGGGGAGGGGAAACCAACAAACAGAGAAGAAGGGTCTGGAACCCTAACAGGTACACAGAGGCAAGTCATCTTCATTGTGGCCGTACTTGGCAGGAGAGTGAACCAAGCCTGCAAATCACAAGGACAGAGAAATATGGGTCTGGGACACGCACCCAAACCAGGAGAAAAATACAATTCTTCTTCCTCGTGGCTGTTTCTGGCAAGCCAAGAGACCTAATGGGCTATACTGGGGAACCGGGGTCAAGGATCATATTTGTACATGAACTGTTAAGAAAGAAGGAAAACAGTGAAACAAGGATCAAAAGGGATGCAAGTCTTTCCCTCTTAGTATCGCTGAGGGTAAAGTGACTGTGAGACCAAGATGCCAGAAGAAGAGAGTAATTCTTCTGGTAGGGCTACATACACAGGGAAATGCCAAGGAGCCTGAGGAAGAGAGTCATTTCCCCAGGTTGGAGAAAAGTCACAGTCAAGAAAAGGGAGTCATTCTCTTGGCAATTATGAGAACTGAATATGAAAGCTTGAGGCCAGGGGAAGGGAGTCCTTCCCCTGGCGAGACAAATACAGTGTTGGGGAAGAAGTAATCCAGGGGAAGGGAGTCATTCTCTTGGCAATTAAGAGAAATGAATACGAAAGCTTGAGGCCAGGGGAAGGGAGTTCTTCTCCTGGCGAAAGAAATACAGTGTTGGGGAAGAAGTAATCCAGGGGAAGGGAGTCATTCTCTTGGCAATTAAGAGAACTGAATACGAAAGCTTGAGGCCAGGGGAAGGGAGTTCTTCTCCTGGCGAAACAAATACAGTGTTGGGGAAGAAGTAATCCTGGGGAAGGGAGTCATTCTCTTGGCAATTAAGAGAACTGAATACGAAAGCTTGAGGCCAGGGGAAGGAGTTCTTCTCCTGGCGAAACAAATACAGTGTTGGGGAAGAAGTAATCCAGGGGAAGGGAGTCATTCCTTGTGGAGGGAAGTGTCAAGAACCGAGGTCCACGTGGGTTAATATACCTGCGACCCCAAGTACTAGTCAGAGAAAGTATAGAACAACTCGCTGACCGGTTATTGGGGCCACAGGTGGCAGGAAAAGAAAAGCACCGGGTCCCAGATGGCTGCAAGGGGAAACAGAACGTTAGGTATACAAAGAAATATGATCTTTAAGGACGTTTACAACAACACTAATGCAAGGACACCTACCCGTGGGGATGATCAGTGATAACTGGTTTCCCTAACTGTTCCCTCTGAGTAGTGTCATAGAGTGGAATGGACGAGATGGTAAGGTACCTCTTCTATGTTGTGACACTTGCAGGGTCCACCATGGCCTAGATGGGAAAAGACCTGAGAACAACGTGGTACTGGGGTCAAAGTTCTAAAAACACTGTTTGTGATGGTTCAAAAGTCCTTAACACCAAAGCCCAAGGGAGAGAGAATAGCAATCCGGGTAAGCAAAATCCATGGTAACAGCAGTTCAGTATATCAGTCCAAGTTTGAAGTGCCGAATCAAAGGGCAAAACCAAAAGCAATCCAAAAAGGCAGGAAATCGAGGTCCAAGTTCCAAGAAGCAAAACAGAAGAACACAGTGCACAGAAAATGCCAAAGCCGTAGAAACCAGCTGAGAAGCTCCGAGCACTGTGAATGGTCTTCTTTTATTTTGCTGCTTCCTGGACACATGACCGCCCTCAGTGTTGTGCAGGTGTCACATGAGCAGAACGTTGCCGTCCGGGCAGGAGATGTGGGTCACGTGAGCGGCAGACATGCAATGTGGCACTCCAGTGTGTTTGCAAGCGCCAGAGCAACCCCCATCACGAGCGTGGCCAACAGCGCAAATGTTGCCACAGCGTGCAAGGTCTTCTAAGCTGCTGGGCGAATGCGGAGCCGGAGCACAATCGCGTCTTGTACCGCCGCAGGAAAGGCCCTCTAGTGTGCGTCGGAGCATCTGCAACCTGATCCAGTAAGTTTATAGCGGAATGCGTGACAGGAAGAAACTGTGAACTTTCTGATACAGGGTGTTGTACCAAGAACATTGACGCAACCCTCTAGTTCAGTTATAAGTGTAAGGGACAGAATTGGACATTTTGACACAGGACTGTGGACTCTTAATTTACAAGGACATTCTGACCGACCCTTCAGTATTTTAGTTAAGGCAGGGGAACCCCCCATAGAACTAGGGAAAGTTAGACTTTCTCTTTTATTTTCTTGGCTATGGCTAATAAAACTCTGTAGTAATCCCTATGCCACTTGTGTGTCAATATCCTCCTTTTGGACCCTTACATGAGTTATAAAGTAATCATCTGTACCCAGTAACATTTTATGTAATAGTAGACTACATTTGATTTTGTAGCGAGTCGTTAGTGAGACCCACTCCTTTGCCTGTATGTATGCCAGCAAGCTCTGTAACCTGTCTGCACTGTCCACTGGAAGTAGCACACAGCTCTCCACTGTCCAGAATCTGGCACAGATAAACTGGAGATTTTGAGACGGAACCATCTTGGGCTTCTTCCAGTTGATCAGCAGTCTTCAACTTCTGCAATACTCCACATACTCCACAAAGGCTCACAACATATGTCTTCAAAATATCCTCTTTCTGTGCTCTCAGCAGCCAATCGTCCAAGTAGGGAAAAACGCATATGCCCATCGCGTGCACGTGTGCCACTACCAGACCCATGACCTTTTGTAAATACCCTTGGTGCCGTCATGATATGAAACGGGAGAACCCAAGACTGAAACTAGAGAACCAGGACTGCAAACCTCAGAAAGTTCTGACTCCCATGTTAAATCGGTATGTGGTAGAAAGCTTCCTGTAAATCTATGGCCGACAAGAAGTCATGTCTTTTGATCATAGGAATGATCCTCTGTAATGTCTCAATTATGCATCTCTTTGTGGTGACAAAATTGTTCAGACTTTTGCGATCCAGTACGAGCCGAATCTTGCCATGTGGTTTTGGAACCAGGAAAATTATAGAATAGAATCCCGTCCCTGTTTCTCCTGGCTATACCCAGAATATTGCTCTTTTTTCCCAAAAAGCCCTGGCCCACTCATCGATTTTTCGAAAACACGATCCGGGTGTTTCCAGCACCCCAGAGTCTCCAGGAATCTGGCTGAATTCTATCCTGTATGCTCTGCTTAGTAGGTTACTGACCCATTTGTCGGATGAAATCAACTGCCATTCTTTGTGAAACCACCATAATCTGGCTCCAACAGGCCTGGCGTCAAGACTTCTGTTGAGGCACCTGCTGGCATGATGGCATGTTTTCCTTCTGCGTGGGCCTGGCTCAGTCTGTTATTCTGATTTGCATCGCAGTTTGTCCGCATGCATTTCTGCTTAAATGCCCTGTGGACATTACTTATCCTCTAATGATGGACCAAACAACAGTTTGCCCTCAAAGATAATCCGGAGTGCCTTTGCCTTCAGATGGGCATCCGTTCTCCAATCCTGTAAGAAGACATGCCGATATTCTGGAGCCCCTGAGAGGGAAATTTCACTACAGAAATCGGGAGGATGTAATTTTCCCATAGGGCATTGGAGTTATAATTATTTTAGGTGGGAGACAGTAAAAAATAGCACTATTTTAAGTTGGAAAATCAGAAGTTTCCTGTCTAAATCGGGAGGGTGAGCATGTATGCGTAAGTGCAGCTGTCGTCTGCCTGCAGCCACTGCTCCCATCTCCATTGCCGAAGCGCTCACACCGTCATACGCTAAGCCCGACAGGAATGCCACCTGGTGCCTACATATCATGAGGATTGGGGAACAGTGTAATCACTCATTCATCGCTCTTCCTAACTTTGTGAAACACTCTAGATCTGTTTCTCCTGCTTACAGTGCATAGACACAGGACCTCTTGGTCAGATGCGCCCCTGTGTACTCCCTTTTCATGGATCAGTCAGCCTTTCTATCCAAAATTAATATATAAGGGCACCTGGCTAAGCCCTGAAAAACCCAGTTGGGCATGTTTTAATAATCACAAAAATCAGGGTGGGAGGTCACATATTCATTTCGTATTGTATTCAAGCGAAGTATCAACAATGTTTCTAAGGTTGCAAAAAAAGTCAATCAAAAAAATGTTTTGACCTTATATGTTTAATCCACGTATTTTTAACAAATGGGGGGATAGAGTACCCAGGGACATTCTAATTTGGCATTTACATTTACAATACAGGTGAGTACAACCAAGTCAGGTGGACTGGATTTTGATAGACCAACAACATGTTTTGCTTTCATTCATCTGCATTTTGTGTTTTACAAATACATTGTGAACACAGAACAAATTTCAGTGAACGTAACAAACATATATCAGAGTGTGGGGTCAACACTGAAAAAGTAAGGGAATCGTCAACACTCTGGTGTTTCGGCCCAGAGACAAGCTGTGAGTCTTGGTGGGGTGTCTGATTCCCGAAGTAAAAGACTGGCGGGTTGTCCAAATGGCCGCCGTTGAAGTACGATATTTGTTTGTGAGAAGTAGCTGAGTCAGGTCCTAGTCCTGTTGCTTGGTCTGGCGCGAGCGGACTGAATGCGGTAATTCAGTGCACTCTCGCCAGACCAAGCAACAGGACTATGACCTGACTCAGCTACTCCACCAAGACTCACGCTGAAAATAGGATCCGGAGGTAGTCATCTCCCTCTCACGGCCATTTCTTCTTGTAGGTAATCATACATCAGCTCTCATCCACGCAAGAGTGTACAATCAGACTTACCATAGTACAGGATAGTCTACGATAGAGAACCCAAGACTTGGATTTACCATCTACCACACGTCCTGATGAAGGCCTTTACATATAAGCTTCCCTCAACAGCTTGTCTCTGGGCCGAAACACCATAGTGCCAACGATCTCCATTACTTATTCAGTGTTGACCCCACACACTGATATATGTTTGTTATGTTCACTGAAATTTGTTCTGTATTCACATTGGATTTGTAAAACACAATGGCCCTCATTACGACCCTGGCGGAAATCAACCGACCGGACCGCCATAGCGTAAATAGCGTTTCCGCCATTGCACGACGGAGCAAAGTGCAGTTCATTCCGACCCATCGGGCACGAGCACCACGCCATGGCGGAAGTGCAAAGTCCGCGATGGCGGAAATGACCCCAAAACGGCCCACACCGCCGCCGTACGGCGCCCTAGGTGCAATACCGCCACCCATCTTAGCGGACACCGCAGTGAGCGCCAACCGGAAAGTACGGTGACCGTAAATATACGGAAACGGAAGTAAAAGCATGGTCCCGGAACGGGAAACATCACGGCGTACACCTATAAAACCACAAATTCCACACAACCATTAAAAACACTACCCTGAGACACATCCCAACCCGTCAACCACCCTAGTGAAACCAAGAAAAATGGGAAAAGTAGCGAAGAAAGCGTGCGACCGCAAGCGGCAGGTCCACTTCTCCCGTGAGGAACTCACCGTGCTCACAGAGACCCTCCAGGAGAATGCTGCCGCCGTCTTCTCCACGCAAATGACCAGGACGGCACTTGCGAACAAGAAGGCCATATGGGCCCTGGTGGCACAGCGGGTAAGTGCGGTGGGGACCGCACCCCGCAACCCACAGCAATGCAGAAAGCGATGGGACGACCTGCGGTTCTAGGCGCTTCCATGTTGCCTTTTCGTACGAGAATGTAGCCCCTGTGTACCATGAAGGAACAGGGCGTCACACAAGAAGTAGCTGGTCATTTATTGCGGATGCAGCCCACAATGGTGAAATGTATTTTGGAGTTCATGGCCTAATGGCTGTATGGGCTTGGTGAATTTGTTGTGCATTAAATTTCTATTCTGATATGAACCGTGTAGCGTTCTTCTTTGCAAGTGATGTGGCATATTCCTATTTGGGGAGCGATGTATTGTGAGGAGATCTGCATTGGGTTCCAGCTTCGGAGTATAGTTGCGTGGTACTGTGCTGGGCGCGTTTGCCAACGAAGCCCAGTGAGGTCAGGGATAAGGGCTGCCAATATGACTGTTTTGATGATGTCATGCTCAGGGGCGGGGGATTAGCTTTTGTGTAACAGATGCCGGTCAGCCAGTTGGATTGGTGGAATGATGTGATTATCGGAATATGGCTGGTCACAGGTGCCTGTGTTTGCGTGCGTTTCTTGGTGGGAGACTGAGGTCATGTCCATTTGTATAGCTTCTGTATTCGTGCCATCTGTGCCCTGCAGCTCCCATTGGCCCCTCTTGAGATTCATTTGTTCGTTGGCAGGCATGGATGACTAGTACATTTCACTGGTTGCATTGTGTGACTTCATTAGAACTACGGGGAGTTGTACAATGTGGCCAGGGAGCGGTGTACAGGCACTCAGTAGGGCCGTTTACGGTTGGTTTGCGATGCCGTACTTCTCACCATGGCGGAATGGTACTTTCCGCCGTGCTTGATGGCGTTAGGTGCATGTCCGCTAGGGTCAGAATTCGCGTACCGTTGCGCCATGGTGGTAATTACGGTTTGGCATGGCGCGCGCGCGCGTACTTGGTGCAGTTAGCGTTGGCGTTCACTACGGTGTCGCTAATGGCATCGTACTTTGCGGTGACGGGTCATGATCGCACCGAGCGCTATTCGATGGCGGTATTGCATTTCCGCCATCGTTTTTCGATTTCCGCAAGGGTCGTAATGAGGCCCAATATGTCGTTGAATGAAAGCAAAACATGTTGTTTATCAAGATCCAGTCCACCTGACTGGGTTGTACTCACCTGTATTGTGTATTTTAAATGCCAAATTAGAATGTCCCTGGGTACTCTATCCCCCCATTTGTTAAAAATACACAAATGAAACATATAAGGTCAAAACATTTTTTTGATTGACTTTTTTTGCAACCTAAGAAACATTGTTGATACTTCGCTGGAATACAATCGAAATGAATATGTGACCTCCCACCCTGATATTTGTAATTATTTTTTAAAAAAAGTCTTTCTATCCATCCACTCCATCCTTTATAAGAGCGCCCCATGAGACTGGGCAGTATTTCATCCGACTCATAGGAAATACTGAGGTTGGTTCAGCAGAGTGTACATTGGGCTGTCAGATGGGGAAAGTATCTCATAAGAAAAAGCATATGGAGATGGATTCTTCCATCACCTGCCCCTTTTCCTCCCATAGGGAAAGGAGGAATAGGAAGAAGGTAGTGAAAGAGTAAGAATGGGTGTGCAAGGGCTGAAGAGGGCACTAAAAGGAGGCAAGAGGAGAAGGTTGCCATCCTCTTCCTCCTCATCCAGCTCAGAAACATCCACTTCATCCTTGTTAGGCGGAAACCTGTGCAGTTCCCTCTGGGACCACTGCAAAAGATTTAGGACTACAGGCGTTTAGCGGTGAACCTACTTGGTAGCAGTCTGCACCACACAGATTCACTTGGTAGCTGTGGCTGAGCAGTCAGACTTCTCTCAAGAAAAGTTGAGCAGTATGTGGAGTATACAAAATAGGGCAATTCTTCACAGCAAGACAAGCAAACACGCAACGAAGCTTAGTGTAAAGATATTAAGGTATTTATTTATAACAGAACATCTATGAAAAACACTATAGCACTATCACGGCAAACAAATCAAACACAATTACTCTACGGAGCAGAAAACGATCAATCCCCCTAGCAATATTTCGACAACTCTAGGTTCTACCGGTACCACTTATTTTCAGACAGAGGTGTATACCTCAACCTAGATGACACTCGAACATTAGTTAGGATGGGAGAGAAAAAGATAGGCAGGTTATGAAATCAAAACAGTTCAATCCTTCGCGGATAAAATGCAAGGCGGGAAGGCAAGAATCACAATAGATCATAAAGTTCAGAGGCCAGGCCCACTCGGAAAGAGGCAAGGCGCAATGTCCCAAAATGTCTCTAGTGGAGATGCATTCAAGTCTTTGTAGCAAATTGTTATCAGCAGATTGAACTAGTTCAGAACAATAAATGAGTAAAGCTTGAAGGCGACCCAACGGAATGGAGAGGATTAAGACACCTCACTCGAACCGATCGAAAGGGAAGCCAGGCGGACACGGTACCTTGTTGTGGAGGGCAGCTCCGGCGGGGGCAGTTGTTCCTGGTGGTGGATGCACGTCGGGTCTTTGCCAAGAATAGAGCTGATCTCGTCGTCGAAGAAAAGTGAAGTCCGGTGCACCACCAGGGAAGAGACCATCCGCGGAGTGCTCCGTCACAAGGCACCACCTTTTGGTCGCGGTACAGGGGTAGTGGCTATCCAGTTGCCGAGGTGCTCTGCACGGGCAATTCGACCACTGCGTCCTGGGGCGAATAAAAAGCAAAGGGGACTGGTTGTTCCCACCAGCCAGGGGAAGAGACTCTCCGGCAGGGAGATCTCCTCTGTCGTCGGGAAGTGGTGAGTCGGTTCCGCAGGGCTCCACCGGAGGTGTCGTCGTGCAGGTCGGCTCAGCGTTACCCTTGTCGGATTCTTAGGTCCTGTGGCGACTTCTGAAGATCCAGTCCCAAAAGCCCTGCTTTTATGCAGAAAACCCCCATTCATTCAGCCTAGCTGTCAATCAACACATGCTAAGTGGTGAGCGGGAAGGCTCACCACTTGGGCCAATCACTCCAGAGTACGACCGGAGTTGGCAAGGCAACTCGGTCCAGGGTGCCTAAACCCCCTCCCACACCCCTGTGGTAACCCAGACAGAATGGCACCACTTTGGAGGGTCTCTGTCCAGAGGCCCGCCAAAAGTGGAACAAAGGGCTCAACCTTTGGTTTAGGAGTCACAGAGACGAACACAGACGCCATTTTAAAAACCGAGTTCTGGCAGAAAATACCATCCGATAAACTTATTTAAGATAAGGAGACCGGTGGTACGTTAGAGATTAACGAGAAAAAGGGTCAATCTCCAACAATGGGACGAATCCCATAGGGTTATGTTCGGGGTCGAACATAACAAGTAGTTTCCACTGCCACCAGCCAAAACTCGACGAGGGGGGACGGGACAGAGCCCCCTCGAGTAACAGATCTAGGGTTAATCGAATTACCCCTACTAGTACGTCCACAATAAGATGGTTTGTACTAGTTCTGTTAGTAAATTTAGGTCTAGTAAAGCCAATGGTGACTTTACATGCCCGGGGAGACAGTAGTCAGTCCCCGGGTATGGAGTCTATGGTGGGGGTCCGCTAGGACGCCCCAGTGTTAAGGCATGTAGGGTGCAGTGTAACACACATAGAAAAACATATGAGACCCTATGGAGTAAAAGACCCCATAGCCCATCGAACACATTGACATTTCAAAGGAATTACACACATACATGTCCAAGAGTGGGAGAAAAGAGTCTCACTCTTGGCAGGATGGGAAAAAACAAACTCCAGAAATCCAGCAAAGCTGCTGGGGGACTCGCTAGGTTAGGAAATTCAGCCTAAACAGAGAATTATCCCTAACACTCCTCTTATAGTTTCTCTGATCTGGACAAGGAAGATAGAGGGAAACACCTGGACAAAGAAACTACTGCCAGAGCCATGACCCACATTGCTTCATACATGGCTTTCCCTGTGGAGTCAGAGCATATACCAGAGGCAGGCAAGCACCCTCTGCCAAAGCAGTTTGAGAAAACGGTGCCTAAAGGCTTCTTATGTTACCACAAATTAGGGATGAGATATTTAAAGAATGGAATGACCCTGGCCGGAGAGGGTCTCCTAGGTTCCTGGCAAAGCTATACCAGTTAAAAGGGTAGGAGAAGGAGCTACCGTAGATGGTGCAGTATGAGAATATATAGCCCCGCACCCCCAAGGCAGGAATACTCCTTTCTTTTTAACATCCTGCCTCTGGGAAGAAAGATTATAACCACAAAAAAAGTCAAAATTCCTCTCATTATTTTTTAATTCGGACCTATGGGCACCGTCCGCACCCTCATTCTCCTTTTCCACGGTGCTCCCACAATCTACTCTGCAGAAATGAAGTCATGCCTTCCGTGCTCAGGCTCGCACTGCTCCGCAGGAGCGGCCCTGCGCCGGGTATAACTTGTGGCAGCATCATCAGTCTTCGCTTTGGCGAGGAGGTAATGATGGACGGTGACCAGGTTTAGCGGTTACAACTACTTGTGAGAAAACAACTTTGAGAAGGGCTGAACTCGTGAGCAGGAAATTATACATAGTTAGGGAAAAAATGGCAGCTGCATGGGAGCAACAAAATGGTTAAAGACCTGTGACCATGGACGCAAAACCATTGGCAGGGCTTTAAATAGAAAAAAAGACGTGCATGTACTCACCAATCTATGTTTTAAGTGAGCTGGAGCTCAGACCCGGTATGATGTAAAAATTGCTTGCATCGTCTCCCCAACACAGGCCATGAAATTCACCCTGTCACTTGCCTGGTCACTTCTCTGTTTGTCTCACTTTCTGTGTGTCTCTTGCTCTCTGTGTCTCCCTATCTATTTGTATCACTTTCCCTTTGGCTCTCTCTCCAGTTACTCCTGCTCCAATCATATTTTCACCCTCTTTCTCTCTGTGCAAGTCCCTATTTTCTGAGCTTGGGCCTTGGGACACTGGCACACTGAAACAATGCTTTCAGTGCTTCCAACCAAGTATGTGTAGTATGTGCACCTTTAAGTCATTCCGTTTACATTTGATATTGGCAGTCTAATGTAGTCAACTCCCCAAGATGTCTATCAATCAGACTGATTTTGCATTGTTTTGGCAACAATGTATAAAATGTAGGGGTTCTACAAATTTGCACAGCAAAACCCCCAAAAATTGACTTCTATCTGTGACGAATTGAGGAAATGTGTCTCTTCTCTTCAAGGTGGAGACCCTCTGTGAGGCTAGGGAGGTGAGCCTGCTTCGCAATACCCTCCGTAGGGGTAGAGGCAGGTGGTACCTCATGGGGAGAGACACCCCCTTAGTGGACAGGACTCTCGTTCCTGTGAGGAACTCACTAAACCATGTCACATGGTGGCCTACCTGGGACTATCTAATATCAAAATAAGTGTCTAGTGCCAAGACTTGGCAGAATAGAAGGCTATTTTATGCCATCATCAGGAAGAAAATGAAAATGTCTCTATAAATAAAAATCTCCAATCAACTGGGACAAGGATGTTGAAGAGAGAGTGCAGGCCGAACGAAGCTGAGAGAGAGGAACGTATATGCAGCAGGGGATGCCCCTGGGAACGTAAGATCTGGAGGAGGCAGAGCTGGAGACACCCGCAAAGCCCATGACAATCAGAAGTGCTCTGAACATGGATAAACAACGCTGGAAGCCCAGCGTGTGCAGAAAACGAGAAGAAGAGGTGAGTGGGGCCCAAAGTGGGACAGTGGCATAACCACAAGGACATCATACAGATCACGAATTGGCAAACTCTCCAGTCTCCGTCGGGATACTGAGACGCCAAGAGAGAGCGATATAACCGCAAGGAGAATACGCTGGCGGAAAAGAGCCAACAGAGAAACCGAGCAAAGGAGAAGGTCGCACAGCAGTACCAGTCCCAGTGACGTTCCCCTGACAGACTACAGGTAACGGGGAGAACAGGAGGCCGAGCAGGGCTCATTATGCAAGCACCGAGAGCTGTCTCAGTACTATTGACGTCGTAAAACTGAATCAGATGAACTTGAACAGTGTGGATTTTAGAAGAAAGATCATAAATAATCCTGAGAGAGGGATCAATGGAACGTGGGTTACACTATCCTACGAAGAGGGGAAAACACCCAGTTACTCTAGGAATCATTGAGGAGAGCATAACAGAGAAACACTATTCTAAAGTGAAGGGCAGAGAAGCCTCAGGAATAAATAATATTCAAGACAGACTACGCCAAAAAAGGTAGAAGCATAATTGCATAGAAAACAAACAACACATAGAAAAGGACACTTTCCACGATTACCCAGAACATATTAGCCCGAACCAAAGGATGCGACAAGGGCCAAACAAAGTAAACCTGAACATTGAGGGGAACTCAATAGAGAAAGAATATTATGAAGTGAAGGACAGAGAAGCTACAGGAATAAATGATATACAAGACAGAGTTTGGCAAGAAAGGTTGAAGTCTAATTGTAAACAACTCCTGGGAAAAGACACTTTCCACAGTTACCAAGAGTATATTAGTACGAATTAAAGGATATCATTAAAGAGGAAAGGAAAGCCAAACATCTGCAAAGAGAGCTTCAGGAACTGGTACAGAAGGTAACAAGAAAATATTTGAAAATTGAACATTAACAAGAAACAAGAATGATTAAAGGAGAGAAGTGCAAGAAGAATCCAACAGGAGAAAGGAGTAATTCTCCTGACCTTAGTTTATTAGAATAGTGGTAGGGTCAGTTAGCATTAGTTTTGGACAGCAGACTTATTCCTTTGGACTTTTACTGACGACTGACGAGCACCTTATCAAAATAGGTAGGGAAAGTTAGGCTTTATTCTTATTCTTAAATAAACACATGTTGGAAATGTCCTCAGAGTGCCCGCGTCCTCAATCTGACTCGCCACATATCCCACACCAGGACTGGGTGACATGGCACGGGAAAGCTTGAGGGTTCAGAATTTGCAGCTGACAGTTAACCCAATATCAAGAAGTCCAACCACCCTATTCCCAGTTCTTCCATTCTTATTATTTCAATTGCATCTTTTTCATGTTACCTGCCGGGTCTATGGGAACTTATTAGCCTTGGGACAGTAATCTTCACCTTTAGAAAGTTTAACGGAGTTTTTTGCAAAAGGCCCTGTAATTTATAATCCCATTGTATGTGTCACTGTGAACTTGGCTGTTTTTGGTAATCCTCATAGGGCCACTAACCATGGTTTCCAGCGTCTTGTCCTCAACATAGTCTTCCAATGACCACAAGCTTCTTCCAGTCTGAATGAGGTGGATGCCCCACTTTTACAGTGCTTGCTATCCTCAGTTGAAGCCTTTCATAAGGTGTTGTGATGATTTGATAAGCACGTATTAGAGACAGGTGGTTATCAATCCAAGATATATGGAATTTAAACCCTTGCAAAAACATAGAGTATTCTTCATCAGCCCAAAACACTAAAGAGTTCAAAACAATATGCTACCCCAAATACAATGATATGGTAAGTAACATTTCATGGTAAATTAATATAAATGTATACCCATATTGGGTATTGTGAAGAAAACACAGACACCATGGTAGTGCAAACCACACTTATTTGTTGCATACCAGAAATATAAAGTGTACTAGGTTTAATGCGAGCATGTACTATGGAAGTTTTCTTATAAATGTACCTTCACAATTTTCTAACTAAAACACGTCTTGTTTTTCCCATAAATAAGCATTGCCGACTACGGAATTCTTTTTGCTGTAAATAAAGCCGCCATTTAAAAAAAATAAAAGTACCAGACTTACCTGATTGGCCACTTCAGCTTTTGCCTTTGCTGTGTCCCAGCAGTAAGTAGAGTTACATTGCAGGGGTTGGCATCTCATTCCTCTGAGCTCAGGAATAATGATGCAGCACCCTGTCCGCGTTATAAATTAGAGCTTGCCAAATTGGTGGTGAGACATGAGGTGGACCTTAGAGCCCTGGGGCCGGCTGTCCCTGTCAGCATTCCTGTTTTGACCCTCCATTTGTGGTGCGCCCCTTCGTGTGTTGTGTCCTTCCCCAGGTCAAGGAGGAAGAAAGTGGCATACGCTCACCATTGCTATTTCCTTTGTGGGAAGCCTAAAGCCCTGAGCATCTTCCTGGGCTGCGGTTGGGGTGAAGAAAAGTAACCCTATGGTGCCCTGTGCCACGGTATACCAATTGGGGAAATATTGTTATTTCCCCAATTGGTATGCCGTGGCACAGGGCACCATAGGGTTAATTTTCTTCACCCCAACCGCTCCATACCTGTATAGGCATGAAAATATGGATGAGAGTGGTTGCACCCACCGCCACAAACAAAGGCAGGAAAACAATGTCCGTGGAAAGGAGGGCGGTGAGGGGGTGTGGCAGCGCAAGGAGGAAGCAGAGGATAGGCAATTTGGGGGTTGGGAGTTCTGGTTTCTTCTCAGTCAGGCCGTTTTGTGTGAAGGTGTGAAGGCTGCAGAGAGACGCGTGGCATAAGGGATGTGGGAAATTGGGATTGGCATTTCCCTCCCCACCACTTATTCTATGTATATCTGTCCAGGCCCCACGACCAGAACCACCCTGGTGCATCAAAACCACCCTGCCTCCCTCGCATAATGTATGTTGTCTTATGTATTAATGCTGTATGTTTCTCATTTCAGATCCCTGCGGAGGGAGTTACGGGGTGCATCCATGTAAACCATGCTGGTTTAGCTGATTGAGCCTACAAGGGTCCAGCACAGCCAAGAGTCGGAGCACGACACCCGTGGGTACAAGACCTGTGTCGAGGCCACAGGGCATTGCAATGTGCGTGGGATATGTGGAGGGGGATTGGGAACTGTGACGAGATAGCTTTTGGCCACGGGGCCAAACTGGCCGAACACAGATGGCCATGTGTGGAAATCTGGGATCTAGTATAATGACTCTGACTTCATGATATGAATGAGTAACTTCTTTATTAAGTTTCCAAGTATTACATCCAGTCCTTGGAGTCATATTTACAAGATGGGTAAGTTCCAGTTCACAGTGGCAAGCACTGGCATCCTCTCTCTCAGGCTTACATCTCCAACTCCCTGCAGAGAACACCAGTCATACACAAACATTCCATCCATCAGCATTCCGACTACAGTCAATCCCACCTTCTCTAGATTCCACTAGGATGCAAGAGGGAGACAGATCCTTACACCATATTCATGCAAAGGGGAAATGGCCAAATAAAGAAAATGGGAGGGAAAGGGGAAAGCATGGGGGAAGGAAGAGAAGGGAGGGGTTTCGAGTCAGAGATTTCAGTAAGGGAAGTAGTCGGTCAGTGGCTCCTGTGGGGATCTTCACTGCCCCGGATGCAATAACCTTGCGGCCGTTGCCCAGGTGACCGGGTGAGGAGGCCAAGTACTTCCTCCCTTGCACAGAAAGGACGCCTGTGCAGCGTAGAATCCTGACACTGTGATGTAATTTACGGAGCACCTGTAAGACAACTCCTACCTAATAAAGCATGCTGCAGATGCTATTCTTCCGACACACCACTCGCTGTTCCTGTGTCTTTGTCTGGTTTTGGGGTGTGAGGTTGGGTTGCAAGGGGATGGGGAGGTGTCATTATGTATGAATGTGGTATATGTTGCCCTTTAGCCTTGCGGCAAGCCGGTGTGGGTTGCTGCCGCTATGCTGGACACAGTGTTGTGGTTCCATGGACTGCCTGGGTCCTGCCCCACCTGCAAATCCATGCTTTGTGTTTAGAGATTTAAAAAGTGAGGCATCCACTCCTGCTCTGGGCAAGAAGCAGTCACTGTGTCTAAGACTGTAAATATTAGGTTGTAGGAACGATCTCAGAAGTGCGCTAGTCACCACTACAAAATTGCATGTACAATTCCAATAATATTAAATAGATTACTTGGCAGCGAGAAAGCAACATACACCCTCAAGCTTCCCACAAAGCCTGTTGTTAGGCAGAAACCTGTGCAGTTCCCTCTGGGACCACTGAAAAAAGTTTAAGACTACAGGAGTTAGCAGTAAACCCAATTGGTAGCAGTCTGCACCACCGAGATTAACCTGGTAGCTGTGGCTGAGCAGTCAGATTTCTCTCAAGACGAGTTAGGCAGTATATAGAGTATACAAGATAGGGCAATTTACACAGTAGAACAAGCAGACACGGATCAGAGCTTGGGTATAAAGATATATAATTATTTATTTAAAAACACATCTATGAAAAACACACTGACACTAATATGGCAAACAACTTCAATCACAGTTACTATAAGTATATATCAATCCCATAACAATATTTCTACAAGTCTAGGTTCAAAGACACCACTTATTTGCAGACAGATGTGAGTGCTTAACCTAGATGGCACTCTAGTATTCGTTAGAACGGGAGAGAAAAAGGCAGGGTATGAAACCAACTCAGTACCAACACTTTTACGAAGCAAATGCAAAGCAAGCAAGGCAGGGTCTACTGTAGATCACAAAGTTCAGAGGCCAGGCCCACTCAGAGAGAGGCAAGGCGGTATGTCCCAAAAATACCACAGTGGAAATGCACTTCAAGTCTTTGTAGCAAATTGTCACAGAAAGGTTGGACCAGTTTTAGAACAAAAGTTAAGAAGGTCTGGAGGCGACCCAGTGGAAAGGTAAGGATTTAAGACACCTCACGCTAACCGTTCCAAGGGAAGCCAGGCGGACACAGTACCTTGAAAGTGGAGAGACAGCTCCGGCGGGGGCAGTTGTTCCTGGTGGTGGATGCAAGTTTGGGGCTTTGCCAGAAGAAGAGATGATCTCGTTGTAGAGGAAAGTTGAAGATCGTTGCACCACCAGGGAAGAGACCAGCCGCGGAGTGCTCAGTCACAAGGCACCACCCTTTGGTCACGGTACAGTGGTTAGTGGCTATCCAGTTGCCGGGGTGCTCAGCATGGGCAATTCGACCACTAGATGTCCTGGAAGCGAAGGAAAAGCAAGGGACTGGTTGTTCCCACCAGTCAAAGGGAAGAAGACTCTCCAGCAGGGAGATCTCCTCTGTCGTTGGGAATTGGTGAGTCGGTTCAGCAGGGCTCCACCGGTGGTGTCTTCGTTGCAGGTCGGCTCAGCTTCTCCCTCGTCGGATTCTTAGGTCCTGTGGTGACTTCTGAAGTTCCAGTCCCCAAAGCCCTGCTTTTATGCAGAAAACCCCCATTCATTCAGCCTAGCTGTCAATCAAACATGCTAAGTGGTGAGCGGGGCGGCTCACCATTTGGGCCAATCACACCAGAGTGCGACTTGAGTTGGCAAGGCAACTCAGTCCAGGGTGCCTAAACCCCCTCCCACACCCCCTGTGGTACCCAGACAGAATGGCACCACTCTGGAGGGCTTCTGTGCAGAAGCCCGCCAAAAGTGGAACAAAGGGCTCAACCTTTGGTTTGGAGATACAGAGGCGAACACATACGCCATTTAAAAACCGAGTTCTGGCAGAAAATACCAACCGGTGAATTTATTTTAATTTAATAAACCGGCGGTATGAACGAGGCTACATAGAAAAAGTATTAGCCTCAAACAATGGGAAAATCCCATAGGAATATATTTGCGGTCGAATATAAAAAGTAGTATCCAATGCCACCAGCCAAAACTCGACGAGGGGGGACGGGACAGTGCCCCCTCGAACAAACAGACCCAGGGGTAATCGAATTACCCCTACCAGTACGTCCACAATAGGATGGTTTGTACTGGTTCTGTTAGTAAATTTAGGTCTAGGAAAGCCAATGGTGACTTTACATGCCCTGGGAGACAGAAGTCAGTCCCAGGGTATGGAGACTATGCAAAACACATGAGACCCTATGGAGTAAGAGACCCCATAGCCCATAGAACACATTAACATTCAAAGAAATACCACAAATCATGTCCAAGAGTGGGAGAAGAAGAGTCTCACTCTTGGCAGGATGAAAAAAACAAACTCCAGAAATCCAGCAAAGCTGCTGGGGGACTCACTAGGTTAGGAAATTCAGCCTAAACAGTGAATTCTCCCTAACACCTGTTTAATGTAATGCTTAAATAAAGTGGTTCGGGAGAGTGTCTCGCGCTCAAGGTCCAATTTATGGTCAGTTAGTGTAAAGTTTATCCAAAAAGTCTCGAAGATTCAACTTTGTGATGGGTTGTGCTTTATTCTCTCAAAAAAAACAGCCGACACGTGGTTCGACCCCTGGTCGTTGTCAAGGCCTAACTTGATTCCATCTAATATCTGTCCAATTGTGAAAATTGAAATGGAGTCTTCCAGTACATATGTGTCAGAAATGAGTGCCACAAGTTTTCAGTAAATCCAAATCCATATGGATACTTAAGCAATATTGCATCCTAAATGGCTGGCTCAATGTATCTTGGGTAACATAACATCAGATTAGGTATACCATTTCCGGTTGCTGCTGGAGTCCCTTGATAATGGGTTAAATCCCAAGAAAAGGCTGTGTCTATGACCCCTTCTAGCTTTGTGTAACCGGATCCTGCCTGCCACAGCACTCCTGCACTCCATGTACACTGGGGGATAAGTAACTGCAGACGGTCACATAGTTGTGACCCTGAGTCGACCCATGCCTTCATCTGTCCCTGTCCATATTCAGCCAGATTCCTTCACTCTATGCATGACTAGTGACTCACAGGGACTGATTTTGTCAGAGGTGTGCTGAGTTTCCAGGTCTCAACCTTCGTTGCGTTGCATTCTATATCTATCAAAATCAAGTCCCAGACTAACAAAAGAGAAAAGAATGGGATAAAAAGAAGGAAAGAGAATGAAAGAAAGTTTCATTTATCCTACAGCACGCCTAGCAATGTTAAGATTTCTGCTTGGTTTCATCCTAAAACACTGACACTGTGTGGTGCATTGAGCAAAGGTTAGAAAGTGCATTCCTCAGTGCTCTCTGATGCAGGGTAGCACTGTAATACAGCTAAGAGCGTGAGAAAAATGAAACACCCAGGCTGCTCACAGATACCCAGAGGCAGCTTTGGTGTGAGCGCTTTCAACTTTTCTTGTGCTTTCTCTGAAATCAGAAAGGAATAGCCAGTGTTAGCAGTTACCCAGACTGCCCGCCCGTGAGCCCCCCCACATACACCATGACACGGAGACTGGATGTGCTTCGTATGGGCTCCCCGGTGGCTCTGCGGCCGCCGGTAACGCCCCGTTTATTTATACAGCGCATGCGACGGAGTGAACGTCACCCTGTCGCGTGCGCGCCCTTAAAGGGCCAGCGCCACACTCCTCCTTTTCCATAACAACAAAACTTGAAAAAGGATGGTCTAAACTATCACACATTTAACAGCACACATTAGAGCACCCACACGTCCCCCGTTTATTGGCAGCCACCCTGGATCCCCCGATGGCACTTTGCCCAAAGGCCTGGGCGTATCTACCGACCAGTCTTCCCATCTCAGTCTTTCACATAGTCTGTAAGGCGGGCAGGTTTTCCACGCCCTGTTCTCAGGGGGTACCTCCTGCCAGCCTCTCTGGTCGGTGTCCCTTTGCTTGGCCCCCACGGGCCGGAGAGTCCACTTTGGGGGCTCGAACCTCTCCTTCGTCCGGTGCTTCTTTGAGGTCCATGTCCTCCGTGGCCTCCGCCCTCGGCTCACACAGTCTCTTAAAGAAGCTGGCATTCCTAGTCACTGATGCTGTTCCATCGGATGCAGTCACCATGGACTCCTTGACCGCCGCCACGTCTAAAGGAGCTGGTTCATATGTGAGAGACAATTTGCCCTGTGGGTGACGATTCCGCACCAGCACTTCGTCTCCAGGAGCAATCCTTGGGGGTCTCAGACCTCTTCTGTTGTTTTCCATTTCAGTCCTTGCCCTTCTCTCCTCTTCCACCTGATCATTGTCAATGACAGCCGGCTCTCGCTCCCCCATTTCAGGTATAATGTCTCTCGGGCAATGCTGGAACAGTGCCTCTGCTGATGCCACACCCCTAGAGGAGTGGGGTGTCGTCTGGTATCCTCGCAGGAACACATACAGCGCCCTTTGTAGGCACTCGCCCTTTCCTTGAGCGATCCTAAACACTTTGTTTAGTGTGCGCATCATGCGCTCTGCCTCCCCGTTGGCCCGAGTTCCGAGTGGAGTGACCTTTCTATGATGGATGCCATAGTCCTTCATGAGGTCTGCAAAGCTCTCTCCTTGGAAGGGCGTCCCATTGTCAGAGCACAGGACAGTGGGTAGGCCGTGGGTGGCAAAGACCTTCTCCAGTGCTATCACCACCTTGTCGAACGCCGACTCCACAAACTCGACCTCGGAGTACCGAGACCACTTGTTCACCACCACTAGGAAGTGAGTGCCCCTGGTTGTGGACCCACAGCCAGCATGAACCACTTCCCATAGCCTGGTCCCTCGGGGCATCGTTTCGATGGATGGTTCGTGCTGGGCCGGTGAAGCAGCCTGGCACCACACACAAGACGACACAAACTCCTCCACTCTCCTTTCCAGCTCCGGGAACCACACCTTTTGGCGGAGACAATCCTTTGTTTTGGGGGCGCCTTGATGACCCTTGTGCACCAGGGCGATGATTTGTTGAACCTTGGCCTGGGGGACCACAATTCTGTCTCCTCTCAGCAGGAGCCCAGACTCAGAGAATGTCAATCCTTCGCGCACCCTCCAGAGTTGCTCCAGCGCCACTTTGGTCTCATTTGTTCTTCGGCCCAAAGCTTCCAACACAGTCTTCCAGCCACCTTGCCCCATGACCGTCTTCAGTATTTCAAAACACTCATCATTTTTAGACTCCTGCTCCAACTCCTCCACCTGCATCGAGTTTGGGGTTGCCGTTTCAATGAAAAGCCGATGATGTTCATCTGCTTCCTCTGCCGACGTGGACACCTGGGAGCCCCCTCTCGGATGTCCGGAGAGATAGTCAGCAGCGTTGTTACTTCCCGGACGATAGATCAGCGAAACTCCATACTCGAGTAGCGCGAGCATCCAGCGCTCTATCCTCACTGGTGGCTTCGATGAGGACGCAGCCATGATGGGCAATAAAGGCTTGTGGTCCGTAACCACATTCACTGGTCGCCCCAAGATTTACAGGCGAAAATGTTTGCAGCCCCACAGGACCGCCAGGGCCTATCGCTAGATTTGTGAATACCGTTGCTCGGTGTCCGAGAGCGCCTTGCTGGCGTATGCTATCGGGCGGATTTCCTGATCACTCCCGACTTGGATGAGGACCGCCCCCAGACCATAGGGGATGGCATGCACAACGATCTCAGTCTGTAGGCTTGGATCAAAAAACGCCAGGGTGTCCTCGGCAGCCAGAGCGCTTTTGATGTCATCGAGGGCTGCCTGTTCAAGCGGCCCCCACTGCCAGACGGTGTCCTTCTTCATTAGTGCCCTCAATGGCTCTGAGCGGGATGCCAAGTTCCGGATGAAACGGCCACAATACGTGACCATGCCCAGAAAACTCCTCACATCAGTTACGTTCTCCGGTGGTCTGGCCTCTTTTATGTCCCTCACCTTGCGGGGGTCAGGGGACACGCCGTCCGTCTTGAAAACAAATCCGAAAAACTCAATGGTCGTTTTGAGAAACTCGCATTTGTCTCTATGCAGCGTGAGTCCCAGTGAGAGAAGGCGTCCAAATGTCTTGGCGAGGCGCGCCAGATGTTCCGCCTCAGACTTGGTGAACACCAGGATGTAGTCGCTGATGTTAAGGACTCCATCCAGGTCTGCCAACACCCCTCTGATGATGTTCTGGAACACCTCCGCCGCCAATGAGACCCCAAAGCTCAGCTTTTTATATCCGTACAACCCCCGATGAGTGGTGAATGTCGTTATATAGCGGGACTCGGGGTGCAGGACCACCTGATGATGCCCTGCTCTTAGATCCAGCTTAGAGAAGAACCTCGCCCCTTGCAGTTCCGTTATGATGTCATCAATGGTGGCGGTAAGGTGCCGCTTCCTCTTTATGGCCTTGTTGGGGAGACGCATGTCCAGGCAGATTCTCACTGCATCTGGTTGTTTGGGCTTGCGGGCGATTACAATGGGGGACACCCACGGGGTGGGGCCTTCCACCTTTTCAATGATGCCCAAACCGACAAGGTTGTCTAACTCCTGGTCCACCAGCTCTCTAAGATGGAATGGCACCCGCCGATGCTTGAGCGCCACTGGCTGGATCGACTCATCTATGTGTAGCCTTACAGGTTCACCAACCATCTGTCCAATTCCTTCAAACAGGGAAGCGTGCTTGCCCAGCAATACCTATGTGTCGTCCAGGTATACCGAGTATGCAAATGTCACAATTCCGAGCGCATCGGCCGCTGCACAGCATAGCAGTGTGTTGTTGCTTACCGGTGTGATGTAGAACCTGGCTCGGAGTGATGTGTTGCCATACTTGACTCCTTCCACAAACACGCCGTCCAGGGGGATTGGCTAGGCGCCCCCAAAAGTGAAGATACGTGCCTTCGGCGTCACCAGAGCCGGAGGGGTCTGCATCGAGTCATAATGTTGTCTGGCCATCACATTCACGGCTGCCCCAGTGTCTACTAACATTGGTATTGAGTCCCCGTTGACCAGCACATTGCACCTGGGCTGTCTCTTGGAGTGGTTTCTCAGGACGCCAATGCTGGACACAAAAAACACGTTTTCCTCGTCCTCCTCCTCCTCGTCACCCTCCTGAGGGGCACCATCATCACCCTGCTCCACCTGGGCGACATTGGACGACCTCTGGGGGCGGAAGAAACCAGCCCGGACAGGTCCTTTGGGAACCACCTTCGGAGCAGTGGTCCTATACATCCTGGCGTAGTGGTCCGCACCCCCACACCGGCCACACTTCACACCCACGGCTGGGCACTCTGCTGGGTGCGGAAGATCGTATCCGCATTTCATGCAGGAGTTATTCCCTGCTGGCACTCTAGGTCCTTGGCCACTTGCGGGGCGTCTAAGCCCACGGCCTCTGCCGACCGCGCAGATGTCATCCGACTTGCTGGGGCGCACTCCGGCCTCCATTCTGGTTGCTCGCAGTTCGGACACCTCATGGCATCTGCCAAGTTCTAGGATGCGGGGAAGGGCGATGCCAGGCTCTCGCAGGATTTGGCGCCGCAGTTTGCCAGACACACACCCTTGTATGAGTTGGTTGCGAATCATGGTGTCTGGGTCATTCCACGCACACGGCACCGCCAATCTGCGCAACCTCCCATAGAAGACATCAAGGGTCTCATCATCCTTTTGACACGCCGCCCCCATGAGGAAACGTTCATAATCTGAATTTGCCATCGGCAGAAAATGGTTGTGGAGCGCATCCTTTGCTGCCGCAAAAGACCCATCCGCAGGTTGCAGGGATAAGAATAGCTCATGTACCGCAGGGCCTGCAGAGTACAGGAGGGTGGCCAACTTACTGTCATCACTAGTCTCCATTGTTGCCCTGAAGTACATCTCAAGTCTGTCTATCCACATCTTCCACCTTGGTCCCAGACTTGATGGTGTGCCTGAGACATCAAACTCAGGCATTGGTTGTACGGCCCTAGGTGGCTTCAGCAACTGTCTTGGCGGCAGGATGGGTGGTGGCTGTGGTGCAGGAGCAGCCGGTTGTTGAGGGGCAGCCGCTGCAGCTTGGCTCATGGTGGTAAGCGCACAGGCACCCCAGGGATGTACAAATAATGGGGCCGCAACTCACCACCACACACACCAGTGCTCTTCTGCAGAGAATGGTCCTGAAATGCCGCCACACCCAGCCCACAGATACCAATGTTCCTCAGATGCAGCCAGGCAACGGCAGTTCCACGATGGGTAGATCAGGTGACAAGGCAGATGTGGAGGATCCAAAAATTGAGCAGGGTGGGCCCCAAGGTGTGCATCCAGCAGGCCTTCCTTGGTGCTTCACCCAAGTACTCGGTGAAAAACAGTGAAAATGTCAATAACTCACTATGAAAATGACATGTGCTGCTTCTAGTGGCTATCCGCCACTGGATCGTCCAAAAATTAGGCTTGGTTGGCTCACTGGCGCTTAATTACGAAGCCGTGACCTCCCAGGGCCTGTTTAACAAAATGGCCGCCGACTGCGTGTCTCACTCCCCTCTCCACGGCATGTTTTTGCAAAATGCAGTCACATACGATCATCCGCGCATTCAGCAAAATCACTGCCTGTCCCGGGGTATGGTCCGATCGCCCGTCGCCACTGTTAGCAGTTACCCAGACTGCCCGCCCGTGAGCCCCCCACTAGCATACACCATGACATGGAGACTGGATGTGCTTCGTGTGGGCTCCCCAGTGGCTCTGCGGCCGCCGGGAACGCCCCGTTTATTTATACAGCGCACGCGATGGAGTGAACGTCACCCCGTCGCGTGCGCGCCCTTAAAGGGCCAGCGCCACAGCCAGTAGAAAGGAAGCCCAGCAGGCTCCTAGAGAAATGCTGAACTGGTAGGAGCAAATCAATATATATCTGTGCATCTAAAAGGCAAGGGCCACACGGTCAGCCTCGCTAAAGCGAGGCGTGATACAGGGAAAGACTTGGCCCCAACTTCTGTGTCCACACTGAGCCCAGCACATCA
Organism: Ambystoma mexicanum; assembly: GCF_040938575.1. Classification (NCBI taxonomy): domain Eukaryota; kingdom Metazoa; phylum Chordata; class Amphibia; order Caudata; family Ambystomatidae; genus Ambystoma; species Ambystoma mexicanum. The sequence goes on from NC_090922.1 coordinate 218,412,962, forward strand.
GCCAGAGTTAGCAGTAGCAAGAAGAAAGGCAAATCCCGTGAGAGAAGGAAGCTTTTCCAGCCTGCTGGCCTTCACCACAGCACCAACAGCATTCCAGATCCCAGGAAGCAGATATTGCGAAGGACACATAATCCTGTTTTCTCTTTCCTTTGAGCAACCAGAGTTTTTGTTGTTGTTGCTGTTTCATGTATTTTGTTTAGACAGACTGCCACTGCTTCAATTAGTTAAAATAGTGTTTAGAATGAGTGCTGTAGAACACTGGGACCCAGACTGAACGTCACCTACAATCTAAGTATCATTGTGCTGTGTATTAAAGTGGCATAATGCCTTTTACGGAGCTAGGACTGATGGAGCAAGGCATTACTAGAGACTCTAGAAAGATGAAAGAACAAAAGACTGTGCACGTGCTAATCTTATTTTATGCAGTACAGTGTTTTATTATTCGTGCTTCCACTATTAAATTGCACATATTTCGGTCCATGGGATCCATTTATTGTTGGTCATCACCATTTAAGTCTGCAGGTATAAATTTATTTTTCTCTTTTACACAGTGTGTATTATACCTTGACACAGTTTTGCATATGCCCTGTTTCCTTTTTCATAATACTGTTGTGCATTATTGGATAAGGAATTTTGGGGTGGGTCGTTCCGACAAATGAGGACTTTTATTAATCATCAAAAGACAATTCTGATATCAAACTTCAGGATACACAGCACACTTCGTGTTTGCTTTACTGTGTAATTGGTCAGGTTTGTATGTGCCTTAAAAGTGTAAATATATATAGAAGAGATCAAGTGTGCAGACCTTTGTAAAGGAATAATGAAAGACCTATTGAGTGACTTCTCCTCCTGTAATATTAACATCCCGTTCTACAACATGCTTTAGGAAGTGAACCAGCTGTAGGGCGCCTCTGAATTGGTACACAAATCATTTGTTCTAAGGTTGATTTTTTTAAATTACGGTTTACTAAATTCCTACTACATGGAGCTTTTCTGATTCTGGAAGCAGAGCTAGCTTATATATTTGGTCGTGATCAATGCTACATGACTTGTATCTATGGAGATTGCACACTGCAGAGTCAGTTACTGGGCCTTTTCTGTGTGGGCAGTGCTCCCACTGCTGTGGTTTTGCAGTACATTTTTCCATGTGGTGGGGCCTTGATTGCTGATGTTTGTGATGGGAATTTGGACCGCTCAGACCTACACGGTTCCTACTTTATGCGAGTGTTGCTGGCATTGCTGATGCCCTTCATTTACCTGTTCAATGTGGGGGTGCTTGCACTGCTCCATCCCATGCAGTTCCTTCTCCATGCAAGTAGAACCCCTACTGCTGTGACCCACAACTTATCTGTTCTATGTGTAGCCATCTTGCACTGTTGATACCGACAACTTTCCAGTTCTATGTTAAGAAAGCATGATCTACAGAGGCCCCTTGCATAGTGTTTCTATATTAGGATGGGAAATGTGCACCCAATAAGCCTACGTTGCACCTGTCCTATGAAAGGGGAGCTTCTACTGAGGAGACCCATTCCTTATCTGTTCTGTGTGTGGCAATCTTCTATCCTGGCTTTATCCTGCACTGCTCCTCTCCACCTGTTCTACCTGCTGAAAGCTTGAAATGTTGTTGCGCAGACTCACATTTTCTGTTTGTGTGAGGGAAGGCTGTACAGCTCCTAATTAAGCTGACCGGTTCTTTGTGAGTAAGGCGTTAAAAAGCTTATGCTGCTCTTGTACCTATTCTCGGCATGCAAAGGCTCAGAGTGCTAGTGCTCCTCTGTTCCATTTGTGACTGGGTGCTTGTGGTACTGCACCCTGTAATTTATATGTAAACTGAGAGATAAACCTGCATTTCTGTCACAATATGGACCGCTGCAAATTAACAAGGGCGGTTCTGGGAGACCCTCTGCCAGACATTAGTCCTGGTTACGAGACCCTTACACAGATTATTTAGCTCACTGTCTTTCACAATGGAGAAATATCCAAAACATATCAGTCTTTGTCCTGCCCTGGTGCAGTCCAGCACCGAAATGCTATACAATTCTGCTCTGAACAAGAGTACCAACAGCATCCGCAGACACGTGTTTCGGTCTAGTTGGACCTCATCAGTAGGGTGGAACTGTGCCTCTCTAAGAATAGTGAGCAAGAGGTCCACGTCTGGATTGCCCTAGTAATTTAGGGTGAGACCCAAAGTTACTTAAATTATGCAAATTAACAAGGGCGGTCCTTGGAGACCCTCTGTCAGACTTTAGTGCTGAATACGAGAGCCTTACCCAGAATCTTTAGCTCCCTATCTTTTACAGAGGAGAAATATCCAAAACATATCAGTCTTTGTCCTGCCCTGGGGCAGTCCAGCACCGAAATGCTAGGAAATTCTCCTCTGAACAAGAGTACCAACAGCAACCCCAGACACGTGTTTCGGTCTGGTTGGACCTCATCAGTAGGGTGGAGCTGTGCCTCTCTACGAATAGTCCATGTCTGGATTCCCCTAGTAACTTAGGGTGTGACCCAAAGTTACTTAAATTATGCAAATTAACAAGGGCGCTCCTGGGAGACATTCTGCCAGACATTAGTCCTGATTACGAGAGCCTTACCCAGATTCTTTAGCTCACTATCTTTCACAGAGGAGAAATATCCAAAACCTATCAGTTTTGTCCTGCCCTAGGGCAGTCCAGCACCGAAATGCTAGACAATTCTCCTCTGAAAAGGAGTACCACCAGGAACCCCAAACATGTGTTTCGGTCTGGTTGAACCTCATCAGTAGGGTGGAGCTGTGCCTCTCTAAGAATAGTTAGCAAGGGGTCCACGTATGGATTCCCCTAGTAACTTAGGGTGAGACCCAAAGTTACTTAAATTATGCAAATTAACAAGGGCAGTCCTGGGAGACCCTCTGCCAGACATTAGTCCTGGTTACGAGAGCCTTACCCAGATTCTTTAGCTCACTATCTTTCACAGAGGAGAAATATCCAAAACATATCAGTCTTTGTCCTGCCCTGGGGCAGTCCAGCACCGAAATGCTAGACAATTCCCCTCTGAACAAGAGTACGAACAGCACATGTTTCGGTCTGGTTGGACCACATCAGAAGGGTGGAGCTATGCCTCTCTAAGAATAGTGAGGAAGAGGTCCATGTCTGGATTCCCCTAGTAATTTAGGGTGAGACCCAAAGTTACTGAAATCATGCAAATTAACAAGGGCAGTCCTGGGAGACCCTCTGCCAGACATAAGTCCTGGTTACGGGAGCCTTACCCAGATTCTTTAGCTCACTATCTTTCACAGAGGAGAAACATACAAAACATATCAGTCTTTGTCCTGCCCTGGGGCAGTCCAGCACCAAAATGCTAGGCAATTCTCCTCTGAACAAGAGGGTCAACAGCAACCCCAGACATGTGTTTCAGTCTGGTTGGACCTCATCAGTAGGATGGAGCTGTGCCTTTCTAAGAATAGTGAGCAATGGGCCCATATCTGGATTCCCCTAGTAACTTAGGGTGAGACCCAAAGTTACTTAAATGATGCAAATTAACAAGGGAGCTCCTGGGAGACCCTCTGTCACACTCTGCCTCTTGTCTCACCTGTTTGTCCTTTGAAGTCTTCTTTCTCTGAGGTCTTTCTTTCTTTCTGGTCATTCGGGACTTGTACAAGTACGGACGGGTATCCTCTGTCTCCAGTGTGTAGAGCGGACACCAGCCTCGGAGAGATGGTAAGCGTTCAGTAATCCACAAGATCAGGTGAGTAATGGTCTTAAGTCCGGGATGGGTCTATGAACCAGGGAGGAGTCGAGGTTAATCGCACAGTGCAGAAGGCAGAATGGGAGTACGGAATGGAGCAGGACCAAAGGCCTGGGAGGGAAGAGGGACGAGCTGTGTCCTCAGGCAGAAGCGCGAGGAGCGGCACAAAATGATACCAGGACAGGTATTAAGGGAACCGCTAACTAGAAACGGAGTAGCACGGGAGTCGAGGGAAAAGTTAGGTACGCACTTGCCGGATACTCGAAAAGGTAGCATTGAGACGCGGAGTGCTGCGGGGCGTGTCTGTTTTCTAGGAAGTGGCAGGTCTTGCGGAAACACTAGACAGCGGCCTCTGAATGGTGTTGGCCATGTTGGTAGAACAGCGGATACGACATTGCGGTGCTTGATGGACCATGAAGTACAGAAAGGGCAGAAACGGTGAATCATGACAGCATGCCCCCTCTTAAAGCTTGATCCACCGGGTTTACCTGGATGAGTTAGGTGGAACCTCCGTACCAAACGGGGGGCATTCATGTTGGATACTGGTTCCCATGTTCGTTCACTAGGGGGATAACCTTTCCATTCCACCAAGTATTGCAGTCAACCTCTCCTATATCTAGAATCACATAGCCTGGGACTTCAAATTCGATCTGATCATTGACAAGCACAGGCGTAGGTCGATCAGCTGTCCTGGTGGATTGAGAATAGGGTTTGAGCAAGGAAGTGTGAAAAACGGGATGTATCTTCTTCCAGGATTCTGGTAATTGAAGTCGATATGCCACTGGGTTAATGATTTCCTTTATTGAAAAGGGCCCGTAGAACCGAGGGGCCAATTTATTGGGTCGCAGGTGTCGAGGCAAGAGTCTAGAGGAAAGCCAGACCTTGTCGCCAATGGCATACATGGGACCGGGTCGCCTCCTGGTATCAGCATGTCTTTTAACATCCATCCTGGCTTTTTCCAATGACTCTTAATGTCCTTATGTACAGTGACTAGATGTTCAATCCAGGAATCAACCGAAGGAACCAGAGTGGATTGAGGCAGGAGAGTTGGCAGGACAGATGGATTGAAACCTTGACTGCAAAAGAAAGGGCTTGTCTTGATAGCAGAGTGGTCAGAATTGTTGTAAGCAAATTCAGCAACTGGGATTAGAACTGACCAATCATCCTGGACTTTGGCAGCGAAGCATCGTAAATATCGTTCTGGGGTTTGATTTACTCGTTCGGTTATTCCTTTGGACTGAGGATGGTATGCTGAAGTTAAGGCACATTGAATACCTAACATTTGGCACAAGAACTTCCAGAATCAGGAAATGTATTGAGGCCCACTGTCTGAAATGATTTTGGAAGGGAGACCATGCACTCTAAAGATGTGGTTCAAAAATATCCCTGCCATTTCTTGTGCCGAAGGTAGCTTGTACAAGGGAGTGAAGTGGGCCATATGGGAGAATAGATTGATGGTAACCATTATGTTAGTGAAACCCTTGGAAGGAGGTAAATCCACGATAAAATCTGTGGCAATTATTTCCCAAGGCTGGTCTGGCAATGTAGTTTGATGGAGAAGACCAGCAGGTTTTCTATTGTCGCACCTGTTCTGACTGCAGACAGCACAGGCTTGGATGTATGCCTTAACCCCATCAATCATTCTAGGCCACCAAAAATGTCTCTGGATGAGATGAAGGGTAGCTTTGATGCCCCAATGCCCGTAATGGAAGGTATCATGACAGAGGTTTATTATGTTGGTTCTCAGGGTCTGTGTAGGTATAACCAATCTCTTGTCTTTCAAAAGGTAACCATCTTTAGAAGTTAGGGACCATTGATTGGTCTTGGTGTAATCCTTCCAGAGATCAGAAAGTGGGGTCTCAGTACAGACATTGTCCAATAGAGAGCTGGCCTGAGCTATGAATACAGTGTCGGGAAACATCTTGGGAAAAGCACGGGCCTCAACCGGTTTGTAATCAGGACGTCTAGATAAGGCATCAGCGATTATGTTGGTTGTTCCGGGTACATGATGGATGTGAAACTGATATTGGGCAAAGAAAAAGCCCCAACGAGCCTGACAACTGTTTCTGCACTCCAGGGATTGCAGGACCTGTAGATTCCTGTGATCAGTTCGAACTTGTACAGGGAATTTAGCACCCAAAAGCAGATGACGCCACTCTGTAAAAGCCTGCCGGATGGCAAGCAATTCCTTCTCCAGTACAGAGTAATGGGACTCACTAGGATTCAAAGTTCGAGATAGGTATGCAATGGGATGTTCTTCTTTGTCCTCGGATTCTTGTTTTAACATTGCCCCAATAACGTAATCTGAGGCATCAGTTTCTACCAGGAAGGGTTTATTGATGTCAGGTTGAGCCAGGACGGGACCTTGAGTAAACCTTTGTTTTAATTCTTGGAAGGCAGTCTCTTGATCAACGGACCCGTTGAAAGGAATGTCTTTCTGTAACAATGCAACTATAGGTTGTACTATGGCAGAGAATTTAGGAATGAATTTCCTATAAAAAGTTGCAAGTCCCAGGAAGGATTGGATCTGTTTTACTGTTGTAGGAGCAGGCCACGAAAGGATAGAGTCAAGCTTGGCGGGATCCATTTCTATTCCTTTGGAACTCAAAACAAATCCCAGGTAAAGGACTGTAGGAACATGAAAATTACACTTTTCTGGTTTAGCCAGCAGCATGTTCTCTCATAGGGGTTGTAGAACCAAGGTCACGTGTTCTTGATGTAGGATGGGATCATTGGAATATATCAATATGTCATCCAAGTAAACAATAACAAAGAGGAATAACATATATGAAAAGACTCTATCCATGAAGCGCTGGAAAACTGCTGGAGCATTGGCAAGACCAAATGGCATAACCAAATGTTCAAAGTGAAGGAAGGGCATCCTGAAGGCAGTCTTCCACTCATCGCCTTCCTTTATGCGGATCAAATGGTAAGCGCCTCGTAAATCGAGTTTGGTAAAGATTACAGTGCTCGTACTGCTTCCAATATGTCTGAGATGAGTGGCAATGGATAACGGTCCTTGAGGGTGCATTGGTTAAGACCCTGGAGTCATGGTCGGCATGGTCGGAGTTCCTTGGTGTCCTTTTTGGGCACAAAGAACAAAGCGGCCCCAGCAGGAGACTTAGAAGGACGAATGGTTCCATTGGTGAGATTGGTGTCCAGGTATTCACGTAGAGCTCTTTTCTCAGGTTCAGAAAGTATAAACATCCTTCCAAATGGTATAACTGCAGAGATTTCAGTATTGATAGCACAGTCTTCTGGTCGATGGGGAGGTAGTGACTGAACAATGGCTGTCAGGAATACATCTGAAAATTGTTGATATTTCTCAGGTACTTGGCTAATGTTGGAAACACAAATAGGGGGTTGTTCTGGGATCCGGGATTCCACGGATATGGTTTGCATCGAATTGCGGGATAGACAGCAATGAGAAGGACAAAATTCTGAACCTAGAAATAAGGATCCGGACGCCCAGTTGATGTATGGGTTGTGTTTTTGAAGCCAGAGCATGCCCAGAACCATTGGATAATGAGCTGCCTTTATTATATCAAAACGTAGTATCTCCTGGTGGTTGTTTATTGAAAGCAGTAGTTCTGTGGTTTGCTGGGTTATGGGCCCAGAAGACAATGGTTTCCCATCTATCCCTTCGACCGCTTGGATAATTTCTTTGGATTCTCAAGTAATATAGTGCTTTAAGGCCCATTCGTGGTCCAAGAATATTCCCATTGCACCACAATCCACTAGGGCCAGGATGGAATACGTCTCCTTATTGGCGGTAGACAGGGATGCCTGTAGTACCACCAAGGTGTTTTGAGAAGGATAGTTCAAGATAGGAAAAGAAGCGGAGTAAGTACCTTTCTCCCGAAGCTGTGCTCTGTTCAAGATCGGGAGCTGGTGTTTCCCGAACGCCGAGGTGGGGCTATTGGGCAGTTTCTTACGAGGTGTTTATCAGAGGCACAATACATACAGAGTCCAGTGTTGATCCTACGAATCCTTTCTTGTGGAGAGATTGGACCCCGCAAGGAGCCAATTTGCATAGGTTTGGGATCAGGGGAGTGAGGAGTGGTTGTTTCTTTAGGGCTAGGATAATCCATGGGAACCTTAGGTGGTACTGTTCTTGTTTTTCTTTTCTCTGCCTTTCTCTTGAATACGAAAGTCGATTTGTAAGGACAAATCTATCAGAGCCTGGAAGGAACCTGGACGGGCCACTCTAGCTAATTCATCCTTGATTTCTTCATTTAACCCTCGACGAGACAAGGTAAAGCAAGCCTCCTGGGTCCAATCTGCCTCCTTAGCCAATTGCTTAAAGCGGGTTACCTAAAGCAACATATCTTGGTTTCCTTGTTGGAACTCCAGCAGCTTCTCCTGAGCACTGTTCAGGACGCTCAAACATGGTTTTGAAGGCATCTACTAATCCGTCATAGTTGTCCAGGAGCGAGTCACCCTCATTCTCCAAGGGAGTTGCCCAGGCTAAAGCATTTCCAGAGAGATGGGAGATTATAAATCCCACTTTAGCCCTGGGTGTGGACAAATAGTAGGATTTAATTGTGAAATGCACCAGACAAGAATCGAGGAAGAAACACAGTGCCTTAGAGGAACCGTCGTATTTGTCCACTATGCCCCATACCAAGGCACTTTCCTTGAATGCCGAGTCCCTGGATAACACGAGTTGTTTTAGTGCTGCATTTTCGGCTTTGAGATTCTGAACTTCTGTTGTTAATTCTTGCATTCCTCTCATGAGGTCCTGGAGAGTAGCCTCCATATTGGATTCTATCACAAGTCTTGGTCGTCTCAAACTGTCACACTTTGGCTCTTGTCTCACCTGTTTATCCTTTGAAGTCTTCTTTCTCGGAGGTCTTTCTTTCTTTCTGGGTGTTCGGGACTTGTACAAGTACGGACGGGTATCCTCTGTCTCCAGTGTGTAGACCGGACACCAGCCTCGGAGAGATGGTAAGCGTTCAGTAATCCAGGAAGATCAGGTGAGTAATGGTCTTAAATCCGGGATGGATCTAGGAACCAGGGAGGAGTCGAGGTAATCACACAGTGCAGAAGGCAGAATGCAAGTACGGAATGGAGCAGGACCGAAGGCCTGGGAGGGAAGAGGGATGAGCCGTGTCCTCAGGCGGAAGCACGAGGAGCGGCACAAAATGATACCAGGACGGGTATTAAGGGAACTGCTAACTAGAAAGGGAGTAGCATGGGAGTAGAGGGAAAAGTTAGGTATGCACATGCCGGATACTCGAAAAAGGTAGCGTTGAGATGCGCAGAGCCGCAGGGACGTGTCTGTTTTCTAGGAAGTAGCAGGTCTTGCGGAAACACTAGACAGCGGCTTCTCAATGGTGTCGGCCATGTTGGTAGAACAGCGGATACGACATTGCGGTGCTTGATGGACCATGAAGTCCAGAAAGGGCGGAAACGGTGAATCATAACACCCTCTGCTAGACATTAGTCCTGGTTACAAGAGCCTTACCCAGAGTCTTTAGCTCACTATCTTTCACAGAGGAGAAATATCCTAAACATATCAGTATTTGTCCTGCCCTGGGGAAGTCCAGCACCGAAATGCTAGGCAATTCTCCTCTGAACAAGAGTACCAACAGCAACCCCAGAAACATGTTTCGGTCTGGTTGAACCTCATCAGTAGGGTGTAGCTGTGCCTCTCTAAGAATAGTGAGCAAAGGGTCCACGTCTGGATCCCCCAGTAACTTAGGGTGAGACCCAAAGTTACTTGAAATATGCAAATAACAAGTGGGGTCATGGGAGACTCTCTGCCAGACATGAGTCCTGGTTACAAGAGCCTTACCCAGAGTCTTTAGCTCACTATCTTTCACAGAGGAGAAATAGCCTAAACATATCAGTATTTGTCGTGCCCTGGGGCAGTCCAGCACCAAATGCTAGGCCATTCCCCTCTGAACAAGAGTACCAACAGCAACCCCAGACACGTGTTTCGGTCTGGTTGAACCTCATCAGTAGGGTGTAGCTGTGCCTCTATAAGAATAGTGAGCAAGGGGTCCACGTCTGGATCCGCCTAGTAACTTAGGGTGAGACCCAAAGTTACTTGAAATATGCAAATAACAAGGGGGGTCCTGGGAGACTCTCTGCCAGACATGAGTCCTGGTTACAAGAGCCTTACCCAGAGTCTTTAGCTCACTATCTTTCACAGAGGAGAAATATCCTAAACATATCAGTATTTGTCCTGCCCTGGGGTAGTCCAGTACACAAATGCTAGGCAATTCTCCTCTGAACAAGAGTACCAAAAGCAACCCCAGACACGTGTTTCGGTCCACATACAACTTCTCTTTATTGGGGGCATGTCCCCACTCCTTTCACTTATGGCTACCCTTGGCCGAAGAGCAGATCACAAGTAGAAGGGGCAGAGATTGGAAAAAACTAGCCTGACGTGCAAAAACCCAGCTTCCCTCTCCTTGCATTAATTCCCAGGACCCCTTATCACTGAACCTGCAGAGCTCTCCAACTCCCTCTTCGGCTCATCTTTTAGTGGACAATAAACTAACTATTCTCCACAGTGAGTCCACTCAGCAACAATATTTATGTGGCCTTGCCTTGCCTTCGCTGCTGAGATGCACGCTATATTCTGCTGAGCAAAACGTAGACTTTATTACGGTGATGGGAGATGAATGTCCAAGATGGCTGCGCACTGGCGCCATGTTATTTTAGCTCACATCTTGCATAAGCATTACAAACTCTCGTGCCAGCAGGTCTTTCCCCCATATCAGGAGGCTCTTGCTCCCGGAGCACCCACCACATTCGAAGCTGGCATGCAAGATGGAGGCAGCAGAATGGTCCTTATTGGCAGAGGAGCGGGGAAGAGAGCAATATGTGGGCACATCTAGAGACCCCTCCATCACCCTCCAGCCATCAACTATAACCCTCATAAAATCTGCCCAAAAGACTTAATATGATACAAGTTAGCCCCATGTTCTGGACCTACAACAACCACAATAATCGCTGCAAATATTAAATGGGTCAAACAACGACAATAGTCATTGCAACCAAATCCTGGATGGGCTGCCCGCTTCAAAGTCATGGTCACTTGACCAGCCCTCAGCGTCAAGTCAGGCTTTTTTCTTCTTTTTTTAAGATTCCCAGCTAGTCTTCCAGCTCGTGTGGGTAGGTGATTCATTAGAGCTGGACAAAGTCTGTGAGGGAGGTTTCACCCTTCAGGCCGGCCATTCAAAGCATGGCCATGACCCTCCACCAGCAGTTACAAAGTAGCACAGTAAGCCTTACAATAGGTCAAGTGCCGTTATCTAGCCTTTCTCTTCCTTTTAGAAAGAGCCTTTTTTAATCCACAATATCCTTGCTCATATCTTTGAAGGACCACATTCTGCTCTTCGGATCTCCCCAAATTAACTCCCCAGATCTCTTGTTCCCTTAGTTATTATCTCCTTAATGGGTTATGTTAGGAGCTTAACAATACATTGGGCCTCATTCAGAGTTTGGAGGTAGCCATGGTGCTATTTGCGGCATGGCTGCCTCCAAAATCGGTCCGACTCCGGTCTGGTGAAGGGAGTAATTACCGGTCCACTCCGAGGTCGGCGGGACTGGTAATTCCCCATTCACCAGAGCCATTCCCCATTCCCATTTGAGCCCCCATAGGGCTCAATGGGAAGGTGGCAATAACGGTACTGTAAATTGCGGTACCGTTATTGACCCCGGTATCCCTTTGCGGGTCCCGTCCTTAACGCCTGGTAAAACCAGGCGTTAATGAAGGACCCGCAAAGGGATCTCAGAATAGGGCGCAAAGGGATTACCGCCACCAGTGTCATTACCGGTGCCCGGTATCCCTTTGAGCCCAGGTCGTAATGACCCCTATTGTCTTGGACTCTAATCCATGTCTGGTTTGGGGCCGAAAGTCCTAGAAGCTCTCTCAATATACAACAATTTGCCAAGTGGTAGGTCCAAGAGTTTAACCAAACAACCATGGTCCCTATTTATCTCAAATATATTAATAAAGAATGCATTAGATCTTCCACTACATTTTGAGTGATTGGACAACAATCCTCATTCAGTAAGCCATTTTTTCCATTTTGAGCAGAAACTAGCAAGTGGTAATATTATCAATCTTATCCATGTATAGAACGTTTTACTAAAGAATGGTTCACTTTAATTCAGATATTTGTAAGCCTCCAAAAGTGCTCTTGATTTCGAGGTATCTGCACAATAAATGACTAACTGCGACCCTCCTCAAGATCTTTGTTATAAACAACTTGCTGGGGTTGCTTCAGTGCATTTCTGGTCTGGAAGGTGATCTGCTCAAGCTTGTTGTTTAAGTTCGGATTCTTTGCCATGGTTGAGCTTTCAGCCCAGGTATTTCCATACAATCAATCAGGGCCTTCTTATAACAAGCCAGGGGAAAAGAGGTCAGAGATGTATCTAATATAATAGCCCTTACCCTCATAATATATCTCCCTCCAAGCCCAATGTAATCCTCTATGGAATATTTGTTTGGCGATGTTGCCAGAATGTACCAGACCTCCGACCCGTATAATGCTGCAGGGAGAGCCTGGACCTGGTAACTTTAGATAGCTGGGAGCACTGCACTCCTCCCAAATCATTTTGAAAACTCTGGATGAGACCACCATGTCTAGACAAAATTAAAACAAGTTTACCTTTCTTTGCAAACCATGTGCCAATTTTCCACACTCGAACGCCCAAAATATGAAAAGTTACTACGTTTCTATTGTTTCACCCTTCAAGGCAATATTAAATGTTCAAACTTTCCAGACCCTGCAGATTATATATTTTATCACAAACACAGTTTTTGAAATCAATAAAAAGTCATTATAAAGCCTGCCCTCTTAATATAAGGAATGTCTGAATTAATAAACACATTCTAAAGATTTGATCAAGAATACCTACAGTTTCTTGGAACCTGCTTGGAGACCAGAAAATATCTCTCTGTTCGCAACCCAACTTTCCAGTCTATTCAAAAGAATTCTGGCACAAACCTTGGCCCTAGTATTGATCATTTAAATTGGCAGATATTTTGAGAGATCCATACAGTCTCCTTTTTAAAAATACAGGCATAAGACCAGCCCTTCAGCAACTCTTCAGTATTTCCAAACTCGCATTCATAGCATTAAATATTATGAGTAAGATTGGTACAAATAATAGGCTCACTTTTGAACAAATGAACTGTGATTCAGTTAAGGGCAAGAGCCTTACCGATTTGTGTGTGTCTCTTTAATGCTAGAGAAATCTCAAAGGTCCAAGCATTTCCTATGCAACAGCTGCGGTTAAAAGTGCGGCTGTCACACTTAAAGAAAAAATCATGACAGAGTCAGAAATGACCCGGTCACCATTTATGCCATAACCCACTCTCCCCCCCTCCCTAAAGGAGCAGGGGAATTACCCTAATTGCTGCTAATTTAAAAGCGCATCTCGTTTGTGAATTTGGGATGCGCTTTTAAATGTGCAGAATTGCCCCCTTTGATCAAACGCGCAAAGGGGGATAAAAGCATATAAGATGTGCTCATTCAGATGCACTTTGTGATTTGGGCTGCTCCTTTTTTTGTATCAAGTGAGGAGATGCCTTCTGGCATCTCCTCACTTGTGCTAAAAAGGTTTTGAGAATCTGCCACTTTTCCATCCCTGTTTCCATCCTCTGTCCTTAACTCATTCAGATTGTTAACCTCTCTCTCTCTGTGTGCTGGAATCTTCCTTGCCTCTTTCAAATCTGCAACTGTCCTACCCCTTTTGAAGGAACCTCTGGCCAAATGTCTTGGTGCCCAGTTCCTGCATTATTTTAAGGTCCTTGAGCAATCGTCTTCCACAGAATCAGTATGTACTTTGAAGATAAGGGCCTTGGAGATTCACTTCAGTCTGGCTTCTGAAGTAAACTCTCCACTCAGGCTGCACTCATGCATGTCTTCAACTTCCTCTTTGATGATCTCCACTCAAAGTTCTCTGTTATACTGATTTTTAGTTTGGGCTATTAGGTGGCGCTGAAAGCACGACCGTTAAGCCAAAACTATTTTGATTAAAATAAGAGCTTTAACATAAAAGCTTCTACTAGGGGCTTTGAATGAAGGTCTGTAATGTGTTTCCAATGGAGATGGCATTTGAGGAGGGATACACAGTTGTTAGGTTATTAAATCCCTTCCATTCCCTGTCCTATGTATTTTTAAAACAGCTAAAGTAATTTGCATGAGCTTGTTTATTTTGTACAGTAACAAACAACATGTATCTTTAAAATAGCTAAAGTAATTAGCATTTAGGGAGTGTTTTTTTGTTGCAGTGACAAACATGTTGGATCTTTTTACTTGGTGTTCTGGCACTCTGCACACACGAGCATGATCCGTTTTTCACCTGTGCCATTGATTGCTGTAACTGTGAGGTTTGGAAAGTTCCTGTTTGCACGATGAACGGTGTATCCAGTCAATGTTTTGATTTTATGTGATTTCATTAAGTTGCTTTTGAGTCTATTATTACTAGTAAATGCACAGTCCTAGACATTTGGCAGGTGGAGCTTTCCCTATTTTAAAAAAAAATGCTTTGCCATTTATAGGTTATACAATACAGAGTGTTGAGCATCAATCAACACTGCAGTACCAATTTTATTATGGTAAAAAGTCCAATTTACAACACAGTAAACAATAACTGTCTTCATTAGCTGCGTCCGAATTACTATCTTGCTCTGAACTTGTGTGGGTGTGGTTTCAGTCCAATTTTGCTTAGCCTGTGGGTGGTGGCATGGACGGGTTGATGTCCCATTGGTTTAAATTGTTACGCGCATTAGCAGTTACATCCGTGTATTCATGGGGCATGTCATCAGACAGGAGGAACATGTCTCTGATCAGGGCTTTCCATGCTTCAAAAGTGACTCTGACATCTCCTGTGTTACCAACAGTCCCTCAGCCCCAAGCCTCTATTTCTGCTGCAGCCCATCTCTCCATTTCCCCTTTCCACCGTACATATAGCGGGCCCGCCTTCGATTTCCATGCCATTGCGATTGCCCTTTTTGCTAATATGCATGCCATGCCCATTAATTTCACAATATGTTAAATTTTGCTCAGCCAGGGATACGTGCCCAGAAGACAAAGGGCCTCATCACGACTTTGGCGGTAACCCTTAAATCTGGCGGTCGCGCTATTACCGCTGGATTTAAGGGTCCGCCAAATCAGGACTTCGCCGGATTTCGCCCCAGCTCTTGGCAGGGGGGAAATCCACCGAAAATTTGTGCTATTACCGCCGGCGGGAAATCCGTCGGCGGTAAGAGGGCAAATTTTCCCCATTGAGCCCAATGGGGAATGGGGCATTCCCGAATGAGCTCAATGGGGAATGGGGAATTACATTACCGCCAAAATCGTGATCCGGCGCTATTAGCGCCAGGGAGTTCGGCGGTAGGGCTAATACCGCCAGCGATAATACCGCCGGCGTTACTGCCAAAGTCGTGATCAGGCCCATTCTTTCGGGGACCAGTCATACCTGGTGACTCCAGCTTTTGTACATGTCTGTTCAATTTTTGCCCAGAAGTTTTGTACTTTCCTGCATCCCTAGAACATGTGCATCAAGTCAGCCTCCTCACTACCACACCCCAGGCATGCCGACCTGGTTTGTTTGTTGAAGCTTGCCACCCTCATCGGGGTCATGTATGTCCTGTATAGGACATTCATCTGTATTAACCTGAACCTAGCGTTTCTGGACACTTCTTTGGGGTGGATCAGAGCTCTCTCCCATTCTTTGTCTGTAATAGCTACTCCTAGGTCCTTCTCCAATTTAGCCTTCAATGTGATGTTGCTGGGGTTCGGCCTGTCGTTAAGTTGGGCATACAATCTTGACACTGGCCTCCATCCGTCACTCAGGTTATATAGTTCTGTTACCAGGGGGTTCATTGTTGGTTCTTCCGGCCATTCGTCCCAGTTTGTTCTGACTACGTGTTTAATCCTCTAGTACCACAGAAATTGACCCCTCGGTAGCCCCTCTTTTTCATACAATAATTCAAGTTCTTTGAATGATCCCTGCTCATACATGTCGCCCCAAGTATACAAGCCCAGCCTTTCCCAGAGTGTCATAGTGCATAGGTCAGCGTCTATCATCCCTGTTTCTGCCATTATGGGCATTTTGGGTAAGGGTGCACCAGGCGTAGGGCTGATTTGGCCCTGTTCCACACCTTCCTACCCAACACCACTAGCATGGGGGTGTGTCTCATGAGATTCTGTGGGAACCATAGAATTTCTTTCAAGTGTAATGGAGCATTCAGATCCCGCAAGAGGCCTGTCTCAGCTGTGACTTCATCTGACAGCCATCTGGTTATGTGGCTCAGCTGTGCAGCCAGGTAGTACCTTTCCAAGTCCGGGAGTTGTATACCCCCTTCCTTGTAAGGTAGGGTTAGTGTAGTCAGGGCTAGTTTGTGGCATGTCGTTCCCCATAAAAAATCCTGACCAGGGCTTCCAAAGTTCAGAAGAATGGCGGCCTGATATAGTAGCTGACATTTTGGAAATAATATAGAAACCTAAGCAGAATAATCATTTTAGCAATCGATGCTCTGCCCCTCACTGACAGTGGTAGTTTGGACCAGAACTTCATTGAGTTATGCAGGCCCTGTATCACAGCCACTGTATTGTGCTTATGTGTGAGTCCTGGTGTGTGCCTAATTTTAACCCCCAGATACTTGAACGAATCCGGTTGCCATTGTATTCCCACCCTTGGTAGGTTCCCAGGTTCTATCCCTCTCAGGCCCGCCAGTGGGTACATGCAAGATATTTGTCTGCTAAAGCGTATCCCAGAGTAATGGGCGAAGTTGTCAAGTACCTCAAGAACTGTTGGGGCATTGTTTTGCGGGTCCCTCAAGTAAAGCAGAACATCATAAGCGTAAAGTGATATTGCGTGATATCTCCCACCTACCTTTATCTCAGCATCATAGAACTGCTTTCTGATGTATATCGCAATTGGTTCCAGCCCTAGAATATAGAGCATGGGTGATAGTGGGCATCCCTATTTAGTGCCCCTCTGTATGTCCCAGGTTTCTGACACCATCTTGCCCGATTTTACTCTAGCCACCTGGTTTTTATATAGTATTTTAATCCACCTCACAAAGCCTTCCCCAAACCCGAACTCCCTCAGCACCTCTATCAACCATTCCCAATATATAGAATCAAATTCCTTGATGGCATCCAATGACATCACAGCCAGGTGTTCCTTTTCTTGCTGTGTTTGCGCCATAATATGTTGTAGCCTGCGTAGGGTAGCAGTTGTGTTACGGCCAGGCACAAAACCACTTTGATCTTCATGTATTAGGCCCCCTATCACTCTGGACAAATGCTTGGCCAGTATAGTGGTTAATATTTAAATATCGTAATTTAGCATTGCTAAAGGGCGATATGAGTCGCAGTCTTCTGTTGGTTTATTCGGTTTGGGTATTGGAACTATTAGTATTTCCCTCATACTTTTTGGCAGCGTTCCGACTTTGTATGCTTCCTGGAACACTTCCTGAAGTACTGGGGTTAGCGTTGATACGTACGCTTCGTCAAACTCAGGAGGGAATCCATCACTTCCCGGGGTTTTGCAAGCGGCCAATGATCTGATCACTTCTGCCACGTCTTCCGGAGTGATTATTCATCTAGAGCTTCCCGTTTCTCCTAATGTGTCATGAATATCTGCCAACGGAACCGAGGTGTTGTGTGCGTACAATTTAGTGTAGAAGACTGCAAAAGTGTCATTAATTAATTTTTGTGTCCTATGCAGTATCCCGTTCTCCTCTTTGAGCATGGTCGTTGGGTGCCTCGGGTGTTCCTGCATACCCAGCCATGCCAACAGTCTTTGTATTTGTATTTGTATTTATTTATTTGTATTGCGCACCTTGCCCGGAGCCTTGCGGGCGCATGTTTAGTAGGCAGTTACAAGTTGCAGAGGAGAAGTTACAGGTTCCAGGAGAAGAGGTTAACAGTTACATAGGTAGTGATACAGTATAACATGAACGGTGAAAATGACAATGATACAGTATAACATAACGGGTGAAAATGACATAGATAATAACAACAAAGTAGCAGTACCCAAGGTTACAGTAGAAGGGTACGCGCTGTGAGCAGTTACAAATTTACAGGATGTCTTGTTCCCGTAACCAAAGTTTAGCTTTGGTTTTGAATACGTGGCAAAGCGGAATGTTCCTTAGTGCATTGGGGAGTGAGTTCCAGAGCTTGGCAGCAAGGACCGGAAAACTTGACCCTCCTGCCGAGCGTAATTTGAAGCTGGGGATGTCCAAAGTGTGCGCCTGGGCAGCTCTCAAGGGTCTGGTGGCTGTGTGATGCGAGAAACGTGATATTAAGTAGGCTGGAGCTGCATTGTTCTGTGCCTTGTGTGTGAGCACAAGTGATTTGAGTGATATGCGGTGCAAGATAGGTGACCACTGGATGTTGCGTCTGATAGTGGCTATATGATTCCGTCTAGGTATGTTGAATGCTGCCCTAATGGCGTTGTTTTGTGTGACCTGTAGTTTGTCCAGATTTCTTTGGCTCGTCCCAAGGTATAGGGCATTGCAATAGTCTATTTTGGATAAGATGAGGGTTCTCGCGAGGGTCAGACAATTGTCTGGAGTCAGGAATGGCCTGCAGGCTGTAATCAATTTGCAGGTGTAGGACGATGCAGAGACAACTGCATTGGTTTGTCGTGTGAGGGACAGGGTAGAATCAAGGTAGATTCCTAGAGTTTTGGTGACATTGGCCACTTTGATGTCAATCCCGTCAATAGTGAAGGAATTGTAGTTGGCGTCAAGTTTCGCGAGTTTAGTTTGGGAGCCCAGGATGATTAACTCTGTTTTTTCGTCGTTAAGGCAGAGCCCATGATTGACCATCCAGGCCTGGATGACGGAGTAGACCGTATTAAGAGATTTTGAATCGGTTACAAAATCACCAGTGATAGGGATGAGTATCTGGGTGTCATCCGCATAATTAGTGTAGGAGACACCCAGATAATCAAGGATATCAAAGAGTGGTTTAGTAAACACATTGTAAAGGGTGGGAGATACACAGGATCCTTGTGGGACTCCACAGGGGACGTGGGAGGGGTCAGCCGCTGCTAGTGGAGAGAAGACCCTCATGGTTCTGTTGGCAAGGAATGAACTGATCCAAGAAGTGGCTGCTTCCGAGAAGTGGGCGGCGATTTTGAGATGATGACAGAGAATTTGGTGGTCAACCAGGTCGAAGGCAGCTGAGAGATCAAGGAGGAGCAGGAGTGCCAATTTGCCCTTGTCTTTCAGGTCCTCGATTTGGGTTTTCAGGTCCAGTAAAGCTGTCTCAGTGCCATGCCTGGGACGGAAACCAGATTGTCTCAGCCCTAGTAGATTGTTGCGTTCGAGATACTCCTGGATTTGGAGATAGGCTGCGCGGTCAAGGATTTTAAGCAGGAAAGGCACAGTGGTGATGGGCCTGTAGTTTGAAGGGTTGCTGGGGTCAAGATTGGCTTTTTTAATTAATGGTATGACCCAGGCATCCTTAAGGTTGTCAGGTACGGTGCTTGATTCAAAGGAGGCATTTATGAAGGAGGTAATAAATGGGGCGAGCTTGGGTGCGGCTTCCTTAATGATGACAGCGGGGCATGCATCACCTTGGCAATTGGAAGGTTTTAGTTTAGATATAATGATTTCTACTTCCTTGATGGAGAGGGGAGAGAAGCTGAATGGTTTGAAGTTGTGATTGAGTGCTTGTATTTTATAATTCAGGGTGGTGCTCGTTGAACTTGAGAGGTAATTTTTTTTGCTTTGATTTTAGTTTGGAGAGTGGTTAGTCTTCTGGGTTTATCCCCTTCCTTGTGCATTCTGGTGGTTCTGGTTATGTAGTCAAACTTAGATAGTCGCCCCCACGCCACCGAACATTCAGTCCTAGCCTCCGCTAGCTTTGCTTCTTCCGCTTTGGTCCCCAGGTTAGCAGCTTCCATCTGTTTTATTTCCTCTTCTTGCTTCTCTAGTTCCCCCTTCAGCATTTTTCTAATGCCTCCTGCACCTGCAATCATTTCTCCTCGTATAACTACTTTCAGGGCGTCCTTCATCGTGCTCCAGTGATCTACACTGCCTCGATTAATTGTGATGTACTCCTCTAGTTTGTCCCCAAGTTCCCCTCTAAATGTCTGATCAGTAAGCGCTTCCATGGGCATTCGCCATAGCGGTATGGGGGGCCTGGGACCTGTCATCACCCAGTGCATGAGCAGGGGTGAATGATCAGAAATTGATCTACCCATATATTGTATTGATTCCACTTGTGCCAGGTGCATTTTGTTAATAAAGAAATAATCGATTCTCGTGTTTAGGCTATGTGGAGAGGAGTAGTGCGAGTAAGCCTTACTGCTGGGTGACATTCCCTCCAGGCATCCACCTGACCTAGTTGGTCCAGCATGGTGTTCAGCGCTAGCAGGGCCGCCTCCGCCCGGTTTTTAGGTGGTTCAGATCTGTCTAGCTCCAGATCTTTCACGCAATTTAAGTCTACGCCCCAAATATGCAAGTCCTCTCGGTGTTGAGTGATTTTATTATAGAGCATGTTGAGATGTGCAGGAATACCATGGTTGGGAAAGTATGAGTTCACTATACAAATCTTGGTCTACTCAATAATGTCCCATAGTACCTGGTATCTACCTTTAGTGTCTGTCTCGGTACCCAACACTTTAAAGGGCATCCCAGGGTTAACCCAAGTGAACACCCCCCCCCCCCCTCGGTATTTGGAGTAAGTGGCTCTATATCCCTGGCCGCCACAGCATTCCTTCAATTTAACCATGGCTTCTGCCGTGAGATGGGTTTCCTGGAGCAGTGCTATGTCCACCCTTTTCCTATGTAGATAGGATTTGATTCTGTTTCTGCATAAGAAGATGCCCATTCCACGCACATTCCATGTCAATATTTTAAGTTGTGTTGCCATATTCAGCCACGGTCACACCTGGGAGTCCCAAGCCGCCCCCCTTCGTTTGCCCCAGGCAGTCACAATCGAGACCCCCCTGTCTCTGCCCAACCACACACCTATTCAGTTGTGTATTTTGGACATGGACCTTCCCCAACAACCATTTTTTTATCTTGAAGACATTGGAACAATAAAGAACAACAACAACAACAAGTAACACTAACCAAACAGTCGCGCCTGTCGACTGCATTACCACTGTCTGGCCTAAACATTGAACATAAACCAAACATTTACGCCCAGCAGCTGCGTTGCAACTGCAGTGCTCAGGCCCCCTCGCGCTGTCAATTCCCATCGCGGGTTTCGAGCGCAAGTGTTCTCGTGCTGGCATCAGGCCTGCACTAATCGTTCCGTGGGTTTGGGCTGTGTGCTTAGTTGGGGAGACCAAGCCCAGGACCCAGCCATTCAATTGCATTATGGTGTTTAAGTGGTCTTACGCTATCGGAGTACCACACCTTCTTTGGCGCCCAAGCATAGTTATGGCACTGCGCTCCCTTTTCCATGTCTGCGTTGAGTTCTCTCAGGTGGCCACTTCAGCTCCATCCGCTAGGTTATTGTGCTCCATCCACATGGTGGCGGCAGCTGGTGCCTCCAGGAATACTGCTTGTCCCTTGTGTATCACCTTTAGTCTTGACAGGTAAAGTAACATATATGTCAAGTTTAGTTGCCTGAGCCTGGCCTTAATTGGTACAAAGGAGTTTCTCGCCGTTTGTACTGCTGGGGTGGAATCAGGATAAATGGTTATTTTGGAGTTGTCTCGTTCTATTATTCCACCCTCTCTGAAGTACTTGAGGATAATCTCTGTGTCTTGGAAGTTAAGGATCTTTGCGATCATCGGGCGAGGGTATGAGGCCGGTGGAGGTCGTTTTTGGAGGGCTCGGTGGGCCCTCTCCACGGCAAAGCCTTGCGACAGCCTGCCGGCGCCAATTTCTTGTTGTAATAAGGACTCTACATATCCTGTCGGGTTAGGGCCTTCTATCCCTTCAGGCACTCCCAGTATCCTGATGTTACTGCGTCGGGCCCGCCCTTCCACATCTTCGGACCTCGCTTCCATTGTAGCTATTCTTTTTTCCAGCTCAATGACTTTGAGTTTCAGGTCCACAGTGTTCTCTACAGTTTCCTGGATTACTGTTTCAGCATTGGTGACCCTCTCCATTAGGTTGTGAGCATCTTGTCGCATCAGTTGCATGTCAGACTTGACTTCATCTATTTTGGTATCGATGAAAGATCTAAGTGCAGCTATTGCTTCGAGTACTTGTCCGTCTCTGCTACCTCCTTCTGGCAGATTTTGGGTGTCCATGGCGGTTGTCCCATCTTTCTGTGAGGTGTGAGGTTTGTCTGCAGTGAATGAGTCCATTATTGTTGTCTTGATTTTGTTTTTGGAGGGCAGCGACAACCAGGTTTTAGGCATCGTGAGCTGTGCAAGTTTGATGCTGGGAGTAGTTGTGGGGCGCCATTCGCAGCTTTTGTTCAACGTATTGGGTAATCGTGTTACGCCTCAGGTGTTCACTCTCTGCATTTTTGCTGGCTCTCTGTCGATGGTGGGGCTGATGTGATTCGGGCCTCCCTGTCTGCTCTGATCATGGGCTGCGCAGCCGCCCTCGCAGTGATGCCTCACAGGAGCTGGGTGAGGTTATCGGGTTATGCTCACTACTGCGTTACCCAAGTCTCTTCAGCTTGTGTCAACCCGCAGTTTCCCGGTTTAGTATCGGGTCTTAGGTTTGTAGTGCTGCCTTACAAGGTTGTGACTTTCTTGTGTACTATATCTCGTGTGGAGTGCTACTCGCACGGCTCTCAGCTGCGTACTGCGTAGTATCAACACATGTGGTTTAAGGTCGTAGCAGTCCGCCTTCGCCAGTGTGCTGCACTGCGTGGGAACCGCTTAGTTCCATTCAGAATCTCTCAGTGTACCTCGTAGGCTGACACTGCTGCCCGTGTCTGTGCTGAGCCAATCTGTAAGCCCACTTATTCACTGCTCTACCTAGTACTGAGGCCGTTGCGTCCTGCAGTGTACTGTCCTGTCCAGTGTTCGCAGTTACTGCATGCTTGATCTTATTTTCAGAGTTCCATATGTGCTAGATTCGAGGGTTATGTAGTGTGCAGGCTTGTTGTGGTGTTTTTGTGTTTACTATGTCAGGGTTTACTCCTGGGCAGGCTCCTATGTTTCCACTAGTTCGCTTTGTGTCTGTCAGGTTATCACACTCCCTCCATTGCCTCGTCGCAGCCTGTGTTACGCGCTTATCAGTGATCTTCAGTTATGTCTATTCCCAATGAGAGGCTCCCATGCAATTTGCAGCTCACCTTAAACCTTGTTGTTTTTGTCGTTTGGTGCCCTTGATTCCGCTTTATGGTTTTCCGTTGTGCTGGGTCGTTGTGGCGCTGTTAACTCGCTTTGTTGTTGGGGTTTCCGCTCCACTTGGACCTCCAGTCTCATGTGTTTCGTATTGCGGTGGAGAGTTTTCCCCAAACCACTTATGGTTGCCTACAGGCTGTTCAACAGGTCGCAGGGGTCGTATCCGTGGCCAGCGCCGCAGCCCCCGTCCCTCAGTGTCTCCCTGTGTCTCAAGTGCGACCCGCACTGTGGTCCGCCCGAAGTCCCAGGCAACTGCTGTTTGCGGTGCCTCCTCGATGTAGGAGCACCACTCCCCCTCTGGTGTCTTCTTTTCCGCCACCCTCCTAGTCCAGGTGGGTTCTGATCAGAGGCTACGCAGCGTTCGTTCAGCAGGACAGCGGGAGCGCTCCGCCCTTCCCCCCTTATCTCCGCAGGCTCTCGGTCGCGCCCGCCATTTTGTGTGGTCCGGTGGGGGAGATCATTGCCGAAGGTCCAGTTCAGCTTCCTCTGGTGCGATTATGTCTGGATTTGTTGCAAAAGGCAGTGGAAGCGCTTTATCTTTCGCTGTGTGTTCTCTGTAACGCTTAATATAGCGTTTGGCCGCCAATACTGGATCAAATGGCAGGATCACGACTGGAGCTCTGTGCCAGTGCCTCTTTACTCCATGAGCACCAGGCCATGCCCCCGTGGAGCTTTCCCTATATGTAAGATTCAGATTAATTGCTGACTAACAGAGGCTGGGTAAGTAGTATGTTGCACACATGGCTGACCATTAAATGATATGGGGTTATCAGTGGCATTGATGTATGGTCTATGGAGTAGCGGACCATGCACGTGATATGCACAACATTAGGTGTACCTTAATTGAACTTGGTGGTTGATGTTACTGGCTTTGTCTTAGTTAATTGGTATTGATGTGAGGCATGGTGTTCAACTGGTCTGGCACTGGTGTCTAGTTTAGATGTCAGGTTTTCTCCAAGTCACCAGGTGTAATGAAACAGTACTAAAGCATGTTTTATCCATAAGTAACTCCTTTAGGGACCAGTGTGGGTAGGGAAATTTGGGACTGCTGTGATTAAGACTTATACCAATAATATGTTTTCTAATTTATTTTGTTTTCATGGCATATGAGGAGGTACATGTGATGCACTTACCATTGCCGCAGGCCCATGGTCAGGCTTCTCTTCTGCGGCCGCCTCCCCGCCGGATATGGGGCCATCCTGCCTCACCCACGGGGGTCACTGGGGCACCACGGGTTTCCCGCTCAGCCTCCCCTGTGTCTTGGGCTTCCCTGCCGTGTGCCGGGGGCTACGCCTGCACAGTGTTCCATGGAACGAGATTGGAGGTTGCCATGGCGCCTCTTAGGCGCTCAGCGAGCACGCCATTCTCCCGCTCACGTGACCCGCACCAGTCACGTGATTGTACAACCAGGAAGGAGCCCATAAAAGAACCAACCAGCCTTTCATTATTGCTTCTCAGCGTTCCTATGAGTGGCGTTTTGATTGTTTCCTCGTTGATTCCTGTTTTTTGGTGCACTTGACCTTGGCTTCGTTCTTCTGGATTTGTCTCTTGGATTTTCCTCTGGATTTGGCTGACTTGTGATTTTCTTCGGGTTTTTTTAACCCTGGCTTTTTCTCCTGGATTGCTATTTTGGATTTCCCTTGTGTTCTGGTGACCTGGACTTTCTTCTGGTTAAAGAAGGTACTTTGGGCTCTGGTTTTCTTTTGAATTGCTCCCTTGGAACTTACCATTGGAACATTATTTCTTAGGAACAATTACTGTGAACATTTAATTAATTCTGCGCTCTTATCTCCTGAGAGAAGGTTTTCCGACTCCTGGGTTTTTCCTTTCCCTCCTTCGATCTACAGCTCTGTTTCAATCATAATAGTGTTCTGCAGATTGTTGGTGTCCTAACCGTGCCCTTTCCTTTTTTAGCTACCTGAGGGCTTCAGTGCTGCAGTCCCAGTCCACCTGTGGCCCCAATAACTGGTTAGGGAGTTGTTTTATCTTCTCTGACTGGTGCTTGGGGACGGAAGTATAGCCCACTTGGGAGACCACGTCTTGTCAGTACACAAAGCTTGTAGGTGTTTGGTTACTTGCCTACTGTAAGGAAGGCATGGCATCAATCAATGTAGACAGACACAAGTGATCACAGTTCAAGGGTGTTTATTGAACTTCAATGGGTTGGTAAAATGCCTACGTAAACCTAGATCTAAGGATGGGAGCAAGCTACGACCATCAAATAATAATAACGCAGTCCTAGTGGACTCTGTCAAAATAAAAGGGTCCATACTAATAAACCTATTGTCAATCCTTCTAAATACAACATGGTGTGGGATAACAATGTACAAAAAAGAAAAGTGTTCAGGAAATATGTCAGGATAGTTGAGTAGTTAGCTTCCCTTCCCCACGTTTTCAGCATGTGGTAAGGTGGCACATGCAGGCTTCGCACAAACTCTTGCGTTTTGGCCACAAGGTAACAGTTCAACACATAGGCATCAGGGCCTTCTGCCAAAGTCTCTTTCACAATGACAATATCTTAATGCAGAGGCCCTGATGCAGCATACAATAAATAACACTTTCTTTTCTTTGTCAAGGTTTCACTTTCACAAGTTCAAGACTGGTCTCCGTCCTTTGGGCTCGGACCACAGGTACCCCTCGTTCGGGCTCAGACCCCTTTTCTACAATGTTCACAATTTGGTCTCCCTCATTCAGGCTCGGACCATGGATCCCCCTCATTCAGGCTCAGATCCCCTTTTGATACCAGAATCGAAGACTTTCGAATGTGCAATGGGTTTTGCTTAAACCGTCGCAGGACCACTTAGATTCACGTCACACAATTTAGACTTCACATCAATCTTTTCTTTTGTTTCCTTTTGTCAAGATACCGTACAGAGACCTTCTATTGAGCACATTCACAGCGCCGGATCACTCTGTCAACGGTATTGTATCTTTTCTTCTGATGTTCAAATATTCACCAGTAATTTAGCTTCACTCGCATCTTTCATCACACACGTTTAACAATGTTCCTTCTAGCGCTCACTTTACAATGTTGCTGCTTGCAACCTTGACTTCAACACAGACCGGTCTCCCCAACTCACCGGCTGTATTGTTCTCTGCCGCTTTTTTGTTCTTGGAGCCAAGGGCAATACCACGGTGTCTATTACTCCTCCCTGCCTTGGTCATTTATGCGGGAGGACCCTTGTATCTCTGACACACAACACAGGATTCTTTAGCCTTGTTTCCTGGTCTTACATTTTCTGCCTTGAAGGTTTCCTGAAAGTAACGGCTTCCTGTAAATGAGGTCAGGGGTGTTGCCCCTCTCATGAACCTCTCGTGCCTGGCTGTCTTTCTCCCCTCATTCAACTGCCAACTCGAAACTGCTGTACCTTTGTGTGTTTTGCCTCGCTCAGAGTGTACTCTCGTGTTCTGCCTTTTATCCATGTGAGGAAGTGTAATGGAAGTCAGGTGTGAGTGATTGTCGATGAGTAACTGACCTCACCTGACCATAGTATTGGGACAGGTCATGTACCTGGCTCAGGTGTGAGTCTGTTTTCCATGAGAAAATGTTCGTGCAGGAAAAGAGGGAGGGGAGTTTGAGTTTCTAAATATCCCATCGGATAGGATGGGATAAAGGTGTTACAGGGAAGAGAGGGATACCACGTCTCACCATCCGGTGTCCTACTGCCACTCCCTGAGGACCACTCACCGAGGTGATCCTCCCGCACTGGTCCACCCCCAGGGTCTGGATACCAAGGTGATGGCAGTACCCTGGCCACCTGAGAGAGAGATCGGCGGGGACTAGCAGGTGAGACACCTTGAGGCTTCTCAAACTGCCCATTGACTGCCCATGGCCATGCTAGGTTACCAGTCAAATGGTCGAAAACATTTGGTCGACAGACAATTTGGTCGACACCATTTGGTCGAATGCCAAATGGTCGAATTTATTTATTTTTTTTTTTTTACCCATTTTTTGGTTTTTTTGGGGGGGGGTCCCCCCCCCAACCCCCTTTTTTTTCTTTTTTATTTTTTTTCCCCACACGAAAACCCACAAAACACATATATATATATAAAAAAAAAAAAATTCGACCATTTGGCATTCGACCAAATTCAGTCGACCAATTGTCTGTCGACCAAATCACTGTCGACCATTTGACTGGACACCGCCATGCTAATCACTATGGCCATTCCCACTTATTTCTTGCCCCTACCCACCCAAAACAACTTCTCATGGGAACTCTTTGATCTCACCTTATTCAAGCCTTCCATTCAAACTTTGCACTCAAAGTGCGTGCCAGTGTTTTGTCAAAGCAGGCTTCTGAGAGTTAATGACTTAATTGGAGCTGTAAACATGCTACTGGTGTAATATAAATGTCTTAACTAGATCTACATTCAGCCACTCAATTATAAGCACTATGCGTGTCCTTCACTGAAGTCCTGTTAAAAACAACCGTTGGCAAAGCCAACAGTTTTGGCTTGTGTACAAGTATTAGGCATTTGACAGGTACTGCTGTTAGATGCCCAGGTACTCGCACCATTTTACACCTGCTACCCTCAATGGCCAGTTAATACCACTGCGGCAGGTCCTGCCAAGTGTCTTTCCCATGCCTACGAAAAAGCCCAAACTGTTGACATTGATAATGTTTATTTGACCTCGTTGTTGCTTTTGACACTGTCAACCTCTCCTCTCTCCTCACTCTCCAATATCTCAGGCTTCACAAATATGCTCTCATTTGGATTACTACCTAGAAATGCACATATCACAGTTAAGGATAGTGCTACAGGGTGGAAAGCAATTCTGAAACACACTGATGGGCCTCCCAAAATCCATATACATTTTAGACACGCTTATTCATGCAATTCACCCCAGGTAAAATAGTCATTCATTTAAAACAATAGACACAGTGTAAGTAAGAACTCACATTTCTAGGAGTGGAGAGCATGACTGTAAAAATGTATTACAAAACTCAGGTAAGCGCTGAAAAAACAATTCTTGGCCTAGAACTCTCTGAATCATAGCTGCTTACACGGAAATGTCCAGAAGCAGGTAGAAACCACCAAAGTCACTTTAATAGACTTTAAAAGACCTGATGATCGCTCCTTTATATTGTCATAGAACTTGCAAACCTCTGATCACACCCCTCTATCTGTTGGCATCCCCAAAGATGAGTCATTGCACCTCTTCTCTTACCCCTCTCTACATCTGCCTAAACAAGACTCATCTCATCCTTTAGCTTTCACTATCATCTCTTTGCTGACAACACTCACATTTTTTTCTCCTTTCCCTCCTCCACCTGAGATATCTCGGAACGAATTTCAACATGTCTCATTGCAGCCCATTACTTGATGGCTCTGCGCTGCCTCATGCTGAACTCTTCAAAAATGAAAGTCATCTTTCTCCCCGCTTCCAGTGCCATCCCTGCCCTCCCCTCTTATATCTCCTTCCTACCAGAACTTCTTGCTCTCGCTTAAGGCTAGCAACCTTGCGGTGTTCTTTGATAACAACCTCAGAATGCAATAATTCATAACTGCCACCAACTGTACTGATCATATTAACCTTCTAAACGTTTGGAAATGTCATCTATTTCTTACCTCTCTATGAAAAATCTAATCACCATCCTTGTTCAGAGCAAACCTGTCTACAGCTCGTGCCTACTACTCCTTGGTCATCCTCACTACTCCATCCTTCACACCTATCTGCACTCTCTAAAACCTATCCCAATCCACAATTACCTCCACCTACCAATACCATGCTGGTTGGCTCTCCATACACAACCAGTCCCTTTTTAAGTTTCTTCTGCTTGTCTACAAAGCTATCAATGGTCTTGCTCCTCAGTACCTGGCTGATTGTGTCTCTCTTATCACACCATCATGTTCCCTCCACACTTCCTCTGCACTCATTCTCACCTTCCCATGCAATCTGCACCCCCTTTCGCTTCTGCTCTTTCTCCCTACTCGCTCTGCTCCATTGGAACAATCAAAGCTAGCCCAACTGTGGATTGCTTAAAGGCTCTTAAAAGCTTGGCTTAAAGGTCACTTACCAAAGAAGAAGCTACCCCTGCCCTCCCTTACATTTTCCCTACCTGACCCCAGACTTCCTCCAGAACTACACAATACAGTAAATGTGTATATTTCTATAGAACCCCTCTTTAGTTGGAAAGCACTTGCCAACCTAGATTAATGTTATCTTTGTATGGCACCTGTTTCTTAAATTTTCTTTTGTATGTTTTGTTTTGTCACAGCTCTTTGTCCCACTTTGTTCACAATAATCTGGCTCACCACTTGTTCTCATCTTTGTGCTATTGTACAGACACCCTTCCGGGGAATGCCTCTGCTATCTGAAAATGTGTTATTGTAAGTCATTTCTGATAGAAATCAACATTGCTCTTTTTCAAAGAAATACACATACATCTCAAAGCCTTTTCTTCGAAGCTCTACATCTTTTGGCAAACCACAATCTTATTTTAGAAAAGTGAAATAAAGTGTTCTGTGTGAGAGAAGGGAAATGAGTGCTGCTGTACCTTTAACAGGTTTTTCCAGAAGGCTTTCCGTACTTCATTCCGGTGGCGAATGCGGAGCGAAAAGTGAAGTAAAGTGTTCTGCTGTGTTCCGCGGGATTCTGTGGGTAG
The DNA here is from genome assembly GCF_040938575.1 of Ambystoma mexicanum. Lineage (NCBI taxonomy): Eukaryota > Metazoa > Chordata > Amphibia > Caudata > Ambystomatidae > Ambystoma > Ambystoma mexicanum. The sequence goes on from NC_090922.1 coordinate 218,442,544, forward strand.
TGGGTACCCGATAACCCAAACAATGGTGATGAAAATTCTGGGAAGTAGACTGTGAGCCTGTCAGGCACTTGGGCTGTAAAAAGGCTGATGGCAATGGACTCAACGGCCTCGCAGGAGGAACTGCAGAAGGATTTGCAGGAGGAAGTGCCTACTATGCTCCAGATACCATTGGGGGAGACCTCGGGTTGGACATTGAGTCCCAATGCGTCTAGTTATCCTGCTGAGGTGAGTGCTGCGAGCTCCCCCTGACCTTGGGTTTCGATTGTGACTCTGGGGGCCAGCTTGTAATACCGTCTCTCCCCCCTACAGTAATGTCAGAACGCATTGTGCGGCAGCCATTGGGGTTGGGTGAGAGGGGATGACGATTGATGAACACCCCTTGTGTCCTATCAATGTGGAAGTGCAAATTACAGCATACACAGCTCACTACGACCATACTGCGGAAGCCCTTGATGGCGTGGGCTCAACTGACTTGCTATTCCCAGGAAAAGAGCCGTCCGCTAAATCCTGCACTGAACGCTCTGACTGTTTACCTGAGAATGATATCCCTCTGTGGGTGGGCTCTCCCCTCACTCCCCAGAAGACCTCGATGTGCAAACTAGCAGCGATACCCTCACTGAAACATGAGCCCGTGTGTGAGGGGGCTGGAGGGAATGGAGAGAAAACATCAAAACAAATGCGGATAGTGCACGCCGAAATCAGCCACAAAACCATCACAAAGACTGCTAATAATATAATGCTTGATCAATTACAAGGAGGCACCGTAGGAAGCACCCCAGTAGCGGCTGGGGATGGCCAACAGAGATTGGCGGACCAATACTTGCAGGGGACAAGTGAGTGGAAACACAAGATGAGATCTTGCTGTGCCTCTGATTTGTTTAGAGGTCCTACCGCAACCATTACGCCCTTGCCTGATGGACCTGATACAGCCGCCCCAAGGAAGGAAATGCTGTTGACCACTCCATTTAGTGAAAGCAACACAGTTGCTGCCATGTATAAAGCTCCAGCTAGTACAGTGCAAAATAAGGGGGTAGAAAGCAATGTGTTTAATCTCTTGGCGAGACAGCACTTCTTCTATACAAAACAACCACTGAGTGCAAGAACAAATAGTGCCGATGCCAAGCAATTTGAAAAGGGGATGAACGAGGTATCGGATGTTGCCTAACTTGAAAGCATAGTAAAAGCATAGTAAATATGGAAATGCAGAGTATGAATAGCGCAGATCTTAACGTCAAAGAGAGTAGACCTTCGCACCAGGAAGCCCACATATCATCAACCGAAAACAGGAAAAGAAATAGTGAAGAGACCTGCACTTTGGAGGAGTATATGGATGGAATGGAAGGATCGGCAGGTCAAGAAGTAAACAACAGCCTTTATACACCTGGACATGACACGGCCAACAACCTTTTGCATGTTGATATTTCACGTCGGAACAATAATAAGCACCCCCGCTTGTGCTCATCGATTGGGGACGAGACCAGCATCCTGTGTAGGGCAGAAAAATCGCAGAGGTCTATTGAATCTGGTCCGAGCACTGTGAAGATGGTGGAAGCCATGGACAATTCCACCACAAACTCAAACCATAAATCACCTACAGGGTTTGACCCTAACTTGATAGCGGCTTTATCCACTACCATGGCGCCATTCGTAAAGTTATATGAGACGGTGAGTGAGCAAATGAAAGATAACACCACAGTGTTGGCAATGCTATACTGAACAATTATCTTTATGGAGGGCTTCATCATGGCTATTCAAAATAATCTGGATACCCATTCGGCCCAGACTGCTAATATTCTACATAGCATCTTGGACCCTATTATTCAAGCAAAAGATGAAAAAAGATTGGAGAGACTTTCAACATCTACTTCCACATCTACTTCCACATCATATGAAGCTCATGGGAACAGAAATGGAGAATGCCTTACGGCAGCAAAGGGTGACCAACCAGCACTAAATACTGTTCCTGTGAAGAATGTTATCACATGCAGTGCTCCAAGCATGAGCACCCTGGTGCCCCTTGCGTACTGTTGTGAAACATATTGTCAGCTCGAGCTGCAGGTGACACATGACTTAACAACTTCAGAACTAGTGCAGTGACTACACAAGATGTTTCCAAGGATGGGACGGAGGGGGGGGGGCCCACTGCAATTATATTGGAGCCTGATGGGGTGTCATTAGTGTCCGAACAGATCCCTGCTCCTTGTCCCATTGCACTCCCAAAAAAAAATCAAAGGTCTATGATCTATTTGCATGGGCACCCGAAGGGAGAAATCGAGGGAGAGCTTGTCACTTGTTATGACTGTGGGTGGGACTGAAACCAAATTGCAAGTACCTAGGAACACACTTAAAACTAGGACCTTACTGAGGAAGAAACCCAAAAATACAAAACCTCTGATGAAACCAAGATCAAATATCAGCAAATCTTTTGTCAAAAATCTTTCGCTGCCGCCTAGGGAAGGCAGCATTAATAAGACTCAAATCTTGAGATCCATACTCCCTTGTCGGCCATTGAAGAGGGTGGAAGCATGCCGCATAGAGAGGTTACGGAGCTTTTACAAACTGGAAGTTCTAATTCAATTGAAGACCTCATGAACTTATCAACATACTCTATATCTGAAAACGAGGATCATGAGGAGATAAATATCGATTCCAGGGGGCCCTCTGACCAGTCACAGACAGATGCTTGAGGTTTTTCAGCTATTTTGGATGATTCTTTGTAGCTTACTAAAGCCTGCAATTACCTGAAAGGGAAGATGGGGGCAATCCATCCAAGGAATGATCAAGACAGAGGGAGAGTAATGAAGAAAGTTAACCTCCTGAACAACTCAAGCCTGAAGCCTGGCAGCCGCCTGCAAGCGACCGAGACTGATTCTCTACCGGTTAAATTAAAGGCGAATCGTGAAATGTCCTTTAAGGATCACGAACAGAAGGACGCTTTGGAATCCCCAAAAAATTTGACTCCTATTTTCCAAACCCTGGAGGAACGGAGAGGATCCTTAATCCAGGTCGAGAAAAAGCCAGAAAAAAAGCTTTAAACCAAAAAGATCTTTTGGAAACTCAGCTTCAAAATAGGAACAGAAAAACAACTCCAACACTTTGTGAAGTATATATCTTGCTTTTGGAAAGGCTCCTGCACATAAATGATGGACTAATCTTGAATAGGGCTAATGTTTTGAGGCTGCTACACCGTTTACCAAACCTAGAAGCAACCACTACTTACGATCTAAACACCATTGATTTTCCTGAAGAAGATCGCTTGGATCGAGTGCTTCTCCATCTGCCTTCAAGATTCATGAAACTCCAGCTATCGGATGAGGCCCGTGGTCTCCTGAACATGGGTTTTGACCTAAGGGAATTAACCATCAAAGAGGGAAGGAAGCTAGAAAGCTCCCGATGGTATAGATAGAATCCCAGAAGGGGATTGGATAAAATGAAGACATCATATAAGAACAACCTCGGCCGATTTGATACTGGGGCTAGTGAGGAGAACTGTTTGGATGAAGATGGCAAGTCCAAAGAGCCATTACTTATGATCACATTGGCGAATGATGGTGCCTCTTGGGAAACCTCGAGTGGTGAGCTCTGTGAAGACGAAAATTGGAGCTGGTTGGCAGGAGTATTAGCCTCTAAAACTAACAAAGCATAACAGCCCAAGAAAGAGGAGCCGAAGCGGTTGGTGATGGGAAGTTGGACTATGCAAGGCTTTAAGCACCTGTTTAATCTTGGAGATATCGACCTAGGGGTATATGACATTATTTGTCTCCAAGAAAAATGGCTGAGAAGAGCACCTGTTTTTGAAGGACGCACTGTTCACCTCAAACCTGGTATAAGGGGAGACCCATGGCGGGTCTCCTAATTGTGGTAAAACAGAACACGACTTTGGAAGTTTTGTCGGCTAGGAATATTAATTCGTATATCCAGGTGCTGACGTTGGGCCTGAGGGGCTGCAAGTCAACCCCCTTGAGAAAATTGATCTTGTTCAATTTATATTGGAACTCCCCAGCTCAGAAGTGCATTCAGTTTCTGGAAGTTGTGATGGACTTGGTGTATGAGGCACTGGAAGCCCGGCTAGATCAGTACATCATTATTTTTGGGGATTTAAATCTGAACTGTTTTGATAAACAGAAAATGTGATCGAAGACAACATGCTCACACGAACGGAAAACGAAGTAAGAGGCCTACGGTGGTGGCATGATCTCCTATTAAGAAACATCCACATACTCAATGGAAACACAAAGTGAGATATTCCATCAGGCTTTACCTGGAGTAATGATCGGGAGCAGAAAACATTACATTATTTCTTTGCCTCTGATAATATGCTGGGCTACGTACAACAGTTAATGGTAATACCAACAAACCAGAGCAATCATAGGATGTTGCAACTTACCTGTCTGGCACAGAACACAAGAAGTCATGAGTACTATCCTATACCCTTAAATTTAAATATGGGGAGAAATCGACTGGTTATCAAGACCGCAAAAATCAATCTCTTGTCTAGCAGACTGGAAACTGAAGTACGCAAAGACTGATCAATGCCTGGAGAGCCTGTCAGGGATTATCGCCAATTAATGTGTGTTTTCGCTGAACAGAAAAAAGAAAACCTAAGTTGAACTTTCACACCGGTGTACAGTTTTGATAAAATAGTGCCTGACAAGAAGAAATGCTTAAACTCTAAAGTACGGAGACCAAAAAAACTGGGTTTGTGCACATAATTATATTCTCATTCAGCGAGATGCAGAAAACATGTTGAACAACATTGAGGCCAAAAACACCTCTCAGTTTTGGCAGTGGATGAATGGTATTTTTTTCCAACAGGAGGCCCTTACACTTAACGCAGTATTTGCCCGTGTCTGGGAATTTCACTTTGGGACGTTGTTCCACTAGGCAGACCCTGCTTTGGTAAAAAGCTGCCCAGGATGAGTGAAGGGTGGACATTCGATACATCTAGGGAGGAGATCCTTTGCTTCATCAACAAAGCTAGCAATTCCAGGGCACCAGGCCCTGGTGGGATGTCTAATGCTATGCTCAAAAGGGATCCTGTGGGCATCATTTTTGTGGGTCATTTTTGATTATATCAAGAAAGTTAAGAGGGTTACCTGCTTCATGGAAAACATCAATCGCTGTCCCCATTTTCAAAAAGGGTGACAGGTCTAGGCCATCTAATTATAGACCAATTGTCTTGTTGGATGTGGCAGAAAAGATCTTTGCGGCCCTTATACTACAAGGTCTCATGAAGTGGAGCTTGGAAGGAGGACTCTATGACATCAGACAACCTGGCTTCGTGAAAAGAGTGGGCACGGCTCTGAATGTATTCTTGTTAAACATCTTGAAAAATCGGACAAAAGAGAAGAAAGGCACTAAGATCTATTTAGCTTTCATGGACCTTGCCCAGGCCTTTGACACAATACATTTTTAGTAAAAATGGAAGTGTCCGGTAGATCTCCTTGAAGCCATTAAAGATCTCTATTCTGAGACCTCGCTACAAATAAAATTGGACAAGGGCCTGTTGTCGAATCCAATTCCAACTGGAAGGGCCTTAAGTAGGGATGCACTTTAGCCCTGGTTCTCTTTAACCTGTTCATATACAACATCAACAAGGCTCTAACAAGTGTAAGAAGTTTTCCACCAAGAATAGCATCTTGTCCCTTGAGTACACTTGTTTATGCTGACGACCTGGTCCTCATCGATCAGACCCAGGTCAGATTACAAAGACAACTGGTCGCTCTGCAGGCCTATGTACACGAAAATGGTTTGAAGAGCAATACTGAAAAATCTTGCATCCTACTTTTGGAATCAGGGGGGCCTAAAGGTAAAAAGACTGCCTCGTGGTATCTGAATCGGCAGAAGGTATCACAGGTTACCTTGATGACCAACCTTGTTACACCTTTGCACCGGTGGTCGCTTTGGCGACAGCATCGGGTGTACAACACAATGCATTCCTACTCACCCAAGATGGCGGACGCCTCTGAATCTGATTGTGAAGCTCCCGCTGCAGAGGTTGCACGTTGTTTTCCTTCACGCCGCGACGATCATGTGACTCCATATAACCCGACCAGGAAGTTAAGCAAATGCGTCGCTACTTTCCAGATCGGCGCTTCGTAAGTTCGTTCCTAGGGAATCTGTTTCATGTTCCGTCCTCCTATCTATAGTTTTCTGTATCTAACTAACTGTGCTCTCTGCCCTTTCCTCCATTAGGCCATTTTCCGGACTCCGTCTGCTCACCTCCTCTCCCCTAAGGTCCGCTTCCAACCTAAAGAGTGAGTCTTGAGGGTTTATAGTTCCCTTCAATCCTCTCCCCATTCTTAGCTCAAATACTAACATCCGCTTCGGGTTTCCGGAAACTCTCTCTCTTTCCTCGTAGGACTCACCCCCTTCCCGAAGACTTTACACAGACTTCTCGAATCTCTCAACTCCATACCCGGAGTAAGTTAACATAGCTATTCGTATCAACAACAGACGATCGAAAGTGGAGAAAACTTACCTCTCCTTTCTTCCGTCCAGGACCAGCTTCGTCTGCACCGGATCTTTTGAAGGGAAGCTGGCTGATTCATCCTGAAGGTCTACAGTATCCTGTCATTACAACACAGGGTTTTTCTTCCCCGGAGGGTTTTCCCTGGGGACTGTGGTTCCTCCTCAGCTGAAGCTAACGGCTGGGAGGGAGCAGGGTTTCCCGGGAAGCCTTCACTATCTGCCTTGTTGCTGGTACGGAGTCCGCCCGCTGCCCAGGTTAGTGAACTGCATAATTGTTCTGTCTCATATTGGACGCATTGTAATAGTTAGCGACGCCTAAATATAGGAAATATCCTATCACAGGCTCTTGTGCAGACGGTGGACTCCGATGGAGCAACAAATGCAACAATTGATGGCTGCTATGCAGTCTATGTCTCTGGAGATGCAATCTCTAAAACAAGACAATGCTCAGTTAAGACAACAGGTCGCTCGAGCGTTTTCAGAAACTCCTCCTTATGCCTTGCATACCGATAAGTATGACGGAAACCCGCACAAACTCAAGGAGTTCCTGGATAGTTGCCTGGTTCAGTTTACCTTCAAAGCACGTTTTTTCCCTTCTGATAAGGACAAAGTAGGTTATCTGATATCCCACTTGGCAGGCCCTGCATTGGCCTGGGCGACACCCTTAGTCACCTCAGAAAATGCCATTCTAGACTCATACCCAGCCTTTACTAACAGTTTGCGGTCTATGTTTAGTAGGCAGGAAATTTCAGTCTCTACTCAGGAGAAACTGCTAGATTTAAAACAGGGAAATAAAGATCTTATGAGTTACGTGACTCAATTTAAACAGCTATCAGCTGAAACAGGGTGGCCGGATGACGGTCTCCTCACGCTGTTTCGCAGAGGTCTTTCCGAGGAACTGAAAGATGAAGTCTCGAAGGTTCCTCGTCCCGCCAATTTAGCCGAGATGATTGCGCTCACCATGCAGATTGATTACCGTCTCCATGAACGCTTCCATGAGAAGAAGAGAGGGAAACCCTCTCAACTATTCTCTAGTTCTCCTTCCCCGGTTTCTCGATCCCAGAAACCCGACGAACCCATGCAAATAGGAGTGGCCAGAGGCCCTTTGTCAGAGGGCGAAAGAGAAAGACGGATGAGTCAGGGCCTATGTATGTACTGTGGGGCTTCATCTCACATGCTGAAGGATTGTCCCGTCGTCCCTCCTCGTCGGACAAGGAATCCGATGCGGGGAAACGCCAAGACCCTGTCGTAAGGGGAACCACGGCAGGAGGTCCTGAAAGGAGTTCCCCAAAGAGACTTGGTACTTCTCTTAAAGAGGACATTACGGAACACACTATGTTAGTACTTCCCCTGATCTTGAAATTACCAGACTTAGAGCTACGTGGGGTTCCGGCATTGATCGATTGCGGAGCAGCTGGCAACTTTATTGATGACCAATGGGCTGCGAAGCATGGAATCATTAGATCCACCAAGACGTGTATAACACCCATTCAGGGGGTGGATGGTTGTCCCCTTAGTTCTGGACCCATTCGAGAACAGACTACTCCTCTTACATGCCTAATTTCAACCCACCAGGAGACGTTAGTTTTTGACCTGATAAAAACTGCTCATTTTCCCATTATTTTGGGCTTACCGTGGCTGCGAACCCATAATCCTTTTATAAACTGGAAGGCAGGAACTTTGTTTCTAGGTTCCGAATATTGTGTTTCCCATTGTCTTACTCAATCATCTGTTGGCATTCAAGCACCTTCCATGATGGTAGTACCAACCGAAGGCTCCTCGATTGGGATGGTCAGTCAGATCCCGAGGTGTCATCAACAATTTCAGTCCATATTTTCTCAGCCAGAATACCCTACATTACCTCCTCACCGTCGGGATGACTGTCATTTAGATTTGTTCCCTGATCAACCGATACCTTTTGGCCGAATGTACATCTTATCCCAACCGGAGAAAAAGGCTCTCAAAGACTACCTTCAGACTAATCTTCAAAACGGTCTTATAACTGAGTCCAAATCACCCGCCGGTGCTTCGTTATTCTTCATTCCCAAAAGGGATACAGAGGAACTACGGCCATGCATAGACTACCGAGGGCTCAATAAGGTCACCATCCCGGATAAGTATCCAATGCCGCTTATCCCAGACATTCTGGAAGCCGTTCAAGGGGCTTCGCTCTATACCAAGTTGGATTTACGAGGGGCATATCACTTGATTCGCATCGCCCCTGGCGACGAGTGGAAGACTGCCTTTCGGACCCCATTCGGTCACTACGAATATAGGGTGATGCCGTTTGGGTTGGCTAATGCTCCCGCTGTTTTTCAGCGCTTCATGGACCATCTATTCGCCGATGTACTCCTTCACTATGTAATCGTCTATTTGGATGATATTCTAGTCTTTTCACAGAAAATAGAGGAACACATCCGACATGTCAATTTGGTATTAGACCGACTTAAGGCCAACCAGCTGTATTGCAAACTGGCAAAATGCGAGTTCCACAGGAACCAAGTGACGTATCTTGGGTTCGTGCTGTCTGCCCAGGGGATTTCTATGGACCCTCGGAAGATCTCGGCTATATTAGATTGGCCTTCCCCTTCGAACGTCAAAGAGATCCAACGATTTTTGGGGTTCGCTAATTTTTATAGAAAATTCATCCCAGGATTCTCCGAGACCGTGCTTCCCATTACCAGTCTTCTGAAGAAGGGGAAGACTTTCGTTTGGGATGACCCTGCGCAGAAAGCCTTTTCGGAACTAAAGAATCTTTTCACGTCTGCTTCCGTTTTGCTCACCCCAGACCAGTCTCGACCATTCATTGTCGAGACTGATGCGTCTCACCATGCTCTAGGAGCAATTCTTTTGCAAAAGGACGAGTCAGGAGTAGAAGGACCAGTTGCTTATCTCTCCAAGACCTTCTCCTCCTCGGAAATAAATTATTCAGTCCTTGATAAAGAATTGCTGGCAATCAAGCGAGCCTTTGAGGAGTGGAGACATCTATTGCTGGGCTCGGCCTACCCGGTCGAGGTTCGAACCGACCATCACAACCTCAAAGTATTGCAACAAGCCCATACCACTAACAGTCGACAAGCTCGCTGGGCTCATTTTTTTCTACCGTTTCGGATAGAATTTACTTTCCTTCCCGGGAATCAAAACCTCCGAGCAGATGCGCTTTCAAGAAAGGATCCTCCTATCAAAAAGTTCCATTCTGAGCCTTTCTTTCCTAAAGCTACATTTCTGGCAACAGTGACTGATTTTCTACATATTGTCAGACAGGAAACGGCACGTCTAGATCCAATCTGCAGGAACTTACAAGAGACTCATTCGCTGACTCAGGAGAAGGGATACTACTTTTTTAAGGATCAGGTATTTATTCCGACCCCGACACTTCAGAAAGAAGTCCTGTTCATGTGTCATGACTCCAAGGCAGCCGGGCATCGAGGATATCAAAACACCCTTGAGCTGACTACTCGTCATTTTTGGTGGCCAGGGATAACCAAGGATGTCCAAGATTATGTATCAGCATGCACGGTTTGTCTACAGTCTAAGACTCCCAGGTATCCACCTTTTGGTTTACTCACCTGTATGCCAATTCCGGACAAGCCCTGGCAAGTCATTTCCACTGACTTCATTGTCGACCTTCCGTTGTCCTCGGGTTACACCACCGTTATGGTGACTATTGACTATTTCACGAAGATGGCCCATTTCATTCCTCTGCAAAAACTCCCTGGGGCTGCTCTTATGTCAAAGATATTTATTTCAGAAATATTCTCTAGACACGGTCTTCCTAACACTATTGTGTCTGATCGGGGTCCCCAATATATCTCGCAATTTTGGAAGGGTATTTGTCAATCATTGGGAATCAATAGAGCCCTTAGCTCAGGATATCATCCCCAAACAAATGGGCAGACTGAGCGCCTAAACCAAACACTAGAGACATATCTGCGCTGTTTTGTTTCTGCGGCACAGGATGATTGGGGAGATCTCCTACCCTTGGCTGAATATGCATACAATAATGCCAGTCATTCGGCACTAAAGACCAGTCCTTTTTACTGTTCCTATGGATTTCATCCATCCTTTGAACCGTCCATCTCTAAGTCCTCTGCCAATTGTCCTGGAATAGACAGTCTAGTCGATGGTATTCAGAAGGGTCAACAGCTCGCTCGAATAGCTCTGCAGGCCGCCCAAGATCGAGCCAAGAGGGCAGCTAATCGCCGTCGACTAGATCTGCCATCCCTTCAAGTCGGGGATGCGGTCTGGTTATCAGCCCGATTCCTCCCGAGACATCTGGTGCCGTCCAAGCTGTCGCCCAGATATTTTGGACCGTTTAAAGTGAAATCTTTTGTCGGTCCGGTGGCAGTCCGACTAGCGCTGCCTCCTTCCTGGGCCCGTCTTCATCCGGTCTTTCACGTCTCCCAGATCAAACTATCCGTGAAGGATAGATTTCAACGCACCCCTGCAGTTCGTCCTCCTCCGATGATGACTGATACGGGACCAGAGTATGAAGTGGCAGAAATTTGCGATTCCAGATATCACAGAGGCCGGTTGCAATTTCTTGTGGACTGGAAGGGCTATTCTCCTGCCGAACGGACTTGGGAATTGGCATCGGGGGTTCATGCTCCCTCGTTGGTTCGACGGTTTTTCAGGCGGCACCCTGGGAAGCCGGGTTGTGCGCCTCGTAGGAGGGGGCATACTGTTACACCTTTGCACCGGTGGTCGCTTTGGCGACAGCATCGGGTGTACAACACAATGCATTCCTACTCACCCAAGATGGCGGACGCCTCTGAATCTGATTGTGAAGCTCCCGCTGCAGAGGTTGCACGTTGTTTTCCTTCACGCCGCGACGATCATGTGACTCCATATAACCCGACCAGGAAGTTAAGCAAATGCGTCGCTACTCTCCAGATCGGCGCTTCGTAAGTTCGTTCCTAGGGAATCTGTTTCATGTTCCGTCCTCCTATCTATAGTTTTCTGTATCTAACTAACTGTGCTCTCTGCCCTTTCCTCCATTAGGCCATTTTCCGGACTCCGTCTGCTCACCTCCTCTCCCCTAAGGTCCGCTTCCAACCTAAAGAGTGAGTCTTGAGGGTTTATAGTTCCCTTCAATCCTCTCCCCATTCTTAGCTCAAATACTAACATCCGCTTCGGGTTTCCGGAAACTCTCTCTCTTTCCTCGTAGGACTCACCCCCTTCCCGAAGACTTTACACAGACTTCTCGAATCTCTCAACTCCATACCCGGAGTAAGTTAACATAGCTATTCGTATCAACAACAGACGATCGAAAGTGGAGAAAACTTACCTCTCCTTTCTTCCGTCCAGGACCAGCTTCGTCTGCACCGGATCTTTTGAAGGGAAGCTGGCTGATTCATCCTGAAGGTCTACAGTATCCTGTCATTACAACACAGGGTTTTTCTTCCCCGGAGGGTTTTCCCTGGGGACTGTGGTTCCTCCTCAGCTGAAGCTAACGGCTGGGAGGGAGCAGGGTTTCCCGGGAAGCCTTCACTATCTGCCTTGTTGCTGGTACGGAGTCCGCCCGCTGCCCAGGTTAGTGAACTGCATAATTGTTCTGTCTCATATTGGACGCATTGTAATAAACCTGGGGATGTGTGTCAATAACAGTGTGACGGATGCTCCAAGAAGGGCAATCTTAGAAAGCAAGATGAAAATTCTAGCTTCTCAAGCAAGGATCATTAAGAAGAAATTCTGTAAATACATCTTATGCCCAATAATTCAATTCTACAGAATGAAGGTGATACCTATTATCACCTATGGAGCTGAGGTTTTCTTTGCCCTCCCAGCAACAACCTGGCCGTGGCTGGAGGGCCTATTTTGGAAACGAGTCCTCAATTTACCACAAGGAACGCCGATACAAGCAATAAGAGTAGAGTTGGGATTAAACTCCATTTACTCAATGGTTGTGTGGAAATCATTTGCACTGCTTCAGAAGAACAAGTTACTTCTTACCTGGTAATGTTCTTTCGATGGGATGTTCCTCCGACGTATTCCTTATCTTTGATAGATCATCTCCCAGCTTGCTGGCCTCAGAATTTTTTTTCAGTAGAGGGCGCTGCGCGTCGACGTCACTCGAGTTGGTTATTGACCTTGAAGGAGCGTAAACTGCAACCACAAGGGAAGTGTTACTGCGGGGATGGATGGGAGGGGCGATAAGCAATACGTCGGAGGAACATCCCATCGAAAGAACGTTACCAGGTAAGAAGCAACTTGTTCTTCGAAGGGATTGTGTCCTCCGACGTATTCCTTATCTTTGATAGACTCCCATAGCAGTGGTGTGTAATTGGAGGTGGGAGTAAAACGCCATGTTTCCTTTTAGGAATGGACAGAATGTAATACGGCTTTGCCAAACCTAGTCTCTTGACTAGAGGAGGAATCCAGGTTGTAAAATCTTGTGAAGGTATGTGCGGACGACCATGTGGCAGCCGCACATATGTCTCGAACCGGAACCCCTCTTTGGAGGGCCAAGGAGGCGGCGATACCCCTGGTTGAATGAGCCCTAAGATTTTGAGGAGGCTCTTTCCCTGATAGTTTGTAACATTCCAGAATGGCCAAAATAATCCATCTGGAAATGGTTTGTTTTGTTATCGGTAGTCCCAATTTGTGCCCTGAGTAACCTACGAACAGTTGGTCTGCTTGCCTAATCCTAGCAAGTCTGCTGATGTAAAAGCTTAAAGCCCACCTTGGGTCCAGCCTATGCAGCCTTTCTTCCTCTTTCCCCGGATGGGGAGGCGGATAGAACGAAGGTAAGGTAATTTTCTGAGTGATGTGGAATTCAGAAACCTCCTTTGGGAGGAAATTAGGCTTCACCTGTAGGACAACTTTGTCTTTATGAAAAATTGTATGAGTGGGTTTACAAGATAGAGCTTGTAATTCGCTCACCCTTCTAGCAGATGTTAAAGCCACTAATAAGACAGTTTTAAGGGTGAGAAATCTTATCGAACAAGAGTGGAGTGGTTCGAAAGGAGTACCCATCAGGAAATTTAAGACTAAATTTAAGTCCCATAAAGGAACCTGGAACGGTCTTGGAGGATAGACATTAGTTAATCCCTTTAGAAATTGTACTACTAAGGGTAATTTGAAATACGATGGCTCCTCTGCAGTGCACTTGAAGATTGATAGCGCTGCAAGATAGTCCTTGATAGTGCCAACTTGAAGGCCTGAATTTGTCAAGTAGAGTAGAAAGGATAACACTGTTGGTGTACCACATGAAAAGGGGTCGATATTCTCTTCTCTACACCAGCTGTAAAATTTGTTCCAACTGCAGAGGTATAAAGACTTTGTTGCTGGCCTTCTGGCCGAAAGCAACACTTCCATGATGTCATCAGGGAGGTCCCAATCCTTGTATCTCAACCTTTCAGAAGCCAGGCGTGAAGGTTGAGGGTTCTGATGTCTGGATGGAGAACCTAACCTCCCTTCTGTGAGAGAAGATTCTCCTTGAGTGGAAGACGAATTGGAGGGCAGATGGACATGTCCAGAAGGTCCGGGTACCACGTTCTCCTGGCCCAGTCTGGGGCAATTAGGATCATGGTCCTCCGGAATCTTCTCAACCTCCCGATCATTTGAGGAATGACAGAGACTGGTGGAAACGCGTACAGGAGTGGAAACTCCCAGTCCACTACAAACGCGTCCCATAGAGCTCCTCTCGGGGGAAATTCCCTTGAACAAAACAGATCGCACTTCCTGTTGATACTGGTGGCAAACAGATCCACTTGAGGGGTTCCCCAAAGGGCAAAGATCTCCTGAAGGACTTCCTGAGCTAGTTCTCACTCGTGGGAGACTGTGCCCTGCCTGCTCAGAGCGTCCGCCGTCAAATACTTCTCTCCGGCTAGGTGAACTGCCGATAGAGAGATTCCTTCTTGAATTGCCCAAAACCAGAGCTGCATTGCCTCTCTGCACAGTGGCAGTGATCCTACGCCTCCTCTTTTGTTGAGGTAGTGCATGGCCACTGTGTTGTCTGTCATTATCAGGACATTTTTCCCCTGTACAGATGGCAGAAAAGCCTTCAGCGCTAGTTTGATTGCTCTCAGCTCTAACAGGTTGATATGTTGTCTGGACTCTGATGGAGACCAACGACCGCTGATGGTCAAGTTGTTGGTATGGGCTCCCCACCCCGTGAGTGAGGCATCTGTGACTACTGTTATCTCCGGCCATGGTTGCCAAAACAGTTCTCCCTTCAAGATGTTTTTCTGGCAGGCCCACCACTGAAGGTCTCGAGCCACCTTGTCTGGAACCTGAAGGAGGTCTGTCATTCTCCCTGAGAATTTCGACCACTGAGTTCTCAGTGCCCACTGAAGAGATCTCATTCTCAGGCAAGCCTCTGGCACAAGGAAAATGCAGGATGCCATGAGGCCTAGCAACCTCAAAAAGTCGAAGGCTGGGAGACGTTGGGCATTTTGAAACTTGGTGACCATCTGCAGAATATCTTGAGCCCTCACCTCTGGTGGCGAGGCTTTTCCCAGGGAAGTGTCCAGGACCGCTCCAATGAACTGGAGTCTCTGTGATGGTATCATCTGTGACTTCTTTAAATTGAGGGGGAAGCCCAGTTTGTGAAGGAAGTGGCAGACAATATCTAGCTGAATCTGAGCTTGTTCCGGAGATACAGCTCTGATCAGCCAATCGTTCAGGTAGGGGTTGACGTGAATCCCTTCCCTCCTTAGACTTGCAGCCACTATCGACATTAGCTTGGTGAAGACCCTCAGGGCGGAGGTCAGCCCAAATGGCAGAACTCGAAATTGATAATGAGAGCCGCCAATTGCGAAACTCAGGTATTTCCTGTGTTTGAGATGGATTGGCACATGGAAATAAGCATCCTGGAGGTCCAGAGATACCAGCCAGTCCTGGAGCTGGAGGGCCTGAAGGATCTGAGAGAGAATTACCATCTTGAACTTGTCCTTCCTGAGGAACTTGTTCAATTCTCGTAAGTCCAAGATAGGTCTCAGTCCTCCGTCTTTCTTCGGTATGAGAAAGTAGGGGGAGTACCAGCCGTTGTTCCTCTCCGCTACAGGTACCGGTTCTATGGCACCTTTCTCTAGCAGGTCTACAATTTCCTGTAAGAGGAGCGGATCTGGAACTTTCAGAGAGCTGTTCCCCGGTGGATGACTCTGAAGGATGCGTAGAAAAGGCAGGCAGTAACCTTGGGCAACTGTCTCCAATTCCCAAGCATCTGACGTAACAGCCTGCCATTCCGTCAGATGTTGAGTTAACCTGCCCCCTACTGGTGTCTTGTGAGGAGAGTCCTCAGAGCGGTTTGGAGGCGGCTGATGCAGATGCCGAGGGTAAAGAAGCACCTGCTGCTGTTGCGGCTTTTGTATTTTTAACCCGTCCACCTCGGGTGAATTTTTTCTGACCCCTTTGAACCGGCTGTCCTCTGCCTCTTCCGAATGCAGAATAGAAGCGAAAGGACTTACCTCTTCAAGAGGTTCTTGAGGTGTGATATGGTGTCTGACGTATTGCATCTCCCAGGGATTTTGCTGCTGCCTTTGATGTTTGAAGCTTTTCTAAACTGTCATCCGCCTTCTTACCAAACAAGGAAGAGCCGTCAAAGGGCATATTCAAGAGTCTGCTTTGCACATCTGGAGCAAAACCAGACTTCTGCAACCAAGCAAATCTCCTGGTTGTTGTACTTGCCGCCATGGCCCTGCTGATGCTGTCAGCAGAATCGATGCCAGTTTGAAGGGATTCGCACATAGCGTCTTTACCATCCTTGATGATGTTTAGGAACGCTTCCCTTTCTTCTCCCTGCGGGAGGCAGTCAGCCGCTGATGAAGCACACTCCCAAAGTGTGTGGCTGAACCTTGCGAGCGTACAAGTAGCATTGATGGATTTCAACGTCATGCTACATGCAGAAAAGACTTTTTTGGCCATAGAGTCATATCTCTTATCATCCCTGTCCTGTGGAACGGTAGGGTAAGCCGATTTACTACCTGATGAAGTAGCTGCCTGAACAACCAGACTCTCCGGAGTTGGGTGTTTGGATAAATATTCGGGATCAGCAGAAGACACCCTATATTTAGCTGATCATTTTTTGTTTACCGCCGGGATTACCTCAGGTGTTTCCCAGTTTGCCAATATTCTCCTTTGTAATGCCGCATGAAATGGCACCACAGGATCCTCCTGTGGACCCTTGGCCAAGATGTCTGTGAGGTCGTCTTGCTGAAAAGCAGGTGAGGGTGTAGACCACCCCATAAACTCTATTATCCTTGCCACCAAGGTTCTATAAGGGGTTTCAGCATGTTCCCCTGGGTCTGGCCTGGCAAATTCCACTTCTGGGGAAGTGTCCAACCCACTTGCTTCCTGCAAGGATTCTTGGAGGTCTTTCAACCTACCTTCCTCAGAGGTAAATTCCTCTAGTACAGGAGTTGCAGATCCCTGCAACTCAAAAGGTCTTTCCTGATCTGAATCCTCCCCTTCTTCATAAATAGATGATAAGACTCTGGAGTGATCAGGTCTTGAAAATGGTATAAATCCCATTTCCAGAGCAGAAGGGGCCAAATTCGTCATGATTGGCTGAGAAAACGTCGACGTCGTCGACGCGGACGTTAAAGGCTTCGAAGCCATCGAAAAAGGCGTCGAGAAAGGTGGTAGAGGCCTCGACGAACTCGAGAGTATCGGAATTCTACTCGAGGTTGTCGACGACATTCGCGTGATCGAGGCTCTGGGTATGGCCACTGGCTGTGAGGTGGCCGTGGGTTTGTCCTTTCTCGGCGTCGACGTCGAAGACGGTGTCGACTTGACTGACCTGTGCGTCGAAAAACCCTTCGATAATGGCGTCAAAGACGCCGATCAATGCCTCGAAAGGATCTTCGACGACGGCGTCGAAGACGCGACTTTGTCTTTACTCGAGGGTTTGTGACGCTCTCGAGTGGCTTCTTTCGCCGGGTGCTGCGACTCGCAGCGTTTTGATTTTTCGGGTCTTTCACCCAGGGTATCACCCTCAGCAGTCTTCGAGGGGGTCGAGGCCGCTTTTTCGAAGACGCTAAGCATCTTTTTCCTGAATTCCTCCCACTCAGCCTGAGAGCTATTTTTTGTGTGGCAGGAGACCCTTTTCGGGGAAACGGAAGAAGAAGAAGACGAGGAAGGGGATCCTCGATGTCTCTTTTTTGAATGCTTAGATCTCGAGAGTGATGGGAACTGTTTTGAGACCTAGAACGAGAATGTCTTTTGTGATGGCGAGGAGACGAATGTCTCGACTCCGCCGAGGAAACTTTCGAAGAAGTTTTAACTGCCTTACCTCTCTCGAGCTTCCCCTTACGCTGCTTCAAGGCTTTCGCCGTCATGGACATGCAGTCCTCGCACTCCGAACAATGGTGCTCGACTCCCAGGCACCACAAACAAATCCTGTGAGGAACCTTCAACGACATTTTCTTTCCACAGTCTCGACATTTTTTGAAGCCGGACCGTGGAGTCGTCGGTTCGGATGAGGAAGCCATCAAGTACTAGTCGGTATTCACGAGGAATAATGAAGTGTATTTGACTGAAGAACTGAGCAATGATATTCCAAGGCCCCACGAAGCGCAGAAAAACAGAACTGAGCAACGGACGCTGCGTGAGTCTATTTATACGCGTGATGACGTTGGCGCCGATACAGAGGTTGTCGAGGGACATCAGCTCGAGGGACGTCGACGCGCAGCACCCTCTACTGAAAACATTTCCGAGGCCAGCAAGCTGGGAGATGATCTATCAAAGATAAGGAATACGTCGGAGGACACAATCCCTTCGAAATGCGTATTACCATCACCTCCGATAAGTTTTGAGATCATACAGAAGGCTATCAGGAAAGGGACTGAAGGCATGCTACGAGAATGGGTTAGCACTTGTACATTTCGAAGCACATGCACTTATCTCCTTGCCAAAATATGTGGGGAAATTCCTGAGTAGCTACTATCGCACCCAATTTATGCGCTTTTGTCTCAACGCATATCCAACAAAGGAAGTTGTGAGTGCCTGGAGGGTTAGGGATGGAAGTAGTCCTGATCTGATTTGTAGACTGTGCACTGATGAACCCTCTATTGAAACATTGCAGTACTTGGTCCTCAAATGCCTGGCAATAACTGAACTAAGAACAAAATGGTTGGCTATTCATATCAATGCCTTACCATCACTGTCTGAGAGCCAATGGTGGAATAAACTGATTGGGGCAAAAACCTGACATTAACCTTGGCACTGTTATACCTCTTAAAGGAAGTTTTTCTCCTCTTGGATTTAACGGAATTGATCACTTCCGCGTAACCGAACAGTTCATCCATATTGATGTACCTGGATGGCAATTAAAGTCTCCACAACATGAATGTTTCTTTTTTTTCTTCTTTGTTGTTGTTTCTTCACTTTCTTCTTCTTATCTTGCGCATCTCTTTCTTTTGATTGGACTGCGTAGGAAATGTGGGAAAATGGTTACTGGTTCTTTTATCCTGGAATGCTGAATTCTCTTTTTATGATAATGAGCTAATGTGGTGGATTCAGTTGTGTTTAGTAAAAGGTTATATTTTTAACCTAACAGTAACAAATAAATACCCTCACTGGCTTTAGAGGGGCGAGAAATAGTGGTGCAGAGAGTTTAGAGTAGTTGTAGAGATTGGAGGAGAGTAGTAGTAGTGGGAGAACACCAGAGGGACAGATGAGAAGAGTGAGAGAGGGACAGACAGAGGATCGTGGGAGGAAGAAGGACGAGAATGGCCACAGGGCGCGAAAAGGATGGACCAAGTGGGGCCGGAGTGCCTGGAAGGCACCGAGCTTTACGTTACACTTATTTGAGGACCTAGGTTAGGGACTGTCTAGATTGCCCATAAAAGGGCGATGGTTAGAAAAGGTGTTTGCTCTCAGGCCCTCACCAGTAGAAAGTGGGGGAATGGCCCACCCTAGATGAGAGAAAGCGGGATGGCCCTTGGCAAGCCCCTTTTCAATTTTTCTTAGAAAAACACAAACTGTCTTTGAGAGTTGGGTGTGTTTTTGGGGTCATATGTGACACCGTGCGGACACACACACATCCAAACCCCCCCCCAGGACTGTGGGTACAAAGGACATTTTTCAGATTTTGAACTGGGTCCCCCACAGCAATGACAGCACCAAGGAGGCTTGGGGAGAACCAAGCAAACATCTCATAGGTGGGTCAGGGAAATAAAGAGATGAGCCAGTCAATTGGAACATTCCTTTGAAAAAGAACAGCTGCAGGAAGTGATACTAAGTGTCCCATGACAGAGCAGTCAAGGAGAAGCAGTTGCAAGTCACTACGGGTGCCGGCAGATTTGGAGTTACAGTATGCAAAAGCAGAGGGAAGCAGAAGAGCCGAGCAGGGGATTCCTGCAGCATGTAGAGACAGAGAGGCATCCATAAACAGACAGGGCGCAATCCTGCGCTCCAAGTTTCAGGATCCTCACCAGGTTCCCATCTCTCCAGCATTCTTCCAAATATGTTTCAGAGCAAAGCAACAAATCAAGATCTGGCTGATAACAGCACACTCATACAGACTCAGGGGTAACCCTGCCCACCAATCCACATCCAGGCAGCATTCAAAGATCTGACAGCCAACCAGACTTCCATGTACTCCCACCTGACACCTGTAGCAAAGACAGCACATGGTGCTCCAATATACAAAAAGCACTCCTCAACAAAATCTCCACTACACACCAAAATCAATGCCAAAAAAAGTAGTTTATGACTGACCCTCAGCACATTATTTCCACTGGAATAACCACCACTCCTCCTCACACTCATAAACCCTTTAGCTTTTCGCCTGCATCAATTAAAGAGGTAGAAAACATCATCAGTAAACTCAAACCCTACAATTGCCAGGGTGATACGTGCCCAGCCCCCATCATTAAAGAGTCTACCAATGAATTAGCACCCTTCATCACCGCCCTCATAAACTCCACATTCAACACAGGCACCGTCCCGGACAACCTCAAGGACGCGTGGGTCATCCCGCTACTTAAAAAACCTTCCTTAGACCCCAGCACCCCTACTAATTACAGGCACATCACCACTGTCCCCTTCCTACTCAAAATCCTGGATCGTGCTGCCTATCTGCAGATCTAGGAATATCTAGAATCAAATAAACTCCTTGGCCTCAGACAATCTGGCTTCCGGCCGAGGCACGGAACTGAAACTGCCCATATCGATTTAAAAACTCAAATTGAGGACCTTAAAGATAACGGCAAGCTGGCCCTCTTAGTATTGCTAGACTTATACGCAGCATTTGATCTGGTTGACCATCAAATTCTCTGCCATCATCTCAAATCTGCAGCCCATTTTTCCGACAAATCTACTACATGTTTAGATCCTTGCTATCAAACAGATCCATGAGGGTCTTCTCCCCCTCGGCCTCCGCTGAACCCTCGCCAGTCCTATGCGGGGTCTCTCTAGGATCTTGCATTTCACCTACTCTACAACGTGTTTACCAAGCCGCTCTTTGATATTCTTGACTATTTGGGTGTCAACTACACTAACTAAGCAGATGACACCCAAATACTCATCCCTATCACTGGTGACCACACAACCGACACCAAAGCCTTAAACGATGTCTATCTGGTCATCCAGGCATGGATGGCACAACACAGTCTCTGTCTTAATGATGATAAGACAGAGCTACTCATCCTTGGTTCCCACCACAGACTCAATAGACTAGATCCAGCATTCAAATCTTTCATTATTGACGGTAATACCATTAAAGTATCCAATGACACAAAAACACTTGGCATTTATCTTGATTCGACCCTATCTCTTACTAGACAAACCAATGCCGCAATCTCGTCTTCAGTTTACACATGTAAACTTATCACAGCATGTCGTCCATTCCTTGCCACGGCCAATTGCGCCATCCCTGTCCGAACCCTCATCATGTCGAAACTCGACTATTGCAATATGTTTTATCTAGAGACTAGTCAACGGAATTTAAGGGTGTTACAGGTTAGCCAAAACAACGCCATCAGGGCTGCACTAAATATCCATAGGAACCAGCATATCTCTGACACCAGACATGGCCTACACTGGCTCTCAGTCTCCCAAAGAATTTTCCTCAAAACTTTAGTTCTCGCACATAAATGCTTAGCCAACCAAGCTCCAAAATACCTGGCGAACCGCTTCACACCCCACACCTCCACACGCCCACAGAGAGCAGCCCAAGGTCATTGTCTTTCAATTCCAAGGTTTAAGCTTCAGAAAGCAGGGGGGCCAGTTTCCCGGTTCAGACCACTAAACTGTGGAACTCGCTACCTAATCCTCTCAGATCTGAATCCTCCTTTCACTCATTCAAGAGTAAAGCTAAAATTTGGCTCATAGCGCAGGAATGTCAAAGCCCCCACTTGACTTATTGACCATAACAACTAACACTGCTTGTCTAATGCTTGCTTTGCTAAACCCTGCCGTTTTGACCAACTCCTTTGTAAATATCTTGTAAATATTTTGTAAGTATTTTTGAACGATATGTTGATATATGTCTGCTGCATACTTTGTCACTGTAACCTTAAGAAATGAGCCCAGATGCCTTCGGGCCAGGCGCTCTATACAAATAAACAAAATACAAATACAAATACTCAAGCTCACCTAAACAGATGTGTATTGAGGTGTCTGGTAAACCTTCATTCAGTTTAACCTGGGTAGCTCTCACACAAAGGATTCCTGGGTAGGCTCTGTCCCTCATGACCCATTAAAGAAAAGGCCAGAAATCAAATGCAGGGGGAGAAAAACTTTTAAAATGCTTTAGCACCCAAATGGCAACCCATCCTCTTTTCTTCTTCCTACTCCTATTTTCTCTGCAGGCTAAGAGCTGGATACCCAGTCTGGGGGAACAACATACCAACTTCCAGGAAAGCCTAGGCACTCTGAGCCCACTACAGTGGTGATTCGGTTCAGTGTAAAGCCCTGTAACTTAGCATGGATCTACGTGATCTGACCGCGGCTGATTTTACTGCAGCCGGAAAGTTCGCATGAGAAAGGTGCGAACCACCAAAATATTGCACGTTTCTCATACGAACACACGTACATACCCACACCCCCACCCCCACCCACAACACACCCCCACCCACACCTCAACACACCCCCAACATAAACAAACCCCACTTACCTTTTTCTTCACGCTGAGTCCCTGCGGCGCCAGTTCCCTTTCACTTCTGTGATCGGGACCCGGCGCGGCAGGGTCCTGTAGAGATTTACTTGTTGCCTCGCTGTGGTCGCGCGCGCTCTCTGTTCATTGTTGAGAGCTAGAGCCGCGTGACCACAGGAGGCGGTTAGAGTTTGAAAAGGATTGAGCCCAGCGTTGTATGAGGGCTCCGGGGAGCTCCTTGAATAAAATAACGTATCCACTTGTCGTGGTGTCGCTTCACCTCTTTCATTTGGCGACGAGGAAGAGGCAAAGTTCGGAGCTCGCTACAGAGCTAAGCGACGTCCCCCCCTGAAGCCATAACCGGACGTCCACGGCCCCGTGATGGGGTCCTTGCGACTGGCAGCGCAGGCCGCTCAGCAGTGAGCGGCCGCAGGGGAACTGTCTCTGCGGCAGCCAGTGAGCGTGGCGGTGCAGGGGGACGGTCTCGGCGACCGGCAACGCAGGCCGCACAGCAGCGAGCGGAGAGGTGTGGGGCCGCAGGGGGACTGTCTCTGCAGCAGCCAGGGAGTGTGGCGCTGCAGGGGGACGGTCTCGGCGGCGCTGCAGGAGGACGATATCCCCACGTCTGCTCCGTGTGGCCGCGCAGTGAAAGGAGCCTGCGCAGCTGTTCCTGGTTGGTGCCGCCCACCCTGGCTCTCATTGGGCAAGAAGGTGAGGAGCAAGGGGTGAGGAGACTGGGCACAACCAGAGAGGGAGGCACATATGCGTGAAAGAAGTGGACATAGGGCCAACCACAGGCCACAACAAAAAGGGCCTCCCAGAAGATATTGTTGTAGGAGAAGCATCAAGACTGTGAGCTGGGCACCAGAAGAGATATTAATACGGTGCATTTAAGAAATACTGAAAGACTTGCAAGGACAAAGAGGAGAATACGTTAAGGGACATAAGACAGTGCATAGGTGCATTTAGTGGTCAAGTTGTTATACCAGTATAACACGTAAAGATGGCTGCAGCGAGCATGTCACCACCGCCACCGTTTCTGGCAGAACCTGGTGCTCCACCAATAAGGTGGGACAGGTGGAAAAAGCTATTTGACACTTACCTGATTGCCATTGGAGGTGATAAGTTCGCATCAGCAAGAAAAGAAGCAATTTTGCTTCACAATTTGGGAACTGAAGGCAGAAGTGTTTATGATGGATTACCTGATCTTCCACAGCAGGACCAAGGGGAGGTGGATCAATATTCCATGGCGGAAAGGAAGTTGGAAGCCCATTTTGAAGCCAAGAAAAACATAACATTTGAAAGGCATAAGTTCTTCCAGAGGATACAAGATCCACAGGAACCAGTGGAAAACATTATTGCGGCGTTGAGGTCCCTTAGCCATACATGTGAATTTGGACTGCTCACAGATTCTCTCATAAGAGACCAATTGGTGCGATGCACGAATAATGCAAAGATACAAGAGAGGCTATTGTCCAAAGATGCATCATTGGAGGCAGCCATAGACATGGCAAGAAGCATGGAACAGACCCATAAATTTATGTATGACCACTATGAAAGGAGCAAGTCGGAAGGAGAAGTGGCTGCGGCGAAGGGATTCCGGAAGGGAGTCCCGAACAAGGAAATTAAGTGTTACAAGTGTGTGAGCAACCGTCACATTTCCACAAGCATGTTTTGTCCGGCCAGGAATATCTCATGCTTGAAATGCAAGAAGAAGGGTCATTTCGCGAGAGTTTGCCGCGAATCAGGGACGGTGCGGAGCATTGATGCAGGTGGAAGGCTACCTGAGCAAGAAGAGGATCAGGTGATGGGAATGAACAGCCAGGCGAAGCATGTGCTGGAAGTATCAGAAGTCTCAAACAAGGGTGGTGCACCTACAGATGTATTCATGGTCAATGGAAGAGTGGTGACAATGAAGGTGGACAGTTGTTCACCATGGACTTTGATGTCGAAGGCAACATTTCTGAGTTGCATGCAAGGAGACGTGAGACAATTGAAGAAACACAATATAGAACCTTATGCATATGTGAATGTGAGAATTGAAATTGTAGGGATGTTCCAGGCTTCCATTAAATATAAAGGGAGGAGCTGCGAATCAGAGGTATATGTCACTCAAGAAGGTGCATCACTCCTAGGATGGGGTGAACAGTGGAAGTTGGGAATTAGAATACAAGTGAATGCTGAGAGGCCTATTGATGTAGCAGAGCTGAAAGACAAATGGGAGAAGGATTATCCAATGGTGTTTCGAGAGGAATTGGGGATGTTGAAGGGATTTGAACATGAGATTCAGCTGAAGGCGGGTGCCAGTCCAAAGGTGCACAAGGTGAGGCCAGTGCCTCATGGATTGAGCGAGAAACTTAAGGTAGAAGTAGAGTCGTTACTTCAAAGAGGGATAATAGAGAAGAGTGAAAGCTCGGAATGGCTGTCGCCGGTGGTGGTAGCTGGTAAGGCTAACTGAGACATCCGACTGTGTGTAGATTTGTGAGACCTAAATAGGAACATCTTAATAGATAGACATCCTCTACCGATAATTGGTGACAAATTGTCTGTGCTGAACAATGCCAAAGTGTTTTCAGTCATTGATCTTTCCCAGGCTTACCATCAGATTCCACTGAAGGAGGATTGTCAACACTTGAGGGCATTCATCACAGTGTTCGGATCATTTAAGTATTGTAGGATGCCATTTGGGCTCACCTCGGTGGCAGCTGTTTTCCAAAGGGTGATGGAGACGGTGTTGAATGGAGTAAAGAGCATTATCGTGTTCCAGGATGATGTTCTGATATATGCTAGCTCTACCGAAGAACATGATGAGGTGTTGAGACAGGTGTTGAGCAGATTGAGTGAGGCAGGGTTGACGGAAAAAAGGAGCAAGTGTAAGATTGCGGTGCACAGGGTAGAGTATCTTGGGCATGAGATTGATGAACAAGGGGTGAAGCCTAAGAGGAATTTGGTGGAAGCAGTGAAATGTGCACCTGTGCCACAGGACAAAGAACAAGTGAAATCATTCTTAGGTTTGGCCGAGTATTACCATAGGTTTGTAAAGGATTTTGCCAAAGTGTCAATTCCCCTCAGAAGGTTGCTTAAGAAGGGCGTCAAATTTGAATGGTCAGCAGAATGTGACGTGGCTTTTGAGTGTATTAAGCAAGCAGTGGGTGAAGCACCATCCATAGGTAGATTTGATCCCAAGGATAAGATTGTTTTGGTTGTTGATGCGAGTATGTTGGGTCTGGGTGCGACATTGGTGCAGTATGACAGGGACAACACAGAGAGAGTTATCGCATTTGTTCTAGGACGCTGAGAGGTGCGGAGTGCAAGTATTCCGTTATTGAAAGGGAAACGTTGGCCATGTTCTGGGCGGTGAATCATTTCAAGTACTTCTTGTGGGGGAGAAGATTTATTGTCAGGTCGGACCACAAACCCATGGTTCAGATGTTTGAGAGTGGAAGATGGGCCATGGGTTCTCCAAGAATAAGCAGGTGGGGTTTAGGACTCCAAAACTTTAACTTTGATGTCAGGTATTTGCCCGGAAAGAGGAATGTTGTAGCGGACTGCCTGTCCAGACTGCCAGTTAAAAGTGAGCCTATGGAAGATAGAGAGACAGAGGAGGAGTCACTAGTGGCAGAAATACAAAGTGCCATTAATAAGGAAGAGTGGACACAGGAAGAAAGTTCAGATGAGGACCTCAAGCTAGTAAAGGGTTGGACAGTGAGGGGGTGGCCAGCCAAAAGAGATTTGGATAGTAAATTCAATACATGGTGGGAGGTAAAGGATGAGTTGAATTTGTGTTAAGACAGGCTAAGAAGAGGAAGGTGCATTGTCCCTCCGCAATCCCTCAGGTCAGTGTTGGTTAGGCTGGCTCATCAGGGACATCCTGGAGAAGCTGCTATGAAAAGGAAATTGAGGCAAAATTATTGGTGGCCGGGAATCGATAGGAGTGCTGAAGGGTATGTCAAAGATTGCATGACTTGCCAAACTAGTGACAAGTGCAGAGTGGTAAGAGAAGCTCCATTAATCCCTAATGTGATACCAGACCAGCCTTGGGGCAAGTTGGCGGTGGACATCATGGGTCCTGTAGCAGGTCTGGGAGAAGGTTTGAAGTTTTTATTTGTTGTGGTGGACTTTCATTCTAAATGGTTTGAATGGGAAGCGGTGAAAGAGGTCACGGCTAAGGAGTTGATTGGTTTCTTGGAGAGAGTTTTTCTTAAGGAAGGGGTACCTGTTGAAATTGTGTCTGATAACGGGGTACAATTTGTATCTGTGGCCATGAGAAAATTTCTTGCAGGCTATAGCATAAAACACACAAGGACTGCGTTGTATGATCCCAAGGCGAATGGTCTTGTTGAAAGAGTCAACAGGTACATTAAGGGGGGGCCTGCAGATGGCCATGAAATCAGGACAACCATGGAGGGAGGTGTTAAGGATGCTAACGTGGAATAATGTCACCACGCCACACTCTGTGACTGGTGTGTCTCCATTTATATCTATGAAAGGTAGGGAACCTGGAACAAGGCTTTGTCCAGCATGGCTGGGGATGGCCAAAGTGGTTAATGTTGATCGGGATCACATTATGAAACTTATTACGTTGAGTCAGGAAAGGAATAAGGAACTGTTTGATGACAGGATGAGGGTGAAAGAACAGGAATGGAAGATTTGGGAGATGGTGTATGTTAAAAATCCCAGGCTGGTGAACAAATGTGTGGAAAGTAGGTTCCTGGGACCAAAGAAAATATGTGCTGTAAAGAGTAATGTTGTCATTTTGGAAGGAGGAGAAGTTTGGTCTAAAGGAAGGTTGGCAAGAGTGGCTGATGGGGTAGAGAGTAAGTTGGATGAGCAAGTGAAAGGAAGAGCTGTGAATGTGGATAAGAATAAGTTGGAAAAGGAGATGGAAGGAAGGGCGGTAGATGGGAACAAAAATGATACAGGTGAGAGAGCCAACGAAGAAAGTTCGCATAGGGCTAGATCAAAGCCTGTGTGGATGAGAGATTATGAAACTTGAGATACTAATATGATTTTCATGTCATGTCAAATTTTAATGCACAAAATTGTAACATTTAATTCTTTTCTGCTTTAGCAAATTTGTCCTATATGACTGTGTTGGTTATATTGGTTATGTTATCTCTTTTACTGTTTTCATTATATATGATGTTACTTACTTGTTCTGTTATGGGGGGAAGATATGTAGAGATTTACTTGTTGCCTCGCTGCGGTCGCGCACGTTCTCTGTTCGTTGTTGAGAGCGTGACCACAGGAGGCGGTTAGAGTTTGAAAAGGATTGAGCCCAGCGTTGTATGAGGGCTCCGGGGAGCTCCTTGAATAAAATAACGTACCCACTTGTCGTGGTGTCGCTTCACCTCTTTCAGGTCCTTCTCTTTTTTTTTTTTCTTTGACGGGTACACCCCCACAGCTCCCATTTTTGTTTTGTTTTTACTTACCTGCAATGATACAACCAAAGGTTCGAACTTTTGGTGTTCGAACCTATGGTGGTAGCATTTTTAGAACTTTTTGTTCATGCAACCGTTTAGATAGTCTTTTTGTACAATACCACATAGCATATATGGGCATTTGGTTACTAATGTGGTAATATATCCACTGTGGTGATTTCAGAGAGATTGTCACCTCTCCCCATAGGGGGTGCCACCCCATTGGGACTGTGGAGGTGAGTTTGCTATGCTTAATACCCCATAGTGGATAGGGTAAGGGGATCCCTCTGGAGGAGACTACCCCTTAAAGGATAGAGCCTGAGGCAGGTCGCCATCCCTCCTCTCCAAGCACAAACACTTGTGGTGGGTATGTAGGGGTTGAACCTTTACTAATGGTTGACTTGGCTTCTGACCCTTGGTATGCCCTATCACATGTGAAGACTAAAAGAGAAGCGACATAAGCGACTCTGCCCCAATCGAGCTGCGATAGCAAGAAAGAGGATCGGAGGGCAGGTGCAGAGCCCAGCTGACAAGTCGCATAGGTACTTGTCATCCAAGCTGCAGGAATAAGAACGTAGAGTCTCTGAAGACTGACACAAAGCCCAGCAGTGTCCAGCATGTGAGAGTTGAACCCCTGGAGAGTGATGCAAAGCCCGGCAGAAAAGATGTGTAAGCGGCTACTGGCTGTCTGGAGAAAAGGCAAGACTCAGCAGCCCTCCCGAGGAACACTGTTTGAAACACTCAGGTGTGCGGTGGCTCCTGTGAAGACAGAGGCGGGCGAAAGAGAGAGAAAGAAGAAGCTGACCCCAGAGCAGGGAAGTGAGAAGGGGAACAGTCCCAAGACAGAGAGACTCAGCAAGCCCCAGAGTGAGGAGAATGTGAGAACACCCAAGAGTGGGGAGCGAGGAATTCCTTCGTGGGGAGTATGTGTGAACACACCAGAGTGGGGAGTGAGAGCAAGAAGAGCCCCAGAGTGGGGAGGGCCTGATACCACCTCAGGGTGGATACTGAGAAGAAGAGAAGAAGAAGGGCCCAGAGTGGGCAGAACCCCAGAGTGGGGAGAGACTGATAAAAACACCAGAGTGAAAGAATGCCAGAGGGGAGAAAGACTGAAAGAATCCCATAGGCGGTAGATACAGAGAGATCTGGACTGGAACACCTTAATAGCATTCCAAGACACCAAGAACTGGCGATCTTGAACTTTAACTATGGCCAAGGCCTTTACTAAGAAGGGACAAGTTTGGGTTTAGAAGCCAGCAGTCGCCCCTTCTAAAGTAACAGATCTACAGAAGCTTTCTTTGCTATTTGTATTGGTGTTTAAGATAGAGTTAGTGGTTTGGTTGGAGTGGGATTCCGGACAGATGACTTTTACATTAATTTACAGGAATCCTGACGGGCACCCTTTGGACTTTCTTTTATAGAATGGGGCTGGAGCTTGTAGATTTTGGGAAAGGTTCTGTGAACTTGATCAAAATAAAACCCTTAAAACCAAGCCCCAGTGTCCGAGTCCTGATTCTTATTTACCACAAAAACCTCTTCCCCAACATGCTTTCTTTGTTAGAGAACTCATCCAGGGACAAAATAGTAAGCTTAAAAAGCAGCATTGCCCAAGTAGCCATATGTATTACCAAGGGCAGAACATCAAAAAAAGAGTTGGGGTTTTAGCCTCTGAAAACAATTATTATTATAATTGTATTCATTGAGCGCTGACCTAGCTCTGAGAAGCAATGGAGCGCTTTACAGAGGTATACACCAATACAGATACATAACAGAGCGATTTAGAGAGGTGTACAACATTATAGATGCATAACGGAGTGCTTTTCAGAGGTAACAACAGAACAGATATATAGTGGGGTATAGGATACAGAGGGGCACAGATGAGGGGTACAGCTGTACAGGGTAGCGGGGAGGTGAGGGGTAGGCGGCATCTAGCGAGTCAGGTGGCATGAGGGGCGACGTGATGGTCTAGATGTTGAGGAGGAGAGACTTCTTGAAGAGGTGGGTCTTACAATTCCGAAAATAATTCAAGTGTGGGGGCGAGTCTGATGCTGACGGGGAGGAGGTTCCATAGTCGTGGGGTGCAGGCAGAGAACGCTTGTTTTCTGGTGCTTTCCTTTTTGCAGTAGTGGATTTCATGTCTGCACATTTCCTTGCTTCTGGTGGTGCACTGTCCGCCAGAGATGATGAGTCAGTGAAGCTTGATGAGGGCCGGGGTGATGTGGTTGTATCTGAGTAGACCATTGATGAGGAGTGCGGCCGCGTGTTGGACACTTTGCAGTGGCACAAAGGAGGACGATGGGAGGCCTTCAAGGAGTATATTGCCCCCATTCAGGTGGACTAGGACCAGTGCTTGAACAGTGGATCTAAAGCTGTCCAGAGGAAGGGTTTGTCTTTTAACAGGAGGGAGAGCTGATACCAAGCTGTCTGAGTTTTCTTAGTTATGTGTGTCTTGAAGGAGAGCTGTTTGTTGATGTGGAACCCAAGGGACTTGGCGCAGGAGGTGAGCATGGGTGTGAAGCCCTCAGAGTTCATGGTTCCTAGCCAGGTCTCTAGGTCTGGGTGTTCGGTGTTGTTGGTGAGGAGTAGGAATTCGGTCTTTGAGGAGTTGAGCTTTAAGTATGCACTAGGCATCCAAGACTGGATAAACAAGCGGCAGGTTTTGAGCCTATGGATGTCTTTTATGGAGTCGATCTCGAGATATAGCTGTGTGTCATCTGGATGTGGCTGTTGTGTGTGGCTAGGAGGGCTCCCAGTGGCTCAATGTATAGATTGAAGATCACTGGGGAGAGGATAGAACCCTGTGGGACTCCACAGGTGACGAGTAACATTAGCGATCTAATGGAGTCCATCTGAACAAACTCCTTTTCGGTTGGCGGGGTAGGACTTAAACCAGTGTAGGACAAAGTTGCTGATCCCCATACCCCGATGTAGGATGTCTGTAAGTACCTATTGGTCTACTGTGCTGAAAGCGGCTGAGAGGTTGAGTAGAACCTGGAGGAAGGGGTGGCCATCATCAAAGATGTTGAGGGCGTCGTCGACCACCACTATGGTTGCTGTCTACTTGCTACCTCTGAGTCTGAATCCGGATTGGTAGGTTTGGAGGAGATTGTTGGTGTTGATGTGCTGTTGCAGTTGTGCGGCTACCGCTTTCTCAATGATCTTAACTAGGAAAGGAAAATGGGTGATGGGGTGTTAGTTACTTAGGTTGTCTGGATCCAGAGTGTGTTGCTTTAGTAGAGGGAGGATTTGTCCCGTTTTTAGGGTCGATGGGAAGGTGCCTTGAGTTAGGGAGCTGTTGATGATCTCCAGGTAGGGAAGGAGAGTTTCTGCAGGAAGGGTCTTGAGGATGGATGCTGGGAGGATATTGTCTGTATACGATGTGGCTTTGAGGGCGGCTATGGTTTCTACAAGGTCCTCTGTTGAGAGTTGTCCAGGGTGTGGGGTTATCGCGAGGTGGGACGTGAGGTGGGTCTGTTGATGCAGAGCTGGTGTCTATCTGCTGGTGAATCTTGCTGATTTTGCCAATGAAGAAGGTGTTGATGGCAGTGGATTTTTCATTTGGATTGTTGTAAGGTAGAGTTGGGTAGCGGGTTGATGCCGTGCTTAGCTGCTTTCAAGAGGGCTCTGCTTTTAATAGCGCTTCTGCTATGGTATTCTGATAGTAGGAGGCCTTGGCTGTGTTGATTAGTTGTCGGAGGGTTGCTTGGAGTTCCTTGAAAGGCGCCAGATCGGATGCGGTCCTGGAGCGTTGCCAGGTTTTCTCTTCTTTCCTGATGACTCTTTTGCTGAGGCTGAGTTCTTGCGTGTACCAGGTCGCTGATGGTTTTGGTTTGCAGGTGTACTGTTTCAGAGGCCCATGTCGGTCTATGGAGGCTGCGAGGGTGGCATTGAGTGCTTCCAGAAGAAAGTCGCAGTTCAGTTGGAGGTGTTCGGTCCATGTAAGGTCTAGGTTGGCGAGGGCTTCTGTGAGGGCTGCCACTGGGAAGTTCTTGAAGGACCTGAAGGTTTGTCTGTAAGTTTCCGCTGGGAGTGCTTGACTGGGGTGGTGTGCAGGATGTTGAAAGGCACGGCTAGGTGGTCAGACCAGTCAAGCGGGAGAGGATAGCTGTAGTGGAGGGGAAGACAGTGTGGTGATGTTTAGGTCGAGGATGTTACCTTTCTTGTGTGTTGGGTCTTTCATGTGCTGTGTGAGGCTGAGGGTATCAACAAGGCTGAGGATAGCTTCCTTCATCGGTTTGGTGGCCTTGTTGCTCGGGAAGTGGAAGTCACCTAAAAAGATGGTGTTTGCATGCATGAAGGACATGGTGGTGACCAGGTCGGTGAAGTCTCTGATGAAGAAAGTGTTGGTGTGGGTGGTCTGTAGATGAGATGGAAGGTGACTGTGTCTGTCAGGGAGAGAACTTTGATGGAGCCAATGTTGTCAAAGTCAAGTCTGGTGCAGGGCCATGAGGTCTTGCGTATGACTGCGAGGCCTAGGCCTGTGTCAGGGATGGCACTCTATAAAGAGTGGCACAGGACACCCAGAAAGGGTTTGGGTGGTTGTGCCAAAATAAAGTGGACAGATAAGTACACACACAGCAGAAAGGAAAGAGAACGAAGAGTAGGCAAGAGTAGCAAGGGGAAAGGTACAGAATGAATTCCCTCTTGGGGTGTATGCAGATGTAGGAAAAGAGTATTCCACGAACCTTAGGAAATACTCTAGCCTTCTGCACAGTTTGCTATAACAGAGGCCCACGCTGTTTGCTCATGGCTTGGAACAGCAGCTATGGGTGTCTAATGTAGAAACGAGACAAGGGAAGGGGCAGAGGTTGACTGATGGGAACCAACAGACAAGCTCTGTACAAAAGGGTCTACAAACAGTACAAGAGAAGATACTTACAGACAAATCCAGGAAAGGAGGTTGATAGCAAACTAGCAGAAGGAAATGAAGGGAAAGTCATGTAACAGGATAGGATAGCAGAGGACAGTAAGGAACAAGGTTGAGAGCTCAGAGGAGCAGGAAAGCAATGAGCAAGCCCACAGGAGCAGGGCTGTAAGGTAGAGAGCCCAGAGGAAAAGGGCTTAGGGCAGCAGAGTAAAGCAGGCTGCACGGCCAGGAACCCAGAAGGACCGGGCAGCAAGGAGTGGGCCCTGAGGGGCAGGGCCGCTGACAGTAGAAGGTTGCAGAGGACTGTAGAGGGCTGCTAGGCCGAGATCCCAGCGGAAAAAGGTAGGTAATAGGCAGTGGAGCGTGATAAGCTGCAAAGTAGGAAGCCCAGAGGACAAGGGCTGTAGGCAGCTGGAGTGAGGCAGGCCGCAGAGCAGGGAGCCCAGAGGACAAGGGCTGAGGCTGGAAGACAGCAGAGCGTGATCAGCTGCAATGTAGAGAGCCCGGCAGGGCAAGGGCGGAGGCTGGAAGGCAGCAGAGCGTGATTGGCTGCAATGTGGCGAGCCCGGCAGGGCAAGGGCGGAGGCTGGAAGGCAGCAGAGCGTGATCGGCTGCAATGTGGAGCCCGGCAGGGCAAGGGCGGAGGCTGGAAGGCAGCAGAGCGTGATCGGCTGCAATGTGGAGAGCCCGGCAGGGCAAGGGCGGAGGCTGGAAGGCAGCAGAGCGTGATCGGCTGCAATGTGGAGAGCCCGGAGGAGCAGGGCTGTGAGGAAGGGAGCCTGGAAGGCTATGGCTGTAGGCAGCGAAGTGTAACAGGCTGCAAGGCAGGAAGCCCAGAGGAGCTGGACTGAGGCAGGGAGCCCAGAAGGCTAGGGCTGTAGGCAGCAGGGTGTAGCAAGCTGCAAGGCAGGGTCCAAGCAGGAGTGATGGTAAACAGCATACAAAGATCCGTAGAAAGACACGAAAGGTGGAGGAAGGACTCTCAATGCAAGAGGCTGAGCCACTGCAGGCAGCAGCCTTTTATACTGCCTAGCCCAGCACAGAGGCAGGCTAATTGGTTGCACCTGGCTAAGCACACCTGGCGACAATCGGCCACCTCCCTCTCTGTTCCTGAGCTGGTGGAAGCAGAGCATATCCCTAGGGCTTCTGGGGGGTGTAGTTCCTTTGATGACCAATAGGAACAGCCAGGAATCGATGCTTATAGCCAAGTGCATTGTGGTATGCGTAGTTTGTTGGAAAAAATAATAAAGCACCAAAGTCTCGCAAATGGGAAATAAAATCCCCAAAGTAAATATAGATTGATCCAAGAGTCTGTTGTAAATAAATGATAAACAAATAGTCCATATTGAGCGCAAATGGATGCGCCCATGGCGCAGGCATGACAGTATGCCCCTCTCCAGGCTCCCTGAAGACCGACCTACAAGAAGAATGTCTGTCACACCGTACAAGAGTCTTAATCCAAAAAGGCACATCATGAAGCACCAGAAACGGTTTAAGGTTGCAAGGTGAGAGTCTTGAATGACGGAGACAGTACAAATGTTCTGAACTTTTGATGTAGAAATCAGAAAAGACGAAGTCTTTGGAACACAAACCCCAACTGTGTGTGCATGAAGAGAGGAACTGCGAAAAACTGCTGCAGGCTCCATGATAGATTTTGCTTTGACGGGCAACAGTATGATGCTGGAAGGTGGAGACATAGGTACAGCAGAGTTGGTAGCTTTAGGAAGGTTTTCCAAGACATCCGGAGCAGCCATGACAACGTTAGGGTTAGCCGCAGAGAGTTCAGGAGTCACAGCGGCGGTTTCCCCATGATTAGTAGACAGTTCAGAGGTTACAGCAGCAGTGAGATCTTGAATGGCTGTAGAGCGTATCGAGGCTGTAGCAACTGGGTGTGTGGGTGCCATGAGAGAACCAGCGGGCTGGAACGCACCTGAGATTGGTAGAGTAGAGTCTGGCAGTCTTAGTGCTATAGATACACCAGCAGGAACAACTGGAGCAGTAGTCTTAACAGGGAAACCCTTGGCTGACTTTGCAACAGTTAGCATGGTGGATGTAGGATCAGGAAGAGAAGGTGCTGCGGGATCAGGTTGTGTAGCAGAGGATTCTGCTGCAGCCAGCACAGCTGCGAAGGAAGTAGAAATCTGGGCATCGGGAGCATCAGAATTAGCAGTAGCTTCAGGAATCACAGTAGCTATAGCAACCTCAAGATTTGCAGCAGGGACTTCAGGAGACTCAAATGTGGCAGGAAGTTTAGGAGCCACAGCATCAGGAAGATCATGAATTGCAGTTGGAAGTACGGGTGCTGTAGCAGCTACAGACAGTTCAGGTGTTGCAACCACTGGTAGATCGGGTACCACAACCACTGGCGATTCAGGGGGTATCGAAGAAACTGGAGATGTTGATTGCTCAGGAGTGTTGTCTGATAGCACAGCCACACTTTGGCAAGCCCCGCTTGCCAACTCAGTATGCTCGGTGTGAACTGCGCCAGTCTCCTCAGCTGACGTTGTCATTCCAGAAGAGGTTGTAAGTGTGAGTACTGGACAATAGGCAAGGGTGAGGGCGGAACCATCCTTTGACTCAGAGGGATTTCCAATCAGAAGACCACCCTTGTTTTGTGGTGTAATGGCTGTGTGAGTGGTTTGACCCACCAGAGGAGTTAATTCTTTTCTGTCAGTACAACAACCTGAGTTTCTGTGGCTGGAAGGTGAAAGAGCTGTGTCACTCTTTAGAAGGGATACATATGCTATATTTAGGTCTTCCATCTGCTTGGTATAAGTCTGTATACTTTTCTGCGTGGCAATTCCAGGCCTTATCATGTCGATCTCTAAAGATAAGATGTCAGGTGTTGGACATAGTGTCAGATGGTCTGGTGACTTGTGTCCCTTCATAAGATTCTTATAATGCAAATAAACAAAATCATCATAGAGGTCTTCGGTCTTTCTTTTAAGGCGTAGGAGTTGTTTGTGTAGCAGGTAAGTATCATTAGTTTGATCTAAAGCTTCAGAAGCTGGTGTGGCAGAAAATTCGGTTGTAGCAATGGGAAGACTGACCTTAGGGTTATTGTGGTTAGTAGATACTGTGGAAGCATTAAGACAACCGATGGTTAGTATAGGTCTTTTGTACCCAGGGCCAGATGCACAAACCTCAGGATAATGACTGCCTTGTCCTGTCAAATAAGGGTTTCCAGCATTCTGGGGAGCTTGCCAAGCTGATCTTGCGCATATCACTCTGGCAACAGCGTATTCTGGTTTAGAGTCTCCCACAATGAGTGCTATATCCTTAGCTGTTGCGGTGTTAGAAGGCTTGTCAGAAGACGCAGGAGTGTTTTTCACTGTTTGGTTTAACAAGATCTGTAAGAATTCATTATCTTGCTGTAGCTCTGCAACAGATAAGGACTGCGGATCATAGTCGCAAATGTCATAATAATTGTACATGGAAGAAGGGTCAGCTAGCCAGTGAGTATAGTAACGTGCTTGTAAATCTTTGTTTACTAAGGCGAGACTGTCCTTTAGACTAAGGTTCTTGTTTGTTGTCTTTAGGGAAACCATAGGTTTATGCAAAAGTTTCTTAACCCGAAAGGAAAGCATCTTTGGTCTGTGTGTGCCTTTCCGGCCTATGGAACAAGAAATTTTTGGCTCTTGCATTCTGTCAGGGATGGCACTCTATAAAGAGTGGCACAGGACACCCAGAAAGGGTTTGGGTGGTTGTGCCAAAATAAAGTGGATAGATAAGTACACACACAGCAGAAAGGAAAGAGAACGAAGAGTAGGCAAGAGTAGCAAGGGGAAAGGTACAGAATGAATTCCCTCTTGGGGTGTATGCAGATGTAGGAAAAGAGTATTCCACGAACCTTAGGAAATACTCTAGCCTTCTGCACAGTTTGCTATAACAGAGGCCCACGCTGTTTGCTCATGGCTTGGAACAGCAGCTATGGGTGTCTGTAATGTAGAAACGAGACAAGGGAAGGGGCAGAGGTTGACTGATGGGAACCAACAGACAAGCTCTGTAAAAAAGGGTCTACAAACAGTACAAGAGAAGATACTTACAGACAAATCCAGGAAAGGAGGTTGATAGCAAACTAGCAGAAGGAAATGAAGGGAAAGTCATGTAACAGGATAGGATAGCAGAGGACAGTAAGGAACAAGGTTGAGTGCTCAGAGGAGCAGGAAAGCAATGAGCAAGCCCACAGGAGCATGGCTGTAAGGTAGAGAGCCCAGAGGAAAAGGGCTTAGGGCAGCAGAGTAAAGCAGGCTGCACGGCCAGGAACCCAGAAGGACCGGGCTGCAAGGAGTGGGCCCTGAGGGGCAGGGCCGCTGACAGTAGAAGGTTGCAGAGGACTGTAGAGGGCTGCTAGGCCGAGAACCCAGCGGAAAAAGGTAGGTAATAGGCAGCGGAGCATGATAAGCTGCAAAGTAGGAAGCCCAGAGGACAAGGGCTGTAGGCAGCCGGAGTGAGGCAGGCCGCAGAGCAGGGAGCCCAGAGGACAAGGGCTGAGGCTGGAAGACAGCAGAGCGTGATCAGCTGCAATGTAGAGAGCCCGGCAGGGCAAGGGCGGAGGCTGGAAGGCAGCAGAGCGTGATCGGCTGCAATGTGGCGAGCCCGGCAGGGCAAGGGCGGAGGCTGGAAGGCAGCAGAGCGTGATCGGCTGCAATGTGGAGCCCGGCAGGGCAAGGGCAGAGGCTGGAAGGCAGCAGAGCGTGATCGGCTGCAATGTGGAGAGCCCGGCAGGGCAAGGGCAGAGGCTGGAAGGCAGCAGAGCGTGATCGGCTGCAATGTGGAGAGCCCGGAGGAGCAGGGCTGTGAGGAAGGGAGCCTGGAAGGCTATGGCTGTAGGCAGCAAGTGTAACAGGCTGCAAGGCAGGAAGCCCAGAGGAGCTGGACTGAGGCAGGGAGCCCAGAAGGCTAGGGCTGTAGGCAGCAGGGTGTAGCAAGCTGCAAGGCAGGGTCCAAGCAGGAGTGATGGTAAACAGCATACAAAGATCCGTAGAAAGACACGAAAGGTGGAGGAAGGACTCTCAATGCAAGAGGCTGAGCCACTGCAGGCAGCAGCCTTTTATACTGCCTAGCCCAGCACAGAGGCAGGCTAATTGGTTGCACCTGGCTAAGCACACCTGCAGACAATCGGCCACCTCCCTCTCTGTTCCTGAGCTGGTGGAAGCAGAGCATATCCCTAGGGCTTCTGGGGGGTGTAGTTCCTTTGATGACCAATAGGAACAGCCAGGAATCGATGATTATAGCCAACTGCATTGTGGTATGCGTAGTTTGTTGGAAAAAATAATAAAGCACCAAAGTCTCGCAAATGGGAAATAAAGTCCCCAAAGTAAATATAGATTGATCTAAGAGTCTGTTGTAAATAAATGATAAACAAATAGTCCATATTGAGCGCAAATGGATGCGCCCATGGCGCAGGCATGACAGCCTGTCTTGTTTGGCCAGTCTTTGTGTTGTATGTTGTAGCTGTCGGGGACAAGGCAGTCTAGCATGTGGGTGGGGGTGGGTGTCAGCCATGTCTCAGTGATGAAGATGGTGTCTAGGTCATGTGTACTGATGAGGTCAGTGATGTCTGCTGCATGGGTGATAGCTGAGCGGACGTTGGCGCGCATCAACATCCGTGTTGTGGATGGTGAGGGGGTGTTGATGTGCTTGAGGCTGATGTGGGTAAGGTTTCTGCATTGCAGAGTCCATGCTAAGAGGAGGAGCGATGTTGTTGCATTGGTGTTGCCTGGTGATGGTGGGGATGGCCTGTGGGGACAGAAGGAGAAAACATATGTCGGCGCATGCTTACCTGTTGTCTGAGCAGGGGTTCGGGCCGTGGGTCCTCCTGGTCCAAACAGGTCCAATCAGTAATTGCCCCTTTCTTCATCTGGCCTTCACTTTGGACGCCCAAGCGAGAGGTGCCCTTGATCTAAGAGTTAAGAGCAGAAAGGAAGAGGCAGGGCTAAGAAGGTGGATGGGGCTTAGGCCAGGTGACCTAGATCAACTTGTGCCTGCTCACTAGCTGCAAAGGAAAAAAGGCTGGAGGGCTGCTTAAGAAGGGAAAAGGGTGGCAAAGCAGTAAGGCACCAACAGTTTAAGGTGATTGACAGGTGGGCGGGTCTTAGGACAGGTGACCTTGATCCACTTGCACCTGCTTACCAACCGCAAAGGAGAAGAGGCTGGAGGGCTGTTTACGGAGGGAAAAAAGGCAGTAAAACAGGAAGGTGATAACAGTTTAAGGTGAATGACAGGTGGGCGGGGTTAAGTCTGGGGTTTGAATGGCCACATTAATCATGGGGACTGTAATGAACAGAGATGAAGAGCAGAGCTCCAATGCATACAACCTAGAACCAATAAGGTGAATGCAACAGAAGACGCTCTTGGAGTTTTAGTGAATGGGATATAAGTTTGAATGACTGTTGAATTAAAGTAGAATGTGACTACGAGGATTACTAATTATAGTGGAAAATAGGAGTATTAAACTCTGCACTGTTTTTCGTCCAAGTCTCTTTTGTGAATTAATGATGTGAATTCCGACACTTTCCTGATGTTATTAACGAAAAATATGCAGCATAATAACAATATTTAAAATAAAAAATTACAGCCACTTGATATTATAGACAAAAACATGTTGGAGAGCTGATACTGAACAGCCAGACAGTACCCTAGTGAAGAGTTCCAGTAAGTTGCACGTCACTTCAAGGAAGCACAGGTCAGATGAACTAATCTCAAATAGAGAAATAAATATTCAATATTTAATTAAAACATCTACACAAATGTACATAATTGTAAGTGCGATTGGTGATATGATTTGCAAATAATTACATGAACAGCAAATTACACATAAAATCAGTAGAATAAATAATAACCATCTATATATCGCATACCATGGTCTCAGTTTTTACAAAAATATTTACATTTAAAAATAAAATATAGTATTAATGGGGAAGGCATATGAAAGGTCTCACTTTATGATCCATCACTCTTGGTCTAAGCATAGTTACTAGAGATAGCTTTAAAGTCGTCAGCATACTGGAAGTTAAACCTCTTTTATGGGGTGTGGAGAGGAGGTCAAGACGAGGACACAAGATAACTAGAGTTATTTTGTCCTTTTACAGTCTTTGAGTCTATATCATTTTGCAACATGCTAAAAATCATGGAAAAGGAGGATTTTCTGTTCCGACCACAGCTGCAGAGAAATATCTGGAAAAGGCCAAAGCCTAATGACATCAGGACAGTGTCTAGTGCAACACAAGACAAGATGGCCACCAGGTGCCCCTCCGGCAAGGACAGCAAGAGTCCAGTGCAATCCCCCAACTTTAGTCCCATTTCAAAAGGAGGGAATGGCAACATGTACCTTCACTTAGAGCAGCCATGATCTTTTCATCGACTCTGACAGAAACAAGGAAAGTTCCTCCACACCTTACATGTCAAGTGTATTTTCAGAATTTACTACACAGTGAATATTTTTCTTTGTGAGGTTTGTCCAGTTTTGGATAGCAAAACTGCAATTTATTTTATACTACGATCAACAATGGGTTTATTTGATCTGGGGCAGTTTTATCCCATTGCTGTATTCTCTGTAGAGGCAATGTTTTTGAACACTAAGAGAGTAGAGGAGATCAGCTAAATGCTGGCAAGCTCGGCATAGTGAGATGACGTTCAGAAAACTAGTTTGTCACTGGTAGACCCAAAAGTAAACATTTCTTGGTTACAATCTTCTGCAACTTGTGAGTCAGTCCATGCCATTACAAACTTGACTGGTGCTTTCGTCCTGGCAGAGTCCAAGGCAGTGTTTCCTGATTGCTGGCGACTTGCTTTCTGTGGAGCAGTGTTTTGTATCTTCTGGTCTGTCCCGGAAACTAACAAAGTTTCAGGCAATGCAGCCAAAGGTGTATGAGAGCAGTTTGTATCTTGCCAATCCAGGCTGACATCACAAAGAAGCTGTTCAGAGCTTACTGACACCTTCTGATCCGGAGGAGCATCTAAATGTGCCTTAAAGTCCGCCACGCTTGTAAGATTGTCAGAAAATTCAGATGCGATTGGCAACGAAGCAGGTGCCAGCTGCAAAGGTCGCATTGGGATGTCAACAGATTCATACATGTTTACAGGTATGTCTGATATCGAGGTCTGACTTTGTGCACGAGCAGGGGATTTTGCAGGGCCAAGGTGAACATCTCCTGAAATGTCCTGTGGCAAACAGGGGTTCTCACCTTGGTGCTCAACAGATGGAAATTGAGGATACAATACAGGAGAAGTTGGAGAGAAGATGGCTGCTTCTGGGTCTAATGTGTAGCTTGTTGGAGTGGAAACAGCTAAATTATCTGAGGAAATTGCACCAACGCCAGGTATCACATCTTGTTCGGCAGCAGGGTGAGATTGATTAAGAAGAAATGGCAACGCGGCAGATTCATTGGTATTTCCACGAGTTGTATCTTCCCTGAAGCGGTATGGCTCTGTCTCCATTTCCAAAAGAGAAAATCCTGAAAAAAAGGAAACAAAACCATTGAAACTGACACTAAACTACACGAGGAAGTGACATGAAATCAACAATCGTCACATCTCGTCACATCAACTTCATTCCTCTCCTCTAAATTTCTTCCAACAGCTATATCCCTCGTGTTTCTCATTACCCTGTAAACATCATTCTACCCAGATAGTAACTATGATGGTCAAATAAAAACCCACACTCTGTAAAAATGTAAGTTCCACTGTAGCTTCAAAATGTACCACCACGAATTCTACAATTTCCAAGCTCTCGTGATGATCTTCCTCTTTTGAATAGTGTGTCCTTAAAGATGAGGGCTGACATATATCACACGAATTTAAGGCTGAAAAGGTAAGCATTCTCGGTCTACCTATGACATCCACTCTATCACAGATACTGCTTAGTGTCTGCA
Organism: Ambystoma mexicanum; assembly: GCF_040938575.1. Lineage (NCBI taxonomy): Eukaryota > Metazoa > Chordata > Amphibia > Caudata > Ambystomatidae > Ambystoma > Ambystoma mexicanum. The sequence continues at coordinate 218,484,217 of NC_090922.1, forward strand.
GAGGTTACACATGGCATCCATATAGCTTACTAATCTCTATGCCATCTCTAAAGTCTGTACCCTGATTGAAGCAGAGATTTGAGTATTTGTGTGTGCCATCCTATTCTGACAGAACCAGAAACGAGCTTGTGTCTATGTTTTCTGTGACACAGCAAACAAAGGACGACGGCCCCATGAGGAGTCATCAATAATTGCTGTTTGCTTTCTGTTTGTTGGTTTCATACTGTACAATTTTCTTCACTTTCTCTGCACTTAACCCAGGGCCCTTGCTGGACCTGACTCTTTGTTCCTCCTCACACCCGCCCCGTCTCTGCACCTCCGTCTCTGTACGTATGCATGACCTAAATACACTAGGACCAGTTAGTTTGTCTTTCCTGACCCCCCACCGTTTTCTATCCCCCCTCCCGAGCTTGGTCTCAACTGTACCACTTCATGCACTTGCACTAGGAGAAATGCCGTCAGGCCTAGTATGCCAGTTTTTCTGTTTAGATCATTCGGAATCTTCAAGGCCTAAGAATGATTACTATATTCCCTTATTACCTTCCTGCCTTGAAGCGTTTTGAAGCACTTCTCCTGTGTATAAGCTCTAAATAAATAAACAAGATATAAAATAAATACATTTCTTCGGCGCCAAAGCCTGCTTGATGTCACTTCTTGTGATGTAATCAGGACCAAAGGCCATGTGACACTTCCTACGATATTACTAAGGATGGAAGGATATGCAATTTAATTTCGGCAGGCCATAAGATTTTGATGCAATGATGTTCATGAACGCTGTACATTCTGTGGGGAAAGATTTTCTTTGCAAATCGAGGAATTAAGTAGCATTCATTTTAGAGAAAAATACAGCTTGTTAATATCAGCAAAATCAAAACTGATAAATGTAGAAAGATATGTCAACACTCGTGTGCCAGTCTTGACAGTTACTTTCTTTTTATACCTCCTGAAATTGATCTGCTCACCAGGGATTCCAATGTGATCTATATTGTTTACTGCATTAGCAGGCCAGTTTATGCACCAAATGGAAATATCTGTGCTTTCTATAGAAGTTATGTCGATATAAGTTATGTCATCTTCGACTCCTCGAGGTAATCTTCGACTCCACACTTTCCTTCTCTCCTCACATCTCTGACTTCTCTAAGAAGTCACATTACCAGCTGCACCTCCTCAGCGGTATTCTTCATTTCCTCTCCTTCGCCCAGAAGCTCACTGTCTCCAGAGCTCTGATTCTCTCTAGGCTGGCCTACTGCAGCAGCCTCTTTCTAAATCTGCCTGCCTCTCTTCTGCGCCCTCTGCAACTCATCCAAAACAGGACTTGTCCTTGGCCTCAAGCCCAGGGATCGTATTTCTCCAGGACTGAAATCTCTACACTGGCTCCCAGTGGTGGCGAGGATTAAGTTCAAAACCCTCTGCATTGTCCACAAGGCCTTCTGGGGCCTGAGGCCTCAATACCTTCATCTCTCTCTTCCTAAATATCTTCCTTCTCGGGCTCTTTGCTCATCCGCCTCCAACTCCCTCAGGGTTAGTCGCTTCTCCAAGCAGCAAGTTGGTGGTAGATCTTTCTTCTGCTGGGGCCTCCCTCTGGAACATCCTCCCTGCCTCTATGAAACTTGAGAGAACCATCTCTGGTTCCGGAAGCACCTCAAGACCTTCATCTTTGCTTCTGCTTTCTCTCCTCCTCTCCCCTCTTGATCTGCTGGCTGAATCTGAAACTGCACTGATTTACCTGGCTACCCTCTGATCTCGGGCCCAGGTCTCCTTCCCGCCAGCTGCACACCTGCACTGCCCCCACTTGCACTTGGGGACTGTTTCTGTATCTCTACAGCCCCTACTAGGACACCTGATGTCTGCACTTACCCTTGCACTTGCCACCAGCGTGCCGCACTTTATTTATTGTCTTATTTATTGTACTGTTATACTATGCACTGCAATGCCCCCTCCTCTTCCCCATTCTCCTTCTCCCCCCGCCCCCTGCACTTGTGCGATCTGAATGTCACCTGGCCTAGTAGGATCGCTGTCTGTCTTCCCTCTGTCTGCCCTCCCTTGCCTCGTCGCGCCTTGAAACACTTGTGTATAGGCGCGTTATAAATGCCATATCATATCATATCAACGTGTCTAATAATTAGAACTTGTATCCATTACTCTTCAGTTGTGCACAAGTCCCCATGTGTGGAACGGTTATGCCCAGGTGTGAGTGCTGTGCCTTCTATATCTGCCACTGATTATGCTTCTGCCTGAAACATATCTGGGTTTGCTTGTGGTCTCGTGCAGAGGACATATGTCCTAGCAGTTCAGTTCAGGGTGGGATGCCCCTTTTGGGGTGAGACAAAGCCTTATTTTTATACTTTCGTGCCCTTCTGTAATGATATACGGGCAGAAAAACAATGGTTTGGAGGATTGCACAGAGCAATACCAGTGTTTATGATTTATTCAAACCTTACATCCACCACACTTCAGGATTAGATACGTAAACCTCTTTTACGACATACAGACGTTGCAGTGGGTGCATTAAACCAGTGAGCACAATGATTGATGACTCTGCGGTAGACACAGATCACTATTTCTTTCTCCTATTTTGTGCGTTCAATAGTTTCCCTTTAAATATACTGCATATTGTATTCTCTGCCAATATATATGTACTATTTTCCAATCCACAACGGGTCCTTTAAAGAGAAGAAAACACCCCCAAATGCCGAAGTATGTCCTTTTAAGCTATTGTTCATAACGGATTTAGAAAATTCAACTCTGCTGCACTATTTTGTACATTTAAACAAGGCATATGCATACTTAAAAGTACTCAATATGTTCCATGATTTGCATTATTGAAATAGTAGTATGAAAAATGTGAATCAATCGCCCCCTTAAGGGCTGAATGGGAGGCAATTCGAAAAAGCCTAGAAATACCCATTTCATGTTGTGTGCATTGGCTTGACCTAGTCTGAATCCTTGAATCACCTAGATCTAAAACAACACTGCTGGATAACATGCTTCGAATATACTCTGTTTCTTCTAAAAACCAAACAGCTGTAGGTCTCGGGTACTTCCGACCTGCACTCGTCAACACAACTGGTTTCGGATATGCCTCTCCTGTTATCCCATTAACAACCTCTTCCTCTTTTTTACAAAGCCACGTGGCCTCGAGGCCAACCACATTGGCAGAAGGCCACTATATAAGACCACTTTACATTACTGCTATCCCAAGGTTTGCCACAACATTGTTGTTTATCGAATTCATTTGAGCACACTGTGAAGTGAATGGGTTCACTCATTTTTACAAGTCACTCAAATCAGGCTATCAATATTTTGAATCACATTGAATACTCCTAATGATTTGAATCATTCAAACGAAATAAACCGACAAATTATGGAAATTGTAAATACCCTGTGTAAAGTTGTTGTTTATAGTGTTAGGTAAGAATTTGTGCAGTCACACTGTGTGAGACTACACAAGACTTATCTGCTTAGTATTAGGTAACCCACATTTTGATATAGGTCTGTACTACACAAGTTGGTAGTGTGACTGAGCAGCCAGGCCTACCTCAAGGGGGGTAAATGTGAGCTGTACAGATTAAATCAGTCAATACAAGTAACACTTACACTCAAGGTTTCAGTTCTAAATAATTATTAATTTAACATCAGTTTTAATAAAGCATTCTTTAAAAAGGCAATTGTTGTAACAGTTCAAGCAGACTTTGGAATTACTTTTCAAAATCAATAAAGCTGTTGAATACTCTTTGGGGATGCTAATACATTTCTCCTACACCCTGAAGTGACTTCAATTACAAGTATAGTATTGCATTAATATAAACACCAATATACTTTTTAGATTCTGAGTTTCAGGAAGGGAAGTTTAAGCAAAGAATAGAAAGGTTAGAACATACTTTCTTATCAAGTGAGGACAGTTTGAACCCGCCAATGAAATCTAGGTAAAATTTTCCCAGCAGTAAAAGTGTTCCACACATTACAACCTATGGAGGGACAAGCAATGCCAAAGTCAATGGATTCAGAAGAGTACCTTTAGGGAGCAAGTACAGCCAAAGTCATTTGGACAAAGTCTATAGTTCTGATGCACTCCTTCAGTAAAAGGCTTTCACTAAGTTAGATAGTTCAGAAAATCACTTGTAGGAACACAAGCTGTTAAGCATGTGCAAGGAGAGTTGAAATCAACTCAGAAAGATAAGCAGGTGCAAGTCTCAAGTGAGACAGCACGACTTAAGGCAAGACGGTTAGTACCCCCAAGCCTAAAACAGTACCTTTGGTTAGAAGAAAAGTGGCCCAGCTGGATTTTCTGTCTTGCTACAGGCAAGCAGACCCTGGTTCCTGAGCATCAGTCGTGGGGACAAGAGGGAGGACGTCTGGAGGGCTCCTGCGGCAATACTCTGGAAGGTTGTAGCAGCTACGGCTCTCTTCAATTCAGCCACACTTTGTGGTTTCAGCGCTTTGCAAACGCTCCCTCGGTACTGGTCTCTGGTGAGGGGACTCTGGGTCGGGATTCCCTGCTTCTAAAGTGTTCTTAGGAGGCTCCTGGAGCTCTTGGCCGGATTTGTTCTGCGGCAGACATTGCACTCAGTTATGGACACTCGACCCCTGGCATTGGGCTTCTGCAGCAACTGAGAGGTACAGCAAGTCGGGAATTGTACCAAAGTGAAGTTCGTCTCGGGGTTAGTTGGTCCCACTAACCGAAGGGAAGAAGTCATCCGTCCGGAGCTTCTCTGTTGATATGAAAAAGGACGTCAGTACAGCAGCAGGGCTTCACTGGGCAATTCAAAGGTCCAGAAGGTTGCAGCGGCTTCTCTTCAAGATTTCTTCTTTGGATGTTTCTTCTAGTGGTCGACTCTGCCTCTAGTCCCAAAACCCTCACCTTTTAAGCAAGTTTTCCTACTCAGGCACAGCCTAGGCTGTCAATCGCACAGACTGGTTTCGATCATGCACCCCTAGAGACAAATGACAGGGGAGTTTCGGGACCCTCCCTCACATCCTTTCCTTCCTTCAAGACACACTGGAGCCAAGAGCGGGCTTCAGGGCTGAAGCCTGCCAAAGGCAAAACACACAAAGGGATCAAATCTGTTTCAATGCACAGAGTAAAAGCCAAGAAAGACCTCACAAACAGAAAATGGTGAAAAAAGAAGACAGAGGACATTTTGAAATGGACACCCATGGATGCTGTACTGCAGCTGAGGGTTCAGCCTACGGTAGAAAAGCACACTTGTAGTACAAATTAAACCACTGCCACCAGCCATTTAAAGTAGTGAGGGTAACGCAAAACTGTTACATGAGAAAGTAGGATAAGGGGCTACTAGGTAACCCCCCAGCACTCCACATAAATTGGTGTGTGCTGGACCTACAAAGTAGAAAGGTAAGTAAGATCAATTTCACCTTACTATTCTTGGGAACAGTAGTTCACTCAAGACAACGTATTTAAACCTTAAGAGAAATCCAAAGGATTTCCCAGTGACACTGCACTGGGGGTGCTGTGTGTCACTATACAAAAAGCAGATGCCTATGGAATTTGTCTGACTCCAAAAACAGTGAAAACTTAAAAACCAAATCAGGGAAAAACACATGAGAGAGTGAGAAAACGGTCCCAATCACTCAGGAGTTAAAATTAAAAAGTCCCAAGTCCAGCAAAAGAGCTGGGGGTCTCTAAAGTGGGAGGAAATTAGTACAGAAATGAAAATTCTCCCTAACAATAAGCCTTGTAATCTTTCCTTGGTATATTACTTATCATAAACCATGTTTGTATTGATGTCAGTAGGAACGATGGGCAAGCTTTATTGTAGTCCTTCTAGTAAAATAGATGTGCTGCATAATGTCAAAAGCAGATTATGTTAAATACATAAAAGGTAAAAGTGGGCAAGCCCAGAAATGTATAGTGAGAAACATGGCATATGACATAAATGGAACAGCAATGCACCTTCTGCATGCCCGTTGTGCAACAGTTTGAACGAAAATATGGTTAATTTCGAAATGATATGTCTAGTCACAATGCCACTGGGGTAACTATATTTAAAGCCATTGTTTCTGGCTCGAGGCTGTTAGGGGAGAATTTCCAGTTCCTGTGCTGATTCCCATTAACGTTAGAGACCCCAAGTCCTTTGCTAGAATCTGGGACCTTTTTGATTTTAACCCTCCTGAGTGAGTGGCCCTTTTTGCCACTCACTAATGCCTTTTCCCTCTAACTAAGAGTTTGTGTTCCTTAGGTTTTAATGGAGTCTGGTAAACTCCATAGACATCTGCTTAGTATATAGTGACACACAGCACCCTTTGTGCAGTGCCACTGAGGAGTCCCTTGGACTGCTCTAAATGTTTAAATACATTTTCTTGTGTGACAAATGGATTGGACCCTTCAAAGTTGTAGGCAAACTTGGAGAGGTGAATTATTTAGTGGACTTGGGCAACCCCAAGGGGGCCTGAGGGTCTTTCACACTAATCATTTGAAGGCCTATGTCTCTAGACCAGAACTAGGACCTTTACTTCTAGCCTCTGGTCAAGAGGACACGAGTGAGCCTCTCCCTGATCTCCTCAGGGAACACCCTTCAGATGCAACATTTGAAGGGGTTAAACTCTCTTCAGATCTGACTCTGCAGCAACAGGAGGAGTGCAAATGTCTGTTGACTCATTTTGCCTCCCTGTTTTCTCTAACACCAGGCTTGACCCCCTTGGGGCCAGCATGATATCCTCACTTGTGACAGTCTCCCTGTCAAATGCAGGGGCTACAGAATGTCAGATCAATTAAGATATCATATAAAGTAAGAGGTCAACAAGATGCTTGACCTTGGGGTTATTCCAATTGTACTAATGCCAAAAGCAGGAACCAAATAGTTGAGATTCTGTGTGGACTATAGGGCTCTAAATGCAGTTGCAAAGACTGATGCCCATTATTTACCAAGGACAGATGAGCTGGTGGACATACTTGGACCTGCCAAGTTCCTCAGCACTTTTGAGTTGACCTCAGGCTATTGGCAAATAGGTCTGACAGACCATGCCAAGGAGAAAACTGTATTTCCACCCCAGGAGGCTTATACCAGTTTAGGGTTATGCCTTTTGGACTAAAGAATGCACTTAGTACATTCCAAAGGATGCTGAACCAGGTTCCAAATGAGTTAGAGGATTTCTGCATGGCATACTTGGATGTCATAGCAGTGTTCAGCCCCACTTTGGAAGAACATCTTCATCACCTAGGATATGTATTGCAGGCTCTTGAACAGGCCCATCTGACCATAAAGGGAGGTAAATGTCAAATTGGTCGGAGCAAAGTGGTCTACCTTGCACATGAGGTAGGAGGAGGTGACATTAGGCTCTTGCCTAGAAAAGTACAAGCTGTACATTACTGGACCACCACCACTACTGAGACCCAAGTGAGAGCCTTTCTAGGTCTCACTGGGTACTACCGAAGGTTTATTGAGAACTATGGCACCATAGCTTCTCCCCTGAATGTCATCTCTTCCACAAAATGTCCTAAGAAGGTCAGATGGAATGAAGAGTGTGCCAAGGCATTTAAAGGAAAAAACCCTCAGTAAAGCTTCAGTCTTGAGAGATCCTGACTACATCCAAACCTTTATTGTACAGACAGATCAAATACAGGATTAAGTGCAGGCTTGGGCCAACTGGATGAGCAAGGTAGGGAACACCCTATTTGCTTCATCAGTAGAAAACTGAAGGACCGAGAAACAAGGTGGGCAACAAAAGAATGTGAATGTTTTGCCATTGTGTGGTCTTTGAAGAAGTTTAGGCCATACTTGTGTGGTTCTACTTTCCTAATTTAAACAGACCACCAACACTTGAGATGGTTAATGCAAATGAAGGGGGAAAATCCAAAACTGCTCAGATGGTCGTTCAGCCTGAAAGGGTTTCATTTTACCATTGAGCATAGGTCAGGGTGTAATCATCAAAATCCTGATGGTCTCTCCAGCAAGTACGAACGACTGGAACAAGAGATTCATCCAAGAGGGGATTAAATCCTCCTGTCCCTTACTCTGGGGGGGACGAGTAGGGAGAATTTTCAGTTTCTGTGCTAATTCCATTTAACCGTAGAGACCCCCAACCCATGCTATAATCTGAGACCTTTTTGATTTTAACCTCCTGAGTGAGTGGGCCTTTTTGTCACCCACTCATGCATTTCCCTCTAAGATTTTATGTTGCTTATGTTTTAATGGAGTCTGGTAAACTCCATAGAAATCTGCTTTTTATATAGTGACACACAGCACCCTTTGTGCAGTGCCACTGAGGTGTCCCTTGGACTCCTCTAAATGTTTAAATACATTTTATTGTGTGAACTACAGTACCCAAGAATAGTAGGACAACCTTTGTCTTACTTACATTTTCCCTGTGTGGGTCCAGCACACACTACCTTATGTGGAGTGCTGGGGGGTTACTCTCAGAATCAGTGTATCCTTCCCTTTCACCCTCCTCACCTGGATCTTCGGATGAATAATCAGGAGTCTCACAATTCTTCCTTCTCCTCCTTGGCTCTGGTTTCTTAGCCTTCTTTGCCTTTTTATCGAAGAGATAAGTGCGGGCTCCTCCGGAGGCCACTTTGCTTAGATATGAAACAAGCTAGGCAGTGGGGACTCCGAGGAGCCAACTCCTACCAGGGAAAAGCATTACGGGGGAAAAAAACCTGGGATCTTGTTGGAGTTGCAGGTTTGATGTGAGCAAACTCAGGATGGAAAGAATCTTCAGCTTCTCTTGATGGTAGCAGGTTTGACCAAATTCCACTGAGTGAATCAGTGTGCTCTTGATCCCGAAGAGGACTAAGGGAGTCCAGCCAGCAAGAGGGATTAGCGCTACCACAGTTTCCTCCAAGGTGCACACACATTAACAGGGCTAGCGTGTGTGTAAAACCGAGACATGCAAGGAGCAGATGCTTTAGCACTGGAGGACAGCACAAACAGCGTAGCGGGTCTCCCTAAAAGTGGGTGCAGCCAATAGCAGGAGGTGCTCGGAATGGGAATGAAGGAGACACAGCGTACTGTGAGAGTACCCAAGCAGGAAAGGAAAGCGAACCGCCAAAGCAGAATGGGAGAACAAAAGAACGACGTTTCTGTAGGGGACAGAACGCCGGGTTAGAATACAAGTAATACAGTGGAACACAAGGTAAACAGCAAGATCAAGAACTGCAAGCGTCTAACCTGAGTGAATCGGGTTGCAACGTGCAGACCGGCGGATTGGGGGCCAGCTTATAGTGGTGGCTGGCATCTTGGAATAAACTAGACCACTGGATGAGCCGCGATAAGAAACGTGGCAGGACAATCAATGGAGGCGCCAGCGTCTCCACAAGCCCCATTTGCGGTGCATGACAGTTACATAGTAACTCCTTATCCCACTTCTCATGTAACTTTTTGTTACACTAACTAACTTGAATGGCTGGTGGCAGTGGTTTGACCTGGATGAGCCGTGATAGGAAACGTGGCAGAACAATCAATGCAGGTGCTAGCGTATCCACAAGCCTCATTTGTGGTGCATGACAGTATGACCCCTCCTCATTGGGGGTCCCCCCGGCTTGCCTGGGTGAAGTGTATGGAACCGTTATATGAGTCGGGGGCATGAATGTTGCAAATGCGTTCCCATGTCCTTTCTGCTGTGGAGTACCCTTTCCAATGCACTAGGTATTGCAAAGTTCCTCTCCTGTATCAGGAGTTGACAAGTCTTGTAACCTCGTATTCCTCGAGTGCACTGTCCTTGGGAACTCTTTGGCCTTTCACCCTTCGAGAATAAGGATCGTGCGTATACACCTTGAGGAGTGAGGAATGGAAAACTGGGTGTATTCTTCTTAACTTGTGTGGTAGTTTAAGCCGAAAAGCCACTGGGTTTACCTTGGATTCGATGGAAAAAGGTCTGATGAAGCGAGGGGAGAACTTGCCAGCATGAATCCGTCTAGGGAGGAACTTTCTGGACAACCAGACCTTTGTCACTTTATCCCAAAGGGGGTTTTGTCTTCTGCTCTTGTCGACCCATGTCTTGTAGTTCTTCTTACTTGTCTCCAGATTTTGAAGAGCCTCCTTGTGGGTACTCCTTAGGGTCTCTGCCAGCTGGTCGACAGATGCTATCTTGGAAGGCGGGAGTCTGGTGTCGGGTATGTGTTTGGGATCATATCCATAGGTACAGAACAAAGGACTCATACCAATAGCTTTATGTTTTGTGTTATTGTAAGCAAATTCTGCCAAGGGAAGAAAGTCCGCCCAGTTGTCTTGTTCCTGGTTACAAAAACATCTTAGGTACTGCTTGAGTGTGGGATTGAGCCTCTCATTCTGTCCATTGCTTTGGGGATGGTATCCCGACGAAAGTGCTCGATGTATGCCCAGTCGTTTACACAGGGTGGACCAAAACACAGAGGTAAATTGTGTGCCACGCTGTCCCGCAAGAATAAGGTTGCAGTCTCAGGTGCAGAAGGAAGATGCCTCATGGGGGGAAAAATGGGCCAGCTTGGTAAGTGAATCGATGGTAACCACAATGGCAGTGTATCCCCGTAAGAGGGGTAGGTCTACAATAAAGTCTGTTAACAGAGGTTCCCAAGGTCCCAGTGGACAAGAATCTTGTTGGAGGAGTCCTATCGGCTTGGTGGTTGAGTATTTGCTCCGGGAACATGTTGGACATGAGGCAATGTATGCTTTTACATCCTTGTGAACCGAGGGGCACCAAAAGCTTCGTAGAATCAGCTCCAGGGTGGCCGCTTGGCCCTTGTGTCCTGTGGTGGGTAAGTCATGACACCATGACATGGCTAGGGTTTGGAACTCATTGGTAGGCAAAAACAAGGCTCTGTTGTGAAAATAGAGGTGATCTCTTTGAATTAATTGATGCCTGTGAAGATGAGGAACTTCGGATTTAATGGAAGCCTGCTTGACTCCTTGCAAGAAAGTAGTTACCTCTCCTTTTCCAGCCAGAAGCTTTTCTTGCCCTTGGTATTGTCCAGAATTGGGGAAAAAAGTATGCCCATCGAGCATGTCAGGAGTTTCGGCACTCCATCTGTTGGAGGATACGAAGGTTGCTACGATGTGTCCGCACCAGAAAAGGGAAAGCCGCTTCTTGGAGAAGATGGCACCATTCTTCGCAGGCCTGTCGTATGGATAGTAGTTCCTTTTTAAGGACTGAATATTTCCCTTCACTTGGCGTAAGTGTCCGTGAGTAGCAGGGTACTGGGTGCTCTATGCTGTCTTTACCTTCCTGTAGAAGTACTGCTCCCAGTGCGCCTCCAGAGGCATCGGCTTCAACCACAAAGGGAATAGCCTGGTCAGATTGGATGAGAATGGGTGCAGAAACAAAGGTCTTCTTTACCTTCTGAAATGCTGCACTAGCCTCAGTTCCCCATTCAAAATGGCCTTCTTTCTTGAGGAGAGCAGTAATGGGCAGTATTAGCTCTGAAAAATTGGGTATAAACCTCCGGTACAAATTTGCCAGACCTAGAAACTTCTGGATGTCCTTGATGGTCTTGGTTTCTGGCCACTGTAGAATGGCCTTGGTTTTGCTATGGTCCATTTGCCCCCCTTCCTTAGAAAGGATAAAGCCTAAGTATGAGACAGTAGATGCCTCGAAGGTGCATTTTTCCAGGGTGGCTAGTAGCTGGTTCTGTCGCAGTCAAAGCAATACCTCGGTGAAGTACCTCAGATGTTCAGCTAAGTTCTAAGAAAACACCAGGATGTCATCAAGGTATACTACCACTGATGAGAATAGAAGGTCGGAAAACACTTTGTCCATGAACCTCTGGAACACCGCTGGGGTGTTCACTAGGCCAAAAGGCATGACTTGATATTCATAATGTCCCAGCGGCGTCCGGAAGGCCATCTTCCATTCGTCCCCCGTTCTGATTCTCAAAAGGTGGTACGCTCCTCGGGCGTCTAGCTTAGTAAAGACACTGGCACCTTGGACTGCCTCGAGGACATCCTTAATGAGGGGCATGGGATACCTGTCACTGATGGTGAGACTGTTGAGTCCACGATAACTGGGCAACACTGAAGACCTGGGCCACTGATCCAATTTTGCTACACTATATGCAACAATTATATACTCACACCTCAGTCGCAATTCAACTGAATGTGGCAGGGCAGGTGACCACACTAACTATTATGAAACTAATTGTGGCTTGAAGCAAGGTTTTGTTTTAGGGCCAATATTATACAACTTATCTACTGCCGACTTAGAATATGAACTGTCAAAAGCCCCTAACTTTCCACCCAAGATAAGTGGAGAGCAAGTATTGTGTTTATCGTACGCTGCTGGGCCTAGAGACCCAAGCGACTCCTCCTGATGAGGCCTAACAAGGCCGAAACATGTTTGGGGATGCTTGTGGTCTCGTGCAGAAGGGATGTGACCTAGCAATTCGGGCTGGACTGCCACTTTTGAGGTGGGGGCAGGCCTGATTTGCATATGGTCTTTCCCCTTCTGTAATGGCTTGGCAGGCGAAGAATGATGGTCTAGAGGGATGCCCAGAGAAATGCCAGTGGTTAAGATTCATTCTAAATCTTCCAGCCATCACCTCTTTGTTTTTGCTTTATCGTACGCTGACAACATTATTCTGTTCGACCAGACTCAGATGGGTCTTCAACGAACGATAGACGCTCTAGCAGAATATGCTCCAAAAAAAATCACATGGTCATTAACATACCTAAAACCAAGACTATGTGCCTGAGCAAAAGTACTCCAGAATTTACTTAGTACTTTGTATGGAAACTGCATAAATCTACCCTTGAAAGACTTGAGGGTAATCTGCTTTGGGCGTTCCTAAACTTGCCCAATTCGGTACCGGTTGAAGCTCTAAGACTGGAGTCTGGTCTGCCACCATTAATGTCAATGTGGTGCATACGGAGAACCCTGCTATATGCCAAACTTTACGCAAGCACACCAAAACACAAATGATCTGCTACAACTCTTCGGTGAACAAATTGATAATGACGGTAGAAATGCTTTTTTTTTTTAGCTAACATTGACGGCGATGACACACCTAGCAGCACTGGGCATAGATTCTGATATCTTTGTATCCGAGCCAAACTTTGAATACATATTAAAGAAAAAAACGAGAATGTGGGACAGAACCAAAAATATAAACAAATTGCATGCCAGTGAAATATGTAGAGAATACCCATATCAATGTTTCCCTTACTTTACTCCTTTTAGTTACTTCATTAAATTCTGTTCAATAGAGTTAAAACGATTTATATTGTACCTACGACTGAACTTACTCCCTATAAAAAGAGTTTCTGGGCACACGGCAAACTACTTTGTTAGTTGACAGGACCTGTCGTCTTTGCCGCCTAGAAATGGAGACTAGCAGGCACATTTTAATGGCCTGTCCCAAACTGGTTACTTGCTATGAGAAAGGCTACTCGGGATATGTGTCAAAAATCCCAAATATATTATGCGACCAGTTTTGGTCAACGATATTTGGCACTGAATCTTTAGTGTTAACTGCTGCAGCCTTCACACTTTGGAAAAAAGCCCCGAGGAGATCTGATAAATGTGCGCAACTGTTCTAATGGCTTATTTTATCTTTCTTTTAATATTGGATGAATTGGTGTTATATTAATTGAGATAATTAATATTGTATCACTATTATTGAAACTTGATTGTTATTTACCTTTTTTTATAACATGAAGTGTTTACAGTTTTCTACTTAACTAAATACACAATAAAACAAAAAAATAAAACATGTATGGTACTCATTTTATCAACCCCAGAAGGAGAATGGACGGAATAGCCCTCCCAGGATATGAACCTATTATTATGGGTTGCAGGTATTGTATTTGAGACGTGTGCTTGAGCCTAGTGAACTATCCTAACATCCTTATGTATGCATACATTCACTGGATAAAGTATGGCCCTTCTACACAGGCACTGGTAATTATGTTTAATGTGTGTAATGTGGTTTTAGGGTATCTAGACTTTTCATCGAAAATAGATTCATCTAATGCATTTGCATCGAATTTTATAAATTGAAAATACTTTCGATCGAAATGCATTTTCATTGAATAAAATTTGATGGATAGGGCAAGGGTTAGAAATAGGGTTACGGTTAGGGCAATGGTTAGAATTAGGGTTAGGACTAGGATTAGGGGGTGCCTTTTCGGGTTGGGGGTTTTTGGAGGGGAACCCCCCTCATTAAATAATGAACACTAAAATGTCACATGAAGCTGGCCAGTGCCGAAATACTTGGAAGTTTTCAGCACTGGACAGCTCCATGTAAGGTTTTAACGTGTGAAATAAATGCATGGAAATGCTATCTTTTACATTTAAAAGTACATATCCATCGAAACTTGTCCATTGCTATATTCGATGGACAAGTTCCGATGGATATGTACTTTTACATGTAAAACAGCAATTCGATGCATTTAAATTCGATGCATTTCCTTCGATGCTTTTCGTTTTTCGATGCAATGTTTTCGTTGCAAAAACCATAAACCTGTTTTTAGGTAAGGGGTGGTGGAAGGCAGATATTCTGGACCTTTTTCAGCTTTACAGCCTTGCACATGGCTGCCTTAAAGTTTCTTTCCCAGTTTCCCTGTGCTCAGTTTATCTTCCTTTTTCAGGCAATGAATGGTAAGACCAGAAATTAGAGTGGATAAACTGAAAAACAAGCTTTGGCATAGCTAACTTTGGTTTCGTACAGCTATGAGATAGACATTTACAAGATTCATACATTCACCCGAAAGACTGAAAGCTTTTGATTCAATAATCATTATAAAACAGGTGATGTTTTACACTGATTATTGTACAACAGTACTCAGATGCATAATTTTCAGTAGAAACACGTCAGAGCAACATGTTCTTCCACGGTTCTTCTGCCCTGTCATTCTCTCATCTCGCTCTGCCCTCTCTACCCCATCCCTTCTTTTCCTTCTCAGTCACCCCCCTGTCTGCCTCTTCCCAACTTCCACATTGGGCAAGGGCAGCACTCTTAATGATTGCCTCGGCTCCTGTTTGGCTCTTGATTTCCATGTATGATCATTCCTGATATGAGCTTCGACCATGAGCTCACAAATGACCTTCAGTGGAAGGTATGCTTTAGGGTGGGGGTATCTGGGATTGTCTAGGAATCTACATCCTTGCGTTGACCCACAAATATGCCTGCTGAAAAATGCATGCAGTGACCAGCACTGATTGGCTGCCTACTAAAATTGGAATGGTGCAAGAGTGTGTGCTATGTGGTTTGCTTCAGACTTTTGAACCTTGTGGACCACAGCGAGTTGATTATGAAGCTCCAGGAAGACGTACTTGCCGATGACAGAACCACTGCATCAGAAATTCTTGACACTGATAAATCGGATGGTGAAGATCTGCCTGTCCTATGGCCAGCAGGAACATGCGGGACGCTCCATTACCAAGATCTAGCAGAACAAGCTGAATCCACTTCTCTGAAGGCATTTTTGTGCCACTGATTCTTGTGCTACTCTGACGTTCAGTACTCTCCTGTACTGCTTGACAGTGATTTCGGAGCACCACATCTGACCGCTGCTGCTGGCCCTCGGATTGAAAAACAATGCTATTTATTTATTTATATATACAGGAGGAGCAATGCTCTTTTGATCGTAAAAGCACGTACAATAAATAAGAAATCAGATTTTGTACGGGATGCAGTGAGCTTCTTGCAATGGGGTGAGTTTGAGGGACATTCTGACCAGGCTGTGTAGGGGAGTAAATGGAACAATCACCGGGAACAATACATAAGTGGACATACATAGATTAAGGACAACCAGCTTTGGACATTTTTAAGTGCAGCTAGGTGGTACGGACAGCTGTGCTCAGGATGTGAGCATGATGGGTGAAGTGCTAGAGTGGAGACAGAGGAAGTGAGGGACAGAGGCAGGTTAGAGGTGAGGGAAAAATGTTAGTTAGCAGGCAGTTTAGAGGTGGGTAAAGACGGTACCTCAGAGGCGAGGAGGTAGGCTTTTAGTTTGGTTTTGAACAAATCCGTGTGCACTGTTTCTCGGATGTCCAGGGAAAGGGAATTCCATTCAAGTGGAGCAAGTGAGAGAGTGAAACCGGACACAATCATTTGAAAGGTTGCATAGAGCCATGTAAGTGATTATTAATTAATTAAAAATCTTCCATTCCAACTAATACTTTGGTCCTCAGGGCCTGTTGTGACAAAATAACCAAGCTACAAATCAATAATGATTCCAGAAGAGACTGAAGCATGTCTAGTGTCGCTTATGGTCCTGTGCAAAAGGGAAGTTAACTAGCAGTCTGAACTGACTCGACAACCCTTTATGGGGTGGGACCAAGCCTGATTTGCATATGGTCTTTTCCTTTCAGTAACAGTATGGCAGGTTGAAAAATGATGATCTTGAAGGTTGTCCAGAGCAATGCTTGTGGTAATTATTTCAATCAAAAACTTCCACCCATCCTCCTCCGTTATTATGGTTTCTTTACTTGGCACCTGGACAATTCCACAGAACCCTGGTACCTTTTGTCTGGCGTGGAGGCTTCCAGTGGCTTTTCCTCTGCTACTTTCTCCAGACCATTACCTGCTACCCCAGATTGTATCACTATTGTGCATTCTTCATCCTGTCGCTGCTCCAACACCTGCCTTTTCTTTCTCCCATTTGTATCTATGGGGTCCCCCAATTTCATCTAAGGTCTTTCTTCATTTTTTGGAAGCTGGGGTCTTCTGTTCCTGACCTTGCCCATCGAAGGCGTAATCGCAACCTCACTGGCTGCAATGCTGGGACACCACTCTGCAGGATCTAGCATAGATGGCGAGACACTCATGCTCTTTCTGCAGCTTTGCTTCTTCTTTGTGATCCTTGCATTCCACCTGAAGTCTTTGTTCTGCCCACCTGCCCGCAGGGTCCTTTATCCCTTACCTTGCCTAGCCAGGAAACAACAGCAACCTTTGTGACTGCTTCTCCGTGCACCCCCACGCTCCCCCCATCCGAGTCTGTGCTTGCATTACCTGGGGACCGTTAACTCACCATGGTGACTCTGTTCTGCTCTTTTAGGGCAAGAGACTTCAGTTGCTGATCTCAAAGCTCTGTGCTGCAATCTCCATATCAGCATGGTGGTGAGGAGTAGTCTTTGAGGTCAGGGTATATTCGATGGGGTACCCTGACCCTTTCCAGAGTCTTCTTTTCACTTCACATTTCATGGGACCCCTTATGCAAACCATGTACTTTTGTACTTGATTTGGCCATTCACTTCATTTGGGCCACAGTCTAACACAGAGGTTGGAGATGATTGTAGGGTTCTGTGATCCTCACAACAAATTAAGTTGGACTTTGCAGAGAATTTGAGTTATTTCTATGAACCTGTTAGGTCACCTTTTCTGTCGTTTGTCTATATTATAAAAAGTCACTTTACTTACATGTAATCTTAGGAGATATTACTTTACACAACTTAGAAAAAAATCAACGTTTGCAGATATCCCATAGTGTATATTTATCAAAATTGTTTCTGTACCTTTAAACCATCTTTCAGCTTCTGAGGAGTTGCCTTAATGGCTCAGTGCCCGATACCAAAGGCTGAGGAAAGTTGATGTGAGAAGGTGAAGTACTCCCCACCACTTTTCTACACAACCATTAGGAGGTGAGTGGAGAAAGTGGTGGGGAGCAGTCATGCTTCACGCCTGCTAAAGTAGTGTGATTCAAGTGCTACGAGGACAGCAGGTTCAGCTTTGCTGCACCCAAAGTATAATACTTTTCCTGTCTTCGAAAGTGTCATCAAGCAGGGATGGACTGGCAACCAAAAGAGGCCCTGGAAATAATGTTCAAAGTGGCCCCATATTACACATTTTCAGCAAGCCCAACCCTTTTCCTATGGGAACATTTGGAAATACCAAACAAAAGAGGCCCAGGGTGTAGAGGCCTACTGGGAAATCTCCAGAGTTCCCTATAAGCCAGTCAGCCCCTGTCACCAAGCCTTCTGAAGCTCAGCAACATTTTCATAAATTAAGAAAAGCGGTGTACACCATGGGAGATCAAGCTAGTGATGATGGAGGGAGAAAGCAGGAGGGTGGAAGAGATCATAAACAGAGAGATTACTAAGGCAAGTGAGAGAAAGAAACAGGACACAAAGTAATAAAAAGAGTGAGAGCCAATAACAAAAGTTGGAGCTGAGACCAGTGATGCGAAAAGAAAGAAAAGTAGTATGGGGAGAGAGAGACACAAAGAGAGAGCAAACAGAGATTGGAAAGTGAGGTGGAGGGCACATTCAGAAAGGGGGCGAAGAGTGGGAATCAGGGTGCGAAAGGTTCCAGAGATGGGGGGAAAGAAAGCAGGTACAATGGCAGCATAAAACAGACAGAAAGAAATTCACTGCGACACAAGAGTTTTTCCTTTGTAACAGCAGTTCTCACAGTGCTGGATTTTTGCATAGTTGTTTTTTCGGAGTAATAGCAGTGCAGTACGGGGAGAATCTCTTCGAACTTATAGGCAAGGCCGACTCTAGGGCCAATGTAAGGTGCAGAAAATCATTGGAGCACAAAATTGGAAGAACACTTTTTTTTTACACAGAAGTAAGAATCAGGCCCTGAGCAATACTTCCTCTTGCAGAGTCCGGATAACTCGTCGTAAATATCCTATAAACCAGGATAGGTTAATATATCTGAGTCCTAGAAATAAGGCCTAAGAAAAACCTCGCTAGCACATACCCAAGCTGGAACATGGTTACGTTTTCATTTCTATTAAATTGAATTTGGGTATGACATGAATAATTTTTGGCTTAAAAATGACCAGCTTGAGTGAAAAAGAGCCGGCTAAGTGTCAATGTTTTGTTTACTGGCTGGAGCTGGCGAGTGTAATACTATCTCTTTGCAGGACCTGTACTCTGAAACTGCACAGGAAGATTTAGAACGGCCATCATAGCAATGCTGTCACCATGGTCCCTTAGAAGATGGAGTTTAATTTAGACTAAAGTTTGAATAGCTCAAGGAAGTTATCTGGAAAATCTGCTGAAAACGACATTGAAACGTTTTTCTTTCTTTAAATTCAATCCCACGCTTTGCAATTCAGCTTGTAGCTTATGCTCTCTGCCCTGAAAGACAACACCTTTCAGTGCATTGTGGCTGGTTAGTTCCCCAAAAACTTAAATGTTGTATCAGACTTACTCTGAAAGGAGATGGAGAACGAGGAGGCATAGTGAGAAGCCCTGGGAATGTTTTTCTCAAGATTATGCAAATTTCATACAGCAATATTTTGGGATTGAAGCTTGAAACATGGATGGACATTGTGCAGAATGGATTCCTGAGCCCATTCCAAAATGGGCCCTGTCCATGCCAAATGTGAGCCTTTTTGTTCTAATCCTTATTTATTTATTTATTTATTTTCTAGCCAAGTCTGTACATTCCATTTGTGGAGTTGTCGTCTGATATGCAGACCAGTCTCATCCAACCTTTACAACCAGATGTATGAAGTAATTTAAACAAAAAATAAAACAATGTAAACCTAACATAAAAGACATCGACATGCAGTTCGTAGGGTAATTCAACATTCTGCTCTACCTCTTTGACCCATTCCCCTTTATCTCTTAACACACAACTATATAGGTCGTCTGAGCCCCACTCCATTATTCACCATAATGAAATATTCTGCAAAAGCGGGGGCTTGTGAAACATTGTTCTCTTTCTTGAACATATTCTTAGAATGAATGCCACACTTTCATGTATCTCTGGAAACCACCATTTGCTAATGATGTTGTTTTTTCCTTAGCAAGAAGCCGCCATATCTTTACCCACCACTGTGCAAGGATTGGACCCTCTTTCGTCTTCCAGAATTGTGCCAACATTAACCAGGCTGCATTCAATAGGTGAGTAAGTAGATCTACCATTGCATCCCGCATTGCGTATGACCCTTCTGCGACATTCCCAAAAACGATACCAGCGGATCTGTGGGCAATTGCCTACCCTTTATGTCCTTAATATGTCCCATGATCTCCTTCCAATAAACTTGTGCTTTTGGGCATGTCCACCACATATGACCCAGGTTGCCCATTCCCCCACATTCCCTTCAACGCAGCAGCGAGGAGGATGATGCAATCTTACTAATTGTTAGTGGTGTGAGGTACCACTGATAACACATTTTATTAGCAGTGCCCTTGATAGCAGTACATTTGGATGATTTGAGCGCTCTTTCCCAAATACGTGTCCAGGACTCATCTAAAATGTTCATCCCCCGTTCACGTACCCATCTTTCCATGTAGGGTAATATATCTGCTGGCGAAGATCTATCTAGCAATTTGTATATTTTTGAGGTTTTACTCACCTCGGCTCCCTCTTTCATCAAAATCTGAAGCCCACACAGTGTTCTCTTGCTCACTATTCGTAATCCAGTGACATAGTTTAGTGTATCTTATTAGTGTTCTTGTTCTTGTAATGCAAATTTCAATTTACATTCTTCAAATGTTAAAGGATTCCCCTCCTTATATAAATGCGCTAATGTTGTAGCGCCATTCCTTTCCCAATTATCAAAGTAGCCTTTATGCATCCCTGGTGAGAACTCATGGTTATCCACAACTGGTGAAAGAGGACCCAATCCTGACAAAGAGTAGAATGTCTGGTAGACTGTAAAGGCCCAGAGGACAGATCATGGGTCCCTGCCAAAGACATACATGCACCCCGATTGCTCAAGCAATTCCACAATAACCACCATGGTAAACCTGGGGGGTACACTCTTCCTTACAAAGGGGGGAAACCTAGAGGGAGACGACCTGTTAGGAAGCTGCCCCAAAGGAGACATGCCTTTGTTACCTGGTCTCCAGTGGCAACCCTGGTGGACCCGCCGGTATGTGGCTACCGTCGGGACACCTCCTGGTCACTTACATGTTCAGCACCATTCTCTTGCCCCCGTACAGATGGCTGCCTCAGGAGCACTTGCGTCCTTCCAAGATGGCCCCCAGACATGGACATTAGCCCATTTCAAGATGGCACACGTAACAGAATCACCTAATTGGGTCATGCACAGTACAAAGGAGAGTGAGACCCGTAATGCTGTGTCTTGTAAACTAGATTCAAGTTGCAATCCAGAGACACTATGTACTTGATTTAGGTATTTAATCTTGTTTTAGATCCATTATGACCATTGCTCAAGGGTATATTCGGGAAACCAGTATATTACTCATTCCTATGCTGGTCTTCAGTAGCTTAGTTATTGAATGGCTGTTCTCGCAGCACGCATTTCTCTGAGAGTACAACAGAGGACTTTCCAGGGGGACCAGAGGTGGTTCGAGCTTGCGGTTAGAGCGTAATGGTGAGATACCTGTCATATTCAATGTTATTGTCACTTTGACTATCCCTTACAGCTCCTGCCTGCAGTATCCGGTACCCAGAGCACCCCACCAAGAAGCGCATCACATAAGCTGCTTCTACTTGGACATGAGCGGACAAACACTAGTGTTCCAGGGCGTTGGTCTCTCCTGCTTAAGGGGGAGCAGGCACATCTCTGTGATTCCCAGGAGGTTGTGCATCTCATCTAGACTTCACGTTCTAGCCTGCCATAAGTGGCCACCATAAGTGTCCTGTGACCAGACTGCGGGAGGCCCACCCACAGGCCTCTCTGCTGCTGTTGTCACTGTCCAGAGGTCGAGCTGTGGACTTGGGTCCAGGAACATCACTGCTGCTCTCTACTATGAATGGTGGCCTTCCTGGAGGCCGCTGTTTCTGCCCAACGCTATGAGTTGGCCTTTCTGGCCCCTGATTGGGGCTTCTTCATCTTCTGAGTCCTGGTGGTTCACTGTCATCATGGAAGTCACTGTGGTTGTTGTCCTGCGGTGTCTTTCTGATCCAGACGCAAGTCTGCTTGAGTTGCCCCAGAACCAGAGATCAGATTTGCCAATTAGCCGGACCAAATACAGACACTATCCTCAGCTACTGCATCTGCGACCTGTGAATCCCAATCCCGAGATTTTCAGTGCCCTACGGGTGGTCACCTAAAAAATCAGAGTAAATGGTGCAAGAGTACTTACTGTTTCGAAGCCCACCTCACCCAATAGGGACTGTATATACACAAAGTTCACTCCCTAGCACTATGCTTTCCTAGCTGTGACTGGTGGAGTTCTAGACAAGGGTCTCCCCGTATTTTGCTAAATAACCTGTTTTCATCATGAGGTGCATTTAAAAGACGATGGGGCAGGTTCTCAAAAAGTAGAACAAATGAAGGGAACACAGAGAATGTGCTTGCTTCAAATGCGCTACTTTTAGAAATGCACAGGCCGCCTCATTCTCAAAGGTGACCAGCACACTTCATGTGATGTATGAATAGCTGTCAGCTACCACCTGGTTATTGGGAGCACTTTTCACAGAGACGTGAAATGCTACGAAAAAAAGCATTTCCGTTCCTGTTTGAGGGATGAAAATGGAAGTGGGACAGCCATGGAATCATGACAGGGTCAACAATGACCATGTCATGATTTGAGCAAGTGCAGGGAATGACCGCCATTTCAGCACACTTAACAGCGCATCCCATTTGTGAACTTGGGATGCACTTTTAAATGTGCAGAAACGCCCCCTGATATGGTCAAATGCACAAAGGGGCGAAAAAGGCCATCTCAATAAGCGCATGCAAGATTATTTACTGAGCTGCACCGCAGTGTGGCATTTTACAGCTGTAGCCCTTTTATCCCTGAAAAGGAGCAGAGTGGCTGTCTTGTAGTACACAGAAAGTACAGCATTGCCTTAACAACCCATATTTACCCAATTTCCATACTATCTATGTACCCAATGCTCTGCATTTCCTTTACAAGCCCAACTTAAAATTAAGTGGCATTTTAAAAATAGGAGGTATTGAAAATTCCATGTTTTACTGCTCATAATATTTATCGAAAGGAAGTCTGGTTTGTCATCATTTGTTTGAAAAAGGAAAGAAGCAACGATAGAAAGAGAAAGAAAGCAAGATGAATGTAATATATGGAATAGGGATGTAAAGATGCAATGGAGTAAAGATGCAATGGGCCTCATTACGACCCTGGCGGTACGGAGTGAACGGCGCCGTAAAAGATGCCGGCGCCGTTCACTCCGTACCGCCGCATTACGAGTTCCCCTCGCGGGACACGGTAAGCACGCCTGGGAAAACCAGGCGTGCTTACCGGGTCCCGCGAGGGGAAGAGGGAGCAAACAACGGGCCATCTCGTAATGGCCCGTTGTTTGCTCCCTCTCCCATTCCCATTCAGCCCTATGGGGGCTGAATGGGAATGGGGAAGGACCGTGTCCGGGTCCTTGGAGGGAGGAATTACCGGGCCTTCCGAACTCGGAATGGCCCGGTAAGTCCTCATTCCGAGGACCCCGGCACGATTTCGGCGGCAGCCATGCCGCAAATAGCGGCATGGTTACCGCCGAACTCGTAATGAGGACCAATGAGTTGGAAAGTGATGAACAGTAAGAATGAAAAGCGAGATGGATTATTGCTAAGAAATGAAGGTAACAAAGAGAAGGAAATAATTAACCAAAGAACAAAATGAAAAAAATAGAAGGAAAGTGTTAAAGAAAAAGGTAAGGGGATGGAAGAAAGGAAACATGATAGAATTACCAACGTAGTATAGACACACAGCTAAAGTAGAATTGAAAAGTAGAATGCTACTTTTGACTTAGTTAATTTCAGAATGTTATCATTGCATGTCAGTGATGAAAAAGGTTTCCCGCAGTTTAGTCCATTGAAGATATTTTGCAACAGCTGGGGTTGCCTCCTGGAGCTGTAGGAGCGATTCTACTGTG
The DNA here is from genome assembly GCF_040938575.1 of Ambystoma mexicanum. NCBI lineage: Eukaryota > Metazoa > Chordata > Amphibia > Caudata > Ambystomatidae > Ambystoma > Ambystoma mexicanum. The sequence goes on from NC_090922.1 coordinate 218,507,846, forward strand.
ATCAGTCAATTCTATTCTTGTTACAAGAAAACGACTGGGAGTCCCTTTACCGAGAAGGAACATGGACAAAAAATCTGTTCTATGGGAAGGTGCTGTCATGAACCATCGAATTCGCCCCTTCTGGGTCTCCTGGTCCCTGACACTTCGGGCCTTACACTCCATAATACTACCAACATGGCGGCAAGCTCAGAACGCTGCTCGCCAGTCTTCACGTTCTACACAGTGTCCTCTATAAAGAAGTCCCATTCCCGCGGCCCCGCTGCTACTAGCTGTGATCGGAGGTGTGCTCGGAACCTTCTCTAATGCTACTTGCTATCCCCTGGCCCCTGGATTCCCTTCTCCCGACTTCTTCCCTCTTTCCTAACTTCCCGGAATCCCTGCGTCGCTTCCGCGTACCCCCCAACTCCTTCTTGAATACTCCCGGAGTTCCCCGTGATCCTGGACATCGAAGCTGAACGTAATCTGGAAGCCGAGGACGGCCGAGCGGGCTTATTTAAGTCCCGAACCATATACGAAAGAAGACTCCACCTAAAGAGGATATCAGGCAACATAGAAAGGTGAGAAGGGGGGAAACCTGTGACAGGTGCCCACACGGGAGGGTCTACAACCACTACGTTTTAGCTCACTGTACCTTTCACAAAGGAGAAATATCCATTTGCATATCAGTTTGGTCCCACCCACAAGGCAGTCTAGCACAGAAATGCTTGGCAAGTCTCCTTTGAACAAGAGTACCAACAGCAACTCAAGACACGAGTTTGTTTCGGTGTGTTGGGCCTCATCAGTGAGATGAAGCTGTGCCTCTCTATGCGAAGTGAGCTATTATCACTACTTTGGACAAGGAGCCATGACCTCATCTGTAGCAGTTAAAAAAAGGGCTGCTTCCAGGAGCCAGCTGTGGGGCTACTTTTGGGGCTAGTTAAAATGTTTATACAAGTCTTTTGGTGTTCTACAAGTTGCCATTGGTGATTAGTTCAATGTTTTAAAATGGGATGGTTCATGATAGTCCGCTTTAAATATATCCATAGTGAAAGCTACTTTTCTAAGTTTAAAGGAATCAACTTGGGTGAATATATACCAGTATACAAAACTGCATGTATTCCCATTTAAGCAGTTACCTCGGCCTTTGGGGTCCTTATAAGTAATACAACTTAAAGAGCGTAACAAAGTAAAGAGGAAAAAAAGGAAAAGCAACATAAATCCGGTGCATTACTCCAAATTAACAAAGTAAAAATGCCAACAGCAATAAACTAGATAAATTAAAGAGTAGTTACATTTGTTTACTGAATACTTACCGTTCTCTTCAACTATCACGTTAGAACATGGAACTTCGGAGGAATGGGGGAAAAGAACCATTTGGGCCCCAAGGCCTCTCGTTTTCACCACATCTGGCATTGCCAACAGCAGATGTTTCACAGAACAGTGGCCATTCAGAGGAAGCATATGTTGAAACATGAACATGTATGTTTTCTTAAACTGAAAGGTAGACATCCCATCTGGGTGCTGAACCAAGACATTGAGAATATTCCTCTTCAGCTCATGAATACTCTTTGGCCCATCATGTGGTGGTCCTATGCAGACGTCTGCATTCTTGCTGTCATTGTGATACCCTTGGGTCCCTGCTGTAGCGTGGTAGTGGTCCGAAGTTGGTATTGAAAGCTGTGCCAGGGGGTCGCTGACAGTTCTGGCACGTACAGATGTTCCCCTTTGCTGAATGGAGGCAAGAGAAGTTGACGGAAGATTCTTTGGAGTGAGATTGATATGAGGCGCCGCCTGTGAATTGCCAGAAAGCATGCTAGAATACGACGCTGCTCCCCTTTGCGGGGCAGTGACGTTTGTGGATATGGGCATTTCCGGGAGATTTGTGTCTGCGTTTGGTGTTTTTGCATCTCTTAAATGCCCTGTGGAATTAGTTATCACAGTTGGTTTTAGTGGGGGGAAGTCGGCTGGTGAGAATTCAGGAATGGGCATTTGCGTCGAAGGCTCACTGATGGTAGGAAACACCATTTGCCTGCTTGTGTCCTGGTGGGTCCGTGGAAAGACGTGAGCGTTGCAGCCCCCTGACTCCTTATGCCGAAGGGCCTGTGAGGGAGCTTGTTGATGTAGGTCTTCTGTTACAGAGTTCCTTGCCATGAGATATGAACTTTGTTTAGTTAGAGGGCTAGTTGGTCTGGATTCCTCATTCCCTGGTTGTTTTTGGAATCCTAGTTTTATAAGAATAAAATGAACTGATTAGCACAATTGTGAAAGAACAGCATTAGTCAGTGGTGTTAGTTAAATTTGTTAGAAGTTGCTTTCTCAATTTCTTATTAAACTGCAAGAGTCTTAGTGTATATGATAAATACAAATCTATCTGTTCATGTTCAGCCGCTTTAGATCTTATCTACTCATTTGCTAACCATTCACAATGACCCGTCCAGTGCTCCAGATAAGATTTTGAAGTGGGAGTATTTTACTGCCTATTGTTTTAGAGTTGGGAGTAAAATGATTTTTTAGGGAGTAAAAGTCCAATTTCCAATGGGAGTATTTGGTCATAAGCGAATAAAAATACAGGTTTCAACTGGACAACCGAAATGTTTTTGATTTAATTATTCCTTTGCACAAGAGTTATTCAGACACATTAAAAGATACATGTTTACTTCTTCTGAGCAGGCACTAATTGTTCCTTCCTGTGGTACAACGTGCTCTACTGTTCAAATATATCCATGGACCTGTGCGGACGAAAGCTGGGGCACAAGGTCCTAGGTTTCCTATTTTTTGTTGGGAGTATTTTTACTCCCTATTTTTATTTTTTGCCACTATTTGCCTATTTTTCGTGAGTAAAAGTGGCCGATACGCCCCTTATCTGTAGAGCTGGACCCATCGACTGCACTGAAATGGAGACAGTTGCAACAACATTTTCCTATAGTAGGAGGGATTTGAAGTGGGCTCCAGGTATTAATGGTTGAATTAAATACCACTTAATTAAGTTTTATTAAAAAATAGTTGACCTTTACTATTTATAAAGAAACAAATATAGTAATTTCTGGATAACAAAGTTTGCCCAGCATGGTTGTAGTAATGTACCCTCAACTCAGCATAATTACATCACACAAATAAATGCAAAGTTTAAAATGAACTCCAGTTTTTTTTTAACTATGTCTCTTGTTGGGAGATGGTACAGACTGTTGAGGCCCTGAACCATTTTAGAAGTGCTTGGTTAAGAGCTGCATGTACTTTAAAAGGGCTTCAGTCCAGACCTTTTATCAGGCCATGGCTGTTTCTCTGGCATATAGCCACATATGAAAAGTAGGCGAGAGTCTTGCAGGAAGATGCAGGCTGAAGAAAAATGCGTTTCAGACCTCAATGAGGGTTAAAAACTAAAGGTGAGGTTACAGGCAGGTAATTAGCCTATTTATACATTTATTATTTAATCTGATTGGCATTGCCCTAATAGTTAACTGCACTGGCCTCCATTTATCATAGAGGAATTATGTCAGCCTTTTTTTCTTACGTGGATCCACATACCCAAAGCAGCTCACACTCTATTGTCTCTACTGCACACGACATGTTGTTTTTCCCCCAATGACTTCCTTAAAAGTTCATGATGACCAATTCCGACCACTGGAAGAAAAGGAAAACCCACAAAGAAAAACTCACCAACAGGTGTACCACAATTAACATAAGTATTTGATGGAAGCAAGGCTTTGTGCCTTGGGTGGTGCTTAGCATCTGCGCATAGACTGCTGCCTGATGGCTGTCAATCATCTGTTTCTGTGGCTGAGAACAGCTCTCTGAGACATGTGACTGGGAGCACAGGAGAGCCACAAGAACATAAATGAACCCAACCTGGGCTTTTCTGTCAAATCTGTTTTCAGTGTAGGAAATTTGGACTCACCTAGATTAACACTGCATTATAAAATGCTATAGAATTACATTTAATATGCTAACATAATATCCAACTAACGAAGAGAATGCGTCCTTGATAGAGGCCTCTTACTAGATCATGTGGGCTCTTAAAAGAAGACACTGCTTATCTTACATGCCCATAAATAAGCCTGCTGACCCCGACTCGTTTCCTCCACATGTAACTTATTGTGGCTCGATGGATGTGAGACAAATGCAGGAAAATGCGTTCCATGTTGCACTCCTACATCCGCCGAGTCCCCAGAGACCAGGGTCTACCAGCTACGTCTCCCCAAGCTGAGGTTTCACCACATGTACGGGAGCAATTGTGGTGATTCTGGAAGATCCTTCACCATCCCAGACCTGGTGCAGTGCCGGCACCTTTAAGACTTTGAGGCCACGTTTGGATGGTGATGGAGGTCTTTCAGCCCTCCTTGTTCACACTTTGGTTATTAGTTAAATCGAGAACCCTCATCTTTGTTAATGCCATAGTCTACTCATCTCGTCTTTATTTTTGTTGCTTTATAAGGGGCAAAACAAATGATCCAAGAGAAGTGAAGTTATGCCCTTTTACCTAGCCAGCCACTGTTTCTACTGATGACGAAACTAGGAGTAAGCAGAGACCAATAGGAGGCCTGATACATCTATAGCCACCTGTCATATTTATTTTATATACACACGTTCGATTTGCTCAGAGTATCTACACAATGTTGTTAAGTTACATTATACATGACAATAATAATTTCGCATTTATATAGCGCTATGAACCCTCAGGTATCTGAGCGCTGCTTATTATTACCCACGGTGTGTGGTGCTCATTTACCGACCTCGGAAGGATGAAAGGCTGAGTTTGGCCTTGCTGGGATTCGGACCTGAGTTGGCAAGCTCTGCGCGATGTCAAAGCGAGCGCGCTACTCACTGTGCCACTTGACCGGCTATGACAGATATAGACATAATGATAGAGCTGTGTGAAATTAGGATGTTTTACCTAAATTTAGAAAAGTGACCCATTATTTACTCTGTCAAATTTGCCTGGTTGAAGATGAGGAACCCCTTCTCGGCAACCATTCACTTCCTTGTGACGGATATGCTTTATGTTCTCCAGGAAGTGACAATAAATAAACATTTTTATTTAAAACTTGAACATTTTTTAACTCTTAACTTTTATTATCTTTAAACACAGTCAGATATTTAATTCTTCTCAAATAACTTGTGTGTATTTTAAAATATTGATATTCTTAAATTTAATTGAACTGTTTTCTGAGATAATAAAATGCTGCTTATTATCCAAGAACGTTTTTTTCTGCACAACCTAGTTCAAAATGAGACAAATAGCATCCACAAAGTGAGCAGAAGACTTGCAACTTCGGCATATTGCATGGATTTCAGTAAAGCAGAACCACACCTGCAGAATGGAAAATTAGCTACGGTGGTTCTTCAATTTTGTTTGCCTTACCATTGACTACAGACTGGGGCGATGGAGTTTTAGGCCTCAACATCTGGAGAGACATATGTTGGCCTAGTTTTTAACTTCCATGTACCCCCAAAATTGAATATACTGGCTAGGGCTGATCGAAGTTGTAGAACAAAACACCCAGAGAAACACATGTTGCCTGCCCCTGAATCAGACCATTGCAACAACCAAATACAGCTTCTGGTCTACCCGCCTGTCAGTGCTCTGTGCACAAATGGGCCCACATTGAACATGAGTTTTTTGTTTCACTATGTTTTCACAATTTCTTTCTTTTCACTTAATTTCATCTTATTCTTGTGCTGTAATTTGAGGATGAATCTGTGAGTTTTATAGGGTTTGGACAGTGCATAAATGGGTCTATGTTCCTTCATCCTCATTTTTTTCCCCCCGATTCGTTTTTTTCTAAACACTTGTTAACGAAAAAACGATTTGAAAGATATTTCTTAATATATTTTGGAGGATCTTACCCCACGTCCCCCTATTTTTTTGATGTTTCTTTTTCGTTGAAAGATTTTTGGCAAATTAACTCATCGAAAAATATACTGGCGATGTAACAACATCGTACCGCATAAACAATAATCTGTAATGTGCTCCTTTTCTACCAGGCGTTAAAGTGATTTGGGTAGCCATATGGCCTAGAGAGGGTTGTAGGCAACTTTTATTTTCCTCAGGACGCAAAAGGTATGGGGTATATTGTGCAGCCGGATCATGAGGGATGTTACCTTTTTAGTAAAAAGTTGCAGGGTGCTGTGGGGTATCATTTTTTCTACTGGATGCCATTAAGGGGTTTGTGTGGACTATAAACAATCACAGGGTATTTGCATTTTGACCTGCACATTAAAGTGTAGCAAGGTCTGTTGGATGTGTAGAGGATGATGGGTAAATAGGCACTTTCTCTGCATGAGAAGGCGCTAGTGCAAAGCATCAGAGATCATGGGAATCTTCATTTCCTACTGCACATTACAGTAGACCTCAATCTGTATTCACTCGGAAACACTAGCATAAGTTCACCTAAAATATGTAACTTAAAACTTTTCAGTTGATTTGCAAATAATAGTTCTATTTAGGCTGCAAAGATACATACCAGACTCTTCATGCACCACTTGGGTAGAACGTGCTGCTGATAAGATTGGGTATACCCAGTGCTGAATGCCGGCATCTACCACTTTCACCACATCCTTCATTGCATCCAGCAGCTGCTTGGGAGAGGTGAAGCCATTTAGGGGAAGCATGTGATTGAACATGGTCCGATAAGTGATCTGGAACTGAAAAAGGGACATCCCATTTGGTTGTCCTTCCAGCACACACAAAATGTTCTTCCTCAGCACATCCTCACTCTTTGGCATCCCCGGCGATGTCAACGGGTGATCACCAGATGCCTGGTTGCCACTTCTAGGAACATTTTGCGATATCGACGAACGTTGGGGAACATCAGAAATTGGTAGGCTAAACTGGGTTCCCGTAAGGTTTGTGCTGCTGGTATGGAGGGGCATGTTGGTGCATTGGATGTCGGTGGAAGGAGGCATTGCAGAATCCTTTGAAGAAGGTTTATCGGTAGGTGCTCCTTGAATGCTTCCTGAGACTATGCTTGAGTATGAGAGGGTTGATGTCCGTAATCTGGAAACCTGTGGGGTGGATTGCTGGTGGTGGGTTATGTTTGGGGGTGTAAGAACGGAGGGTTTTCTTGACTGGGTTGCATTTGTCTTCTTCAAACAAGGCTTTTGAAGATATTTGTTGATCCCTTTAGTTGGTGCTTGTGCTGGCCTTGTATTCTTTTGGGAAAGTTCTTTCTTTACCATGGTTTTGACTTGATCAACTGAAGGAGAACAGTTTCTCTTTGATTGCGTGGACGTTTGCCTTGCAGTGTTCTTAATATGCACTCTGATCTGTGGAGGAATTCGGCCAGGGCTTGCTGATGAGCTCCGGAGAATGGGATATGATGTTGGAGAGAAACATTTGGGTTTGCCAGATACTGATTGGCTTCTGGAGGGAGATAGTTCTGGGTTCCTGTGGTTCACGATCTTCCACCCATCTGTAGCTTTGAAATCTAGTGTTGGAAAGAAGGAAACATTCTTATTAAAGTGTCACAGGAAGGAGCAGAAGGGTTAAACAGACGTGGTGGGGAAAAGGGCTAATGGATTGAATGTAGACAAAACAAAATGAAAGAGATAAGACACAGAGATAAAAGGTGTACATTTCAAAGAGAAAAAAAAAACTATTATTAGAGTTCCATCAGATTAAACAAATGCGTTCTGTATACCTCCGTCTACCCACCGAAATATCTGATGCAGCTTATAACTGCTTAAATATGCTATACTATATGATATGCTAACTCTTGTGACATGATAGAAACCCTTTATGCTCATCGAAGTACTAAACAGCATGACCATGTGCACCTGTGCAATACTGGCTCATGTTTACACTAAACTAGTTCCACTTTAAACAGGTGAGCTTTTAATTACCTTCCCTGCTGGAGGCCACATGCACTCGAAAGTATGTGTTGTTATGTGGCACACCTACTGACAGTATGACAAATGCTTGTTTTATTTAGTGATCAGTTGTCTAGTTACTTCCTAAACGTGGTTACCAAATACATATTTCTGACCTTTTTGCTACTGCCTTTAAGCGATCAGCTGCCAATTAACAGGAATGGGTAATTTGTTTAAGATGAACTCTGAGCCAAATGATCATTTTGCATGTTCTGGATTTTAGTAAATCGATTAATCAGGAATCATTGCAATAAAAGCAACTGTTCTGAGCCAGACCGAGTTAGGAACGATTAGCAAACAAAACATAGATGTTATGCCTTGGAATGTCAGGTTTCACTTTTTTTGGACCGGTTCCAGAATCTTCATACAAATGACTTTGGCTTACGTTCAAGCAAGTAAAACCTTAACAACAGTGAAACTGTTATCACTTCATAGTCCCTGTAAATTATCAGCACATATTGGAAAAGGAGGAGCATTTGCTATGTCATGTCACTGGAATGTATACCGTTCACCACTGCCATTTGCACGGTGGCCAGGTGTTCTGGCAGATCTGAAAGAGAGAGGGGGTGGGGGGGCGGGTTAGATTAGTAACACTGAAAATGCAAGGTAGCTCTGCTATTTTGTTGATGTGATCAGACCAAAAGTACCATAAGCTCTGCCTGGGAGTCTGTTTCTAGGTGCTCTGTATTGAGTGCTGTTAAGGTAGGATTCGATTTTGGGGGTTCTAGTGCCCAATTCATTCAATTAGCCCCGTAAATGTTGTGCATTTTTTTTTTATCTTTGTCCTTATTATTGTGGTCACATGGACCTCAACTGAAGTGCCCCTGCTACTGCAACCCTTTATGATGTACTGTCCTATGGTAGCCCATATGGATCGTAGAAAATGGGTGCTTTTTAAAGAACCCATTTTACCCATAATGTGATTGTATCACTCAATGGTGTTATGGAATAGGCTGGTGGTAGCTGTAATTTATATTTGAGTTCAGCAAGGGTGTAGTCAGCTTTACCATATTAGACGCCCAATACACTATTATGGTAGCCATTGGAGTACTATTGTTGGACATTTTCTTTTGGGCCATCACTTTCTTTGTGGGATTCATGGGGCAAGCCTAAAATGGCCATTGTGCACACATGGGCTCACTCTGAGCCCAGCCCTGCACCCTGTTGTGATTTGGATTGCCCAACACAGCCCCAATACACAGACTGTGTAGGTGGACCCAAGTATTTGGTAGTTTGCAGGACCTGCCTGATTGGCTGGCCACCAAAACCTTGGTGTGCTATCTGGTGTGCAATTGAAGGGCTGGTTTAGGCCAGCTAATTAGTGAATATCTTTATCTAGCGGAAAACTCGTTCCATTTCTCCAGTTTACTGATTCTTTTGTCGGAAGCTGGGTTTCTGAATTTTAGGACCAGGTTTGGCAGTACTGGCTGAGCCATCTGTCCTTTGCCTCTTGCTCCGGTTTCATCTCTTAGCTGCTAGTGGTCTGTCCTGGGGTATTCCTCATCCTCCTCATGACCCTCCCCATTGGCTGGACTGGATGTCCAATGCACAGAAGGTTTCTGAGCCATTTTGACATATCTTCCCCATAAATCTTCCTGGACTTCTTGCATTGACTCCACTACTTTCCCTCCTGTTGTGTGCTGTCTTGTTTCGCCCCCACTGTTGATCCCATTTTGAAACCATTTTCTTCTGGCTTGCTGCCCTGTCTGGCCCTTCGATCCCTACAGATTTTCTTAGTTGGATTCCTCCGTCTTCCAGGCACCTTCTATGCTGTTGCTTCTGCTCCTGGCTGGTTGGCCACCCTCCGGGGAAAGCAGATTGTTGTTGTTGTGGATTGTCTGGATCATTGGTGATCCAGATCCTGAATCTCGCCCTAAACAAAGCCTTGTACTCACCTGGTTGTTTTGCCATTTCTGAGCCGATTTCTCTATCTGATTTCTGGGCTATTTGTCAGATTATCCCTTCTGTGGACCTCACTTCTTTGGCACTTCAGAAACTGCTCCTTCGGACACTTTCAAAGAAGATATCTCTTTCCCACCAAAGACTACCTAAATTCGCATGCCTCATTTTCCCTGGTCTCTTATAAAACTTTCTAGCCTAGATAGCACAAGTGTTTTACTTATTTGCTGTTGTATTTTCCATTTATTAGGGAAAATCTCTTCTGAATTCTCAAGAATCCTTTTGAAACTGTTTTACTTACATGTTCAGTACTGCAAATTTGTTTTTATAAAGTTTACTTACTTGTTAACGTGGTGTGTAATCTGTAGACTTTTATAAAGATTATATTTTTATCACAGTTTATTTTGTGGACATTCCTTCATTTGGTATTAACGAAAAGTGTGTACTGTACCGGTTATCTACCCCACTCCACCTCCTGAGAGTTAGGCCTGGGCTGCTATGCCACACCGCCACACACAGTGAGTTTGAGGGAATTGCTGGCACCTTTAAGTCAGCAAACATACCGAAAGATTCTAATCACAGGTCTTAAGTAAAACTACCTTACGAGCAAGACTGGAAGGCCTTTTGGGAAGTAAGTCTCCCGTGAGACTCACATTGGTGGTTTGGTATGTGCAGGCAATTAAGCGAGTGTGGAGGTATTGGCTCTGGGCTCTGACCTTATCTTACCCACATGCACTTGTATGAATTATCCAGGTCACTCTGCTAGACTGGAGCAAGACCCCTAAAAGTAGAAAGGTGGGATGTTCTGGGGTATATTTACCTCTACATGAGTTTCAGGCATTAGTCAGAGAAGCAGCAGAACTCTCCCAGGAGCATTGATGACGTACACCAAAACCCTTTGAAGGTGCACCATACCCTTCATGCAATTACACACAAAGGGTACGGGGCACCAATCTGGACTGGGGGTTCCCTGGTTTAACTCCCAGTCTGACTCAAACCATCCTCAGCCAGAACCACCTTTGATTTGTGCCAATCATGAAGATCCTGTGCCGACTCCGGTTTCATTGCCAGGATTCTGTTTACTAAAAGGATTAAGTCCAGAGTGTCTGATGGTAGTGATAGATCCTGCTGTCAGCACATGACATTTCCCCTTAAAAAGAGGAAGTATATCGGTTACATTTCCCGGATTATGTTTATGGCTAAAGGTCCAGTTTAAGACCCTTGAGGGTTAAGGTAGTAGGCCCAGTTAGAGTGTGTAAAACATCAAAGTATGGGTTCCAGTTCCCACGGGAGTAGTAAGGCTGTTTACAGTAGCGGCTCAGCTAGGAATCTAGCAATTATTTTGGCTAGGAGGCAGCCAACTTTTCTGAGAACGCTGTCCTCTGTGTCTCACTTGAATTTCAGTGTGAGGCTTCTGTGTCTGCCTCTATGAGATTCTGCGAGCAAGTGTAATGGAAGATGCACTCACAAAGGGACTTGGGCAGAATTCCTGCATTGCCAATGTCCTGTGTGAGAAACCTGAAGGTGTCTCACTTGCTAGTCCTCCGAGATCTGTCATCCAGGTGGCCAGGACACGGCCATCACTATTGGATCCAGTTGCAGGGGGTGGAACAGTGTGGGAGGATCACTTGGATGGGGGATCTTCGGGTAGTGGAAATGGGATGCCGATGGGTAAGTTGTGGTACCCCCCTTCCTTATGACACCATATCCCCACCCTACCCCGTAGGATATTTAAAAGCTCTATCACCCCCTTTCATACACAAACACTTTCTCACACTGCATAAAACAACGGACTAACACCAGAGCCGTTTACCTGGCATGTCCCAACACAAAGGTCAGGCAGAGTCAGGCAATTGCCAATAACTACACACACCTGCTCGCCCTTTCCCTGCCCCACAGGGGTAAAAGGCGGAGCACGAGAGCACACTTTGAGCAAGACCGAATGCACGAGAAAGCCACTATTCCGGGACAGTATTCAAAAGAAGGAGAAAGGCGGTGGAAACCGAAAGGACGATAAAGAGGGAGTTGTCCATGCCCTTTTCAACTCAGAGCTGCAAAGCCTTCGATAAAAGAACAGTAAAACCAGGAATTGCAGATGGCGATTGGTGTGATAGATGTCAACGATACACGGGGCCCTCACGTACTGATAGCCAGGGTGGGGAAAAGAGCTTGCCGCCGTGGTACCGTCCTTGACTCCAGTGGAAGAAAATTTGAGTTCAGCACAGCCGGTGAGTCGGAGGAAATTGATAGTGCCCCGGACTGTGTTAAGCTCACAGTTGCAGTTGCAAGATTTGCGTAAAAGAAAAGAAGATAATAGACAAAGGTCTTTAGTGAACAACCAAGGTATTAAGGTTAGAGTGGTCCGACGCTGCATGGGCGCTCATTCGAAAGACTCTAATGAATACCCTGCTCCTGAACAAGGAGGATGTGCTAAGTGAGAAAAAACACAAAAACCAAGAGGCCCTAGGGAAGGCCAGCGTGAGGAGTCCAAGTGGTGATACTAGGGTCAAACCAAACCCCCTGTACAGTCGAAAGTCTTTGACACATTGTGAGAATTAAATGAACTGTGTTACTGAGGGGAACACCAAGAAAATTGTGATAGCGTGAAACCTGCACTTGCCAAAAAATCACAGAGTGACCGCCCTTCAGAAGTCTCTGAGTGAATTGGCAAATGCTTTTGGAGGCAGGAGAAGGAAGGTCTGAGGCCATACAAGGGGGATCTAAGTAAAGTGGAGAAGGTAACCCAGAGAATTGTTTAAAAAGACATTACGATTCCTGAATATTACAAGATGATAATGCTAAGTGAACTGCATTGTGATGACAAACGTGAAGATGATAATGCTAAGTGAACTGCATTGTGATGACAAACGTGAACCCGACCAAGGGATGTCAACAGTGAGTTGGAGGTGTAAGCCCGATTGAGGGAGGCTGACGTTGTAAAGGGGATCAGATTCCGGCTGAGGGGGTGTCAGGTTTCCTTCTCTTATTCAAGTTTCCTTTTTATTATTATCCTTTTCAGATTAGCTTTGTGTGGGTGGGAAGTTTTCCATTATAGTTGGTTAGGCCTTAACTTGTTGATTCAGAATCCTGGTTCTGACCCAAGGCAAGATGGAGCCTCACAGTGACAGCTCTGATTGGCTAGAAGACAATGCTGAACAACAATGAACATTCTAAACTGTCACTCTGTGCCTTTCATCATCAAAACCCCATCTGAGAGGACGTGTTCAGTGGCTGCTCCTGCTTTAGTATTAGGCCTGGTGGATTTTATCCTTCAGATCTCAGCAGTTGAGCGGCTACTTTCTTGGGGGTTCAGGAGAAGTCTTCAGCTGGCAGGAATTCGTTTTGAAGATAGGAAAAGCAGGAAATCTTTGTGAATTCGCTCAGGAGATAAGTGACTTTATTTCTACTGTAAATCTGTTCATCTTAATAACATTCTCCTTGAAAATTCGTTAAAAGTAGTGTTTCTACTAAAACTATTGAACTATCGGAGTGCGCTTGTGTTTCCAGTGCGGTGTTCCTTAGCGCGAGATTTTGACTGTCGCGTGCGTATTCAAGTGAGCGCGTGCTTTCTAGCGTGTGTATTCCGAGCGCGAGTAGAGGTTGGTCTCGTGCCATTTTAAACGCGCGTGTGTTTTATTGCGCGGGTGATCCTTTGCGCGAAAAGCTATACGCTGCGTGAGAACTACAAAGCGCGTGTGAAATACAAAGCGCGTGTGAAATACAAAGCGCGTGTGAAATACAAAGCGCGTGTGATTTTTAGCGCGGGTGTACAAAGCGCGTGAGAACTACAAAACGCGTGTGAAATACAAAGCGCGTGTGAAATACAAAGCGCGTGTGAAATACAAAGCGCGTGTGATTTTTAGCGCGGGTGTACAAAGCGCGAGAATCTGTTCGTCGCGTGCCATGTGAGTGCGTGTGTGTTTTTTCCATCGCGAGTGATTTTGCGCGTGAGAATCACTTCGTTGCGTTTGAACTCAATAGCGCGGGTGTTCTTATTTTGCGTGTCTCGCAGGAGAACATTATTGCGCGTGTGGACTATTGCGCGTGTGAATTATTGCGCGTGTGGACTATTGCACGTGTGAATTATTGCGCGTGTGGATTTATTGCGCGTGTGGACTATTGCGCGTGTGAATTATTGCGCGTGTGGACTATTGCGCGTGTGAATTATTGCGCGTGTGGATTTTTTGCGCGTGTGGATTATTTTGATCGCGCGTCTTCATCCGTTTGCGCGTGTTCTTCAACCAGGAAGATTTCTATGTGAAGTTCATCGATAATTTTAATGGAAATAACCTGCGTGTGCAGTTAGCACGTGTTTCCTCTTTCTTCAAGGATTCAAAGACTCAAGATAATTATAAATAGTTTGAAAAGTTTTGAAATGACAAGAAAGAACATTTTAAAGACAATCTAATTGAACTACCAGTGCATTTTGGAAAAAAGACAAACAAAGAACTAAGACTTCCAGTTTTGCCTAATGTAAGAAGTTGCTGGGAATTTCAAGTATCGCAAGTAAGAGAGATTTTCAGCTTCTTATCCGCTTCTCTAAGAAATTTCAAGAGAAGAACCAGGTAGGATTCTCAATTATTAGTTAAGGATCAATGTCTTCCCATTCATAAGGTTAAGTAAGTGAATTAAGGAAGTGTATATGTTATTCTTTATCCTCTGCAGGTTCAGCACTGATTAGCCTTGACGCAGTCTGCCTGGTGTTGTTTTGTTGTCCCATTCCCCCTTTCCCTTTGGGGTGTAGTTTACAGAGCTGTATTGAAAACTAGTTCTGGGAAATACATCTCAGGGGGATTGTCGGGGGTTCAGCAGCTTCCGCGGATACAGGACCTCTCAGCCTGACAGAATGAAAGGCCAATAATTTAGTCCGCCCGAGCTGTCATGAACCCCGACGAATCCATGGAGATGTTAGGATCTTTGATTAGGGAGTTACGGGAGGAGTTGAAAATTTCTCGGGAAGAAAATGCCTTACTTAGTCAAAAGGTAGATGACTTAAGTGTTAAAGTTACACAAATGCAACAGAGGGGAGAAAGGAGAGAGGATGAGGTTTCAGGGGGCGCAGGTTCTCCACCTGAGTTAGAAAGAGAAGATCAGTTACCACACATACAACGGGCGCCTTCAGTGGCAGAAGGGGTAAGGAGTATAATTATGCCAGTTCCTTTGGCGCCCCCAGAACGTTATCATGGGGATTCCAAGAGATTTAGGGTGTTCTTAACACAATGTGAATTACATTTTATGAGTAGACCAGAATTATTTCCATCGGATGCTTCTAAGATAACATTTATGTTGTCATATCTTTCTGGGGAGGCATCTGCTTGGGCTGGGTTGTTGGTGAGTCAAAAGAGTGCGGTTTTAGAAAATTATACCAGTTTTTTAGAGATATTCCGAAAAATATTTGATAGAAGACAGTTATCTCTGGAAGTAGATGGTGAACTTTTAGAATTAAAACAAGGTAATAGAGACTTGATTGCTTATATAACACAATTTAAGTCCCTTGTGTTAGAAAGCAAGTGGCCCGAGGTTAAACAGGCCTCGTTGTTTTATCGGGGCCTTAGAGATGAGTTAAAGGATGCTTTGTCTGGAGTAGTTGAACGCCCTCCTACTTGTGAAGGTCTGATTGATTTGGTTATTCAATTGGACTTCCGTTTGAGTGAAAGGAAGGCAGAGAGACGTCATGGTCAGAGTGATGTAAAGTCTATACTTAGAGTAGATAGACCTAAAATAGAGAGTAAACCCAAAGGGAATAATTCATCTCCAAGAATCAGAGGCCCGTTAACAGTGGAGGAAAAGACTAGGAGGAGAGATAATAATCTTTGTTTATACTGTGGAAGAGGTGGGCACTTTTTAGGAAACTGTCCTTACACTCCCAAGAAGACTTCTTCCTCAGCAATCAAGGTACAACAGATCGCTAATACGGTGCAGACAGCGGTTCCTCATATAACCATAAATGTATCCTTATTTTTTGATTTGGAGTGTAAGGGAAATGGTCCTGTAATGATTGACTCGGGTGCGACTGGGAATTTCATGGATTGGGGTCTGGCCAAATCGTTGGGAATTCCAATTATTCTGAAGGAGGTTGTAGAGCAGGCTAGGGCTGTTGATGGTACATGTTTATCTTCTGGTCCTATTACTCATAGAACTGGTTCTTTAACTTTGGAGTTATCAGGAGGTCACAAAGAGATAATTTCGTTTGAGTTAATTGATGCCCCTTTGTTGAAGATTATCTTGGGCATGCCTTGGCTTACTCTCCATAATCCCCTAATTGATTGGAGTGCTAGGACAATTGACATGCAATCCGATTTTTGTAAAGAGAATTGCTTTTCAGGAAGTCTCTTAGAGGAAGAGGTAAAACAAAGTAATTCCGTGTCTAGTTTTCTGGCTGAGACTGGAATTGGAGGTCATGATGTGGGAGCTGTAGTGGGTCAACTTCCCCAGTGTTACAAAGATTTCTGGGACGTATTTGATGAGAAAGTGGCTGGAGAATTACCACCCCATAGATCCTTTGATTGTAAAATTGAACTGGAGCCAGGAACAATTTTGCCTAGTAGTAGGGTATATGCTCTTACTGAGAAAGAGAATGATTATTTAAAAGAATATTTGTCAGAAAATTTGGCCAAAGGATTTATTCGTCATTCTAAGTCACCTGCGGCCTCTCCTTTATTTTTTGTACCAAAACCGGATGGCTCGCTTAGAACTTGCATAGATTATCGAGCAGTTAACAAAGTCACTATTAAGAACCGGTATCCTCTTCCTCTCATCTCAGAAATGCTTAATCAAATACAAGGAGCAAATATTTTCTCAAAATTAGATCTGAGAGGAGCTTACCATCTTGTACGTGTGCAGGAAGGGGACGAATGGAAGACAGCGTTTAAGACCAGATTTGGGCTGTTTGAATATCAAGTTATGCCATTCGGTCTATGTAATGCTCCAGCGGCTTTCCAATTTTTCATTGATGAGGTTTTTAGAGAATACTTGGATATTTTTGTTGTCGTTTATATCGATGATATTTTGATTTTCTCTTCTGACCTAGATCAACATCAGAAACATGTGCGCTTGGTGTTACAAAAGTTGCGAGAAAATCATTTGTTTGCCAAATTGGAAAAAAGTCAATTCCATACCGATTCTGTGGAGTTTTTAGGTTTTATAATTTCACCTAAGGGTTTAGAAATGAATCCTAAAAAAGTGCAAGCCGTTCTTGAATGGCCCCCTCCTACTAAGGTTAAGGAAATACAAAGTTTCTTAGGATTTGCCAATTTTTATAGGAGATTTATAGAAGGTTTTTCTCGGCTGGTTGCTCCTATAACGAGGCTTTTGAAAAAAGGAGTGAAATTTGACTGGGACCTTGAAGCAGAAAAGGCTTTTCAAGAGTTAAAACAAAGATTTACTTCTAGTCCAATTCTAATTCATCCAGATCTTTCCAAACCTTTTTTTTTGGAGGCGGACGCTTCAAATTTAGCGTTGGGGGCGGTGCTTTCTCAAAGGAATGAAACTACTGGTCAAATACATCCAGTTGCATTCTTTTCTAGAAAGTTTTCTGCTGCTGAAGTGAACTACACAATTGCTGATCGGGAACTGTTAGCAATAAAGTCCGCTTTTGAAGAATGGAGACATTTTCTTAAAGGAGCAAGACATACAGTAACGGTCCTTACTGATCATCGAAATTTATTGTTTTTAAAATCTGCAAGAACTTTGTCTCCACGCCAACTTCGTTGGTCTTTGTTCTTTGCAGATTATGATTTCATTGTGACTTTTAAACCCGGAAGTCAAAACAAAAAAGCTGACGCGTTATCTCGCCAATTTCCTGGAAGTGAAGACAAAGAGATTATAGAACCAGAACCTATAATTGCTCCAGAACGTTTTTTGTTAGCTGGAGCCATTAAAGAAATTGATTTTTTGAATGAAGTTCGTCAAAATATGTCCTTGCAGAAGATGGAGGAGTGGGTGAGACTGGATCCAGCTAGAAAGTTGAAAGACAATCTTCCTTTTTTGATAACAAGCTTTATGTACCTACTGTTGAGTTGAGAGAAAAGGTTTTGAGAAATTGTCATGAATCCATTTTAGCAGGACATCCTGGGTTCAGAAAAACTCTGGAACTGGTTCGAAGGAATTTTTGGTGGGAAAAAATTCGCCAAGACACCTTGAATTTTGTTAAAACTTGTGTAGTCTGTGCACAAGAGAAAAGTCAAGTTGGGAAGCCGCATGGTTTATTGGAGCCATTACCTGTTCCTCCTCGTCCTTGGCACACAATTTCTATGGATTTCATAGTTGATCTCCCTCAAGATAAGGGTTGTACTACCATTCTTGTTGTGGTCGATCTTCTTACTAAAGAAGCACATTTTTTACCAATAGAGGGAGAGGTTACCGCGGAAAAACTGGCTCATAGTTTTTTGCAAGGTGTAGTTAGACTACATGGACTCCCAAGTCAAGTTATCTCTGACAGGGGATCTCAATTTATTTCAAAATTCTGGAGGGCCTTCTGTAAGAAACTTGGAGTGGAAGTTAGTTTGACTTCTGGGTATCATCCGGAAAGTAATGGACAAGTGGAGAGAGTAAATCAAGAATTGAAGAAGTTTTTAAGGTGTTATTTACAAGCTAGAGAGGAATGGGTGGATTTGGTGTGGTTGGCAGAATTCTCTTACAACAATTGTGGAAAAGATGCTACTTCTATGTCCCCTTTCTTGTCGGGTCGTGGGTTTCATCCTCGTTTTCTGAGTTTTGAGGTGTTGGAGGAAGATTCAGGGAATCCTAGAGTGGAAGATCGTTTGTTGATAATGAAAAATAACTTGGATAGAGCAAAAAAGGTTCTGGGAGAAAATAAGTTGAAATATAAGAGATATGCCGATTTGAGAAGAAAAACTGGACCTGAATATAAGGTGGGAGACTTAGTTTGGCTTTCTACCCGATACCTGAAAATTAAGGGGAAGAATAAGTTCAGTCCAAGATTTGTGGGCCCTTTTGAGGTAGAGAAAATCATCAACCCTGTGGCAGTACGATTGAAATTATCCAAGCAGTTGAAGGTACATCCTACTTTTCATGTTAGTCTTTTAAAACCAGTTTGTTCAGGAACTAGATTCAGAACACCACCTTCCCCTGTGATTTTGGAGGATTCATCTGAGGAATTTGTGGTTAAACAAATTTTGGATTCTAGGAAAGTGAGGGGAAGGTTGCAGTATTTGATTGATTGGGAGGGATATGGACCGGAGGAACGATCTTGGGAAGATTCAGTTGATGTACATGCCCCCCGTTTAGTGGCTAAGTTTCATGCTAAAAACCCACACAAGATAGGCCCAGAGACTGGGCATTAGGAGGGGGGTACTGTCAGGTTTCCTTCTCTTATTCCAATTTCCTTTTTATTATTATCCTTTTCAGATTAGCTTTGTGTGGGTGGGAAGTTTTCCATTATAGTTGGTTAGGCCTTAACTTGTTGATTCAGAATCCTGGTTCTGACCCAAGGCAAGATGGAGCCTCACAGTGACAGCTCTGATTGGCTAGAAGACAATGCTGAACAACAATGAACATTCTAAACTGTCACTCTGTGCCTTTCATCATCAAAACCCCATCTGAGAGGACGTGTTCAGTGGCTGCTCCTGCTTTAGTATTAGGCCTGGTGGATTTTATCCTTCAGATCTCAGCAGTTGAGCGGCTACTTTCTTGGGGGTTCAGGAGAAGTCTTCAGCTGGCAGGAATTCGTTTTGAAGATAGGAAAAGCAGGAAATCTTTGTGAATTCGCTCAGGAGATAAGTGACTTTATTTCTACTGTAAATCTGTTCATCTTAATAACATTCTCCTTGAAAATTCGTTAAAAGTAGTGTTTCTACTAAAACTATTGAACTATCGGAGTGCGCTTGTGTTTCCAGTGCGGTGTTCCTTAGCGCGAGATTTTGACTGTCGCGTGCGTATTCAAGTGAGCGCGTGCTTTCTAGCGTGTGTATTCCGAGCGCGAGTAGAGGTTGGTCTCGTGCCATTTTAAACGCGCGTGTGTTTTATTGCGCGGGTGATCCTTTGCGCGAAAAGCTATACGCTGCGTGAGAACTACAAAGCGCGTGTGAAATACAAAGCGCGTGTGAAATACAAAGCGCGTGTGAAATACAAAGCGCGTGTGATTTTTAGCGTGGGTGTACAAAGCGCGTGAGAACTACAAAACGCGTGTGAAATACAAAGCGCGTGTGAAATACAAAGCGCGTGTGAAATACAAAGCGCGTGTGATTTTTAGCGCGGGTGTACAAAGCGCGAGAATCTGTTCGTCGCGTGCCATGTGAGTGCGCGTGTGTTTTTTCCATCGCGAGTGATTTTGCGCGTGAGAATCACTTTGTTGCGTTTGAACTCAATAGCGCGGGTGTTCTTATTTTGCGTGTCTCGCAGGAGAACATTATTGCGCGTGTGGACTATTGCGCGTGTGAATTATTGCGCGTGTGGACTATTGCGCGTGTGAATTATTGCGCGTGTGGATTTATTGCGCGTGTGGACTATTGCGCGTGTGAATTATTGCGCGTGTGGACTATTGCGCGTGTGAATTATTGCGCGTGTGGATTTTTTGCGCGTGTGGATTATTTTGATCGCGCGTCTTCATCCGTTTGCGCGTGTTCTTCAACCAGGAAGATTTCTATGTGAAGTTCATCGATAATTTTAATGGAAATAACCTGCGTGTGCAGTTAGCACGTGTTTCCTCTTTCTTCAAGGATTCAAAGACTCAAGATAATTATAAATAGTTTGAAAAGTTTTGAAATGACAAGAAAGAACATTTTAAAGACAATCTAATTGAACTACCAGTGCATTTTGGAAAAAAGACAAACAAAGAACTAAGACTTCCAGTTTTGCCTAATGTAAGAAGTTGCTGGGAATTTCAAGTATCGCAAGTAAGAGAGATTTTCAGCTTCTTATCTGCTTCTCTAAGAAATTTCAAGAGAAGAACCAGGTAGGATTCTCAATTATTAGTTAAGGATCAATGTCTTCCCATTCATAAGGTTAAGTAAGTGAATTAAGGAAGTGTATATGTTATTCTTTATCCTCTGCAGGTTCAGCAATGATTAGCCTTGACGCAGTCTGCCTGGTGTTGTTTTGTTGTCCCATTCCCCCTTTCCCTTTGGGGTGTAGTTTACAGAGCTGTATTGAAAACTAGTTCTGGGAAATACATCTCAGGGGGATTGTCGGGGGTTCAGCAGCTTCCGCGGATACAGGACCTCTCAGCCTGACAGGGGGATCCTCGGGTGAAGAGTAATCGTCCAATGTGAAGATTAATAGAAGGAACTTTTGTTTATTGTTTGTGATACATTAGGCCCTCTGAAGCAAGACTTTGCATAAAAGAGATGTTCGTACAAAGGAACTGTAAACTCAGGCCGGAGAAGCCCAGAAGTGTGCTGTGCACGCAAGTCCCCCTTCAAACGTGGGGAATGGAGACAATGGCCATAACATCCTATTTAGGTTTAGATTAGGCTTTTATCTCACCAATTTGTACAGTTTATTAAACACCCTTGAACTGTGATCACTTGTGTCTGTCTTGCTTTGATACCTTGCCTTCCTTACACCTGGTACCATAGAGCAGACCCATCCCTCCGGGTGAGTAAGCTTGCTGCAGCCATCCTAGGAGGAACCGCTGGCTGCATCACCAGAATCGGAACTGGATGCCAGTCCCATGTCCTCCCATCTTTGGGGAACTGTATTTGCACGGAAGAGGCATGCTCGTAACCAAATCCTTGACAAGAGACAAATGTCTCCCATCCCAGAAAAGAGTAAAATACCTCTCTCTCCCATTCTCTTACTCATTCTTCCTCTCTCCTCCTCATGTTTGGTTAGTAAGGAGGAAGAGGGTTTTCCTCTAATGCTCACCCACTGTGTTCGCAGCCACACTAGTTAGATACAGTTCCTTTTAAGATTGCATGGCTGCCATGCTGTTTGTGGATTGTAAATGCAAAGTATGTTTTTATAGAAACCCTGATTTTTTGTCTAGCATGAAGCATATTGCTTAAGTTCCTCATCTTTGGTTTAAAGGTACTCACTGGAACATGAGGTCTTGGGTCAGGGCTTTTGATCGGCATGGACCCATCACTCTGGGTTCCTGCATCACTGTTACCAGTACCTAATCTGATTTGTCACTATGAAGTTAATTGCTCTCTCTATGTTGATGATACGCATGCCACGGTAATAATCACCACACATAGGGAAAAAGCAGGCTTCCATGCTTGAGATATGCCTTTCGGAGATTCTCAATTGAATTCCTTTGAACCTGCTCAAACTGAATTCTTCTAAAATGGAAATTATGGTGGCAGGCCAATCAATCAAAACCAAAGGGGATGGTTGGAAGGTTTTGAATCAATCACTGGAATAGCTCTTGCCAACCATCCAGACCACTGATTTTCAGCCTCCTCTGTAATTACATATGGGGAAAGGTCACATGCGAATCAGGCTTGGACCCACCCCAAAAGGGGCAATACAGCCTAGACTGCTAGGTCACATCCCTTCTGCATGAGACCACAAGCAACCCCAGACATGTGCAGGCCTCTTAGGACGTGATGAGAGAGCGAGGTGTAGCTTGGTGATAGTTGGAAGGTTTTGAATCAATCATAACCACTGACAGGGCTCTGGGCAACCCTAAAGACCATATGTTTCCCAATTAATCAGCATTATCGATCTTAAAAACTGGTCAGAAAAAAAGGCGGCTATCTGTCCCAGGGGTAGAACATGGGGCTAATTAATGATTCAGTATTATCTATGGCACTACAAGATACAGCAGTGGTGAAATTAAGTGTCTTTGAAATGTACCTCTTATAGCAACTGTGCTCACTTGATTAGAGGATTAAGTACATTCAGGTCTGTGTCTAGGTCGAGCACAATGTTCAAGGTTCAATGGTTAACCATCTCTACTAGAGGCAGATTTAAGGCATTAGCGCCCAGTCTTCTCTCGCTATAGTGCAAGGGGTCAGTCAGGATGCTCTGATTCAGGGCTTTACCGGTAGTGGTCAAAGCACTCTGTCTTTGCCTAAAAACCAGCCCTTGCACCTCAGATATTGTGTTGGGATGCTAATAGAACAAAGCAGTATTAAACGAGCTAAAACAAAGGCCCTTACTTAACTCTGGACTATTAACTTTGGTGGCAGGCCACAAACACTGGCTATGGCCCACTGTTAGGGAAAATTCTCGTGGCTGTGCTAATTCCCTTCACCCTTAGAGACCCCCAGCTCTTTTGCTGGATTTAGGACTTTTTAATTGTACCCCTGGAGTGATACCTTTTCTCATTCTCTCATGTGTTTTTACCTGATTTGGACTTTGTGTTTTCACTGTTTTTGGAGTCTAACAAACTCCACAGTCATCTGTTTTTTGTATGGTGACACACAGCACCTTCAGTGCAGTGTCACTGAGAAATCCTTTAGATTTCTCCTAAGGTTTAACTACCTTTTCTTGTGTGAACTACAGTTCCCAAGAATAGTAAAGTGAAATTGGCTTTACTTACCTTTTCTTTTTGTAGGTCCAGCACAAACCCTCTTATGTGGAGTGCTGGGGGTGACCTAATAGCCCCTTATTCTACATTCGCATGTAACATTTTTATGTTACCCTCACTACTTTAAATGACTGGTGGCAGTGGTTTACTTTTTCCTACCATTGTGCTTTACTGCCGCAGGCTGAACCCTCAGATGCAGTACAGCACCCATGGGTGACCATTTTGTCAAAATGGCCCGTCTTCTTTTTTCTGCATTTTCTGTTTGTGAGGTCTTTCTTGGGTTTTACTCTGAGTGTTGAGACAGGTTTGAGCCCTTGGGTTGTCTTGCCTTTGGCGGGCTTCAGCCCTGAAGCCCGCTCCTGGCCCCAGTGTGTCTGGAAGGACAGGATGTGAGGGAGGGTCTCGGAACTCCCCTGTCCTTTGTATCTAGGAATGTCTGAATGCAGCTAGCCCTGATTGGCTCGCTTGCTATCCTTGCAGGACAGCCACCCTGCTGTGTGATTGACAGCCTAGGCTGTGCATGAATGGAAGAAACCTGCTTAAAGATGAGGGTTTTGGGACTACAGGCAAAGTCAACCACTGGGAGAAACATCTGATGAAGAAACCGTGAACGAAGCTTGCTGCAACCTCCTGGACCTTTGAATTGCACGGTGAAGCTCTGCTGCTGTGCTGAACTCCCTTTTCACCTCGACAGAGAAGCTCTGGATGGAACGACTTCTCCCCTTTGGTTAGTGGGACCAACTTACCCCGAGCCAAACTCCACTGGACCAGTATACCCAACTTGCTGTGCCTCTACGTTGCTTCGAAAGCCCACTGCCAGGGGTTGAGTGTCCTTAGTCGAGTGAAACGTCTGCAGTAGTAACCGGCTAGAAGCTCCAGGAGACTCCTAAGGACCCTCCAGAAGCAGGACCTCCAAGATCCAGAGTCCCCACACCAGAGTGCAGGACCGAAGGTGTGAAGGAAGTCCAACTGGTATCTGGGATCCGCATCGTTGCTGTTTGCTAAGTGCTGAAACTACAAAGTGCCACTGAACCTAAAAGTGCCCGTAGTAGCTGATGACCTCCCAAGTACCGCCGCAGGAGCCCTCCAGACATCCTCGCTCTTGTCCCCACGACTGAGGTTGAGGAACATGGGTCTGTACCACTGTAGCAAGACAGAATCCAGCTGGACCACTCTTCTTCTAACCACAGGTACTGTTTAGGCTTGGGGTACTTACCTCACTGACTGGAGCTGCGCTTTTCTCACTTGGGAATTGCATTGGCTTACCTTCTTTTTGAGTTGATTCCAACTCCATTCTCACAAGTTTACAGCTTGTGACCCCACAGTGATTTTATTGAACCTCTCTAACTTTGTGTGCAAGACTATGATCTTGGAAGTGCATCAGAACCATAGTCTGTGTCCCAAATGACTTTGGCTGTCCTGGCTCCCCGAAGACTCTTCTAACTCCATTTACTTTTATATTGTTTAGCCCTCATAGGTGGTAGCCTGTTGTGTACTGGTACTGCTGGGAAAGGTTTATCTAGACTTCATTGGATGATTTAGTTGTCTTCACATTTATAGAGAAACTGTTCTAACCTTTTTTCTTCCCTAATCCTTTCCTTTCTACAACCTCAGAATCTGCAAAGTTTACTAGTGTGATATATAAATGCCATTACTGTCCTTGTGATTGAAGTCACCTCAGGGTATAGGAATTGTGTAAGAAGCATATCCAAAGATTATCCACTAACTTGTTTTGATTCTGAAAAGTAATTTTAAAGCCTATTTACATTGTGACAATTTTTAAAGAATGACATGCATTACTTACTGTAAAAGCATTTCTGATGGTTGTATCTGCTTAGATTCACATGCTGTGCATAGTCCGACATCCAGTGGTCACTGCAGAGTATTGCATTTTGTTTTTCGTAGTTGAAAAGGGGACGTCGACAAGGCGTGTCTGTAACACTATCCCTAACATGACGTCTAGTGTACCCAAAATCCCTCATGCATCGAGGTCCCTCCGATTGTATTTTATTTATGCCGTGAGGGAGCCTTATGACTATTGTGAGTGAGTACAGAAAATAGAGAAAAGAGCAGTAGACGTCTATGTTCCTACCATCCGAGCGGGGAGGAAGGATGGGCGCATGAATCTAAGCAGATACAATCATCAGAAATGCTTTTACAGTAAATAATGCATGTCTTCTGATGCTGGTTAATCTGCTTAGAATCACATGCGGTGCATAGACTAGCGAGCAGTACCCGAAGTTGGAGGTGGGTTGTAAGAAGGAACAGTAGCGAAAAGAAGTCTTAGTACTGCAGGTCCCACCTAAGAATCAAACCTAGAATGAGTGTCTTAGCAATAGTGTTTGGTAAAGGGATATACAGAACTCCAGGTTGCCGCTTTGCAAATGGATTCTAGGGGAATATTTGCAATGAATGCTATGGAGGCCCCATGCCTCGAGTAGGGTGTGCTCTAGGCTTGAAGGGCAGTTCTCTCTTAGCAAGAGTGTAATAGAGTGTGATGAATTTGACAATCCACCTTGAGATAGTAGATTTGGAGACAGGGTCTCCCTCTCTACCTGCTGCCACTGAAACGAAAAACTGATTGGTCTTTCTTAGTGGTCGAGTTCTTTCCATGTAAAACATGACTGCTCTGCGTACATCCAGTGTGTGCAGGCTTCTTTCGCCCATGCTTGATGGGTTCTGAAAGAACATTGGTAGTTCTATGGACTGGTTCACGCAGAATTTTTAAATTAATTTAGGCACAAACCTAGGGTGAGTGCGCAGAACCACCTTATCTCTGTGAACTGTAACAAAGGGGTCTAGAACTGAGAGGGCCTGTAGTTCACCGACTCTCCTTATGGAAGTAATAGCTATTAAAAAGGCAGTCTTGCAAGTGAGATCCTTGAGACTTTTTTTATGCATGGGCTCGAACGGAGACCCCATAAGTCTAGTCAACACCACATTTAGGTCTCATCCGGGAGCCGGGTTAGATATGGGAGGGTGAATTCTTTTTATTCTAGTAAATTAGTCAGGTACAAAACAATATGGGTAGGACAGCAATTGGGTTGATGCACCAGATGACAAAACGCTTCCACTTACTGGAATAGCAATATCGTGTATTAGTTTCCTTGCCTCTCTGAGTATGTCCATACATCTCTGAGGGAGTTGCAGGTGCCCGAACTCTATGACCTCAGGAGCCAGGCCGCTAAGTTCAGTGTTTGCAGGCATGTGTGAAGTGTCTCCCCTTTGTCTTGAGCCAACATGCTGTACAGGCAAGGCAGTTTCATTGGAGGAGATGGGGACATCTCCATCAGATGAGCAAACTAGGGCTGGCGGGCCCACATTGGGGCCACCAATATCATGGTGACTGGTTCCTGGTGCATCTTGTGCACTATGTTGTTGAGTAGGGGTGTCCGGGGGAAAAGCGTAAACAAATTTACCTGACCATGTGATCCAGAGTCCATTCTTCTTGGAACGGTTCTGGAGGTACCTGGAGGCGTAATCTTGGCATCGAGCGTTCTCCAGAGTTGCGAACAGGTCGATCTCTGGGAAGCCCCATCCTGTGAAAACGTTGGAGACGATGTCTTCGTGTAATTGCCCTTCGTATTCCATGGGTAGTGGGAAATCTCTGCTGAGTACGTCTGCCAGAAGATTGAGTTCCCCTGGAACATGTTGTGACAACAGGTACATGTTGTGTGTTTGAGAGCCCACTTCCAAATGTTCTGGGACAGTTTGGTCAGCCCTGGAGAGTGAGTGCCCCCTTTTTTGTTCAGATAGTACATGGCCGTGGTGCTGTCTGTAAATATCAGGACCGTCTTTCCTTGCAGTTGTGTCTGAAAGGCTTTCAGAGCTTTGAATATCACTAATATCGCCAACAGATTTATGTGGTTGGATGCTACTTTTGAGGACCAGACTTTGTGCGCCGTTTGCTGAAGCAGGTGAGCCCCCCACCCCGTGAGAGATGCATCTGTAGTGAGAGTGGCTTGTACTGCAGGGGTCGTGAAGGACTTTCCCTTCAAGAGGTTTTCCCTCGACCACCACTGAAGAGAGAGAACGAGGGCTTGGCGAGACAACCACTAGATTGTCCCATTGTCCGCTGGCCCGACACCACTGGCTGTTGAGCCACTCTTGCATTGGATGCATGCGCACCCGCGCGAGATGAACCAAATAAATGCATGACGCCATCATTCCTAACAGTCGCATAGCCTTGTGTACCGTCACCTCCCGATTGGCTACATATTGAGGGATTTGAAACAAGATGTTTTGGACCCTCTCGTTGGAGGGGCAGACGAGGCCGTCCCTTGTTCGAATTAGAGCCCCCAGGAGCTGTTTGACTTGACTGGGGTCTAAACTGGATTTCTTCTTGTTGATGGAGAATCCCAGGCTGAATAACAGGTCTATCGTCTTTTGAGTATTTGACAGGCATGGTCCGTAGGAATCCCCTGTTATGAGCCAGTCGTCGAGGTACGGATAACCTGCGCATGTGTGCTGCTGCCACTGCCAGAACCTTTGTAAATATCCTTGGTGCTGAGGCAATGCCAAAGGGTAGTACTTTGAACTGATAGTGTTTGTCTTTATCATGAATCTGAGGTATTTTCTGTGTGCTGGCAACATTGAAATATGAAAGTATGCATCTTTCATGTCCAATGTTGCCATGTAGTCTCCGTGTGTAAGCAGGGGAATTACTTCCTGCAGAGTGACCATACGAAACTTTTGATGTTTGACAAACTTGTTCTATGGCCTCAAATCTAGTACAGGGCGCATGGTGAGATCCTTTTTGGGCACAAGGAAGTACACTGAATAAATACCCTTGTTTACCTGTAGAAGAGGTACAACTTCTATGGCGCCCTTCTCCTGCAGGATCTCAACCTCTTGTAGCAGGATGCGAAGGTGTTCCGGTGTCAGGTGTGTTGATCTTGGAGGTCTGAATTTGGGGGGTCCGGCAGAATGATATGCAGTACTCGTGTGCGACAGTGTTGAGTACCCACTGGTCTGTTGTTATCCCCTCCCATGCTTGAAGAAATTATGTTAGTTGGCCCCCTACCAGGGAGGCATGGGAGGGGACCTGGATCTCCTGGTCATTTCTGACCTGAGGCTGGGGAGCCTCTAGGGGTGGAATTCCGGCTGCTTCCTTTTCCACGTTGTTGACTTCTTGGGGGATACGGGGTGACGTAGCTGGTACCCTGGGGCGAGGACCAGTTATTTCCCAAGCCATATTGATTGCGACGGAAGCGAGATTGGCCACGAAAGGAACGTCTAGAACCGCTCCCTCTCCTTGGGGAAGGCATCTGGGTGATTTTATCCAGGGTCTTGAGAGTGTTGTGCTCCTTTTAGCTGTTTCAGGCGCTTCATCAATTGCTTTCCCAAATAAGGTAGTCTCCTCCACCGGCTTATTTATTAATGAAACTTGGGTTTCTGGTTTGAAACCGGAGTTTCGTAACCATGCGTGCCTCTTTAGGAGGGTACCTCCTGTCAGCTGTTTCTGCCGCATTCAAAGTATTTTTGAGAATACGTTGATTAACCTGTTTGCCCTCAACTACAATGGAAAGCAGGCGAGCCCGCACTGGCTCAAGGACTTCTTGAAGGTCCTCTTGTAGCATGTTCCATTGTGCATCTGAATAGCTAGCCAACAAAGTTGTGTTATTAGCTATGCTAGTGGAAAAAGCCACGGCAGTTGTGACTCTTTTACCTAGTGCATATAACCTTTTGCACTCCTTGTCAGGGCGTGCTTCCCCTGTGGACAGGGCGATCCTGCCTTCTTCCTGGTTGTAGTTACTACCAGGGAATTTGGAGCAGCATGTCCGCTGATGTAAAGGGGATCCGAAGGGGAAGGGCAAAACAGTTTTTCTACTCTAGGATTGACTTCCCTTGTTAGGGTGGGTGTCAACAATGAAGGAGCCAAGCGTTTCTTGATTGAATTCAACAAATGAATAGCCTGGCTGGCCTGTGGTTTTTCTTTCAAGATGTCCTTGACAAAATCAGCCTCTGGAACAGCTTCCTGAGTAGCAATCTGGAAATGTTCAGCTGCCCTCCTTAAGATAGCGTTAAACGCCATCTGGTCGTCAACTTGGGAGGCCTGTCGAGTAGGTGTGGTGGGGGGGTATCAAGGTGTCAGGTTCCGGTGTTGGACTAGGTGATGCCCAAGGCTGAGGGTCGATCCGGTCGTGGTTGTCCTCCCAACCCTATGTGGGCCAATGTGATCATCCACAGGGTCCCCAAAAGTATATTCATCCTGATTGAATTGGTCTATAGGGATCTCATCCGCTGTGAGGTAATAAGTCTCTTCTTCTTCCTAAGAAGGATCAAAGGTCTTCTGAAATTTTGCAACATGAGGAAAAAGGCTCTCCTCTCGAGGCCTTTTGGGTGTGGACTTCTCTGAGAGTTCCACACACCTCTCTAACCTATTCATAAACCCCTCAAACTGATCTCTGGTCCATAATGAGGAACCAGAGGAGTCTTGGGGTGGGAAAGGTTCTTCTAGTTGATATTCTGATCTAGAACGTCGGGATCTTTCTTTAAGAGTCGAAGAAAGAGACCCAGGGCCCTCTGAAAAGTCCTTTCGATGTTCCGACGGCTGTGGCATATCTTCGAACGTATCTTTAGGCCTATATGTAGGTTTCGATGAATCCTTAGGCCTATCTCTAGGTTTAGACAAATCCTTAGGTTTATCCTTAGGATTGGACAAGTCCTTTGACCGTTCCTTTTGATTTGCCGCCAAAATTATCTTAGCGATGCTTTCGGTGTCACTGGAGTGTGTTTAGGCTGGGCCTGCGGTTGCGTGTTTGTTTTCGGCGTAACCAGGACTTCTGTTCCGCCAACACCTTCTGTTGATGAGTCTCAGCGGTCGCTTGAATATTGGTGGTAGCGCCCTTTGATTTAGACTGCTCGGTCGCATGCCGCACCTGCGGTTGCGGGGAGGGCTGCCGGTCCTGCCGATCGGTGGGCACTGCCGAACTATCCGGTGTGCCGGTTGGCGCTATGGAATGCCTCGGGCCTATAGTGACGTGCAGTGTACCCACAATTCCCCACGTGTCGAGGTCCCTCTGTTTGTATTTTTTCTGCCCTGAGGGAGCCTATTAGACGTGAGTGAATACAGAAAAGAGAGAGAGAGAGATAAAGGATGTCTATGTTCCTTCCATCCGAGCGGGGAGGAAGGGTGGGCGCATGTGAATCTAAGCAGATACAACCATCAGAAATGCTTTTACGGTAAGTAATGCATTGTCTTCTGATGTTTGTTAACCTGCTTAGAATCACATGCTCTGCATAGACTAGCGAGCAGTACCCGGAGTTGGAGGTGGGTTGTGAGAAGGAACAGTAGAAAAAAGATGTCTTAATACTGCTTGTCCCACCTGGGAATCAGATCTAGAGTGGGCATCTAGACAGTAGTGTTTTGTAAAGGTGTGTACAGAACTCCAGGTTGCTGCTTTGCAAATGGACTCAAGAGGGACATTTGCAATGAATGCTATGGAAGCCCCAGTGCCTCGAGTAGAATGTGCTCTCGGCTTGAAGGGTAGTTCTCTCTTAGCAAGAGTGTAACAGAGAGTGATGCATTGGACAATCCATCTAGATATAGTGGATTTTTAAACTGCATCTCCTTCTCTTCCTGCTGCCACCGAGACAAAGAACTGATTAGTCTTTCTCAGAGGTCTAGTTCTTTCCATACAAAACATGACGGCTCTGCGCACATCCAGTGTATGCAGGCTCCTTTTTCCCAAATTTGAAGGGTTTTGAAAGAACGTTGGTAGTTCTATAGACTGGTTGACATGGAATTTAGAAATGAATTTTGGTGCAAACCTAGGGTGTGTGCGTAGAACCACCTTATCCTTGTGAACTGTTACAAAGGGGTCTAGTATAGAGAGCGCTTGTAGTTTGCTCACTCTCCTAATGGAGGTGATAGCTATTAAGAAAGCAGTTTTAAGAGTGAGGTTCTTAAGGGATGCTTTGTGCACGAGTTCAAAGGGTGAGCCCATAATAGTCACATTTAGGTCCCATCCGGAAGCTGGGTTAGCTATAGGAGGGTGTATTCTTTTTACTCCCTCCATGAAGGCTTTAATAACTGGGACTTTCCACCATGACACTTTGAGTTGAGAAGTGGTGTATGCGGAAAGTGCAGCTAGATGAACTTAAATAGAATTAAAGACCAGACCTGAGTCTAATAAGTGAGTCAGGTAAAGAACAATATGTGTGGGAGGGCAGTCAACGGGGTTGATACTCTTACCCTTACACCAGATGACAAATCTCTTCCACTTGCTAGAATAGCAGTAACGAGTGTTAGGTTTTCTAGCCTCCCTAAGAATGTCCATGCATCTTTGAGGGAGCTGTAAATGTCCAAATTCTATGACCTCAGGAGCCAGGCTGCTAAGTTCATATCTGTGGGCATGGGTGTATCGTCTTGCTCCTGTCCTGTGACAGCATGTTATATGGGCAGGGTAGCTTTACCGGTGGAGATAGAGACATCTCCATCAGGTGAGCGAATCATGGCTGCCGGGCCCACTAGTATCATGGTGACTGGTTCCTGGTGCATCTTGTGCACTAACTTGTTGAGAAGGGGAGTCGGGGGAAAAGCGTAAACAAATTTCCCTGACCATGTTATCCTGAGACCGTTCCCCTTGGATCATTGGGAGTTCTCCAGAGTTGGCAACAGATCTATTTCTGTGAATCCCCATTGTGTGAAAACGTCAAAGACGATGAGCCTCATTACAAATCAGGCGGTCCGGAAATAACGGTGGCGGTAAAACCGCCGCCACCGTTGTTTCCGGACCGCCTGATCACAACTCCTGCAGGCAGGAGGTGATGTTCCCGCCAGGTCTGACCTGGCGGGTTTAACACCGCCCACCTACAGGCGGACGAGGAATACCCGGCAGCATTACGAGATGCTGCCGGTGTTTCCATGATCCCCATTCCCGTTGAGTCTGATAGGACTCAACGGGAATGGGGATTAACACCATTCCGCCTCCGTGATTCCCAGAAAACCGGGGTTGTAATGCCCCGGTAATTCCGGGAATCACAGAGGCGGAATGGTAATACGAGTCCGGCGGTAACCAGGCGGTTTTACCGCCTTGGTTACCGCCGGACTCGTAAGGAGGCCCGATGTCTTCTTGTTCCCGCCATTCATACTCTGCGGGCAGAGGGAAGTCTCTGCTGAGTTTGTCTGCTAGCAGATTGAGTTCCCCTGATACATGTTGTGACAACAGGAACATGTTGTGTTTGAGAGCCCACTTCCAGATGTTCTGGGACAGCTTGGACAGTCCTGGAGAGTGAGTGCCCACTTGCTTGTTCAGGTAGTACATGGCTGTGGTGCTGTCTGTGAGGACCATCACTGTCTTCCCTTGCAGGCGTGCCTGGAAAGCCTTCAGTGCCTTGAAGACCACTAGCAATTCCAGCAAGTATACGTGTTTGGACGCTACACTCGGAGTCCAAACTCCATGTGCAGTCTGATGGGATAGGTGAGCCCCCCATTCTGTGAGGGATGCCTCTGTGGTTAGAGTGGTTTCCGCTGCGGGGGTGGCGAATGGTTTCCCTATTACCAGGTTTTCCTTCGACCACCACCGTAGAGAGAGAACCAAGGCTTGCGAGACCACCACTAGATCGTCCCATTGTCCGCTGACCTGACACGACTGGCTGTTGAGCCACTCTTGCATTGGGCGCAGGCGTGCGTGAGGTACCAAATATATATATGATGCCATCATTCCTAGCAAACGCATTGCTTTGCATACCGTCACCTCTCGACCGGCCACATATTGAGGAATCTGAAACAGCATATTTTGGACCCTCTCGTTGGAGGGGAAGACAAGGCCGTCCTTTGTTCGAATTAGAACCCATAGGAATTGTTTGATCTGGCTGGGTTCTAGGCTGGACTTCTTCTCGTTGATGGAGAAGCCCAGTTGGAACAAAAGGTCTACAGTCTTTTGAGTAATTGAGTAGCATGTCTCGTAATAATCCCCTGTTATGAGCCAATTGTCGAGGTAAGGGTATACTGGGATGGACAATCTGCGCAGGCGGGCCGCTGCCACTGCCAGTACTTTCGTGAATACCCTCGGTGCTGACACTATGTCAAAGGGTAGCACTCTGAAGTGGTAGTGTTTGCCCTCTATCATGAAGCTGAGGTATTTTCTGGGCACTGGCAACATTAAAATATGAAAGTATGCATCTTTCATGTCCAGTGTTGTCGTGTAATCTCCCTGTGAAAGCAGGGGGATTACTTCCTGTAAGGTCACCATACGAAATTTTTGAGGTTTGACAAATTTGTTCGCTGGGTGCAGATCTAATACAGGGCGCATGGTTAAGTCCTTTTTGGGTACAGGGAAGTACACTGAATAAATACCTTCCGTTACCTGTGATAGAGGCACGACCTCTATTGCTCCTTTTAGTAGCAGCAGTTCTACT
This sequence comes from Ambystoma mexicanum, assembly GCF_040938575.1. Lineage (NCBI taxonomy): Eukaryota > Metazoa > Chordata > Amphibia > Caudata > Ambystomatidae > Ambystoma > Ambystoma mexicanum. Next base: position 218,541,390 of record NC_090922.1, read on the forward strand.
TCTTGAAGAAGGATGGTGAGGTGCTCCAGTGATAGGCGTCGTCCCCTTGGGGGTCTGTACGTGGGGGACCGACTGAATTCTATGCTGTAACCGCGGGCTATAGTTGACAATACCCTGCGGTCTGATGTTTTTCCCTCCCATGCTGGTAGGAAAGATGTTAACCGGCCCCCGACCGGCGATGCATGGGAGGGGACCCGAACCTTTGGGTCATTTGGTGTTGGTAGCCGGGGAACCTCTGGGAGTGGGGCCCTGACCTCTACCCTTGCCACGGCGTTGTCCTCTTTGAGTGTATTGGCCAGTGGTTCCCCGAGTAGAGGACCAGTTGCCTGCAGTGTACTGCTGTTGTTGTTGACGTGGGCCTCGAAAAAAGCGTTTGTTGCCGAATCCTCGCTTATTCGGAGGTCTTGAGATCTGGTCTAAAGTCTTTAGGGTGTCGAAATCCTTCTTCGCGGCCTCCAGTGCGTCGTCCACTGCTTTCCCAAAGAGGTTAGAATCCTCGATTGGTTTGTCTATGAGTGACGCCTGGGTCTCTGGTTTTTAAACCTGAGTAGCGGAGCCAGACATGACGCTTCAGAAGTATCCCCTGGACTAAAGAACGGCCAGCCGTTTCTGCAGCATCACATGTGTTTTTAATGATGCTCTGGTTAACCAGAGTTCCTTCCGTTACAGTGGTTAACAAGCGAGTTCGTAAGGGCTCAGGGACTTCCTCGAGGTCTTGGCGTAACTTCCTCCATTGGGCATCAGCATAACTTGCCAATAAGGTATTATTATTGGCAATTCTGGTGGAAAAAGCTGCCGAGGCTGTAATTCTCTTACCGAGGGCATAGAGGTTCTTTCCTTCCTTGTGGGGGTGCTTCGCTAGTTGATAGCGGAACCCCTGCCCTTTTCATTGTGGTAGTTACCACCAAGGAATCTGGTATTGAGTGACCCTTAATGTATAATGGGTCCGAAGGAGAGGGAGTAAAAAGTTTTTCAATTCTTGGGTTGACCCCTCTAACCAACGCAGGTGTAGACAGCGATGGGACGATTCATCTCTTAACTGAGGCGAGGAAGGGAATGGTCTGGCTAGTGGGAGGTTTTTCCTTAATGATTTTTTCTACAAAATCAATATCGGGAGTCATTTCCCCAGTTTCAATTTCAAAGTGCGCTGCTGCTTTCCGTACTAGTGAGTTGAAAGTGGGTTGGTCATCTTTAGGTGACAGGTTCCTGACCGGTGTGGTTTGAGGAGAGGAAAGGTTCAGGATCTCAGGGTCTGTAGACACTGTTGGGGACTGCCAAGGCTGTGAGCCACCTTCATCTGAGTCTTCTTCGAAGCCCCCCCACATATGTCAGGGTTTTCCTCAAAACCTTCTTCTTCAAGGTTCTGTTGGTCTTCACTATTTAAGAACTCCTCATCCTCTTGGAACTGAGAGTCTTCTTCAGTGAGGTCATAAGAATTAGTCTCCTCTTGAAGGGGGTCAAATAGTCTAAGATATTTAGCCCTGGGGTCCTCATGAAGTACCTCCCTTGGCCTCTTGGGAGTGTTATGTTCAGGAGTGGACATAAATCTATCCAACTTGTCCATACATGATTGGAATCTCTCAAATGTCCAATGTGGTAACCCAGAACGGTCTGGAGGTGAAAAGGGAGGCTCCTCTGCCTGTAGCCATATAGATCTGTCCCATAACGTCGAGGATAAAGTCCCTTCGCCTTCTGATAAAACTTCTTGTAGGCTAGGGCCTTCCTTCGTCGGCGCGAGCGGTCCCTGCCTGCCTTCCGGCATTCTCTGCGTCTCCCTGGCCTTGTGAGCGGGTTCGGCGTATCACTCGCCGTCCGTCTCTGGCCGTCAGTGGAAACTATACGAGCCAAGCTCTTAACGATTCATTTCTCCATCGAGGCTACGTCTGGCGTCGTGCTGGGCGGTGCCGAGTCTCTTACGGCGACAGTCGCACTCTTACGAGGCGCGTCGCCTGGCATTTTGGGGGTAGCGCACTTGTCTGCATGTAGCTCAGTCGCTAGTCGCGTCTGCAGTGGCGGGGAGGGCTTGCGACTCTTACAGTCGGTGGAGGATGCCGGTGGGCCCGGCGTCTCCGTTGGCGCTAGGGCTTTCTTCGTCTTTGACGAAGAAGTGCCTTGGGTTGTGTGCTTATGATTACGTTTTCTGTGTTTGTCAGTGTCGCCAGGGTGTTCATCCCCATAAGTAGGGCATGAGCCGAACTTGTCGGGGCCGGGGACAGACGGTGAGGAGCGAGTACGCTCCCTAGAGAGGTCTACAACCTCCGAAACGGAGGTCGGGTTATCACTGTCCTCCTCACACTCGGCGGCGGCAGGTGAGGAATCGGCTCTAGACATAGCGTAGGCTGCCCACCTCTTGACCCTGCGGTCCTTTAAGGTTTTTGGGCGTAGAGGTTTACAGGCAGCACAGCCGTCCTTGTTGTGGTCGAGGGGTAAGCAACCGTTACACCGCTTGTGCTTATCTTTCCATGTGAATTTGCCCTTACAGCGTGGGCAAAATCTAAACGGAGTCCTCTCCATAGCTGAGGATACAATTAAAGGTGATAACGACCCCGAAGGAAAGGGGGGTGAAAGAGAAAGGCATTCTTAGAAGAGAAAGAAATGTCCCACGACCCCCACTCTCCCTACTGTTTTAGGCCGGCGTGGCCGGGCCACGTGTTCGGCAGCGCCGAAGGATCTCCTCCGTCTAAGTCACTGCCGTCGAAGTTCTTACTCGGCGGTGAAACAGCTTGGTCGTCGAAGGAGGGATCAAATGTAATGTATAATAAATAAATAACGACCAAAGGGTCGAGTAAATGTTTTGCAATTTCTCTCAAACGAGCTCCGCGTTAAGGCGACCAATATCTGGGCAGAAAAAAACAATCTGAGGGACCTCGACGCTTAAGGAATTGTGGGTACACTGCACATCACTATAAGGATAGTGTTACAGACACGCCTTGTCGACGTCCCCTTTTCGACTACAAAAAACAAAATGCAATACTCTGCAGTGACCACTGGATGTTGGACTATGCACAGCATGTGATTCTAAGCAGATTAACAAACTTCAGAAAATGTATTATAAAATGACCAAAGGTCAAAAAGTATAACAATAGCAATGTCTCTGGAAGAGCTCCCCATAAGGACGAACAGTGCACTGGGTGTGAAAAAACAATCTCAGGGACCTCGACGCGTGAGGGATTTTGGGTACACTACATGTCACGTTAGGGAGAGTGTCGCATGCACGCCCATGTTGACGCCCCCTTTCGATTCTCAAAAAAGACAAGATGTAATACTCGCGGTTAACTCTGGATGTCGGACTATATGCACTGCATGTGATTCTAAGCAGATTAACAAGCATCAGAAGCTTATTTATAAATTGATGTTAATTAAATAAATAACTATTTATAACTGAAACCTTGAGTGTAAGTGTTACTTGGTTACTTTTATTTATGGATTTAATTTTACAGCTCTACAGCTCACATTTACGCCTCTTGAGATAGGTGTCACGACCCTCGCCCAAAACCCCCTCTGGCAAACCCATTGGCCAGGTGGAGTCAGGACTCAAGCCTCTAGAGCCTGGCGTCCTCTTCAAAGGCCCTCATGGGGCCAGTCCAGGCGCCTACGGCACCAGTCTCATACACCATGAAAAACAATGTGCTTGGGAACTACTTTATTGTATTGTCAGCCAACATGGAGGCATCCACATAGCTTGGTTCCTAAGAACCAAGCTATGCGGTCTAGTGTTTTGGGTGTGGCAGCCTAGGGACTACTTTACCTGGACTATTTTGTTGGGGCTATTTAAACCACACCCGAGCAAGACAACACGCTTCGCTTTACTTTGCAGCTTGCAACGTGACGCTCACCCAGCTATTCCCTCGAACCTCGGAGAAGCAGAACCTGCAAGGAGACAAAAGGAACATCATTAGCAGCAGCATCTTACCTGAAGTCTTCATCTTTAAACACTTGCAGCTACTGAGAACAGCTTCCTCAAATCTGCATGCTTCCCAGACAGAACGACCTGAAAGAGGAAAATAGAGGCAACATTAAAGAAAGCAGTAGAGACATTTACAAATTACGAACTGCTCAAAAGGCTTACCTGGCTGGTCGCCTCTCGCTGGCACCACTCCGGACATTCCACTTGCGCTGAAGAACACCGCGACCTGCAAGGAAGGAAAACACATGTTAGCAAAGGAAAGACTTCGCAGCGCTGCACATAGCGCTTACTTACCGCATCATAGCGCTCTTAATACACCATCATTTACCAGCGGACTCAACCAAGCCAGTTCGCCGCGCTGAAGCTCTGCATACCTAAGGGAGAAAAAAGAGACATTTTAAACAAACAAAGGCATGCAGGATAGCAACAAAACTAAAGAACAGCAATAAGACCTACCTGAACAATATCAAACGGGCCGGCGTCAGTGAAGTAACTGTACCGCACTCACCCATGAAAGACAACGCGCCCCTGCAAAGAAGGCAGGACGGAGAGAACGCCTAATTCTACCACAAGGTAAGGAGAGGGCGCCAGAGGGACAAGGAACTCCTGGCTATCAAGCCTGCCTTTAAAGCCTGGAGGCACTACCTTCTGGGGGCCAGACACACCATTACAGTCATCACAGACCACCGAAACCTGCAATATCTCAAAACAGCCAAGGCCCAGTCCTCGCGCCAATTACGGTGGGCCCTTTTCTTCGCTGAATATGATTATGTAATCACAATCCGACCAGGAGTCAGAAACGGAAGGGCAGATGCCTTATCTCGCATAGGCATAGATGAAATAGTATATACAACTCCAGACCCAGTACCTATTATACCTGAAGACAAACTCTTAGGTATCACGACACCCTTAACACAAGCAGAACTATGAAAAGAAATCCAACGGACAATGAATCCTGATGCCTACCTCGCATGGCAAACGCAAGGAGAACAATATACCATCAAGGACCATCTACCCTTTTGTAGGGATCGCCTATATGTACCCAAGAAGGAATTACAACAGCATATTATTTCAAACTATCATGATTCACTGATCGAACGGCATCCTGGGATCGCCAAAACCCTAGATAAGGTGAAAGAGAACTTTTGGTGGCCTACCTGGCGTAAGGACATCATTCAGTATATTCAGTGCTGCAGTGTCTGCGCACAAAATAAATCACAGAAACAAAAATCTTCTGGTCTCCTACAACCATTGGACATTCCTCCAGTTCCATGGCACACTCTTTCCCTTGACTTCATCACTGATCTACCGCCAAGCCAAGGGTTCAACACCATCCTTGTAGTTGTGGACTTATTCTCGAAGATGGCCCATTTTATTCCTCTCAAAGGCCTCCCAGATGCAGCCACTTTAGCAAAAGTGTTCCTGGAGGGCGTGGTTAAGCTACATGGATTCCCTTCGGTTCTGGTCTCTGATCGAGGCAGCCAGTTTGTTTCAAACTTCTGGAAAAAATGTTGTGCAATGGCGCAGATCGACGTTCGGCTATCTACCAGGCACCATCCCCAAACGGACGGCCAAACCGAGAGAACCAATCAGACACTCGAGCAATATTTACGGTGCATGCTGCACCACGAACAAAGGAATTGGAAAGACCTACTATGGATAGCCGAATATGCATATAACAATTCTTTGCGTTCAAGCACGGGACAAACGCCCTTCTATACCCTTTATGGCAGACATCCACGTACCTCTGAACTAGACCTTCCAGCCAACTTGGAAATGCCAGCGGTAAAGACTCTACACACAAGCATTACTCAGGCTTTCAAAAGGGCAAAGGAACACCTTATTCATGCCAAAGAAAAACAAAAGCGATTTGCCGACCAACACCGGAAAAGGGCCCCTCATTATCAAGTAGGAGACAAGGTTTGGTTAGCCGCTAAATTCGTATCCATCAAGGGAACCCAGACCTTTCATCCCAGATTCTTAGGACCCTATACCATTACGGCAATTATCAACCCAGCAGCGGTGAAACTGGATTTACCACCTAATCTACACATCCACCCGGTATTCCGTGTGTCCCTCCTGAAACCAATGCAACCCGGCACACGGATTGGGACACCACCTAAGCCCATACTTGTTGACGGAGAACCAGAATTCGAAGTCAAAGATATCTTGGACTCAAAATACTCTAGGTCCAAGCTATATCATCTCGTCGATTGGAAAGGATTTGGATCACAAGATAGATCCTGGGAGCCCAGGGAGAATATCCACGCACCATGTCTAATCAGGAAATTCCATCGGAACTTCCCAACCAAACCTGGGCCAGACAGAAGGAACACCATGGGAGGTGCCTTAGGGGGGAGTGCTGTCACAACCCTCGCCCAAAACTCCCTCTGGCAAACCCATTGGCCAGGTGGAGTCAGGACTCGGGCCTCTAGAGCCTGGCATCCTCTTCAAAAGCCCTCATGGGGCCAGTCCTGGCGCCTATGGCGCCAGGCTCATACACCATGAAAAACAATATGCTTGGGAACTACTTTATTGTATTGTCAGCCAACATGGAGGCATCCACATAGCTTGGTTCCTAAGAACCAAGCTATGCGGTCTAGTGTTTTGGGTGTGGCAGCCTTGGGACTACTTTACCTGGACTATTTTGTTGGGGCTATTTAAACCACACCCGAGCAAGACAACATGCTTTGCGTTACTTTGCAGTTTGCAACGTGATGCTCACCGTGTCCAGCTATTCCCTCGAACCTCGGAGAAGCAGAACCTGCAAGGAGACAAAAGGAACATCATTAGCAGCAGCATCGTACCTGCAGTCTTCATCTTTTAACACTTGCAGCTACTGAGAACAGCTTCCTCGAATCTGCATGCCTCCCGGACAGAACGACCTGAAAGAGGAAGATAGAGGCAACATTAAAGAAAGCAGTAGAGACATTTACAAATTACGAACTGCTCAAAAGGCTTACCTGGCTGGTCGCCTCTCGGCTGGCACCACTCCGACATTCCACTCGCGCTGAAGAACTCTGCAAACTACAAGGAAGGAAAACACAGGTTAGCAAAGGCAAGACTTTGCAGTGTTGCGCATAGCACTTACTTACCGCATCATAGCGCTCTTAATGCGCCATCATTTACCAGCGGGGCTCAACCAAGCCAGTTCGCCGCGCTGAAGCTCTGCGCACCTAAGGGAGAAAAAAGAGACATTTTAAACAAAAAAAGGCATGCAGGATAGCAACAAAACAAAAGAACCGCAATAAGACCTCTCTGGACAATATCAAACGGGCCGGCGTCAGTGAAGTAACTGGACCGCACTCGCCCATGAAAGACAACGCGCCCCTGCAAAGAAGGCAGGATGGAGAGCACGCCTAATTCTACCACAAGGCGAGGAGAGGGCGCCAGAGGGACTGAAATCATACAGGGGTGGAGGGAGGATACTTACCCCAGTCGGTCAGTCTTGAACACAGTCCTCCTGTATTTTCAGGCAGAACCTTCCCCGCAGACCATTTCAGGGCAAAGCTGAGAAGCATACCAGCGAGTAACCCGGCTTGGTGGCGTCCATGTGGATACCAGGTGAGCGTAACAATAGGCCTGGCTGCTCAGTCACACTACCAACATGTGTAGTACAGACCTATATCAAAAGGTGGGTTACCCAATACCAAGATAAGTGTTGTGTAGTCTCACACATTGTGGATGCACCAATTATTACCTAACACCCACCCAAAACATTATTATTATCTTCAGGCACTCAAATAGAGGAAAATAATAAAATATGGCTTCCAGTTTATAATCATCAAAAAACTGTGTATGGTTTGGTCTAGAAGAGGTAAATGAATTGTTAACTCTTGGCTAACAACTTGGGTCTGATGACTTAGAATCAATATTTTGTGCAAGAGCAGGAGGAAGTCAGTGATTCCTTTTTTGTTCGTATATTATGAGTACCCTGATAGAACACAGACCCCTCGAAAATCAAAAATATTGGGTATGACCTTTTTGATGGATGTTATTGACACTAGTACAACAGGTGAGTTAGCAAATAGGCCAGACATCTCCAATTACCCATTTACACAGTGATCTACCTTAGAGATCTTCAATTTCCCTGTGCACTCTTGTGGTTCCAAAAACTCACCATGTGCGAATGGGAAGGCATGCTTTTTATTTGTCCCAAGCCTGTGCAATTTGATCCCCCTAAAGCTATGTTGTAAGCCAAACTTGGCCAAGTAAAAAACAAACGTAAAGACTTGATTTATATCGAGTAACCTTTGTTCTTCTCTATAGTTCGTATGATTGTTTGTAGAGAACTCACATAGTGGAATGTACAACTAATAATATAAGATAGGTGGCCAACATAGCTCACCAAGAACCCTCTTACTGTGATATCAAAGTCAACACACATACCTTCTTGAAGATGGGCAACGCAATTGTTGATTTGAGCAGGGCGTAAAATGGGGATGTTTTGCTGCGGCAAATCGCCCGACACAGCCATATTGCAAGAATCTTGGCAGAGATCTTCCACGTCTGAGTCCTCATTCTCAGTCAGAACCACTGTTGATTTTGGCGTCTCAAACCCTGATGCGAGGCTGCTTTGTGAGCTGGAAAGTAATCCTAGTAAAAGAGGGAGTAGGTATTAAACATGGTAGTCTGTGTGGGGCATCACATTAAAAGTATTAGTACGACAAACAAAAGATTTGGAATTGTTGAACAAGATATTGTGTTCTTGTTTTTTCCATGTGGGTGCAGAGGACTCCTCTTAAAAAGTCCAACTTCTTTCTGCTTCTTACAGCTTTTATTTTTTCAGTGTGGGTAAATCCCTGAGAAGGATAGGCTCCACGACTGCTTCTGCAGTCTCCAATCCTCAAGAGGGATTTTGATAATTTTCCACTTTGGGCAGATAAAAGGGCAGGAAACATGGGTGTTCCCAGTTTTTCTATGCCATGACTTGTCAAAGGAGGAAAATTCACTGGGATCAAAACAGTGCATGTGATCTGTGATAGTGGCTGCCATTTACAAACATGGCAAGTGTTATTACATGAGATCCCTATTGACTCTAGCTGCTCTTTTGTGATGGTAAAGAGCAGGCATAATACACAGGAATCCCAACCACTATGCCAGCACCAAATTGTGATGTGGACAGAGACACTGGAGGATTCTTTGCACCGAGTTGGAAACACAAGGAGCAGTTTTCCTGCTCCATGCCCAAATCTGACCAGGGAATCCATATCACTGTGTTCCGTAGGCACAAAACAAACAGAGGGTTGTTCAGCGTGTTTTTGTGTGTCTCTGTGCCATTTTCCAGGGCCATCAAAGCAAGGTCATTAGCAAGTGTGAATCTATGTAGTCTCATTGCTGGTTTATTACCTGATTTCAGTTCCACCCATACCCTTGTTTGAAGCCTTCAAGCACAATGAACATATATTTGAGACAATGGAGCTTTTACACTAGCTACATGTAGGTACCCCTATTTACAGCTCCTTATCAATGTCGACTTTAGTTACAATGAATCTGAAGAGGCTACCCAGTGTTCGGTGCATTCATGTTGAGAAAAGAAAATGCACCAGTGATAGAACTTGATATTTTGAAAGGGTTCGTAAAAGTGGCTATTTACAGCATAAGGCCTAAATAAATAGAATATACTACATTTAACAGTGCAAGAAGCTGAGTAAAGGGTAGTTTCAGCAGCTCTAATTTGTCCTCCAGACTGGGCTAGGCTCATTTCATGCCTTTCTAATGCATGTGATCCAGTTTGCTCATTACTTTCTCAGATGTTGTTATTCTGTGTTTATACCAAGCCAATCCAGTCTATCCTCTCCATGCACAGCTCGGGAATCCTCCATTACTGGGAGCGTTTTCCCACTGCTTTTCGGTCAGAGCGGACGCCGCACTGAAGCCTAGGTGACACTTGACAAACAGAACTAGAGATGCACTACTCCCTACTAAGTACCAGCGTGCCAATATGCTCTAAGGTCTACGGAATAGACACAAGCATTCCAGACCGCCATTCTAAGAACACAAGGGCTCTACAGACAATCAGTACTGGCGCTCTCCTTTATAGACGGCATATTGAACCCACGCAAGGGACACCATGAGCCACCAGCTATCCCCATCCCTTGAAGCCCCCTAGAGTAACAAAGTAAGGGAGACCTTTTCTATGGACCAGATGAAGGCAATTTCATCCAACAGCCGAAACGTCACTGGACGCAGCACTTGCAGTGCCTAGCTGTCGGCATTAAGACCAATTGATTCACCTCCTGACGTAGACCTACAGTTAAGTCACCCTTCTGTCCGGCATTTCTGACCTTAGAGAGGTCAAGAGAGAGGAGTCTGACATTGAGCATTCTCCCAATAAGCAAAATTGCGAATACACTTGTTGTATGTGTTGATTTATGCTGCACCACAATGGTACCTATATGTGTGAGATTTGAAAATGCATGGTAACCTTTTTGTATATATGTTTTTCCACCAATTTATGTGTTGTATGATTAATGACAAATGAAAAAATGACAAAAGAAGTCAAACAGAAAAATAATAAAAATAATTGTAGAAAAATAAGTTCACAAGCTAAATAATAAATGTTCTTTGACTTAGATTTAGTACAGTGTGTTACTATATCTGCATTATGTTACGAGTAGACATAGAGACATCCTTGTCAAGATTCCTAATGGGCTAACTAATAACTAAAAGCCCCCGCTAAAAAACTGGATGATAAAACCAAAAAAATGTGCATGAATAAATGTGAATACTAGAATACATGTGGCAGGACGCCCCCCCTTGTTGTATAATTTACTAAGCTCATAGTCCTCCCACTAATAGGGCTGTCCCTTCAGTTACTCCCTATCCTCTCCATGCATACACATTATGACACACTTGCCCTTCTCTCTCTTTGCTTTTGCTTACTTATTAAGAGAAGTATAGAATTTGATTGGAGAGGACAGATCGTTCAACACTTAGTGCTTGGATGTCTATATGCTTTGAAAGAGGAAAAAGACGTGTTTCTTTCCTTCTCTGATAGCTGCAATGTTTATCTCGGGATGTCTTTGCAGAGGTAGATTTGCATGCATGATAACATTTAATTGTGTGTATCATCTCTACATTGCAGACAAATACATGCGTACCATTTTCCTCTTTTATCTATTTGTCACGTCCCAATTCCATGTCACCCCATGCCCAGAGAAGGTTAACAGTATTTACACACTATAGAGTATCTTCTCTATAACTAAATAAATCTGTATTGATAGAGAAGTGAGTGACTTTTCAAATAATCATTGGTGTTTTAACCAGCCGCGACAGGTTTACAATGGCCAGAATCTTGAACTTGCTTCTCATTAATGACTGATCTTAATAACACAGGATTTTTCCTCAAAATGTGTGAAATGTTGCCCCACACGCCTACACTCCCTTTTCCCTTCCGAGGGAACATGAGGTTTAATTCTGCAGAAACTACAGTAATATTTGAAAATACTTTAAGGTCAGAGTGTACTGCATATTTGTACCTCTCAGGGCTTCTTAACAACTAAGCAAGGCCCGACGCTTCTCATTTTATATCTGCTTACTAAACATTTACAGGTTGATTCAATCCCTATACTTCACACAGGGACCTTCGGCCAGAAAGGCGCACAAATCTGCCTTTTTCACGCAAATAATTCCATGAATCAGGCTGTATCTTTCTCTCTGAACCAGATGATAGTGGTATTAACCCATGTGTCCCACCCACTCTAGCACATGCTCTAATTATACCACATCCTCTATTTTCTCCATAACCATTTTATGGCAAGATGGCACCCTATGTTCTTTTGCTTGGCTCACCATTCCATTGTTTTCTCTTTATTCCACATGACACTACATTATATTATTGCTTTTTCTCCCCTCTTGACCAGCCCTACATTTATCCAGGATGCGAGGACATCAAATGTGTGCCCTTCCCCCACCGTCTTTTATGCTCCATTCTATTTGTGTTTGCAGTTACCTCCTTGAAGTTGGACAACACACTTGCTGGGTCTTGCAGGATTAAGGACTTTGATGTCCGGCAGCTGTTGCAATAAATCAAGTGCATCCGTACAACCCAAGTCTCTGCTGAGCTCCTCCAGGTCTGTTCCATGATCTTTCCTTAGAACCTCTTTCAATTTATGGAGCCTTAGACCAGTGGCAAAAGCACTGAGAGTGTTGGTGAGTATATTTAATGCCTTCATAATGCCTGAAAAAAAGAGATAAGAGTTTCAGGACTGGATGAGCCATTTGTATTACAAATTCATCATACAACTGTCTCTCAAAGCCGTGTACTATTAAAAGTCTCTACTCTTAAACAAAGGAAAAGCTTCTTGGGTGGTTTAGGGAACAGTTGAAAAGTGGTTGATGTACAGAGACACCAGGGAGTGTGTGATGGGTGTGAGTGCCAGAACACTTGTGACAGGCCAGACCTTACTCAAACGGAGGAATGTTCTTTTTAACAACTTTTGTATTTTCCTCTTCTGAAGTACTATGAGAGTAAGGTAATGTCCAAATTATTATATTGTATTGAGGTCTTACATTTGTGGACTTTGGATATATTACCAAAGCTGGAAAGCATAATTTGGTGTAGGAAGCTTTATATTCTTAATGCTATCCCGATATCTGCTATCAGATTTGTACTTGGCTTCAGCTCTTTATTAGTGAGAGCTAAGTGGAATTATCTTCACTTTTAACTTAGAATATTGAATCCAAGGCCCAACACCTTTTATCATGAATTGCAAACTCTTGTTGCTTTGGGAAGGGATCCAGCGATGAACTCATTTTGTGACATTTGTAAAAAAAATGTTGTTGGACCTTAACATGTGTTAAACTGATTTGATAAATAATCCAAGAAAGGTTAAATCAGTTCTTCATCAACAGGACTGGTGTTGTACTTTAAATAACTTTCATGGTTATGACTTGTTGAATCATTTAAAACACAAACATAAAAGACAAGGCATAATAGCACCTTATTTGAAGATTTTTTCAAGTTCACAGGCTGGGAAGGACTTTCTGCGTTTTAGATGGAAACTTTATCCAACTAGGGAGATTCAGAGGAGAAGAAAGCTACTTGACGCTGAGTCATTTGTTAATCTATTACCTCAGGTTGATGTCATTGTGAATTCAGTATTTTAAACAACATGTTCATAGTATTTGGGCTATAGAGAGTGATAACCTATGGATTAGGTGTTTAGCAGGACATCCTACATCTACGTCGCTTGCAGTAGTAGGGTTTATAAATAGTTTGAGTTTGGGAGATTATCAGGCTGGGTGTATTGACTTGGTTAACTGATCCTTTTCTTGTCTTGGTAATACTTTTAGTATTCTTTACATCTTAAATGACGTATGAAATGTGTTTTATATTTACTGTGGTTATTCGTGATTGTATATATTATGGAGTACTGTATTATAAATCTAAATGTTTTACCATATGAAATATACATAGCTTAGGTTGAAACTTGTATTTTAACCAATATAAAATAAAATTAAAACAAATTCAAAATTCCCAAAGCAGTATGGTGAACAAGTTTCCAAACTGCGTGTGACTGAGTATAGTTTAAGGGATAGGGCACTTATAATCAGTGTGATTTTTGGGCCTAGTGCACCTGCTACGAGTGTGATGTGAAGTTTGTTGGAGAAACCGTTGTAGTGAATTTGCTATAATTGTGATTTGGGTGCACACATTTAACGCTCATACCTTCTTGAAGATAGGCAACACAATTAATGGGGTTTGTCGGCTCCACAGAGCGGATTTGTGATGATTGCAGTAGAGGATAGTCTGACCGAGCCTCATCACTGGAATCCTGGCTCTGTTTTTCCAAGTCTGTGTCCTGATCCTCGGTTAGAAGCACCTTCGATGTTGACTTCTCAAACTCTGATGGAAGGCTGCTTTGAAAGCTGGAAGGTAACACTGGGAATTCCCGGAGGCCTGCACAACATGACACAAATATTAAACACTGGTATGTGTGCACCTAATGAAAAGGCAACTTGCTTTCCACACCCTATAAAAAGCCCATCTGCTTTCAGAGGATGAGTGACAATTACTCTGTGTTGTTTAATTTTCATTTCATTAACAATTTCAAGCACAGACAAGCTCTAAGCCTTCAAGCGCATCCGACATACATACATCTTGATTTTTCATTTATTCAACCATTCTTGCCTTCCTCCAAACAATGACATTTTGCACCATAGCATGTTTACATCCACACGACTTTCCTCTGTACACCATGGGATTACTATTCTATAGAAAATGTAGGGACAGAGAATTTGCCCAACAAGAGTTAAAGACAAATGAAACTAGGGTATATGCACTGCACTGCAGGCACTCTATGGGTCTACATAATTTCCCCATATCTTCTTATTGCCCGCCCTTCTGGACATGTTTTGCTTATTGTGAAGTGCCTCTACCCAAACCTCAAAATTTGAGGGGGAGGTGTCCTCTTCTTTTTTACACCCTGCTCCATGCAACTATGCTATTTGCTGTTTCTACACAACGTCTATGGCTTAGAAAATGACGTTCCATTGCTCACTGAAGGAACGATTTTTCTTTTAGAAACTTTCCATCCTTTGACATCAATGGAACTCCCAGTGTATTGCGTATGTCTTGAACCCTTGCCTGACTTTGGTGGCAAGCGTAGGCTTTTTAACTTCATTTAGCTGCTTGACTCATTTTGTTGTGGGCACTGGTCAAACTAAACGTTTACCAGTGCAGTAAAACGGTGTTCCCCATTCACGTTTCCTTTGTTGTTTTAATGTAGCACACACCACTTTATCACTTTATTCACTTTAGTTTGACAACACTATTTATGCTTTTTTGATGTGCCTCGAGGATGCTGGTGGCAGTGAACAGAGTATTCCTCTTTTTTAATGATTTGCATATGGTCTTTACCCCTTCTGTAATTGCTTGGCAGACGAAGAACGATGGTCTGGACGGTTGCCCAGAGCAATTGCCAGAGGTTTAAGATTAATTCTAAACCTTACTGCCATCACTTTTTTCTTTGTCACCAGAGTGGAGGCATTCCCAGACGTGGGCGCTGTGGCTGCTGGGCCTAGAGACCCAAGCTACACCTCACTGATGAGGCCCAATGAGGCAAACGATGTCTGTGGTCTTGTGCAGAAGGGATGGGTCCTAGCAGTTTGGGCTGGACTGCCCCTTTTGGGGGTGGGACCAATTCTGATTTGCATATGGTCTTTCCCCTTTTGTAATGGCTTGGCTGGCGAAGAACGATGGTCTGGGGGTTTGCCCAGAGCAATTGCTAGGGGTTTAAGATTAATTCTAAACCTCTCAGCCATCACCTCTTTGTTTTGCTAGTCTTGAACCCTTGCCTGACTTTGGAGGTAAGTGAAGTCTTTTTAACTTCATTTAGATGCTTGACTCATTTTTTGGGGAGCACTGGTCAGACCATACGTTTACCAGTTCAGTAGAACTGTGTCCCCCATTCACGTTTCCTGTGTCGTTTTAATGTACCAGACAACACAGGAACACTTTTTCACGTTTGTTCGACAACATTCTTTATGCCTTTCTGATGTGCATAGGGGAGGCTGATGGCAGTGAACAGGGTAATACTTTTTTTCCCATGCTCTCCTGTACACCATCTTTTTTTAATGCATAATGTCTTCTTACCATACCAAGTACCATACACTGAAGATGGTTGCTCCATGTGGTGTAGAACCTGTCCTTTGGCCATCTCTTGCTTTTTGGCGACTTTGCAACCCTTTCAGGGTAGAAAAAAACATATAAGGGCATGCACTTTTGCGGGGTCAGTAGTTTGATGATCTGACCTAGCAGAAATGGGGTTTGGGGCTGAGCCAAGGCAAGTCTCTTACTGGCCACATGTGGTATTTGTGGGTGTCCATGACTGGACAGCCCTTGTATGCTTGAATGGTGTGGGTCATGGCCATTGGTGTGGTGCATCAAAAACCAGCCCAAATGTTTTATGAGAAGAGGAGCCCTGCAGTGATTTCTGAAGGTCGGCTACAGGAGTGAAGAATTCAAAGAACACAGGTCTGCCTCGAAGACTGCTACAGACAACGGGCATTGCCCAAGCCAACTCCCTGTGACCAGAGAAGAACCTGATGATGCCTGGACTGGAGGGAACAATCAGTCCCGCGCCATGCACCAGAAGCCTACAACCGGTGGACGTCAGAAGTGTCCCGGGACCATCCTGTGGGTTGTCCATCTGGTGACGCGTCTTCTTTGCCACAAAGCTGGAGCTTGGGACTATGCAGGTTCTCAACTTGTGCATGAAAAGTCACCTTCCGCCAGCCTTTTCTACGCTAAAGCCACAAACCAAGCCTGCAGACTCCAGAACAAAGTTTCTTCACTGCCACACTTCATCTACCATGTCCTGTCTTGGTGCTCTCTCCTTCATCTACCATGTCCTGGTGGTCCCTCCTCATCATGGGATTTATTATGGCTGCTTTCCTGAGGTTTATGCCCTGTTCAACTTTATGTCTGTTGGAACTGTCACTGAACCAGAGACTGGAACTGCTGAGTAACCGAACCCAAACATGACACCCACTTCAGCCAGTGCTCTTGGGAACTCTGAACCAATGGCAAAATTAAGTGCAGTAGTGGACTGGCCTCCAGGGAACTCAGGATATTCCCAGGTGGGCTTCTAAACCATTGGCCTCCTTTTGATGAGCACTCAAGTTTTTTACTCCTCTCACCCTCTCTCCCATGCACCCCACCCACTTCCTTCAGTCTGTCCTCATTCCCCCCCTTTGAAGTAAAGAATTGGTTAAGAAGCTCCCAGTATTTTATTCCTCACTCTTACCAAATGTTATGTGTTGTTTTTATGTTTAAATACATTTTAATCCTGATATAGGGACAAATGTGCTGTGGACCAATTGTTTCCAAATGTTATTTTTCCACAATACACCAAACCAAACTTAGGCTTGCTCGAAAGGTGTCATATGGGGCCACTTTGAAACCTATTTCCAGGGGCATTTTTGGCACCGAGTCCACCCCTGTGTAAGTGTCCTGCATACCTCAGGTTTGGTCACTTAGAAAACTGGAGTAAGGGACACAAGTGTACTTATCTATTTTCATACCCACCTCTCACCACAGAGAATGAATAGGTGCAATGTCCATTTCCTAAACACTTCTCTTACCTGGTGGTGATTGGTGGAGTACTATGTTAGGGCCCCCCTCCCCTATAGTGGCCCCCTACTGTGGTGGGTTTGAACATTTAGCCCTACATTTCTTAATTTACCTGTTATTGAAAGGGGTATTTTTAAACTACATTTCTTGCTAAGCTGTTATGTTAGCTAAAGCTTATTACAGGGAATTTTTAAGACTTCCAACTCCCCTTCGAAGAACTTACCTGTTACTTGAATGTGTTGAGACACTGGATCTACTTAACTGATAGGAAAGTGCGTCTGAAATTAGGCACCTGCTTTCCATTACAATTATAAGACAAGATGTGTGACACTTCTTTAATTAACTGTTCTTTTTGCTTTACTTGTTACATTTTCATTGCTTTATTTGATTGAACTGCTTTTACTGTGTTTTAATGTAAAGGGCCTCATTACGAGTGAGGCGGAATGGGTTAACGGGCTCCGCTAAAGGAGGCGGACCCGTTAAACCCGTTCCGCCTCATTACAAGCTCCCCTCGCGGGTCCCGGAAATTAACGCCTGGTCAAACCAGGCGTCCTTACCGGGTCCCGCGAGGGGAAGAGGGAGCAAACCGCGGGCCGCTCGTAATCGGCCCGTTGTTTGCACCATCTCCCATTCCCATTGAGCCCTATGGGGGCTCAGATGGGAATGGGGAAGGTCCGGGCCCGGATTCCTGGAGGGAGGAATTACCGGGCCCTCCAAACTCGAAATGGCCTGGTAATTCCCCATTCTGGGAACCCGGACCCGATTTCGGCAGCAGCCATGCTGCCAATAGCGGCATGGCTACCGCCGAAGTCGTAATAAGGCCCAAAGTGTAGGTAATCTCACTTTGAGTTTACTGTCTGTGTGTGCATGAAGGTGTAAGGTGTTTCTCCCTTTGATTCTGTAGGAAAGAGTGAGCAGCAACCTATAGGAGACCTGAATAGGAGATACGTACACCTGACTGCACACATGTGCAATTGAACGCCCAGGGGGCATTTCCTTTGCAGGCTGCCCTGAGGAATAATTGGCCCTCCCCTATGACCCGGTCAGCCCTGATGACTGACCGAGGTACTTGTGCCCCTGGTTAAATAAACAGACGCAGCCTTATTTCAGTTGATAAGCTTGATCAGCTCTTTATATAACTTTCATATAATAAACCGGTTGTCCTTACAACATTTGCATCTTTACAACATTGTGCCCTTAGTGTGGGGAGCTCTCAATTCATGCATGATGTGAACCATTGATGAATTGACCTCATAAGGAATACATAAATAGCATCATTGCGATCACCTGGACAGAGGGTTGTTTGGAGGGCAGTATTTCATATATAAATAAATAGTCAACATCATCAATTTGGTACTCTGTTTAGACAGGTGTTCGGCGCAAGCTTATTCACATTTGGCAAATAAATTCTTAAATAGCATCACCTAGGTACTCTGGGTGGATGGGTTTTGGGCGCAAGTTAATTTACATTTGACAATTGAATAATTAAATAGCATCACTTTGATACTCTGGGTGGATGGGTGCAAGCTTATTCACATTTGACAAATAAATAATTAAATAGCATCACCTTGGTACTCTGGGTGGATGGGTGTTGGGCGCAAGCCTATTCATATTTGACAAATAAATAATTAAATAGCATCACCTTGGTACTCTGGGTGGATGGGTGTTGGGCGCAAGCTTATTCACATTTGACAAATAAATAATTAAATAGAATCACCTTGGTACTCTGGGTGGATGGGTGTTGGGCGCAAGCCTATTCACATTTGACAAATAAATAATTAAATAGCATCACCTTGGTACTCTGGTGTTCTGACTTGAGTGTCGTGTAGACCGATGAGACCTCCGTCCCCAAGTGACGCACAGGGGAACAAATAGAAACCCGCTGTGCGACCCTTGAGGCCACAGGTGAGAGATGTCTTCCCAGATCCACGGAGCCTCTGGAACACCGATGCTGCTGTCAAGAAGGAAGGAGGTTAAGCACCAGGCAATCACAATACAGCAGGTAAACAAAAGAATCTAAAGTGTCTTACCTATCTGGTGTAAGGGAGACCCAGGAAACCTAGTAGGGAGGTTCGAGGCTCGACAAGATACAGCGGTCCCCGGAGTGGTAGAACCGCAGGTAAGCGTGGATACGGGTAGGCCACCTGTAAGATAGGGCTTGGCTTGGGCGTAGGAGTACAGCAAGATACTCAGGGATGATCCAAAGACAAGTCGATGTGCAGTCCAAAAAATCCGGCAACAAGTAAACAGTTCCAAGCAAAGGTACAAAGGGGTGTCCAAGAGAGTCCAAGATTGAGTTCCGTGGTCGAGGTAGCAAGGAGCAAGTAGTAACGCCAAACAGGGTCCGAAGCCAGCTGAGAAGCAATGATCGTCCTGCCTCTCAGTTCTTTATACTGTGTGTCCCTGGGTCATGTGACGTCTCTGGGTCATGTGACGTCCACCAAGATCACGTGAGGAACGCCACACTGTATCACATGACCGACGTGATGACGTAAGGCCGCCCCTTCTGCGATATATTCTCCAAGGCAGTTGCCAATGCAGGAAAGGTTGTAATCGAGCCCGTACACCAAAGGAGGTACGGTGTTTTCGGTTCTGGGGGTTCACCGAATCCCTTGAGCCTCGAAGCTGGGGTGGAGAAGTTGGGGGAATGTGAGCAGTGTTCCGATGTGGGGAGGCCTGATGTGCCGAGGATCGCCTAACATAGCCCCTCCCCAACGGCCCACGACCCCGTGGGCAGGATGGATGGTCTAAATGGAAACGGGCTACCAAGCGAGGGGCGTTCAGGTCAGAGGCGGAAACCCATGAACGTTCCTCCGGGCCGTAACCCTTCCAATCCACCAGATACTGGATCCTACCCCTAAACCATCTGGAGCCCAAAATGGCCGACACCTCGTAAACATCAGGAGAGGTCAAGGACACCGGCGCAACAGGGGTACGAAGACGGACAGAGTCGGGACAAGGTTTGAGGAGGGAGACATGAAACACAGGATGGATGCGCCAAGAGCTGGGAAGCACTAGACGGAAAGCCACCGGATTCACCACCTTGGATATCACATAAGGACCGACAAAGCGAGGTAGCAACTTCCGACAACCCACTAGGCGAAGATGACGTGAAGACAACCAGACCCTGGAACCCACCACCAGAGGGGGAGCAGCCCGACGTTTGCCATCCACACGGGCCTTCATAGCAGCCTTTGCTTCAGTGAGATGAACCACTGTGCTAGCGTGTAAGGCAGAAAGATCCCTAAGACATGTCGAGGCCGCAGGGTTCGCAGAACCAGAAGCATCAGGGACCGGCAAGACCTTGGGATGTTGGCCATAGAGGGCGTAAAAAGGGGAATAACCAGTGGCTGAATGAGCCGCATTATTATATGCGAACTCCGCAAGCCGTAAAGCGGCCAACCAAGAGGTCTGATGTTGCAATATAAGGCAACGAAGGTATTGTTCCATAGATTGATTCGTCCTTTCGGTCTGTCCATCGGTCTCAGGATGATAGGCCGAAGAATACCTGGTATCAATGCCCAATAGCTTCGTCAGGGATCTCCAAAACCGAGAGGTGAACTGTGACCCTCGATCAGATATAATGACCGAAGGAAGGCCGAATAGCATAAACACATGTTCAAAAAACAACTCCGCTAATACAGGAGCCGAAGGGATACCTTTGCAAGGAACAAAACGGGCCATTTTAGTGAACGTGTCCACCACCACCCAGATGGAGTCAAAGCCCTTCGACTTGGGGAGATCAGTAACGAAATCCATCGTCAACGTATGCCAGGGCCTGGGAGGTACCGGAAGCGGAAGCAACAACCCAATCGGTCGACCCCTTTGATGTTTAGCCTGAGCACATACTGCGCATGATCTAACATAACATTCTACATCGCGCCTCATAGAAGGCCACCAACACCAACGCTTGAGAAGATCTAAAGTGCGCTCTTGTCCGGGGTGTGCGTTAAAGGGAGCGTCATGAGACCACTCAAGGGCCAGATTACGTGTGTCAGGTGTGGGAAGGAACAGGCGTTCATGTACGAACGGCAGTCCATCAGAATATACTGGGTCCCATTCTCGCAACTGGTCAGAATGTTTACTAGTCCAGGACCGAACCGAGTCCATCAGTGACAATGACGGAGTACATAGACAAATCACATGACTCTTTCCGAGAACAGTGTCAGGGAATGTAGGCAATTGGACCCCCCCCGGGGAACGTGACAAGGCATCCGCCTTCCCATGTGCCGTTCCAGGACGGTGCATAATACGGAAGTCAAAAGAGGAAAAGAAAAGATGCCATCGGACCTGTCTGCTATTTATGCATTTCAAAGAGGCCAAATCCTGTAGATTCCGATGATCGGAGTATACTGTGATGGGATGTTTAGCCCCCAGAAGATGATGACGCCAAACACGGAACGCGTCCATGACAGCCAAGAGTTCTTTCTCCGTAACGGTATAATGAGACTCATTACTGGAAAACTTACGGGAGTGGTATGCCACTGGATGTAATTTGCCCGTATTAGGACATGATTGTGACAGTACCGCCCCGAGGGCAAAGGAAGAGGCATCTGCCTCGACTATGAACGGAAGATCAGGATTGGGATGTTGGAGTACCGGTGCGGTAGTAAAGGCGGTTTTCAAAGTATCAAAAGCCTCCTGCTGTTCTCTCTGCCACTGATATGGTACCCGAGGACTAGTCAGGGCCGTGAGTGGGGCTACAATCGTAGAAAAGGAAGAAATGAAACGCCTATAAAAGTTGGCGAATCCTAAAAAGGCTTGCAAGGACTTGAGTGTTTGAGGTACTGGCCAATCTAAGACTGCTTTGACCTTAGACTCGTTCATGGATAACGCCCCAGGGGTGATCTGAAAACCCAAAAACTCAACAGAGGTCTTATGGAACTGACATTTCTCAGGTTTGGCAAATAAGGAATGTTTTCTTAAACGGGTTAATACTTCTCGGACGTGTTTTACATGGTCATCAAGATCACGAGAGAAGATCAGGATGTCGTCCAAATACACAACCATGTACACATCCAGAATATCCCTGAAAATGTCATTCATGAATCGTTGGAACGTGGCCGGGGCGTTACATAAGCCAAAGGGCATGACAAGATATTCGTACAAGCCGTAACGAGTACAGAAAGCAGTTTTCCACTCGTCTCCCTCGCGAACGCGTACTAAATTGTATGCGCCGCGTAGATCAAGTTTGGTAAAAATGGAAGCATGTGTTAAATGATCTAAGAGCGGAGTAATTAACGGGATGGGATATCTATCCTTCTTGGTGATAGCGTTAAGACGCCGATAATCCACACAAGGACGTAGATCCCCCTCCTTCTTGGGTACAAAGAAGATAGGACTGGCCGCTGGTGAAGTGGAGGGGCGGATGTGTCCTAAACGCAGGGCGTTCTGTACATATTCTTTTAACACCAGTTCCTCCGAAGGAGACAAAGAGTAGATCCTGCCCGAAGGAACAGTGGAATCGGGAAGCAATTCGATTGGGCAGTCATATGTTCTATGTGGAGGAAGTACCTCAGACGAGCCTCGATCGAAAACTGATTCGAAAGCCCGATATTCTGGCGGAATCCCAGACATCAACCCCCCAACAGTATGGGACTGTATGACTTCTGGATCGTCAGCGGTCAGTGTGAGTTGTGCTAAGGCTCCCAAGAACCGAGAGGGCGTGTCAGGGACTTGATGGACCGGGAGACAATAATTCTGACAAATCTCGGACTCAAAGAGTACAGTGCCTGCTTGCCAATTGATCAGGGGATTATGTTCACGTAACCAGGGTATCCCTAGTATGATACCGAATTGAGGTGCGGTGATCAGATCAAAACTTAAGGTTTCTGTGTGTATGTCTTGGATGTTCAACAAGAGGGGTGCAGTTTGTTGTCTAACAGGACCAGAAACCAATGTGGAGCCGTCTACGGCTTGGACATGTTCCGGTCGTGTTTTTACCACTAAGGGTAGATTGAGGGTATGGGCCAAATCAATATCTATGTAATTACCAGTGGCACCGGAATCAATAATGATATTGACTGCATGAAGAAGGCCAGTAGAAGGACATAGAGTAGCCTTTACGGAGATGGGTTGAACACGAGCAAAGGCAAGAGGGATACCCGGAGAAGATGAAGGGACACTCGACCTGTTCTCCGGTTCTAAGGTCGAGCCACCCGAAAAACCTGACTCTTCTTGGGACGTCGAGGACACTCTTTCACGAAATGTCCAGTGGTGCCACAATAAAAGCATGCATTATCTACCCTTCTACGTTCCCTCTCAGATGTTGTGATAGGACTGCGTAATCCTCCCACTTGCATAGGTTCTTCAGTACTGGAAGCGGGAGTACTAACAAGAGTAGGAGAGGAAGAGGCCCCCAATTCAGCTCTACGCTCCGATCGTCGTGCATCTACCTGCAGGACGAGATCAACCAATTCCTGATACTGAGTAGGCATAGTAGGGATCACTGCTAGGGCGTCTTTCATGGTGTTACTTAACCCCCTATAAAAGACCACCGCCCGCTTGTTTTCTGGCCATGACGTTTCCACAACTAGCTGATTGAACCGGGTGATGTAATCTATCAGAGTCCTTTTGCCCTGAGTCAATTCCAACAACTCCAGATCCCTAGACTGTGCCTTGTGTCGGGTATCGAATACTCGGGACATTTCTAGGATCAACAAATCAAAGTCATAAAGAACTGGACTATTGTTCTCTAACAGGGGATTAGCCCAAGCGGCAGCTGTTCCAGCTAAATGGGAAAGGGCGAAGGCGGCCTTAGCAGTGGACGTGGGAAAAGCCAAAGGCCTGCATAAGAAATGTAACTTGCACTGGTTAACAAAGGTTCTGAATTTCTTGGGATCGCCTTGGTAGCGTTCAGGAGCAGCCAGGGGGGAAGGAGTCGGGAGGATTATTGGAGGCGTGACTGTAGAAGTAGCCAAGGGAGGGGGTGTAGTGGAGGAGCTGCCATCTCCAAACTCAGGGTCTGCAGGAAGGGAGTGTTGAACGCTCTGTATGGTGTCCAACCTTTGATGGATCACCGTGTTCGCGGCGGCCATATCTGCCCTTAATATTGTAATTGCCTGAACTAAAGCAGTTATGGGTTCGTCCGTGGATCCCTGCATCGTCTAACACGACTATACGGCTTCTCAGTCTGTTCTGACTTGAGTGTCGTGTAGACCGATGAGACCTCCGTCCCCAAGTGACGCACAGGGGAACAAATAGAAACCCGCTGTGCGACCCTTGAGGCCACAGGTGAGAGATGTCTTCCCAGATCCACGGAGCCTCTGGAACACCGATGCTGCTGTCAAGAAGGAAGGAGGTTAAGCACCAGGCAATCACAATACAGCAGGTAAACAAAAGAATCTAAAGTGTCTTACCTATCTGGTGTAAGGGAGACCCAGGAAACCTAGTAGGGAGGTTCGAGGCTCAACAAGATACAGCGGTCCCCGGAGTGGTAGAACCGCAGGTAAGCGTGGATACGGGTAGGCCACCTGTAAGATAGGGCTTGGCTTGGGCGTAGGAGTACTGCAAGATACTCAGGGATGATCCAAAGACAAGTCGATGTGCAGTCCAAAAAATCCGGCAACAAGTAAACAGTTCCAAGCAAAGGTACAAAGGGGTGTCCAAGAGAGTCCAAGATTGAGTTCCGTGGTCGAGGTAGCAAGGAGCAAGTAGTAACGCCAAACAGGGTCCGAAGCCAGCTGAGAAGCAATGATCGTCCTGCCTCTCAGTTCTTTATACTGTGTGTCCCTGGGTCATGTGACGTCTCTGGGTCATGTGACGTCCACCAAGATCACGTGAGGAACGCCACACTGTATCACATGACCGACGTGATGACGTAAGGCCGCCCCTTCTGCGATATATTCTCCAAGGCAGTTGCCAATGCAGGAAAGGTTGTAATCGAGCCCGTACACCAAAGGAGGTACGGTGTTTTCGGTTCTGGGGGTTCACCGAATCCCTTGAGCCTCGAAGCTGGGGTGGAGAAGTTGGGGGAATGTGAGCAGTGTTCCGATGTGGGGAGGCCTGATGTGCCGAGGATCGCCTAACATCTGGGTGGATGGGTGTTGGGCGCAAGCCTATTCACATTTGACAAATAAATAATTAAATAGCATCACCTTGGTATTCTGGGAGGATAGGTGTTGGGTGCAAGCTTATTCACATTTGACAAATAAATAATTAACATCACCTTGGTACTCTGGGTGGATGGGTGTTGAGCGCAAGCTTATTCACATTTGACAAATAAATAATTAAATAGCATGTCTTTGGTGCTCTGGGTAGTCATGCTGGCCTCTCATTTCCTTTGTATTCACTTAAGCCCTTTCAATATTCATAACTCCCTAGTAGCTGCAGACTACCACCGGACACACAACACATATAACAGACCAACAATTAACAAATCCGACTAAGCAGGGCAAGTACCCCACCTTAACCCCTTAACTGGAGCATTAGGGACATTGAGGAAAAAAAGAAAACCCATTCCATTAACACTCTGAATTCCCCTTCTAATATGATGGAAGAGGCGGGTAAAGAAATGGTCCCCTAGCCTGTCTCGCCCCATATAACACCAGGGATAAGTATAAACCCACCACCAGCCACGTCGCTATGACTGCACAGGCAAACTCTCCGCCTCTCTGAGAGGCTATGCACAATTGCGGGAAACGGGCTTTAGAAGGAATGGGCCATGCCCAGTCACGCCTTCCTCTGATTGGGGGAAAGAGGGAGAGAAGAACACACGATGGGAGGGACCCAACAGACAAACCCAGGGACAACCTGGACTGTGGTGAAAAGACACTGTTGCCAAGAGGGTCAGTGACACCCTCTACCGATCCTAGGTCCTTCCTTTGGGTCTCCTGGTGGAGCGTCCAACGCTAGCCTGGGGTCAAATCCCCTCAGCAGCCTCTCTGTGAGACAAGACGAACTGTCGGTTTATAAGCTCCACTCTGACTAGGTTAGCCCGACATGGTCAAGCCTGTGTGAACAAACCACTCTGCAAGATATAAGGAGGCTCAAAGTATAACATCTCCGTTCCCTCACCCCTTGACACTTTCCCACTCCCACCTGACCGCTCAGATCTGACTAGCACAAAATGGAACAGGAACTCTGTCCCTCACAGCAACGCTGGTGCGTGTACCCACGCACCAGCCGAATCTCCCTCTCAGCTACCGGCCCGGCTCGCAGTCTCAACCCTGGGGAGTGGAGACTGAGGTGCTGGCTCCGAGACAGGCGGCCTGTGAGGACGCCCCAACATGGATGACGGCGACACCGTCCTCTGCATCTCTCCCAGTTCCTCTTCTCTCCTCGGTATCTCGCCCCTCCTGCTTTTATGCCCCCTTGCACCAGCTTTGAACGGCAGAGGAGCCCCAGCCTGACCTGAGGTGAAAGTACCTCACACATACGGCTGCTCCCCTCCAGGTGGAGCATACCATTAGTCATATGCAAACAAATCCTGCTGGGAATTCGCTCTGTGCGACGTACTTATCAATACAAACATGCCAACTTTACTACGTGTGTACAAATACAAATGACAGTGTCCTGAGTGCTGGAAAAACATAGGGGGGGAGAAAGAACCACACAAACAGGGCACCCACACATGACTATGCACAAACTAGGGGACCTGGCCCCCAGTATAATTAAGCACTGAGCTAACGCTGACAGTTTATTTTTTTATTTCTCTGACAGACCTCACAGTAAATGCGGATTTACACTTATACTAGTTGAAAAAATATTACAAAATAGTTAAGGTGAAACTAGCAAAAACTTAAACTCTACAAACATTACAAATGATAATGTCAAGCAACATAATAAAGTTGCTCAATTATTTTAAAAAATATATTATTATAAAATCAATTATCATGGTAACTTTAACTCACCGATAAACTTATAACATGTATAAGCAATGCATTTGTAAGTGTTTTCTAACTTTGATGTGCATTTTCAATACATTCAAGAGGCATATAAAACCTTTACAGTTCGTACTTGAATTAATGTGCACAAACTGTACAAAGAGGCGTATGAGTTTTGCAGTCTGTACATTTAGCAATTTAAATTTGAATACTGACATCAAAGTCAGTCCTCACTTTCATGTGATTACATTGCGTACTGTACGAACTGTAAAACGTACAGTTCGTCCACATTGAATACATAGAAAACTGACATTAAAGTCCACCTTTCATGTGATTTTTCAGAAGATGCAAGGGGGTAATGTACGAACTGTGAATCTCATACTTTCTTTGCACAGTTGGTATGGAAGATGAACATTGATTATGGGCATGCACCAAATATTTATAGATCATGTCTCCTAAGAGCGCGTACTGTAGGAGTGCATGTCGTAGCAGTGCGTGTCATAGGAGCACTTGTTCTGGGAGTAACAGTGTGTTGTTGTAGGACCATTTGTCGTAGGAGCACGTCATAGGAGTGTGTGGTAAGAAGGTGTTGTAGGAGCACATTTTGTAACATATGTCATAGGAGCGTGGGTTGTAGGAGCTTGTGTACTAAGAGCCTGTTTTAAGAGTGTGTGTCGTAAGAGTGTGTGGTAAGAGGATTTGTTGTAGGAGCGCATGTTGCAGGAGTGCATGTCACAGGAGCACTTGTCGTGTGAGCGTTTGTAGTAGGTGGACATGTCGCAGGTGCACATGTCCTAGGTGCACTTGTCACAGAGGCATGTCTCGTAAGAGAGGGTGTGTTGTGGGAACACATGTTGTATACGTTCTGAGCATATTTCGTATGATAGATGTACATTAATTGTGGGCATTGTGAGAAACCATATGTCCCCGCGGATCTCTCTCTCTCAGGTGGCCAGGACACGGCCATCGCCTTTGGATCCAGACCCTGGGGGTGGACCAGTGCGGAAGGATCACCTTGGTGAGGGGTCTTCAGGGAGTGGGAGACCGGATGGTGAGACGTGGTATCCCTCCCCCTGTAACACCTTTACCCCATTCGACCAGGTAGGATATGTGGGAACGTTACCGTCCCCACTCCCCATTTCCCTTCTCAAAATCCTCCACAAGGACAGCCTGCTCTGGGAGAAAACAGACTCACACCCGAGCAGTATACCTGACATGTCCCGCTACTATGGTTAGGTGAAGTCAGGCAATTACTGACAATCACGCACACCTGACTTCCATAACATTTCCCCACATGGATAAAAGGCGGAGCACGAGAGCACACTCTGAGCAAGGCAAAGCACACAAAGGAACAGCAGCTTTGAGTCGGCAGCTGAACGAGGGGTGAAAGACGGTAAACCAGGAGGGGTTTGCAAGCAGGACATTACCCTTGACCTTTTCGGCAAGAAAACATTACTTTAAAGAAACCTTCGAGTCATGAATCGTAACACCAGGAAACCAGACTGAGGCATCCTGCATTGTGTGTCGGATATACCGAAGGCCTTCCCACGTATGCGACCAAGGCAGGTGGAGAAGCAGCAGCCGTGGTGTCGTCCTTGGCTCCAAGTACAAAGAAGTGCAAGATAGATCAACACAGCCGATGAGTTGGGGAGACCGATGCAAGACCAGCCACATTGTATAACGAGCGCTGGAACGAACACAGAGGGGGGAATAAGAAGTAGGTGAGGTCAGAGTACAGAACTAGTCAGATAGGTGGGAGGGAAGGGACGTGTCCAATCAAGTTACGAAAACAGCCACATTTTCAGCTTTATTCTGAAAAGACTCAGGGAGGAAAGACCACATAGCTCGAAGGGAGCAAGTTCCAAGTCTTCGGGGCTGCAGCGAAGAAGTCCCCATTTTCAACCTTGTTCGTTTTACATCTAGATGTGAACAGTAGACCTTGATTATTGGACTGATGGGATATGCTATTAACCCTTTATACCCTGGTAAAGACCAATTACTACCTCAAACAAAAGGATCCCAATGTCATCATACTGGTTCTTTAGCACATAGGGTACACCTTCCCTCAGTTCTGAACGTTATATTCATATAATAAGACAACCTACTAAGAGGTGGCCAACCATACAGTTCAAATAAACAATTTTTAAATATTTATTAAATACACAGTTTAAAAATACATGAAAATCAATCACCTAAAATATAAAAAGTCAATAAAGTGACATGTGCCGTGCAAAATTGAATCCACTACATTATGTACAAAAATACACCATAACAGAACCATAGTAGGTACTAATGTACCCACACTACTACGTTAATCACGCTAGAAATACCCTTATAATTGTAAATGTACTTGACTAGCTCACTGTGTTCACCAATACACAGACCCTGTACATAAGTCATATGCTAACTTAATACATTAGTATTCAACACTGTCAATTTTCACAGTGGTATTAGCCCAACATGTTTCGTTCTTTATGTCATTAAACACAATTCATAGAACTTCTTCAGGGGCCATAACAACAAAACTCAGTTCTAAATACTCCTTAATTTGATACGGTGTGTTCAGTGTATGGTATTCGGAAGGGTCTAAGCCTGATGGAGGGAGACCCATAATAAACACTTGAAGCAAGTACTTGTGCATGTGAAGATCCCGATAGCAATGGAACTTTGATATCTGTTTGTTACGACAGGCCCTCTGCAGTAAAAGAGAACAGAGTGTGTGTGAAGCACGAACGTGCCGCCTTGCCCCATGCTCAAAACGTGCGGAAGGGAAGCCAACTGCGCAACCATCCTGATATATTATTTCTTGAACACTTTTCTTTCTGCATACACTATTCTCCTACAACCTTTTGTATTTTGAAGTAAGGAATAGGACTGCATTATTATTATTTGATGGTCGTAGCTTACTCCCATCCTTAGATTTAGGTTAGATAGGTGTTCAACCAACCCACTGAAGTTCAATAAAGACCCTTGAACTCTGATCACTTGTGCCTGTCTTCACTGTTTGATACCATGCCTTCCTTACAGTATGCACCAAATAAATACAGAGCATGTCTCCTAAGAGGTGGTGTCGTCTGGGTGAGCGTTGTCGGTAAGCATGCCATAACAGTGCATGTCGTAGTATCACTTGTTGGAGTTTATGTTGGAACAGTGTGTTGTAGGACAATGGGCCTCATTACAACTCAGGCGTTAAGGGTTAACGCCGTTGTTAACCCTCAACGCCTGATTCCGATTTTAACGGCTGCTTCTAGCAGCCGTTAAAATCCATGGCGCTAAACCGCCTTGGTGCTAATTACGCCACCGTAATTTACGGTGGCGTAATTAGCGCCTTCCCCACTCCCATTATGCCCTATGGGGCAAAAATGGGAATGGGGAAGGGTAAAATGGGAAATGGGGATTTACCGCTCCACTCACCTTGGAATGGGGCGGTAAATCCGCCATCCACCATGGTGTAAACATAGTTTACACCATGGTGGTAAAGTTGGCGTGCTTACCGCCTGGGTCGTAATGACCCCCAATCTGTTGTAGGAGTGCATGTCAAAGTTGGTGGTAAGAGGGTGTGGTAGGAGCACATGTAGCATATGTAGTAGGAGCATGGGTCGTAGGAGAAGGTGCACTAAAAGCTTGTCGTAAGAGTGTGTGATAAGAGGGTGTTCTGTAGGACCACATGTTGGTGTACATTATGAACTGTGGAACTCATACGTTCTTGTCACAGTTCATATGAAAAATTGAAGTTTTCTGGGAATGCACGATATAGAGATTCATTTAAAACGTCAATAATTCAAAATTAGACAGGTCGATCTTGAACTTTTTTTAAGTGCACCTGAAATCTAGGCGCATAACATACATTTGTTATGTTATGTTACTTGGCATTTATATAGTGCCTTATGTATCATTGGTATGACCTCAAAGCGTTGGTAGGTTGAACACCCTCGGGTACCGTAGTTCAAGTCAGTAGAGAGAGAGAGAATGTGGTATGGTGCGTGTGTGCACCGGATATGTGTGCAGCTGGTGTGGCTGTTGCATGATAGCTGCTTCATAGCAGTAGGTGTGGTGCTGAGGAAATCAGTTGGATGTGTTCAGTCTGGAGGGTCCATTTCATCCCTCCCATCTACTACATCCATTCTGTCCACTTGATCTGCTCCATCCACTCCATTAAACCATTTCATCCATTCAACTATCCACTCGATCCATCCATCCATCTATCCACTTCTTCCAAGCGTCTATCCACCCGTTCCATCCACTTCGCCCGTTCCGTCCACTTCATCTGTTCCATCCACTTCATCCGTTCCATCCACTTCGTCATCTCCATCCATTTCATCACTTCCATCCACTTGATCACTTCTATCCACTATCACTTCCATCCACTTCATCATTTTACGTTCCATCTAGTTGATCTATTCTGTCCACTCTGTCCATTCGATCTGTTCCATCCACTCCATCCAACCATTCCATCAATCCAACTATCCACTCCATCCATCCATCCATCCATCCATCCATCCATCCATCCATCCATCTATCCTCTTCATCCATGCATCTATCCACCTGTTCCATCCACTTCATCTGTTCCATCCACTTCATCACTTCCATCCACTTCATCACTTTCATCCACTTCATCACTTCCTTCCACTTCATCACTTCTGTCAACTTCATCACTCCCGTCCACTTCATCACTTCTATCCACTTCATTGCTTCCATCCACTTCATCATATCCATCCATTTCATCACTTCCATCCACTTCGTCTGTTCATTCTCTTCATCAGTTCCATTCTCATTTGTCAGTTCATTCTCTTTGTCTGTTCCATTCTCTTCATCCGTTCCATTCTCATTTGTCAGTTCATTCCGTTCATCCGTTCCATTCTCTTTGTCTGTTCATTCCGTTCATCCGTTCCATTCTCTTAGTCTGTTCAATTCACTCTAATGGTTACATCCACTCTATGCGTACCATCCACTCTATCCGTACCATCCATTCAATCCGTACCAATCACTGTATCTTTAACATCCACTCTATCCTCAACCATTCACTCTACCAGTACCACCCACCCTACCCGTACCATCCACTCTATCTGTTCCATCCACTTCATTTGTTCCATCCACTTAATTTATTGTATCCGCTTCGTCCGTTCCATCCGCTTCATCCATTCCATCTAGTTCATTTGTTCCATCATCCGCCTCGTCCAGTCATCCATTCTATCCACTCATCTCCTCTATCCACACAATCTACTCCATCCATTCCATCCACGCGCTCCATCCTTCCCATCCACTTCATCCTTTCCATCCACTTCATCTATTCTATCCACTTCATCTGTTCCATCCGGTTTCATCAACTCCATCGGTTCCATCCGTTCGATCAGTTCTATCCACTCTATTCACTCCACCCACTCCATCTGTTTCATTCACTCCATCCATTCCATCTACTCCATCTGTTCAAACTACTCCATCCGTTTCATCCACTTCATTCGTATGATTCATTCCATTGGTTCCCTTCACTCTATCTGTTCCATCCGTTCTATTCATTCCATCTACTCCATCCACTCTATCATTTCTGTTTGTTCTACCCACTCCATCTAGCCATTTATTCTGTTCACTTCATTCGTTCCATTCACTCTATTGGTTTCATTCACTCTATCGGTTCTATCCACTCCATCTGTTCCATCTATTTCATCCGTACAATTCACTTCGTCCGTTCCATCCACTTCGTCCGTTCCATCCACTTCGTCGGTTCCATCCACTTCGTCGGTTCCATCCACTTCATCGGTTCCATTCACTTCATCCGTTCCATCTAATTTATCCGTTCCATCCACTCCATCCCTTTCATCCACTCCATCCGTTCCATTCTCTTTATCCGTTTCATTCTCTTTGTCTGTTCTGTTCTCTTCATCCGTTCCATTGTCTTCACCTGATTCATCCACTCAGTTCGCTCATTCACTATATCCGTACCATCCACTCTCTCCACTCATTCACTCTATCCGTTCCATCCACTCTATCCGTTTCATCCACTCTATCCATTCCGACCACTCTATCTGTTCCGACCACTTTATCCATTCCATCCACTCTATCCGTATCATCCACTCTGTCTGTACCATCCACCTCATGTACTCATCCAGTCAATCCATTTGTCCCTTCCATCCACTCCATCCCTTCATCCCCTCCATCCACTCCATCCCTTCATCCCCTCTATTCACTCCATCTCTTCATCTCCTCCATCCACTTCATCTGTTCATCCCCTTCATCCACTCCAGCCATTCCAGCCACTCCATCTACTCTATCCATTCTATCCATTCCATCCACTACATCCATTCTATCCATTCTATCCATTCCATCCACTCTATCCGTTCCATCCATTCTATCTGTTCCATCCACTCTATCCGTTCCATCCACTCCATCTGTTCCATACACTCGATCCTTTCCATACACTCCATCCGTCCCATACATTCCATACACTCCATACAATCGGTCCATTACATTCATTGCATCCGTTCCATCCACTCCATCCATTTCATACACTCCATCCATGCCACAGACTCCATCTGTTCCATCCACTCCATCCGTTCCATCTACTGAATCCATTCATCCCCTCCATCCATTCCATCCACTCTATCCACTCATCCCCTCCATCCTCTCTATCCACTCATCCCCTCCATCCATTCCATCCACTCATTTCCTCCATCTACTCCATCCATTCGATTAGCTCGATTCACTCCATTCAATTCCATCCACCCATTCCATCCTTTCCATCTGTTCCTACCACTCCATCCTTTCCATTCACTCTGTCCACTCATCCGTTCCATCCACTCCCCCCATTCCATCCACTCCACACACTCCATTCTATCCATTCCATCCACTGCATCCGATCTATCCACTCCATCTGTTCCATGCACTCCATCCGTTCTATGCACTCCATTTGTTCTATGCACTCCATCCGTTCCATCTATCCGTTCCATCCACTCCATCCGTTCCATCCACTCCATCCTTTCCATCCACTCCGTCCGTTCCATCCGTTTCATCCATTCGATCCGTTTCATCCATACCATCCGTTCCATCCACTCCATCCGTTCCATTCAATCCACCCATTCCACCCATTCCATCCATTCTATCCATTCCATCCAATGCATCCGTTCCATCCATTCTATCTGTTCCATCCACTCCATCCACTCCATCCGTTCCATACACTCCATCTGTTCCATACACTCCATCCGTTCTATGCACTCCATCCGTTCCATCTATCCGTTCCATACACTCCGTCCGTTCCATCCGTTTCATCCCCTCCAGCCATTCCAGCCACTCCAGCCACTCCATCTACTCCATCCATTCTATCCATTCCATCCACTGCATCCATTCTATCCATTCTATCTGTTCCATCCACTCGATCCGTTCCATCCACTCCATCTGTTCCATACACTCGATCCTTTCCATACAACCATCCGTTTCATACATTCCATCCGTTCCATACACTCCATCCATTCCATCCGTTCCATACACTCCATCCGTGCCACAGACTCCATCTGTTCCATCCGTTCCATCTACTGAATCCATTCATCCCCTCCATCCATTCCATCCATTTGTCCTCTCCATCCACTCTATCCACTCATCCCCTCCATCCTCTCTATCCACTCATCCCCTCCATCCATTCCATCCACTCATTCCCTCCATCTACTCCATCCATTCGATTAGCTCGATTCACTCCATCCAATTCCATCCACCCATTCCATCCTTTCCATCTGTTCCATCCGTTCCTACCACTCCATCCTTTCCATCCACTTTGTCCACTCCATCCGTTCCATCCACTCCACCCTCTGCATCCGATCTATCCATTCTATCTGTTCCATCCACTCCATCCGTTCCATGCACTCCATCTGTTCTATGCACTCCATCTGTTCTATGCACTCCATCCGTTCCATCTATCCGTTCCATCCACTCCATCCTTTCTATCCACTCCGTCCGTTCCATCCATTTCATCCGTTCGATCCGTTTCATCTGTTCGATCCGTTTCATCCGTACCATCCATTTCATCCGTACCATCCATTCCATCCACTCCATCTGTTCCATCCACTCCACCCATTCCATCCACTCCATCCATTCTATCCATTCCATCCACTGCATCTATTCTATCCATTCTATCTGTTCCATCCACTCCATCCGTTCCATACACTCTATCAGTTCCATATATCCGTTCCATACACTCCATCCGTTCCATAAATTCCATCCATTCCATCCACTCTGTCTGTTCCATCCGTTTCATCCGTTCCAGCCGTTTCATATGTACCATCCATTCCATCCGCTCGACCCATTCCATCCACTTCATCCATTCCATCCACTTCATCCATTCTATCCATTCCATCCACTGCAACGATTCTATCCATTCTATCTGTTCCATACACTCCATCCGTTCCATACACTCCATCCGTTCCCTGCACTCCATCCTTTCCATACACTCCATCCCTTCTATGCACTCCATCTGTTCCAGCTATCCGTTCCATACACTCCATCCGTTCCATACACGCTCTCCGTTCCGTACACTCCATCCGTTCCATATACTCCATCCGTGCCACTGACTCTATACATTCCATCCATTCCATTTGTTCCTTCCACTGTATACATTCATCCCCTCCATCCATTCGTCCTCCCCATCCACTCTATCCACTCATCCCATCCACTCATCCCCTCCATCCATTCCATCCACTCATCCCCTCCATGTACTCCATCATTCAATTCGCTCGATTCACTCATCCAATTCCATCCACCCATTCCATCCTTTCCACCCGTTCCATCCACTCCATCCTTTCCATCCAATCCGTTCGTTCCATCCGATTCATCCGTTCCATCCACTTCATCCGTTCCATCCATTTCATTCGCTCCACACAGTCTATTTGTTTTAGTTACACTATCCGTTTTAGTCTTTCAATCTGTTCGATCGACTCTCTTTGCTCTTTTGTTTTCTTTGTTCGACAACCCTGGGTTTCTGTTTATTGTGGCTTAATTACTCCATTTGTTCTAAGTGTCGATTTTTTAAAGAGAAGAGCCACGTTTGAAAAAAGAAATGTTTTAAGGGAAGAGCCACGTTTTCAGTAATTTGCGGAATTACATTTATTCTTCGGTTAGTCAAATGCGGGGTGGATGGGAATTCCATAGAGTGGGGGCCAAGGCTGAGAATAATGACCCTCCTAACCTGACTGAGTTGGTGTGTGGTATCACAAGGAGGAGGGCAGAGCTAGATCTTAGAGTGTGCGGTGGGTGGTAGGGTTTTAGCTTGTCCTGCAGGTATAGAGGTCCGGTTTTATGCATTGCTCGGTGGGAGATGCATAAGGTTTTGAAAGTCACCCTTCGTCCAACCGGGAGATAATGGAGTGTTCTGAGGGCAGGAGAGGTGTGATCTCTTGGGCCAAGTGCTAGAAGCAATTTGTCTGCAACGTTTTGTGCTCTTTGTAGTTTGATGAGGTGGTATGCTTGGACCCCGAGGTAGAGGGAGTTGGCATAGTCCAGTCTTGTCATTACAGTAGATTGGATAGCGGCAAGTCTTTTGGGAAAGGAGAGGTAAGGAAAAATGCGCCTAAGAATCTTGAGGTGGTAATGGCAGGACTTAGAGATGTTGTTGATTTGGCGAGAGAGGTTTAGGTCAGAGTCGAGAGTGAATCCAAGGTTTTCTACTGTAGTTGAGGTGGTCGATGGAATGCCCCTGGATGATGGCCAGGGTAGAGGGTGGGGGAGAAGCTTGCTGTTGCTGCACACCATGATTTCAGTTTTGGTGGGGTTTAAGAGGAGGTGGTTCGTGGTCACCAGCGATCAATGTCAAGGAGGCAGGCAGCAAGGTCGGGCTGACAGTTGGGGTTTGAGTTGAGTTTTAAGATAATTGAGTGTCATCGGCGTAGTTATAGCACAGGATACTGTGCAAGCAGATTATTCCCGGGAGGGTGGACATGTAGAGGTTGAGCAGGAGGCCTGATGAGCTCGCTCCTTGTGGAACTCCTCTATTGACTGGTCGGGCGGCGGAAGCAAAGGAGGTGAGGAGGGTTTTTTGGCTCCTATTTTTGAGGAAGGATGCTATCCACTTAAGAGTGTTTCCACGGATTCCTAGGAAGTGGAGGCGGTCGAGGAGGATTGAGTGGTTGATTGTGTCAAAGGCGGCTGATAGGTCTACAAGGATTAGTGCAGCGCATCCCGCTGAGTCTGCAGTGATCTTAAGGTCGTCCCAGATATATGTCAGAGTGGTTTCGGTTCCGTGTCGAGGTCTGAAGCCAGATAGTGCAGGGTCTAGGAGATGTGGTCAATTTTGTGATATTTGAGCCAAAACAATTGTTTTTCTTATGGGGAAAACCCTGAGTTAAAAGCTGTTCAAAACGTGATTAAAGTAAACATTTTTTAAACTATGAAGCCAATAATGTACAATTCTGATATTTTGCATGCACAGGTGACTGCCTCAAAATATTACTGAAGAATATTTAAAGATTTTCTATGCAAGAATACAAAAGTTCCTCAGAAAAGTTATTTACTCCATCTGAAGAATGCAATTTCATTCTTGGCATGCGTGATATTCAGATATATTTAAAACTTTAATAACTCAAAATTGGTCAAGTCGATTTTACATTTTTTTTCAGTGCACCAATTCCTCATGAAATCTAGGCACATGGCAAAAATGGTGAAAGTTGAAGCAGACAATTTCTAAATATTTAGACAATATAGGCAGACAATGTACAAGCAGAATGAAGTTACATTTTATATTAAAGCTCTACACATACATGTCTGAGATAAACATTTTGTATCTGAACACTAATAACGCACATTCTTACTATGCACCCTCTTGGAACACACGCTCCTATGACATGCACTTCTATAACATGCACTCCTAAGGCATACACGCAGTTATATAAAACACATTCCTACAACACATGCTCCTTCTAAACATACACACACGCTTCTATGACATGTGCTCCTACAACATGCGCTGCTACAACACACACTCTTAAAACACATACTCCTACCACACAGACGCCTACAAAATATGCTGCTATGACACACTTTTATGACACACATTTATATGACAATTTCTCTTATAACAGGTGCACCTACCAGACATGCACATACAAAAGGTGCACCTACAACACATGCACCTTTAACAAATGCACCTATGCATGTGCTCCTACGACACACGCTCCTACTACACATGCTCCTACCACACACACTCTTATAACACACACTTACTGCACTCTTTTACAACACGTGCTCCTACGACATGTGTTGTTATGACAAGCGCTCCTACAACAAACACTCCTATGATACATGTTCCTATGATACGTGCACCTACTACACCAACGCCTACTATACATTACATGTGGATGTACAATACATCCTCTCACATGCACCTAGGACACAAGCACCTACGGCCCACACTCTTCCCACACACTCCCAGCACACACACTTACCGCACACTCTTTCGACACTCACTGTAATGACACAATCCTACGACATGCGCTGCTATGAGATGTGCTTCTACATATGCGCAAGTACAAGCAGAATGGGACCTACAACACATGCACCTACAACATGTGTACGTACCGCACACGCTCCTATGTCACACTCTCCCATAATACGCAATCTGACGACACATACTCTTATGACACATTGTTATGGCACAACCCTATAACACACCGTCCTATACCACTCACTCCCACAAAACACACTCGTACAACACACGCTCCAACAACACACGCTCCCATGACACAGAAGACATGCAATCTTATGAAACATGCTCTTAGATCACACGCACTGATGACACATACACTTTCCCAACACACTGTTATGCAATATGCTCTTATGCCACACTCACATTGTCATAATGCATCCTCTTACAAAATGTATTACAACAGTCAGAATCAATAATCACATAACCGTAAAAAATGCTCTAATTATTTTTTTTTTTATTTGTATTACTTGAATTTAATCAGATATTATTTTTACAAGATTATTTGTCATACAAGTCGAAAAAAATTCATTAAAACATCTCTATCCAGCTGATACAATTTCTAACACCTTTGTGTATGTTTCTGGCGGGCACTCGCTCATAAAGAGGGGGTTCAGTAGACCACCGAGTTCTAAAGGCCACTTGGGTTTTCCACACCCTCTGTCATCGGTTGGTTGATTTTTTTCAATGATAAGTCTATTAGTTTGACGGTTGCCAAGGACCATTTAGTGGACTCTCCTGATATCAGTCGATTCCAGAGAGTGTATTCATCCACTGTCGCAGCACCTGTAAGTAAGGGCTGCAGATAGGTGCATCTGTTTTGTTTTGTCTTTGAACATGTTAAAGTTTCTGGCTGCTCTGGATTTTTGCATAGGGGGCATCCATTCTCCGCCAATGACATTCTAATTGCCAAAATTTCATGTGTCATAAGTAGATTTAGTCTCGCTAGCATAAATGTTTTGCGCATCAGTTTATTCAGGAATTCAACACAGTAGTTTTTGGGAACTTTCACTTTGTTGAATGTCGGCGGAAGGTGGGATTACAATTTATTCTCTCTTGCTTTGTCAATAGTGTCGATCCAGTCCTTGTATTCCATTTTTCTTTTTACTCTTTGAGGGTTTTTTCTCAGTTCTTCCTCTATGCATGCCACCTGAATTAATTTTTCTTTTTGCAGGGCAACCCATACCTTGCATTGTTCGCTTTTGACTTATTCAGCTATGACGTTGTAAATAGGCAGAGTGTCGGCTCCTAGGATTTTTCTGTAGAGTAGCATTGCATTTTGCTCCACCAATCTCGCCAAAGATACAAGGCCCAATTTGCGTCTAATTGCTACCATGGATGTTGACTTGGGTACTCCCAACACGGCCTTCCACACATGGCCTTCTAGTTTGTTCCATATTGGCATGGGCATATTTAACATTGCGTCCATTCCATAGATGATGGTAAAACTTTCGCCTTATTAAATTTGAAGGATGGAAGGAGTGAAAATCTGCCGAATTTATTGTCGACTGATCTGGTTTGTGCTGTTAGTCGCTTTACTTTTTCCCAAAGCATGTGCTGCATCGTGGTTTCTCTCGCTGAACCATCAATTATCACTCCTAGATATTTGAAGAGAGTTACAACTTCGATTTTCGTTTTATCAAGGACCCAGTTTTGGTTCTTGTTAACCTTGTTCTTTGATTTGTCCAACAGCAGAATTTTTGTTTTCATTTTATTGATTTCCAGATTGTTATCTTCAGATTGTTATCTTCAATATACCTTGACAGATTAGTTAATTTTTGTTGTAGACCAATTTGGGTTTGGTCTATTAGAATCACATCATCTGCATACATTAGTCGGGAGATAGGTGTTTTTCCTATTTTAGGGGGAATGCCCTTATTTTTGTTTCCGAGTGTTGGTAGTCTCCTAGAAAGGCGATGAAAAGAGCCAGAGCTAAGGGACAGCCTTGTTTAACTCCTCGATTGACTGATATTTCCTCTGACAGTGTTCCTTGTCTGTTCAATTTAACACGCATCTTTGGTTTAGCATGGAGGGCAATTATTGGCTCCAAGATGGATTACGGACATTCCCAATCTTCCAGTTTTGACCATAGTTTTTCCCGGTTAATTTTGTCAAAGGCTTTAGATAGGTCCACAAAAGCCAGGTAGACTTTCGGTGCTCCTGTTACGCTCACCTGGTTCCAACAGGGGCGTAGATCGAACCCCGACAGCTGCGGCCTCCACCAGCATGAAGCATAGGGCAAAGATGACCGTCTGGACGGACCCCCTCAGTCTTGTAAGCTTGACTCGTAGAAATATTCTCCTTATGTTTTTGATTGGTGAGCTCTCCATCCTGCGTGGCATGCAGGGGGCGTAGATACCAGTGACTTCACTGGTTTTAGGTGCTGGGGTTTTGGACGATTATTGAGTCCGGAGTTTGCCAAGTTTTTCAAGAGTTCAAAATGTCAAAAGTTCACTCTTGCACTTCGCTGTTGATTTGAAGTGGCAAATTCTGTCTAGAGGTTGCTGGCGGCGTTCAGGTAAGAGTCTGTATCACCCAAACTATCCCATAAAGGTGCGTGAGATTAGCTCACTGTCTTTTCCTTTTTTCGTAGATGCAGCGTATTGAAGGATAAAGCCTCCGGTGATAATCAGGTCAGTCTTGTAATATAAGTGATTGTCTTTTTAGTCTTTTAGGCTCACCTTGCTTTTTCTTGTCTTTTCCCCAGGTTTTAAAATCACCGAAAAAGTGACGGAGGCAGCGCCGAGTCGGTGATGCTGTGGGCTGGTGAAAATGGAGCGGCGCTGCAGCTGGGCTGCGACGCGTGCCGGAAGAATGTCCTTTCAGGCACGGAGTGATGCAGGATCCGAAATCAGGTGAGGAATCAGATTAAAGTCTGTAATCTAACCTCTTCTCCTATTTTCCCTTTCTCTCCTAGGGGCTCCGTGTTCAAGGCGGGCGTGGCTGAAGGCTGGATGCAGGTTTGCAGACACGGTGAGCGTTACGCTGTTAAATGCAGAATAACGCAAAGCCTGTGTTGTAGATCAGGCGTGGTTTAAATAGCTTCAAAAGTAGTCCCAAGTAAGAAGTCCCTAGAACCACACCCGAGTGAAAAAGTAGTTCTTGTGGAAAAATAGTCCCTCCAGGTATCACGTTGGCCTGGATGCATGTGCAGCATGGTCTGCATCAGGTAAGTGATGATTATGAGCCTGGCGCCTTAGGTGCCCGGACTGAACCCAGATAGCCCCTAGCCAGAGCTTCTGAGGTTTAAACAAATGTCCGGATGCCTGCTTCCGGGGCGGATGGGCTTGATCCAGCTGCCCGGGGGTAGGCATCATGACAGCACTCCCCCCCAAGGCCCCTCCTAAGGTTGTTCTTCCTCTGGGCCCTGGTTTGTCTGGGAAGTTCTGATGGAATTTCTTCACTAATCAAGGTGCATGGACGTGGTCACTGGGTTCCCATGACCTTTCCTGTGGTCCGTAACCTTTCCAATCGATTAAATAAAAAAGTTTAGATTAAACCATTTTAGAGCCCAAGATATCTTTTACATCGAATTCAGGTTCTCCATGTATTAGGATGGGATTAGGTGGCTTGGCTAATCTTGTTCCGGGTTGAACTGGTTTTAGAAGTGAAACATGGAAGACGGGATGGATCCGCATACTAGAGGGCAATTCTAATTTAACTACTACTGGGTTGATAATTTTTTTAATGGTGTAAGGCCCCAAATATCTAGGATTAAAAGTTCGAGTCCCTTTTAGGGGTATGTGTCTGGTTGCCAGCCAGACTTGGTCTCCAATCTGATAATGGGGAGTGTCACTTCTATGCTGATCGGCATTCTTCTTGTATTTCTCCTTTGCTTTTTTCAAATGTTCAGTTGCTTCCTTAAAGGCTTGAGTAATAGTAGAATGCAGATGAGTCACTGCCGGCATTTCCAAGTGTTGGGGTGAATCAAGTTCTGGGGTTCGAGGATGATGGCCATAAATGGTATAAAAGGGGCTTTGTCTGGTTCTTGAATGTACTGAGTTATTGTATGCGTATTCGGCAATCCATAATATATCCTTCCAATTGCCCTCGGTCTGATGTAACATGCAACGTAGGTATTGTTCCAGAGTCTGGTTGGTCCTTTCCGTCTGACCATCGGTCTGGGGATGGTGACTAGTAGATAACCTCACGTCGATTT
The DNA here is from genome assembly GCF_040938575.1 of Ambystoma mexicanum. NCBI lineage: Eukaryota > Metazoa > Chordata > Amphibia > Caudata > Ambystomatidae > Ambystoma > Ambystoma mexicanum. The sequence goes on from NC_090922.1 coordinate 218,583,816, forward strand.
GCGCTAGTTGACAACATTTCTTCCAGAATTGCGAAATGAATTGACTACCTCGATCTGACACCAATACAGAAGGAAATCCATGTACTCGAACAATGTTTTCAAGGAATTCCTTGGCCAAAATTGAAGCGGAAGGTAAGCCATTTAAAGGAATAAAGTGAGACATCTTGGAAAAAAGGTCAACAACTACTAGAATAGTGTTAAACCCATTACATGGAGGTAAATCTGTAATAAAGTCTAGGGACAAAGTGTGCCATGGTGTAGGCGGAATGTCCAAAGGCTGTAAAAGACCGGCTGGTTTCTTCTTCTGACTTTTGTTTTGGGCGCAGATCCCACAAGACAACACAAATGACTTAATGTCCTTTCGCCAGGTGGGCCACCAGAATTGTCTTTTAATTTTAGCTTCAGTCTTGGCAATACCTGGGTGTCCTTCCATCAAGGCATCATGGTAATTGGAGATTACCAGTTCTTGCAGTTCCTTGTGTGGTAAGAACAGACGCCCTTGATAGTAGGGTAACTCATTAATGACTGAATAATCTGGGCCTTTTTTTCCCCAGTCCTGCAGGGCTGTTCAATCGAAAAGTTGTTAAATCTTTAAATGAATGTCTTCCAAAGTCTGTAAAGTAGTTACGCCGAGGATTCTTTGTCCTGGAATTATGGGTACTGGTTCTGGGTTCGAAAATGCTTCTCCCATTCTCCAGTATTGGATCTTTCATGGATTCACATGCTTAGAATATTCCCCGTCGTCAGACTGGGACCCCTCGGTACACCTATATAGCCTTTTCCTATAGGAAAACTTCTGACACTTTTGTGTCCTATCTACGTCCTTTTAGGACCCGCCTATGCATGCTCCGTAGGCCGTCCCAGTATAAGAGGCCCGCCCCCGCGGCTCCCCTTCAGATTTCAACCGTCTCCAAAGTAGTGGGATCTCCTCGCGTTGTCTTACTATTTTGTACAAGGTTGTACTCCTGGAGTTTGAGTTAGAGAAAATGTCCTCCATGTCAGGAAAAGCGCTGTTCCGTCCATGCGCGACGTGCGGCTTGAAAAAGGTTTACGAGGGGGACGGACATATGGATTGTATATATTGCCTCCACCCTCATCATTCGGCGGATAACTGCGACATATGCAAAGGGTTTTCTCAAAAAACCCTCAAAGACCGGAGTCGACGACTGGTGGCATGGCTGAATGATGGAGCGGGGGCATACCCCCCTTCGGAGGTAGGCTCCACACGATCGGCGAAAACATCATGCCGCGCTACCTCGTCGGAACCACCGGCGGAGAAATCTCGACCGACGGAAAAAGAGTCATCTGGGAGTCACTCAGCTAGAGACTCCTCGTCAAAGAAATCATCTTCATCAAAAAAGCATGAAAAGGAAAGGAAATCCTCCTCGGGCGATCATCATAGATCGACCACGAGTCGAGTAAAAGCAGGCCAAGTGTGGAAAAGGCGGGACTGCCTAAACCACCTGCTAAGTCACCGTCGTCGACGGCGGTCCAGTCATCGGCCTCCACCCTGCCACTTACGCAGGTGGCATCCACCGTCCCACCGACAACGGCGGAGACGATGGCCTCGTCGATGGGGGTTCTACAGGAGGCCTGGAGGCCTGAAGTTTTTGATCCGATCCCCCCGGATACTTTACTGCAAGAACAGGCTGTGTCGCTGTCCTCGGAGGACGAGAACGAGAGAATAGCTGGCCCAGCAGACCTAGGGCTACGAGTGGCTGACAGGTCGTCGATGAGGGGATCCGGTATACCGGTATCTGCCCCTCTTCTCAATCCTCAATCTGTTTTGTCATTGGAAATTCTGTCCACGCTTCAGTCCTTGCTACAGTCGTTGGACCAGAGACTACCTCAGGCAAACCTGCCACAGTCACCCGTCGACGAGCCGGGCCCGTCCCGTCCACCGACGCACCTACGCACGTCAATCTCAGCACTGGCAGAAGAGGAAGGTGAGCTGACAGATTCGGAGTCCGACAGGGGAGCCATGTCGGATATCTCATCATCCCCCTCCAGGGATCCAACCTGGGAGTCAGAGGTGGAGTTGGAAACCTCTAGAAGCCCAGCTCACCCGTCCCCTCCGGACGACATTGCGTCATTCCATTCTATGATGGAGAAGGCATGCAAAGAATTTGGTTTGTCCCAGGAAGAACAGAAAAAGGACTGTTTTTTGTTCGACCACATGGGTAAGAGAAGGAGGTCTGTGTTCTCAATACCAATACTAGACCACGTGTGGAAGGAGGGTTTGCAGACAATGCGTCACCCTTTTTCAGAGCCGGCAGTGAAAGGACGCCTCGAGAAAAAGTTGAAGGCTCCAGAGTCTACCCCCAAGTGTTTATCCTCCCAACCAACGCCGGACTCGTGGTGTCGGCGGCAGCGGCGAGGAAGGCGAAGGCCCAGCACAAGTGCACGACTCCGCCTGAAAACGAAGCGAGACTCCAGGATGCCTTTGGCAAAAAAGTGCTATCCGTGGGAGCAACCACAGCAAAGGCCGCAAACTCTCTGGCGATTGTAGCCAGATATATAGGGAGATGTGGCACAGGCTAGGTTGCTTGATCATCTTCCGGAAGAGCATAGGAAGGCAGCGATGTTGCTTGTCCGAGAGGGTGAGGAAGCCTCAAATCACGCAATAAACATTGCGGTGGACCTCGCTGAGTCAGGCTTCAAGCAAGTCAATAATGGGGTCGTATTACGACGACAGTCATGGCTTAAGTGTACCTACTTCAGGCCAGAGGTACAATACAAAGTTTTAGATATGCCCTTTGAGGGAGACCTTCTTTTCGGTGAGAAGGTGGACGAAGCCCTAAAGGGAATGAAAGAGGACTCGGATACGGCACGTTCATTGAGTGGCCGAAGCTACAAGTCTTTTCGTCCCTTTAGAGGGGCTTCAGGTAATTCAAGACTCTCTGAGTTTGGAGACAGATCCTTTGGCAGATCGGCTTACCCCTCCCAGGGATACAGACGTGCTTCCCAAACGGCAAACCGACGCCGGAACTTTCAAACTTCCAGGAAAAGACCATCATATCCGTCGTCGTCGAGAGACAAGCAAAATAAAGATCAGCAGTGACATACAACACACCGTTCTGGGGGGAAGAGTGTCGGCATATGTCGACGAATGGGAACGAATAACGACGGATCAATGGGTGCTGGACACTATAAGAAACGGACACTCTCTACAATTCAAACACAGCCCTCTGCACATTCCACCTGCGTTCACCGCTCATTCCCATCTGAAGTTACTGCAACAAGAGGTAACACTCATGTTAGCAAAGGGCGTGATAGAATTAGTTCCAACATCACAGAGAGGTCAAGGAGTCTACTCAAGATATTTTGTCGTAAAAAAGCAAAACGGCAAATGGCGTCCCATTTTAGACTAACGCGATCTCAACAAGTCTTTAAAGAGCCTAAAATTCAAGATGCTCACTCTGCAGGAAGTGATCCGCGCCGTTCAAGAGGGGGATTTTCTAGCGTCCCTGGATTTACAGGACGCGTACTTCCATATTCCAAATTGTCGGAAACACAGGAAATTCCTGAGATTTGTAATAGGGCGGACTCACTACCAGTTCACGGTTCTTCCCTTTGGGCTCAAGACCTCCCCCAGAACGATTACGAAATGCCTGGCTCCAGTAGCGGCCTGGCTAAGGAAGCAAGGCCACCATGTATACCCATACCTCGACGACTGGCTGGTAAGGGGATCCTCCCCAGCGTCGACCAACACAAGTTTACAAGCCACCATGCAGCTTCTACAACAGCTGGGATTCGCCATAAACTTTGAAAAATCCTCTCTGCGGCCATCGAGAACGCTGGTATTCCTGGGGGCACAGTTCGAGACCCAGTTAGGGCTAGTGAAACCTTCTCTCGACAGAACCTCAAGACTCAATCAGCAAGCGAGCCGACTACGGCGAAACACCGGGCTCTCAGTGAGAAAATACGTTTCGGTCCTAGGGGCCATGGCATCCTGCATCCATCTGGTGGAAAACTGTCGCCTATTCATGAGGCCAGTCCAGGAATTCCTCGCGGACCGATGGACGCAGGCTCAAGGATCGTGGTCAGACAAGATAACCATCGAAGACGACAAGCTGCTTCGGACCCTTCAGTGGTGGCAGAGTTTCCACAATCTGAACAACGGTGTACCCCTACAGGAGCCGGAGTTTCAGCGAACCATAGTCACGGATGCGTTCCTAACCGGATGGGGAGCTCACATGGGTGCTCTCCAAACGCAAGGTCGCTGGTCTCCAACGGAGTCACTCCTACACATAAACGTGTTAGAGCTCAGAGCAGTACGATGGGCCTTGAAGGCATTCCTACCACACATCAAGGGTTCGCGAGTACGAGTACTGACCGACAATACAACGGCCATGTTTTATCTGAGGAAACAAGGAGGGACGCGATCAAGAACTCTTTCCATAGAAGCCCAGAAAACATGGCATTGGGCATTAAAGCACGAAATTTCCATCGTGGCTCACCACCTCCCAGGAGTGAGGAACTCCCAAGCAGACTCCCTCAGCAGAAGCATGGCCCAGATACACGAGTGGGAAATGGACACAATTCACCTGATGAAAGTGTTCGAGAAATGGGGTCACCCCCCTCTGGACGCCTTCGCGACCAAAGACAACAAGAAATGCGAGCAATTCTCAAGCAGATGGCTTCAAGAGGGTTCCATGGGGGAGGCATTCTCCTTCCCATGGACGGACATGTTCCTTTATGCTTTTCCCCTGTTCCCCCTCATACGGAGGACAATACAGTGGATACGCAGATACAATTGCCGTTTAATTCTAGTGACACCATACTGGCCAAGGCAACCATGGTTCTCCGACCTGCTTCACCTGTCGCTGGAACATCCCATAGCGTTTCCGAGAGTCCCGAACCTACTATCCCGGGACAAAGGCACGGTGTGGCATCACGACCCGGACAGTCTCAACCTTACAGCATGGCTCCTGACTTTTCGGAGTTCGGTGCTTTAGACGTTTCGGAGGATTGTCAAAAAATTCTGCAGGCGGCTCGAGCCCCTTCTACAAACAAATCTTACTCCTATAAGTGGCGGAGGTTCTGTGAATGGTGTAGAGGACAACAAGGCCTACAACCGTTGTTGGTGACGCCGGAACAAGTTCTACCTTACCTGCTCCTCTTGGTGGAGAGGGGGTTATCCTTCACATCGATAAAGGTGCACCTGGCGGCCATCTCGAGGTTCACGAGGAAGAGGCAGTTGTCTCCTCTATTTAGCGACAGACTTGTGAAACACTTCATGAGGGGTTTATTTCGAGTTTGTCCCCCGGTAAAACGTTTCCCCCCAACTTGGAGTCTCAACACAGTGTTGGCAGGTTTAATGAAACCGCCTTTTGAGCCTATGGCCACGTCCGACATAAAATTCATTTCTTGGAAGTTGGCATTCTTGATTGCTATCACATCAGCTAGGAGAATCTCGGAACTGCAAGCGCTGGTCGTAGACCCGCCATACCTAAGATTCTTTAAGGACAAAGTGGTCCTGGCAACTAATCCTACGTTCGTCCCAAAAGTTCCGACAGTGTATCACAAACACTCGTCCATTATTCTCCCTACTTTCTTCGCCACACCATCATCGGCAGCAGAAAAAGCTCTTCATACCCTGGACGTTAAGAGGGCTCTGAAATTTTACCTACTTCGTACAGAGGAACTCAGGTCTACTCGACAACTGTTCATCGCATATGGTCCGTCGACGAGAGGAAAAGCAATCTCTAAACAGGGATTGGCTCGATGGGTCTCATCGACGATTGCGTTTTGTCACTCTAAGGCCGGAAGGCCACTGCAAGGACATCCTAGAGTCCATTCTACAAGATCGATGTCCTCCTCAACAGCTTTATGGGCAGGAATTCCGCTGACGGACATATGCCAAGCTGCGGCATGGTCAGTGCCCCACACGTTTACCCGCCACTACTGCCTTGCCAGGCAGCATGCGGACGAGGTGCAGATGGGAAGAGCTGTCCTGCGCCATCTGTTTCAGTAAGGTAAGCTCCACGCTGTGGAGAATCTGTTTTCTACCTTTTTTATGACAGTATACGTTATGTGGGTAAGGTTATATGAGTTAACTTATTCCTACTGTACATATGCATTGTGTAGTATGGTGAGGGTATATTACATGACATTCTCACCGCCGTCTCAAGTGTTACTGCTATACAATCTATTCTAAGCATGTGAATCCATGAAAGATCCAATGCTGGAGAAGGGAATAGTTTCTTACCTGTAACTCCATTTCTCCAGCATTGGTATCTTTCATGGATTCACATGCGCCCGCCAACCTCCCCGGAATGCAATGTATTTGATTGATAAGTTTAACCCTTCCTACTTTGGAGGGGCCGAAATCTGAAGGGGAGCCGCGGGGGCGGGCCTCTTATACTGGGACGGCCTACGGAGCATGCCTGGGCGGGTCCTAAAAGGACGTAGATAGGACACAAAAGTGTCAGAAGTTTTCTGATAGGAAAAGGCTATATAGGTGTACCGAGGGGTCCCAGTCTGACGACGGGGAATATTCTAAGCATGTGAATCCATGAAAGATACCAATGCTGGAGAAATGGAGTTACAGGTAAGAAACTATTCCCTTCCTATTCGGGATAAGGCATCTGCCTTAGCATTCTTGCAACCAGGTCGATAAGTAATCATGAAATCGAATTTGGCGAAGAATAGCGCCCATCGAAGTTGACGGGATGATTGGGCCTTGGCTGTTTTTAAATACTGCAGGTTCCTGTGGTCAGTGATTACTGTGATGGTGTGCCTAGCACCGAGAAGGTAATGTCTCCAAGCTTTGAAGGCGGATTTGATGGCTAACAATTCTTTATCGGTAACAGCGTAGTTTAATTCGGGGGCTGAAAACTTTCTGGACCAAAAGGCTACAGGATGAAGTTGACCGGTTTCGGGATCCTTCTGGGACAGGACAGCCCCCATGGCTAGACTGGACGCATCTGTTTCAACTATGTATGGAAGTTCGGGACGTGGATGCTTCAAGACAGGTGCTGATGTGAATTTCGACTTCAACTCTTGGAAGGCTCTTTCAGCCCCTTCGGTCCACAAGAAGCGTTTGTTTTTTCGCAAAAGTGCTGTGATGGGGTGTACGACCTGTGAGAAGTCTGGAATAAATCTGCGATAGAAATTAGCAAATCCGAGCATGCTTTGTACTCCTTTAACTGAATTGGGTGATGGCCATTTGAGGATTGCATCCACTTTTAGAGAGTCCATTCGGACTCCTTTTGGAGTCAAGATAAATCCTAGGAATTCTATTTCCGTGATGAAAAACGCATTTTTCCAGTTTTGCAAATAACTTGTGCTGACGTAGTTTCTGAAGGACTGCTCGAAAGTGTTTAACATGATCTGATTCTGAGGAAGAGTACACTAGAATGTCGTCAATGTAAACGACAACACAAACGTCGATGAGTTCAGGAAGGACATCGTTCATAAAATACTGGAAGGCTGCTGGTGCATTGCACAACCCGAAGGGCATCACCTGATATTCGAACAATCCGTATTTGGTGCGGAAGGCAGTTTTCCATTCGTCGCCCTTCTTTACTTGTACCAAATGATATGCCCCTCTGGGATCTAATTTAGTGTAAATGCAAGCATCCTTTACCTGGTCTAATAACTCGGGGATCAAAGGTAATGGGTATCGGTTCTTTACAGTAATCTGGTTTAATGCGCGGTAGTCTATACATGTTCTAGGGTCACCTTCCTATTTCGGTACGAAGAACAAAGCTGAGGAAACTGGGGACTTGGATGGACGAATGAAACCATTAGCAAGGTATTGGTCTAGATATTGTCGTAGGTGCAGATTTTTGGGTTCTGTGAGGGCGTAAATTCTGCTGCATGGGAGTTGTGCACCGGGGATGAGGTCGATTTGACAATCGTATGATCTGTGAGGCATTAAAGTGTTTGCCTGTTCTTTTTGGAAAACATCCTGGAATTCTTGGTATTTCTGAGGTAACTGCATGACTGGAGTAGTGACTGTGGCCAGGCCTTTGTTCAGGGGTTTTTCCGGGTAGCAGGTGTGTGCACAATCCGGGAAGGTTATTCTCTTCTCTCGCCAATCAATACAAGGATTATGTGTTTCCAACCAAGGTATCCCCAGTATTATTTGGAACTGTGGGGCTTTGATTAGATCAAACACAATAGTCTCTCGATGCCCATCCTGACCCAATAGTGTCATCTCTGCGGTGGAATGAGTTACAGGCCCAGAGGCAATTTCAGTTCCATCGACTATGGTGATGACATCTGAGGTGGTTTTTCGGCAGAGAGGTAGATTCATCCTGGAAGCCAATTCATAGTCCACATAGTTTCCTATGGCCCCGCTATCAATGTATGCCCTTACTGCGTGCATACGCGATGGCTGCCCTGGATCTACGAGGACCATTGGTATGATGAAATGCGAGGTCTGAGTATCCTTCTTCAAGCTCGGCAAGCGGACCTCTACGCTTGTCGGGCGTGGTTGTTTCCCCAGTCTGACTCCATATGGTTTTTATCAGCAGCTCCTACCACCTTCTTGGGTGGTTTTACAGGGCAATCCCGTAGAAAATGTCCAGAAGTTCCACAATATAGACACAATTGCATTTGCCGTCTCCTTTCTCTTTCCTTCTGGGTTAAGGGTCCTTTAACCCCTCCGATTTGCATGGGTTCTGAAGCATCTGCTCCTTTGGGGTTAGCGTCGGTTTTGACCAATACCCGATTCTCAAACTTGGCTCGATCAGCCTTTCTGTTCTGAAGTCTGTGATCTAACTGGACCACTAAGTCTATATATTCAGCGCAGTCTTGAGGTGGGTTCACGACTTGAGCCAAGACATCTTTGAGTTCTCCTAGAATCCCTCGATGAAATAACGTGATTCGTTTTACCTCAGGCCATCCAGTTTCCACTATTAACCTATTAAAGGTCGCGATGTAGGATAGAAGGTCCTGGTAACCCTGTCGTAGGGACAAAAGTTCGTTATCCAGGGCCTGTCCTTGGGAGTGCCGGGCAAATAGTCTTTCCATGCTAGTTTGAAAGCCCTGAAAATCCCGAAGAATTGGGTCATCCTGAGTAAATAGTGGAATTGACCAATCAGCTGCACTGCCGCTGAGATATGACAATACAAAGGCTACCTTGGCTTGATCGTTTGGGAAGGCTCCAGGTCTGCATAAAAAGTGCAAGCGGCATTGGTTCATAAACACGGCAAACCTTTTGGGATCTCCGGCAAAGCGTTCGGGTGGGGCTAATGGAATATGTCCTGGTAGGTTTATTTGCACAGGGTTACCCGATAACACAGGAGCTGGATTTCCCCTGGAACCAGGTAGGGGTGCTTGTCCAGCCTGGCTTTACAATAGTTGCCTAGCAAGATCATCAGTTCGCTCCTCTGACAAAATCAGTTCTCTCCTAAAACCATTGGTTTCTTGACGGGCGGAGTGCACTTCAGCCCTCAGTTCCCCTAGTAATTGGGCCAATTGGTCAGTCTCTGAGGTATCCATAACGCCCGGGTGGGAATTTGTGGGTAGGCTTCGCGTTCTGTTACGCTCACCTGGCCCCCACAGAGATGTCAATCTGGACTGGACTGCTGCGGTCTCCACCAATGTGACACGTAGGGCCGAGATGACGGACTGGACTGGCCCACCTAGCTTTGTTTGCTTGGCCCGTAGGAATATTCTTCTGCAAGTGGAGAAAGGGAATTAACCACCCGTGGAGTTGAGCGTAAATCCCCCCACCCCGCTGTTCTCCCCACTGATCACCTTGGATGTTCCCTCCTATAGTCTCACCTGATGATTTGAAAAGATGAGCTCTCCATCCTGCATTGAGCGCAGGGGCGTGTAGATAACCAGTTGCTTCACTGGCTCGAAGAAATTGGTGAGTTCCAGGACAATATTGACTCCGATATTCTCGGCAAGACGCCGTAAGCATGTGGTTCGTAAGAGTTCAAATGCCTGACTTTCACTCTTGTCCGATTCCTTGCAGGTTGCAGCTTGACCCTACTGAAGAGTTCCTTGTGGCAACCGGTAATGCTCTGGTAAGGATTTGTATTATCCAACACAGTTCGATAAAATAATGTCCATATGTAACCTGTTGCTTTCTCCCTTATTCAGACGCTGAGAGAAAGTATGAAGTCTCAGGGAATAATGCCTCTGGCGGTAAAATCAGGTAAGTCTTTTGTGGTGAGGAGGGTTCCCCAAGTTAGTCCCTTGTTTCACCTTGCTGTCCTTTTGTTTCCCCTTAGGGGCCGGGGTTCGGCTAGGATGCAGTAGCTGTGCTGACCCGTGAAGAAGAATAGTACCCCCGGTGGTAAAATCAGGTAAGTCTATGGGGGGTATTCCTCTGTGTATTCCCTTGGCTCACCTTGCTGTTCTTGTCTTCTCCTTAGGTGCCGGAGTGCGGCGGTAACATGCAGGAGGGTGCGGTGAAATGTGAAGATGCTGCGAAGGCCGGTGAGTTCAGCGCGGCGCTGCAGCAGGCGAGGCGACGCGCATAAAATAACTTCTTTCTTTCAGCTCGAAGGCTCGATGGATCGGGAATTCAGGTAAGGATCAAAGGTATTGCTCTTGTTCTAACCTTTTCTCCTTCTTTCTCCCTTTTTCTAGGAGCTCCAAACTCGAGGCGGGCGTGGCAGAAGACTGGATGCAGACTTGCAGGCACGGTGAGCGTTACACTGCTGGATGCAGAATAACGCGAAGCGTGTGCTGCTCTTCGGGCGTGGTTTAACTAGCCTCCAAAGTAGTCCCAGGTAAGTATTCCTCCCCAGCCCCACCTGAGTAAAAAAATAGTCCCTAGGTAAAATAGTCCCTTCCAAGCCTCGTTTGGCTTGGAGCTCTTGCAGCATGGTCTGCATCAGGTAAGTTTGCAGCATGGTCTGCATCAAGTAAGTTTTAATCTATGAGCCTGGCGCCTATGGCGCCAGAACTGACTCTCCATATGAGCCTGGCGCCATAGGCGCCAGGACTGCACCCAATAGCCCCTAGCGGGGGTTGTTGGACTTGCTTGGGGTAACTTGATGCCTGCTTCCGGGGTTGCTGGACTTGGTCTGGGTCCCCGGGGGTAGCCATCATGATAGTCTGGTAATTTGAGCCGAAAGGCTACTGAGTTAACGATTTCTTTTATGGGAAAAGGCCCATAATACCGGGGGGCCAGTTTATTTGGCCGTAGATGTCGGGGTAGGAGTTTCGAGGATAGCCATACTTTATCTCCTAGTGCGTATGAGGGCCCTGGTCTTCTCTTGGAATCCGCATAATGCTTGGTATGAGTCCATGCCCTTTCTAATTGTTCTTTTGCTTCTCTTTTTTAATATTGATGAGTGTTTCAATCCAGGAATCGACTGTAGGAACAGGAGTAGGGTGTGGAAGGGTGGAAGGTAGCACTGAGGGATGAAATCCTTGACTGCAGAAAAAAGGGCTAGTCTTGACAGCCAAATGATCCGAATTGTTATAGGAGAATTCTGCCAGAGTTATCAGAAGTGACCAATCATCCTGGACTTTGGTAGTGAAACAACAAAGATATTGTTCCAGGGTTTGATTCACACGTTCGGTAGTCCCATTAGTCTGTGGATGATACCCTGAAGAGAGGGCACGTTGTATTCCTAGTATTCGGCAAAGGTGTTTCCAAAATTGAGATATGTATTGCGGTCCTCTGTCTGATATGATCTTGGAAGGGAGTCCATGGAGTCTAAATATGTGTTCCAGGAAAATTCCAGCAAGTTCTGAGGAAGAAGGTAGCTTGTATAACGGTGTGAAATGAGCCATATGAGTGAATAAATCTATGGTGACCCTTATGGTTGTATACCCCCTAGAAGGTGGTAGTTCTACAATGAAGTCCGTAGCAATAATTTCCCTGGGCCTTGTTGGTAGTGCGGGCTGCAGTAGGAGGCCCGCCGGTCTCTTGTTATTATGTTTGTTTTGACTACAAACTGCACAGGCTTGAATGTACAGTCGTACGTCAGTCTTCATTCTCGGCCACCAAAATTGTCTTTGTATTAGATGAAGGGTGTTTGTGATGCCACGATGTCCGGAGTGAAGGGTACCGTGACAAAGGTTTATTATCCTTTGCTGTAGTTTCTGTGTGGGGATGACTAAACCTTTATTCTTGAAAAGAAATCCATCCTTAGTTCTGAGATTCCATCGGCTCTTTCCTGAAAATTCTTTCCAAAGTTCAAAGGACTGTGTTTATATCCGAACCTCGTTCAGGAGACTGATTGCTTGAGCTACGAATATCATGGGTGAAAACATTTTAGGGAATGACCGGTCTTCAAGGGTTTCGTAGTCAGGACGTCGAGATAGGGCATCAGCAATTATATTCTGTGTTCCAGGGACATGATGAATCTGAAATTGGTATTGGGCGAAGAAGAAGGCCCAACGGGATTGACGGCTATTCCTACATTCCAGGGCCTGTAATACTTGAAGATTTCGATGGTCCGTGCGAACCTGGACAGGATGATTTGCTCCTAGAAGTAAATGACGTCAATCTGTGAAGGCTTGACGGATGGCTAGCAGTTCCTTTTCTAAAACAGAGTAATGGGTTTCACTGGGAGTTAATGTCCGTGAAAGATAAGCAATAGGATGTTCCAGCTTGTCGTCGAATTCCTGTTTTAGGACTGCTCCAATGGCATAGTTAGAGGCGGCTGTCTCCACTAGGAATGGCTGGTTGATGTCAGGTTGAGCCAGGATGGGAGCTTGTGTAAACTCTGTTTTTAACCGTTGGAAGGCCTCCTCTTGGGCTGATGTCCAATGAAAGGGAGTGTCTTTCTTCAACAGGGCAATGATCGGTTGGACTATCTCAGAAAAGGAAGGTATGATATGAAGTTAGCCAAGCCCAGGAAAGACTGGATCTGTTTCACGGTGGTCGGACTTTGCCAAGATAGTATGGCCTTAACCTTGGATTGATCCATTCAAGTACCTTCTGGGCTAAGGACGAATCCTAGATAGTGAACAGTAGAGACATGGAAAAGGCACTTTTCGGGTTTTGCCAGGAGCTTGTTTTCACGTAGTCGCTGTAATACTGCCTTAACATGTTCTTCATGCTTAAGAGGGTCCTTAGAGAATATTAAGATATCGTCCAGATACACGATGACGAAGAGGAACAGCATGTCTGAAAACACCCGATCCATGAAGCGTTGGAAGACCGCTGGGGCATTTGTAAGTCCAAAGGGCATGACCAAGTATTCAAAATGAGCAAAGGGCGTTCTAAAGGCTGTCTTCCATTTGTCACCTTCTCTAATACGGATCAGATGGTAGGCACCTATGAGATCCAATTTGGTGAATATTAAGGCTCCTCTTACTGCTTCCAGGATATCTGAGATCAAGGGCAACGGATAGCGATCCTTAAGGGTGCACTGATTTAAGCCTCGATAATCAAGACAAGGTCTGAGCTCATTGGTGTCTTTCTTAGGAACAAAAAACAGTGAGGCTCCGGCTGGGGATTTGGATGGTCGTATGGTGCCATTTTCAAGGTTAGTATCCTGATATTCACAGAGGGCCTTTTTCTCCGGTTCGGATAAAATGAACATCCTTTCAAAGGGAATCACAGCTGAAAGTTCGGTTTCAATAGCACAGTCTTCTGGTCTATGAGGAGGTAAGGCTTGAACAATAGCAGACAAGAACACATCAGAGTATTCCTGATAGACTTTAGGAACCCGGATGATGTTTGAAACTGTGAGTGGGCCTTGATGGTTTGCTGAAAGTCCTTCCAATGGTGTCGGAGCATGATCCAGGAGTAGGCAATGACACATCCAATGCTCGGAACACAGGAACAAGGAACCTGCTGCCTTGCATGGATTGTGTCTTTGTAGCCAGGGCATTCCCAAAACCATTGGGTAATGGGCGGACTTTATGATGTCAAACTTTATCTTCTCTCGATGGTGGTTTATTGCGAGCTCAACTTCCTTGGTCTGAAGGGTTATGGGGCCTGAAGAAAGAGGTCTCAAATCAATTGCTTCTACAGGTTGCATAATATCCCGGGATTCGAAAGGAATATGGTGTTTAAAGACCCATTCTTGATCTTTGAATGTTCCCATGGCCTCACAGTCCACCAACGCCAGAATGGGGTAGGTTTCCTTCTTGGATGGCGATAGAAAGGCCTGTAAAATGACCGGATTGTTTTGTCCAGGAGAGTTCAAGGATGCAATAGATGTGGAGCAAACATCTCTCTCCCCACACTGTGCTCCATCTAGGATCGGGAGCTGGCGTTTCCCGAACGCCGTGGAGGGGCTATAGGACACTCTCTCACTAAATCTTTGTCCGAGGCACAATACATGCATAAGCCGGTATGGATCCTTCGCAACCTTTCTTGGGGGGGATATGTGTCCACGGAAGGCCCCTAGTTGCATAGGTTCGGGTTCGTTACTAGGAACAGAAGCACATTCAGGTTTCGAGGAGGTCTCTATGGGGTTCTTCTGGAAGGGTAACTTGGTCTTCTTTTTCTCTGCCTTCCTTTCCTGGATGCGGCAGTCAATCTGTAGAGCGAGATCCATAAGGGCTTGGTATGAACTTGGGCGTGCCACTCTGGCTAGTTCATCCTTGATGTCTTCATTTAGTCCTCTTCAAAAGAGAGTGAAGCAGGCTTCAGAGGACCAGTCTGCTTCTTTAGCCAATTGTTTGAATCGTGTTACATACGTGAGCATGTCCTGGGAGCCGTGCTGGAAATCGAGTAAACGTTCCTGAGCAGTATAGACCTGTTCTGGGCGGTCAAACATGGTCTTAAGGGCTTGAATGAATCCGTCATAATCATCCAGGAGGGCATCTCCGGCATTAACTAATGGTGTGGCCCAGGTTAATACATTCCCGGAAAGGTGCAAAATAATAAAGCCCATCTTGGCCCTGGGGGTAGAGAAATAATAGGGCTTAAAAGTAAAGTGGACCACACAGGAATCAAGGAATCCACGAAGGTTTTTTGCTGTCCCATCGTATTTGTCTACAATGCCGCCCAATAGTACACTTTCCTTCGTGGCAGAGTCACGGGATAAGACTAATTGTTTTAACGCGGCATTCTCTGCCTTTAGGTTTTGTACTTCGGACGTTAGTTCTTGCATGCCGCGCATAAGATCTTGAATGGCTGCCTGGCTGCCTCCATGTCTGTATCGACTTCAGTGTCCGTTTTGCTCATAATTTTTAAAACTGTTTTTCTGTTTAGGATCATGTAGCGCTCATTTTTTGCTGATTGTTCAAATTTAAATATCCGTACCCCTCGTTCCGCATTGTCACTTTTGTTTTGCAGAGAGTAAGATTTTTTGGGTGACTTGCGTGCTTCTTTTGTTGGTCAACAATCCATCTTTTCCCTATTTTACTTGTCTGTATACTCACTTTATGTTCCCTTTATTGGTTTGCTGTCTGGGGGCGTTTGGGTCTTGAGGCCCGGCAGAGGTGATGTCGTCATTTTTTTCTGATCCTCTGGTATTTTTCCTTGAGGCCTGTCGAGGGTGGTGTTCGGTATCTGGATTCTGTGTTTTCTTTTCCACCTCTGATGTGGGAGCAGCCCTTTCGGTTTCTCTTAGTTCTGTTTGCCAATGTTGGGTCATGTTCATCAAGTTTGAGTTTAACATAAATTCGTCTGCTGATCTAGGGGATCTTGTGAGATCTTCTACTCTGTGATGCCTCAATGGGCCTTCATAGGCGTCCCCATCCTGTGATGGATTTTTTTGACTTGCCACCTTTACTTCTGGATCATTTTTGCTATACTTGATTGTGATTTTTCCTGCCTCCCCTTGGTTTGCTAGCTTCAGTGTGGCAAAGCGTTTTTTTTTTGTTGGTGGTTGATTCCTTTCTTTTTTTTTCAATAGTGTGGATTTAGTTAAGGATACCATTCCTGTTTTTTCCTTTGCTTTCATCGATTCAGCCGGGGCATCAGACGCTTCTGTGTTAATGCGAGAGAGCGTTTTTCCCACGGTCTTGCTTTGTTTGCTGGTTTCAGCTTGGAGGTATTCTAATGCTTTTTCTAGGGCTGCCACTTTTGTTACCCAGGTCTTCTGTTGATTCTTGTTTCTTGCCTCCATTGCTGTTATGTAGCCTTCTATATAGGTTATTTTGGTATTCATGTTGGTAAGTACAGAAGTATTATCTTGTACGCAGTCCTTCATTGACTACAAAACGGGGCTAAAGCGATAGTAATTGCTAACATAATCGTTAGCATGTCCGTTTTTTTGTTTGGTGACTCTTTTTGAGTTGCTATGGATATTTCGCTGAGTTGTCTGTTCTTTGGCGAAGAATGAATATTGGCTGGTCGCCTGGGGATCCGAGGCGACTCAATTGTCGACTTATCAACTGAGAGATTGACTTCATGTTCAGTTTCCTGTATCGGACGTGGTGGCATTGACTTATTTCTTTGGGCTTCTGAGTTTAGATGGCCCAAATCTCCCTTTTTTACCACTGTTTTCGGTTCTTGCCCCGTATTGAGATGTGCTTTTGTTCAGGCATACCGCTGTTTCCTTGCCAGCTGCTCCCTTGCTGGATCAGCCTGTCTTACTGGAGAAATTTTCTTTGCTGAAATGTGTCGCAGTTGTTTTTCAGGGTAAGTACTGGCCTGCTCAGGCAGATTACTGATGCCTTCCGATTGCGGGTGCCTTTCCGGTTGCGGCTGTGCGTTGTCTCGCCTTCTGTCTGCACACTGGATTTCTCCAAGTCGATTTGCATGGTGTCATGTATATCTGTTACTTTTGCCAAGATTCGTGCCTGATTTGGAGTTATTGTTCCTGCTAGTGATGTCGAGCGGGGGCTTGTGTCTATTGTAGATGGGTTTAAAGAAAGCCCGGCTGCCGCATCGATTTAACGCAATTTGTTTACTGGGGGGTATCTTGGATGGCCTCCAGGATTTCAGCATCCGATAGTTCCGTGTCTGTATTTAATTTCCATTTTTGGTATTTGGTAAAGAAGGCTTTTAATGGGCACAACATTAATGGATTGTGTAGGAATTTGGAAGCAGCAACACACTTTTTGTATGTTTTTGGTTGCTTACTTGTTGCGGTTTTCCGCTTGTTTGCTTTGGAATCATAGATCTCTTGTTTTGCTCTGTTGGCTTTCATATTTGCTTGATTTGATTGTTTTTTTCGGTGGTTGTTTGCTTTTTTCCCCATTTTTTAAGGTTTTTGCTCTCATTGTGGTTTGACCTGTCTCTTCGTCTGCATCTTGGTTTTCGTCCTCATTGCTCTGCTCCGGTTCACTTCCTGAATCGTCCTCTCTATCTTGGACGGCCACAGTTGGCACAGTTGGCCCAGTATATTTGTCTTTTTTGGTGTAGTTTGAGCTCATTGCATTTGTGGTTTGTTGGTGATCCTGGGGTACAGAATGCAACATTGCTATTATGCTTCTTTGATTTTTCGTATTTTACGTGCTCAAATTTGCTGTTTCCAGAGTTGCTTAACTGTTGCACAACTCCGGTGCGTCAGGGAGCACTGCTCTTCTCATTTTGGTCGCATTCGCCAGCTCCGTAAGTGTTCCGTCCTCGAGTGTCTGCTGGGCTGTGCCAGAGACCCCGCCCAGATGTGGAGGTGACAGGGGAGACCCACCATCTCCCACCTCGTTGCTACAGCAATCCCGCGAACAGTCCTGCAGAGGCTGCCCTACGACCGCCCCTGCCGGACCTTCACTTGCCTCAGAGGTAAGCGGGACGCTGGTTGCTCCGAGGGGGGGGGGCATCCAACCCCGACTTCCAGGGGCTCCTGGCGGGCTGGTTCCTCGCTGTCTGGTACTATGGCCGCCCCTGCGTCGGGCCGCTCATCAGCCAATGGCGCTGGGCCTTTGGCAGAAGTCGACCGCTGCACCGTGCCGCCGGGCTGCCTCGAGTCTAAAGTCACCGCGCCAGGTAAGGTGCTCTTACCTCCCTCTTGTGATTGAACTTGGTCTGGGAGGTTCTTCTTGCTTCGACGGTGCCGGCTCGGGTCGGTGTCAGCGTCAGGGTCTATGACTCTGTTCCTCGCAGTCCTCGCAGTCGGCATTTGAGGTGTCAGGTTTTTCCTTCTGCGGGCGCGCAAACTTCAGGGAAGGTTCCATTCGCCCCTCCGCTCCACGTCTGCCGCAGACTGCAGAAGCCTACTCACACCTGGCCTCACAGCTCTGCTCACGGCTCGGCAGTGTAAGCTCAGTTATATCGGTCCTCCCACTCAATAGGCACAGGAGAAAGAATGCTGGTGTGACTGAAGCAGACTACTCACACCTCGCCTTACAGCTCCGCTCACCGCTCCGCGGTGTAAGCTCAGGTATATTGGTCTTCCCACTCAATAGGCACAGGAGAAAGACTGCTGGTGTGACTACAGCTCTAATTATTTGAAAGCATTTTCAAAAGAGTTAAGATTAAAACAACAAAAACTTACATTCTAAAAACATCAGAAATAATAATGTTAAGGTAACAACATAATAAACTTTAATCATGACTTAAAAGAATATTATATTAAAATCAAATATCATGGTAAACTTGTCTCTCCCACCCACTTAGAAGCATACAATATTACTGTAAGGAGGGCATGTTATCAAAGTAAGACAGACAAAAGTGCTCCCATGCTCCCCTGACAGGATTCGCACAGTTCATTCATCACAATGTTCTAGGGTGTGTTAGGGTTCACACCAAATCGTAGACATCCCTCAGTCGGGTTCACTTTTGCCTCCACAACGTGTCAAAGACTTTCGACTGTACAAGGGGTTTTGTTTTCATCCTCGTATGACCACCTTGACACCTCACGCCAGCCTTCCCTAAGGCCTCTTGGTACTTGTTGTTTCTCCTGGTTCGGGAGAGGGGGCACCAGCCAGAGACCTTCGAATGAGGACCAACATGGCGCCAGATCACTCTCTCTCTGGTGCCAGTTTCTCTAACAAATGTTCACACAGTCTCCCTCTACCAGGCTCGGACCCCTCCCACAAAGTTCACAGGGGTCTCCCTCTGCCGAGCTCGGACCCTTCTCACAAAGTTCACAATCTTAAAATGTATGTAGTTCACAATCTTAAAAAGTATGTTTTTGGACTCCCAGTCCCAGAATGCACTTGTGATAATTTCACTCCCACTTCACAGCTCCCCAAAATGGCTTTCCATGTTTTGTGAGCTGTAGGAGCCACAAGGGGGATGTTTCAATGAGGTCAGGGTCTTACTTCCTGCCCCTCATGTACCTGGGTTCACCGGTCTGGCCCCAGGGGAGGGGTTCTGCTAAAGGTACTGCCAGGCAACCCCCGCTGCCCTTGGTCTTGACTTCTGGAAGTACAGCTCCTTCCTCCACACTGCAGTCTCCTCTCAAATAGCAGGCCAGTGTTTGGGTGGGTTTCTCCTCGTCCAGGTCTTCCAGGGCTTTTGCAGCTCACTAGGGCAATCTCCTCTCTGGCACCCTGCAGTATCCCGGATTTGCTCAAAGTGGGCTTTCCTGCTCCACCTTTTATGCAGCGTTGCGGGCTAGTCTGCATGCAATATAGAAATCCTGTTTCAACTTAGTTCTACTTAGTTACAGTGACTCTTAGATCTTTTGCTGAATTGCACTGTGCCGCGCGCTGTATTGGCGGATATTTGCCACTGGAAAAGTGATTGTTTCACAACTCCATTTCGGGGACCAATGGCTGACCAGTCCATTCATTCAATCATCCACCTATCTAGTGACAGGTTTCTACTGAAGAAATAGTTTCCTTTACACAGAAACCGAGAAATTAGTCCATTTTTTAACAGGATTTCTCACGAGGGACCAGCCGCTCAGGTGTATCCAGTTACACCCTTCAATTTGTGAACTTCGCTTCAGTAAAAGAAGAAACATTTGTTTGTGATTGTGACGCTAGGTTTTGGACATGAATACTTCTGATGAAAGTCCCATAAGCAATAGAGAGGACTGAAACATGTTGAGTTAAAGGTTTTTTGTGCAATAGTCAAGACTGATAAACTGATTTGGAGACCACATACAGGTCTGAAGAACAAAAAAGAAGGATTAATCTCTTCACACATAGTTCCGTTTTAAGTATCGGATGCACCTTTACATCCTTTCTTCTTCTTTTTAGAAGTGTTTTTTGGTGTCACTTATATTTGTATATGTTTTATAGAGTCTTTTTTTAAGAAGTATTTTGTTGTACAGTCTCAACTGATGAGTTTTTTTAATCATTTGCACTTTAATAAAAAATTGTGAATGAAACGTTTGATAATGGTCCGTGTCAAAGGGAATAACTGTTGATAATACCCCTTCTTTCTACTTTTCAATTTATGAACGATTCTATATCCCAAAATCAAAGTAGAAGATCACTCTTGTTGAGTGATTATTTGGGTTCTCCCAGGTTTTGGAGTGACCACCTTTTATGCTGCCTGGGAGAGACAAGTGGAGTCAGGTGCGAGTAATTAAAGAGGGAGGCCTGACTTAGCCTGGCCTCCTTGATGGGACAGTCTGCTGTAGAAATGGGAGAGTCTGTTTTTTGTGTCTGAGGATCCCTGTTGGTAATCTTCCTCCTCCCAGTCTCTTTCCTCCTCGTCTCAGTGATTTCAGAAAATAACAGAGGGGAGTAATTATGAGGATTGTAGTTTTCACTAGCAAGATTAGGAAAATCCAGAGAAATACGGCAGAGAAAGGGGGGATAGTGTTGTTGTTGCTCACAGTGAGTTGTCTGTGAGAAAGTGTCTGTGTTGGGAAGGGGCTTGTGGGGATTGAGTTCCTAAATATCCTACCTGGTAGGATGGGGAAAAGGAGTTATAGGGAAGGGGGTACCCATCTCACCCTTCGGTATCCAACTTCCACTTCTCGAGGACCCTTCATCCAGGTGATCCTCCAGCATTGGTCCAGCCCCAGGAACTGGATCCAATAGCGATGGCTGTGTCCTAGCCACCTAGACAATAGATCCCCGGGGACTGAGGGTGAGACACTTCAGGTTTCTCACATTACCATACAATTATAACAATTTCACACATCAAAAGAAGTAATTGTTTAACATGTAAAATCATTCAAAAGTACATTAAATGTAGACCTATTATAAATTCAAAAAGAAAGTATAAAATATTTTTGTAATACAAAATGACTATAATAACGCACTTAAATTATAATGTACACAAACATGATTCCTGCAAAAAGAAATTGCAATGAACAAATACACAGAATATGTAAACAAATACATTTACAATAATAAAATATATGTAAACATTCAAGTGTCCTACCTTACATATACAATAGTATGAATCGAAAAAATAACTTTAATAAAATGTATACACATACAAATATCAATTATCAAGGTACATGTCATAATTGTAAAAACACATGTTTATTGTTTAGTAAACTAACATTTTAAAAATAAAACATACACTAAACATCTAAAAGAAGTATTAAAATATCATATAGAGCAAAAGCTTAGCAGCATTTACTTCAACAAATAACATTAATACATACTAGCATCAGAACTATTTCTCATTTGAGAGATATCACTCATAATATAACAACATTGAAACAGATTATATGTTGGTGACTTTAGATGTTAGAGCTTTGTACACTTCTATTCAACATGAACTAGCAATTGGAGCAATTGACTATACATCTAGGAATAGCACAGCATTGTATTTGGAAAATGTTAATATGTTAAAAGAAATGTTGAAGGTCACACTTGATCATAATACTTTTCTGTTTAATGATCAGTATTTCCAACAAACAAAAGGAGTGGCTATGGGTGCAAAATATTCACCTCCCCAGGAGGCAATCTGTTTCTGGGCGAATTTAAAGACAAGCAGGTCTATCAGACACAGAATTTAGTGAACATGTTGTAATGTGGCACGGATATATCGATAACATATTGATGGTATGGAAGGGCAGCAGGACAGATATAGAGGCTTTCGTGAATAGATTCAACAATAATGATTTTGGTATCACCTTTATGCATCATAGCAAAAGGGAAAAGATTGACTTTTTGGATCTAACAATATACACAGATGGAAATAGACTCAAGACATGTACATATCGAAAGGAAACTGAGGTAAATTCAACACTGTACATCACAGGTTGCAACCGAAAATCAGTTATTGAGAATATCTCAATGGGAGAATTAATCAGGAGCTCGGCACAACTGTGAAGGATCAGACAATTTTGATAAAGAATGTAATCTCTTGGAAACAATATTTTTGGAAAGCGAATACTCTATGAACTGTATCTAGAAGACTAACGAAAAAGCACATAATATGGACAGGGAAACAACACTGAGACCAAAGGAAAAGAGAAGGAACCAACCGCAAGGAACAACAAAATGTATTACTAAATACTGCAGTGACAACCATGCAATTTAAGAAATCTTGAAAAGGCACTGGCATCTCTTACATTTAGACAAGAATCTGAAAGGAAGGTATCCAGTCAATGTATTGAAAACATTACAGAGTGGTACATAACAGAGCGGACAATAACACCAAAACCACTGAAAAGATTAACAGGGTAATTCATAGAATTTCGCTGAAAAGTGTCGCAAGCGGCTGGCGCAGAGTGTCCGCGTGCGATTGACTGCGCCAGGCACGTGCGCTAAAACCGATTTCCGCGCACAGCGTATTCATGGATTTCATGCTCCCAAACCAGCCGTGGCGCAGAGTATCGCAGCGACCCTGCAGCAGCGCCAGTAACGCCCCCAAGAACGCCCTCGCGCAAGGAAAAGCCATCAAAATCGCTAAATCATCGCAAAGGGCTGCGCTAACCCTGGACCAGTTTACAGGGCTGCCAAACAAGGAACGCAAAGCGGGTAACGTGCATATCAGGGGTACGCGTGAAGTTATACACGCGATTAGCCAGGGTACGTGTATTACAGGGGTACGCGGGAAGTTATACACGCGATTAGCCAGGGTACGTGTATTACAGGGGTACGCGGGAAGTTTAACACGCGATTGGCCAGGGTACGTGTATTACAGGGGTACGCGGGAAGTTCAACACGCGATTAGGCAGGGTACGTGTATTACAGGGGTACGCGGGAAGTTTAACACGCGATCCCTGTATGCGGGAAGTTTAACACGCGATTAGCCAGGGTACGTGTATTACAGGGGTACGCGGGAAGTTTAACACGCGATTAGCCAGGGTAAGTGTATTACAGGGGTACGCGGGAAGTTTAACACGCGATTGGCCAGGGTACGTGTATTACAGGGGTACGCGGGAAGTTTAACACGCGATTAGCCAGGGTAAGTGTATTACAGGGGTACGCGGGAAGTTTAACACGCGATTAGCCAGGGTACGTGTATTACAGGGGTACGCGGGAAGTTTAACACGCGATTGGCCAGGGTACGTGTATTACAGGGGTACGCGGGAAGTTTAACACGCGATTGGCCAGGGTACGTGTATTACAGGGGTACGCGTGAAGTTATACACGCGATTAGCCAGGGTACGTGTATTACAGGGGTACGCGGGAAGTTTAACACGCGATTGGCCAGGGTACGTGTATTACAGGGGTACGCGGGAAGTTTAACACGCGATTAGGCAGGGTACGTGTATTACAGGGGTACGCGGGAAGTTTAACACGCGATTAGCCAGGGTAAGTGTATTACAGGGGTACGCGGGAAGTTTAACACGCGATTAGCCAGGGTACGTGTATTACAGGGGTATGCGGGAAGTTTAACACGCGATTGGCCAGGGTACGTGTATTACAGGGGTGCGTGGGAATCATCACACACGATTAGGCTGGGTGGGTCCTCACAGGTGTTCCCTGTACACCCTCCACGGCCCCTGCAGGCAGCCTACAAAACAGGGGACTACCCTGCACACCTGCTCATGTCCCCCTGCACCCCCACCCCCCAGCAGTGCAGGGGCAGCCTCCACCAGGCCCCCACTCATGTCTCCCACCACCCCCACCCTCCCGCCACCAGGGGCAGCCTCCACCAGGCCCCCACCCATGTCTCCCACCACCCCCACCCCCCCGCCACCAGGGGCACTCTCCACCAAGCCCCCACCCATGTCTCCCACCACCCCCACCAGTGCAGGGGCACCCTCCACCAGGCCCCCACCCATGTCTCCCAACACCCCCACCCACCAGCACTGTGGGGCACGTGGCCAGCAGGCAGTCAGGCAGCAGCAGATGGCAGGTGGGAGCGTGCTCAGGGCTCTGGGGGGCAGTAATTTGGCCTCCTGGCCAGGAGCGTGGTCTCTCGTGTGTGAACGCGTGGACAGCCTGATAGGGAGTGAAATCCCACACGTCAGCAAAGGCCCTTAGCGCGTAAACCCGTCAACAGCATATGCGCGCCTATAGTCACCTGCACGTGCAGGAAATTGTTGCGTGACACGTCCCAGTGTCAAAGCGTGTGATTGGTGAAAATGGATGTACACGCAGAAGTGACAAAGCGTGTGATTGGTGAAAATGGATCTACACGCAGAAGTGACAAAGCGTGTGAATGGTGAAAATGGATCTACACGCAGAAGTGACAAAGCGTGTGATTGGTGAAAATGGATCTACACGCAGGAGTGACAAAGCGTGTGATTGGTGAACGAACACGCCGCGTAAGTGACGCTGTACGTGTGGGCCTGTATATAAGGTACATGTAGAACACCATTTCCTTGTACGTGCTTTTCGTGGAGAGCGAGTGGGTGAATTCTGTACTTCTTGTCGTTTCACACGCGATTTACTTCACGGCGTTTCCAGTTCGTATTCCCTGTTACCTCTGACAGCTTTTTCTCTTTTTTCTCTTTTACTGGTTTACCTGGGCCTGTTCCCTCAAACAGTGTCCCCTTCTACTGTTGTCCTGTCTTCTCAGACAGCGTACACATCTTCTTTTGGCGGGGGTTTAGCCAGCCAAACGCGCTCATTCTTCACGCTCTTTTACCTGGCAGACGGTGAGTCACGCACGTATCCAACTTCTGTGCTTGCCCCGTGTGTAGCCTACCCCTTCAGAGGTCATTCTAGGCTGCGTGTGACACGCATACGTTCATTCTTGTGTTACTGGGTGCCACAGCGTAGTGCAGGTTTTTCTTTCTGCACACGTGGTCTAGGAGGGGTTGCGTGCACGTCATCTCCCTTTTTTGGGCCTCCTGTGCGTTGCGTGACCCGTCATCTTTCCCCAGGGGTTACAATCAGCCGTGCTAGAGCACTAGGGTACAATTACCATCTGGTACCCAACCCCTTTGACCCCCAATTGCCCAGGACAATTGTCTACAGCCACTCCCATACGCACATTAATATCAGTGCCATGGCTGGGAGGCGAGGATTCCGTAAGGGTGGCAAAGGTGGAAGAGCCACAAGTGGTGGCCGTGGTGGATCCGGTAGGGGACGTGGTCGTAACTTGGAGGGTGAGCCCGTCCCCCCATGTGTGGAGGACCAGTCAAGGGCACCCATCATCCCCCCCTCCCCTCCCCCCCCCCTCCCGTTGAGGCTGAAGTGGCTGACACCATCCATGCTCAGCCCTTGTTGGACCAGCCCATTGTGGCACCAGACCTGGCTGACTCCATGGCTGACTTCCAGGTCAGCAGGGCTACGACACGTGCGCTGGTGCACGTTGATGCCATCATGCCACGTGGATCTGGGGCAGCAAGGTCATCTGCTGCACCAAGGAGGCAGGGCGGAGTGGCTGCAGGGGCAGCTGCGGCTCCATCCACCCCAGCCCTCACACACCCAGCCAGGACAGTGTCGGTCCTAGTCCATGCTGCTGACATTCCCCCTGACACCATCACACTAGAGCCAATGCCTGCACCAACTCCCATGCTGAGTGTGCAATCCCACACTCCTGATACAGAGTCCACCAGGGCTCCTGCCCCTAGTGTCCAGAGCGGCGCAGGACACTCAGGATCACCACCACCTTCCAAGCGGAAGAGGAAGAGTGCTCGTCCGGCACAGGCTGATGCCCCAGACACGGCTACACAGTCCGGCCCGTCCAGGAAGCCCAGCTTCACGGATGACGAACTGAATGCACTTGTCGAGTATGTGTCCGGACATGACAACGAGATGGTCATTGTTGCAGGATCCAAGACCACACCTGCACAACGCCAGGCACACTGGCAGACCGTTGCGGACATCGTAAGTGCCCTTGAAATCGTGAGGCGCACAGCCAATGATTGCTATAAGCGCTGGAATGACCTAAAGCGCAGGGCAAAGAGTAAGCTGGCCTCAAGTCATGCCGCAACTCTAGTGACTGGAGGTGGGTCTCCAGTAGTAGACATGGAACTCACTCCACATGAGTCAGTCGCTGGGACCTACGTCACGGAGGAACAGATCCAAGGCGTGGGAGATCTGGCTGATTACGAGGCATTGTCCGGTGAGTGCACATGCATGTGTGTGTCATCCATGTGCATGGTGTGTGTGTGAGGGCTTCTGTTTGGGTGCCAGGTGAGAGTGTGTGCGCCTCAGTCGTATGGGTCAGCCATGTGCTTCATGCAATACTTCCTGCGCAGCTGCATTTGGCCATAGCAGTATCCCTTCTGCCAACAGTAGACATCTAGCACAACTGCACGCCAGTTGCCCTTGAAGTGTCACCTTGACACAACATATTTGCTTCTTTTTCACTGTTCATTCAGTCAGTTTGTTTGCATTCCACCACTTTCACTAGGCATGTCGCTGTCCACTAGTCACATGTCTGACATGGGTATGGTAAAGTGGAGTGACTTTGTTACCTGGATATCATTTGTACACACATGTCCCTGTGCAATTTGACCATTTCAGACTGGCAGCTCCAGGTGAAAAATCTGACCTGTTAGAATCAGAAAAGCTATTACATGCGGGAACTGGACTGAATGAATAGGTGCTGCCCTCCTCTCCATCTTCACTCAATAGCAATGGTACATGCCATCTGTGTGATGGCATGTGTGTTTCACCTGCCAATCACAGGCCAATGTGTGATGCCACTGCCAGGCAGCATGCAGAAAATTTGTTCATCTTCCATCTTGGTGTCATCAGTGTGTGCCATTTGCCTGCACTTCATACGCAGTGAGGGTGCATGCATGGGAGGGTTTTAGTCATGTGGGACATGTGTCAATCAAGTACTGGTTCTCTTGCTTCTCAGCCCTCAATGTGTGCCATGGTGCTAATGCCTGTTTCCATTACTTTGTTTTCATGTCTTTGCAGGGGAAGACGCACCAGATACTGCTGGGGTTGTGGAGATGGTGCAGACCCAGGAGGTGTCCCAGGGCCGACCAACCACCAGTGAGGGACGTGGTGTGGTGGTGGGGGAGAACCCACAAGTGCTGCAGGTCGTGCTCTCAAGGGGTGTCTCTGGCTGCACCTCCCCCGAGCTGTACTCAGGTGTTGATTCGGATGAGACCTACGTGCCGTCGCAGGTGAGTGTTCCAGGGAGGGATTCTGTTCTGTCTCACCCACCTGCACCAGGGTCAGTACCCTCCATGGGGATGTCAGTGTTGGCAGCTACGCCTTCGGTGGTTACGGATGCAGGGTCACACTCCGCGACATCTGATCCTGTTCCTGGGCCAGCAGATCAGAGGGGGAATGCAGTCCTGCAGCCTCAGGCAGTGCCGGCACAGCAAGGCGCAGTTCGCCTTGCCCCAGACAGGTGTGGTGCCCGCCGACGTGGTGGCCGTACGCCACCCGGCAATACCGCATGGGAGAAATCCATTTACGGTATGGCTACCCAACAGGCTGCATCATCCGAGATGATGGCTCAGGCCATGGATAGGGTGGCCACTTCCATTGTCCCCCCAGAAAGGCTGATGGAGCGACTAGAGCAGGCAACCGACTCCATCTGCCAGTCACACAGGGAGGACATGTTGGGGTCCAACAGGGACAGGCGGGCGGCACTGGCGACTCTGCAGGAGGCCATCTCCATTGAGTCCCAGGGCCACAGGGAAGCCCTGAGGCAGGAGCTCCTACACCTCAGGACGACTCTTGTTGAGCTTGAGGCTTCAACACACCAAAGGACAGAACAGCAGCTGGAGCGTCTCACCCGTACGCTCTCAGCTGAGATGCAGGCAACGAGGGCGGAGGTCCGGGCATCCCGTGAGTTGTTGCATGGGGACCTCCGCACACTCATCCTCCAGAACCAGACCTACCACACCCGCATGCTTGCAGCCATGGAGGAGCAGACTAGGGCCTTGCGTGGGCTGCCTCCCATAGTGCAACCACCTCCGGATGCAGCTGCACAGGGTGATAATAGCGACAGCAGTGATACTCCCACAATAGGGTAGCCGTGTGGGCCATGAGCCCATGGAGGTGTTTTATCTTCCCAGGATCCACGCAGGTGGGTTCTGGTGTGCATCCTGTCCTCGGACCTCCTGGGTGGCCTCCCCAACCCCCCCGGGCCCATCAATGGCCATTTTTGATTGTTTCTTATTTTTATTTTTATTTTGATTTCTTTTATTCCCAATTTTTTTGGGACGATCTGTTGGCTCCGATCTGTTGGCTCCGATCTGTTGGCTCCGATCTGTTGGCTCCGATCTGTTGGCTTCGATGTGTTGGCTCCGATGTGTTGGCTCCGATGTGTTGGCTTCGATGTGTTGGCTCCGATCTGTTGGCTTCGATGTGTTGGCTCCGATGTGTTGGCTCCGATGTGTTGGCTTCGATGTGTTGGCTTCCGTGGTTCCTGTGGGCATACGCTGCATTGTGGCTGGGCACATGCAGGCTTGTAATGTATTTGGTTCAGATGCTTGGGTTTGAGTCACACACACCCCTCCTGCTTCCCGTTTCCATGGGCTTGCAAAGGGTGTGCCCAAGTGACAGTGAATTACACAGTGACGTTGGACTCCCATGAGCTGTGTGGCCAGTCTGTAGTCAATACTGTGTATACATTCATAGTGCATATTGCTGTTGTGTTGTACACTGCATGTTGCATTGATGTGTAACTCTTCTTCTGCGTCTACCTCCCAATTTGCAGGTCCCTTCCTCAAGTCCACACAAGGACCTCTAGTCTGGCGATGGGGACCATGTTGGCAGCAGTGCACCTACAACTCTACATGGCGCCAACACTGCACAGTTGGTAGTGGTGGGAGTGCAGGCATTTCCAGGTGGTGAGACTACTAATATGTAACATTTTTGATGTCATGTTAATGGTACTACGTGCTCAAGTATGTTGTTGGTCCGGCATTGCTGTGAGCATTTCAGGTGTTGCAGGTTTCTAATAGTGCCACTGTACATAGTGAGAGTGATGTCATGTTGTGGGGATTACTTTGTTTACCTGCAATTAGCATGACATGGCACGGTGTGTCGTGTGGCAGTGCTGGGGTTGGGTTGGCTGACATGGCACTGTCCTCTTGTTGCATTTTGCAAGTGGGTATTCATTTTAGCTGCTTCAATGTGTAACTTCACAAAACTGCATTGGTGGTGTCTGTGTGGGTAGGGATGCACACATTGTGACACTTCCAGGTGAACAATCTCAGGCTGACATGGAATTCCCGGTTCATTCTCCACACATTCAGGATCAGTGTCAGGTTGAGTCATCATTGATTGTCAGATGGAATGTGCCAGGGCAGTGTGCACTCCACAGGGGTGTGATTTCTATGTGAAGTAATTAGCCACTAGCTGTGTACGGGCTGCCTCCCCCCGTGCCCTTTCCCCTCCCATGCGCAGCGGCTGTGCATGTGGTTGGGGATGTGGGGCCACCACCATGTCCACGGCCAGGCCCCGGCATGTTGCAACGTTGTGCAGGACACATGCTGCCACTATGATCCTGCACACTACTGGGGGAGCGTATAACAGCTGCCCGCCAGAACGGTCAAGGGAGCGAAAGCGTGACTTTAGCACTCCGAATGTGCGCTCCACTATGCCCCTGGTTGTAATGTGGGCAGTGTTAAATCTTACCTGGGGTGGCGTGGTGGGGTTCCGAATTGGCGTCATCATGTGGGGGCTGAGAGGGTAGGCACTGTCCCCTGTGGAGGTGGGGATTGGTATCATTGGTGAGGTTGTGACCTTGCTCAGTATCCAACATGCATGCATGTGCAGTGGCATACATACTCACCAAGCAGCCATGTATCGCCATGCCGCCCAGCTTCTAGGTCCCGGCTTAGGGTGGACATTCAGTAAATGAAGCTGTCGTGGGTGGAGCCGGGATAGTTGGCATATACTGAGGTGATGATTCCCTTGGCATTACATGCTACCTGCACGTTGATGGAATGCCAGTGCTTGCGGTTCCTATAGATGTGCTCAGATGCCCTGGGGGGACGTAGAGCCACATGGGTGCAGTCGATGGCACCTAGCACTTTGGGGAATCGTGCCACTGCGTAAAAATCCAGGGCGGCAGCATGCCTTTCTGCAGGTGTTCTGGGCAGGTATATGTGCCTGCGGACTGATGGGCGTGCAGTCATGATGTTCAAGACCTGGTGTAGGCAGCGTGACTGGGTGGCCTGTGACACCCCACCCACTATGGCACTTGTCCGCTGAAATGATCCAGTGGCTAAGAAGTGCAGTACATTGAGGACCTTCTCCAGGGGGCTGAGTGCTTGGGAGCACAGGGTGGGTGATGTGAGGTCATCCTCCCACTCACTCACCAGGTCCAGTATGATGTGTGGTGGAAACCTGTACCTCCCATACACCTGGTCATCAGGCATCCCGAAAAGGCTGGTTCTGGGTGTGAATATTCTGGCCCTGACTATCCTCCTCCTCCTCCTTTGGTAGCCCACTGCCACTGCTGCTAGGAACGGTATGTTCATCCTGGCGTCTGAGCTTGTTATTGTTAAAGTCCGCAATTTATGCTTAGCGCGTGTTCTAGGCGAGCGTGTGACCCGCGCACCCCTGGAATCCAGTTCCCAGTCCAATAGCGTGTGGAAATTCACACGCACCACGGGATACAGCGTGTGACCCGCGCACCCCTGGAATCCAGTTCCCAGTCCAATAGCGTGTGGAAATTCACACGCACCACGGGATACAGCGTGTGACCCGCGCACCCCTGGAATCCAGTTCCCAGTCCAATAGCGTGTGGAAATTCACACGCACCACGGGATACAGCGTGTGACCCGCGCACCCCTGGAATCCAGTTCCCAGTCCAATAGCGTGTGGAAATTCACACGCACCACGGGATACAGCGTGTGACCCGCGCACCCCTGGAATCCAGTTCCCAGTCCAATAGCGTGCGGAAATTCACACGCACCACGTGATACAGGTTCGCTGACGTACTTGCGTGTGTAAGTGGCCGCGCACCCATTAAATACACGTACATAGGCCAATCGCGTGTACGCGCACTTTTGTCCAATTACACGCGATGACACTCTGACGTGCAGTATCTCCACGTGTGCCCCGTCATCACGTGCTGAGTGGGGAACACCCGTGCGGGTCACGTCACAGACGCGCTTACGCGCTGAGGGACTCTGGTCCAATAGAATCGCGTATGCGTGCTGACGCGCTTACGGGCTAAGGGCCTTTCCTCGGATTTCACGCTGACGTGCAGGATTTTCACGTGCCAAATCACTCCGTATCAAGCTGGCCACGCGAAAACACACGGAAGCCCACGCTCCTGCCCAGAAGGCCGAGTTACTGCCCCCCAGTGCCCCGAGCAGCCTCCCACGTGCCATCTGCTGCTGCCTGCCTGCCTGCCTGCCTGCTGCCACCGTGCCCTGCCATTTGGTGCCTGCACATCAGCCATCTGCAGGGGTCCAGTTGCTGTGTCCACCCCTGCTGGAACTGAAGACTCCCGACTGGTATTACATCGCTCCACAGCCCAGCCCCAGGACCCAGTTGCCCACCCACACCTGCCTCTGGGGTTGCCATGTCGGGCACTTCCACATCTGGCACCAGTGGCAACCCCAGGCCAGAGGGGCAGAGGGGCACCAGCTTCACTGTCACCGAAGTTGGTGTCCTGGTGGAGCATGTCCTGGGGCAGTATGATGCCCTCTTTGGATCGTCCCGCGCCAGCAAGGAAGGACGGCAGAGGATCTGGGCCGACTGTGTGGTTGCCATCAACGCGGAGGGGGTGGCAACCCGCGACGTCCTGAAGATCAAGAAGCGCTGGGAGGACTTGAGGTCCAGGACCCTTGTGAAGGCCCGGCGCCTCGTGGAGGGGGGCCGGAGCCGCATGAGTTCCATCCAGATGAGGGTCCTGGAACGCGTACGCCCAGCGCTCCACGCCCAGATCCTTGAGAGGGAGGCCCGTCTGGAGTTGAGCGGTAAGTGTCCATGCATTACTGTGTGAGACAGGGCATGTTGCGGTGTGCTGGTTCTATGATACTTGCCTGTATGTGTGCCATAGGCCATGTATGCATGTATGTGTGCAGGGACATCATGGTAATGCATGTGCGACCAGTGATGTGTGATGCACATGGTTGTTGCATGTGTTGAAATGCCGCATGGGGAGCCCTATTCAGATTTTGAACATGAGAGCATGCCAGTCTCTGTACCTGGACATGGGTGGGGGTGAGGGATGGGTGCTGATGCCAGGTACATATATGGTAGCCATGTCTGTGTGCCTGACCTGCGTGTCTGTGACTTGTGCATGCCATGGATGCATGACACATGTGTGTGACAATGCAGAGATTCAGTAAAGCAGCCAAATTACCCTTGTATCCGCTGTGTTTGGTGTGTTTGGGGCCAGATGGATGTGACTGAGGTGAAGTGTGTGCATGTGATGGGCATGAGGCATGATGCATGTGAGTTACATATCATTGAATGTTTCAAGAGTCCATTGGACATGCATGGAAATGTCCATGGCATGCACCATGCCTGTTACTGTGTGTGTTTTGCCTGGACTGACCCATGTGTTGTGGAGGGACATGATGGAAGTGTACTTTGACAGTGGTGCTCATCTGCTATTGCTTCCTGTCTAGGGGACCATTGTACAGTGCCCTGATGCTTGTGTTCTTTGTCTCCCTCTACGCAGCGGCTAGTGAAGAAGAGGGCGGAGACGGCGCTGTGGAGCAAGGCGGCGGGGATGCCCCCACGGCTGCAGCGGAAGGGGTGGGTGAGCCCCCACAGGGGCCTGCTACGGTGGGAGACGGTGAGGAGCCATCCAGGTTGGTGGTTTGCACAGAGGAGGAGGAGGCCGCCACTGGGGCACACATGGGGCCTGGTGGGGGCATCCCTGCTGGTGCAAGTGGTGCAGTCCAGGGCCAGGGGCAGGAGGCAGCACAGGTCACCGTGGAGGGGCCTGTGCATGTCGCTGTCCCTGACCCTGTGAGTGCACCACCATGCACCAGCAGGGATGCCCCGTCCCAGGCCTGTCCGCAGGTAGAGGGGATGTCCATGTCACCTGACTCCCCTCCACCTGCGGATGTGGGAACCCCTGGCCGTGCGGAGAAGGTCCTGATTGGGGTCGCGATGCGCACGGCTGTGATTCGTGATGCCGTGCGTGCTTCCCGGGAGGAGCACGCACGTCATCACGAAGTGCACCATGCCGACGTGGCCCAATTGGGATCGGCCATGTTCGGGGGTTTCCTGCATGTGTTGGCCAATGTGGCGGCCCTCTCCTCCTCTGTGCAGGCTATCCACCAGTCGTTCTCCTTGCCGTCTTCCAGCCCAGATGCCACCAGGGCCCCCTGTGGACCTGCCCCGACCAATGCAGCCAGCTCGGTGGGGATCCCATCCCTGCCACAGTCGGGAGTCAGAGATCCAGCAGGGGTGGACACCAGAGCAACTGGACCCCAGCAGATGGAGGATGTGACGGCATCATCGGGCAGGGCACGTGCACGACGGCGTCGGTGGTTTCCATCAGCCTGGATGCCGTCGTGCTGGCACAGGCAGTTGCGTCGGAGGCAGCAGCAGGCTCAACGTGGGAGGCATCATGGCTCGGGGCCATCAACATCAGGGGTGCAGGCATCGGCCGGAGGGCAGGAGAACCCTGGAATGGGAGTGGCTTCCGTGTGGGAGAGGTTGTGCCAGCGGATAGGGGCGGAGCGGCAGCGGGCAGAGGAGGAACGGCTCACGATGGTCAGGGCGGAGGACTCCATGCGGAGGGCGCTGAGGCGGGCTGAGTGCCTCGAGGGTCTTCGCAGGGAGTTTGAGCTTGACACTGCGTTATCCCTGCGGGACCTCGGGGCCAGGGAACATGCCCGCCTCCAAGCCATTGACCAGGAGTTCGATGATGCCCTGGCCCATGACAACAACCAGTGAGCCGTCCGAATAGCCCGCTGCCTTTGTATATAGTTGTATAGTTAGGGTTAGGTTTCCTTTGTTTTTTTGAATTTTTTTTGGTTGCGATTGGACAATGCACCACTTTTTTGTATATAGTTCACTTTTTAGTTAGTAGTCAGTTAGGTTTAATTTGGTAGGGCTCATGGACCCAGGATGATCTTCTTAATTGGCTTATTTTAATTTTTCAGAATTTTTTCTTGGACATTCATCTTGTTTTGTTTGATTTGCTTTGTGTTTTTTCTTATTTGCTGTTCAATACATATTATTTTTTTATTCTTCAATGTGTCGTATCATCTCATTGCTTTCAGGCATGTCATGTTGGGTGTTTTGTCATTCACTTGCAGCCATTGTGTGTGACAGACATGTGTTAAATTGCATTATTTACATTGGGGGTGTAACATGTAATTGCCTTTGATATGTGGGTGGGTGTGATAGTTGGTTGGGCCTTTTGGCAGGGGAGGATGGGCATTACGGACATGATTGGGGAATGTTGGGACCCAGGTGCAGGGGGGCATGGATTGGACATGGGTGGGGGCCTGCTGGCAGGTCCCACACAGTGCTGGGGGGTGGGGGTGGTGGGAGACATGAGTGGGGGCCTGGTGGAGGGTGACCCTGGTGGCTGGGGGGTGGGGGTGGTGGGAGACATGAGTTGGACATGGGTGGGGGCCTGCTGGCAGGTGCCCCACAGTGCTGGGGGGTGGGGGGGTGGGGGACATGAGTTGGACATGGGTGGGGGCCTGCTGGCAGGTGCCCCACAGTGCTGGGGGGTGGGGGGGGTGGGAGACATGAGTGGGGGCCTGGTGGAGGGTGACCCTGCACTGCTGGGGGGTGGGGGTGGTGGGTGACATGAGTGGGGGCCTGGTGGAGGGTGCCCCTGGTGGCTGGGGGTGGTGGTAGACATGAGTGGGGGCCTGGTGGAGGGTGACCCTGCACTGCTGGGGGGTGGGGGGGGTGGGTGACATGAGTGGGGGCCTGGTGGAGGGTGACCCTGCACTGCTGGGGTGTGGGGGTGGTGGGTGACATGAGTGGGGGCCTGGTGGAGGGTGACCCTGCACTGCTGGGGTGTGGGGGTGGTGGGTGACATGAGTGGGGGCCTGGTGGAGGGTGACCCTGCACTGCTGGGGTGTGGGGGTGGTGGGTGACATGAGTGGGGGCCTGGTGGAGGGTGACCCTGGTGGCTGGGGGTGGTGGGAGACATGAGTGGGGGCCTGGTGGAGGGTGACCCTGGTGGCTGGGGGGTGGGGGTGGTGGGAGACATGAGTTGGACATGGGTGGGGGCCTGCTGGCAGGTGCCCCACAGTGCTGGGGTGTGGGGGTGGTGGGAGACATGAGTTGGACATGGGTGGGGGCCTGCTGGCAGGTGCCCCACAGTGCTGGGGGGTGGGGGTGGTGGGAGACATGAGTTGGACATGGGTGGGGGCCTGCTGGCAGGTGCCCCACAGTGCTGGGGGGTGGGGGTGGTGGGAGACATGAGTGGGGGCCTGGTGGAGGGTGACCCTGGTGGCTGGGGGGTGGGGGTGGTGGTAGACATGAGTGGGGGCCTGGTGGAGGGTGACCCTGGTGGCTGGGGGGTGGGGGTGGTGGGAGACATGAGTTGGACATGGGTGGGGGCCTGCTGGCAGGTGCCCCACAGTGCTGGGGTGTGGGGGTGGTGGGAGACATGAGTTGGACATGGGTGGGGGCCTGCTGGCAGGTGCCCCACAGTGCTGGGGGGTGGGGGTGTTGGGAGACATGAGTGGGGGCCTGGTGGAGGGTGACCCTGGTGGCTGGGGGGTGGGGGTGGTGGTAGACATGAGTGGGGGCCTGGTGGAGGGTGACCCTGGTGGCTGGGGGTGGGGGTGGTGGGAGACATGAGTTGGACATGGGTGGGGGCCTGCTGGCAGGTGCCCCACAGTGCTGGGGGGTGGGGGTGGTGGGAGACATGAGTTGGACATGGGTGGGGGCCTGCTGGCAGGTGCCCCACAGTGCTGGGGGGTGGGGGTGGTGGGAGACATGAGTTGGACATGGGTGGGGGCCTGCTGGCAGGTGCCCCACAGTGCTGGGGGGTGGGGGTGCAAGGGGACATGAGTTGGTGTTCATTAGTTCAAGGAGACATGTGCCTTTGCTGGGGGGCATGCCCATGGTGGGTGGGCTGCCTGCGGGACATGACCAGGGATGCAGGGTAGTCCCCTGTGGTGTGGGCTGCCTGCAGGGGCCGTGGAGGGTGTACAGGGTACACCTGGGAGGACCCACACTGTCAAATCACATGTGGAACTTCCCGCGCACCCCTGAAATACACGCGCCTAGGCTATTCGCGTGTGGAACTTCCCCTTCCCCCGCACCCCTGTAATACACGCGCCTAGGCTATTCGCGTGTGGAACTTCCCGCGCACCCCTGAAATACACGCGCCCAGGCTGTTCACGTGTGGAACTTCCCCCGCACCCCTGAAATACACGCGCCTAGGCTATTCGCGTGTGGAACTTCCCGCGCACCCCTGAAATACACGCGCCCAGGCTGTTCGCGTGTGGAACTTCCCGCGCACCCCTGAAATACACGCGCCCAGGCTATTCGCGTGTGGAACTTCCCGCGCACCCCTGAAATACACGCGCCCAGGCTGTTCGCGTGTGGAACTTCACGCGAACCCCTGATATACACGTAGCCCGCTCCCCCAGACCCGATCGCGTGTGAAACTTCACGCGAACCCCTGTGATGCACGTACCCTGCTGAAATCGCGTGTTAGACTTCCCGCGCACACCGGTATACACGCACACGTATTTTTTGTCAGCGGGTGTCCGTGTTTGTGGGTACCCCTTTGCACGTCTTTTTTCCTGGAGGGCCACAGTATGGGACATTCATCATGGCAGTATATAGGTGCGATTTGTTGGCGCACCTTTTGGCGCACATTTCTTACAGCCGCAGAGACGCTACCACCTGCTTTCTTGTGGCGGTCGTGTTTGTGCCTGTGCGCTGGTTTGAGCGTGCGCTTTTTTCCCCTATTCTATTCCATGAATACGTGTTGTAGGCGAGCGTGTGGGCGTTCCGCGCACTTGTGCCCTGTACTTCCCCCGTGACGCCCACGTTTTGGCAAGTTGTTCCCCATTCCGAGTGTTACGCCCGTGTTCCGCCTACTTTTGTTGCGTGCGCCGCGCTATGTGCGATTTTCGCTGTGGCCTGTGCGATTTTCGCAGTGACCTGGCGCACGCTGTTAGATGGCCTGTGCGCCAACGTGCGCCGCGCACTTTTTATCGCACATCCGCTGGTTTTCTCGCGCACGGCCTTCCATGAATCGACGTGCGCTGCTTTTCGTGCGATTTTCGCAATTGCACTGCGATTTTCGCTATTCCACTGCGATTCGCACGTTTTTGCCCACTTGCGCCGCGCTAATTATTCCATGAATCGGCCTGTAAATATATAAAGGGAAGTGGGGTAAGGGGTTAAAATGGGTCGGGATGGTGTTGGGGTGGCATTATAACGGTCGTTAATCGGGGGGCTTTGCCCAGGTGTTTTGCCCGTGGTTAAGTGTACAACTCTGTAATTGTGGTCCGTAAAATCACATATAACCGAAAGGAAGTGTGGATGTCACTTCAGGGATTTATACAAGGGCATCGAACCTCAAGAACAAATTGAGCCCACCCTTTCTATCAAATAAGGCCAGAAAACAACGCACCACTTGGTTGCAAACAACAAGAATTGGCTTCTCAAAATGTGGGATGTGCACATGTGCCAATATGCCCATAACAATACCCAAGAATTCAATGCAATGAGGGGAGTCAAAATAAAAATTAAAGAAATGATCAACTGTAGAACGAAGTATGTTGTGAATGCAATCATATGCAAATGTCAGAAAATATATATTGGCAGTAGAGTAGAATAAGAGAAAAGAACCACTGGATATGGGAGCATCTGTATACTGTGGGGACTCAAGACCCCACCCCAAGTTCCCACTTGCAGCACATTGGCAAACGGTCTATCAGTTGGATGATAAAAGAGACCCAACGTTTACTGGATTGATGAAGGTCATCCTCGGAAAAAGAGAAGGAGATAAACAACTCAAATTGCGTTAGATGGAGGCTAAAATGATTTGCAGGCTGCACACGACAGCAATTGGATTAAACTCAGACAATTAAATGGTGGCATTCCTATAAGTAACATGTATGCAGTAACAGTAATTACCTGGAACTGTCAAATCAATATTATATATTGTTTCAGATTTTTTATTAGACTAAATTTGTGTACAACCAAATTAGGAGATGTATGTATAGATACATGAATGTAACTAATCCTAAACTAATTGTTGACGTTGAGTAAGGCGGAATACATATGAAGAAGAGACTCACACTTGGTAGAATCAATTATGGGCTTCCTTTGAGGGGTCCTATTAGCTTGGTCAACAATATACAATCCATTTTGAATAGTCAACAATGATTTTGTTAATTAACTGATAATGAAGAATTATTGATATACTGTGCTATCTTGTAATGATGAATATAATATTGAACAGTTAGAATGATTATCTATTCATGGTTGCTTTGGGAAGCAAATTAATAATGAATCAGCAATGTGTATATTAAATATCTACCATGTGTATAAAAATGCACCCAAGATTGATACACGCTTGTAGGTAGTTACAGTGTATCAGTAGGTAGCCATTGTGTTACAGACCTACGTGGAATATGCATCTACGCATGTACTTGTATACATAACATTATCCAAAATGTCCTAATCTAGAATGTGTCACGTATGGCGTGTGATGTCACAGTATACACAATAATAAATACATCTTGAAAAATGTCGGCCGCAGTAAAACACGCAGGCGGCACGCCGCAAGGATTTAAGAGGATTCTAGGATGAGCAAGGTAAGAAACAAAAGGATTCAAATATTAATGATAAGAATTTTCGCTGACCATTATAAATGGGGGGGTTTCCCAGCATACGATTGGACAATGAGAATTTAAATTGATAAAAGGCATACAGTGCAAAACCCTTTATAGAGCTGGGAAACAGTTAGAGAATAGACTGTGTAAGCATCAGTACTTTAATGGATAGAGCGACAGAAGATCTTATAAGAAAAACAATCTTTGTGAAATTTGCAGGTCTGGAAAGGAATGTATCCTTCAAATAACATTTAGTTGAACAATGTGCAACTATATTTGAAGTTAAAGATATCGAGGTGAGCTCAATTTATGGTATACTCTATGCACATGTTTGGAGCATTATAAATATTAAAAGAAGGAGTTGGAAATATGCTCCTAAGAAATGAATTAATGGATGAATGGAGCCTAAATG
Source organism: Ambystoma mexicanum (assembly GCF_040938575.1). Classification (NCBI taxonomy): domain Eukaryota; kingdom Metazoa; phylum Chordata; class Amphibia; order Caudata; family Ambystomatidae; genus Ambystoma; species Ambystoma mexicanum. The sequence continues at coordinate 218,622,921 of NC_090922.1, forward strand.
AATAGTGTGCATTTACAGGCATGAGGGAAGGGATTCTCAATGACATGGGTGTGTGCCTCCTCCACAGTAGCACTTAACATAAACACGGGTGGTATGCAATGTGCAAAGTTTAATGTATAATGTATTTACTGAACTAATGAAAGATATATATCTCCCATCTCTGTGCCCTCTCAGATCCTCCCCATTGCCCACCTATATGTGCCTGTCTGACTGTAATTGAATTGAATATCTTGATTATGTTTTGATGATGTTAATAATGACTATTATGAAAATAATGTCACATGGTTTCATATTTATGTATTACATGTAATGTGTAATGATGGACTATTAGCCCTATCTTGATGAGGACCATAGGAGGTCAAAACACATGTTGACATAGGGGAAATTAGTTAATAAAACACCTGTCAAGAAACAACCAGTGTTCTCAAATTAATTATCTTTAAGGACAGGTGTTAGGGGAGTTCTCCTAAAGTCCTATCGTAGTAAGACTTTAGTAAGCTATCCCAGTGGTTTGCAGATCCCCAACTGTTAGTATCAGTCTGTACTAACTCAGGACCTTGCTAGAGTGGCAAAGCAGTCAGGCTTATCTTACTCAGCTTACTCAACTCAGCTTTTTTTCCTTTAGTACTAAGACATTTATCCTTACACATTTCATTCCGTTTTTCAACAGTAAGAGTTATAAGAGCTTTTGTTTTATAGTTTTCCATAATGGACACGATTTAGTACTTTACAGTATATTAGCCTTGAGGGTGGATTCTTTGGGTGCAATACAGACAGGTGCCAATGTAATCCAACCTACACAAATCCCACCAGCTGTAACACCAGTGTTAGGGGAGTCTTCCTTAAGTCCTACTTGGTAGTAAGACTTTAGTAAGCTATGGCAGTGGTTTGTAGTGCCCCAACTCTTAGTATCAGTCTATACTAACTCAGGACCTTGGTAATGTGGCAAAACAGTCAGGCTTATCAGTAGAGCTTCAGGTTCTAGAGGCAGTTTTGCAGCACAAGTCTTTTCAAATAAAAAATGCAACCCTAGCTAAAAGGCAGTTTGTAACGGCTTGTAAAGCAAAAGAAATCAAACGTTCCCGTGGATACTTTCTAGCCTTTAGGAAGGATACACGAAGGCTAAACCAACGAAGGAGACCCTGTTAAAGGACTCGCTAAAGACACCCAAGCAGTGGCTTGAGTCTGAAGTAAGAGGGGGTTGCCCTGGACACCTCTACGTTCACTCCAATGCTCTGCAGCGACTTTCTGGAATCAGGTAAGCAATATCTTTTTCCCCCACAGTATTTTAGGTTAGAAGAAAATGTTTGTGCTCGATGCTCCGCGATGTTGCAGCTCTGGACCCGACCTCCGGATTCCTTGGTCTGATGAATGAAGGCAGGCCAATGGACGGGATCTTTCAGCAGCAGTGTCGAGGGAAGACCTGGGGCATGACTTTCAACAACTTCTTGGTTCACTGTGCAATTTTGGTGCCTTTTCTGCAGCGCCAACAAAGAAAGCAATTTGCCCGGTCAATCTTCTTCGCTTCCTGCAGTCCAGTACTCTGATGAGGGGGTCTGGGTGACTTGGATCAGATCTCTGGAGTGTCCTTAAGGGCTCAGCCTTTCCAGAACGATGCACTCGAAATGGGCAGTAAATCTCCTGGTACGGGGGTTCCGCAGCACTGGAAACTCACAAGATCTCAGGAGATGATTCAAATCAAAGATTGTCTTGATACAGGGTGTTCCTACCAGCCAAAGGGAAGGAGTCGTCCTCTCAGGAGCTCCTCTGCCACACAGAAAATTGAGTCAGGACAGTAGTGGTAACTTCACTGTGTTGCAAAGGGTCTGCAGGCATCTCTGGTCGTCTTCTTCTTCGGTTACTTCAGCTTCCAGGGGTCAACTTGCTTTTAACTCCAAAAGCCTCATCTTTTATACAGTTACAGCACACACTCCTCTACAATCTCTCTCAGCATTTTACAGAAAGGGGCTTTTGGCTGTACAGTCAGGGCAGCCAGAACCCCAAGGCAGCTGGTTCTATTCAGGCACTCGGGCAGACAAAGTATGGGGGGTGGAAAACTCCTCCCCCACATCCTGCCTCCCCAGACACTCTGGAGCCTAGGCTTGGACATCCAAGGATTCCCACCAAAGGCAAAAGACACACACAGGTCTCCCCCCTCCCAGAATGGTAGGGGGAGGGATGACAAAGAACAAGCATACTAGAAATGGTGAAAAAAGGGGGGGCAAGTTGGTACTTGGGTCCCCTTATTGTGCACTGCCGAGGCTATTGACATAGCCTGCGGTATAACAATTACACAATAGTTGGTATAACACATCCACTGCCATCAGCCATAACTAGGAGATTGTCTATGTGACTAAAAAGTCACAGGAGCAGAGAGAAGGGGGATACTAGGTATCTCTTTGGCACTCCACATAAGCTGGTGTGTGCCAATCTCTCAGACTATAATGTTTCAGGAGTGATACTAAGTATCTCTCTATCCTTAAGCACTGTAGTTACTTGAGGATATGAAAAAGAATCTCAAAGGAGGACCATAAGGGTCTCCAGCAACACTGCCGCCCATAACGAGCTGTGCGCTGCAATAGTAATATACAGATGCCTTTAAGAGCTATGGAGTAGGCAGGTTCCATGGTACAGGTAGAATACAAAGAACAGAGTTCCAAAAGACAGTGCACACAAGATTGAATGAGTGGAAAAAGGCTCCACTCATTCAGGATTTAAAGAAAAAGGTCCAGAAGTCAGCAAAAAGTGCTGGGGCTCTCACTAGGAGAGGGAATAAAGCATAAAACGGATAAATCTCCCTAACACCAGGCGCATGGCAAAGGGGTGACTTACCTGTATGTAACATTAATACATATACAACATCTGTAGTCATTACACTGTGCATAAACAATGCAAACATATAGGTGTACATTTAGCAAATGAAACTGTAAATACTACCCAAAGCAGCACAAATGCAATACACGTTAAAAACACAAATAAATAAAAAAGTTGTATTAAAAACAGACCAATATTGACACAGCATGTTACATTATTTTGACAATACAGCATTTTAGAGCAAAAAAAGAAATGTTGCAAAACAAAAACAGGGTGCGTTAAGTTTACCATGATATTTGATTTTAATGTAATAGTTTTTAATTAATTAATAAAGTGTATTATGTTGTTACCTTAACGTTATTATTTCTGATGTTTGTAGACTTTACGTGTTTGCTGGTTTAACCTTAACTCTTTTGAATTAGTTCCCAAAACATATGTAAATATATGTTTTCGGTGGTATATGCTTTTCTTGAGTTTTATCTGCTTAAGGCCTGATTACGAGTTTGGCGGCAGTGAAAACAGCCTGTTATTAAGTACTAGCAGTTGATTACCACTCCGTCAAACTCTGAAACTCTTACTGCCTGTTTTTGTGTGCAGGTAATTACTTAAACACGAAAGCAGTACTTGATGTAGGGACTCCAAAATGGAACATAACGGAAAGCACTGAATTATTTGGAATCATGAGGATATTTCCGGTCACCCAGTAATTACTGCATGTGATAACAGTTAATCAGCTAGGTGATATTGAGTAATTTACTGGGAAGACCTGAACACTCATCTGAGCTAGTGGGCCCAACCAATCTGATGCTCTACATCCAACGCCGTTTCAAGAACAGAGTCATCGTCGGGTCTGTATTTGGCCCACACTTGAATGGATTGCAGTATTGTATGGGCCCCTTCCTGCTTCATCACTGGAAACTTTGCCAACATCCTCAGCACTCTGCTGGCACCTTGAAAACCTGATGCTGCCACCATGATGAAGGGCTTGATGGAACTCACATCTACCCCTGGCTTTTTCTTCTGAAGGATCCTCCTGTGCTGCTGGATCTGAATTCAAGCCATCTTCACCCTGTCCTGTGATCTCTGTTTGAACCTGAACTACCCGTCACTGGCACCCTTGAACCCACTGCATGTGAGCTTTCCACTGCAAACCCTACAGTAGGGCTCATTGTCCCCATGGATTCCCTGTCCTGCAGTTTCTGTGGTGTTGCAAGTCAGAGTATGGGAATCGAGATACCTTATATCTCTTTGAGCATCCCATTGTCCATTTACTTCCATTGGGTTCAAAGCCCTTAAGTTAAAAATATCACCCTTATCGGGCCAAAGGTGGTGAAATCTGGGTCATGAGCCATCTCTTTGATCATCCAGGATCTAGGGTCTGGTAGTCTGCTGCCACCATAGCGGGACGGTCATTTTGAATATTTCTAAAGTGATTTTTATCAAGAACTTGCTGGGCAGAAACACCCGCTTGTAATGGGCTAAACTATCACAAAGCTAGGGTTGGACTTCCAAAGTGTTGCTGTTGTTGCAAAGGTATTTCAAGCCTACATAAGGCTTGTGAAACTATTCTTACTCACTTTTCCCTCCACCTTAGCCATTTACAGTGTAAATTGCCCGTTAATTATGTCGAATATAAAGTGGTAGGTAACCCATTAGGTGTTACCAAATGTAGGGGATATATGTCAAATAAGGATTTTACTTACCAGTAGTGTGCTAATTTTACTGATTGCCTGTGTCTAATAAATACTATATTTGCATTCTGACCTATATGGACCTCTGTTCCTTAACAGGTTATCTTCTTGTTAATTTATATTACAACAAGCCTCTGACCCCAAGCCTAACTGTCAAGCAGCGTTATAATTGAGAGTGTGGTCTAGAACTTAGGTTTATACTTGAAGTACACCTTTAAGTTGGCTTGTCAGAACCCCTCACAAGACTACGCTTTGAAAACTCCTCTTCACACTTACGCTTCAAGCAGAATAGGCCACTACCTTTGCTGTTACTTCCACAAATTGGTTACTTAAAAGGAAAGTTAACACCTCCTTATAGTTCCAGATCTGTAACTCTCTCAAAGTTCTTAAAAGAAAATGTTTCCTTAGGCGTAGACACAGTGGGCAGAAGTAAAGCAGCTGGCATATGGAATATATGCTCATCTGTCCACACCCACAGAGCTCATTACCCAGCTTTCTTCTGTTCCTTTAGAATATGCTGAAAAGCTGACAGTCCTTCTGGCTATTTACTGTGTGTAGATACCCATATCGCTGGTTAGTCTTGTCCTCCCTCTAAACCCTGCCACGTTTCTACTTTTCTCCTGCTTACTGAACCCTCCTTGTGGATCAGAGGACCTTTCCCACCATATCAGCCTATCTGGTGCCCACTGAAAAGCAACTTGGTACCTATCCTCATTCTGGTTGCTCTCCATTGCCTGCCGTATTTTCCATAGCCATTGCATTTTCAGCATACCCTCTACTCCGCACTGTAGTTGCTCTCTTTTCCTCTTCGACAACTAGACATCAAATACAGTGCCTTCCCTCTCCGCTTTCGATTCCCAAATCTGTTTGGAGGAGTACATACCTCCTTGAAGCTGGACGACACAGTTGTTAGGTTTTGAAGGATTAAGGACTTGGATGTCTGGCAGGTGTTGCAGCAAGTCAAGAGTATCCGAATAACCCATGTCTTGGCTGAGCTGATCCAGGTCTGTTCCATGTTCTTTCTTCAAAACCTCCTTTAACTTCCGGAGCTTCAGGCCAGTGGCAAAAGCACTGAGAGTGTGGACAAGTAGCTCCAACACCTTCTGGGGCCCTGCAAAGCAGAGGTGAGAGTTATAAAACGGGCTGAGCTTTTGCATTCCCATTTAATGTTCCCGTTCTACCAGCAATGAACCATTCCCAGTCACTAAACCCGTACAACGGGAAAGTTGGAAAAGGCCCATGTTAAAGAATGAGTAACCTGGAGGAGCAGGTGGCAGGTTCAGATGATTCAAATTCAGCAAAACATAAATAACATATTTGCCCCACCCACATCTCCCAAACAGGGAGAACCAACCTAAATGGCTATGCCTTGTACTTCCACATTTCTCCAAATGACTGTCAAACATTGATTTCACTCTGCAACATGTTAGGGAAGAACTCTATGGGACTTTGAAAGCTTATGCATTGTTCCACCTCTGCATAACAATTCCAGTTAGTACAATAAAAGATATTGAAACCTGCATTTTGTGCGATTTTGAAATTGAACGAACACTGCTTCAAACCTTTATTTCCACTGGAAAAGTAAGGACATGTGTGATACTGTGAATAAACACTGTTCCCACATGCCAGTGGAGGCATCAGTTGCACAATATCCCATATGCATAAGTTAATTTTTTAAGTTTTTTAGCATTAAGTCTTTAGCGCAAGTGAACACTAACAGTCTGAAATAGAAGAGCCTCATTACGAGTACAGCGGTGCAGAGGAAAACAGCTGTAAAGTAGCAGTAATGCAATTAGTGCCACTTTACCACTGCTTTACCGCTCAGCTGTACTATGAGTTCTGGGGTGAGGTGGAAGATTTACCTCCAGCAGAAAGCTGGAGGTAAATCTTCCATCTTCCAGACAAAACCCATCAGATGTACTCTGTGGTATTGCCACTGGAGATCAATCGGCTAAAAATCCCCATGGAGTACTAGAGACTCCAAAAATGGGGACTTACACCACCGGGCTGCTGCTTGTTACTCCTAAGTAAATCCACAGGATCAAGTGGTGGTAACAGTAAATGAGCCTCATCAGAAGCTTGGCGGTATGCCAGCGGTAAATCCGCCGGGATACCACCATCGTAAATAGCATTACCGCAACTCGGTCTGGCGCAATTAGCGCTGGATCCCAAGTTTCCACAAGGCTATAAGTCCCCATTTTTTAAACAGTCCTTAGGACTCTTTGGGACATGCTGCCCGCTATTACCGCGGGGCAATTTGTACTGCGGTAATAGCGCCACAAATGGGCTGAAACTCACCAGATTTACCTCCAGCTCAAAACTGGACGTAAAGCTGGGTGACTTTCTGCCCAACTCATAGTTGGGTGGAGCGGTAATGCAGCAGTAATAGCGTTACCGTTGCATTTTTACTGTTCTGCCCAATTTATGATGAGGATCAATGAGTGGATTTCCTACTGATTTAACACCAAACTCGTGATGAGGCCCCTTGTACCAACCCTATTTAGTAGACTATAATAATGGCAGCACGATAATATAACAGTATCATGCCAGTTTATAACAACCATTGACAAATGCAAAAGGTATGGCTTTTATTACAATACAAAAATAATGCATGTGTTGTGCACGAAGATGTGTTATGTGTTTTGCTTTTCAATGTGTGTATAACCTTGTTCTAAATATCAATGAGGTCTTTGTTTGGGGTAAAGGATTAACGGCTGACCCATTAAACATTAATACCTTCTTGTATCTTTGAAATGCAATGATTAGGTTTTGCAGGGCCCAACGGGTGGGTGTTTGACTGCTGCTGTTGCATGTTGTTTAGCATAGCCTCATCACTCATGTCTTCCATTTTCTGGTCCATGTCTGTGTCCAGATCCTCCGCCTCAAGTGCCTTGACCGTTGCTGCTTGAGTACTTGATGCAAGGCTGCACTGAGAGCTGGAAAGTGATCCTGGAACTTTCTGGAGACCTGCAATCAAATACAGACATTTTAATCAGAGTTGTCATTGATGCTTCACATTTACACTGAGCATTCGAGTAACAGAGGGAAGACTTGAAAATATCCATCCCCTTTCAGCCAGTTTGTCACCCCTTCTAGCTGTGGGAAACCTGCAGGTGTCTCTCTAGCTAGTACCCGGGGATCTGTCATCCAGGTGGCCAGGACACGGCCATTGCTATTGGATCCAGTTCCCCCTTTCCCGACACAAACACTTTTGCACAACACGGAAGACAATGGACTAACACCAGAGCCGTTTACCTCACATGTCCCAATACAAGGGTCAGGCAAAGTCAGGCAATTGACCAGAATCACACACACCAGATGGCCTATTCTTTTCCTCACAGGGATAAAAGGTGGAGCACAAGTGGAGCAAGGCAGACCGCACGACGTGAGAGCTAATTCTGCACAGCAGTTCAAGAGGAGGAGAAACCTGGCGCAGATGGAGAGGTTGACAAGGAGAGAAGCAACCGGGCCCTTTCCGACCAAGGCCTGTGAAACCTCTGCAGATGGAATCATAGGTCTGCAAACAATAGCCAGCGTGTGTTGAAGCAGATGTCTACAGTACATGAGACCCTCCTCTGCTGATAACAAAGCCGAGGAGAGACACGGGTCACTGAGGTACCAACCTTGACTCAAAGAAGTTGAAAGCCAAGTGGTTCATCACAGCCGGTGAGTCGAGGGAAGAGCCGATAAGAAACCAAACTCTATTGAACGATAAATAGCCAACGGCTAATTTGAACGTGTGAGAAGGTTAAAGCTACAATTGACAAAAGAGGGGGAAAGCCAGCAACAGAGGAGTCCGGCACCATGTGGGTGTTCACGCAGGAAATTCTGGGCGATTACCCGTTGGTAGAAACTACTGTATCCAGAAGCACTTGAGAAGAGGCGAAAGAAGGTCAAAGTGGTCATACGGGGGTCTTGTAAAATCCTCTGTACCGTTGAAAGTCTTTGACCGACAGGTGATTGCGAAGCTAAGGGAAATGACTCCTGCATGGTGAAAATTAATACATGAACAGTGTGTTGACAGGAATGAACCCAAAGGAGGGATGTCCACAGTGAATTGTTTGAAAAGACAGTAAGACTCGTGAATGCAAGAAATCCATTGTGAACCCAAAGGAGGGAGGCTAGCGTTTGAAAAGGAGTCTGACCTCGGAAGAGGGAGATCCAGGGGTGGAAAGTCACCACCCAAAGTTCATTGAGAAAGGAATTGTTCAATTGATTTGCTGAATACAATTTGTGGGGTCATCTGCACTCGGAAGAGGGGGACCCAGGGCTGAAGCCGTCACCCAAAGTATATGTGGAATAGAACTTTGTGTTTGTTTGTTGAATGCATCAGGCCCTCGAAGGCAAGAGACTTTTTATTGGAAAGAGACTTAACCATCAAAGTACCCGATAGCTAGTACGGAACTGGCGACTCATGCTGGGAAGGCTCGAGTGTGTGCTTTGCTCAGGAGATCCACCTTGTCCCATGCTCAAAACGTGGGCAAGTGAGACCCCTGGCAATCACATCCTGACTTTGTTAACACTTCTTTCTTTATTGAGAACATTACCCCACAAGTACTGCCTTTTTTTCATTTGATGGTTGACGCTTGCTCCCATCTTAGATTTAGGTTTAGGTTAGTTGTTTTTCCACCCTGCATTTGTAGTTCAATAAACACCCTTGAACTGTGATCACTTGTGTCTGTCTTTACTGTTGCCACCATGAGTTCCTTACATAACCCACAGGACATTTATTTAAGAAGAAAGGGCTTTTTACTAGCCTTGCTCAACTATGACTGATTTCAGTATGTCATAGCTGTTCTATTGGCATGGCATAGTGGTGCAACCAGCATTCAGTGAATTATTCTTGAGAAAAGACAAATCACTGTCAAGTGAAAGAACTTTAAATTTTCTCCCTGCTGGATTCAAAAGAACTTCAAGCCCTCCTCCCTACAATCACTGTCTTCTCCTCCATGTCAGTGATACTGCAGTGAACCATTCCCTTTATTCCATACGTCATGGGATATCTGTTCCATAGAATGTGCAGAACTGGAGAATTTTGCACAAGAGCTAAAGACAAATCAAAATGGGCTTAACGCCGAGCCCAGGACTTAGCAGAAAATCCAGTGGCTGCTTCAAACCCCAGAGACCTTAATTAATAGTCAATAAAAGAGTCTGTGATCAAAGCGCACACCCGAAGAGCCTGACACGTTTCCTTACCGTGGCGGGCATGTTGGCGTCTTCGGGATCGCCCATGCCATCATCAGCGGCTTGGCCCTCCTCCTCCTCCTCTGGGGGCCGCCATGTTGGTCACGCTGGGCATGCGCCGGCGTCAGCTTTCCGTGCATGCACAGTTCAGCTAGCGTTGTCTGTTGCCACGGATGAGCAGTACACCGGCGGATGCCTACCATTGGCCACAGCTGAGCATATTAGCAGTGCGAGCACGGTTTCCAGTGTGTCGCAACCTCTTTTGCTTGAGGGGAATCGCTGCTGAAACTAAACTCAGTTTTCTTTTGCCTTTTTGTTTGCAAAGGTGGACTTCCACAATACACATTCAACAGCAATGGACGGATACCACTTCCCCGATACTAACGTGGATGGATCATCAACAGCGCCAGAAATCAGTTAAACAGGAATCACAGGGAGCACATCTCGACAAATTGCAACGCCTGACTGATTCTACCGAAGCAGAGATGGTGGCCTTGTAGGGATTGAGAGACAAACTATTGGAATTTGGCACAGAGGTAGCAGCATTACAAGCTGAGAATGCCACATTATGAGGGGCATTATCTATGACAACTTCCACTGTTTGTACTGAGAGTGTAGTTGGTCACACCAGTGCTTTGAAGTATGGGGATCCTCAGAAGCTCACAGAGTTCTGTAACCACTGCACCATTCAGTTCATGCTTCGACCTTCTCACTTTTCCACCGACAAAGCCAAAATTGGCTACATCATCAGCCATCTTATTGGAAATGCATTGGCCTGGGTAATACCATATGGGTCATCCCAAAGCCCATTACTTGCCAACTTTGCCAGATTCTAGAAAGCCTTTTTGTATGTGTTTAAATCACCTAATCAAGCTGCTACTGCACAGAGTCAGCTGCTGGAACTCCGTCAAGGCACCCAAGATGTGGTTTCCTACGTCGGTCGATTTAAACAACTAGCCACAGAACATTATGGTCTGAAAACACTCAACTAACCTTATTTCGGATAGTTTGTATAATAAAGTTATGGGGTATTCAGGGAGAATCTCTCTGCGACAGCATTAGGTTCCACTAGACTCACTTTGTAATTGAGCTGTGTCACATTTACAGTGCCAAAGGAGAGTTCCCCATACTCCATATTGAATGGCATTGCTTGTATATGATACAGACATAAATGTGGGGAGGTGACTCTGAATTACATAACAACCGGCACGATAATGCCACTCGTGTAAGTTGCACTGTGACATGGGGAACTTGTGGCACACTACTATTGTAGTCATATAACTAGAGTGGGGAATATGTTCAATCATATGGACTCTGTTTTGATCTAAGTTAGACACGTGCAATTGGTACCAGATGCTTATTTTAACAGAGCAACGAGGGATTAACCCGGGACTGGTTAATTTGGCAAATTCAACTTTCTTGCATGAGGCAGATTCTTTACAGTATCGGGTGAGTAATGCATTGGCAGTGTGAATGGCGCATAGTAAAGCATGGCATTGCTAACAGATTTATTTAGGCAGACCAGGAAGGTTATCCGGTATATGTTAAAGGCTATAAAGCAATCGGTTCTAGGAACCAATATTAGTCACTTTCCCAATTTGTTAATCTTGATTATGGGTGGTAAAATGTATAACATCCTTGCATACATCAGGATGTTAATATGAACTTTAGCATCGCAGGAGATAAATAATATGGGACATATGACATTTGTTTATCGGTTTCAACAGAAACACATTTGTTATGATATTGTCACGATGTAATCTTTACAACATGACATGGAATTGTTAACTTTTTCTAAAATAATTTCCTTTTTGTTCTTATTTGTTTTTTATTGATCTTTTTTCAGCTCGTAATCCTACCCTACTCCAACCCCTTCATCTCTGTCTTGCATATACATATGTTTCTCTGTTGCAACATGTAATGATAGTAGATGTCTGGTTTTGAAAAAGGCCCCTAGACCAGAACACGTGTTAACCAATGGGCATATCTAACAGCAATGAATGAATATGTGGCGCACTCTATAAAGTGTCTTTTGACTTGAAAACCTATTTCGGAGAGGATTGCGGGATAACTATAAGGACGAGTTAATACACATACCTGAAGCTGTGTCCTTACAAGGCTTGATAGAGCCAAGTCATTAGGATCGACCATCGTCTGACAGAAAGCAAAACAGAACGCAGACGATCCGACCATTCCTATACCAGCACAAGGATCCAGGCGCCAAAGTCCATAGCAACGACCCAAGGTTAAAACAGCCGGAGAACCCATGCAGATTGGAGCTTTGCGTGGCCCCCTGACTGAAGCCGAGAGCCGACGTCAGAGGATTAACTGGCTTTGTATGTATTGTGTGAGATCCGGAAATTTTCTGAAGACATGTCCTGTACGACCTGCTAGAGCTCTGGAAAACTGAAAGGCCAACCTCAGGATGAGAAGCAGAGATTGGGCCTTATCAAATTGGAGAAAAGCCTTCCCGAGATGACTGGATCCCTGATGTCCCCGGCTCTTTCGTTCATCTTTTTGGTTTGTCTGACCTGGGGCACTAAACCTATGGAAACTGTACTGGCCACAGCATTATTGGATTGTGGTGCAACGGGCAACTACGTAGATAGGGATCTTACATACCACAGTCTTCTTCCATACCACAGGAAAAAAGAGAACAGAATGCCGAAGTACAGCTTATCGACAGATCACCATTGGCCTCCAGACTTATTGACCATCAGTCTGTGCCCTTACTGCTGGAGATCAACCAACATCATGAAAGATTGGCATTTAATATCATCAAATCACCTGTATACCCGATTATACTAGGGTTGCCTTGGCTCATGACTCATAATCCCAGCATCAATTGGACCACTCGTGTCATGATATTTGCATCAGACTACTGCACCACCCACTGTTGCACCTCTTCATGCGGTCATTCATTAGTAGAAATCGCAAAAACAATTTGTGGAACCGGTTTGAATCAAATGATTTCATGTCTTTCTTTGCCAGAAGTCTATCCGATTTAAATACATCTTTCGGGAGCCTGAGACTATTCCTCTACCCCCTATAGAGTCTTTTAATGCAAGATAAACCTGGTGCCAGACCATGTCTTGCCTAACGGACGTCTCTATTCTTTAACTGAGACAGAAAAGATTGAACTGAAGAAATATCTGTAAACTTGTCTCTCACATGAGTTGATAGCCTCTTCTAAGTCTCTTCTTGGTTCACCTCTGTTTTATGTCCCCAAAAAAGAGGGCACTCTTCGGCCCAGTATCGATTATCGCCTGCTCAATGATATAACCATTAAGGACCGATACTTGTTGCCCCTGATAACAGATATCATGGAATCGTTACGTGAGGCATGAATGAAAGACTGCCTTCAAAACACAGTTCTGGACATTATGAATATAAAGTGATGCCTTTTGGACTCAGCAATGCCCCAGCAGTCTTCCAGCAATTTCTGGATTCAGTGGTAGTCGATTTGATCGGCCGCTCAGTGTGGGTGTATCTGGATGATATCCTAATCTTCTCTGCGTCCTGAGGAACATGTCTCCCAGGTGTCTGATGTCCTATAGTGTTTGCGGCATAACCATCTCTTCGAAAAGTGTCAGTTTCACAAGACCACAATAGGACTCCTAGGGTATGCCGTTGGCGCTGAAGATATCCAGTTAGACCCCAGGAAAGTGCAAGCTATTCAATCATTGGCCTCGCCCCAGGACCTCAAGGCACTGCAACGGTGTGTGGGTTTTTCTAACTATTACAGGGGTTTTGTCTCGAACTTTGCCTTGAAAACACTTGAGTTGAACAAATTAATGAGTACGAAACAACTTTTCGTATGGAACCATAAAGCTGAACAGGCATTCCAAGATCTCAACTCAGCTTTTATTAGTGCCCCTATCCTGCAACATCCAGATAATACCAGACCTTGCATCGTGGAGGCTGATGCTTCAGAACCGGCTGTAGGCACCATACTCCTCCAATCTGACCCAATAACTCAGACAGAATTGCCAGTGGCCTTCTATTCCAGGAAACTAACACCTAGCAAACAAAATGACTTGATAATTGAGAAGGAACTGTTGGCCATCAAGGTGGCCTTTGCGGAATGGCGTCAACACCTCCTCGATGGTGGGTTCAAGGTGAAGGTTCACACAGATCATCGCAACCTTCAGTATTTCCGGACTTAGCAGTGCTCTAACGGGAGACAGGCAAGATGTGTGTCGTTCTTTCTACTGTATAGCTTTTTTGTGACCTACATTCCTGGGTCACTGAATAAGCAAGCAGATGCTCTGTCCCGCTCCTTCAATACCAACAGGGATGCTGAACTGCCCGGTTTCATCTCGTCTCCCATGTCGCATTTCTGGCTCCGATTCAACCTCTTCTTGACCAGGTTTTAAGAAAAACTGCCATAGATATCGAGGTTCCAAACCTGTTGGACAAACCCGGTTTGACAAACCTTTGAACAGCATGAAGAATGGCCTACTGTTCCACGATGATCAGCTTTATAACCCTAACGCAGATCTACGGAACATTGTTCTTTCTCAAATGCACGACTCAACCTTGGCTGGCCATAGAGGATTCCAACTCATTGGCCGACAGTTATGGTGTCCGGAATTACATGAACAATATGTGACATCTTGTTCTGTCTGTGCTCAAATCAATTCTGAAAATAAACGACCGGTAGGCCTTCTTTACCCTTTGGACATACCACCTTGACCCAGGCATACCATCACCACCAACTTCATAGTAGACCTGCCTCCATCAAACGGGTCAGCATGTATAATTGTGGTGGTGGACTGTTTCTCTAAAATGGCACATTTTGTGCCACTACCCGGTCTGGATGGCCGAGATCTTTTGCCATATTTTTCACCTGCGTGGACTACCTGACAAAATAATAACCGACAGATGGCCAAAATTTATTTTACGTTTCTCAACTTCCCTATGTCGCCTTATTGGCATCTCCACTGCATTCAGTTCTGGTTACCATCCTCAAACCAACAGGCAAACTAAAAGAACCAATCAGACATTAGAGCAATATCTGCGCTGCTACAAGGGAAATATTGTCAGGTTCTGCTTTCCTACCCTTTTGGGGGGGGTGTTGCGAGTGTGAGTAGTTTTTATATAAGGCAAGATGGGGTGCTCATCAGGCCTTATGATTGGATGGAAGGGACAAAAGGGCAGACAATGGGACTTTCATTCTGTCAGGCTGAGACCAATTGCCTTTGTCCGCGGAAGCTGCTGAACACTGACAGTCCGCCCAGAAAGTAGCGCACTGAACCGATTCACTAGAGCTGAGCGCGGTACTCTGCCGGGGAAAGGGGAAGTGGATAAAAAAGGAAAATACCAGATCTTCTCAGTTGACTTCTCAACTATCTGCAGGAGGGAAAGAAGTCAATTGAGAAGATCTGGCTTTTTCTTATTTTATCCACTTCCCCTTTCCCCGGCAGAATACCACGCTCAGCTGTAGTGAATAGGTTCAGTGTGCTACTTTCTTAATATAATTTAAGTCTGCCCGAGCTGTGATGAACCCCGAAGAGACTTCCATGGAGGCTTTGGGTGCCATGATAAAGGATTTAAGGCAGGAGTTAAGGATAGCCTATAAAGAAAATATGAATTTAAGTAGAAAGGTAGATGAGTTGAGTGATAAGGTCACCCAGATCCAGGAGGCAGTAGTTAGGCGGGAGGATGCCATATCTGAGGAATCAGGTTCTCCGTCAGAGTTGGATAGGGAGGGTTAGGAGAAAACACCCAGTGGAGGTTTAGGGGCAATGGGAGGCGTTAGGACCTTGGTGATTCCTGTACCTCTGGCGGCACTGGAGCACTATCACGGAGATTCTAAAAAGTTTCAGGTATTCCTAACACAATGTGAGTTACACTTCCTCAGTCGGCCTGAGATTTTCCCTACTGATGCTTCTAGAGTTACATTTATGTTATCCTATTTATCAGGAGAAGCTTCTTCTTGGGCAGGGTTGCTAGTGAGTCAGAAGAATGCAGTGTTGAGACATTTTCAACTTTTCTTGGAAGAGTTTCGGAAGATGTTCGTTAGAGGCAGGTCTCACTGGAGGTGGATGGGGAATTGTTAGAGCTACATCAGGGAAATAGAGAGTTGGTAACTTACATAACCCAATTTAGATCTTTGGTGTTGAAGAGTAAAGGGCTGGAGGAAAACAGAGCTTCTCTCTTTTATAGGGGGTTGTGGGAGGAGCTAAAGGATGCATTGTCTGGTATTTTAGAGTGACCTTCTTCCTTTGATGGCCTGATTGACTTGGCCATACAACTAGATTTTCGTCTAAATTAAAGGAGGGCAGAGCGCCGACGAAGTTAGGGAGATGGTAGGTTACCGGTAAGGGGGAACCGGCCTAAAGTGGAGGTTGAAAAATAGGGAGGTTAAGGTTAAGGGAAATGATCAGTTGTCCAGGGCAAGGGGTCCCCTAACCAAGGAGGAGAAGGCTAGAAGATGAGACAATGGGCCTCATTACACGGTAGGCAGTAAGGGTTTACCGGTACCGGTATTTTACCGGTACCGGTAAACCCTTACCGCCTTACTACGAGGTCCCTTTGCGGGTTGGAGAATTTAACGCCTGCTTTTTGCAGGCGTTAAAAACCAACTCGCAAAGGGACCAGGGAGCTAATTACGGTACCGCAATTTGCGGTGCCGTAATTAGCACCTTCCCCTTTCCCATTATGCCCTATGGGGCAAAAATTGGAATGGGGAAGGGCAATGGGGGAAGGGGGAATTACCGCCCCACCAACCTTGGAATAGGGCGGTAGTTCCCCTTTCCACCAAGGCGGTGCCGGTATTTTACCGGCATGGACCAAGGTGCTAATCGCACCTTGGTCCACCGCCGTCCGTGTAATGAGGCCCAATAACTTGTGTTTGTACCGTGGCAGAAGTGGCCATTTTTTGGGCAACTGTCCTTTCACTCCTAAGCGGTTCCCCACAGCTAAGGGTAAGGTACAACAGGTCGCCAACACCTTGCAGAACGCAGTCCTGCATATAACTGTGAATGTATCCTTGATTATAGATGCAGCAGTTATAGGAACAGTTCCAGTTGTGATTGATTCCGGGGTAATTTTATCGATTGGGGTTAGCTAAAACCTTAGGAATTCCTATTGCTTTGAAGGAGGTGGTGGAGCAGGTCAGAGCGGTTGATGGGACTTCTCTTTCTTTCGGTGCAATTACGCATGAGACAAGTTTGCTAGTTACGGAGGTATCGGAAGGCCATAGGGAGGAGATTTTCTTTGAATTAATTGATGCCCCATTATTGAAGATAATTTTGGGTATGCCCTGGCTCACCTATCCTAGGATAGATTGGAGCGGGCGTGTGTTGGAATTGCAGTCAAGTTTATTGAAGGTTTTTCCCATTTAGTCACTCCTATTACAAGACTTTTGAGAAACGGTCTACTTTTTGTTTGGAATGCTGATGCGGAGGAGGCTTTTGAGGCGTTAAAGAAAAGGTTTATCTCTAGCCCAATTCGGATTCATCCAGACCCATTGAGAGCTTTTTATGTGGAAGCAGATTCTTCGAATTTAGCTATGGGTACAATTCTTTCACAAAGACACGAAGTAACAGGACAGTGTTACGCTCACCTGGTTCCCACAGGGGCGTCGATCGGACCCGGACAGCTGCGGTCTCCACCAACGTGATGCGTAGTGAAGAGATGACAGTCTGGACTGGCCCGCCTAATCTTGTCTGCTGGACATGTAGAAGTATTCTCCTGCAAGTGGAGAAAGGGATTTAGCCACCCGTGGACTTTAGTGATGGCCCACCAACAGTTCTCGTTCTCCCCACTAATCACCTCCGATATCCCCTCTTGGTAAGCTCACCTTATGTTTTTAAATGATGAGCTCTCCATCCTGCATGGCATGCAGGGGCGCGTAGATACCAGTTACTTCACTGGGTTGAAGGTACTGGAGGAGTTCCAGAGGAATATTGACTCCAGTGTCTATAAAGTTCAAAGAGTTCAATATGTCCGATGTTCACTCTTGTTCCATTCCCTCGTTAGGTTGCAGCTGGGTCCAAAAGAATATTGCCTGGAGGCAGCTGATGGCGTTCAGGTAATAGTCTGTATTACCAAACACTGTTCGGTAAAAGTTGCATGAGTTTAACTTGTTTTTTTCTCTCCCTTTATAGGTGCGGCATAGGAAGATGCGGCGAATTAAAGGATAATACCTCCGGTGGTAAAGCAGGTAAGCCTATGGTGGCAAGAGATTGTCTTTGTCGGTTTTCTCGGCTCACCTTGTTATTCCTTTTGTTTTCCCCCCAGGTGCTGGGTTTCGACGAAGAAAATGATGGAGGTAGCGCCGAGTCGAAGGATGCGGTGGACTAGTGAGTATAATGCGGCGCTGCTGCTGGCGAAGCAACGCGTGCTGAAATAATGTCCTTTCCAGGCTCAGAGATGTGCTGGGTCCGGAATCAGGTAAGGAATCAAATAATGTCCGTGATCTAACCTCTTCTCCTTTCTTTTCCTTTTGTCTAGGAGCTCCGGATTCGAGGCGGGCGTGGCAGAAGACTGGATGCTGACTTGCAGACACGGTGAGCGTCACGCTGCTGGATGCAGAATAACGCAAAGCATGGGCTGCTGTTCGGGCGTGGTTTAAATAGCCTGCAAGGTTGTCCCAGATAAGAAGTTCCCCAGAGCCACACCCGAGTAAAAAATAGTCCCTATGATAAAATAGTCCCATCCAGGCCTCACGTTGGCTTGGACTCATTTGCAGCATGGTCTGCATAAGGTAAGTAAAGTCTATGAGCCTGGCGCCTATGGCGCCAGGACTGATTTCTATGATGAGCCTGGCGCCTAAGGCGCCAGGACTGAATCCAAACAGCCCCCAGCCGGGGCTGTTGGGGTTTTAATGAGTATCTGGATGCCTGCTCCCGGGGCTGATGGACTCGATCCGGATGCCCGGGGGTAGGCATCATGACAGACAGCTACATCCAGTGGCTTTTTTTTCAAAAAGGTTTTTCTCGATGGAGGAAAATTATACAAACTCTGATTGCGAACTCCTTGCAATCAAGTCAGTGTTTGAAGAGTGGCAGCATTTCCCAAAGGGAGCAAGGCACACTGTAACGGTGTTGACAGAACACCGAAATTTGTTATTTTTGAAATCAGCAAAGACTTTAACTACACAACAGCTCATATGGTCTTTGTTCTTAGCGGATTACGACTTTGTGGTGACGTTTAAACCTGAGAATTTGAATGGAAAAGTGGATGCATTGTCCCATCAATTTCCGGGGAGTGAATCCAGGGCAACCAGTGAACCCGTACCTTTAATTGTTGCTGAACGCTTTATTCTTGCAGGAACAAAGAAGGTGGATGGCATTCTGGAGGAGGTTCGCAAATGTATGTCCTTATCGCAGATGGAAGATTGGGCTTGGCAGGATCCGGCACGTAGTTTTAAGGAAGGTTTACCCTCCTTAGATAACAAACTTTATTTGCCAAAAGTGGATTTGCGAGAGAGAGTCCTGAAGGACTGTCATGACTCCGTTTTATGAGGGCATCCGGGTTTTCAGAAAACCTTGGAGTTGGTGAGAAGGAATTTCTGGTGGGACAAAATTCGGCAGGACACCTTAAATTTTGTGAAGACGTGTGGTCTGTGCGCAAGCGGAAAACCTGTGAGGAAGCCATGTGGGTTGTTGGAGCCTTTGCTTTTTCCGCCGCATCCCTGGCACACAATATCTGTGGACTTTATTACAGATCTTCCTGCAGATCAAAGCTGTTCATCAATGCTGGCGGTGGTCGATCTCTTTTCCAAGAAGGCGCATTACATTCCTATACAGGGAGTGGTTACCGCAGAATGCCTGGCTCATAATTTCTTGCAAGGTTTAGTCAGGTGGCATGGCTTGCCTACTCAGGATATTTCAAATAGAGGCTCTCAGTTTGTTTCTAAGTTTTGGAGTGCTTTCTGCAGAAGACTGGGTATGGAGGTTAGTTTGACCTCAGGATATCATCCAGAGACTAATGGACAGGTGGAAAGAGTTAATCAAGAGCTAGAGAAATATCTCAGATGTTATCTTCAATCAGAGGAAGGCTGGGTGGATTTAATCTGGTTGGCAGAATTTGCCTACAACAATTGTTGTAAGGTGTTAGGGAGAATTCCAATAAATGTGCTAATTTCCTTCACCTTAGAGACCCCCAGCAACTTTGCGGGATTTTGAGGACTTGATTTTATTTCCTGGAAAGAGTGTGAGCCTTTTTTCCCACTCTTTAATGTATTACAATGTGTGTTTTACTCTTGTGTTCTTTGATTATGGAGTTTTAAGATAACTCCACAGGCATCTTTTCATGTGTGTTACACAGCACCCTCAGTGCAGTAACACAGGGATGTCTTTTTAGACTTCCACAAGGTTTAAATACCATCTCTGGGATAAACTACTGTTTCCCAGAGAATGTAATGTGAAATTGACTTTACTAGTCTTTCCAAATTCCTAGACCCAGCACACACTATCTTACAATAGAGTGCTGGATGGGGTTACATAGTATCCCCTGTGTCTAGATACTCATGTAGCAGTCAAATGCTACCCTTTCCTATTGAAATGGCTGGTGGCAGTGGTTTTACAACAAGCTACCATGATTTTTCCCGACCGCGAACACTGGTAGCTAAAAATCGCGGGAGCCATGTTTTTCAAGATGGCGCCTTAAGCCCCTTTGTTTAAACAGATCCCGGTGTTCTTTTTTGCCGTTTCTTACTGGAAAGGTCCTTCTAGAGTTTGTCTCTGAGCGCCAAACCAGGTTTGGTCCCTTTGTATGTATGCCTTTGGCAGGCTTCAGGACTGAAGACCGCCTCTGGCGTCTGAGTGTCTGGGGTGGGCAGGAAGGGGGGGAGGTGTCCGAAAATCCTTGTGCTTAGTCTCCTAGGAGACCCAAATGCACTCTGGCGTGATTGGCTGGCTGACTGTCCGGCAAGGACAGCCACCCTGCTGGGTGAGTGACAGCTAGGCTGGAATGAAAGGGATAAAACTGTTTAAAAGGTGAGTCTCTTGGACTGGAAAGCAGAGTCGACCACTAGAACGAAAGAACCGAAGACAAGCTGGAAGAGGACAGCTGCTGCAACTCCTGGATTGTTGGTTTGCCCGGCGAAGCCCTGCTGCAGGTCAGAATTGCCAAGTTCATCTCGACAGAGAAGCCCTTTCAAGGACGACTTCTTCCTTTGAGTTGGTGGGACCAATCAACTGGTAAGCCACCGGGATACCATTCTTTGAGCTGGTCAGGTTTAACCAGGAAGAGCCTGGTTACAACTAATGCATGTGGGTCTGGTTTCTTTTCCATTTGGTGTGCATTTAATTTTCCATCACTCCTTTGTTTCACATCCATGATCTGCACCGGCCTGGTCTAGGGACACTGATTTTCTATGGTAGCACTCCATGCATGACGCCCTTAGTTTAACCCTAATATATATATATATATATATATATATATATATATATATATATATATATATATATATATTGGGGCGGTTCTAGCAGGACAGCAGCAGAATATTTTATGTCTGCAATTAAGCTTTGTGAAGTCATGTACTTGCACTTTCTTCCCGTCCTCCTTTATTTTCCTCTTTTCATTTAGCTTTAGTTTTAGATAGGGAACTGATGGTTCCATATATTTGTGTTTGTTTGTAGACAACTACCTATAATCTCCTGATGAAGACCTACTAAAACCAACGTTAACACGTCGAAACCGGTCGAGAGAAACCTTGGATAAGGCTACCCGTGAAGATTCTTTTTGGCCTATCCAAATTGCTGACCACCGTTTTTAAAATCTATGGTGGCCATGCATTATGTGTTGTTGCTGCTGACCACTTAAAAAACCTATTGTGGCCTTGCACTATGTGTTGTTTTGCACAAAAACTTTCTGTACAATAATCAAATTATGGATGAATTGTTACACTTGTTATATGTTTCTATCTTGTACTTATTGATGAGTTGTATGAGCAGTTTGAAGGATGTAGTATGGATGTAGATGAATGTATGAATTATTTAATAGGATGATTTTTATCAAATTTTGATGTTCTTTTAAAATATTCCTGCTATGTTAAATAAATAATTGTTTCAGTGCAGATTAATTTGTGATTAAATTCACAGAATAAAATGTATTAGGTACAATAAAATCCTTAAAACGCTTTTTTGCAAATTGTTTTCTCTGGATTTTCTTTCTGAGATGAACAATTAACCAGGGAGAGGGACACCAGCTTGTGTGCTTGAACTACAGCTAGTGGAACTGAAGTGACTCCATTTGGTCATCGTTTTCCGATGATCCCGTGCAGTGTAGGAGTCCCCCGACGTCCTCCCTGTTGTCCCCACGACTGAGGCTCAGGAACAGTGAGATCTGCAGGAACTGCCAGGAGCCAACGTCTTTAGCTGCATCTTTTGCTTCATATTAATGTACTGTGCCAACCCGATTGAGAGAACGCATCCCTCGCAGTGAAAGTTTGTGGAACTTTCCCAACTTGCAGGCTTAATCAACTTGTGACCCAACATATGATTCTTTTTCGTACAAACTACTTCTGAGAACCTTTGCAAAGACTTTATCGTTTACTACAAGAACTGATCTTTCCTATCCAAGACACTAGCCCATTGACTTTGGCCTAGGCCTATTGAACTGAATCGAGTCCTCTAGTGAACTGAAACTATTTGCACTGCCTAAGAAAGTATTTCTGATCTATTCCTATTAACTTGTGCCTTTTACTCCCATTGAAAGTAACTGAAATGCTATTTTGCTCCTACTTCAGGGGAGCCTAACTTACTCAGAAACATATTGGCTCAGTACTGAAGTGTGTTTATGTAAGTTGCCTCCTTCTAGTGAAAGTTTTCTAAATGATTGTCTAATAAATTAATTTGTGTTTTACCAAGAAATCTTTAGAGTAAGTGTCTACTTGAACCACTGTGATTGTCAGACCTCTTTGTAACATCCTTGTACTGCTCACATTCCCTCTTGAGATAAGCCTGGCTGCTCAGCTCGCTACCAAAAACTGTGTAGTACAGACTTATACAAAAGGTTGGTTTTGCTTCCACCTATAGCCCTAATTGTTTGTGGTGGTCCCAGAGGGTACTGCATGCAATTCTGCCTAACACTGGTGGCAAGTGGTGAGGATAAAGTATAGTTGTTACATTGAGAGTGCTGCTCTTACTTTTGTTCAAATAACCTTCACAAGGCTAAGCACCACTAGAAGAGCAATTGTTTTATAATGCCAAATATGGATAACTTCAAACAGGAAGCCCTGATCATACTAACAGTAGATCAACTGTACGATATGTGTTAAGTCAGGTCTCTATCTGTTAAAGGCAAGAAAAATGAATTGATTGAGAAATTGTTGAATCATCAAAGACTGGGAGGTAGACCTATAACCCCTACCTCATCAGCAAATGTGGATAGGATTGATGAGGATGATAATGATTCAGAGTCCAACTCTAATGTTATTGATGAGCTAGAAGAGTCACAGGAGTCTCAGGATGTGAGCCCCACTGCACCTCTACCTGCTTTAGGCCCTCAAGCTATAGCCACATGGACCCTAACAGGTCCAATACTGAGTCCAGAATTTGTCTCTCTTGAAAAAATGAGACTTGAGTTAGAGTTCAAAAGAAAGGAATAGTTTCTTACCTGTAACTCCATTTCTCCAGCATTGGTATCTTTCATGGATTCACATGCTTAGAATATTCCCCGTCGTCAGACTGGGACCCCTCGGTACACCTATATAACCTTTTCCTATAGGAAAACTTCCGACACTTTTGTGTCCTATCTACGTCCTTTTAGGACCTGTCTACGCATGCTCCGTAGGCCGTCCCAATTTAAGAGGCCCGCCCCCACGGCTCCCCTTCAGATTTCGGCCCCTCCAAAGTAGGAAGGGTTAAACTTATCAATCAAATACATTGCATTCCGGGGAGGTTGGCGGGCGCATGTGAATCCATGAAAGATACCAATGCTGGAGAAATGGAGTTACAGGTAAGAAACTATTCCCTTCTCCAGCATTGGATCTTACATGGATTCACATGCTTAGAATAGATTGTATAGCAGTAACACTTGAGACGGCGGTGAGAATGTAATGTAATATACCCTCACCATACTACACAATGCATATGTACAGTAGGAATAAGTTAACTCATATAACCTTACCCACATAAAGTATACTGTCATCAAAAAGGTAGAAAACAGATTCTCCACAGCGTGGAGCTTACCTTACTGAAACAGATGGCGCAGGACAGCTCTTCCCATCTGCACCTCGTCCGCATGCTGCCTGGCAAGGCAGTAGTGGCGGGTAAACGTGTGGGGCACTGACCATGCCGCAGCTTGGCATATGTCCGTCAGCGGAATTCCTGCCCATAAAGTTGTTGAGGAGGACATCGATCTTGTAGAATGGGCTCTAGGATGTCCTTGCAGTGGCCTTCCGGCCTTAGAGTGACAAAACACAATCGTCGATGAGACCCATCGAACCAATCCCTGTTTGGAGATTGCTTTTCCTCTCGTCGACGGACCATATGCGATGAACAGTTGTCGAGTAGACCTGAGTTCCTGTGTACGATGTAGGTAAAATTTCAGAGCCCTCTTAACGTCCAGGGTATGAAGAGCTTTTTCTGCTGCCGATGATGGTGTGGCGAAGAAAGTAGGGAGAATAATGAACGAGTGTTTGTGATACACTGTCGGAACTTTTGGGACGAACGTAGGATTAGTTGCCAGGACCACTTTGTCCTTAAAGAATCTTAGGTATGGCGGGTCTACGACCAGCGCTTGCAGTTCCGAGATTCTCCTAGCTGATGTGATAGCAATCAAGAATGCCAACTTCCACGAAATGAATTTTATGTCGGACGTGGCCATAGGCTCAAAAGGCGGTTTCATTAAACCTCCCAACACTGTGTTGAGACTCCAAGTTGGGGGGAAATGTTTTACCGGGGGAAAAACTCGAAATAAACCCCTCATGAAGTGTTTCACAGGTCTGTTGCTAAATAGAGGAGACGACTGCCTCTTCCTCGTGAACCTCGAGATGGCCGCCAGGTGCACCTTTATCGATGTGAAGGATAACCCCCTCTCCGCCAAGAGGAGCAGGTAAGGTAGAACTTGTTCCGGCGTCACCAACAACGGTTGTAGGCCTTTTTGTCCTCTACACCATTCACAGAACCTCCGCCACTTATAGGAGTAAGATTTGTTTGTAGAAGGGGCTCGAGCCGCCTGCAGAATTTTTTGACAATCCTCCGAAACGTCTAAAGCACCGAACTCAGAAAAGTCAGGAGCCATGCTGTAAGGTTGAGACTGTCCGGGTCGTGATGCCACACCGTGCCTTTGTCCCGGGATAGTAGGTTCGGGACTCTCGGAAACGCTATGGGATGTTCCAGCCACAGGTGAAGCAGGTCGGAGAACCACGGTTGCCTTGGCCAGTATGGTGTCACTAGAATTACCCGGCAATTGTATCTGCGTATCCACTGTATTGTCCTCCGTATGAGGGGGAACGGGGTAAAAGCATAAAGGAACATGTCCGTCCATGGGAAGGAGAATGCCTCCCCCATGGAACCCTCTTGAGGCCATCTGCTTGCGAATTGCTTGCATTTCTTGTTGTCTTTGGTCGCGAAGGCGTCCAGAGGGGGGTGACCCCATTTCTCGAACACTTTCATCAGGTGAATTGTGTCCATTTCCCACTCGTGTATCTGGGCCATGCTTCTGCTGAGGGAGTCTGCTTGGGAGTTCCTCTCTCCTGGGAGGTGGTGAGCCACGATGGAAATTTCGTGCTTTAATGCCCAATGCCATGTTTTCTGGGCTTCTATGGAAAGAGTTCTTGATCGCGTCCCTCCTTGTTTCCTCAGATAAAACATGGCCGTTGTATTGTCGGTCAGTACTCGTACTCGCGAACCCTTGATGTGTGGTAGGAATGCCTTCAAGGCCCATCGTACTGCTCTGAGCTCTAACACGTTTATGTGTAGGAGTGACTCCGTTGGAGACCAGCGACCTTGCGTTTGGAGAGCACCCATGTGAGCTCCCCATCCGGTTAGGGACGCATCCGTGACTATGGTTCGCTGAAACTCCGGCTCCTGTAGGGGTACACCGTTGTTCAGATTGTGGAAACTCTGCCACCACTGAAGGGTTCGAAGCAGCTTGTCGTCGTCGATGGTTATCTTGTCTGACCACGATCCTTGAGCCTGCGTCCATCGGTCCGCGAGGAATTCCTGGACTGGCCTCATGAATAGGCGACAGTTTTCCACCAGTTGGATGCAGGATGCCATGGCCCCTAGGACCGAAACGTATTTTCTCACTGAGAGCCTGGTGTTTCGCCGTAGTCGGCTCGCTTGCTGATTGAGTCTTGAGGTTCTGTCGAGAGAAGGTTTCACTAGCCCTAACTGGGTCTCGAACTGTGCCCCCAGGAATACCAGCGTTCTCGATGGCCGCAGAGAGGATTTTTCGAAGTTTATGGCGAATCCCAGCTGTTGTAGAAGCTGCATGGTGGCTTGTAAACTTGTGTTGGTCGACGCTGGGGAGGATCCCCTTAACTGGCAGTCGTCGAGGTATGGGTATACATGGTGGCCTTGCTTCCTTAGCCAGGCCGCTAATGGAGCCAGGCATTTCGTGAACGTCTGGGGGAGGTCTTGAGCCCAAAGGGAAGAACCGTGAACTGGTAGTGAGTCCGCCCTATTACAAATCTCAGGAATTTCCTGTGTTTCCGACACATTGGAATATGGAAGTACACGTCCTGTAAATCCAGGGACGCTAGAAAATCCCCCTCTTGAACGGCGCGGATCACTTCCTGCAGAGTGAGCATCTTGAATTTTAGGCTCTTTAAAGACTTGTTGAGATTGCGTAAGTCTAAAATGGGATGCCGTTTGGCTTTTTTACGACGAAATATCTTGAGTAGACTCCTTGACCTCTCTGTGATGTTGGAACTAATTCGATCACGCCCTTTGCTAACATGAGTGTTACCTCTTGTTGCAGTATCTTCAGATGGGAATGAGCGGTGAACGCAGGTGGAATGTGCGGAGGGCTGTGTTTGAATTGTAGAGAGTGTCCGTTTCTTATAGTGTCCAGCACCCATTGATCCGTCGTTATTCGTTCCCATTCGTCGACATATGCCGACACTCTTCCCCCCAGAACGGTGTGTTGTATGTCACTGCTGATCTTTATTTTGCTTGTCTCTCGACGACGACGGATATGATGGTCTTTTCCTGGAAGTCTGGAAGTTCCGGCGTCGGTTTGCCGTTTGGGAAGCACGTCTGTATCCCTGGGAGGGGTAAGCCGATCTGCCAAAGGATCTGTCTCCAGGCGCAGAGAATCTTGAATTACCTGAAGCCCCTCTAAAGGGACGAAAATACTTGTAGATTCGGCCACTCTGGAGGGCACCCAATGAACGTGCCGTATCCAAGTCCTCTTTCATTCCCTTTAGGGCTTCGTCCACCTTCTCACCGAAAAGAAGGTCTCCCTCAAAGGGCATATCTAAAACTTTCTATTGTACCTCTGGCCTGAAGTAGGTACACTTAAGCCATGACTGTCTTGACTTGCTTGAAGCCTGACTCAGCGAGGCCCACCGCGATGTTTATTGCGTGATTTGAGGCTTCCTCACCCTCTCGGACAAGTAACATCGCTGCCATCCTATGCTCTTCTGGAAGATGATCAAGCAACGGAGATAGCCTGTGCCACATCTCCCTATCGTATCTGGCTACAATCGCCAGAGTAGCCAGATACGATAGGCCTTTTGAGTTTGCGGCCTTTACTGTGGTTGTTCCCACGGATAGCACTTTTTTGCCAAAGGCATCCTGGCATCTCGCTTCGTTTTCAGGCGGAGTCATGCACTTGTGCTGGGCCTTCGCCTTCCTCGCCGCCGACACTACCGAGTCTGGCGTTGGTTGGGAGGATAAACACTTGGGGGTAGACTCTGGAGCCTTAAACTTTTTCTCGAGGCGTCCTTTCACTGCCGGCTCTGAAAAAGGGTGACGCATTGTCTGCAAACCCTCCTTCCACACGTGGTCTAGTATTGGTATTGAGAACACATACCTCCTTCTCTTACCCATGTGGTCGAACAAAAAACAGTCCTTTTTCTGTTCTTCCTGGGACAAACCAAATTCTTTGCATGCCTTCTCCATCATAGAATGGAATAACGCAATGTCGTCCGGAGGGGACGGGTGAGCTGGGCTTCTAGAGGTTTCCAACTCCACCTCTGACTCCCAGGTTGGATCCCTGGAGGGGGATGATGAGATATCTGACATGGCTCCCCTGTCGGACTCCGAATCTGGCAGCTCACCTTCCTCTTGTGCCAGTGCTGAGATTGACGTGCGTAGGTGCGTCGGTGGACGGGACGGGCCCGGCTCGTCGACGGGTGACTGTGGCAGGTTTGCCTGAGGTAGTCTCTGGTCCAACGACTGTAGCAAGGACTGAAGCGTGGACAGAATTTCCAACAACAAAACAGATTGAGGATTGAGAAGAGGGGCAGATACCGCTATACCGGATCCCCTCGTCGACGACCTGTCAGCCACTCGTAGCCCTAGGTCTGCTGGGCCAGCTATTCTCTCGTTCTCGTCCTCCGAGGACAGCGACACAGCCTGTTCTTGCAGTAAAGTATCCGGGGGGATCGGATCAAAAACTTCAGGCCTCCAGGCCTCCTGTAGAACCCCCGTCGACGAGGCCATCGTCTCCGCCGTTGTCGGTGGGACGGTGGATGCCACCTGCGTAAGTGGCAGGGTGGAGGCCGATGAATGGACCGCCGTCGACGACGGTGACTTAGCAGGTGGTTTAGGCGGTCCCGCCTTTTCCACACTTGGCCTGCTTTTACTCGACTCTCGACTCGTGGTCGATCTATGATGATAGCCCGAGGAGGATTTCCTTTCCTTTTCATGCTTTTTTGATGAAGATGATTTCTTTGACGAGGAGTCTCTAGCTGAGTGACTCCCAGATGACTCTTTTTCCGTCGGTCGAGATTCCTTCGCCGGTGGTTCCGACGAGGTAGCGCGGCGTGATGTTTTCGCCGATTGTGTGGAGCCTACCTCCGAAGGGGGGGTATGCCCCCGCTCCATCATTCAGCCATGCCACCAGTCGTCGACTCCGGTCTTTGAGGGTTTTTTGAGAAAACCCTTTGCATATGTCGCAGTTATCCGCCGAATGATGAGGGTGGAGGCAATATATACAATCCATATGTCCATCCCCCTCGTAAACTTTTTTCAAGCCGCACGTCGCGCATGGACGGAACAGCGCTTTTCCTGACATGGAGGACATTTTCTCTAACTCAAACTCCAGGAGTACAACCTTGTACAAAATAGTAAAACAACACAAGGAGATCCCACTACTTTGGAGACGGTTGAAATCTGAAGGGGAGCCGCAGGGGCAGGCCTCTTATACTGGGACGGCCTACGGAGCATGCGTAGGCGGGTCCTAAAAGGACGTAGATAGGACACAAAAGTGTCGGAAGTTTTCCTATAGGAAAAGGCTATATAGGTGTACCGAGGGGTCCCAGTCTGACGACTGGGAATATTCTAAGCATGTGAATCCATGAAAGATACCAATGCTGGAGAAATGGAGTTACAGGTAAGAAACTATTCCCTTCTTTTGAACTCTAACTCAAGTCTCATTTTTTCAAGAGAGACAAATTCTGGACTCAGTATCGGACCTGGTAGGGTCCATGTGGCTATAGCTTGAGGGCCTAAAGCAGGTAGAGGTGAAGTGGGGCTCACATCCTGAGACTCCTGTGACTCTTCTAGCTCATCAATAACATTAGAGTTGGACTCTGAATCATTATCATCCTCATCAATCCTATCCACATTTGCTGATGAGGTAGGGGTTATAGGTCTACCTCCCAGTCTTTGATGATTCAACAATTTCTCAATCAATTCATTTGTCTTGCCTTTAACAGATAGAGACCTGACTTAACACATATCTTACAGTTAATCTACTGTTAGAATGATCAGGGCTTCCTGTTTGAAGTTATCCATATTTGGCATAAACATCAAGAAATCAGACTCTGAGAAATGGAAATGCATCATGCTCTTGAAATGAGTAAACTGTCTCTTGAAAATGGTTCTCTCCCAGAGTCTTCTATGTCTTCCAGTCCTAAGAGACCTCGCATGCCTAAAGAAGCTGTGAGTATGTATGAGGTGAGACTTGATATTTTGGATTGGTTGGTTGCTTTTGAGTATAACTATGGGATTCAGTGTTGTTTCACAGGGAATCAGATGATTCCTTGGCTTTTGTCTAGGCTCCCCCAGGTTGCAACTGATGCTGTAATGGAGATGGGGGAACTTGAAAGATTGGAGTATGAATATGTGAAACTAGCTTTGATAGCTAGATTTGGGAAAGCTCCTCCCAGTACCTTAAGAGGTTTAGGACCCTCATAAAGCTTGATGGTACCCCTTGGGCTACCTGGTGTGTGAATGTTTGAAGAACGTAGATGGTTGGGTAAGGGGTTACAGAGTTAACACTTGTGAAGGAATGAGAAATCTATTTTTGTTAGAATCTATTTTTGATGCCTGCTCTCCTGACCTTAGACAGCACTTGGCTGACTCTAAGGAAATTGACCCAAAGAAGTTAGCAAAGGCTACTGACTTGTGGCTTGCCAACAGGGCTACTCACAATGATTCTGGGGCAACTCAGAAGAAGGATGAGGGGAAGCAGCAAAAGAAAGATGGCAAAGAGAATTCTAATACCTCCAATCCAAAAGAGAGCCCCAAACAGAAAAAGGGTAAGCCACAAGAGAAACCAAATCAGGCTAGTGAAACCTGTGGTGCCAGACCAGATGGAGGTCAGCAGAAATCCCCATTTGTCAAAACATTTGGAAAATGTTATGCTTGTGGGTCTACTGACCATATGAAAGGGGATCCCAGGTTCAAGGGTAACCCTTCAGGGGTCCGCACTGTCTCCTTAGCCTTTTCCCCAGAGGGAGAAGTACAAATGGCAAGCAAGTGGTACCTTTCAATTACTGGCTGAAGACCCCATTGGAGTCTCTGCCAGTGTTTCTTTAGTGTCCCTGGGTCTGTGGGAACAGCAGAATTTAGATATCTATAATTCAATTCCAGATAACACAAAAGAATACTTAAAGGCCAGTGTACTTGTAAATGGTCAGGAGACCCCTGTCATTAGGGACACTGGGGCCAGCATTACAGTGGTGGATGAATCTTTTTTCAAATCTGAGGATGTTGCTAAGACACTAAGCTTGCTGAAGGCCCTGTCCAAATGCTCCCTAGACTACCAGCTCTCATCCAGTGCAACAACATGTCTGTCAATATACCTGACAGTATTCAAAATGCGGTGCCTGGGAGAGGCTAGTTAGGGAATGACTTAAAAACTCTTGGAGATGTATCAAGCACCCCCATGCCTCCCAGTAAAACGAAACAAGAACAGACAAAGAAGGCCAGAGAGAGTACATTAACTGACTCTCTAGCTGATGTTACAGAGGAATCTATAACACCCAGTCCACTGGAATTACTAACTGCCTTTTTAAAGAAGAATGAGACAAAGGGGAAACCCAAAGTCTCATTGAAAAAGCCAAAAAGCACTCTTGTACTACCAACAAGGACATCCCCGAGAGGACTGTCCGATGTCACACCTTTGGCTGCTCCACCAGCTGAGGCTGAGATTGAGGAACAACCAGGAAAGGTTGAATTCGTTGCTGAGGATGCAGAGCTTGAAGAAGACCTTACCCCTGTTGGAGATCTGGATCCAAAAGACCATCCTGAGCTGCAGTCTTTACTGGCAGAAGGTGGTCCCTGTAGTGCAGACTTCAGCAGAGGTCAAAGAGAGTTCACTACTCTTGAAGGTCTTCGCGAACAGGCAGCTTCGCAGCTGGACAGGCAAGAGCCAGGGCAGCATAGGTTGTACTGGGAAGATGGCCTCTTCTACAGTGAACCAACAGAGTCTATCCCAGGGGACTACAGAAGACTTGTAGTGCCTCCAGAGACAAGACACCAGTTCCTACAGTTAGCCCACGAGATTCCATTGGCTGGTCACTTGAGTTTCAAGAAGACCAAGGAAATGCTTTCCCTATAGTTCTACTGGCATAAATTGGGGTCTGATGTAGATAAATTCTGTAGGAGCTGTCATACTTGTCAGAGCTCTGGCAAGAGTGGAGCCAAGAATGTGGCACCTTTGGTGCTGCTCCCAGTGGTGGGAGTCCCTTTTCAGAGGGCAGGAATCGACATTGTTGGTCCCCTAGACCCTCCAACCTCTTCAGGCAATCGATTTATATTGGTTGTAGTAGACCCTGCTACTAGGTATCCTGAAGCTATACCTATGAGGACTGTTACAGCTCAGGCTGTTGCTAAGGACCTACTTGGTATTTTTATCAGGGTAGGTTTTCCTAAGGAAGTCATCCTCTGACAGGGGATCACATTTTATGTCCCATTACATGCAGGCCATGTGGAAAAACTGTGGAGTGACTTACAAGTTCTCAACTGCCTACCATCCCCAGACAAATGGGTTGCTATAGAAGTTTACCCGTACTATGAAGAGCATGATAGGTGCTTTAGAAGAACCTCTTAGAAGAAAGTGGGACCTTCTACTGCCATGCCTTCTATTTGCTTATAGAGATGTCCCTCCGGAGGGAGTTGGATTTAGTCAATTTGAGCTTCTCTATGGTCATCCAGTTAGAGGCCCATTGGCCCTAATTATGGAGGGGTTGGAGAGTGCTCCTTCTCCCAAGCCACTGAGAGTCACTGATTATGTCTTTGGTCTCCGGAGGAGAATGACACACATGATGACAGAAGCATCTGATAACTTAAAAGCAGGTCAGGTTCTGGTGAAGCATTGGCATGACCAGAAAGCAAACATGGTTGAGTTCACTCAAGACCAGCAAGTTTTAGTTATGGTACCTACAAGGCAGAGGGCCTTACAGGACAAATGGATTGGACACTTCAAGGTTGTGGGAAAACTTGGAGAGGTCAATTATCTGGTGGACTTAGGCAATCCTAAGGAGGCCCCCAGGGTCTTTCACACCAACCGTCTAAAAGCGTATAAAACCAGACCAGAAGTGGGAGCTTTGCTTCTAGCTTCAGCTCAAGAGGAGGAAGAGAGTGAACCTCTACCTGATCTCCTCAGGCGACAACCTTTAGATGAGAAAATAGAAGGAGTTAATCTCTCTTCTAATCTGACACTGGAACAACAGGAGGAGTGCAAGTTTCTGTTGAATCAGTTTGCCTCCCTGTTTTCACTATCACCAGGCTTGACCCCTTGGGACCAGCATAATATTCTCACTTGCGACTGTTTACCTGTTAAAAACAGAGGTTACATGATGTAAGACCATGTAAGAACCCACATAAAGGAAGAGGTCAACAAAATGCTTGATCACGGGGTAATATATCCCTCTACCGGTCCATGGTCTAGTCCAGTTGTACTAGTACCAAAGGCAGGTTCCAAGGAGTTGAGATTCTGTGTGGACTATAGAGCTCTAAATGCAGTCACTAAGACTGATGCCCATCCTTTACCTAGGACCTATGAGCTGGTGGGCAAACTGTCTCTCCCCTTCTCACCTGTTTTTCTTGTTTGCTTCTGACCTTCTTTGGTGACTTCTTTCGCACGGTCCGGGATTTATATAAGCCTGTGTGCTGGTCATCGGATTCCAGCGTGAGAAAGATGTTTCAACTCCAGGATACGTTCAGAAGTCCAGGACGGAACCAGGAAGGAATAGTGTCCGGGCTCGGAGCCACGGAACTCTGTGACTCGAGCGCGGGTGAAAATCCAGGAAGTTCGGAGGTAAGTTAGAGGGAAGAAAGGAAGAAGGAGGATTCAAGGAACTGGGAAACAGGAGTGAGGAAAAAGCCCTGAGCGAACTCCGGCAACACACGTCCAACTACAGCGAGCGGTAGCATTGAGACGCGGAGCGCCGCGGGGGCGTGTCTGTTTAGTAGTGTGCAAAGGGTGGAGCGCAAAGACTGGCAGGCTGCGTTCCATATCAGGCGGCCATGTTGGGAGGATTACTGCATTCAGTCCTCTATGGGTCAGGGACCACGAAGTCCAGAATGGATGCAGGCGACGGTTCATGACAGTATGCCTCCTCTGAAGCCCAGCTCCTCCGGGTTTGCTTGGATGGATAAAATGGTATCTTCGAATCAGCCTGGGGGCATTCATGTTTGACATGGGTTCCCAGGTGCGTTCACTAGGAGGATACCCTTTCCATTTGACCAAATATTGTAGTTGACTGCATCGGTACCTAGAGTCACAAATTCTGGAGACCTTGTATTCGAGTTGGTCATTGACAATCACTGGGGTAGATCTTGGAGCAATTCGAGAGGGCTGAACATATGGTTTCAACAGAGAAGTGTGGAAGACTGGATGGATCCTCTTCCATGATTCTGGTAGTCGGAGTCGAAAGGCCACTGGCTTGACGATTTCTTATATAGAAAAGGGTCCGTAAAACCTGGGAGCCAATTTATTTGGCCGTAGGTGACGTGGTAGGAGTTTTGAGGATAACCAGACCTTATCGCCTATTGAATAGGAAGGTCCGGGTCTTCTTTTGGAGTCGGCATAATGTTTAACATCTCTTCAAGCCTTTTCTAGGTGTTCTTTAGCTTCCTTGTGCACATTGATTAATGTCTCAATCCAGGAATCAACTGCGGGAACTGGGGTAGGGTGAGGAAGAATTGACGGCAGTACTGAAGGTTGAAATCCTTGACTACAGAAGAAAGGACTAGTCTTGATAGCTGAATGATCCGAATTGTTGTATGCAAACTCGGCCACAGGTATTAGGAGTGACCAATCATCCTGGACCTTGGTGGCGAAGCAATGAAGACATTGCTCTAGGGTTTGGTTTACTCGTTCAGTAACGCCATGGGTCTGTGGGTGATAACCCGAAGACAAGGCACGTTAGATTCCCAGTATACGGCATAACTGTTTCCAGAACTGGGATATGTACTGGGGTCCTCGGTCAGAAATAATCTTGGAAGGTAGTCCATGAAGCCGGAATATGTGTTCTAGGAAAATTCCAGCAAGTTCGAATGAGGATGGTAGCTTGTTTAAAGGTATAAAATTAGCCATATGTGTGAACAAATCAATGGTAACCATTATGGTTGTGTAGCCTCTGGAAGACGGTAGTTCCACGATGAAATCCGTGGCGATGATTTCCCAGGGTCTCGTTGGTATTGCCGGTTGGAGCAGGAGACCTGCTGGTCTTTTATTGTTATGTTTGTTCTGGTTGCTGACTGCACAAGTCTGGACGTGGATCTTGATATCGTCCTTCATCCTTGGCCACCAAAACTGTCTTTGTATTAGATGAAGGGTGTTGGTGATGCCACAGTGTCCTGAATGGAAGGTATCATGACATAAGCTTGTGATCTTTTGTCTCAATCCAGGAGTAGGGATAACCAATCGATTATCCTTGAATAGATATCCGTCTTTTGTTTTGAGTTTCCATCGGTTGTTTCTCCTAAACTCCTTCCAAGGTTCCGAGGACTGAGTTTGGATTCGGATATCCTCCAGGAGAATTGCTTGAGCAACAAATATAGTGTTGGGAAACATCTTAGGAAAGGTCCGGTCTTCAAGGGTTTCAAAATCAGGACGTCTGGACAAGGCATCGGCTATAATGTTATGTGTTCCAGAGAAATGGTGGATTTGAAATTGGCATTGTGCAAAAAAGCAAGCCCAACGGGCTTGACAACTGTTTCTGCATTCTAGGGATTGTAGGACTTGAAGGTTCCGATGGTCCGTGAGGACTTGTACTGGATGTTTGGCTCCTAGAAGGAGATGACGCCAATCAGTGAAGGCCTGACGGATGGCTAACAATTCCTTCTCCAAGATGGAATAATGAGTTTCACTGGGAGTCAAGGTGCGGGAAAGATAGGCGATGGTGTGTTCTAACTTGTCAGCAAGTTCTTGTTTCAGGACTCCCCCAATGGCGTAGTTGGAGGCATCAGTTTTAACAATGAAGGGTCGGTCAGTGTCGGGTTGAGCAAGGATGGGAGCTTGTGTGAACTCCGACTTCAACCGTTGAAATGCTGAATTGTGGGCTGAGGTCCACTGAAAAGGAGTGTCTTTCTTTAGTAATGTAACTATAGGATGCACTAGCTCAGAAAAAGTTGGAATTAATTTTCTGTAGAAGTTAGCAAGCCCCAGAAAGGATTGAATTTGCTTTACAGGAGTGGGAACAGGCCAAGAAAGAATGGAATCCACCTTTGAAGAGTCCATTCCGATCCCCTTTTGGCTAAGAACGAATCTGAGGTAGTGAACAGTAGATACATGGAAAAGGCACTTCTCGGGTTTGGCCAGGAGTTTGTGTTCACGTAGACGTTGTAAGACTGCCCTTACGTGCTTTTCATGTTTTGTATGGTCCTTGGAGTAGATTAGTATGTCGTCTAGATATACAATGACGAAGAGGAACAGCATGTTAGAAAATACCTGATCCATAAAACGTTGGAAGACTGCTGGGGCATTAGCAAGTCCAAAGGGCATAACCAGGTATTCAAAATGGCCGAAGGGTGTTCTAAAGGCTGTTTTCCATTTGTCACCCTCCTTTATACGAATAAGATGGTAGGCGCCCCTGAGATCTAATTTTGTGAAGATGACTGCACCCCTGACTACTTCCAGGATGTCCGAGAAGAGAGGCAATGGATAACGGTCCTTGAGAGTGCATTGGTTAAGGCCGCGGTAATCCAGACATGGCCTAAGCTCCTTGGAATCCTTCTTGGGAACAAAAAACAGAGAAGCCCCCACCGGGGATTTGGATGGGCAAATAGTTCCATTTTCCAAATTGGTATCCA
The DNA here is from genome assembly GCF_040938575.1 of Ambystoma mexicanum. Classification (NCBI taxonomy): domain Eukaryota; kingdom Metazoa; phylum Chordata; class Amphibia; order Caudata; family Ambystomatidae; genus Ambystoma; species Ambystoma mexicanum. Next base: position 218,659,228 of record NC_090922.1, read on the forward strand.
GGTATTCCCAGAGGGCCCTTTTCTCAGGTTCTGACAAAATAAACATTCTTCCGAAAGGAATAACTGCCGAAGATTCAGTGTCGATGGCACAATCCTCAGGTCTGTGGGGTGGTAAGGCTTGAACAATGGCTGTGAAGAACACATCTGTGTAAGCCCTGGTAGGCTCTGGGAATCTGAATGGCGTTAGAGACGGTGACTGGTACTTGCAGAGTTTCTTGGAAGTCATCGGGGGGCTTTGGTAAGGTGCTTAGGGACAAACAGTGGGACATTCAATGTTCCGAACCAAGAAACAAAGAGCCTGCTGCCCAATTGATGTAGGGGTTGTGCCTCTGTAACTAGGGCACGCCTAGAACCATAGGATGGTGGGCAGATCTTATAATATCAAATTTAATCCTCTCTTGGTGGTGGTTAATGGAAAGAAGAAGCTCCTTGGTTTGAAGGGTTATGGGTCCTGAAGACAGGGGTCTCCCATCGATAGCTTCAACAGGCTGCATAGTCTCTCGTGTTTCATATGGAATGTGATGAGTAGTGACCCAATCATGATCTATGAATATGCCCATGGCTCCACAATCCACTAATGCCATGATGGGGTAGGATTCTTTCTTGGAAGGCGATAGGAATGCCTGTAGAATCATAAGGCTGTTTTGTCCAGGAGAGTTCAAGGAAGGAATTGATGTGGAGTAGACACCACTCTCCCGAAACTGTGCCCCATCTAGGATCGGGAGCTGGCGTTTCCCGAACGCTGTGGGGGAGCGATAGGGCACTCTCTCACAAGATGTTTATCGGAGGCGCAATACATGCAGAGACCAGTGTGAATATGGCGCATCCTTTCTTGTGGGGTAATGGGTCCACGGAAGGCCCCCAGTTGCATGGGTTCTGGATCTGAGGTCGGAGAGACTGCGGGCTCTGGACTGGAAGGACGGTCTATGGCAGTTTTTTGGAATGAAGATTTAGACTTCTTTGTCTCTGCCCTTCTTTCCTGGATTGGAAAGTCGATTTGCAGGGAAAGGTCCAAAAGGGCCTGGAAGGAATTTTGGCAAGCTACCCTGGCTAACTCGTCCTTTATTTCTTCATTCAGGCCTCTTCGAAAGAGGGTGAAGCTGGCCTCTTGGGACCAATCAGCTTCCTTCATAAGTTGTTTGAAACGAGTCACATAGGTAAGCACATCCTGGAATCCTTGTCGAAAGTCAAGTAAACATTCTTGGGCGCTATAAACCTGATCAGGGCGGTCAAACATGGCTTTTAGGGCTTCCACAAACCCATTGTCGTCATCCAGGAGGGTGTCGCCCGAATTGACTAGGGGGGGGGGGTTTATTTATTTATTTATTTAATATTTATATTGCTCCGGTAGCTCGCAAGCCTCGGGGCGCAGAAACAAGGACACGAGAACGGACGGAACAGATAGTGATTAGACAGAGCAGACGGGACAGTCACATAGAATTAAGCTAACTGAGGTATATGCCGTGATGGCCGTTTATTTGAAGATGTGGGTTTTTACCTGTTTGCGAAAACGCGAGTAGTTGGTTTCCTGTCTAAGGTGGTCTGGTAGGTTGTTCCAAAGGTTGGCTGCAAGGGTTGGAAAGGCTCTACCTAAGCCACTTTTGAATTTGTGAGGTGACGTAGCAATTTTAACAAGTTGGGTTGCCCAGGTCAAGGCGTTACCAGTGAGGTATGATATCATAAACCCCACCTTTGCTCTAGGGGTGGAAAAGTAGTAGGGCTTGAAGGTGAAATGTACCAAACATCAATCAAAGAAGGCACGAAGGGTCTTTGGAGAACCATCATATTTGCCCACTACTCCACCCAACAACACACTTTCCTTAGTAGCAGAATCATGAGACAGGACTAGCTGCTTAAAAGCAGCATTCTCTGCCTTAGGATTTTGAACTTCTGTGGTGAGTTCCTGCATGCCTCGCATGAGATCTTGGACCACGGCTTCCATCTCTGTATCTGTATAGTTCTTTAGGCGTCTCAATCTGTCACAAGTCTCTCCCCTTCTCATCTCTTTTTCTTGTTTGCTTGTAACCTTCTTTGGTGACTTCTTTCGCACGGTCTGGGATTTATATAAGCCTGTGTGCTGGTCTTCGGATTCCAGCGTGAGAAAGATGTTTCAACTCCAGGATACGTTCAGCAGTCCAGGACGGAACCAGGAAGGAATAGTGTCCAGGCTCGGAGGAACGGAACGCTGTGACTCGAGCGCAGGCGAAAATCCAGGAAGTTCGGAGGTAAGTTAGAGGGAAGAAAGGAAGAAGGAGGATTCAAGGAACTGGGAAACAGGAGTGAGGAAAAAGCCCAGAGTGAACTGCGGCAACACACGTCCAACTACAGCGAGCGGTAGCGTTGAGACGCGGAGCGCCGCGAGGGCGTGTCTGAGGCAGACTGCGTTCCGTATCAGGCAGCCATGTTGGGAGGATTACTGCATTCAGTCCTCTATGGGTCAGGGGCCACAAAGTCCAGAATGGACGCAGGCGACGGTTCATGACACAAACTTGGTTCAGCCAAGTACCTCACCTCAGTACATTTGACCTAACGTTAGGCTATTGGCAAATAGCTCTGACAGACCATGTCAAGGAGAAAACTGCATTTTCAACCCCAGCAGGCCTCTACCAGTTTAAGGTAATGCATTTTGGATTAATGAATGCACCTGCAACATTCCAAAGGATGGTTAATCAAGTTGGATGGGATGGAGGACTTCTGCATGGCATACTTGGATGACATTGCAGTGTTCAGCCCTATTTGGAAGGAATATGTTGACCACTGATATGTTTTGCAGGCTCTTGAGCAGGCCCATCCGACCATAAAGGCAAGTAAAGGTCAAATTGGTCAGAGCAAAGTGATCTACCTTGAACATGAGGTAGGAGATGATGAAATCAGGCCATTGCCTAGCAAAGTACAAGCAGTACAAGAATTAGCCACCCCTACTACTCAAACCCAAGTGAGTGCCTTATTAGGTCTCATTGGTTATTATAGGAACTTCATAGAGAACTATGGATCCATAGCTTCTCCCTTGAATGTGGTCTCCTCACCCAAATTTCCTAAAAAGGTCAGATGGAATGAGGAGTGCACCAAGGCATTTGAAGGATTTAAGAAAGCCCTTTGTCAAGCTCCAGTCTTAAGAGTTCCTGACTACAGCCAAACCTTCATTGTGCAAACAGATGCTTCCAATACAGGTATAGGTGCAGTTCTGAGTCATCTGGATGAGAAAGGTATGAAGCACTCCATCTGCTTCATCAGCCGAAAGCTGAATGAACCAGAAATAAGGTGGGCAACCATTGGAAGGGAATGTTTTGCTGTAGTGTGGTCACTGAAGAAGTTTAGACCATACTTGTATGGATCTACTTTTGTGATTCAGACTGACCACCAACCTTTGAGATGGTTAATGCAGATGAAGGGGAAAAATCCTAAATTGTTAAGATGGTCAATCAGCCTACAGGGGTTTCATTTTACCATTGAACACAGATCAGGGTGTAATCACCAAAATGCGGATAGTCTCTCCAGAATGTTTGACCGACTGGAGTAAGGAGATTCATCCAGGGGTGGATTAAATCTTCCTGTCCCTTACTCTGGGGGTGGGAGGGACGAGTGTTAGGGAGAAGTCCCATAAATGTGCTAATTCCCTTCACCTTAGAGACCCCCAGCAACTTTGCTGGATTTTGAGGACTTGATGTTTTTCCTGTAAAGAGTGTGAGATTCATTTATTTTGATGTGTGTTTTACTCTCGTGTTCTTTGATTATGGAGTTTTAATATAACTCCATAGGCATCATTTCATGTGTGTTACACAGCACCCTCAGTGCAGTAACACAGGGATGTCTTTTTAGACTTCCATAAGGTTTAAATACCTTCTCTGGTATAAACTACTGTTCCCAGAGAATGTAAAGTGAAATTGACTTTACTAGTCTTTCCAAATTCCTAGACCCAGCACACACTATCTTACATTGAGTGCTGGAGGGGTTACATAGTATCCCCTGTATCTAAATACTCATGTAGCAGTCAAATGCTACCCTTTCCTATTGAAATGGCTGGTGGCAGTGGTTTTACAACAAACTACCATGATTTTTCCCGACCGCGAACACTGGTAGCTAAAAATCGCGGGAGCCATGTTTTTCAAGATGGCGCCTTAAGCCCCTTTGTTTAAACAGATCCCGGTCTTCTTTTTTTGCCGTTTCTTTTTGGAAAGGTCCTTCTAGAGTTTGTCTCTGCGTGCAAAACCAGGTTTGCTCCCTTTATCTGTATGCCTTTGGCAGGCTTCAGGACTGAAGACCGCCTCAGGCGTCTGAGAGTCTGGGGTCGGCAGGAAGTGAGGGAGGCGCCCGAAAATCCCTGTGCTTAGTCTCCTAGGAGAGCCAAATGCACTCTGGTGTGAGGACAGCCACCCTACTGGGTTAATGACAGCTAGGCTGGAATGAAAGGGAGAAAACTGTTTAAAAGGCGAGTCTCTTGGACTGGAAAGCAGAGTCGACCACTGGAACGAAAGAACCGAATATGAGCTGGAAGAGGACAGCTGCTGCAACTCCTGGACCATAGTTACAATTAACAAAAACTAAAAGACACAGTGATTGGTGTTCCCAAAGTTGTATTGTATCTTGATTGAATATTTCAAGTCTAGTCTGCAGACACGTGTTTCGACCCGCACTAGGTCTTTCCTGGTCAGATATCCAAACGTACAGCCAAATGAGGCAGAAATTCAAAAGCTCAGTATGGAAATGTATGTGCTTCTAATTCACGCCATCCGCTACACGGATGTGTATGAAAATGCCAAACGGTTTCGGGATTTGATCCCATGCACAGGCTTCCCATTGTGGGTGTGAATTAGAAGTTTTATAGGAAGTTTTATGCATAGGCACAATCAAGGAATTCATTGTTACGGAACCAATTGTAGGTTTTGGTCATATGCCAGTAGCACATCACTCACGTCTTGCCTTGAGAAAGACCCAGTGTGGGTCGAAACACGTTTCAGCAGACTAGACTTGAAATATTCAATCACGATACAATACATCTTTGGGAACACCAATCACTGTGTCTTTTAGTTTTTGTTAATTGTACCATTGTTCTTCGGACATCACATTGCCTCCAGCACTAAACCCATAATAGCAGCGCATCTTTCTTTTTTTGTGGGGTCCCTTTTTCTCTAATTACCTGGTAGTAGGGCGAGGTACCTACTAGTCCCACCGTGGTGCGGCAGCTAGCTCATTTGTTGTATACAGTTCCATTGTTCATTATTGGCCCAAGCGCTATTGTCACCTGGTTCACCTCGAATTTACTGTGTTCCTGGACCGTTGGTTTGCCCGGCGAAGCCCTGCGGCATGTCCAAATTGCCAAGTTCATCGCGACAGAGAAGCCCCTTCAAGGACGACTTCTTCCTTTGAGTTGGTGGGACCAATCAACTCGTAAGCCATCGGGATACCATTCTTTGAGCTGGATAGGTTTAATCAGGGAGAGGGACACCAGCTTGTGTGCTTGAACTACAGCTACTGGAACTGAAGTGACTCAATTTTGTCAGCGTTTTCCGATGATCCTGTGCAGTGCAGAAGTCCCCCAACGTCCTCCCTCTTGTCCCCACAACTGAGGCTCAGGAACAGTGAGATCTGCAGGAACTGCTAGGAACCAACGTCTTTAGCTGCATCTCTTGCTTCATATTAAGGTACTGTGCCAACCAGATTGAGAGAACACATCTCTTGCAGTGAAAGTTTGTGGAACTTTCCCAACTTTAAGGCCTAATCACCTTGTGACTCAACATATGATTCTTTTCCGTACAAACTATTTCTGAGAACTTTTGCAAAGACTTTACCCTTTACCACAAGAACTGATATTTTCTATCCAAGACATTAGCCCATTGACATTGGCCTAGGCCTATTGAACTGAAGTGAGTCCTCTAGTGAACTGGAACTATTTGCACTGTCTAAGAAAGTATTTCTGATCTATTCCTATTACCTTGTGCCTTTTACTCCCATTGAAAGTAACTGAAATGCTATTTTGTTCCTACTTCAGGGGAGTATATCTTACTCAGAAACGTATTGGTTCAGTACTGAAGTGTGTTTGTGTATAATATTAAGTTGCCTCCTTCTAGTGAAAGTTTTCTAAATGATTGTGTACTAAATTAATACCTTTTCTACCAAGAAACCTTGAGAGTAAGTGTCTACTTGAACCACTGTGATTGTAAGACCTCTGTGTAACATCCTTGTATTGCTCACATTCCCTCTTGAGATAAGCCTGGCTGCTCAGCTAGCTACCAAAAACTGTGTAGTACAGACCTATACCAAAGGTTGGTTTTGCTTACACCTGTAGTCCTAATTGTATGTGGTAGTCCCAGAGGGTACTGCATGCAATTCTGCCTAACATAAGGATGCAACTTCCATGTCTCCATTTTATTTAGGACAGGTTTTTCATCCTAGGTTTTTGAGTTTTGAGGTGTCCAGGGAAGCTAAGAGTCCGGTGGTGGAGGAACGTTTGCGGGTTATGAAAGATAATCTGGAGAGAGCAAAAAGTTTTCTTTGGGGAGTAAGCAAAAGTATAAGAGGTTTGTTGACCGAAAGAGAAAATCTGGTCCAGAGTACAAAGTGGGAGATTTAGTTTGGCTATCAACTAAAAATTTAAGGATCAAAGGGAGAAATAAGTTCAGTCCTCGTTTTGTGGGTCCTTTTGAGGTGGTAAGGATTATTAACCCTGTTGCAGTTAATTTGAAATTGCCCGGCAATTTGAAGGTTCATCCAACCTTTCATATTTGTTTTTTGAAGCCTGTCAATCAGGGGAATAGCGTGTTGGCGTCGCCGCCTCCTATTGTGATGGAAGATTTGTCTGAGGAATTTGAGGTAAGGAGAGTTTTGGATTTTAGAAGGGTCAGAGGAAGGCTTCAGTATCTAGTGGATTGGGAAGGTTTTGGACCAGAAGAGCAGAGGAGAAAAAGCCAGATCTTCTCAGTTGACTTCTTTCCCTTCTGCAGATCGTTGAGAAGTCAACTGAGAAGATCTGGCTTTTTCTTATTTTATCCACTTCCCCTTTCCCCCGGGAGAGCACAGCGCTCAGCTGTAGTGAATAGGTTCAGTGCGCTACTTTCTGGGGGGACTGTCGGGGTTCAGCAGCTTCTGTGGACAAGGGCAATTGGTCTCAGCCTGACAGGTATGCAGGCTGACTGGAGTAAATACCTGCTAATGGCTGAGTTGGCTTACAACAATTTGGTCCATTCGGCCACAAGTGTCCTCCCTTTCTTTTGTTGTATGGGGTTTCATCCAACTTTGTTACCCTCTTCCTCGGTCACCCCTGGCCTAGCAACATCCAGTGTACCACATCTCCAGGACATTCATCAGCAGGTTACCAGACAGCTGCGGACCACTCAACTGGCTGTCAGAAAATCAGCCGATGAGCCCTGTTCCGTTGAGCCGGATTACCGGGTTGGTGACAAAGTCCTGTTCTCGACAACACCCCCGAAAGCTGGCCCATCATTTTGCTGGCCCATTTCGGATCGTTCAACGTGTTCCTTCTGTGGCTTTTCGTCTCCTGTTGCCTGCCTCCAGGATGAGTCACCCTGTTTTTCATGTGTCCCTGCTTAAGCCTTACCACATGGACTCCTATTTTCGTCACTGCCCTCAACCTGTCCCCTTTCTGGTGGATGGTGCCCCGGAATACAGGGTCGCCAACATCTGTGATGCCAAGATCCACTGTGGCCGGCTTTACTATCTGGTTTTTTGGAAAGCGTTTGCTGCCTGTGACAACTCCTAGGAACCTGCCTCTGGTGTTCATGCCCCTCATTTGATTCACAGTTTTTACCTGCACTTTCCTGGGAAGCCTGGTGCTCCTGCCAGTCCTTGGGGTGGGCAGCATGCCACGGCGCTCACCCGAAGAGCCTGCCGCATTTCCTTACCGTCGTGGGCCTGTTGGCTTCTGTGGGATCGCCCATGCCGTCATCTGTGGCTCGGCCGTCCTCCTCCTCTGGGGGCCACCATGTTGGGCATGCTGCGCATGTGCCGGCATCGGCTTTCGCGCATGCGTGGATTGGCTAGCATTGTCTGTTGCCACGGATGACCAGTACACCGGCGGGTGCCTATCATTGGCCACAGCTGAGCATATAAGTAGTGCGAGCACGGTTTCCAGTGGGTCACAACCTCTTTTGCTTGAGGGGAACCACTGCTGAAGCTCTGCTCAGTTTCCTTTTGCCTTCTTGCAGCCCTGCCTAGGGTTCTTACCTTGTTCTTTTTCTCCTGACTGGACATCCTGGAAATTGTTCCACTCTCTGCTTCCCTGCACCCGCCCCCTGGGTGTAGGCATCTATTCTAGTTACCTTTGTTGGCTTTTATGGCATTTCCATCCTCTGTTTCTGGTCTCCCACATTCAGTGCTTACACTGTCTGGCATCACATTAAGCATGGGGGACCTTCTTACGTGGTGCAGGGGAACCACTTCCTGTCCCTTGCTGGTTCTCACCAGCTGGCTTGGTTCAGATGGTGAGCTTCCACACTACACATTCAACAGGACCGGACGGACACTGCTTCCACGATACTAACCTGGATCGTCAACAGCGACAGCAATCAGATAAACGGGGTAACATTTCTGTGATTAAAACAGCAGTGGTCTACTCATTACTACACTGTACATAATAATTCCTTCTTCATTCATGATATTCAGAAAAATGTTGGGAGATAATTATCCTAATTAATGTGTCACCACCTATGGTTAAAATGATGGATCAGCCTAGATGACCACCTTCTCTCTATGAAAGATCGGTTTAAGTCTCTTCCATTGGAAAAGCCTGGGACTTGCTATGATGCTGCAGCCACCAAGACGTTCTTTATCCAAGGACTAAGTTTACGTCAACTGTGGCCACATTATCAAAGGGCTCGTCAGCCAAAAGTCCCAAAACTACATCCACCTTACAAATTAAGTGGCAGTTCTCACACAGGGAAACCCGACAATTAAGGACTTCCAAATGCCCGTTCACAACTGAATTTTGTAGAGAATAACACTCCTTATCTAAATTTTCCACAAGCACCTTTCACACACAAGTTGAGCTTGTGGATAACCTGAGAGAGGGGATGTGGGTTAATGCATATAAATGTTGACCCCTCCTGATAAAAACCTCCTCTTGCAGCATACACAGCACATTCCTGCAGTGTTTGTTATTTATCTCAGAGGTCAAAAGTTTAATTGACTTTCGACTGTACGCAGGTTTTTGCTTGACCCGTCGTAGGACCACTTCGATTCACAATTATTCATTCTCTTCTTGATATAACTTTTTCTCACTTTCATATTTGCCACTTCTCAGCTGTATACCTTAAAGAGACCTCCGATTGAGTGCCCACGCGGTGCCGGACCACTCTGTCAAAGGTATAGTATCTTGCTTTTAAAGTTAAATCACTCATCAGCAGTTCAACTTTACTTGCGTCTCTTACCACACGCATTTTAACAATGCCTGTCCAGCGCTCGCCATACAATGTTGCTGCTTACAACCTTGGCTTCGACACAGACCTGTCATGTATCTGTCTCCCCAATTTACCGGCTGTGTTGATTTCACTTACGCCGCTTTGTTTGAGGAGCCAAGGACAGTACCACGGCAGCTGGCGCTTCTCCCCACCTTCATTATTGACGCGGGAGGGCCCCGGTTATCTACGACACACAATGCAGGATTCTTCTGCCTGGTTTCCTGGTCTTAAGCTTTCTATTCTCAAGGTTTCTGGAAAGTAACGGTTCCTTGTCGAAAGGTCAGGGGAACTTCCCTCCTTGCGGTCCCCTTCTGTTTTGCTGTCTTTCTTCTCTCGTTCAACTGCCGCCTAGAAACTTTTGTTTCCTCGTGTGCTTTGCCTCGCTCAGAGTGTGCTCTCATGCTCCGCCTTTTATCCATGTGGGGAAGCTTAATGGAAGTCAGGTGTGTGTAATGGTCAGTAATTGCCTGACCTCGCCTGACCATTTTATTGGGACACGTCAGGTATACTGCTCGGGTGATAAGTCTGTTTTCTCTCATAGCGGGCTGTCCATGTGAAAGTGTTTGTGTTGTAAAGGGGGGGGTAGATTTCCTAAATATCCTACCTGGTAAGATGGGGTAAAGGTGTTACAGGTAAGGGGATACCACATCTCACCATCAGGTGTTCCACTTCCTGAAGACCTCTCACCCTTTAACTTTCACTTCTGCTACTTCTCAGCTGGATACCTTACACAGACCTTTGATTGAGCACCCACGCGGTGCAGAAACGCTCTGCCAAAGGTATCATATCAAAGTCTCTTCAAAGTTCAAACACTCATCGGCAATTCAACTTTTACTTGCGTCTTTTCTCAGACGCATTTTAACAAGGTTCGTTCCAGCGCTCGCTATACAATGTTGCCGCTTGCATCCTTGGCTTCAACACAGATCAGTCTCCCCAACTAATTTCACTGACGCTGCTTTGTTCTTGGAGCCAAGGACAATACCACTGTGGCTTCTGCTTCTCCCCGTCTTGATTAGTGAGGTGGGAGAGCCCATGGTATATCCGACATGCAATGCAGGATTCTTCAGTCTGGTGTCCTGGTCTAACGCTTTCTAAACTCAAGGGCTGGTGAAAGTAACAGTCCTGTCAGAAAGGTCTAGGGAATTTCCCTCCTTGCGATCCCCCTCCTGTTTTGCCATCTTTCTGCTCTTGTTCAGCTGCTATCTCAAAACTGCTGTTTCCTTGTGTGCTTTGCCTCGCTCCGAGTATACTTTCATGCTCTGCCTTTTAGCCATGTGGGGAAGCTTAATGGAAGTCAGTTGTGAGTGATGGTCAGTAATTTGCTGACCTCGCCAGACTATTTTATTGGGACATGTCAGGTATACTGCTCGGGTGTTAGTCTGTTTTCTCCCAGTGCGGGCTGACGGTGTGAAAGTGTTCATGTAGGAAAGGGGTAGAGTTTCTACGTATCCTATCTGATAACATGGGGTAAAGGGGTTACAGGGAAGGGGATACCGTGTCTCGCCATCCGGCGCCCCACTCCCACTCCCTGAAGACCCCTCACCCAGGTGATCCTCCTGCACTGGTCCACCCCCAAAAACTGGATACAAAAGCGATGGCCACATCCTAGCCACCTGGATGACAGATCCCCGGGGACTAGTGTTTGTGACACCTTCTGTTTTCTAACATACCCTTCCCCTATACGAGGTGGATATACTTGGTCTTTTCCTAGGCTCTTCGATTTGAAGTTCTTGGACAGAACAAGAGGGAAATATATCCAAGGACTCTTGCATTGTCCACGGGTTTCTATTCCTCCGTTCTGGTAGGGATGAGGTGTTCCTATTTATCTCCCGCATGTATCCCATAAACTGGCATCGAGGGGTTGATTCTGGAATTAGGTGCTCTTTATATTTCGTGGAAGGCTTTTGGTAAATGATAGGCTCATGAGGTCCTGTCTCCATTCACTCCGACACGGGAGAGGTTTGAGTGTAACAGTTTGAGTGCCAATGGTCTTGGGGTATAAATTCCCTATGGGGTGTTGGAAGTTCCTGCAAGAGAGTGGATAAAGCTGGGAAGTCCCTTCCAACAATTACTTTTTCGGGGAGCCCAGGAATGATGGATGACAGGATGACAGAAATTATACCAAATATGACACCCCCGGATGTTAATGTATACGGGTATCTTGGGGTATATTTAGTTATCCCTGTGTACACATGTAACTCTAACTAGGGTTGCATTCTCGAGGTCTGTTGTTGTAACCAAATCGGCCCTTATGGCAATCTGTTTGCTACCTAAGCCGACTAATGCTTTTACTTGTTTTCCATCTACCATGGCCCTTTCATACGTAAAGTCAGCGGAAGACTGACATTAACATATACTAAAGGTTTCCAGATCATCTTCGGGTTCTTCGAACTCGTCCCCTTTTAGACAGCTTATTTCCATGGGTTCTTCCTTTAGATTTTTAGGATAGCTAATAACTTTATTAGCGAGTTACAACTGCCATAAATGGGATGAGGTCTCATCTTTACTCTTGTCAGCACCTGAACCCCTGAAGACTCAATTAGCACTGGTGGCTGCAGAGGAAGGGCAGTTTCAAGCTGCTTGCTAAAAAGCAGTCTTGACGCTGCAGACAGAATCATAGCTGAGGGAACCATTATTAAGCGTCACGCTTGGTTACGCTAATCCGGGTTTAAACCAAAGACGCAGATCACTATCATTAACATGCCAATCGAGGCCAATGTACTTTTTGGCAAGGCTGTCAAGGACGACTTGAAGACAGCCAAGGAAGAATATGATACACTAAAATCATTGGGCCAATTGACCAACAAACAGCCTGGCCAGAGGGGAAACAGCAATTTTTGTTGCACACGTGGGGTTCCAGCTATAATCAAAATCAGGGAACGGCCTGGGAGAACAATCAAGCATCCCGCTTCAGGTGCCCTCCAATGCCTCTCGAGTAGGAGGGCGCATTTCCAAGTTCACCCAAGCATGTGAGTGAATCACCTCAGACAGATGGGTGCTGTCCACCGTAGCGGGTGGATATTGTATAGAGCTCCTCGAGCGACCCCGGAATCACCCCCCATGCCAGAAAACCCACTCCAAAGAAGACCAACGCATCCTCCTCAAGGAAATCACCATGCGGCTCCAAAAGGACGCCATAGAAAGCGTCCCGGCCAACCAGGTAAACAAGGGTATTTATTGAACTTACTTCCTTGTGCCAAAGAAAGATCTAACAATGCGCCCAGTATTAGATTTACACCCTGCAAACAAATATCTCAAGCCACAAAAGTTTCGCATGACTACGCTACAAGAGGTAATCCCTCTGCTAAAAAAGGGGGATTACATGGCAATACTGGATATGAAAGATGCCTATTTTCATATTTCAATGTTCCCAGCGCACAGAAGATTCTTGCGTTTCAAGATAGCTAACCAGCACTAACAATTCAAGTTGCTGCCCTTTGGAATAGGATCTACTCCAAGGGTATTCACAAAGGTCCTGGCAGTGGTGGCAGCACACCAGCGCTGGGAGGCAATCCCAGTGTACCCTTACCTGGACGACTGGCTGATTACAGGGAGTCTCCCCTAATTTGCAGGCAAAACATTCAAATAACTATCAACCTTCTCTTTCAATTGGGCTTCTCCATCAACGAGAGAAAATCAAGCCTAGTGCCAAGCACAACAAAACAGTTCCTAGGAACTGTTATAAACACAGAAGAGGGGTTGGTCTTTCCGTCAGAGGAATGAGTCCAAAACATGTTACTGCAAACACTGCATTATCAAGTCGGCCGCCAGATAAGCGTACTCAAAGCAATGCGTTTAATAGACATTATGGCATCTTGCATTTACCTGGTACCTCACACGCGGTTGCGCATGCGACCCATGCAGGAGTGGTTGGCGAAATAGTGGTCTCAAGCAAGTGGTCAGTGGGACGATCTAGTGGCCGTTTCGTCAACACTAGTACAAAATCTTCACTGGTGGACAAAAGAAAATCTGTTGAAGGGGAAACCCTTCCACGATCCATAAGTACAAGTGATTGTCATGACAGACGCCTCACTCACCGGGTGGGAGGCTCATTACCTTCATCACACAGCTCAGGGTCTGTGGTCTCATGCGGCGGCACAGAAACACATCAATCTGCTGGAACTACTGGCAGTATTCACGCCCTTCAGACATTCGAGTTTCACCTAGTGAACCAATCGGTGCAAGTAGTGACAGACAGCACTACAGCAATGTTTTACATCAACAAACAGGGGGGCACACGTTCTCCAAATATGTCCAGGCTTGTGCAACAAATTTGGAGATGGCACTCAAAAGGAAAATATTCTTATTGTTACAGCACGTTCCAGGGGAGCTCAACTCTCTGGCAGATTCACTGAGCAGAGATCCGCTACCAGAAGAACACAAATGGGTACTACATGCAGGGATCGTAGAGAACCTCTTTTCTCAATGGGGTTTTCCCACAATAGACTTGTTCGCGACAAGCGAAAACAGTCAATGCTCAGACTTCGCGTGCAGGTTCCCCCAGCCAGGCTCCAAGGGGAACGCCCTATGCATGAACTGGTCAGGGAAATTTGCTTACGCTTTTCCCCCCCGACGCCTATCATGAAGAACGTGGTGAACAAGATCCACAAGGAACAAGTGACGCTCATCCTAGTTGCTCCTATGTGGGCAAGACAACCTTGGTATCCATATCTGCGCAAACTGGCGATGTGCAATCCCATCAAGCTCCCGTGTCTGACCAATCTGCTCACTCAGCACGGGGGATTAACAGTGCACCCGCACCCTCACTCAATGAACTTGGCAGCATGGCTCCTGAAGTCACAGATTTCGGACATTTTAACATGCCACAGAGGTGTATGGATATCCCGAAGGAAGCACGAAAACCTAACACTAGGCACTGTTATTTCGACAAGGGGAGAAGATTTGTAATGTGGTGTACAGTCTAGACAAATGAACCCCATAGAATATACCCCATCCCACATTCTAAAATATTTGCTCCACTTGCTGGACTCGGGGTTAGTATTCAATTCTTTAAAGGTCCACCTGGCGGCCTTGTCAGCATACATCACCTCCCACAATAAGGTCTCATGGTGGAAGGTGCCCGTCATCAAAGCATTTATGGAGAGAGTAAAGAGACTCCACCCTCCGATTTAAAACCTGCCGCCACGATGGGATCTCAATGTTGTACTCCCTAAGCTCATGGGATCCCCTTTCGAGCCTATATATAAGTCAAGTCTTAAACACCTGACTTACAAAACTGCCTTCTTAGTGGCTATTACTTCCATAAGTAGAGTTAGTGAAATACAAGCATTGTCAGTACAGGATCCTTTCTTTATCATACATAAGGACAAGCTGGTTTTACGTACTCACCCTAGGTTCTCCCCTAAATTCATCTCTAAATTTCACGTAAACAAGTCTATTGAGCTACCGGCTTTCTTTCAGAACCCCACCAGCTCAGCTGAGGTAAAACTCCACACACTAGATGTGAGGAGGGCGGTTCTTTACTATGTAAACAAGACCAGGCCGCTAAGAAAAACAGACCAACTGTTTGTCTCCATAGCACCAGGCAGAGAAGGAGACCGCATTTCCAAGAATGCCATCTCCAGATGGATAGTCAGATGTATACAATTATGCTATTCATTATCAAACAAGACACTGGGGTCATTACGAGTTTGGAGGTAGCCATGGTGCTATTAGCGCGTGTCTGGGTCCGGGTAGTCGGAATGGGGACTTACCGGGTCATTCCAACCTTGGAGGACCCGGTAAGTCCCCATTATGAAAACCATTCACCATTCCCATTCGAGCCCCCATAGGGCTCAATGGGAATGGGGAAGGAGCTAATAACAGGCCCGCAAATAGCGGACCCGTTATTAGCTCTCTGGTCCCTTAGCGGGTCCCGCTAATGGCAGCTGGTAAAACCAGCCGGCCTTAGTGGGACCCCCTAAGGGACCACGGAATGCGGCGGTAGGGGGTTAACGGCACCGGCATACTTATCGGTGCCGTTGACCCCCTACCGCCGTACTCGTAATGAGGCCCACTGTCTTTCACGCCTAGAGCTCACTCCTCAAGGAGCACAGGACTCACTCTGGCTTTCATTGAAAATGTCCCTCTAGACAGCATTTGCAAAGCAGCTACATGGAGCCCAATGCACACTTGTACTCAGCATTACTGCATTGAGACTCATTCCAAGACAGATACACAGGTGCGACAAGCAGTTCTAAGACATCTGTTCGCCCATGAACCTTCTCACATCCCACCACGTTCTCCTAACACTGCTCGTTAATCTATGCACAGCATGTGATCTAAGTAGATTCCACAAGCCTCAAAGGGGATACATTACTCACCGTAATCGTATTTCTTATGCTTGTATCTGCTTAGATGCACATGCATCCAGCCTTCCTTCCCTCGGAGAGAAGGCGCATGGATGCTTATGAGCTTGTCTGATACGTATAGGCTTGAATACAACTGTACTCACACTATGTCAGAAATAACAATCTGGGGGACCGCAACGCATGAAGGACCATGGGTACAGTGGACGCCACACTAGGGATAGTATTACTGGCACGCCCTGTCGACGTCCCTTTTCGAATTTCGAAAACAACAACTGTAATACTCTGCAGTTTCCACTAGATGTCGGACTATGCTCAGCATGTGAATCTAAGCAGATACAAGCATAAGAAATACGATTACGGTGAGTAATGTATCCCATACATATACAGCACATAGTGCCTTGTGCCATGCAGTGGTCACAATGCATAATTGCAGAAAGGGCTGCATGGCCCATTCTGCAACACCAAATATGTTACCACAAAAAAAGCTGCCTTGCATTGACAAATGGACAGTACCACAAATGAGAGAATCCCTATTGCCCGTGTGCATGGTAATATATATATATATATATACCAGGATATTTTGTACATTATAAAAGAATCTTGAATCTTATTCTTCTGAGATCATGTAATTCCCAGGGCAAATCAGAAGAAACAGGTCACATGTGGTCAGGATCGAGAAAGCAGTATCTGGGGTAATCCAGAGGCAAATCGGTAAAAGCAAGCCAGCGGTGAGATGAAATAAAGATGTCATAATACTGTAATGTCTGCAGGAAGGTCAGTAGGCAAAGCAAGTCAGAAGATGAAGCAGTTTAAGGACACAATGGGCCTCATTACGAGGTAGGTGGTAAGGGATTACCGGCACCGGTAAGGACACCGGTGCCGGTAATCCCTTACCACCCTATTCCGAGGTCCCTTAGCGGGTCCCTTCCTTAACGCCTGGTTTTACCAGGCATTATGGAAGGGACCCGTTAAGGGACTTCAGAGCTAATAACGGTACTGCAAACTGCAGTACCGTTATTAGCTCCAACCCCATTCCCATTGAGCCCTATGGGGGCTCGAATGGGAATGGGGAATGATTCCCGGAATGGGGACTTGCTGGGTCCTGCAAGGTTGGAATGACCCGGTAAGTCCATATATCGGGAAACCGGACCCGGAATGCGGTAAGGGGGTAGCCATGATGCTAATAGCACCATGGCTACCTCCTACCTCGTAATGAGGCCCAATGTCTGACATAAGAGCCACCAAAGCAGAGCACAAGCGTTATTGAGGAGCAATGCTGTTTGGCTCGTTATCATCCGATATACGCAAACCTCACACTGAGGATTCGGGGTGCAGTAATCTCGAGTGGACGTGGATGTCTCTTCTCCTGCCTTTGTAAATGCCAATTTTGATAGGGGTGCATGCAGGGAATTGTGGATGCCGTATGGGAAATATTCAGGGCAGCGACTTACTGCGCCCCTGACACTCGCCCTCCATTATTAGAAAGTTACCATAAGGGAACAGCCGATGATTCCTGGAGCCCAGGAAAGTCTTAGGACACCACTTTTGTGGTGGGAAGAGAGCTCAATATCCTTGTGAGAAAGGCATACAATGATGAGTGAAGAAAATGAAGATGTGAAGAAAATTAAAAATGCAGAGTATGCAACTTCTGTCAAGCGTTCGGACCAGTGCAGTACAGAAAACAGCTATTCTAGTGCCAGAGTCTGTGCTGTGAAGATCACACAGTGACAGCGTGTAGGCAGATGTTCCCTTTGAGGTGCCAACCTGCTGTACTTAACTCTTGTCTTTCCTCCTGTTGCAGTAAACCCAGACCTGATGGTCTATCTGAGTAACCATTCTTCTGTTTCTCACAGTGTCATCAGTCCTGGTGTCTTGGTTTCTCATACAGAGGAAGGCACTGAACTCCTGGTGGAGGTAATGGAGTGTGAAAAGCATTCCAACGCAGAGGCCCCACCAGTCACAAGAACAAGGCACCAATGCATGTTCATTGTCAGTTTACATAGGAAGAAGTTGCAACTTCCCAGCCTTCACCTTGTAGAAGAGTGAGGGATAGGCCTCACTCCAAAAAGACTTTTTTAACATCAATTATCAGGCCTTAAAGTTTTTATTTTCTGCCTTCTGGAATGCATCACAGAAGGTGAACAAAGAAATGAAGTAGACCGTCACTAATTGCCGGGAATTTGGGGCCTCCTATAGGTCAGTGTTAGGGATCTCATTTCTGTGCTATTTCCTTCTACCTTATAGACCCCCAGCTCTTTTGCAGGACTTTAGGACTGTTAATTTTTATCCTGGAGTGAGGGAGATCTTTTTCTCAATCTCTCAAGTATTTTTCTCTGATTTGAACACTGTGTTTCTTTTGGTTTTGGAGTCTAACACACTCTGATTTGAACCCTGTGTTTCTTTTGGTTTTGAGTCTGACAAACTCCATAGGCATCATCTTTTTGTATTGTGACACACAGCACCTTCAGTGTTAAGGTTTAAATACCTTCTCTTGGATAAACTACTGTTTCCAAGAGTATAAAGTGAAATTGACTTTACTTACCTTTTTCCCTTTGTAGACCAGGCACACACCATGCTATGTGGAGTGCTGGGGGGGGGTTACTTAATATCCCCTTTGTCTACCTTCTCCTGTAACATTTTTATGTTACCCTTGCTACTTTACCCTTTATGTTACCCTTATATGTGGATATCTGTATCCCCATATATATGTGTTTCGACCCCTGTCACTATTTATACGTATGTCGCTATGTATGTCCCACCATCCTGTCCACGTGCCTTATCTCAGGCGCTTCTTCAGACAACCACCATATCACACAGCTACGCTTACCCTCTACTATACACCATCACTCAGCTAGAACACAGCTATACCCCTGATAATTCGGCCTGGCTGTTCACTTACGAATACGACCCCATGAATACCTCATCACCGTAATAAAATGCAGCTAGCCAAGCACATTCCAGCCTAGCTGTTCACATAGGCGTTCCTCAGGCCTAACACAGCCAGAACCCAGTCTGGGTGTCCACCTACCAGACTGCACACATCCAACTGATATCTCAAGCACCACACCTACCGGTAGAAAGCAGCTTTAATCCAACAACTACACCTGCTGCACACATGTCCGGTGCACACATGCACCATACAACACTATGGGCCTCATTACACGGTAGGCGGTGAGCCATGGCGCTGTTAGCGCCATGGCTCATGCCGGTAAAATACCGGCACCACCTTGGCGGAAAGGGGATTTACCGCCCCATTCCAAGGATGGAAGGGCGGTAAATCCCCCATCCGCCATTGCCCTTCCCCATTCCCATTTCTGCCCGATAGGGCTCTATGGGAATGGGGAAGGCGCTAATTACGGCACCGCAATTTTGCGGTGCCGTAATTAGCTCCGAGGTCCCTTAGCGGGTTGGATTTTAACGCTTGCAAAAAGCAGGCGTTAAATCCCCCAACCCGCAAAGGGACCTCGTAGTAAGGCGGTAGGGATTTACCGGTACCGGTATTTTACCGGTACCGGTAAATCCCTACCGCCATCCGTGTAATGAGGCCCTATCTGTCTCTACTGACTTGAACTACGGTTCCTGAGGGCTTTCAACCTACCAGCGCTTTGAAGTCATACCAAAGATATTTAAGGCGCTATATAAATGTCAAGTAACATAACGTAACATAACATAACTACAATTAATGGCTGGTGGCAGTGTTTTAACTTTCCTACCATTGTGCGTTTTTACTGCAGGCTGAATCCTCACCTTTTGTCAAAATGGCCCAGTCTTCTTTTTTCACCATTTCTTGTTTCTAAGGTCCTTCTTGAGTTTTTCTCTGTGTGCCAAACCAGGTTTGGTCCCTTTGTCCATTTTGTCTTTGGCGGGATTTACAGGGGAAGCCCGCCTTTGGCTCCAAAATTGTCTGGCAGGGCAGGAAGCGAGGGAGGTTCCCAAAACTCCATGTGCTTAGTCTCCTTGGTTACAGGAATGCACCTAAAGTGATTGGCCGGCTGTCCATACTTGGAGGACAGCCACCCTGCTGTGTGAGTGACAGTTAGGCTGCGAATGAATAGGAGAAACTTACATAAAAGGCGAGATCTTTTGCAAGGAAAGAAAAGTCGACCACTGGACAAAGGAACCGATGAAGAAACTGGAAGAGAAGCTTGCTGCACCCTCCTGGACCTTTGGTTTGCCAGCTGAAGCCCTGCTGCAGTGCTGAAGCTCAATTTTTCTTATCGCTAGAGAAGCCCGGAAAGTACGACTTCTTATCTTGGGTTGATGGGACCAACTGACCCCAAGACGAACTTGCCTGGAACCCCTCTCCCTGCTGGACTGTACTTCTTTGCTGCGGCTGGAACCGAGTGCCAAGGGACAGGAACACCAGGAACTATTGCATCATCTTTAAGCCGGACCTGAGCTCCAGGAACATCATCCGGACTCCCTCGAAGCAGGACGACCCAAGCCTGAGCCACCTCAACAGAGTGCTGGACCCCAGAAGCAAGGGGAGCCCACAAGGTGTGCAAGAACCGCGGTGCTGCTATTTGCGAGTAGCTGAAACAGCGAAGTGCCGCTGATCTGGAGTAAGTCCATTGCTGCCACTGTCCTTCAAACTGTAGTGCACGAGCCACCAGACGTCCTCCCTCTTGTCCCCACGACTGAGGCCCAGTAACACCCGGATCTGCAGGACTACAACAGGAACAGAAGTCAGCTGGACCCGCGTCTTCAGACTGTGTACTGTGTAACTAGGGGTACTTACCTCTTGTTGTGTGTAACTTGCTTGCTCTCACTGGAGACTTGCATTTGCTGCCCTTTTCAGAGTTCCTTGAAGCTTTGCTTTTCGCAAGCCTCCTAGCTTGTGGCCCAACAGTAATTCTTTTTACAACAAAACTCTCTAACATTGTGCAAGACTTTTCTGCTATCTTCAAGAAGTGCCTCAGCTCCACCAGACTTTGCTCAATTGACATTGGCTGTCCTGGCTCCCTGAATACCCTTCTTACCATTTGACTTTGTGTTTATCTGTCCCTCAAAAACTCATACATAAATTACTTGTATAGCTGGGAAAGGGTTAACCTATATTTCATTAGGGGATTGTAAAGTGTGTACCTGTTTGGAGAAACAAACTTGTTAAACTTTGTTTCCTTCCCTAACCTATTCCCATTTCCTTTTTCAACAACCTCAGTATTGCATTAAGAGTTCAAGTGATATATAAATGTCCACAGTGTCCTAGAAATTGAAGTCACATGAGGGTCTAGGAAGTGTGTGTGTGACATCCCAAAATGGTATCTTCTTACTGAAATTGAAGGAGTGCATTTTTAAGTATATTTTATTGTTGCTTATTGCCCTTTCTAAAGAAGGCTTATTTTAAAACTGACTGTTAAATTAATAAATAACTATTTTAATAGGAAACCTTGAGTATACGTGTTATTTGAATACGTGTCACTGTGAATCTCTATGTTGCACCTCTATAGCTCACATTGTCCCCCCTTGAGATAACCCTGGCTGCTCAGTCACTCTACCAACTTGTGTAGTACAGGCCTATACCAAAGATTGGGTTACCTATTGCCAAGAAGACAAGGCTGGTGTTGTCTCCCACAGGGTTACTACATACAACCTTGCCTAACAGTCAGTTTATTCACCCTTGACCTAGATTTTTTCCACAGCATTTCAGAGCTATATTCCTCCTCTTCATGAGGGAAAGCTCAGTGCCAAACCACTGAGTGAGAGTGCCAATCTGTACTCAACTGGCTATCCTCTTACCTCTCCTCCCGCTCATTCACTGTATCCTGGGGCGGCTGTTCCTCACCAACCCAGCCTTTGGAATACGGCGTACCCCAAGGCTCGGTTCTGGGCCCTTTCCTATTCTCACTCTGCACCTTGCCCCTGTTATCTCCTCATTCGGTATTTCTTACCATTTCTATGCCGATGACACTCAGCTCTTCCTTTCCTTCTCTTCCTTCTCTACCGAACTCCACCTTAAACTCTCTTCCTGTCTTACTGCCATTAAAAACTGGATGTCATCCCGCTTTCTTTCCCTCAATACTGATAAGACTGAAGTCTTATTTTTCCCCTCCAACTATCTTCCCCCTCCCTCTCCTTCACCCTTCATTCACTTTCCTTCCTCTAATCTCTCTAGCTCTGCCCACGCTCACAACTTAGGCATTCACTTTGACTCGTCCCTCTCCTTTTCCCATCATATTTCTCTCACCCCTCGTGCCTGTCGCTACCACCTCTTTAATAATCACAAAGTCCGACCCTCTCTCACTTTCCATGCTACTAAACTTTTAATCTCCTCCCTTATCTTCTCTCGCCTCTTCTACTCCTCCTCCTTACTCTTTGGACTAACTACTTCTCATCTCGCCCCCCTCAAATCTATCTACCATCCTGACGTCCGTACCCTCTGTCTCCTTACTCCTGAGACTCCATTTCTGCTTCCCTCTCATCCTATGGCTGGCTTCCCTTTCACTCCCAACTTAAATTTCATTTCCTCTGTTTAGTCTTTAAATCTCTCCATGATCTTGCTCCCCCTTATCTCTCCTCCCTCCTCTCTTTCTACACTCCCTCCCACTCCCTTCGTTCAGCTGACCACTTCTTTCTTACTGTTCCTCCATCCCTGTGTGCCCCCTCCCGTTTCCGCTCGTTCCAGCTCCTAGCCCCCCTCCACTGGAACTCCTTACCTCTCTCAATCTACTCTATACCTACCTTCTCCTCCTTCCGCACTTCCCTAAAATCTCTCCTTCTCCATCCCCGCCATGAAACCCTCCCCGCTTCTTGCTCCCCCTCCTTCCTTTGTCTCTTCCCCATGATCCTCTCCCTCCGCTTAACCCCACCCACCCCATTCTCGCCCTCATACCCCCTTCTGTTTTTCCTCCTCCGTCCCGTCCTCACCCCTCCCTCTTCCCTCTCAGTTTAATTGCTCTACTCTCCCTCTTCCCTCTCAGTTTAATTGCTCTACTTACTGTTGTGTTGGTTTGAGTCATAATTGTAAATTGCTTCTACTGTTATAATGTTATATGTATCCAGTTGTTAAAATGAACAGCGTTTTGGAGTAAAGTGCTATATAAACAAAATAAATACAATTCAATGCAATACAAACCCGATGTTGCATTTGAGGAGTTCCCTTGACCTCAAGAATAGAAAGCGTAAAACCAAGACACCAGACTGAAGAATCCTATTGTGTGTTGGAGATACCTGGTGCGCATCACTAATCAAGGCGGGGAGAAGCAGCAGCCACTGTGGTACCGTCCTTAGCTCCAAGAACAAAGCAGCGTCAGTGAAATCAACACAGCCGGTCAGTTGGGGAGACCGGTCTGTGTTGAAGCCAAAGTTGCAAGCGGCAACATTGTATGTCGAGCACTGGAACGAACATTGTTAAAATGCGTGTGAGAAAAGACGCAAGTAAAAGTTGAACTGCTGATGAGTGTTTGAACTTTGAAGAAACTTTGGTACGATACCTTTGACAGAGTGGTCCGGCACAACGTGGGTGCTCAAACAAAGGTCTCTGTAAGGTATCCAGCTGAGAAGTGGCAGAAGTGAAAGTTAAAGAGTTATAGTAAGAAGAGAACAAAGAATTGTGAATCGAAGTGGTCCTGCGACGGGTCGAGCAAATTCCAGTGCACAGTCAAAAGTCTTTGATTTTGATATAGTAAAGAAAGTTTGGAAAATTAGATAAATTTGGTCCGAGCCCAGTGGAGGGAGACCAATTGAAGGTTTTGTGTTAAAGTGGCTCTGAGCCTGGCGGAGGGGGACCTAGGGTGAACAGTGAATCACTAGAGAAGTCGTGCATATGAGAATCCTCGGGAGAAAGGAACTTTGAATGTGTGTTTGCTGCATCAGGTCCTCTGAAATAAGAGACTTTGGGGGTCATTACAAGGTTGGCGGTAAGGGGTTAACGGCGCCGGTAAAGGTGCCGGAGCTGTCAACCCCTTACCGCCGCATTACGAGGTCCTTTAGCGAGTCCCGCTACGGGCGCCTGGTTTTACCAGGCACCCTTAGCATGGTTCCCTTTCCCATTGAGCCCTATGAGGGCTCGAATGGGAATGGGGATGTGTTCCCTGAATGGAGAAATACCGGGTCCTTCAAGGTTGGAATGGCCCGGTATTTCCCCATTCAGGGAACCCTGACCCGGTATGTGGTATGGGGGTAGCCATGCCGCAAATAGCAGTATCGCTACCTCCAACCTTGTAATGATCCTCTTTGAATGGGAAAGAGACTTTGGCAAAGAAGGTCCTGATACTGAGATTTTGAACTGCATCATCATGCTAGAAAAGCCAGAGTATGTGCTATGTCCGAGTGCCGCCTTATCCGATGCTGAAAACATGGGCTAGCGGCTCAACTATTCTGACATATCATTTCATGAACACTATTTATTTTGTATAACATTGTTTCCCACACCCTTTGTATTTAGAAGTAAGAATTGGCAATAGGTTTATTAGTATAGGCCCTTTTATTTTGACCAGAATCTACTAGGTCTGTGTTATTATTATTTGAGGTCGTAGCTTGCTCCCATCTTTAGATTTAGGATTAGATAGGCATTTTTCAAACTCAATTGATGTTCAATAAACACCCTTGAACTGTGATCACTAGTGTCTGTCTTCATTGTTTGATATCATGCGTTATCAGGAGTGGGATATGATTCAATTGACAAAAATGGAGAATCCATGCTTATAATCGTTGCACCACCAGAAGGGGAAAATAGAATTGTTGAACTCCTCGATTCTGATGGTGTATCCACTCTTAAATAGGTTTTATTTTCCCAGCTTCACGTCCCAACTTTATTAGATACCCTTCCACTTTCCCACTATAACATCCAACAATGGGATCGAATAATCTTAAAGATACGACCAACACACAACTTTATTATGCCTAGCGCTCTGAATCCACCTCTTCCTGAACCTTTTCTTTTTTATACCAAATCAGCTTCGGTCCCTGGTCCATTAGAAGGAACCCTTACCCTGCAGGAAGACATGGCTAACCTGGCAGCCATCATGGCCAAGCTGGCCACCAATCAGATTCAGGCTGAAGCTCGGTTTCAACAGAATTTAACGAAATTGGTTGAGTTACAGGAAAGACCCCTACTACCTCAAGGGATACTACAACCATACCAAGAGCGTGAAGGCCTAGGGAATTTCTTTTAAAATTTTCGAGCGATTAGCCGAGCAATTAGGATGGGAAGAAAATCTAAAAACAAATTATTTGGGGCCTCTGCTGAAAGGTGAGGTAAAGACCGCCTACTAGCTACTTAACCTTGCCCAGGAGCCCTACCTTTACATCCATAAAAGAGGGGCTTATAAAAAGGGTAAGTCAAACCTCTAACTTCTATCGGCAAAAAGTAAGGACAAACTGGGGAAACCCCACTTGAATTAGGAGAACAAATTAAAACACAGTCACCCTCTTGATTAACAGGAAAACAATGGAAGAATTGGTAGAAATTATTACTCTGGAGCAATTCACCAATTCTTTACCACCCTTTTTGTAAAAGACAGTACTACAGCTGAATCGACCCACCCTAATCATGGCTGTTGAGACTGCCCAAAACCACTTGGATGCAGTCAAACACTTCCACTCAGTACATCGAAGTGAGGAGCGGAAAGATCACAAACGTATTCACTGCTCCCAACCCCAGGTACTCGATAAAGGGGGAGGATCCTATAATTCCAAGGAATAGATACTGAAAGAAAGAATGGAAGTTAAAAGAACTGACCGAAGGGTTAAAGAGGAAAGCAAAAGAGAAGAATCTAAAGGAATCAAACCCTCTCCTCCTATCTGCTTTTCAATTGGGAAACTGGCAATCTGGCTCCTGATTTGGAATGCAGCGGAAGAGGCTACCTTCCTGCCCATTGTGTACAGCCTTTTACTTTCTTTGTCTGGAGGAGCCTCAGAGGAGGCTAGGGGAGTACCTGCTCTTTTGCTCTTTTCCTTGTAGTAACAACAAGCGAGTAAGGCTTTAGCTGTCCCCTGATGTACAGCGGGTCTGAAGGTGCAGGTCTGAAATGTTTTTTCTATGCAGGGATTCACTGCCCGCGTCTGATTGGGTGTTTCCAGCGAGGGTTGTACCTTTCGCTAGACAGACTTCAGTAGGGTAATAAATTGAGTTACAGGGCCTCATTAGAAGTATGGCGATAAGGCAACAATGGCGCTGGTATCGCAACCGGCACCGTTGCTACCGTACTGCCATACTAGGCGTTCTGCTTGCGGGTGCCCTTGCAGTCACCAGGTCTGACCTGGTGGCCGTACCGGCACCCGCGAGCAGAACATGATGGTAGAACCAGTATCGTTATTAACGGTAACAGAGCTACCACTCGGGCCCGACACTCGCGAAAGGGCAATTACCGGGTCTGGCTGGACCAGAATAGCCCGGTAATTGCCCATTTGCGGGTGCCTGATCCGGATGCGAGTTTGGAGGTAGCCTTGCCGGTAAAACCAGCAAGGCTACCTCCAACCTCGTAATAAAGCCCACAGTCTTTTTATCTCCCAAGATTTCAGCAAGGAAATCCTTGTACTGAGGATCCTCTTGGGTAGATATTTGGAAATGCTCAGCCACTTTGATGGGTACTTTGTTCAAAAGAGGCTGATTATCTATGGGTGAGTCTACAACAGGGGGGTCTTGATTAACTGTGAGTCCATGTTGTACATGTCGGTACCTGGATCACCCTCGTCATCTTCACCGGGGCGAGATCACTTAGCAGGGGGTTGAACAGGGTTCTGAGACCAAGAAGCGGCTATTGTGGGGGGAGTGGAGTGAAAACTCGTGAAGTAGTCCGGGTCTTTCTCATAAAAATTTGCCATGAAGGACATTCTTCTTATGATTCTATCTTTATCTTCAGCTGACCATTGGGCAGAACTAGGAATGACCACTGGTTGAGGTGGGAGACCTAAATCTTCTGCAGTGGGTGGGACTACTTTAGAAGGTGTAGCCTTTTTCTTTAAGGCTGAAGACAGGGAATCCTGTTGTTAGGTAGAATTCTCATAAATGTGATAATTCCCTTTCACCTTAGAGACCCCCGGAAAATATCCTGGATTTTAAGGACTTGATTTTGTTTACCTGGAAAGAGTGTGAGCTTTTTTCCCACTCTTTCGTGTATTTTGATATATGTTTTACTCTTGTGTTCTTTGATTATGGAGTTTTAGATAACTCCACAGGCATCATCTTTTCATGTGTGTTACACAGCACCTTCAGTGCAGTGACACAGGGTTGTCTTTTAGACTTCCAAAAGGTTTAAATACCTTCTCTGGGATAAACTACTGTTTCCCAAAGAATGTAAAGTGACATTGACTTTACTAGTCCTTCCAAATTCCTAGACCCAGCACACACTATCTTACAATAGAGTTCTAGAGGGGTTCCATAGTATCCCCTGTGTCTAAATACTCAGGTAGCAGTCAAATGCAACCCTTTCCTATTGAAATGGCTGGTGGCAGTGATTTTACAACGAACTACCATGATTTTTCCCGACCGCGAACACCGGTAGCTAAAAATCGCAGGAGTCATGTTTTTCAAGATGGCATCTAAAGCTCCTTTGTTTAAACAGGTCCAGGTCTTCTTTTTTCACTGTTTCTTTTTGGAAAGGTCCTTCTAGAGTTTGGGCCTCATTACACGGATGGCGGAGAACCTGGCGCTATTAGCGCCATGGTTAATGCCGGTACAATACCGGCACTGCCTTGGTGGAAAGGGGAATTACCGCCCCATTCCAAGGTCGGCGGGGCGGTAATTCCCCCTTCCACCATTGCCCTTCCCCATTCCCATTTTTGCCCCATAGGGCATAATGGGAATGGGGAAGGCGCTAATTACGGTACCGCAAAGTGCGGTACCGTAATTAGCACCCTGGGTCCCTTTGCGGGTTGGTTTTTAATGCCTGCAAAAAGCAGGCGTTAAATTCCCCAACCCGCAAAGGGACCTCATAGTAAGGCGGTAAGGATTTACCGGTACCGGTAAAATACCGGTACCGGTAAATCCTTACCACCATCCGTGTAATGAGGCCCTTTGTCTATGCACGCTAAACCAGGTTTGGTCCCTTTGTTCTTACGCCTTTGGTGGGCTTCAGGACTGAATACCGCCTCTGGCGCATGAGTGTCTGGGGTGGGCAGGAAGTGAGGGAGGTGCCCGAAACTCCCTGTGCTTAGTCTCCCAAATGTACTCTGGCGTGATTGGCTGGCTGACTGTCCGGCAAGGAGACAGCTAGGCTGGAATGAAAGGGAGAAAACTGTTTAAAAGGCGAATCTCTTGGATGGGAAGGCAGAGTCGACCACTGGAACGAAAGAACCGAAGACGAGCTGGAAGAGGATGGCTGCTGCAACTCCTGGACTGTTGGTTTGCCCAGTGAAGACCTGCTGCAAGACCGAATTACCAAGTTCATCTCGACAGAGAAGCCCTTTCAATGACGACTTCTTCCTTTGAGTTGGTGGGACCAATCAACTCGTAAGCCACCTGGATACCATTCTCGGAGCTGGTTAGGTCTAACCAGAGGGAAGGACACCAGCTTGTGTGCTTGACTACAGCTACTCGAAACGAAGATCTTCCACTTGCCAGCTTTTTTGACCTGTCCCCGTGCAGGGCAGGAGTCCCCCGACATCCTCCCTCTTGTCCCCACGACTGAGGCTCAGAAACAGTGAGATCTGCAGGAACTGCCAGGAACCAACGTCTTCAGCTGCATCTTTTCTTCACATTAAGATACTGTGCCAACCTCTAACCTCTCGCGGTGAAAGTTCGTGAAACTTTCCCAACTTGCAGGACTAATCAGCTTGTGACCCAACATATGTTTCTTTTTTGTACAAACTACTTCTGAGAACTTTGGCAAAGACTTTACCGTTTACTACCAGAACTGCTCTTTCCTATCCAAGACACTAGCACATTGACTTTGGCCCAGGCCTATTGAACTGAATCGAGTCCTCTAGTGAACTGAAACTATTTGCACTGCCTAAGAAAGTATTTGTGATCCATGTTATTAACTTGTGCCTTTTTACTCCTATTTAAAGTGACTGAAATGCCATTTTGCTCATACTTCAGGGGTGCTTATTTACTCAGAAACTTATTGGCTTGGTACTGAAGTGTGTTTGTGTATAATATTAAGTTGCCTCCTTCTAGTGAATGTTTTCTAAATGACTGTGTAATAAATTAATAAGTGTTTTACCAAGAAACCTTGAGTGTAAGTGTCTACTTGAACCACTGTGATTGTAAGTCCTCTATGTAACATCATTTACTGCTCACATTCCCTCTTGAGATAAGCCTAGCTGCTTAGCTCGCTACCAAAAACTGTCTAGTACAGACTTATACCAAAGGTTAGTTTTGCTTACACCTGTAGTCCTAATTGTGTTTGGTGGTCCCAGAGGGTACTGCATGCAATTCTACCTAACACCTGTGAGGGTACCTATCTTTCTGTGATGTATCTCTATGAGGGGTCTTAGAAGAGCCCTTCTTAGACTCCCTTGATTTAACAAGGCCTTCTGGGACGTGCTTTTTAACTAGGCTGGCTTCAGAGCTGCCAGAAGCACGGAAACTGCTCTCCTGAACATCTGTGAGGACCTGCTCTCGAACCTTGACTCTAACATTCCATGTGTTCTCATTTTGCTTGATCTCTCTTCTGCCTTTGATACTGTCAACCATACCATCCTGCTCAACCGTCTCTGTGATAACCTGGGTATCACTGGTCAGGCTCTGGCGTGGCTGACCTCTTTCCTCTCCAATCGACCCTCCCAGGTCCAACTGGGGTCTTTCCTCTCTGACATCTTTTTCTCTACCTGTGGTGTCCCCCAGGGATCTAACCTCTCTCCCTGGCTGTTCAACCAGTATCGGGAACTTCTCGCCCACTGCATCGCCGCTCTCTGCCCCAACATTCAGTGCTATGCGGATGATACCCAGCTCATTTTCAGGCTACCCTCGGCCCCCTCTTATCCTTCCCTCATCTCCGACTGTCTTTCTGCTATCCAGGAATGGTGTGCCGCCAACGACCTCTGCCTTAATGCCAGTAAGACTGAGATTCTACTCATCGGCACACCCACTCCCTCCTTCCCTGCAGCTCTCTGGCCGGCATCTCTGGGCCCTCTTCCTGCTCCTACCTGCAAGGCAAAAAACCTTGGGGTCATCTTCGACTCCACACTCTCCTTCTCTCCTCACATATTCGACATCTCTAAGAAGTCACACTACCAGCTACACCTCCTCAGAGGTATCCTTCGTTTCCTCTCCTTCCCCCAGAATCTCACTGTCTCTAGAGCCCTGGTTCTCTCGAAGCTGTACTACTGTAACAGCCTCTATCTAAATCTGCTCGCCTCTACTCTCTGCCCTTTGCAACTCATCCAGAACAGGACTGCAAGACTTGTCCTTGGCCTCAAGCCCAGGGACCGTATCTCTCCAGGACTGAAATCACTACACTGGCTCCCAGTGACTGCGAGGATCAAGTTCAAAACCCTCTGCATTGTCCACAAGGCCGTCTTGGGCCTTGGGCCAAAATACCTTCAACTCTCTCTTCCTAAATATCTTCCTTCTCGAGCTCTTCGCTCATCCGCCTCCATCTCCCTCAGGGTCAGCCGCTTCTCCAAACAACGAGTTGGGGGCAGATCTCTCTCCGCTGCAGGGGCCTCCCTCTGGAACAGCCTTCCTGCCTCCCTGAAACTTGAGGAGAACCATCTCCGGTTCCGGAAGCACCTCAAAACCTTCCTCTTTGCCTCAGCTTTCTCTCCCCCTCTCCCCTGCTAATACTACTGAAACTGCACTGAATCTGCAACTGGGCCACTCACCGTTCTCGGTGCTTTGCCCAGCCACTCTCCCCTGCACTGCCTCCCTGGCAACCCCTGCACTACGGGACTGTGTCTGTATCCCTAGAGCCCCCCTTCTCAGCACTTGTCTGCACTTACCTCGCACTTGCCACCAGCTGGCCCTTGTTATTTATCCTGTATGCTGTATGCTAATAACCCTGGGTATAACTGTTGAGCTAAGGGGGACCACTTTTTTGGTAGGGGCTTGTGGGATGTGGTCAGAACATGGTAGGAAGAACAATTTCCCAAAGACAAGCTACCTGTTGGTGTCACACACTTGGACTCAAGGTCTAGACGAGGATTAGGCACATTTAGAACACGATCTTGTGTTGAAACAAATATCACAAGATATACACAGAAGCTAGTACTTTGACCCAAAAAAATATATATGGTTTTATTTAACTACATAAAAAATTGAACCTAATGGGTCCAATTATTAAAAGAACACAAGGAACAGCAGAGATAAATCACAATCCTGTTGGACAGAAAGAACAATTCATGTAAAGATGGTTGTGTGAATCAACTTACTTCATTCTAATCATATATCGAACCTATTTTATTTTCAAAGGTGATGTTAGTAATTGTATAAGTGACTTCATAACAAAGACATTTGCATAATGAAACTATTGCAAAGGCCCCAATTGGTACAGTGTGTGGGCATGAGCCCATCTATGAACAGTGTCGACAGGATGGCTCTGTTTCCAGCCTTATAAGCAAAAAACAGTCTTTTTAAGTTTCACAAATGACTGTTGTCCATTGGATGAGTGTAGGACCAAATAAGACTTTCATCAGGACACGTTAGGGCGATGTTAGTAACCCAAGCATCAGAATCTTCACAATGGGTTTAGGATGTCAACTGATGTATCTCTTATGATGGAGCTGAGGTTAGACGTTTTTCAATGGATATTTTGAGGTATTAGAGTCCTTCGTACGTTTCTACAGGAGCAGAATGTGTCAGTAAATGACCTTCAATGGCTTCCATGAGCAGTGGAACTGCTGCCGTCAGCAAAATATTAGTCTGAAGACAACGGGCATGCTGCGGAGCAGTTATAATCCTTTTCAGCGACGTTGGAAAAATGCATCCCAGATGTTGACGTATGCGCCGGGTGCCGTTTTTTGCGTGTTGAGCGAGACTGCTTGTTCTCTGCCCGGACGATCGCGTTCCATGTAGGATGGAGATGCAGCTAGGCAAGTATAGTGTACGAAAAGGGGTATATACATTCTAAAATGTCCTCCCCCTCTCTCCTTACTGTGTGGGCCAAAGCCCGTAGCGGCTTTCCAAGGCCGGAACGGATCCGTCGACGGGGAGTCTTCAACAATCATTTCTTTTCTTCACCACCGTCGGATGGTTTCGATAGTCAGTGAATATAAAGGATAGTAAGAAAAACTATCGGTAATTGGTAATAATAAATGGGGATGAGCCAAAAGGAGAACTCTGCGAAATAGCGTCCGTCTATGATGGCGGGAAAAAACAATCTGAGTGGCCTCGACACGTGAAGGTCCATGGGTACAGTGGACGTCACACTAGGGATAGTATTACTGGCACGCCCTGTCGACGTCAATTTTCGAATTTTGAATTTCGAAAAAAACAACTGTAATACTCTGCAGCTTCATCTAGATGTCAGCCTATGCACAGCAGGTGATCTAAGCAGATTCCACAGGCCTTATACATATGTAGAAACATAGGATGGAGATCAGATCTCCTCTATGTACTGTCTCACATGTTATGTTACCTGAATTTGTAGAGCGCACGGTCGCCCAGGGGCATCATGGCGCTGATGGGGAAGCTATCAAACAGAGAGAACAGTAATAGTCGGAGGGCTAGAATAGAGTAGTTTTCAGGGCTTTCCTGAAAGCCAGATGGTTGGAGATAGACTTGAGTGGCAGTGGAAGGGTGTTCCATAGCCTTGCCGCAGCAATGGAAAAGGCTCTGCCACCGAGTCTTTCCCGGTTATACTTAGGAACCACCAAAAGGTTGGTGTTCAGGGAGCGAAGATTGCGTTCCGGGATATAACGGACAAATTTGGTTTGAAGAAACTCAGCGCCTAGGCCCTGGATTGCCCGGTGGACAATGCACAGTGACTTGAACTTAACTCGCTGGGCCACCGGGAGCCAGTGGAGTTGGCGAAGCACTGGCGAGATATGAGCTCCATAGGGGGAACCTGTGGCCAGTCTGGCTGCCAGGTTCTGTATGCGTTGGAGACGTTGGAGAAGGCCCATTGGCTGGGCGAGGTATAAGGAATTGCAATAGTCCAACCGTGAGAGGACTAATGCAGCTACCACAGGGGGGCGCATAGCCTCTGGGATCATAGGGAGGACCCTCTTAAGTACCCTAATCTGGTGATGGGCAGATTGGCAGACCGTAGAGACCTGGTTTGTCATGGACAAGGAAGTGGAAAGAATGACTCCTAGGTTCTTTACTTTGTCCACTGGACAGGGCAGGGGGCCCAGTGAGGTAGGCCAAAAAGCAGGGGTCCATAGTGACGGGCAGGGGGGACAACCCACCAACATCACCTCAGTTTTGTCGCCATTAAGCTTGAGCCAGTTTTGGTCCATCCAAGCGCCGACTGATGTCAAACAGTCATGAAGAGAAGCTGAGGCCTTGGTATGATCCTGATCTAAACGGATCAGGATTTGAGTGTCATCCGCGTAGGAATAACAGTTAAGTCCATACGAGCGAATAAGGCAGACCAGTGCCCATATGTAAATATTGAATAGAATAGGGGAAAGAGAGGATCCCTGGGGAACACCGCAGGTGAGGGCACAAGGGACAGAAAGGAAAGGGGGCATAGCAAGGGTCTGAGTGCGGTCTGCAAGAAAGGAGGTAAACCAAGCCAGGACTGATCCAGAGATCCCGATTTGTGCTAGACGTGAGAGGAGAATAGGATGGTCCACTGTATCAAAAGCGGCGGACAAATCCAGCAGAATCAAAGCTCCGACTCCACCTGCGTCCGCAAGTCTAGACATGTCATCTTGCACTGAGACAAGCACACTCTCCGTTCCCCTACCAGGTCTGAAACCTGCCTGGGCAGGATTAAAGATCTTAGAGGATTCCAGAAAGGAGGAGAGAAGGGGCGTGACCAGAGATTCCAAGAGCTTAGACAAGAACGGGAGCAGGGATATGGGGCGAAAATTAGAGGGGATAGTAGGATCAAGGGACGGCTTCTTAAGCAGGGGAATAACCCTAGCCGATTTAAGTTCCGGCGGGACCAGACCAGACTGGCATGAGTTATTAATAGCCATTGTGACGTCAGACAGGATGTCTGGGGCAATAGTCTTCATCATACTTGCCGGAATGGCGTCCTCTGGAGAGGAGGACTTAATTTTAAGAATCGCTGCTAAAACCTCTGCCTCAGTAAATAGAGGAAAGGTGGGCCAGCTGGCCGGGGGGTCAGTGGAGGTGAGTGGCACAAAGCTAGTAGTGCCGGAAGGTTGCGTGGCGAGAGATGTGGCGATGTTAGATCGTATCACAACGATTTTCGTAATAAAAAACGATGCCAGGTCATTGCATAGCTTTTGCGATGGTTTGACCATCGAGGTGAGGGGTTCAGAGGAGGAAAGTGATTGAACAATAGAAAATAGTGTTTTGGGTTTACACAGAGCACTTTCAATTTGTTGAGCGAAGAAAGTAGCTTTAGCCAGCTTAACATTGGCTAGGTAGGTGGAAAGACTGAGCTTGTACAGGTCTTTAAGCAAAGGGTTGTAGCTAGCCCGCCATTTGCGTTCGGCTTGTCTGAGTAGCAGGCGGGCGCTTTTTAGCTGATCAGTAAACCAGGGCTGAGAGAGTAATCTCCGACTCTGGGTAAGTTTAGGTGGAGCGAAAACATTAGCGGCGGAAAGCAGCGATGTTGAGAGCGTGGATAGAGATACCGGTCCCAAGGAGGTGCACTTGGAAACGATACAGGCACCGAGTGCCTTGGGGTCAACTGATCGCCAAGAACGGAGTAACGTCTTGGGGGGGCGAACTTTACAGACAGGGGTGGCTAGAATAAACGGGCATGAAATCAGATGGTGATCAGACCAAGTCACTGGCTCAATAAGGCCAGGGCCAAGTAAAGCATCATTGGCAAATACCATGTCTAGAGTATTTCCATGCAGATGGGTGGGTGCTTGGAGCAATGGGCAGAAATGAAGATCAGAGAGGCTATCTAAAAGCAAGTTTAGTTCATCTGATCTTGGAGGGTTAAAATGCAAATTAAAATCACCTAATACCACAAGATTGGTATACTGCAGGTTTAGGGCGGCAATAAGGTCAGCTAAGTCTTTCCCAAAAGTTCCCATAGGGCCTGGGGGGCGGTAAATAAGCAGGAGGTGGGTGGCACATGATGTCGATAGCTCGCATCGGCAGAGGAGGGCTTCCATACTAAGTGTATGCGAGCAAGGTATCCGGCTCACCGTGTACTTGTCTCTGAAAATAACTGCAATGCCTCCACCGCGCTTGGGGGGGGGGCGATCATAGTGAATGATGCGGTAGTTGGGGGGGAGAGCTTGCACTACTGTAGGTGCCGAGCTCGGTGTCAGCCAAGTTTCAGTTAGGCATAAAAGAGCTGGTTGCCTATTAATTAACAGGTCCCAGATTTCACCCGAGTGAGCAGGAAGGGACCTTGTGTTAAGCAGGCACAGAGTAGGGTTATCCAGCGTGGGCTCGTTGCTAGGAGTGCTTCTGGTGGGAGAGGGGGTGGGTGGGGTTGTGTTATGGTTCCAGCCAATTGGCCATCTGGTGCTGGGGTGGGCTAAGGAAATTAATACATTTCTATCTAGGTAGCCCTTCCAGCACGCCCCTGCACGGACGGGCACAGACGGGCTTGCCTTAAGCGCGCCTTCGGCGCGCTGGCGGCGCGCCCGCTGCGCCCGCCCGCTGCGCGGGCGGCCGATCCAGCACATAAGTGCCTGGAGCGGTATGAAAGCGAGGCGGGAGGCGGAGGCTGAGCCCAGGACACAGAAAGAGGACTGGTGGGTCGTCTGAGCCCAGAGGATCCCCTCAGCACTGCCGGAGGAATAAGCAGTCGCTCAGAACCTTCAGACATTCAATACCTTCATACATCCAAACATGTCAAAACATACTGCTGCACAGTTGTTATGCCAGGAAAACAATAATAAAATCAAAGCACAATACTTTAAACAGATGGTTAAAAGCCGATTTTGGGAACTGTCCTCGAGTGGAGCAGCTTCCTCAATGCGCGCGGGCGGCCGATCCAGCACATAAGTGCCTGGAGCGGTATGAAAGCGAGGCGGGAGGCGGAGGCTGAGCCCAGGACACAGAAAGAGGACTGGTGGGTCGTCTGAGCCCAGAGGATCCCCTCAGCACTGCCGGAGGAATAAGCAGTCGCTCAGAACCTTCAGACATTCAATACCTTCATACATCCAAACATGTCAAAACATACTGCTGCACAGTTGTTATGCCAGGAAAACAATAATAAAATCAAAGCACAATACTTTAAACAGATGGTTAAAAGCCGATTTTGGGAACTGTCCTCGAGTGGAGCAGCTTCCTCAATGCGCGCGGGCGGCCGATCCAGCACATAAGTGCCTGGAGCGGTATGAAAGCGAGGCGGGAGGCGGAGGCTGAGCCCAGGACACAGAAAGAGGACTGGTGGGTCGTCTGAGCCCAGAGGATCCCCTCAGCACTGCCGGAGGAATAAGCAGTCGCTCAGAACCTTCAGACATTCAATACCTTCATACATCCAAACATGTCAAAACATACTGCTGCACAGTTATTATGCCAGGAAAACAATAATAAAATCAAAGCACAATACTTTAAACAGATGGTTAAAAGCCGATTTTGGGAACTGTCCTCGAGTGGAGCAGCTTCCTCAATGCGCGCGGGCGGCCGATCCAGCACATAAGTGCCTGGAGCGGTATGAAAGCGAGGCGGGAGGCGGAGGCTGAGCCCAGGACACAGAAAGAGGACTGGTGGGTCGTCTGAGCCCAGAGGATCCCCTCAGCACTGCCGGAGGAATAAGCAGTCGCTCAGAACCTTCAGACATTCAATACCTTCATACATCCAAACATGTCAAAACATACTGCTGCACAGTTGTTATGCCAGGAAAACAATAATAAAATCAAAGCACAATACTTTAAACAGATGGTTAAAAGCCGATTTTGGGAACTGTCCTCGAGTGGAGCAGCTTAATGTTGAAAGTACCGAATTAGTAACATTACTGATATCAACTTAGAAGTAAAGGGCTGTCCTTTGTAACCTATTATCATACTGTACTAATTTATAAGCAAGATTAAATATCCACTTTTTTAACAGATTGTAAATGTGAGCAACAAACTGTTCATATACTTAGACAACCTGATGCCCGACCACATATAAATATATACTGTTTCATATGTCATAAATACCAAATTAGTAACATTGTTGATATCAATCCAGAAGTAAAGTGTTGTCCTTTATGACCACCTACTGTCTTGTAACATATCACAAGGTTGTACTTATTAAGAAGCAAGATGTATCACTTGCCTTCTAATAGATTGTAAATGTGGGGAATAAATTGTTCATACACTTAGGCAACTTGATGCCATGTCGAATCTTGTAATATCGATAAAACCTACCACTTGAAGATTTAGGCTCCTGCAACTTGATATAAATATTCAATTGGTTAATGTAAAATAGTGATACCTATGGGAATGGAGCTAGACACAACTCAAAATCACATTCAAAAGATTAGCCAAAGTGATATCAGATTGGACAAAATGTGTATTTCTTTACAATGCTATTAACACATAATAAGATTCTGGACTCAGACAATCCAGTTGGAATATAAAAAATGAGTATGACAAGAAATGTGAAATTGATTGCGCTCTAACAGTGTGACGTCATCGACAGTAGACAATGCTATGACATCATCACATAGTTCATGTTATATAAATAGATGTCCATCTTTGATTTAGATTTAGAACAGGCAGTCAGGATAAACAGTTAGGATAAACACTAAACCATGCAGAGTCCCTCAGAACTTCAGGGTAACTATACTTATGATACTGAGGTCCCTTGCTAACCACATGCCAATTATATAGACTAATTATACCACAACCATGCAGAGAATTTATTTAGCCAACAGCCGGTGTTAATGGCCACATTTTGAACATTTTTAAACAGTCAGCTATGCGCATTAATCTGATGACAGCGATAACACCACGTCAAGACTAATATCCACTCCAATAGGAACTGCTGTCTTAAAGGTGAGTACAGAGTTATCTTACAAATATTATAGTCAGATTAGGCATAGATAACGTTAGAACGGATACCTCTGACATTCGCCCCATTTGTATTTAATTTTTCAAGGTAGAGTCACATCATTTTCCGTGAGCATTACTATATTAGATAAGAGTATTTTTTATAAAGATATCAATACTATGAGACATCCAAAGCTTACTTGGATCGGTAAGCATCATACTAGAACACATGAAACTAGACGTTATTTTTCACAAGGCACGAGAGAATATTTATACACTAGAAGTGCATAATTTAAGATACCCAATTGGAAATCGATCTTGAGAAGTAGCATGGCATGAGCTAGCCATGTGATAAAAGATTTGACTCCATGTGAGATTTGATATAATGATCTACAGCCCTAAATGTAGTGAAAAGGATTATATATTTCTTTACATATTGTTTAGAGAACATTTGAAAAATTGAAGACTTGTAAGGATATTATTTTGCTCCTGATGAAGGGAATGACCCAAAATGCGTTAAGCAATCTTTTGTTTTGTTTTTGCTTTGCTCTTCCAAACTTATGTATTAAATATTGTATGTTCATCTCCTAAGACATACCTGAAATAATTTCTGGTGAATTGATGGGAACTACTTTAATTAAGTAGAATCCTGACTGTCCTTATTGACAATAATAATGGTGTGCAGGGGATGGGAGTGTCCATCACTAAATTACACTGTTTTCTTTTCTTGCCCCAGGAATTACCTTGGCACTGTTGACGCTCCCTAGACAAATCTCTACTGTGCTTTAATTAGACCGGAAAGCTCCCTTGTAATTGTTTTCTGGCTTCTACCTTCCTGATGCGATTTTCTTCTGCCCCCTTTTATCTCCATATCATTCCAGTCCTTCTCCAATATCCACCGGGCCTGGCACTATTTACTCTTTCTGCTTGGCTATATCTTCTTATGACCATCTCTCAGTGGCACTGTGGACTTTGTAAATTGACTATGTGTGTCTTTGTAACTGTGGGCCCCTCCAGTGACACCTGCAACATATCCCCATCTGTGGTCAAGTCCATGTGCTGTCAAGACGGTTATCTGATCACCACGATATGCTCCCTCATGCTAGGTAGACAGGTTCCTTCTATTGCAGTCCATCCTTACGTTGACTAGCTGGTGGCCGGAGGGATTTACTTTGTGTTTCTGGTATTGTCTTGGTGATTTTTGTGCTAATTAAAATCACCTAGGACTATAAATTACGCACCATCTTCTGGGAATTCCCCTAA
The DNA here is from genome assembly GCF_040938575.1 of Ambystoma mexicanum. Classification (NCBI taxonomy): domain Eukaryota; kingdom Metazoa; phylum Chordata; class Amphibia; order Caudata; family Ambystomatidae; genus Ambystoma; species Ambystoma mexicanum. Next base: position 218,698,124 of record NC_090922.1, read on the forward strand.
TAACATAAACGAAAGTGCCGTCAAGGCCTCCTCCAGTTGTTCTTTATCTGGGCTAAGGTAAACGTTCACTAAGATACACTTAGTGTATAGTACCTCTGGTGCCTCCTGCCAGGTCAACATTGCCACCAACATGTCCACTCTATCAATTTCAATATTTTGAATGGACACCCCCTGTGATCGCTTGATGGCAGTCAAGAGGCCACCAAATGGCCTACCCTTGAGGCCTTGTAATGCTTTAGTGTAGATCACTTCAAATCCCTCAATAATAGGGGTGTCCTGGAGCAGTGTCTCTTGTAAGCACACTATATCAAATGTCACAAAGAGGTCTCTAGAGTTCCAGGAGGCAATTGACCAGTTGGAATATTATGTACAGTGTGCTTGCTCACCATCTTGTGTCCGGGGCCAAGCTCCTGTGACCCCTGTGTAACATGGGTCCTGTGTATAACCCCTCGAACTATACATGTCTGAGACTTGGGCACCAGACAATTCACATACCCTCCTGCCCATATCTGAATAGACTGGAGCCAGTCTCGAGAGTATTGACGGCCCAGCATTAGTGACTTCACATCCCAGTGCTAGAAAACTCTTTTTCTGCCATAATGACTTCCTTTGTTATAAACAACCTCAAATGAAGTTTTACCTTATCGCAACAATTCTCATCTATAAATTCCACTGTCATAATATCACCTGTGGTCAAAAGTCGAAAATTAGGAATTTCATGCATCAATGCCAGCGTATACTGTCTATTTAAGGGATATCTGTTGGAACTCTCAAAGAGTCGAGATAGGTAGATACACATTTGATTGTTTACCGGCGTGGGTTTCTTTAGTGGCCATTTACGCTCTTGTGGTTCAGGAATGTTAAATTTGATCCCGGGAGGGCCAACTCCGTTTTCACAGCCCGTATCAGGCATTAATTGTTGACTCTTTGGTTGACCAGAGCCTATTTCTTCAATTGTTTTGGGCAACAAAACTGGCATATCTAACTGAATTTCACCCCCGGGGCATGTGCCCCCCTTAGGTCCTTTACAATTACTGGTTTTGAGAATATAGCATAAAGTTTTTCCTTAGGGGGTTGCCCATTAAGCCCCTTATTCAGGGCGGTCTTAACCAATGCTTTTACTTTTTGCGGACCCACCAAAGGAGCCGTATCCCCCTCTCTCAATACACAGCATTTCCCAGCCCCTTTACCCATACAAGTGTCTGTAGTTGGGAGCCCCTCTACTTCTTCCAAAATCACCTCAGCCTCAGTCACCTCGTCTACTGGGTAGACAGAGATATTACTCAAGTCGAAGGAGGGACTATCCCCCTCTTCATCATTTAACCCGGGCACTCTAGGTGTGGCTTGATTCATCGCCACACTTTTACTAATCTTACCCAAGTTAGTTGAAAAAAAATCTCTTTTTCTTTGGTCCAGGGCCGACTTATCAGCGTGTACTTGCTTATCAACCTCTAATCTCAAATTTCGCAGAAACTTTCTTGATCCTTTATTATTTTGTTAATTTTTTCCCCAGAGATTGAAATTTGCCTTTTATTACAGGGTCTTTATCACCCTTTTGGGTCTTCTTGGGGCTACTAGTTATTACAGTGTGCCCCAAGCCCCTGGACACACTTGAAAATGATGCTGGTGGTGCAGTGTCTAGTGGAGCCTCTGGCTTTTCCCTGATGTTAACGGGTTCCACCACCACCTAGGCAGTTGTAGTACATCCTCCCTGTATTTGTGTGCTCCCCTGTTCAGGGTGAAATACCTTGCCCGGAGAGATGTCCCTCTTGCTCGGCAAAGTATTATAAATAGATACTGCCATCATATAGCCCTCCAGAAGGTGGACTTTATTCAACAGTTCCTTAACTGATTGTCTCAAGTCCCGAATTTCAAAGTTAAGTGTCTCATAGCCTCTGTCCATTTGAGTCTAGGATTCGGGCCAATATGGGGGAAGGACAACTCCTCCACAACTGGGGCTTGTACCTCCTGCTCCCCAGCCCCCTCCCTCACATCCCTAGGGACACCTTCCAACACCTCAGCACCGTTTTTACTCTCACCCTTCCAATCATAGCCCTGTAGGGCAGATCGTATAGGTGATCATCCCTCTTCAGCAACCATAGACATCCCCAGGTGTTGGCACAGCCTTACTTCCTTTTGACCAGTCTCCTGAGCCAGAACCTCCGGACCAAACCAGTAATTATTTTTAAAATCCTGTATCCTCTTTGTCAACTAACTCATAAGAGAATGCTGGTGCCAACATTGACATATCAGATACCAAATCTCCCTCCACCTTATTCGCCCCTGTAACCATTGTCTTAAGATTTTCCTCAATATTAAATAGGGACTTTCTTATATTAGCCAACGCCCCGCCTCCGTCGTCTCTTGTTTATCTAGCTCAAGGGAGGCGTGGTCTAGTACCTCCTTATCTAACAAGGAAATGCGGGTATTTGGCTTGGGAGAAACCACTAAAGATCTTTCTTCTGGGGAAAAAGATGTACCTAGCCTAGGTGCCGGACTTCTTAGCTGAGTAGCCGTCAAACCCGGCATAGATACCAGGCTTTTAGACTGAGACAGCGTCTCACCCCTACCCCGGGCCCAGAGGCTGATTACACCCCTGGTTCCTTGGTGGAGCTGAACTAGTGGGCGAGGGGGACCCTTACTTCTTAGTGTGACTCCCATTGTCTCCAAATAAGTGACCAGAGAAAAATTAGCCTCAATCACCAGTAAACCCAAGAACTCCGGACCCGATTACCAGGTACTACTACAAGTCCTTGTTACCAATCTCCGCCCCGTATCCTCGCTCTCTACTTCTTTACTAATTCCAATTGCACAACTCGAGTCCCGGATTACACTAAAGTCCCCAGAGCACAGCTTCAGCCGTATTGTGCAGACTAGTAAGGAAATTAAAAATAGTATATAATAAATTGTTTTGAATACCGTCCCCTAAAATGCTAGTGTAGTTGTTAAAAATGATTATACAGCAAAAGGTGATAAATAAGTAAAAACAAAACCTTAAATTGAAACCTTCTAAAATGTACACATTGACTAATCCAAGACCTCATCCTTTGGTATCACAGACCTTTTTTAGAATAGCAGTTAAGGGTATATGCAGTGGTATCAAGCCACTTATATCAAACTCTAAAATCGAGGCTTGGGAACCTCTGACCCTACCCTATCTTAAAAACAGGATCAATCCGCTACCTGTGTCACAAGTAGGAATAAGCAATTAAATTGCAAAGAGCTCCGTTATTGCCAAATGCCAGAGCCAAAATAGTCAAATAATGGCTACTTAATTCACATCAATGATGGCTCCAGCCACAATACCACACGGCTTATTCCACCTACAATGTGTAAAAATATAATCTTAGCAGTGCTATTACAGAAAATTGTCAGCACAGGTCCTGGGGCCATGCAGCCTCCAGAGATTCTAATTTCTCCAGAGGAAAGGGCCCCCAGGCACCCAGTACCGACATGGTAAAAATTAGTAGGTTATTTAGCTGCCTTAATATAACGAATCAGCCACCTATATCAAAGACACTTAGACCGGTTCACACTCGATCATAAACACAGGGAGCTCCAAGGCTGCTGCCCGCAGTCATTCCCTAGTAATGCCCAAGGCAACCCGCACTGATTCCAACACACTGCGGTATAGCCAAACCAAAGGGCAAACACAGACAGCAGTATAACAGTCCAAAGTTTCCAGGGGGAGCTCAAAGGCAAGCCCGCAGTCACTCCACAATATCTCTGCCAAGGCCGAACAAAAGCAAATTCCAAGGCAGCCAAGCAAGATTCATGATGTTATACAACGTTAAGCCTTCAGCTATGTGTAAGGCAGCAACACACACAGTTCTTGTGCCACGACGCAACTGGCAGGTAGTGACTCCTTCGGTGAAAAAAACTGGATACAATTTGCTCACTTGTGCTTGGTATGCCCCTTTGTGTGGGGCTCCTAAAGGGATATCCAGCAAACAGAGCCTGAGACGTTAGTGGCAACGTGTCTGGTGTCCAGCAGCGAGCACTGGACACCAGACACACTGCTTCACAAACTGCGCTGCGTCCGCGCCGGTGTTGTGAATATATGCTGCTTCCTGTGATAGTTCTCCTCCCAGTTAGTAGACAATAAAAGTGGACTTCAACTACTAAAGTCACTTGCCGGAGTCTAGTTGAGATTTATAATTGTAGCCAAGCCAAACAGTGTTTACTGCAGAAGTATGTCAGGAGAGAGCCTTCCACCAGTGACACCAGACATTCTCTTCACACACCGCTAATCTTCAATGTTTCTTCTTTTATAAGCCTGGGGAATGGAGAATGCCAGGATGCAGCAAGCCCATAGACTAACATTGGATCAATAACTTGCATTGGTGTCTGCTCTAACTCTATCCCACACATGGCCACACTTGCATCCTGACTAGATATTACATAATATGTTCTCTTCCCTGATCATCTTCTACCCACTCATCTGTTTGCCGATCTACATACCTCCTTGAAGCTGCACAACACAGTTGTTAGGTTTTGAAGGGTTAAGGACTCTGATGCCTGGCAGCTGTTGCAGTAAATCAAGCACATCAGTACAACCCAAGTCTCTGCTGAGCTCCTCTAGGTCTGTTCCATGTTCTTTCTTTACAACCTCCTTCAACTTCCGCAGCTTCAGGCCAGTGGCGAAAGCACTGAGAGTGTTGATGAGTAATCCCTGTGCCATCTGGAAGCCTGCAAAGCAGAGATGAGAGTTACAAAAGTAGTTGAGCTTTTGGATCACCACTTCTGCTTCCAGTCTGGCAAAAGGCCATCAATCTCAGTAGGTTAAGGCAATTGTTGTAGCTTGTGTATCCTGGAGTGGGTAACACAGATGGATGGGTTAAACTGTGATCAGAGATATGAAAGCCACCAAGGTTGACTCTCCCTTGGATGCTTACAAGCTATATATGTGTGTATGTTTTTATGCATCTATAAAGAGAAAGGGCATTTCATATCTACTGATTCGCAGTACTAATATTTAACCATTGGCAAACAGCAATGAAGAAAATATAACCTTTTTAGTTTTGGCTAATTTAGATCCCACTTTAGCACCACTTATTATTGTTATTAGGGTATTTATTGATTGAAATCTACCTTCGGGAAGCAACAGAGTGCTTTACAAATCATCGGGGGAAGAACAACGTGAGGGAAGCAGAGATACAAGGGAGTGGAAAGCTATCAATGGGGGAGGGCGGGCAATTTGGCAGCAAGAAATCTATAAGCAACAAGGGGAGTAAAAAGTCGGGAGCAGATCATCAAGTCTCAAGTAGGGTGGGGAGTGGAGAGTGTAGACAGAGGTGTTAGGGAGGAGCCGTTACTTGAAGAGGAGGGTCTTGAACTCCTTCCTGAAATGTAGAAGCAAAGAGGCAAGGGGTTCCAGAGTCTTGGGGCAAACACCTCCATTGTGTGAGATAATCTATTGCAATAGACGTATAGATGGGGGTTGTGAAGTCGATAGTAGATGTAGATCATGGGTGTTGTTTGGCTGTACTGCCATGTGCGTGAGTGAGCAATCATTTTATTGTCAGGAATTTTGGGTATGCTGTATTTATGTGTGCTGCACAATGGCCTGGATCTGTTACAATCATTTTCCACATGTACTCAATAATTATTTCACAGTGCTTGTGGAGATGTGGTTGTGCAGAGAGGAAAGAGAGTGAGCAGTGGACAGCATGACTGTGGGATCCTAGTGAATGCCCCGTCATTGAGGGTAAAATCAGTAGTTGCTTGATGCTGCCCACACCACAACCCTGTTGGATGTTGAGAAAAAACAGTCAGACTGCAGGATGGCTGAAACGAGGAGACCACAGCAGAAATGAGAATTTGAGGAGAGGAGTGAGCTGGGTAAGGCAGGGTGAGGACCTACCATGGGGAAAGAATCAGAACTGCCAGATGCCACATACTTCTGGATCCTGTCATACATGGAGAAGTAGCAGCAGAAAAGTAGCATGGCCGTGGGGGAGGGAGGAGGTCACATTTGGGGGCCCAACACTGAGATATCAGTGTACTTACTCTAAAGCTGTTCTTTGGAACGCCCAGAGGCACACTGGAACCAGTGCTTTCCCATGCTTCAGAAAGGTAGGTAGGCAAGCCATTTTTATATTGCATTCCCTTTCCCCCGTGCCGTTTTATCTCCTCTCGGGCCACCATGTTGTTTGTATTCTCACCCTTCCCCAGCGCTATGTGCATTTCACCCCTTATCGTAGGTGTGTCCTCCACTATACAAGAGCCAAAACGGTTGTCTTTGCCAATGCTTGTTTATAAAGCACTTACCCAAACTCAATTCCCTCCCGCCACCTGATATTGGCCACCTCAATTGTACTAGTGTTAATTCATTCCAGAAGAATGTAATGCTATGCAATAGGTATTTATGCTGCGACTTTCCAATAGTAGTGGTCTCCCAATGCAGAGTAATTTCCGAGTGTAGAATAAATGACTTCTGTGGCAACACCGGGACCGAAACCCATGACCTCCATGTTGCACACAGACCTCTGCACTGCACACACTAGCATACGGAGCTGCTGCGCTGACATTAACACTACAATTATGTCCACGGGCAAAAAGTGTGGTCTAAGAGCAATATGAGCAATAACATTATATAGTCCACTAGAGATATTGGAAGATATAACTGGGTAAATGACCCAATAAAGGCAAAATCCCAAGGGCGGTCAAGTGAGAAAAGGTTCCAAGCAAATAACAGAAATTATCTAGCTGAGGAGCAGTTGTTGATGTTCTGAAGCTTTCAATTTCCTAATGTGCTGCTAAGGGACATGTATTAATAAAGAGGTTTTATAATACTTCCGAAACAGAAAGTTCTAAGCTGCGGCTCTGAGGCAGTGTGTCTGTCGGTTTGATTACTTTTTCCCCTGATGAGCTCTAGGCATCCAAATCCTGGAGTTCACCTAGGGCATGGATGTGGATGTGCCTCTGGAGGACACTAAGCCCAACAAGCTAAAACCACATTCTCCATTTTCCCTCGGCAGGCAACCTGTCATAACTAGCTGCACTGTATTGGTTGGCAGCAGCCTTTGGTGAATTTCAATGCACACACCATGACTGTCCCCCAGGATAAGCCTAAAGAATATCTCAGAGATACATGTTTCGAGGTCCTGCAAAAAGGCCATGCCCCTATGAAAAACTGTGTTACGTGTTACTGGTCTTGGCAAACATGGTCACAGCTCTGAAAGGCCACAATTTCCCATGGCTGCTAAGACCAAGACAAGTTAAGACCAGTATTAATGGTCATTTGGATTCAAGGTTGAATCTACATATATGTTGCGATCCACGACTGTGCAAACAGCACATTGTGCCTTTTGCCATGCAGTGGTCACAATGCATGATTGCAGAAAGGGCTGCAAGGCCCATTCTGCAACACCAAATATGTTACCACAAAAACAGCTGCCTTGCATTGACAAATGGACAGTACCACAAATGAGAGAATCCCTATTGCCCATGTGCATGCATACATGCATACATTAATAGGGCCTGTGCAAGGACCCCCATGCCCTTGGTGTGTGATGTTCATATGTGCCACTCAGGAGATGAGGTCAATGCATAGAGCATTCCGAAGATCCTCTTTGTAAAGGGGAGGGGACAGTGCCAGGGTATGACGTTACAGACGGCTATCACCATGGTATAGACGAAAGATGGGGCTATCCTAGTTCCAAAAGACGGCTGCTCGCACCTGTTCAATCAGTGACTGTACGGCAAGACCCACATAGTGATTGTTAGCTAAAGGAACACAAAAGGACACCTTGGGACAGCGCTCTGAATGTGCTAGGAGACACCTGAGCATGTTTAATCGAGTGGTGCGTGCACTTGTCGCTCTGTTCAATGTGCTGCTCCATTCTTTAGTGCTGCCACCCAGGAACCACTATTCTATTTTTGGTTAATGGGGGACACCTGTGGGCATTTCCCGACAGAGCCTGTGGGTCCTTTTGCGAGGTGAGGTGTTGGGCTCTATCAAACTAGTGCCACCTGATTGGAGCAGGGCCTCTTGTCCTCACCATATTTTGCTTCTTGTCAGTTTGCTTTCCTCCATAAAATTTACAGGACTACTACCAGAATGCAACAAAAGAAAACGAGGATTAGGTAAAGTACTTGCACCTGACATGGGACAACCTTAATTCTCTGCTATGAACCTTACCTGGAAGGCTATGGTTGGAGGGTGATGGGGGCCCCAGAACCACTGCAGATTTAAGGCCTTCTTCAGAGGACAGCTCCTTCTCCCCGAGGAAGAGATATCTGTGTCGGGCCAGACATTTACATTTGATGAGTGGCTCCTGATCAGCTTCTTCCACCACCACCAGCTGGTCCCTCATGTCATCGAACAAGCGCTGTAGGGAACTGTAGCCATAGCGGGAGAGGACCAGCGGGTAGCCATGGGTGCTTTGAAAAAGTCTGCGGAAATCTCCAAAAGAGAGTCCTCCTGGTGTCTGAAGCGCAACCACCAGCATTTCGGATTCCAGGATGTGGTCCATGGTCCATCTATGAAAGCTAAGAATACATTGTTGCATGAAAACACAGGTAATGATGTAGGAAAGGCTAAAGAATTACAGCAAAGCCAACAAATGTACCACACTGTGATGAATGTGCTTTCTGTGATCATTAATCTGACGGAATGTGGCTTAAGCCGAATCTTTGTTTGAGAGGAATTCAACAGGGTTATTTTTAGTGCACCATTGAAGTCAAAAAGTACATTTGTAAAAATAAATATGCAGTTCGAAAGTGGTAGATGTGCAGTTGGAAAAAATGGAACAAATTAAGCATTTATTTTAACAACTCAAAAGATAGGTATAGGCTAAAAATGTATGTTTAAAAATGCAATAAAAGTGTAACTTTGGGATTTGTATTTCTTTTTTTGTTTTGAAACACTGTCATGTGTTAAAGGGTACACTGATTACGAAGACATTTATTATATGCAGTTGAGGCGCGTGCATTGTATGCATTGTCCTATTACAAAGTAATCTATTACTTTGTGAATAGATTCATTACTTGAAACACAAAACTGGGACATGCAGTTTGTTGAACCAGCATATTCCTGTATATTGGGTCTTGTGTAAAAATATGCAAGACAAATTGTATAGGGCCAGGATGCACTCAGTCGTCATAGTAAAAGCAACTTTATCAAACCATATTAAAACTTGTGTTTACCCGGAACTTCTCTCTCTACGTTCATTCCTAGGCAGCTAACACCTCACCACACCCTTGCCAGTACCCTTAATGCACCCTGTTTCTCATGGCTTAGTTCTGTCTCACATAAAATGATTCTTCTTCTTATACAGCTAATTCAAAACCGCAGGATTTGGACTCTTTCTACCACTATGATATTATGCATTTCAGAAGACAGTAAATAGTTACTGCCCTGATTTGATAAAGGCATACTAAGAATGCCGAAACGTGTCATCTCAAAGGGCCACATTAAAGACTTAACACATAAAACAAACCAGCCTTCGGAAACCAATGGTTTTCTGTTTTCACGACTAGTTGGACCTCTAGCCAACTTGCTGTCCAGGGCGAAACACTAGAATGCAGTTTCAAACTGTCCGTACTGGCACAATGCTGTGTAACCAGCCTGCCGTGGTCTGAGAGCCCACTCACCACTGGCCCTGTGTTTTGATAAATAGAAGTGAGGTGGTACGAACAGAACGCCTGCAAGGGGCCATACTAGACTAACCATATGAATGATTTTCTGATAGAAGATTATCATTCCAAGATGGACAGTCCAGTATACTTCTTTTGTACTCTTTCAAAATACCTCTGTGAGAGTGGGGAAGGGGAGAAATAGCACCAATGAGTGTTCCTGTCTGCTTTGCATTAAATTACAAGAGCATTTCAGGAATACAACAGTGATCAGAGATCTCTATATTTGATAAACAAGTCTGTGATAAAAGAATTATTATGTATGAATCTTTAAATACATAACAGACACATGGCGTGGTGCTCACATCACTGTTCACAACACACAACCTAACATTAAAAGGTTTGTAACCATGAACCATACGTACTCATTCGAACAGCTTACGTTTTTGGATAAGAGTAAAAATGGCTGCAACATCAACCACTCAAATGAGGTATAATGGCTCTTTTGCTTCATGTTTCTGGAGAATTGTAGATGAGGAAGGGCTGGGTCTCAGTGTGACCATGCCCAGCCCCAAAATAGAAACATCTTTAGGGAATAGTATCTATAGACAGGAAAGGTGCCCTAAAAGAGACACCCAATAAACAATTGTAAGCCCCAGCCCCAAAGAGGCCCTAAAAGATAGGGGGTTATGGAAGTGTATAAATAAATAAAGACAAGACACAGGGCCTCATTACAAGTATGCCGGTCCGGAAAGAGCGGTGCCGGTAGCACCGTACCAATGCCGTTTTCCGGACCGGCACATTCAGAGTCGCAAATGCGGAAACACTGTTACTGCAAAGTGACACCCACAGCTCCACCGCATCCGGTAGCACTGTGACTGTAAACTGCGGAATGAGTCAATGGACGTGCCTGAATTACCGGCCCAGCGTAAGTACGGGCACATTCAGAGTACCGCCTACACAGAAAACACCACCATAAAAATGCCAGTGAATACCGCACCTGTAATATCGGCACGGCAGACCAGGCGTTAAACAGTGCCAGGTGAAAAGCAACAGGCCCCAGCTGCACACCATTGACCACTGGGAATGTACAAAATGTCCACACCTACACCCAACCCACCTCCCAACACAACCATGCTGGCAGTCGCTGTAGCAGCAATTGGGCTAGGGAACCTGCAAGGAGGGATTGAGAATGAAGCAGCAGAGAGGCAGAGAAGGTGGTGGAGGTGCAGGTGGTGAATGAGGAAACAGTTGGCCATGCATAACATCAATGACCACACAGTTGACCACACAGGTAGCCACCAATACCCTGCATCAGGGCCTCGCCTTGGAACCTGACCCCAAGCTACATCCACACCTTGTACCGGCTTGACAGGGAGACCATAACATTAATTGTCACCCTCATTCATGACGATATTGTCACGCCGCCCTCATTGGGGTCCACTTACCTGAAGCGGCGCGCCCCATCCTGGAGGATGTACCCGCGCTTTTGCTTGGGGGCTCCAGGGTTGTCCTGGTCCTCGGGCGCTTCCGGGTTCCCTGGGCGTGCTGGTCTGCGCATGCGCGGGCGGCCGTTTCGCGTTCTCCGCGCATGCGCACTGCACGGGGCACTTGGTTTGGACAGCCTTGCGGTCCACACCTCTCTCCAGGCTAACCAACGCCTGGGAGACAGCACGGCTTGCGTTCCAAGCCTCCCAGGTGTTGGTAGCCCTATTTAAGGAGCCCGGCCATTCATTCAAACCACGTCTCAACGCGGTTTGAATTGGATCGTGTTCCTCGCCGGTTCCTTGTGCCTTCCTTGCATGTTACCTGATTCCCGTTCTTTCTTGTTCCTGGTACCCTGCTGGTACATCCCGTGGTTCTGTTGTCCTGTCCTCTCCTCTCCTTGTCCTGTGGTTGGGGCTCCCTATTCCTTCCTTCTAATTGGGTGGTTCCCTTTCTGTTCCTTTTAGTTGGCTCTTGCCCCTTGTACCTTGTCTGCCTGCCCGCTCTGCCTCCCTCTACCTTGGTGCCTTCCTTGTGAGCCAACCTCTACCTTCCTCTGCCGGATCCAGCCTCCTACGAACTTCCACGGTGACCTGATCCTTGGGACTTCCACCTTCCGGATCCAGTCCTCCCTGGGCCTCAGCATCGTCATCTGGAAAGGCTCCCCCTGTCAGTGCTTGCACTGTCCTGACGCCACGCTAATCAGGGGAGAGCGCACCCGTGGCATTGGGAGCTGGTTCACCTCCAACCCGGTTCCACTCGGGCGGGAGCTGGGCTGGTTTCCGCGTCATCAACTACATCCCCGCAGGACTCCTGACAGCCTGGCATCATCTTCAAGGACCTCAACCGGACGAACAGGTACCCAACGTCCTCGTGACGCAGTCTATAACAGATTGAGACGCCTGCCTTCAGATACTTCGGACTCTGAGATGGAAGAGGACCCAGGTCTTCGTAATGAAGTACAAGCTCTTCGCGCTGAGATGACTGCACTCCGTCAGGAGAATGTGACATTACGTCAAATGGTGACACCGAACATTGGGGCAATTCCACAGTCTGAAAACACCATGGCTCACACCGCACCCATCAAATTTGATGGAGATCCCAGACGTGTGGGTGAATTCTGCAACCATTGTCGGATACATTTCCTCTACCGATCGACTCATTTCAATAATGATAAAGCCAAGATCAGCTACATATTGGGCAACTTATCTGGGAACGCTCTTGCTTGGGCTACACCCCTGGTTGTTACTAATAGCCCCATTCTTAGCGATTTCTTGGCCTTTGAGAAAGCGTTCTTGGAAGTTTTCCAGTCCCCATCAATTGATGGATATTCAACAGGCAAATACCGATAGAATAACTTATATCGGCCGTTTCCGTCAACTGGCGACTGATTCCCTATGGCCAGAGATAACACAGAAGACCTTGTTTCGCCGGGGATTAAGAGAGGAATACAAGGATGAGTTGTTGCACATTCCTGAACCCGAAGATCTTCAGAAACTTATTGAACAAGTTTTGAGGATAGACCAGAGATTGGCCGAGAGAAAGGGTGAGAGACGTCGGTTTGTACCCCAGGCCCTCAACCCTACCTACTGGAATGCCTTTACCTTCGGATTCCTCTACTGAGCCAATGCAATTGGGTGCAGTAAGAGGTCCCTTATCAGAAGAAGAGAAGAAGCGCAGGAGAAGTCTGCGATTGTGTCTATACTGTGGAGCTGCAGGTCACTATCTGGGTACCTGTCCTTTGCGTCCTATCAAGAAAGGGGGAAACTAGGAGACCTGTCGTCTACTGGAAAGGCTACGACAGGTCCTTCTTTGCTACAAGACCTTTCTTGTGCCAGTACGGCGTTTCCACCTATGCTGCCAGCCGTCTTGATGATTTTGAAAATCAGTCTAAAGTGGCAGGATAAGACAGTTGATGTCCATGGTTTGTTGGATTGTGGGGCTTCCGGTAACTATATTGATGAGGAATTCACCATCAACAGCGGCATACCATAGCTTACCAGAAGAAAGGCGATACCAGTGGAGGTCATTGATGGTACGCCTTTATCTTCCGGACCCATACGGTTGCATACAGTTGGCATGCTATTGCGAATCGAGGGTCATGAGGAGAGAATTGCTCTCGATGTCATCAAGTCGCCTTCATATCAAGTGGTGTTGGGATTACCTTGGCTTCTGCGACACAATCCCTCAATCAATTGGGAGTCCCGTATTCTAGTGTTTACCTCTGCTCTTTGCCTTCAAGAATGTTGTGGTTCCGGCCCGTCACTGAAGTCACTAACCTCAACACCTCTTACTTCTGGTAAGAACCCATCTGGTTTGTGTTCCTTGTCCCAGATTCCACATGCATATGCTGACCTGAGGACCGTGTTTTCTGAGCCTGGAGACATACCCCTTCCACCTCACAGATCTTTTGATTGTTCCATTGACCTGATCCCGGGTGCGGTGATCCCTCATGGGAAGGTTTATTCCTTGACTCAGACCGAAAGACTGGTACTTCGGAACTACTTGGACGATTGTGTCGAGAAAGGATACATCGTACCTTCCAAATCCCCCACGGGATTCCCCCTGTTTTTTGTGAAGAAAAAGGAGGGTACCCTACGGCCATGTATCGATTATCGTCAACTGAATGACATCACCTTTAAAGACAGGTACCCGTTACCTTTGATTCGGAACATCATGGAGTCGTTACGGTCAGCCAGAGTATTCACCAAACTAGACCTTCGCGGAGCTTACCATCTGGTCAGAATCAATGAGGGCGACGAGTGGAAGACGGCCGTTAAGACTCCATTTGGGCATTACGAATACAGGGTAATGCCCTTCGGGTTGTATAATGCCCCGGCCGTCTTCCAGCGGTTTATGGATCACATCTTCAGCGACTTGATTGGCATCTCGGTCTGGGTTTATCTGGATGATATCCTGGTCTTCTCAGATAGTCTGGAGGAACATGTTTTCCATGTACGTGAGGTTCTTCTACGTCTATCACAGAATCAGTTGTTCGCCAAAGCTGAAAAATGTTAATTTCATTGGAACAAGATGGAGTTTCTGGGGTATGTTATCAGCGAGGCTGGAATCCACATGGATTCTGATAAGGTACAAGCAATCCGAGATTGGAAACAACCTCACGACTTGAAGTCCCTTCAAAGATTCTTGGGATTCACCAATTTTTATCGGCACTTCATTCCTCAATTTTCTCGTGTCACGGCCCCGTTGACACGTTTGACCAGTGTCAAGATTCCGTTCCTTTGGGATTCAGAGGCGTCAGCAGCCTTTAACTGTTTGAAGACGGCATTCAGTCAGCTCCTGTTTTACGTCATCCCAACGATGAGATGCCCTACATCGTTGAGGATGATGCTTCCAACTTCGCTGTTGGCGCTGTTCTCTTACAGAAGCATCCTATATCTGACGAAGAACACCCGGTGGCCTATTTCTCACGAAAGCTCGCTCCTAGTGAACAGAACTACGCAGTCATAGAGAAGGAGATCCTGGCCATCAAGACTGCGTTTGAGGAGTGGAGGCACCATTTGCTGGGTGGTCGTTTTCCTGTAGAGGTCCGTACTGACCATCGCCACTTGCAGTTCTTTCGATCCTTGCAATGTCGCACCGCTCGACAGGCCAGGTGGGCCTTTTTCTTTTCTCACTACGACTTCAACATTTCTTACATCCCCAGCTCTCAGAACCTGAAGGCTGATGCCTTATCTCGCTCTCTGGAGAAGGAAGAGAAGGATTGCAGTTTGAACGCTCCATTGATTTCTCCTAAGCATTTTCTTTTAACGATTTCTCCTCATCTGCAGAGAATAGAACAAGAAACACTGGTTGACCCAGATCGAGCCGACATTCTGAAGCGACCACAAATCACTGAACGCAATGGTCTTCTGTTCTTTTTGAAACGACTGTACATACCGACGTGTTCACTTCGGTTAGACATCATTCAGGGGTTTCACGATTCGCAAGTCGGTGGTCATCGTGGCATCAAGGCTACTCAGGAGCTGGTTTCTAGACATTTCTGGTGGCCGGGTTGGGCCAAGGAGGTCAAGAGTTATGTGGATGGTTGTCCAATCTGCGCTCAGACCAAGATGCCTAGGAGAAAACCTTTGGGACTACTTCAGCCTACCGAAACACCGCCCTACCCATGGCACACCATCGCCACTGACTTTATTGTCGAGCTCCCGCCTTCTGAGGGCTACACTTGCATTATGGTGGTAGTGGATTGTTTCACGAAGTATGCACACTTTATACCTTTTTTAAAGATACCTACCTCCTCTCAGATGGCTCTGGCATTTCTACACAACATCTACCGACTGCATGGATTACCGGAGAAGATCATCTCAGATCGTGGCTCGCAGTTTCTCTCCTCCTTTTGGCATCAATTGTGCAATCATCTTGGTATCCGCAGAGCTTTGAGTTCTGGTTATCACCCACACACAAATGGACAGACGGAGAGAACTAACCAAACTCTTGAGCAGTACCTACACTGTTATGCCAATGCAACTCAATTCAACTGGGTGAAGAATCTCGATTTGGCTGAGGTGTCCTATAACAACGCAACGCATACTGCTACTGGTGTCAGCCCTTTCTTTTGCTCTACCGGGCTACATCCCAAGTTGGTTCCTTTTAGTCCAGTACTGCCCAGCGCTGTTCCATCTGCGGATCAATTGGTCTTCCACATCCAGAGGCAACACGACCTGGCCCGGGGTACCCTGGTTGAGGCACGGGAGCGCTTGAAAAAGCAGGCAGATAAGGGTCGGTCCACGGAGCCGGATTTCTGGGTGGGCGATTTGGTTTGGTTGTCCTCCAAGAACCTGCCAGTGCGAAATCTGCCCACCAAATTGGCAGCCTCCTACGAACAACCACGGTGACCTGATCCTTGGGACTTCCACCTTCCGGATCCAGTCCTCCTTGGGCCTCAGCATCGTCATCTGGAAAGGCTCCCCCTGTCAGTGCTTGCACTGTCCTGACGCCACGCTAATCAGGGGAGAGCGCACCCGTGGCGTTGGGAGCTGGTTCACCTCCAACCCGGTTCCACTCGGGCGGGAGCTGGGCTGGTTTCCCGCGTCATCAACTACATCTCCGCAGGACTCCTGACAGCCTGGCATCATCTTCAAGGTCCTCAACCGGACGAACAGGTACGCAACGTCCTCGTGACGCAGTCTATAACAGATATCAGCAGCTTGATAAATATACGGACTGCAATCCCCCCCTTGCTGAAGGTGGTGTTGGTACTGCACTTCCTTGCAACCGGCACATACCAACACACCGTGGGTGAGCTGCAGGGGCTGTGACAACCCTGTTTTTCAAGCGTTTTATTCCAGGTACTGGATGCACAGCTGCGCCATGTGGCAGACCACATCGCCCTACCCCGAACCCCTACACAGGTTAATGCCACAAAAGTGGACTTCCATGCCCTGGCAGGCATGCCCAATTGCCTCGGTGCATAAGATTGCACCCATGTGGAGTTGGTGGCCAGACATGCCATTGAGGCTGTGTATAGAAACCACAAACAATTCCACTCCCTCAATGTGCAGATGGTCTGTGATGCTGAGCACCTCATTACCCATTGGGGCGCACGGTTTCCAGCATCCACCCACGACTCAATGGCCTTGCGGAACTCCACGTTGCCAGGGTACATGGCACGGCACATCAGAGAGCACACCTGGCTGTTGGGTGAGTAGAATGACCAATGCATGACCTCTGTGGCAGGGGGAGGGAGGTAAATAGGCACTCACTAGAGTGCAACTGGCTGTTGGGTGAGTGAAATGACCAATGCATGACCTCTGTGTAGTGGGGGGGTGGGAGGGTAAATAGGCACTCACCATAGTGCATCTGGCTGTTGGCCGAGTAGGAATACGGAGTCACCTCTGTTCTACTGCTGGCCCCGCCTCCTGTCTACCCAGCAATCCTATAACTGTTACTCTACTTGCGAACCCGCGTGTGCAACCAAAGTGGATCCCAAGTGCTGTTTGGCTGTTCGGGTGTGTGGGCGCGGGTGCGGACATCCCTCCCTGTCCCCCTCCTTGCCTCTAATTATTGTGGCGTGTATTGTCACATATCTGTATGATTTGAACTGGAAATACAGAACGCTCGTATACCTATCTACGATCTTAGGTTACGGCTTGTGCTCCTGCAATCTCTGGCCGGGGCCGGCACCTTACAGATATTGTGAAGTTGATCTGTAATAAACTCATACAATGCACTGTAAGTTATTATCTGCTGGTTAACTCTCTTGTAGCCAAATTGTGACTCAGTGTTGATTCAGGATATAAGTAATATCGGATTGCCTCACTTGGGGCTGTAAGGAGCGGAACCTATGCAGTCATTTATTACGGGTCATCCATAGAACCCGTTTGGAAACGCTAAGTCCATTTTTAAATGTGCACTTAAGTTTTCTTTTTTCCCCCTGAGAATAAGGTTGATTAGCCTTTTTTATATATTGATCCTGTCCTACTGGGAAGAAAGGGCTCATCACCTCCTAATGAGCATGGCAGTCCCATTAAGGAGTGGCAAATTGCGAACCACCTTATCCATAAAAAATGAAATGCCTAAAAATAATACTGCTGATGCGATGAATATAAGTTTACTAGGTTATTCCAGTGACAACACTCCTGGGCCCCAGAATGTTCACCCTACATTCGGGATGCTCTCGCCCAACCCATAAAAACGATAAAAACAGAGCCTGTACAGAACTCTAATGAAAAAATCACTTTTTTTGGAGATTTTCTTCATAGTTATTCACTGTCCCCTGATGCACAATCAGAAAAGGGGACTGGGAATACATTTCCCCTCAACACGGTCTTGGATCCAGACTTGTCGATTCAACAGAGTTTCTTAAGTGTACATGAACGCTGTCTCCCATTGAGCCCTTTGCCTTCAAATAGAGGGATCCCCTCTAACCCTCTTTTGGATACATCAATGATGGCTCCAGTAGTAAGTGCTGAACTGGATAAGCGGATATAGTTTTCCTATGGCCCATCAACACCAATACAGCCGAGGCGTGGTGGCATTGATAATGCCCATTTCCATAAGTACAATCAGGAGAACTCATCTTTGACCCCTTGAGCTGATTTCCCCTTCTCACAACAGTTAGGAAACTTTTTGAGGAGGAATCCTGGTTATGGTGCACAAACTGAAACCTCTCTAAATCTGACTCAGAAGGACCAGATTTTAGAAAGCAGCTGCAATCATGTTCTAGTCCTCTTAAAACACATCCTTCCATAAACTCGCAGATCAAAGGGCGACCCCCTCCTTGCAAGCATCATTTTTGCAAGAGCATCAGGAAGCGGAAGTTACATTTCCGGTCCTGACGCATATTCTAAACCTTTTTGATAAGGGTCATGAACGCACCCATCAAGAAATCAAAGATTTAAATCTGAGGTTAGTGGACATCTAACAATAGTGAGCAAACATGAGGGTCTTACTTCTTTTTTTTTTTTTATTTTTTTTTTTATTTTTATTTTGTTTTTGATGCTAACGCATCTTTACAAAATTAATTTACAACACTTACAACCAATTACATTTCACATTAATACATATTATTTAAGAACTAGCATTTATATAAAGCAGGCATTTATATTCCCTTACTGTTCCTTAATCACAAACATATTCTTTACTTACACAAATGCCACAAAACCCGTCGCATCATAAAAACACATCGGACATAAAAACATAAAACGCAGAAGCACAGGGACTCAACAACGGCCTCAAAATGTCCCAACCACACAATTACCATCAACACAGAGAAAAAAGTGCGGACTCAATTATTTTCACTAATCGCACCGTTGCCAAAATTATGGAATTACTAGAGCCCCACATACAACGGGTCCAAATTAATTCTCTTCCCATATGGGTATTAGTAGTACTAAATGCTGAAATGTTTTTAACTCTCGCCATTTCAAAAACTGTACAGAACAAAAAAAGGTGTTTCAGAGTCTCTGTGCATTCAAGTTTTTTACAAAATCTGCAACTAATATCAACCTCTTCTCTATCTCTAGTGCCCCAATACTTGGTTCTTACTTTCGTGTGCAATAAGTCGAGTCGAAAGCGCATGTAATCTGAACGAGTTTCCGCACTCGGAATAAGCACAAGATATTGCTGCCGAGGCACCTGAGCGTGCCTAAAACGTGCATATTCAGAGAAAGAAGAGTAACTCGATATTTGAGTGCAAGTCTCTGCCCAGTCATTCAAAAAAACACGCTTATGTGCAATGTGAAATCTGCTTTGAAGATCTTCAGCAGAGATATTAATACTTTCAAGG
Source organism: Ambystoma mexicanum (assembly GCF_040938575.1). Classification (NCBI taxonomy): domain Eukaryota; kingdom Metazoa; phylum Chordata; class Amphibia; order Caudata; family Ambystomatidae; genus Ambystoma; species Ambystoma mexicanum. The sequence continues at coordinate 218,717,436 of NC_090922.1, forward strand.
ACAGACAATGTACGCTGCTTAAAGTCAGCAATAGATCGCGGCTGCGATGCTCTTAGCATATGACAAAAGTCCTCATACAGTGAGTTTTCCTCTGGGAAACTCATTTTTAAATAAGTTTTCAGAAGACGCCATTTATATCGTGCTGCCAGTGAGTTTAGACCTAGCTCATGACGAAGTATTGCATTCGGAAGAGAAGAAGGAAGACATAGTGTTGTTTTCCATAACTTGGCTTGCAGTCTATTCAAAAACCTCGCTAAATCATTTAAATTCATATCTAAACCATAAAGAATGATAGATTCAACTTTTTTTGAATAAAATTCAAATAGTGGACTCAAAGAAAATTTACAAAGTTTACGACAGATAATTCGCATTTGATTCTGTAAAGGTATCACTTTTTCTGCAATCGCACGTTGCCAAAAGAGTGCAGATGAATTATTTGACAGATTATATCCCAAATAGATTATCTGGCCTGCAATTTGAATAATAGAGGACTCTAAGTGCCACTGAAACTTCCGAATCTTTTTTTTCGAAGAAAGTATCAGGATATTTGATTTTGAGGGATTTATAGTGAGATTATTTTTCCTACAATACAACACAAATGTCTCTAATTTATTTTGCAGCCCAGATTGCGTGCTATCAAATAGTAATATATCATCGGCATAAGCCAACCACGAGAGATGAATCTTTCCGCACTTTACAGAATAAGATTTAGAGGAATCCCAAATACCTTCAATGTCATGGAGGTATAAGTTAAAAAGCACTGCTGCAAGATTACATCCCTGTTTAACGCCAATTGCCGTTGGAATAGAATCTGTTAGAATACCTTTACTTGAAATGCGCACTCTAATGGAAGTGTGTTGGTGCAAAAGAGCAATGAGCGCTACCAAACTTTGTGGAAAATTGAGATTTATCATTTTTTTCCACAACCTATTACGAATTACAGAATCAAATGCTGATGATAAGTCGAGTGATGCAATAAAAATCGGACCATGTGCAGAATTATGAGCCTCCGCAAGTAAATGAGCAAGGACAGAAGCATTCAGCTGAGTCCCCATATTTTTTCTAAAACCCGTCTGTACTTTATTTAGAACTTTATCTGTTTTGATATGTTTCTCAACTTCATTAAGTAGAAGAAGGGCAAAAAGCTTGGCAGCGACATCAATAAGGGCAATTGGCCTAAAGGAATTGGGATCGGTGCAGGGTCCTTTTTTGTGTATGGGAATAATTATCGACTTAACCCAGGAATTTGGAAGAGCTTTGGATGAAAAAATAGATCTAAATATCCTCAAAAAGACATTGGCCCAAAAAATAGGGTCATCTTTTATGACACATGGCGGTAAGCCATCAGGGCCAGCACACTTCGACGGTTTCAGCTTCTCAATTGCTACTATGACATCGTTGAGCACCCACGGACAGTGCTCAGGTATATATTTCAATAGATATGACATATCTTCGTCACAGAAACTCGTCGGGAGACTATATTTCTGTTCAAAGAATGAAAACCATGTATTACCATCAATTGCAGGTTCCATATGGGCTATGTTTGAATTGTCTGGTGTTCTAAGCATTTTCCAAATATCACGAATATTGTGATTACATAAAAGCTGAACCATGTTTTGATTGTTAGATAAATGAAAAGCACACCGAGTAGCCTTTATCTTACATTTATATAACCTGAGCACCTTCTTTTTTGCGCACAAAGCCAAACTCCTTTGCTTGGTCTCAAATTCTTTTTTTAGAGCACGTAATGCAATGTTCTTTTCAGATTTCAATTTCGACAGTTTGTTTGACAATATATTAAAAGGATGTAACTTCTGGGTATGATTCACAGCTTCATCAGCAAGATCCTTAAGATGAAACTGAATCATCTGCATATTCCATTCGAGGATTGTGCCAAGCGACGTGTCACAAACACACATGTCGGGCCACCAGTCACGATTGACTAAAAAAGTCAAACGACGACAAATGGACTTGTTCCAACGAATAGAAATCAACGATCTATCGCCCTGGACCAAAGCTAACAAATGGGCCCTATCAAATAACTCAGTTGGCCCTGACAACGTGCATTCTAAGATGGCATGGTCTCCATAGGGCAGAATAGATGGATTTACCAGAGAAAGTAAACCCGAAAGCTTCTTGGAGCTCACTATGTAGTCAATGGTCGAAGAGGCATTACCCCTGTGCCAAGTGCAAGATGATTTAGATCGAATAAAGTTGATAATACACAATTGCCAACTAGACAAAAAGTTACTCCAACTTAAGCCATTCTGATACGATGTTTTAAAATGTTGCGAAGATTCCAAAGGAATGGAGCTCTTAGACGATGCATCTAAATAGGAATTAAAGTCGCCACCGATCAATAACTCTATCGTTGGTTGCATCTGGAAAAGTTCTAAAAGCGAATCATTCAACATATTGATAGCATTCACAAGAGGGAGAGATTGAGGATTCCAATACAATGATATCAGCAACATCCTTCTTGGCACACCCACATTAAAGGTAACATCTACCAAAAGAAAAAGTTGGGTCGCAAATGTATGATTTATTACAAATCTAAGATCATTATTGAGTAGAATGGCAATTCCACCTACAGGCCGACCAGACACCGAACGAGCAGCACCTTGTTGTACAACCGTAAAACCGTCCACATGTAAATCGTGAACACACATGGTTTCTTGTAACAACAAGATTGAAGGTAAAGCACTCGTATGCCTATCTAGAAACCATTTTGAAATATTATGAAAACCGCAGCAGTTCCATGAGCAAATGGAGAGGCTTTCACATTATGACGGAACTATGGACCTTCCACCTGAGGAAGATAGATTCGTCGGAGGGGCTGCAATAGGCAGATTCACCAATATTCCATTCAATACAGCAGTCAATGAAGCTAAATGGGTTAAGATTTGTGCATTCTCACTACAGACAGCTGGTAAACCTTCCACACTGGGCTCCTGTTTCTTCACCACAGGCAAGCTATATTCCAAGAATTTCATAGCTATTTCCACAGAGTGGAAGGCTTGCAGTTCAAGTCCCAAAAATAATAAATCGGATTTATGTTCCCAAATCAGTCTCGCAATAATCGGAGAGACTACTTTGCACAACATCCGATTGTTATTCTCCAAGGGTAATTTAATCCAATCTACATCATGTGAGACCAGATTACGTAAGGAGGGAATTTTGTATAGGGCATTCATCAAAAAACCACGATTGATAGGGGTCGTGCCATTAATCTTAGGGTTACTAATCCATCCAATAAGTATCTGATTTTCTTCAGAGATATCATTAAATTCGTGTAGGCTCTTGTCAGGTATAGAGCTTAGAATTGCAGACTGCCCAGTTATAGCAGAATATATGGATAGAGGAGGCCCTCCTTGCTGTTCAACCAGGGCAGCAGATATAGGTGCCAAGCCCAATGTCGGCAATACCATCTTAGCCATGTTATCAACAGGTACTGCTACATGCTCCAATTTCGGTACTATCGGCAAGTGTTCAAGAGCATCTGGCCTCACAACACAAGCTTCGTAACAAGTCTCGAACGAAGGCTGAGAAGGAGGCTGAAGACTACAAGGAGCAGGCTTAGAAAACATTGCCTGCCCCAAAGATATGGTAGATGCATCATCAACACTTGATGCAGGCATCTTCCCAGTTAACACTGTGTGACAAACAGATTTTTTATTCTCAATCATAGGAAAAAACTTATTCAAGTTTGTTTGGCTGATAGCAACAGATGTAGGTTCTACAACAGTACTGAGGTTGCATACAGGAATATGTCTGCCGTCTACCTTCTGCAGCAGAGACAAGACCTTATTTGCACTGTTAGTACACTTAGATTTACTCTTAGGAATTTTTTTAGGATCTTTAATTTGTAATGCAAATTGACTCTCGTCAGTTAATTGACTTGCATTAATTTGAAGATCTGCTTCTCCAATATGTAAAATAGTCGGAGAGCCCAGAGTCACTACCTCCTTAGAAGCATCATTCTGTGTAACATGTTCTGTGGTGGAGATGTTAGAGGCACCTTTCTTGTTTTTATTTGCTTTGTTTTTGCGTTTTACTGCTCTCTGGAATGCCTTCTTCATTTTACGGGACGCATGATATGTGTGATTATTCAATTCATTTTCTTCGGCTACTACCTGCAACTCGGTAGATTCGATGATATTCGTAAGAGCCGACGGACTGTCAGGCGTAATCTGGTCTGCCATACATGTAGGTGAACTGATGCAAGGCTCACACATATCTAACTTAAAAAGCTTAGAATTATACATAATATTTTCAATTTGCAATATTCTTTCATGATGTAATTTAGCGAGATCTGCAAGTTCTATAGGCGGAGAAGTCACACTAGGCTGACCCTCAACCGCCGCTTGGGCTACCGCAGATGCAAATGAAGTAGGCATACCATGTAATAGGAGCGAGGCATTAATTGTTTGAGTGCTTTGAGAGGTAAGAACCTGCGGAGCAGGAGAAGAGAACACATTCCTCCTTACAAGTTCCACCATACGCTCTGGACATCTTACATGGAAATTATGACAGGATTCTTGAGCCAACATAAAACCCTCAATCTTGGCCAGATGCAGTGAATTTGCCACAACAGAATCTTTCAAATCTTTTAGAAGTACATGAGTAAGTTCGTGGCCTTTATCAAGCAGATTGAGAATTCGTGTCAGAACAGGAAAAGATTGTAATTCCTGTTCTGATTGAGACACCGAATTTCCCATATTGAGAATAGGAGAGCTTGAGGTGTGGGGAAAGGCATGCTCCAAAGGAGAAGCCTGAGGGAGCTGTGTAGCGGGAAGTGTCACCCTAAAGGCTTCTTCAGAATTGGATACCCCAGGTGAACGCAAACCACCCGGAAGATTACCACACATATTAGCGAAAACCTTGGGCACTTCCCTGCTACTAAGAGACACATCCATATTATATGAGGGTAACGGATGAAAATGTACTTGATCACGCAGGCCACACGACACTGCCACTGGGGTTGATGGTCCCAAAGATAAACTAATGCGTCTTTCTAAAGCATCGATTATCCCAGATGCTAACATTGATATGTCAGAAATCGGTGGATAAGATTTCCCCGTCTCATCTGCAAAAGCTACCACCGATACATTGTCCTCGTTGGCAGATTTCAATGTAAAAAGGGGAAATGCATTAGAGGGCGCTGCGGACTCATACAATAAAGTGCCATTAATAGGAGGCCCTGAGCCTTGCAATAACACGTTTGAAACATCATCAGTGCAGGTTATATCAACACATGTAGGCAAGTGATTTTCTTTTAAAGTCAGTGGATGCTCCATGTTTACAAAAGACTTTGTAGTGCTTCTCAAACATTTACCACTTCTTAAAGTCGACAATGTGCCCTTCACGTCACTCATTGCCTAACTCGAACTAATACAGCAAAACAATTAAATAAACTGCTTCAACACACTTGCAGTACTACACTGAAAATCCTGTATCCAAGAAGTATGCCATACACACACCAAAACACGACCCCCACCGCACCCCGCTCCACGAACAGCAAACAGCCCTTTGCAGTCCTTCGCGAGTGCGCAGCGCGTGTGCGCTGAGGGTCCGTGTAGAAATAGGCACAAAAAAGAGGCGTTTCCAATTCAGACGAAAGGAAACGTGTCACCAGTCACCTATAATATAAAATATAAAGTATATTAATAACTGGTAAGTGTCCTAAAGAACACCAGCCCCAAAATACACAATTCTCCAGGCACAATTTCCGAGGTAACAATTAAAGCACCTGAAGCCGCGGAAGACAGGCAAAAGCGGTGTTGCGCGGAAAGACTTCCTCCAGAGTGAAGTCGGCGTGCAAACACACAGCAGTAGGTGAGAAAATGGCTAATGGCCAATGTCCAGCAAAGTCAAATGAGCGGCAGAGCGGGCGGCAGAACGGGGAACCAGCAAACAGCCCTTTGCAGTCCTTCGCGAGTGCGCAGCGCGTGTGCGCTGAGGGTCCGTGTAGAAATAGGCACAAAAAAGAGGCGTTTCCAATTCAGACGAAAGGAAACGTGTCACCAGTCACCTATAATATAAAATATAAAGTATATTAATAACTGGTAAGTGTCCTAAAGAACACCAGCCCCAAAATACACAATTCTCCAGGCACAATTTCCGAGGTAACAATTAAAGCACCTGAAGCCGCGGAAGACAGGCAAAAGCGGTGTTGCGCGGAAAGACTTCCTCCAGAGTGAAGTCGGCGTGCAAACACACAGCAGTAGGTGAGAAAATGGCTAATGGCCAATGTCCAGCAAAGTCAAATGAGCGGCAGAGCGGGCGGCAGAACGGGGAACCAGCAAACAGCCCTTTGCAGTCCTTCGCGAGTGCGCAGCGCGTGTGCGCTGAGGGTCCGTGTAGAAATAGGCACAAAAAAGAGGCGTTTCCAATTCAGACGAAAGGAAACGTGTCACCAGTCACCTATAATATAAAATATAAAGTATATTAATAACTGGTAAGTGTCCTAAAGAACACCAGCCCCTAAATACACAATTCTCCAGGCACAATTTCCGAGGTAACAATTAAAGCACCTGAAGCCGCGGAAGACAGGCAAAAGCGGTGTTGCGCGGAAAGACTTCCTCCAGAGTGAAGTCGGCGTGCAAACACACAGCAGTAGGTGAGAAAATGGCTAATGGCCAATGTCCAGCAAAGTCAAATGAGCGGCAGAGCGGGCGGCAGAACGGGGAACCAGCAAACAGCCCTTTGCAGTCCTTCGCGAGTGCGCAGGAGGGTCTTACTTCTATTCAGGAACTTCTAAGAATTATTAAGGCTGTCCCTACCCCCAAGGAGGGCACTCCCTTAATGTTATCCAAGTGTACCTAAACCCTTAACCAAGATAGGAAGGAGAATTCCACCCAAACAATACTATCTTTGGAACCCAACGACAGAAATGATGCTCAGGCAGTTCAATCTGTTCCTGTAAATCAGGTAGGGGAAACAAGCAGAATTAGATCGATTGGCAACATTGGTCAGCCAGAACTCCGCTCAAATGACTCAGCTAGAATCTTTACACAAGTTGCTACAAACCGCAACCAAGTCAAGTCACTCACCGGAAACCCCTTTATTACCGGGGATAGTAGCGGATGAAAAGTCTGACAGCCCAGCCCTACTTACTGATATTATGGATGAGGAAGATAGAGAAGCGGCCAAAGATGCCGAAAAACAAATAGATAACCAGGATTCGACACAAGATGTCATACCTAGATACTTTATGTCACGGAAAGATAAAAGACTGTACTTTAGGGCATTAAAAAGCAGATCTGTGAAAGAGCCCTTGCCCAATCAGGAAGGAAAAAAAACTGGATAAAGTAAACAAATCAGGATAACCAATCGCATTTTACAGAAAAATCCTTAACTGAACACCTCCCAGAAGGAAGGTGTCTTAGATCTAACCCAACTAAATGAAGCCAGCAAAAAAGCCCTGGAAGTAATAGACAATTCTCCCAAGCTGGCAGAACTGCCGCCTGTGGAAGTGAGCAAAAGGATAGTTATGGGAAATATCAATATCCTATGTAAAAGGGATGGGAGGGTCCCGGCCAGCGACACCCTTACCTCAGTGCTAAAATCGAAGTGTTATTACCGCTTGAGCAGATCTCAGTAAGTTCTCAAAATAACCTCCTTAACTTTTTTATTAAAAAAGCAAGAGGGCCCTCGACAGTGAAAGATCAACTTAGTGATTACACCCTCACCACCGGTATGCTGAACACAGCAAAGGAAGATATCATGCCCTTATTGGATACTCCTAAACAAAGATTGCCATTAGTAAAAGCATGTGCTTCTCCCCTAGCCTTGCATACATCTGAAACTATAACTGGAAATAGTAAAAGCCCCCGTATGGGTAATGGAACTTCGAATTGCCCTCTACTTACACCTATAGAGGGTGTTGGCACTATTCTCAAGCAACAGGATGGAGCAAGTACTGCCATTTTAGTCCCCCACATCACTGGTTCGGGGAGGGAAGAATATTTGAAAATCAATCCACTTGTGTCAGTGATTAATGATTTGGTGATGAATGGAATGGGAGTCTCGAGGGCGATAAATGAGCCCATGGAACTAGACACTGAATCTGATGTTAGAATGGTGTTGAAATCGATGTTTGCGGAACATGTTAAGGCAGCAAACGCCCCTGAAAAGGGGAACCAGGGACTTAATTCAATAACACAAGGTGTGACTGTAGAATCAATAGTGAAGGACTTGCCTCCCCCAGCACCACAAACTGTACTAAACTCAGTAGCATATAGGACAGACCCCCAGGACTCCAGGGCCCCATCAGTCTTTACAACACGGACGTACATCTGAATCGAACTGAACATGAGGCTGTCCCCAAGCGTAACCCACCAAATACTTTGCTTAACTGTAATTTAGATCAAATCCAGTGGAGAAAGCCTGCCCTCCCAGACTAGCCGAGTGTATTGTTATACTACTTATTTGATCATGATGGCGCTGAATCATTAACAAGAGGTCGAGTGTTGGCTTTACGTAATGAAATCCAATCCTTGAGAATTGTTTCATCAGCAGATATTAAATTGGTGGATTTGATTAATCCTGAACGCCTGGACTGTGTCTGCCTGGTGTTCCATACAAGGGCTTTGTATGAGGCTTTTCTAGCAGCTCCAGAAGAATTCAACAGGCTGGGTTAGGATATGCTGTCTTTTTTCATGGGCACTATGCCTTTAGATAGGAGCTCACAGGATAAGACTAAAAATGATTTTAAAAACGGGGCAGGGCTATCCAGGACAGATTAAGAATGTAGATTGTGCAGACGGTGAGACAAGCTGGAGGTGGTTAGCTTTGATCCTAAGAGACTCAATTATTCAGTTAAAGGAGATGAAGGCCTCTCTTTAAACTTAGTGGTTTTTCGATCATCTCCTGGAACTCTAGGGTCAAAGCTAACCACCTCCAGCTTGTCTCACCGTCTTCACAATCAGTAATTTGTGTAGAGTTAATGCAACACTCTCTGCTATGTCTGCATAAAACCTGGATGACCAGCCCATGTACACTGGATGGTTATGAATGCTTTCAGGAACATGCCATACAGGGTCTACAGGGTCGTTTACAAAAAGGTTTCTCAAAGTTCGTAAGTCTAAGTTGGTGGCCCCCGGGTTTCTCTCAGTACATCTTGAAGTTACTACACAAATAGGAAAAGTTCCAATGTTGTTAATCAATATATACTGGTCTCCAAACCGTAATCTTGAAGATGCTCTACAATTACTGAACGACTTTGTTTCTACTGAAATGTCTAACCATTCTGGATTACAAATTGTTGTAGTGGATGACCTACATGCTGACCTTATTCAAGATTCAGACCTTATGCAAGTCCCAGATTTCTATCATTGCACACTACCCAATGGTTTAATTAAAGACACTAGAAAAGTGGAACAAGGAAAGTTATGGCTTAGCTTTTTCTCTGACTGGGGATTATCCTCGGTCAGGGTAAATGAGGACGAAAAAAAGCCTGACACCAACTTGGTTGAATGGCATCCACACATCTATTATATACTATGTATTTGTTTCACAGCTATTGCTAGAGGCAGCGCCTACATTTAGGATACTTAAGACACAATTTAGTGATCACAGTATGCTGATGGTAATATGGAATTTGGGCTGCCAAAAGCAACTACTATCTAGGTGTGTTGGTAATCTTGCTGTAAACTCATCCAGATCAAGACTTAAGTGGCATGATGGGAATATTTCGAAAGTCAAAAGACTTTTTCTGAAAGAAATGGAAGAAACCACAGTGGAGAAAAAGATGCTTCTCTACAACCATAACAACTTTGCAAGTCACATTGGGTCTGCTCTAGAAACACTCCAAAAAAATTAATCTAGACGGCCTTATATGGCGGCTAATCATAAACACCTGTAGGATGATCTGGTGAAGAGAAAGAAAGCCATCCTTCAAAAAACAATTAGGTCTCTTAAGAGATCCAAACTTAGCCTTACTGATCTCAAAAATAACATAAAGAAGGTAAAACAGAAACATAAAAACGGGTTGATCAGTTATAAACATATCCTTTACCAGGAGGATAACGGAACAATGCTATCAGCTCTTAAGGATGGCTCTAGTAGACAATTCTTGCTACTACTGAATAAGTTAGAAACCCCTCAAAATAGAGTTCAAACTAACCCAATTAGTGAACAGGTCTGGAATGGTCACTTCGGCCTAATATACAAACATGCTATCAATCCTAAAAACTGGAAAAAGACTCTGTCACTACCTTGGTTACTAAAATTTAGTGTAACTGAAACAGAGTCCCAAATAAGACAGGCTAGCACCTCGAGAGTAGCAAGACCTAGCGGTCTCTCTAATGCGACATTTAAAGGAAATCCGGGGTTGTGGGCAAAAATTCTTTACTTTCTGTTCAAAGACATATTAGATCGAAAACTATCCCTACATCCTGGCATCTATCTTATATCATATCCATCTATAAAAAAGGAGATAGGAAGTCCCCCAAAAACTACCACCCAATTGCTATATTAGACGCGGACTCTAAGATATTTACGGGACTAGTATTGATGAAAATAAATGAATGAATGGAACACAAATCCATTCTGAGACCACAACAATATGGATTTAGGAAATCCACTGGGATGGAAGTTGGGGGTCTTCTTCTGACCATTTTACAAAATAGTGCTCAGAAGGCGACTCCACTGCTATTTATCTAGCTGCTATGGACTTGCATATGGCTTTTGACCTGTGGACATTGACATACTCTGGGGCAAACTGACATTATTTGGTATGCCTGAGAATCTCCTATCTATATTTGTCCACCTTCACTTGCACTCTCAGATCCAGATTAGGCTAAACATGGATGGCCTTTTGTCTTCCCATATTAACATCTCGAACAGATTAAGACAAGGGTGCCTATTTGCTCCAACACTTTTTAATTTGTATGTATCTGATGTTTGGAACTGCCTAGAGGAGAATGCCTTTATTCCCCCCAAAATTGAAGGTTCCACAGTAGCATGGATCGCATATGCGGATGATTTTCTTTTAATAGACCAGTCCGCAAAGAGTCTACAGCACATAACGGCCTTTTATACATATACGGTCGCAAATCAACTTAGCATCAACACAAGCAAAACAGTTATTATGACTTTCTCAAACACAAAAAAGGAAAGGAGAAAGCATGGTTTCTGAACAACGAAAAGTTACAGGTTAAGCCAGCAATGATATACTTGGGTTTTCCGATTTTTAATCAGAACAAACAGTATATGTACCGGGAATACCTTCAGCAAAAATGCACGCCACTATTAGCTCAAATGAAAAAAATGGATAATAAATTTGGGAAATTTTAAATAAATCCATTACTGCGGTACTTTAAGTCGAAGGTGACCCCAAAAATGGTGCATGGATTAGAAATTTTTCCTGATATCGTAATTTCTGAAATCTCGTAAATAGAATCTAAAATACTGAAAGCAGCTGTGTATTGGCTACCTAAATCAGTTCCAATTATGAGCTGGAATTGCTCACCTGGAACTACTGGGTCCTGTGGCGTAAGCTGTCTCTTTATAGGCGACTAGTCAATGACTCTGGGGATAATCTCTATAGAATTGACCAACTTCTAAAATTGGAGATCCCGAGTAAAGAAACTTTGGAGAATTTGGGTCTCGAAATGGAGACTCTGATCGACAATCCTCTCTGCGTGAAAAAATTACTACAATGTGCGGATTGGTCGGCTACTATAGACAAGGTGGCTAATACTAAGCATTACTGTCAGCTAGTCACACACCAGAAAGCAGTTGGCTAACGGAACCATACTTAATAAAATGTCTAGTAAAAACAGGCACAACAGTATTATGAGATTCCGCTTTAATATATGCCTTATGGGAGAAATCCTTGAAATAAGGTCTGTAAAAAATCATACAGTTCCGCACAACATGCATTATCCATGTAGGTTTTGTCATCACCAAAAGGAAATGGAAACATTACGCCATCTTCTGTTAGATTGTAAGTCTCTAATGGCAGAACGGATTAAGTATTTTTCCAAATGTGTTAATAATAATGAGAGGGTTTTCTCTGACATGTTGTGGTGGGAAAAGATGCATGGCAGGACGACATCTTTAAAGATAGCTGTAGTACAGTTTTTGACAAACGTGTGCAATACTTTATGTGAGGCTTTGCATTCTGTTACGCTCACCTGGTATCCACAGGGACGCCTCCCAGCCAGTTGGTCGTTGGTGCCCTTCTCAATGATTCCCTGGTGTGGTTCTCGGTGTCGATGGGATTCCGCCAGGAAATGAAGACTATATTAGGACTGGGCGACCAAGGTACGTTTTCCCCCACCTCCCTTGTGTTTCCAGCACCTCCAGGTTCTCTTCTCACCTGGTTTTCGGAATCGGTGGGCTCTCCGTCCTGCTCTCTGGACAGGGGGGCGCGTTGTCTTTTGTGGGTGCGGGCGGTCTAGTTACTTCACTGACTGCGGCCCTTGTAGTGTCTTTCAGGTAATTCTTATTGCGATTGACGGCGTTGTTATTCTTGCATGCCTTTTGTCTGTTCTAAATGTCTCTTTTTTATCTCCCTAGGAGCGCGGAGTGTCCGCTTGGAGAACTGGGTAGGCTGGTTCTCACCGGTAGATGATGGCACGCTATAGCGCTATGATGCGGTAAGGAGGTGCTTTGCGTAGTGCAGCGATGTCTTGTCCTCACTGGCCTGTGCTTTTCTCTTTTTCGTAGGTCGCAGTGAGTTCCCAGCGCAGATGGAGTTCCGGAGCTATGCCGGCCGAAAAGCAACCAACTAGGTAAGTCTTTAAACGCTTTGTGGTTGTAATGTCTCCACTACCTCCTTTAATGATGTCTTTCTCCTTTTCTCAGGTCCTTCGATCCGGGTGGTGAACTCCTCCAACAGAGCTGCCCCAGAGCTGCGAGCAGTGAAGGATGATGAATGCAGGTAAGATTCTGCTGCTAACGATGTTCTTGGGTTTTAAGCAGGTCCGGAATTCACCAGGCTTGTGAGAAAGCTGGACACAGTGAGCGTCACATTGATAGAAGCAAAGTAACGTGAAGCGTGTTGTCTTGTTCGGGTGTGGTTTAAATAGCCACTGTAAAGTAGTCCAGGTAAAGTAGTCCCTAGGCCACCATACCCAAAACACTAGACCGCATAGCTTGGTTCTAGGAATCAAGCTATGTGGATGCCTCCGTGTTGGATGAAAGCCTAAATAAAGTACTTCCTCAAGCAGATGTCTTTCCTTACTTATGAGCCTGGCCCCAAGAGGTCCTGAGGAGTGGATGCCAGGCCTTATTAGCGATCCAAGCTCTGATTTCACCTGGCCTATGGGCTTGCCAGTGGGGATCAGGGCTGAGGGTCGTGAAACTCTTTAGCCTGTGTTAGATATAAATAAATTGATTTTGAATGATAACTGATCTAAGGAGTGAGGAAGAATATATTGTCGTCTATGTGAATTTGTAATAAGGTTCCTTCCTTTTGTTTTAATATGTATGTAATAATTGGTTTGTATGATTTGGAAGATATGTTTTCTATCCTTGAAATTTCTTTTCAATTTTGTAAAGGTTTGTTTTCAAACCAAAGACAAATAAATAAATAAATAAGGCAGGTTGGTCCTTATGTGTCTGCAACATGGAGACTTGATGAGGCGTTGAAAAATAAGAAAAGACCTACATCTACAAATACACAATTCTCTGACTCAGCGAAAGGTAACTTTAAAATCTTGAATCAAAAAGCTCCCTCATGACCACAGTCTTTACCCATGACTGAAACCCTGGGAGATACCCAGAGTGAGGGAGTTGTTATGGGGGAGGCTTTGAATATGCACACGATCCATTCAGATCCAATATCAAGCCTAGATGGAGGGGTAAAACTGTCACGATTCGCTCCCTTCACTCCCGTTCCCACCACTTGGGGGCATGATTTGGGGTTTATTCCCTACTGGACTTTCCTTCTGATCCTTATGCTACAGTGCTGTGATGAATTGGGAGCGCTAAATCCTTATTTTCCAAGCTACTTCCCTTCTGGATCCATTCCAGGTTTTTGGCAGCCAGTATGCTGCTTTAATCAAATGACTATGCTTCCCAGAATGCCTGGGCCACAGCTTCATCTCCACCCTTGCATGACAAGGCTGGGTGGAGTATAGGCAACACCTGTGGCTGCAGGTACAGCAAGCAGCACACCTGAGGCGTGTGCTCATTAAGCAGCTTTAATAGCCTCAGTTTGCTTCAGTCCAGTGCTGGTCATTGATGGAGTGTTCCTGTTTGTGACCTGGTACCTTGTTCCTGGTTCTTAGCTTTGTGCCTAGTTCCAAGTTTCTATTCCTTGTTCCTTATCCCTGGATTTGGAATGGATGTGCTTAATTGATTTCTGCTTCCTAGATTCCCTTTCTGTCTTCCTCTGTTTGCAGGCAGCATTTCTCAGTGCTTTCCATTTTGATGCAGCCCAGTTTGTCTGTGTTCTATATTTCTTTGGCTTTGTCCTTTGCTGCTGTAAACCTTGATGCTTTAGTCTTCCCTCTTTAGATTTAGCTTCCTCCCTTTTTCCTTGGATGGGTGAGGGAAGTTTGCCTTTGTAATTTCGTTTTCCCTGCTCCTGTTCCTTTACTTTCTCTTGGAATCCATTCCATGTTTTCCCTTGCACTTCTGCATTTATTTCCCATTGATTATTAGGTGAGGTGTGCTGTTGTGAATGCCTATGTTTTCATCACTATTCTGTAATCGCTATTCCTACTTGCCCCTTGTCTTGAGTCTAATGTATTTAGTTATCCTCCCATTGCTGTTATAGCCTTTCTGGGTCCCTGTTTGATCAACAGGGTTCGTGGGCTTGCTGATATTCAAGAGATATTTCTCGTCCTCATGAGTACTGTTTTTAAGTTCCCTTATTCAATACCATCAAGAGTGTTAGCTCACAGATCCTGTTGTTGCTTGCCCTCTACGTGGGCTTAGCACAGTCAGTACCTGTAACAGCAATTGTGGGTAAGGAGCTGGCCGACTTTCCTTGCAGTCATAAGGAGCTTCTAAGTGCTTACCCCCTATCCCTTTTTTATATATTTGTATTGTTGTCACACTCTATTTGCACCCGGGTTTTAGTATACATGAATCTTGGTTCCTGTGGGCATATTGTTTGACTCAAAGCTATTCACTGTGTGATGTTGTGCAGATTTCCCTTGCCATCTTCACTGCCTTTGTCCTCACCTGACAAAAACATTTAAAAGTACTATTAATGAGGTCTCTGGCTCTCATTGCAAAGATAAACTCCCATCTGAATCTATTGTTAGAGATATGATCAAGCAGATGATACGAGAAGGAAAAGACGCCAGATTCGCCGGTGATCATTCAGATAAATTAGACCACATTCCAGCGATTGAGCTGCCCCACTCACAATCAGTAGCTTGGGGAGATAATATTATGGCTGGTGATCCCATGGCTGGTGTGGCAAGCTTAGAACAGCCCTCCAAAATGGGCAGGGCAGCTAACCTAAGTAGTACTAACATGAATGGTAGGGAAGTAAGACAGACTGTAGACTCCGAACAGAAGGAGGATGGTCGACCTCTGTCGGGTAGGCAACCTCTGAAGGAGTATTTAAACATCCCTTTGGCAGAAAATTAGAGTGAATCCCTCTTTAAGGAATCAGCATTGCAGGAATATCCAAGTGTAACTTTGAACTATATGTTTGATACCGGAGGTCCAAACTATCTAAATAGAAGAAGAATATTGGCACTGTTTAATGAAATTCCATCATTGAGGCTATTGACATCTAAAGATATCAAACTGGTGGACTTCAAACATTTGAGGCAATATGATTACGTCAAATTAGTAATCCTCTCTTGAATGGTCTATGAAATTCTTCTAAATGAAACCAAAAATCTTCTAAAACTGGGCTACAACCTAAGGCCCTCTGAGATGAAAATCAAACATGAGGATGTAAAGAATGAAATGGGTAAAATTATTCCTTTTAATGAAACTGCATTGAATAATAGTGTCAAGCTGGTTGGCCCGAGAGGACCGCGTACCTGCAGTCTTGGTGGTTGGTCTCGCAGAGGTCGCCAGTCTGGAGTCCGGGAACTGATGAACTAGTGGCACGAGGAACCAGCCTCTCCACCACCCAAAAGAGGAACTGGGTGGAGGATGGACCAACTCCCAATGTCACGAAAGGCACTCTCCAGATAAGCGTGACAAGAGGATTGTTTAGGCACAGACGGATGGAACCATAGTCCAGGTGGAGCTTGTTGTCGAGACCATGAATCTTCCAAGAACCTCTGTGCTGCGACAGTTGGTAGATAGACCAGTGTGGCAGAAAGGGTATTCGCAGTAGGCAAAAGGAGCTTGGCTGGTGCTGATGGTTCCAATGGTACACAGGATAAAGTTCGGAGTCAGGCAAGACAGGAAAGAGGGAGGTCAGATGGAGCTTGCTGTCTGGCCAAATAAAGAACTGTCTAAACGTGCCCAGGATGGAACAGGAGAGTGCAGGCTAGCATAGGGTATGACCCAGATACACAGTTGGTGGTAGATGACCCAGGACAGGGCTCAGGTAAGGGCTGGTGGTAGGCTGGCCCAGGACAGGACCCAGGTAAAGGCTGGTGGCAGACTGGCCCAGGACAGGACCCAGGTAAGTGCTGGTGGCAGGCTGGCCCAGGACAGGACCCAGGTAAGAGCTGGAGGCAGGCTGGCCCAGGACAGGACCCAGGTAAGAGCTGGAGGCAGGCTGGCCCAGGACAGGACCCAGGTAAGGGCTGGAGGCAGGCTGGCCCAGGACAGGACCCAGGTAAGAGCTGGAGGCAGGCTGGCCCAGGACAGGACCCAGGTAAGAGCTGGAGGCAGGCTGGCCCAGGACAGGACCCAGGTAAGTGCTGGCGGCAGGAACAACGAGGCGAGCGAAGCGAACCGCGTTGAGACGCGACCTGCTTCGACTCGCGGCCTCTTTTATGGGCCGCCGGCGCCCGAGAGGCCTGGAACGCAAGCCGTTCCGTTTCCGGGCGCCGGCGAACCCACAACGAGGCCTGGAAGGCAAGCCCTTCCAAGGAGGCGAGCCCAGTCCACGGCGCATGCGCGGAACCGAGACAGAGGTCTCCCGCGCATGCGCCGAAGGCCGCCGGCCCCGTAACCAGTCGCTCCCCTCCCGGCGAGTCCCCAGACGCGAACGCGCGGGTAGACTCACCAGGAGGAAATGGGAGCGGCAGACCCCAGTCTCCCGCGTGACATGACACTATGCCCCCTCCCAGGAAGACCCGGGGCCCCAGGTTTCCAGGGAAATCGTACATAGAACTCACGTATCAGCCGGGGTGCATGCACGTGCTGGCGCGGTTCCCATGTACGATCACAGGCTGGGTACCCCTTCCAATCAACCAAATAGTGGAGTACCCCTCTGCGGTAACGGGCATCACAGATCTCGTGTACCTCAAACTCCGGGACGCCCTGCACCAGAACAGAGGCCGGGCGAGGAGAGGTGCGGCCGTAATTATCGACCACATAGGGTTTCAACAGGGACACATGGAAAACGGGATATACACGCCAAGAAGGGGGTAGTCGAAGACGGAAGGCTACAGAGGACAGCCGCTTGGTGATAACAAATGGCCCCAAATATCGAGGGACCAGTTTGACGGGCAGGTTGTGAAGGGGCAAGTTCTTTGAGGATAACCACACCTTGTCACCCTCCCGGAAATTCGGTTCTGCACTCCTCTTCCTGTCTGCCTGTCTCTTCATCCGATCCTTGGCTTCACTCAAGATCTTGCGTGCTAGTTCTTGTTGTTTCTGGATGTGTAAGACCAGGCCATCAGCAGAGGGAACAGTACTAGATGGAACTGGTTGAAAAGGCATCAATCGAGGATGTAGACCAGTAGAACAGAAGAATGGGCTGACTCCAATGGAAGCATGAACGGTGTTGTTGTAGGACACTTCTGCCAGATCTAACCCATCTTTCCAATTAGACTGTGTGGCATTGGCAAAACAGCGGAGGTACTCTTCCAAAGTCTGATTGGTCCTTTCGGTTAGCCCATTGGTCTGTGGGTGATAGCCTGAGCTTAGAGCCCTATGTATTCCCAGATGACCACACACCTTGCTCCAAAATGATGAAAGGAACTGGGTTCCCCGATCCGATATGATCTTCTCCGGTAGGCCGTGCAACCGGTAAATTTCGTGCAGAAATGCTGAAGCCATTTGAGTAGCTGTAGGGATTTTCTGGAATGGGATGAAATGGGCCAGTTTGGTGAAGCTGTCCACAACCACCATTATACAGGTGTACCCTTCTGATGGAGGCAAATCCACAATGAAATCGGTAGCGATAGTATGCCACGGATAGGGTGCTATTTCAGTAGGCACTAGCAATCCCAATGGTCGTCTTCTAGGAACCTTGCACTGGGCACAAATTGGACAACTTTCGATGTACTTCTGGACCTCGGTCGCCCAACCAGGCCACCAGAACTGTCGGGATATCAACTCTCGAGTGGCTCTGATCCCGCGATGTCCTCCTATGGGTGAATCATGGAATCCATGTAGAATGCCCCTTCTAACAGCCCCTCTAGGTATGTAGAGTCTTTTCTGAAAAAACAACAGTCCATCTCGTTCTGAAACCAATTGCCGACTAAGAAGGGTCGTTCTTTCTGGATCCGACCGAGTGGCTTCCGCGATGGACTTAAGGTGAGAGGACAAGGCCAGCAAAAAATGGCGAGGAGAAATCAGTGGCAGATCTGGACAAGACGTCTCTTCCACGTTTTCCAGGGACCTGGAAAGAGCATCCGCCTTCAAATTGGAGGTTCCCGGGATATAAGTAACATGGAACTCAAACGGAGAGAAGAAGAAGGCCCACCTGGCTTGACGAGGAGTCCGACATTGCAAAGAGCGAAGATATTGCAGATTGCGATGATCTGTCCGCACCTCCACAGAAAAGCGAGCTCCGAGGAGAAAATGTCTCCATTCCTCGAATGCGGTCTTGATGGCCAACAGTTCCTTTTCAATCACCGCGTAGTTTCTTTCGCTGGGACTCAGCTTGCGAGAATAATAGGCCACTGGATGTTCTACTAACGTGGTTGGATCTTTCTGAAGAAGGACTGCTCCTACCGCGAAGCTGGAAGCGTCGGCCTCCACTATGTAGGGCAACTCTTCCTGGGGATGGCGCAGGATCGGGGCAGCCATAAAAGCCGACTTCAAGACGTCGAAAGCCTGAGAAGCCACGGAATCCCATTCGAAAGAGATCTTGCTGCTGGTTAGCCTGGTGAGAGGCGCCGAGATCTGCGAGAACTGTGGAATAAAGCGCCTGTAAAAGTTTGCGAATCCCAAAAAGCGTTGGAGAGCCTTGATATCGTGTGGATGTTTCCATTCTTGTATGGCTCGCACCTTCTTGGGATCCATCCCAATACCTTCCTGATTGATAACAAATCCCAAAAACTCAATGCTGGGTTGGTGAAAGCTACATTTCTCTGCTTTGGCAAATAGGTTATTGATGGACAGCCGACGAAGGACCTCACGAACGTGTTCCACATGCACGTCTAAGGATTTAGAAAAAATCAGTATGTCGTCCAGGTAAACCCAGACGGATAATCCTAGCAGATCACCAAAGATGTAGTCCATAAATCGTTGAAAAACAGCGGGGGCATTACATAAGCCGAAAGGCATAACCCTGTACTCAAAATGCCCAAAAGGTGTCTTGAAAGCCGTATTCCACTCGTCCCCACTCCTGATGCGCACCAAATGATAAGCTCCGCGTAGGTCCAATTTGGAGAAGATTCGCGCAGTGTGCAGGGTTTCAAGGATACTGCGAATTAAAGTTAAAGGATACCGGTCTTTGGCTGTTATGTCGTTCAACTGCCGGTAGTCGACACAGGGTCTCAATGTACCTTCTTTCTTCTTTACAAAAAACAGGGGAAATCCTGCGGGTGATTTTGACGGCACAATGTACCCCTTTCTTAGACTCTCTGAAAAATACTCCTGAAGAACTTGCTTCTCGTCACGTGTTAGGGCATATATTTTCCCATGGGGAATGACGTGGTTCGGCAGCAGTTCTATGGAGCAATCAAAGGAACGGTGTGGAGGAAGGGGTATGTCGCCAGGTTCAGAGAATACCTGTTTAAATTCAGAATATTCCTGTGGGACCAGAGACGTGGAACATAGATGGACCCCACTGCAGTCTGTTTCTAGAGAGGTCGAAACGGCCATGGTGGGAACCGGTAGCTTGCATTCTTGAGCACACACTGCGGATGAAAAGGTCAAGGTCTGGGTTCTCCAGTCTATCAAAGGATTGTGGTATTGCAACCAAGGTAATCCCAAGACCACTTTGTAGGTCGGTGACTTAATAACATCCAAGGCAAGTTCTTCGTAATGGTCAGCAATCAGAAGAGCCAGTCCAACTGTGAACTGACTAACGGGTCCAGAAGACAAGGGAGTACCATCAATAAGCTCCACAGACAGAGGTGTGTGTCTGGAAATGAGTGGTATCTTATGTCTGGAGACGAACGTTTCGTCAATGTAATTGCCAGAAGCCCCACTGTCCAATAGACCGAATACTGCCAGGTTCTTGTCTGGTAACTTAATTTGGACCTTCAGGGTCTGTAGCACTGCTGGTTGCATGGGCAGACGAATAGAACATATAACAGAAGGGTCTGAGGAAGGGATAAGACCTGTCGTTGCCCTTCCAGTATACGACAGGTCTCTTAGTTTCCCGACTTCTTCTTCTGCGGACGCAAAGGGCACGTACCCAAATAATGTCCAGCTGCTCCACAGTAAAGACACAAACGCAAAGACCTCCTTCGTTTCTTCTCTTCTTCCGTCAAAGGTCCTCTCATGGCTCCTACTTGCATGGGCTCAGGTCCGGATTCGGTCGACCCGAACGAACCTGCGGGTGAGCTGGTCGTCCTGGGACTGCTTCTGTCAAGCCGACGTCTCTCAGCCTTTCGTTCGGCTAACCTTTGGTCAATACGGAGTACCTGATCAACCAAGAGTTGAAGGCTCTCTGGTTCAGGGATGTGGAGTAACTCATCCTTGTACTCCTCTCTCAGGCCTCGACGAAACAGTGTCTTCTGTGTAATTTCGGGCCACTGGGAGTCGGTAGCCAAAAGTCGGAAGCGGCTGATGTAGGTGATGATGTCAGTGCTTCCCTGTTTGTAGTCCATCAATTGATTCTGTGCAACGGAGGCCAGGTTCGGCGTCTGGAACACCTCAAGGAAGGCCTTTTCAAAGGCAGCAAAGTCATTCAAAATAGGACTGTTTGTAACCACAAACGGAGTTGCCCAAGCTAATGCGTTCCCAGTTAGGTTCCCCAAGATGTACCCAATCTTGGCCCTATCGTTGTTGAAGTAGGTAGACCTGAAGAGAAAATGTATCCGGCAGTGGTTACAAAACTCTGCCACCCGTCTAGGGTCTCCATCGAATTTGATGGGTGTTGTATGAGCCAATGATCCCTCTACTTGAGAGGTACTGGGTGCTCCTTGCGTTATCATTTGACGTAAAGTTTGATTCTCCTGACGCAGGGCGGTCATCTCGGCCCTGAGCGCTAGCAACTCGTTCCTCATGTCTTGCGAATCATCCATCTCCGAATCAGAAGGCAGGCGTCTCAATCTGTCAAGCTGGTTGGCCCGAGAGGACCGCGTACCTGCAGTCTTGGTGGTTGGTCTCGCAGAGGTCGCCAGTCTGGAGTCCGGGAACTGATGAACTAGTGGCACGAGGAACCAGCCTCTCCACCACCCAAAAGAGGAACTGGGTGGAGGATGGACCAACTCCCAATGTCACGAAAGGCACTCTCCAGATAAGCGTGACAAGAGGATTGTTTAGGCACAGACGGATGGAACCATAGTCCAGGTGGAGCTTGTTGTCGAGACCATGAATCTTCCAAGAACCTCTGTGCTGCGACAGTTGGTAGATAGACCAGTGTGGCAGAAAGGGTATTCGCTGTAGGCAAAAGGAGCTTGGCTGGTGCTGATGGTTCCAATGGTACACAGGATAAAGTTCGGAGTCAGGCAAGACAGGAAAGAGGGAGGTCAGATGGAGCTTGCTGTCTGGCCAAATAAAGAACTGTCTAAACGTGCCCAGGATGGAACAGGAGAGTGCAGGCTAGCAAAGGGTATGACCCAGATACACAGTTGGTGGTAGATGACCCAGGACAGGGCTCAGGTAAGGGCTGGTGGTAGGCTGGCCCAGGACAGGACCCAGGTAAGAGCTGGAGGCAGGCTGGCCCAGGACAGGACCCAGGTAAGGGCTGGAGGCAGGCTGGCCCAGGACAGGACCCAGGTAAGAGCTGGAGGCAGGCTGGCCCAGGACAGGACCCAGGTAAGTGCTGGCGGCAGGAACAACGAGGCGAGCGAAGCGAACCGCGTTGAGACGCGACCCGCTTCGACTCGCGGCCTCTTTTATGGGCCGCCGGCGCCCGAGAGGCCTGGAACGCAAGCCGTTCCGTTTCCGGGCGCCGGCGAACCCACAACGAGGCCTGGAAGGCAAGCCCTTCCAAGGAGGCGAGCCCAGTCCACGGCGCATGCGCGGAACCGAGACAGAGGTCTCCCGCGCATGCGCCGAAGGCCGCCGGCCCCGTAACCAGTCGCTCCCCTCCCGGCGAGTCCCCAGACGCGAACGCGCTGGTAGACTCACCAGGAGGAAATGGGAGCGGCAGACCCCAGTCTCCCGCGTGACATGACAAATAGATCCGGAAGAGGGAGAGACAAATCTAATGGTGAAAATGAGAAGTTAATGGGAAGTGGATTTCCCTTTCTCTAAGAGAATCTCTGGCACAGCTGAATGACATGAAAGCAAAGCTTTAGCGTAAGGAAGTATCTGACCAAACTTTCCTGGATTATCCAGGGTTTTTCCACACTCTTCGAAGTAACTCCCTTGATTGTCTCCCAGAAAAATGGATCACCGGCCTTCCACGATTTGAAGGTTATGATATTGTTGTGAGACCTGCCTTTCAGGGTGCAAGGGGACATCCTGCGGGGGTCTCTTAATTGCAGTACAACAGAGTAAGGGACTAAGTATTACTGACTATTTCGTTTTTTGTAAAGGTGTCTTGGTAGCCTCTGTGAAAATTGAAGGCCTGCCTAATCTTAACAATATCCTGCTATTTAATATCTACTGGGGCCCAGAGGGCAGATTGTTATCAACCCTTGTGAAGATCAATCAAAGAATCGTGGAATGGTGTTTGACCTGTTGCGGGGGACAGGTGATTGCCTTGGGGGATTTCATCACAGACTGTTCTAATCCCTCTTCAATCACCAATGATACAACTGAAAATACTCTCCAACTTAGTATGTGGGGAGGGGAAGATAGTGAGATACTTAATTGTGTGGGAAATCGAAAACTAATCCAAGGGCATCTGTGGCGGTCGAATCTGGAGGCTTGAGCCCTCCAGCCATTATTATTGACTGAAGAGAAGGATGAGAACAATTTGAATACATGGGTTGGTGTTAGATCTTCCTCTTGCATAGACTATATCTTTGTAGCTAACACCCTTTTTGAGATGAAGAGTTCTTTCAAGGTGGCACGTACTGAATTTAGCGATCATGCAATACTAACTGCTGACTTCTTTTGGGACAATTGTCATTATAACAACTTGCATTATAATTCCATGATTAGAACAAATCATGAGGGTAACTCTCTAAAGTGGAATGACAAAAAAGTCTCATATTTCAATATGTACATCTTGAATGACTTTGAGAATTTCTCCCTAGACACAAAGAATGTTATTTATACCGTGCCAGCCTTTAACCATTACATTGGAGGAATGTTGCTGAAGATAGGCCAATGGTAGCAGCCCAGACCGAACTGCTAGGCCAGGTCCCCTCTGCACAGAAACACAAGCAATCCCAGACATGTGTTTCGGCCTTGTTGGACCTCCTCAGTGAGGTGCAGCTTGGTTCCCTATGGCGCAGCGAGCAAGTCTGGGCATAACCTCTCACACATGGTGAGACAAACTGTGACCGCAAAAGTGATGGGTGGAAGGTTTCGAATGAATCTGAACCACTGCCAAAGCAGCTTTAGTTCCACCAAAAATTGGCAATATTCAAATTTCATGGGGCGCGTATGCAGGCGACTTTATATTAATGGACGTGATCCCCATTGGTCTTCAGAGACTATTGAATAGTTTTAGGTAATATATGGAATTAAATAATCTGGTTATTAATCCTAATAAAACTGTTATATTAAACGTATGTAGAATTCAAAAGAAATGCATATTTACCTGGTTAATTAATAAAATCAAGATTCACGCTAGGAATCATATGGTCTATTTGGGATTTCCAATTGTGGCTCACCCTAACAGAGGATTGTATAGGATATACCTGAAAAATAAAGCAATATTACTAGCTATGCAGATGGGCAAGGAATGGAGGAAAAACCAGCTCTATGATTGTTCTAAAACGATAGACGCAACTTGGTGTTCGAAACTTTACTGTCATATCATTTCCTATAAAAAGGAAATTGGTACACTTGAACCCTACCTCATTCAATTTCCTGGGAAAAAGGTTAGAAATAATTGTATGCGCTTTTGTTTTAATGTTTTGCCAACAAATTAAATTTTAAATATCAGACTTAAAAACAAATCATGTGAGTTGGGTGACTGTAGGTACTGTGACAACAATCAAATTACCGAATCGTTGACACATCTTTTGATCTATTGTCCTGCACTAAGGTCACAGAGATTTCTGTATATTGGGAAACATGTCTGTAATCCTCAATTTGCATAATTGGAATGTCTATGGCTAAATATGCTTCATGAGAAAAATTTCTCTTTGATATTGAGTGTTGTAAGATGTTTAAAGGAAGTATGCAAAATGTTTAATTAACAATTTAAAGTAACTTTATTTTGGTTATTAAGACTATTCTATTTCTTTTTTTTTCTCTCGTCTCATTTTTTTCCACTGTTCTTTCCTTCTCTTTAAACAGTATTTTTATAATACTATTAACTCTGAATAAGTATGGAATATGAATATGAACTTGATTGGAATTTGTATGGACAATTTTATTTATTATTCGACAGAAATGATTTAGTTGTATTTGTTATTTGAAGATACAACATTATTTTATTTTGTTTTAACACCTATTTTAAAAACGTGTCTAAATGTTTTTATATATGAAACCAAAACAAATAATTAAATAATAATACATTCCATTTTTCACACTGCAAACACTATCTTCACAGCAAATACAATTAATTAAAACAGACATACTGATTTGCATAACAGCTTCAAGTTAGCATTCAATAAAAAACAATTAGCAGGATGACCATCAGACCATGATACTTCTTGTCCTTCTCACTCCTAATTCAAACCAGTCCATTCTTGGCCAAAACTCCCCAGCCGAATATCTCAGAGGATTGTCCTGTCCTGGGCTGGAAGGAGCGCTGTTCATGTCGGGGGAAGATCAGCTCTCTCATTTTATTTGAGCACCCTCGTTGACTGGCCTCGGAGGGGCCCTTACGACAGAGGGGCTCTTACAACGGAGGGGGCAAATCCCTAAATTCTCTCACAGCTTGTCTTCTCTGCATTTCTAGCCATTATGATTGCTTGCACACTGCCATGCCAAAGGGGGTCCTCACCCTTCTTTGGCTCACCCACTCCTGCTTTGGCTTCTTGACTTCACATCTCCATCGACTTAGTGGACATGTTCCATAGGAAAAGGTCCATGCCCTTCTTGACCAGATGTATTCCATCTTCCAGTAATACGCAGGTCATAAAGGTTTATCAGGCCATGGAGTATTTGCGTGGCCCCATTCCTTTGCAGAACTTGGCCACTACCTTGCTTAATTTTGTGCGTGACGTTTTAATCGCATGGTGTGATTCTGCCCCGCTCCACTTGAATTTGGGTATTATCTCTGACCACACAATTTCTGTTCATCCCAGGCGAGCTGCTATCTTCTGCAGCGATGCCGTCATCTACTTCAGCTGCTTCCACTTGCCCAAACTTGTCAAGTCATTGCTGCCCAGATGCACCATCAAAATCCCTGTCCTTTGCTGCTTCTGCCACAGTTTGAATAACAAACCATAGTATGTCTGTAGGTTTGTGCTTGTGCTGAATATAATGAGCCACCAATGGTTTGTCATCTACCTTATTCCTAAGGCATGATCAGTGTTCGCAGATTCTCTGCTCCCAGAGATGGGGATCGAGATCTGATACTGAGAATGCTCGAACAGAAATGGATTTTTAATTTGGAATGTGTGAAGAACGGTCTGAATACCAACAATGAATATGGCCTATTTATGCATCAGTGAATAGATTTGCGGTTCTCTGATGAACATCGTCATTGTAGTGTCACAGACCTATGTAAGTATGTAAGTACAGTATGTAAGTGTGAGTATGTCCACTTTTCATTTACAGACCAATTAGAGGTAATTTCCAGGCTTTTACTGCTTCACACCCGATGTCAGTTTGTGCGAAAAATACTCAACACAGTGAGAACAGTAATGAATGGAACTATCTGTTCTGTGACAATTTCTGGGCTATAATGTGCATGTTTGTCAGCTTTTTGTCATAATTATCTGGCCAATAAGTGCATGCATGATGCGCATGCAATGTATTTTTTCCTTTCTTTTTTTGCCAATCTGCCTTCACATTAAAATGATCTTCGTCGTTGTTTGTAATCAGAACGAGGCGTGGTTTTGGAAACACTAGCATTCAAGGCTTGTTTCCAGACATAGGCCCTGGCACGAAACATTTGTCTCAATAAGTGTGCTATATATGAGTAATGACGCGATTGGATACTATCACATGAGAGGCATTTTGGCTATCTGCGCCTGCCAGATTGATTTATGTGGTGAGTGATAGGATTAGACTGAACTTTATGATTTTACGAAATAGATTTGGCAGTTCCACGCTCTATTACTCGCTATCTCGTAGAGGCAAAGTGAGAGATATACGCATGTAACATGGAGTCTTCCCGCAAGGCTATCTGGCGCATCACTAGTTACCAGTATGTGTATGTAGAAAGTGAGCTTTTGAAACTGAGGTTCTTGATGCCTCGGTGAATGCTGGAATGCTGATTTCTTCGGTGCACTCTTCATCTTCGTTTTTATAAATTCAGACATAGCTATAAAGTAGCGAAGCATCATCACTACCCGCCAACTCTCAAAGAGAGAGAGGGAAGTATATATGTATACTTGGTGCAGGTTAGTGAATTTCTTACTTGCTTTCATAAAATGAGGTAATATGGTAATTACATTTTTGGGGGAACACGAACAGAGATAGTAAAGTATATACTGTTATGTCGCCCTTGTAGAGTGAAGTTGCTCCAGCACTCCTCTAGAGTAATGATGATCATCATTTTTGGAAGGAACAAATCCCTGCACGTCCTGTATTAACAATTCAGGTCAGCACACCTTTCACCTATCACCATGCATACTTACATGATAATAGTGGATCATGATTAAGAGTGACAATTTCTTTGGTTTTTTTCCTCGTGTTTTTACTGTTTTAGAATTCAAAATTGGTGTTTTCTATTGAAAATTAGGTCTACGTCCTGATGAGGTCCTACTAGCAAGTGACGCGAGCGCAAGGAAAAAGCGCATCACGCTCCAAGGACCGAAATTCTTGTCTACTATCACAAAACTGCATTGAAAGTCTTTGCTGCTCCCAACTTCAAGTATTAAAACTGCTAAAAGTGGAGAGACTTTTAGACCTTTATCAGAATAGACCTTGAACTCATGATATCAATATACACGAACATCTGGGTACTGATCATATCCGTCTAATGTCGCAAAAATTGATGACTAAGTCACCCACTACTAACCCCCAGTCACATTGATGAGTACTTTGTAGAATATATATTTTGTCTTATTTTGTCTTATGATTGTTTTTGTGTCATTATTTGGAATAAATAGTATTTTGAAATATATGATTGCCACCAGGGGCGTTACTAGGGGGGGCTAAGGGGGCTATAGCCCCTGATCTTTTGGTTGCAGCCCCGGATAGAATCTCAGGAGCTGCAGCCAAAAGACTAGCTAGCCCCCAGTCCCAACAGTTCCGACATCATCGTAGCCCCGGGTCTTTTCCAGACCTACCAACTCCCCTGATTGCCACTCTATGTTTATGTTGACCAAGTAATCAAGTCGACCAGAGGTTATTGGTATTCACACACGTGGGTGCTAAGTGTAAAGGGAGGGGTAACCAGTTAACTACTAGTTTTTTGATGTTTAGTCTTCTTCCCATAGTGAAACTGGTCCCCCGTAAACAAATTAATTGGTAAGTATCCATTGGTAGATATTCATGCAGCTCACTCAACCCTTGTCTAAAGTTCCTAAATGTCGGCCAGCAGGCCTTGCATCTCTTTGTCATGCTTTGTGCTAAGGCCGTATTGATGCAAGGGCTTACATGGCTCCTCCCTCCCTATCTGACAGAAGCTTTCCTTGATTTGCTTAAATGCTACAACCACTGGTTGCGGTGAAAAATGTGTTCACACTGCTTTTCACTCTGTGACGACTCTCGTCCTTGTGCAAAGTGATTGCATGAAAAATGAAAAACGTCTGTATTTTTTGAATTTGTGTCGACCTCGGGACTCGACTCGCGGACACCAGGATTGCAGGCCAGACACTTCACCACTGCACCATATACCATGATGGAGGCGCTGTACAGATCTCCTACTTTTATTGCTATGTTCTTGGCGTCGGGCTGGTTTGTCGAACACATTACCTTAACCCTGCTAGACTGGTCTTACAAGCACAGAGTGCTCCTTGACCACGTCAGCCGGCATGCCGAGAGGGCATGCATCTTTCCTAATCCATTCCGTCCCGCCAGAGATGTGCCACCGTCACCCCAGTACCTTAGACCCAAATCCCTGCATCATCCAATGATTTATATGCATCCCGATTCAGCCACTATCCGCATGTTCTGCTGACATTGACCTAGCATGGCACCAATGTGTATGACGCAATCATGGCACACGTTGCCTTATGTACACCGCACCATGGCTCTCCTCATCCAAACTTTCTGCCACCTCTTCTTCTTCTTCTTCTAGCTTTAAGTGGACCACCCCTTGTTGCCATACCTGAAACACTAATCATAGATAACCGCGGTTGCCGCACCTCCTTTAGGGCACATAATACACTGTGTGGATTGTCATATTTTAACTACATTAGTGGTGGCCCACCACTAATGTAGTTAAAATTGGCAGAGACGGTCTGATGTAAAGCCGAAACTGTGACCCTCCGATCATGACCATTCACCTGTGAGAGCTCAACCTGCCGAGCTCACTTGCTACCCCTGTGTTTGTGAGTTGTTTTGTACCACCTACTACCCGCCCTTAACATTCACATACCATCCACTGTGCTCTTCCTCGTCTCAAATTATCACTTGTGAGCCTTTGATTTACCCTGAACACACTGGAACTACATAAATAAGTCTTTGCAGCAGTGGCAGCATTAATGCTTGTACACAGTCATGTTCCACTAGCCACGTTATGTCACCCTTCTGCCTGGCCTTTTTGACCTCGGAGTAAGCATTCTCCAAATAAACAAAGTTGTGACTACACGTTCTGTATGTGATGATTTATGTTGCACTATTATGGTACCTAGATGTGTGATAATTGAACATGCATGGTAACCTTTTTTGCACATATGTTTCTGCACCAATTTATGTGTTGTATGATTTACGATAAAGGAATAATGACAAAAAAAGAAAATAATCAAACAGCAAAATGATAAAAAACGGTCTAAAAAAATAAGTCCAGCTAAATAATAAAGGTTTTGTGACTTTGATTCAGTTCAACATTACTATATCTGCATGATATTATCAGTAGACATAGAGACATCCTTGTCAGGATCGTGAATGGGCTAACTAATAAAAGCCCCTGTTAAAGAACTGGATAACAAAACTAAAAAATGTGCATGAATGAATGTGAATATAAAAAGTATGTGGTGGGACGCCCCCCTCGTTTTATAATTTACTAAGCCCGTAGTCCTCCCACTAATAGGGTTGTCCCTTCAGTTACTCCACGTTATGTTCGAGGCAGCGGTTTGGCCGTCATTACGACTTTGGCGGTAGCTATGCCGCTATTGGCGGCATGGCTGCCGCCAAAATCGGGTCCGGGTTCACAGAATGGGGAATTACCAGGCCATTCCGAGTTCGGAGGGCCCGGTAATTCCTCCCTTCAGGAACCCGGGCCCGGACCTTCCCCATTCCCATTCAGCCCCCATAAGGCTGAATGGAAATGGGAGAGGGAGCAAACAACGGGCCGATTACGAGCGGCCCGTTGTTTGCTCCCTCTTCCCCTTGCGGGACCCGCTCTGTACGTCTGGTAAAGCCAGACGTGCAGAGCGGGTCCCGCGAGGGGACCTCGTAATCAGGCGGTACGGGGTTGACGGCGCCGGCACCTTTACCAGCGCCATTAACCCCTTACTGCCTGACTTATAATGAGGCCCACTGTGTCGTGCCTCCCCATCGAAGTGAGGCCTGGCCAATGGGCCCAAGAGCAGATGTTTATGTAACATCACACTGATGTGACAAGAACTTTGTGGCATGGAGAAGCAGCAGGACAGCTTTATCCTGACAGTGCATCCGACCTGGCTGCAAGCATGGCACAACGACGACACAGTGTAGACAGTGCTGTGAGGTCCTGCTGTGGACACACATGCGTGTGCACAGGGGAGAAGCAGACCGCCTCATCAGCCCCCCACGGTGAGAGCGGTGGGAGCAGTTCCTACACAAGGACACTCTCAAGGGGGCTGTGTTGAAAGTGGCTGACAAGAAAGTGGGAGCATGAAAACAGAGGGGCTAGAAAAGCCTGCAAAAGAAGCCGACACATGCATAGACAAGGGGCGCATACTGTGAAAGAGGCTGAGGGTGCTCGGGCTGGTGCAGAAAAACCCTGCAAAGAGCACCGGTGGTGCCACGGCTGAGAGAATAATGGAGCAGCACACCAGAGAAGGCATAGGACCCACAGACACGCCCGCCGGCGGGGTTCAGCGGCTCCAAAGTGCAGAATAATCAGCACAGTACATGGGACGACTGCAGACAGTGAGCAGGATACAAAAAGCTAGACTGCTCCCTGTCATTGAAAAACCACAGGTGAAGGCAGAGTTGACATGTTGGAGGAAGAAATACCAGCAACGGTGTAAGCGTGGTCTTCGGGGACATTCCCAACCGCACAGGGTGAATCATTTCAATGGCAGATGCCCACAGCACTGGATCTTATAGATACCAGCAACCTGGGCCAGCGATGGGCTTGCTGGAGGAAAGATTTCAAAGTACACATTGGTGCAATGGGATTCCTGGATAGAGACAGGAAAAAGAACATAGTAACACTGGCAGTGGGTAAGGCTGTCCGTGACATTTTATATGAACTAGTGGATGAGGAGAAAGCAACATTTGATAAACTGAAAGTCGCATTTGATACATATTTTGCTCCCCACACAAATGCAGATTATGAGAGGCATGTATTCCACACCACCAAACAAGAAAGAGGGGAGACCCTGGACAATTTTGTAATGAGGCTATGTGTAAGGATATAACACTGTGATATTCACAGGTAGTCCAATGAAGAAGCAATACGATCACAAGTGATAGCCAGATGCGCCGCCCCAGACTTTAGAAAGAGGTTGCTTCAGAAGCAGCGATAACTAGATGAAACAAGGCATAAAATAAGCAGTGTCACATAGCAATTTGCTATGCAATTCTGTACGTTTGCTAATCAAATGAACACTTGTATAGCAAAATTAGCTATTTAGCTATTTAAGTTGCCCTTTTCAATGAAAGCACAGCTTGCCCTGCAGTCCTCTCTTGCCCTCGGTGCTCTCTTGATCCTCTTTTTACTGGTCACTTCAAGTGCTAATGGAGGGAAAGTGCATCAGTAATCATCTCCTCCACTCAGTGCCAAAGGCATGTGTAGGAGTGCAGGCAAGAATTTCTGTTTCAAATAATTGCAATAAATCGGGATTATACTTTTATTACGCTTTCTATATCCTGCCTGGCAAAGACCAGTATGTGTCAACTTTATATTTAAAAAGACAGTAATGCTCTTCCGTTACTAAAATGTAAGTTGTTACATAATGCCTAATTACAATATTGATACTGTAAAATACTGCATTATCTCCATGCTTTAGACTAAAGGTTAGGTTAGTGTATCTGGATTTCATAGTGTCAACTATATTTCATTTTGTTGGGGAAGATGCATCATGTTGACTAGTGAACATTTGAAAATGTACATGATCACATGAACATGATGAAATGCTTTTGTTGGCAAACCTAGTTATGTAACCTGAAGGTTGCATATATCTTGCAACTGGTACTCAACCCATGACTGAACCCATACTCTTCTTATATTAATCACCCTGCTGCTTTATACCAGGTACCCTAAAGGTGAGATGACCACAAACTACAATATTCCACCAAGTTTGTCCGGTTCTCTGCCTGCTATGCAACCCACTCTGCTTAGTCTTTCTTTTCACTTACATAATGAACACACACAGCAAACTAAATACTTATGCAAAGTAGTGATGAATAGTTCCATCCAGTCTGTACATGCAAAGATCTACTGCAATACCAAACAGTATAGTTAGCCCCGTGCTCGGTTTGCTTTATGGTTGTATTATAATACCACCTGCAGGAGACCGCTGGCCAAACTGTTTTCAGAGCCTTTTTATCATATCTACTTATTTGCGTCCATTCATGCAGCTAACCTTTTACATTTTACTGACACTCACCTATGGCTCGGAAAGTCTTTTCGCCCACTCGCAGTCACGTAGATTTTATGAACGGCGAGTAGCATTTACAAGAGATGTTTGAAACTTTTTAATTAACATTTACTTTGTTTGCAATAGATGTCAAATACAAGTTTCACTGTGCATGGCTGATCTCTGGGTGGCATCAGTGTGCCAAACATTAGGTGTGTTTGTAGTGACATGCACCATTTTACAGAAATCACATTTTAAATTTGTTGTCCTCCATTGTTATGGGTCAAGTGCATTTCTCTTAGATTGAATAGGTAAACTCGGTTACCCGACCTGCAGGTCTTGCTTAAGTTTAAAGAGTTTGCAAGGCCTGACTCCTCTCACTAATATCTTATTTCAGTTGTAGGCAAAACTGCTGTATTGTTGCTCATTTCATGTCTTGGGTACAAATAACTTCTGGTGACTTTAACAATATCAGTACAAAATTGCTATTCAAATGGGTCTGTTTGCTAATCAAAAACATTTTGATTAGCAAACTCTGCTAATCAATTTTAGAAATCTAATTTATGCCTCGATGAAATAATGGCAATGGCACACTCGGAAGCAGCGATAGCGCAGCAGGTGAAAAACATTTGCAAAGTCACCATACAGCCTGTAGGAAAAAAACAAGACACCACAAAATAATTGGCAGTGGTGAAAAGTGAACCAACGAGAAGAACAGAGAAAACCTGTTTTAGATGTCGGTATGAGTTTCCTCATAAGGGTAACTGCCTAACATTTGGTCAGAAATGTGCCACATGTGGAGGCATTGATCATTTCCGAGCTGTGTCCAGAAATGCACCCACGACAGGGCCCCCAAACGCATCACCGAGAGGTGGGAGAAGATACACTGGAGACAGGATAAGATCAAGAAGAGAGCATAGGACACGTAGTGTGGAGGAGAGAGTAGCAAATGCCACTCCAGGAGAGATTATCACTCACCAGGGAAGAAAACTCTGTATCGGCCAAGAAGATATGTAAAATACTTAGAAACAAGATCCCAATCGGCGTCTGAGTCATCCTCGTCCACATATGATCGGAGAACAAAGGGATATGTCTGGGTGCTGGGTAATGAAGTAGCCAAAGAACATAGCCCCATGCTATTAATGCAGGTAAATGACACACCGATGAAATTGCTTATTGACATGGGGAAACAGTCAACGTGCTTAGTGAAGAGGGCTACAGATCCTTAGCGCATCCACCGAAATTACGACCTTCCACAGTGGATATATTTCCATATGGCTCAAACAACCTCTATTCAGGTAAGGAATGTTGTCAGCAGTATATGCGCACAAGTCACAGTCAGCATGCATTCAGCTGCATGTACTGGCAACTGAAACTAACAGCGGGTGCATTTTAAGTTTTAAAATGGCAGTGCATGTTAGGGAGAATTCTCATAAATGGCTAATTTCCCTTACCTAATGACTCCCTCAGCAGCTTTGCTGGATTTCTAGGAATTTCTTTTCACCTGGTAAGAGTGAGCCTTTTTCCCACTCTTACATGTGTTTTGCTGTGTGTGTTTTTACCATTTGTGTGATCTTGGACTCTGGTGCCTCACCTACTCCATGAGCATCATTTTTATGTATGTTACACAGCACCTTCAGTGCAGTGACACAGGGTTGTCTTTTAGACTTCCCACTGACTCCATTTTTCTGGGACTGACTACTGTCTCCCAGAAATATGTGAAGATACAATTAACTTTATGTAGTCTCTTTAAACAACAGACCCAATACACCCCATCTTACATGGAGTATTGGAAAGGGTTAATTCCTATCCCTTTTTGTCTGTGTCTCTTGGAGCACTGTTTCGCTCCCTTTACATCAAGACTTGGCTGGTGGCAGTGGTAACTATCCTAACTTTTCTACCGCGGTTATCTCATATAACCATGCTATGTTTTAGGCTATTATATCAGCCTCGAACATAAACCTGCTTGACCAAATACATTTTATTTTGGCTCCGACTGTGTTTATTCACCATTTCTTTTTGTTAAAATCTTTCTCGTGTTCTTCTCTGCGCCAAACAGGGATTGATTCCTTTGTTCACCGTCTTGTGCAGGCTTCTACACAGAAGCCCTCCTTAAGGTGCCTGAAAGTCCGGGTACGCAGGATGTGAGGGAGGGGTCTTCGGACCCCTGCCATGGGTTCCCTTGGTAACCCAAGTCACACTCCTTGCCAGGACAGCCACCCTGCTGTGTGATTGACAGCTAGGCTGTATGAATGGGGGAAAACTGCATAAAAAGAAGGTCTCTGGCACTGGAAAGGCAGAGTCGCCACTGGAACCAAGGAACCAACGAGGAGCTGATGGAAGAGGACCCCTTCAACGACTGAACCGCCCGGTGAAGCCCTGCTGCAGGTCCGAATCTTCGGGATCCGACGCCAGAGAAGATCGTCCAGGAAACTTCTTCCCTTGAGCTGGTGGGACCAACCAGTTCGCCCAAACTGCAAGCCAGGACCCCTCCTCTGGTCGAAATCACTGTACAGAGCTACAGTGGGCCGGATAGCCAGGAAGGTCCGACCCTGCTTGGGTTTTAAGGAGCGCACCTTTTATTTGTTGCTTTGCTCTGATGCTGGTTTCTTCCCTAGATAGTGCAGGACCCTCCAGTCTTCCTACTTCGTGTCAGTCCGACAGTCGCTTCAGGAACCGGGAGCCTGCAGGAACTACCAGGAACGTCCGCCTCAGCTACAGCTTCCTTTCCGTTTTAAGGTACTTTGTAAACCCGGTTGCTCGTTTCGTTCAGCCGCGGGGAAAGTGTGTGAAATCTTTCTCCAATCCGAGGGCTTGTCCTTCTCTTCTCTTTGAACTACCTTTTCTACCAACCAACCTTGTCTGAAATCCGTGGCACAAACTTTACCGCGAACTACCCTGAACCTTGTGATCTTGAGCAAAAGACTTTTATCCTATTGACTTTGGCCCTAAGCCTTTTCTACCTGATTCTATCACTGTAGTTCCTCTTGCTCTATTGACCTGAGCACTTACCTGTTGGTGTGGTTCATTTTTATTATTTTTGTCTTTCCCTCCCTTTTAAATTGCTGGGGTGCCATTTTGCTCCCCCTTCATTTTGTGAGCTTAACTTGTCTGGAATTTATTGGGAAGTGGTGTGGTGTATTAAGAGTGTGATTTTTAAACTACTTATAATGGTGTAATGTTATACAACTGAAGAGTGAAATAAATGTATATTCCTTTACTTGAAAACCTTGAGTCAGTGTTTGCCTGAATCATAGTAATTGCTGTCCTTTGTGTAACTATTTGATACTGCTCACTTACTCTTGAGATAAGTCTGGCTACTCAGCCATTGCTACCACTTTACTGTGTAGTACAGGCTTGTACCAAAGGTGAATTTGTACTGTCACTTGTAGTCCTAATGGTGTGTGTGGTGTTCCCAAAGTGTACTGCAGATAATTCTGCCTAACAATGCACATGGGATTAGTGCACATCTTATATCATATGATGGCGCATAAGTATATAGACTAAGACGTAAATGTGGAGAAAACATTCCCAAGACTGTTCAAGGGCCTGGGAAAACTAAGGAATTGCAAGGTGTGACTGCATATAGACAAATCCATTAAACCGGTTGCCCAACACTATCGGAGCACACCCATTGTGAGGAAGCTGATGATATCCTCACTTATTTCCCTGAGGTGACCCCATCCTCTATAGCCAGGAGACAGCAGTTGCTACCTGATCGTGACCCTGGGGGCGGCTATATGAAGGAGGACCATCTGGGGGTCGTACATCTCGGGAGGGTGACAGGACATTGTCAGAGGAGAGCACCCTCTTTTCCCTTCAGGGATGTTTCCTCAGTCCCCCATGCCATAATGGCATATTGTTAGACTCATGCCCCACCTCCTAATGGATCTATGGTGATTAATCCCCAAACTCCCGTTAAGAAGAATATGTTGGTAACTAGGACGAGGAAGAGGCAGTGAGTAGTAAGGATCACTTAAGTAACTCCATAATGACTGACCTGAGGAAGAGCAACAAAGCAATGAGGATTATGAAGACTGGACGCCCAATTCAGCAGTCTAGTTGTTGGCAAATGAGTAAGCAAGCTGGGAAGTTCAAAAGCGGACCAGCTGCAGCTGAGAGGAAGGAGGGAGGACAGCTGTGTATGCCGGGCTGCCTCGCAGACTGTAGGGCCGCTGAGCACTACGTTGAAGGCAAGCTAGCCGTGGCACGTGAACAAAGGGTGAAACTGACTCGAGATCGGAGAAACCAGGGTGCAGGCAGTCCGCTGCAGCAAGAGAGAAGGCATCGGGAACCGCACATAACGAAAGCCGACACAACCGCAGTGCACTGCTAAAGGGCTCACGTGTAGCCAGTACGTTGCCGCAAGGGAGAGTGGAGAAAAGCTGGGGACAACCGGTAAGCCCTGGGAAGGAAAAATTGTTACCAGCAAGCACATTTCATTCCGCTGAAGCCATAGAAACATCGGTGAACCTAAAAGAAATAAGTGGGTTACCGGGTGGCCAAATAAAGTGAATCACTTCTCAAAAACGCAGCGCGAGGGGAATGGCATCATTGCTAAAGAAGTGAGAACATTTGTAAAGCAAGTTGTTAATGGGTTATTACACCTTAAGTTGAAAGAAAGAGTGACTTGCACAATAAATTCCTGGGGAAGTATGCCAGATTCAGTTAAGTATCTGCATAACAATGAATGTGTGAGTTGTGTTACAAAGTCCTGGCGGAGAAATATACCAGGTGAAGTTCAGTAGTTGTGTAAAGATCAGTAGTTGTGTAATAAAGTCCTGGCAGGAGAGTCTACCAGGTGAAGCTAAGTGTGTGTGTATGATAAAACCCTGACAGGAGAGCATACC
Source organism: Ambystoma mexicanum (assembly GCF_040938575.1). Classification (NCBI taxonomy): domain Eukaryota; kingdom Metazoa; phylum Chordata; class Amphibia; order Caudata; family Ambystomatidae; genus Ambystoma; species Ambystoma mexicanum. The sequence goes on from NC_090922.1 coordinate 218,754,808, forward strand.
AGGTAAAGGTTGATGTATGCATAATAAATTCCTGGTTGGAAGGTGCACCAGGTGAAGAGAAGGTTAGGCATTTGTGTGAGAAGACCTGGTGGGAGAGTGTCCCAGGTGAAGACCAAATACCTATTGCAAAGAACTTCAAGGAAGGCCATGCCCTTGAATTAATGAACTGCTGTAGAATTGTATAAGGAAAAGGGAGCATTTATGAAGAGACATTCCCTTGGGATTGGCAACGTATAAAAAGCGATGAGAAATCTTGGGGTAAAGGAGCTGTTACACCAAGAGAAGCAAAGCCCAAAGAAGGTAATCCTCTTGGAACTTAGTGATTCTTTTTAAAGTGGTGTAACTTAAGATAAGGAATATGGGGAAGGAAGTAGATCCCTGGAACTGTGAAATTTGTTGGTTGGAAACCTTTTTGTTGGAGTTTAACTTTTGTCTTGAACTTGAACGTTTGAGCACTTGGAAACTTCAAGAGTCAATTCTATTACACATTGAAGTTTAGTTAGAGTGTGAAGAGCAGAATAGGATAACAGACACAGGACAGACCTTTTTATTTGGACATCTTGACACTGTACAAACTGATTTGTTTTGTTTAAGTAGGGAAGTTCCTCCTATATTAAGGATAGTGCAGCATTTTCCAGCCTCTTTTTTTGTCTCTGCTGTGTTCACGTCTCATTCCTGGCTTCTCACACCATTAATATTCAGAAACAAGTCGAAGACGAGATACTCAGGTTGTTAGACCAAAACATCATAGAACCAGCAACAGGGCCCACACCATGGGTATCCCCTATAGACCCATTTCCCAATAAATCGGAGGGAGCTGCATACATTTGTGTGTGGAAATGAGGAGGCCAAATGAAGCCACCCAACCTAAACCTCACCAGGCACCCAGAATTACGGACATGATCCATCTGCTAAATGGGCCTACCATATTCTCAAAGCTAGACATCAACAAAGGTTATCATCAGTTGGTGCTCGTCCCTGAATCTCGGTACATAACCACTTTTGTGGCACACACGGGCCTCTACAGATTTAAGCGCATCAATTTGGCATTTCATTGGTGGCCGAAATATTTCAAGAGGAAATCCATTAAGTCATCAAGCATGTGCCCAATTGCATGAACTATAGCGATGACAGTTTAGTATTTGGGAATATATGCAAGAACATGGTGACACACTACATCGGGTGTACCGGGAACTAGAGGCTGATATACTGACACTCAACAAGGATAAGTGTGAATTCCGGAAAAGAATTCTCAAATTTTGTGCCCACATTTTCTCTGAACAAGGCATGCAACCAGACTTGGACAAAGTTGCAGCCGTCAATGAAGCTCCAAGGCCTAACAACATTTCGGACCTCAGATCCTTTTTAGGTCTGGCAAGCTACTGTTTCTGGTGTTTGGAAAACTGCCACGTTAAGAGCCCCAATAAGGGAGCTCACCAAGGAAAGACAAGACTTCAGGTGGAAGCCGGAATGCCAGACAGCACTTGAAACCATCTGAGCAAACATCGCTCAGCTGAAGAATTGGCATATTTCGGATCAGCAAGAGAGACAGGGTCACTATGGGTGCCAGCCTGGTGGGGTTAGTAGCGATTCAGACCCAATATGATGCAAAACACCCTCACATGAGGCTCATTGTATCATACGCCAGCCGCAGCTTGTCAACCAGTGAACAGGCGTACTCTCAAGCAGAGAAGGAGAGCCTGGCGGTAGCGTGGGCCTGCACACATTTCCACATATTCCTTCATGGAAAGGCCTTCACCATTGTCACGGACCACCAGGCACTGTTAACAATATATGGAAATCCAAAGGCGTGAATGCCACCAAGAATTAAAGATGGGGTTTACACCTCCAGGACAACAAATTTACGATCATACACAGGCCTGGGAAAGATAAGAATCCAGCAGATTATTTGTCCCGACATCCCATGGGTCAGGGAAGAGTGCAACATTCCACTGCTGAGGCACAAATTTCTTATGTGGGGCATCAGATGAAGCCATGCCCGGTAGCATGGGGCACACTGCAAAAGGAGTCAGAACAAGACCTGGCATTGGTGATCATCACAAGAACTATAGCAACATGTAAAGAAGAATCCAGAGACCATGACAAGGACATGCAGGAAGAGGTATGAAGTTTGACACTGGTACAGAATGATATCACGACAACAGAAGACAAAATCGTCATGAAAGGGTGCAAAATTGTATTGCCAAGATTGTCACGACAACAAGTCATCTATTTGGATCAAGGAGGTCACCGTGGGTCAGTGCCCACTAAGAAACGTTTTTAATAAAAGATATGGTTCCCTAGGTTTGACAGCAGGGTAGAGGAAATACTAAAAACGTGTACCACATGTTGTGCGATTGCCCCGGCCCACAGCCCTGCCCACTACAAATGTCCATCCTGCCAAAAGGTATTTGGGAATAATTGGCCGTTGATATTTTTGGGACGACCAGAGATGGGTCATATGTATTGGTTGTCATCGAAGACTAATCAATGTTCCCTGAGATACAGATAGTGAAATCCACAGCAGTGACCTGTGTCATGCCCACACTGAATCGGATACTAAAAGCATATGTTGTTCCAAAGGTGATAAAGTCTGACAATGGACCCACATTCATAAGTCAGGATTTTGATAACTTTGCAACATACATGGGATTTAAACACAGAAGAATCACTCTATTATGGCCATAGGACAATGGTATGGTTGTACGTTTTATGTGAAACGTTGGGAGGGCATTACAAATTGCAAATGTCATGGAGAAACAACTGGAGCGGGTTGTACACCAACTGCGGCGTGACTACCGACGCACACCACACAGCACTACAGGAATGTGTCCAGCGGAGTTGATGATTTGGAAGAAGACTGAGAACCAGATTACTGCAGGGAAAAGGTGTGGAAGAGAGGGAAGGATCAGGCGAGCAAGTCCAAAGTAGAGATGCAGAGGAAAAACTGAAGATGAAGACACATGCAGACGCACGTAGAGGAGCTAAGGAAGGGACCTTAGAGCTCGGTGATCTAGTGGTTGTGAGATACCACAACAAAGGAAAGAGGAATTCACAGTAGAGGACGGGGAAGGCAGGTCGATTATCAGAAACACGTCACACATCCAAGTGTACCAGGGGAGTGAAAGTAACCCGTGGAGAAGTCGCAGAAAAGAAGGGAACGCATAGGATTCGGAAGATTCATATCAAGGAGGTAGTGAAGCTTCTGGAGAAGAATGAGAAGCTCAGGTGGTGAACACGCCCCGAAGGAGTACAGAATGTCAGAGAAGTGAGCGACCCACCAGAACCAGGATAAAACCAGTAGACTGATTGGGGAGATGGGGTAGTTACGGATTAACAGTTTAAGAAAGGGGAAGATGTCATGTTCCACTAGCCTTGTTATGTTGGAGGCATGGGTTTGAGTGGAATCAAGATAAGGGAAGTGACGCTGGGAAATAGGGCTGGGCCAGTTGAATAAAGTACGTTGATGTTATAAGACCTACTGTGTCGTGTCTCCTCGTTGAAGTGAGGCCTGGCCTAGGGTCCCGAGAGCAGATGCTCATGTAACATCACATACAAATCCTTGCCTTTCACCTGCTGTCTGTAACTTATTTTTACTGGAGTAATAAGACGAGGACTTCACTTCCTCACCCACTTGGGTACAAATAACTTCTGGTGACTTTAACAATATCAGTACAAAATTGCTATTCAAATGGGTCTGTTTGCTAATCAAAAACATTTTGATTAGCAAACTCTGCTAATCAATTTTAGAAATCTAATGTATGCCTCGATGAAATAATGTCAATGGCCCACTCGGAAGCAACGATAGTGCAGCAGGTGAAAAACATGAGCAAAGTCACCATACAGCCTGCAGGAAAAAAACAAGACACCACAAAATAATTGGCAGTGGCGAAAAGTGAACCAACGAGAAGAACAGAGAAAACCTGTTTTAGATGTCGGTATGAGTTTCCTCATAAGGGTAACTGCCTAACATTTGGTAAGAAATGTGCCACATGTGGAGGCATTGATCATTTCCGAGCTGTGTCTAGAAATGCACCCACGACAGGGCCTTACACGCCACATTCTCTTAGCCCCATCCACTTTCCGTGTAATAACAAGTGGGCTGCAGCCCCTTTCCCTCCACCATGCAAACTGTTCCTCTCCTACATCCCCTGCCCTGCATCTGCACTGTGCATGATAAATAAAGGGAATTGGCGCCAAGGCCCAGGGCTGTAATTCCATTACCTTCACCCTGCCCTGCTCCTGCCTGCACATCCTGCTGTGATTGACAAAGGGATCAGTCCTCGGTGCTGTCTGTCCTGCTCTTTGCCCTAGGGACAGTACTCGACCAAACCAAGTCTACTGGTGTGTTAAACGACCCCCCGCTCTGTTTCATAGAAAGTAGCAGTGAATAAAAAAAGGGGGCATTATCACACTTCCCTAGAGCACAGGTCTGCAACCTTTGGCTCTCCAAATGTTTTGGACTACAGCTCTCATCAGCCCTAGACAGCAGAGTCAATGGGGAGAGATCATCGGAGTGGTAGTACATAACATCTGGAGAGCCAAAGGTTGCATACCCCTGATGTAGAGCAACAGACACACGAACCAATCACATGTTTTTTGACATCTAGCCATCTAACCAATCTCCTTGGTCAAGTTGTTCCATGTTTTGGCCAAATAGAATTGGCCAGAGCATTCCACGTTGGGCTCTGTGCAAGCACAGCATCTGTTGGCAGAACAAATATCCTTAATCAGACTATGAAGTATTAGAATTGATATTGATATTTTATTTGTATCGCGCTCGGACACAAGTGTTTCAGAGCGCGACAAGGCAAGCGAGGGGAACGAGAGAGGGCGAGGGGAACGAGAGAGAACAAAGACGACGATCTTAGCAGTAGTAGGCCCAGTGCCATTGAGAACGAGCAAGTGCTTGGGAGAGGGAGAGGGGTATGTGCAAGGGAGGGGGGAAGAAGTGGAAAGTGCTGAGCAAAAATAAAAAGTAAATAAATAAATAAAACGTGAATAAATAAATAACAAAAGCAACAAACAGTGGTAGTGCAGCCAGCAAGTGGTAAGTGCTAGGAACAAGGCAACAGACAAGTCTGTCTGAATAAGTGCAGAAGAAGAAAGGGGGGCGGGGTTACAGATACAGACCCCAGTGTAAGGGATTGCCCTGAGGCAGTGCAGGTGGGTGGCAGGGTGGGCCAGTACCTGGGCCTTAAAGACAAAGGGAGGCCAGGTGCACGATGATGATGCAGAGCAGATCAACAGTGGAGAGGAGGGCACGATGCTGATGCAGAGCAGATCAACAGGGGAGAGGAGGCGAGAAGGCAGAAGCAAAGAGGACGGCCTTGAGGTGCTTCTGGATTCTTCTTTACATGTCGCTTGAAGTTTTAGAGTGGCAGGGAGACTGATCCAGAGGGAGGCCCCAGCCGAAGACAGAGATGTAAAACACTATCCGTTCTGATACAGGGGCAGAATGGAATGTACAATATTTTCCACCATAGATATCGAAGTGGGCGAGGCAACACAATTACTTTACTTTAGAAGAAATGGAATGATCAATGGTCTGCCAAAAAGCTGGATTAAGGAAACCCACTGTGGCATGGGTCCACAAAATGTGTCCCCTCGATGGGGAAGAGGAGGCACCACACGTGACGTCTAAACGGCAGAGTGAAATCCTGTGTGCATTGAAGGTTTTGTCCACCCATTGCAAAGGCAGCTGCTTTTCACGTCTCTAATAAGGTATTATTGTCGCCACGTGCAACAAAGTTCACTCTGTTGTTATACGTCAACATGTTTTTGTCTTAGTGAAGCAAAAATAGGTTCTCGGCGCTGTTACCGTGCGCATTGCCCCTATATCATGTGCTAAACAGAAGGGCCAGTGCCTAGCTCCCGTACGCTTTCTGGATTTTGATGGACAGGCGTCTACTGCCCTCACTGGTGCAATTGATGCCATTACCTTTTCCTGTGCTGCCTGCACTCTTTCTGTATTGTGACAGACACAAGGCTTCAATCCTGAGGGCTGCCAGTGCTTTCCCCTGCACTCTTCATGTATTGTGATGAACAGGGGGCTTAAAAGATGGAAGCATTGGCCCACCTTCTTATTATGGCATTTCATGTTTTCAGGGAAGCGAAAGGCTGCATTTTAAAGGGTTAAGCACCTTAATCAGGCCGCATTACCAATTTACAACAATAAAGGTAAACACAAATGGTTTGAAAAAGCCAACAGTCTGTTTGCTGTATCCGTTTGGGAATTGTACTGGCTAATAGGCAAACTGTTCATGGGATAGGTGTTTCAATACTGGCATCCAGACAAGAGAACACGTTGTGTGATCTTATGGGTAAACTCATCTGTCTCTGTTGCCTATTCGTTAAAATGGGGCATGGACAGGCTGTCTAAAGTCCAAAGATTCCCTGCTTTGTGAAAGTGAGAGATGTTGTTGAAGTAGGAAGAGGGTAGCCAGTGCTTGAAGTGGGAGGCAGAATCGAGGGAGGGGCTCTAGTCAGGAGGCAAGGCCTAAGCATGGGTAATTGGGATACCCCACCCAACTAGAGCCTCTTCTTTTTTCTAATCAGAAGAGCTTACACCTGCAGGCAGCCCTTTAACCATATCGCCCTTTGGCTAAATAGGCTGCCTGAGTGGGGTTGGCGTATCTGGGACTGGTTGGGGTAGGAGCATCGGTAGGGCCCCGGCTCAGGAGCCTATTTTGGAGACCTCCGTGGCTCTGCCCTGGTTAGCCTCAGCCCACTTAAAGCCCTGGGGTAACTTCTTAGTTTGTGAGGTGGTCTAGAAGTGGCACAAAGCACAGGCAAATGCTCACCAAATGCAGACTAAGTGACCACAAACTAGGAATAGCGTCTGACAGATCAAACTGGAAACCTGGAGGCGCTAGAATCTGCCAACAGAGAAACATGTGCCCAGTGCCAAAAGCTGTCTTTGTAAAGTAAGCCTGCACTGCTGTTGTCTGCCCTGTAGCTGATTTGTAGCATGTGAGGCCAGCTTGCAAAGTCAACCCTGGCTGTGTCAGCTGTGCGTGTAAGGAAAAGCTACAATCTGCCTGGAGCGTATGTTTTGCACGTTTCTTACATGTTATAGGAACTTGTTTAAGAAAGGAGTTACAGTAGCATTCCCCTCACCCATGTTGTAACTGTTGTGCAGATGAAGGAATCATGCATCCCCTGTGCCCATGCTAGACCTTTTCTTTATGCTTGCAGGTATAACAGTGTTCCGGCTGTAAATGATCTGTATATAAAGGAAGCTTGCCATTTGCCTGCCCTGCTGTTCGTATTCTGTATGTAAAGGAAGCTTGCAGTGCCTCTTGGCATGCTACAGTTATTTTGTGCTCTACTGAATTTGTGCCCCAGTATAATTGTTGCCGAGCTGTTGTTTGCCCCTTTTCATCCTAGAGTAATTATTTGTGCATACTCCACAGTATTAAATGTTTGCCCAATCACTAACACGGCCAAATGCACCATACGCAGACCAACTATGTCACTCGCTCGTGGCAATGAAAAAACCCCTCCCTGCAGACAGCAAACAACAGAACTCTACACCTCGACAACCAACTTAAATATCATTGCACCGTGGCACCAGAGGCCCACGAGACTCCCATCGCGACACAAATGCCTCTGTGCCCACACCACAGGCCACCTTGAAACAGACCCGCACACAGTATCGGGCTACTTCAGAACTGCACACATCAACGCATCCCCCAACTGCCCCCCCCCCCCCCTACCATAAGCCATCCTCCTCTTTCGGATCTACCAGTACGAATGTAGAACATGCAAATGGCAGCAGTGTGCCGTATAAATAGTGGCAACATAACAAACACCACCCCAAATACAAAGATATCCGAGGTATTTATTTCCCCACGTTTTGTGACGAAAAGGGAATGTGAGAAGAACGCAGACACCCGAGGAAATCTGAGGAGGAACTGTTCTGTCTCATTTTTTGAGAACTACAAAACAGTGGGGGGGTGGGGGAGGGATGGTGCGGCAGAATGCATGTCACTACATGTCACCAGAAATGACTCGCGACAGAGAAATGTAGGCTCTCTGTCTTCTTTGGCAATACGTGTCTAACTTGTCATGCCAATAAAGTATTTTGTTTTATTGTATTTTCTTGACTTTGGCTCCAGTACGCTTCTCTACTCACCCCAGTATCCCCATATTGTATGTTCCCTAGCAGATCACGCCTTCTCCCTGTGCCAGCTTCACTGCCATTGTATTCCGACACTGGGATTGTTGGAAAAGGTCTGTTGACAGATACCTTATCAAATCAGAGAGGGCGAAGAAGCCCCAGCACATTCCCACATACACCCGCCCTGGTAGCCGTGGACAGCTCCCGTTGCCCGTTGACAAAAAACATCGCCCTCTGTCCCGGAGCACTTCTCTGTTGCTCTCAGAAGCGCTTTTAACGGATTTTTTTTTTTTTAGAAAAGCCAGAAGAAAAACAGCAACAAAAGACACCCACCTGCCGAGCCTCTCGCCTGCTGTCCAACTGGATCTGTTGCAGACTTCCTCATAACAAAAGATTAAATGCCCACTCTTCGGAGTTTCAGTTTCGTTTCTTTTTTCCTTGTTGTGGTTGAGGCAGTGCACATCCACGGCGGCCTGCGATTGGTCAGAGCGCTGCCAGAAGTGGGAGGAGCCCGTGACACAGGCCTCTGTCATAACAGTTCTATGGACACCGGGATGTGTTCGCACGCTGCATCTTTAGGAAACGTTGGGGTTGTGCTCTGTTGTTGTGTTTTGTTACGTTGCTCTCGGCCCTATTACGCCATCCTCATTTATGTTGCCCTCTGTTGTGCCATCTTATTTTGCGATTCTTATGTTGTGCCCTTTATGTAGCTAGAATGGTACGTGTTGCTCTTATGGCATTGCCATGCGAGGCTGCGACGTGAACTCTTATGTCGAGTTATGTTCTCTGTCGTGCTCTGTTATGATGTTGTATGTAATAGTTGAGGTGTGTGGTTTTGTAGTTATGTACATTCGTGCTGCTTTATGTATTATGTCTGCCCCCCCACAGGACGAACACGCAGCTGAGCATTGCACCCGGTCTAGACGTGGCTGTCAAAGGTCGAGATTAAGAGAAGGGCGTCGACAAGGAAAGAAAGATACGTCGGCGTCGCACCTCACGCGTGGCATCTGGAAAGCGAAATCAAGCGCCCCCCCCCCCCCCCGAGTAGAAACAGAAAGGGGGGAATTAACAAGAATGCAAGATCTGGTGGCAATGAAAGACACAGCCCGGGGTGGGGGGGATGGAGGGGGATACGAACAGAGGCGTATACAGGGAGGGGCCTGAGGTGGCACGTGCTACTTCTGGATTCTGATTGGGCACCCCATTATCCTAAACGAATATCATTATGTGTGGGTGCGCTCGTACTTCACGCCACACCCGCATAAGTCAGTACCCCACTTGGGCCATGACAGTCAAAATAGTCTGGACACCCCACTGGGCGCAAAAGGATAAATCGAGGTGTGCCAATTAAAAATCGGGTTCCATTCAAAGAGAAAAGATATAGGACAAAAAAGAAAGGGTGACAATGGGAGCCATTTTAGATGGTTAGACGTTAGACTGCAAGAGGTAGAGAGCGAGACGCTGGTTTGTGTATTCATGTCCAGGAAAGCTGAATCGAAACCTGTCGGTGAGTAGCAATTTCACTTCAGGGAACAGCCTGCCAACCCTGGTATGAATCACCGTAGACACGGTGCCAAGTGGCATTTTAAACGCAAGGGCGTGTGTGACTCGTAAAATGTGTATTATTCCTTTCCATTAAACATATGTTACGTGCATATCTCAGGAACCTTCACGTGCTTGTTATGTTATATAGGGGTGCCATTTGCCCGGATTGAGTCAGAATTGACCGCATTTTGAGAGCTGTGTCTGGTTAAGAAAATAAATCTGGATTTTAACGGTGTCCTGAGTCGGCATTCAGAGTTTGAAGACACATAAGCCAGTAAGCACCCTGGGTTCAAAGTATTGTTAGCCAGCGCTGAATGGGTTTCCCGAAGCGTTCTTTCAAGCTGTGATTTATAGCTCTGTTGTCAAATAAGGGCCGTCCAATTAATGTAAAATGGGTCATGGTGCAAGTTCACCTTAAGCGACCCTTTCATGTGCAAAGCTCAAACTCTTCATGCAAAGTGCGTAGAGGCTGTTATCACGAATGCCAACATTCTAAAGCTCTGGGAGGGAGATTTTGTACGAGAAATCAGAATAAATGTATTTTCCCATAGGAATGCATTGGGGCTAGAATTATTTTAGGTGGGAGAACGTGAAAAATAGCAATATTTTTCACTGAAAAATCAGGAGTCTCCTGCCTAAATCAGGGCAGTTGGCATATATGCATTATTTTTGATAGTCCATATACATTTTAAAGGCAGGCCGAGACATCAGGTCTCCAGTGGTGTACCGAGCGGGGCAGAGGGAGGGTTTCAGCTTGCCCCCACCCCCAGTGGCTCTTTAAAGAGCCAGACTGGGACATTTGGCAGTAGGACACCTCTCCCGTTCGGCACCTAGAGGGTGCCAAACGGGAAAGGTGGCCCGCTGGCAGGATAATGTCATGAAATGACAGGTCGTTCCCGCAAACTGCACACACCCTCAGCGGGATGGCAAAAGTCATGCTTTTGCTTCAGGCGCCTGCAAGGGGTCTACGGTGCGCAGGCCCCACCCTAACGTTTTGGCCTTTCCACGGCTCCCACTTTCGTGTGTACATTCGAGCTCCGGGCAGCAGAGTGGCTCTCCCAGGGACCTGAAGTTGCTCTGAGATCAACAGAGCATAACCAAGGGAGCCATTAGACATTGGAGGGAGGGAGGACTATTAGCAAGTACCTTTGTCCCTTACAAAATGTGAATGGGGGGGATCAGAAGTGAGAACAATGCATACTGCTGCATGCTTTATGAAATAATGACTATGGCTTAAAAACCCAAGGGGTTTTGTTAGGCTCACATTCCTCTGCATGATGCTATTGTGACTTTGCTCAACCTATTTCTATGAAGATGTATAGTGTAAAGTTAGGTAATTATGAAAGACTACGTTATTATGTAATGTACTTTGCATCCAAGACATTTCTATAAATGAAGTATTATTTAAGCACATGAAATGCAAAGCAAAACCTTAATTAATATCTATATCAACTAAACCTGCAAAGATGTGTTCAGTTTCCTCTTATTCCACAGCCTAATGCTGTGATTGGCCACTCGACCTCCAAATAGGGCCAATCGGGAGCCGGCAGGCGAACGCCGGCCCCCCACCAAAGGCCCACACTTAGGCCCTGTCCGTGTGTTCTCTCACTGCGGCCTGGACACTCTTCAAGGCAGACACTCCTCTCCAGGCGACAACGTTATTCACCAGATGGTGCCTGATCCCTGATTTCTTGAAGGTAAGCCCAAAGTGTTCGACTCCTGCATGCGAAAATTTGGCAAAAACAGAAAAACGCACGCTACCCGCACCAGAATATATTATTTGATGTCCGCACACCAATAGAATATTGGTTTTTGCGGATTGAAGTTTGTAATGTGCAGCGCTGCACCCATGTTCTTGGTGCTCACATTGCCTCCCAGTAGCACTGAAAGTACTTAAAAAATGGCGGCCGCACCATTTGGCACCGAAGTACTCTTGTGATTTCCTCTTCTTCCACAGCATAATGCTGTGATTGGCCACCCGACCTCCCAACAGGGCAAATCGGGAGCCTGCAGGTGAATGCCGGCCCCCCACCAAAGGCCCACTGTCTGTGGCTGTCCATCATCAACAGAATCCACCACCACCAAATGGGTAAGTTATCACCCACTTTTTGCTCCACTGTGCTGCCTCCCAAACCTCCCCACCTGATCCCGCCCGTTTCGCTGCCTCGTCACTTAAGGCATACTACTGGCTGCACTGTAAAGGCGAGCACCCTCCATAACACTGCCTTAAGGTTAGGATATCCACCACCCTGCAATTGGCTGGCTGTCTCTCCGCTTCTGAACCCTCTTGCCGACTAAATCACCACTGTCGCTAAAATCGCACTGCACCCCAGAAGTCTCCTACTACCGCTTTGTTTGCCCAGCAACGTCCCCCGACCTACACGTTCGCACCCCACCTTGACTACAACCTCCTGGCTTGCCTCAACGCCCCTCTCCCTGCCCATCCCTCCTCCACCATTCATCATTGCATGGACAAGCATTTATAGGTGGATCACACGTGGACTCGCTCATTTCACCCTGCAGCACACTTGTACAACAGGTACAATAACCAACTGCCTAACGCGTGTTAAGGACTGACTATTGGACTCTGCTAATATTAGCCAATGCCAGGATAATCTTGATTGTTGCACCTTGTTATTATTAGGAAACTATTGATTGTTGCACCTTGATATTATTAGGAAAGTATTAATTATTGCACCCAACGCTAATGCCAGGAAACTCTTGATTGTTGCAACTTGTTATTATTAGGAAACTATTGATTATTGCACCTTGATATTATTAGGAAAATATTGATTATTGCACCAAATGGCAATGCCATGAAAATCTTGATTGTTGCCCCTTGCCTGCCCTAATATTTGCACCTAGTTTATGCCATTTTGTTATCTACACCCTGACCCCGCCCACTCGATACTTGCTCAGCCTGCCAGCCATCACTCACTACTGGTTGAGACAATATTGAACTACCTTACCCTCATACAAAAGCGCAATTACTACCACCCCAATCACCCAGCCAAGCATATTAAACATCAACCCACCACATGCTACCACATACAACACCACAACACCTCAATCATCAATACCACTACCGCCCTGTCCATCCTTCAGAGAAATGAAAGACTCAGTAACAAAATGAAAACTACTCTTCACACTAGGAACACTCACCAATCCAAGGAAAGCAACCTCATCACACCCACAGCAAATAGGACTCACAACAAGGCCAAAGAAACAGACTTGCTCCCCGCCATCAAAGGAGGTCTCATTAACGCCGGCTCCCTCCCCGCGCACACCCTAGATATATCAGACCTTATCACCGCCAATGACCTAGACTTCATCGCCACAACATAAACTTGGCTATATCCAGCAGCAGGCTCCCACCCTTGCGATCGCCTTACCAGATGGCTACTCCATCATCATAAAGGACAGAACCACCTCCAAGGGAGTCGGAGTCGCCTTCATTTCCAAAAAGAACTTAAGCATAAGGGAATTACCCAACCAAGAAATTTCATTAGGAGAATCGCTGACAGTGAAAATAACCATCTCCGCTACAGCCTCTCCCCTGCTTCACCTAATATACAGACACCCAGGCCCCACCTCATTGTTTGAAGAGGACATATCCACACTACTAACCTCTGACCTCAAGCCCTCATCCAAAGGCATCATCCTAGGAGACATCAACCTGGGCCTCAATGATAACGAAACCCAAGCCTCCGCTCTATCTAACACCATAGAAGCACTAGGATTCTCCATTCGCTCTGCAGGACCCACCCACAACAAAGGCCGCACCCTAGATTGGTTAGCCGACCACAACTGCACCATCAAGATATCTAACACCGACCCCTGCCCTTGGTCAGACCACAACACAATGCTGTTTACCATCAACACATCGTCACATTCCAGCTTACCCACCATCATTGCACCTGCAACCCAAGTTCGTACCCACCGCAACATCACATCAGCCAACATGCTCCCACTGCTCTCTACGATCATAGATCACAATGACAATATTACCGACCCCACTTCCCTGGTAGACACCTACAATCAGATCATGGATGTATCCATTAACAAATTGGCCTCCCTTGGCACATGCAAAGCCAAACCCAAAGCCCACATCAATCACTGGTTCACCTCAGAGCTTAAGAACCTGTGCAACAAAAAAAGAAATGCAGGAGCTAACTGGAAAAAAAAAACAGCCATGACAATAAACTTCTATTTGCCACATTAGCCACAGAATATAAAGAAGCTACCCTCCAAGCTAAGAGCAACGCGTATAACACAGGCCCCTGACACTGTTACCAAAGATCAGGCGTTGTGCGAAAGCATACAAAAAGCACTCCTGGACAAAATCACTTCCTTACAACAGAAGATCAACCTAAAAAAATAAAAAATCGCCGCTCCTTCTCAGCCAACTACCACAGAACACAACCCCACAACATCTTACCCCGGGTTTGGATTCTCACCTATTACAGTAGAGAAGACTATCAAAATCATAAAAGGCCTCAAACCTTCAAAATGTCAAGGAGACATTTGCCCGGCCACGTTGATCAAAGACTGTGCAAACAACATAGCCACATTTATCACATCCTTAGTTAACAATTCCTTTTCCTCCAACAAAGTACCATAAAACCTGAAGGAAGCGTGGGTACTCCCCTTATTGAAGAAACACACTTTGGACCCTAATGTTCCAACTAACTATAGGCCCATCACCACAGTGCCCTTTCTATTAAAAAGGTTGGATAGTGTGGCCTATGTACAAATCCAGAACTACCTCGAAAAACACAATCTTCTTAGCCTTCACCAATCAGGATTTAGACCCAGCCACAGCACTGAAACAGCCTTGGTAGATCTTAAAATCCAAATAGATCAGGGGAATCCAGACGTGGACCCCTTGCTCACTATTCTTAGAGAGGCACAGATCCACCCTACTGATGAGGTCCAACCAGACCGAAACACGTGTCTGGGGTTTCTGTTGTTACTCTTGTTCAGAGGAGAATTGCCTAGCATTTCGGTGCTGTACTGCCCCAGGGCAGGACAAAAACTGATATGTTTGGGATATTTCTTCTCTGTGAAAGATAGTGAGCTAAAGACTCCAGGCAAGTCCCTCGTAACCAGGACTAATGTTTGGCAGAGGGACTCCCAGGACCCCCTTGTTAATTTGCATTTTTAAGTAACTTTGGGTCTCACCCTAAGTTACTAGGGGAATCCAGACGTGGACCCCTTGCTCACTATTCTTACAGAGGCACAGATCCACCCTACTGATGAGGTCCAACTAGACCGAAACACGTGTCTGGGGTTTCTGTTGGTACTCTTGTTCAGAGGAGAATTGCCTAGCATTTCGGTGCTCTGCTGCCCCAGGGCAGGACAAAAACTGATATGTTTGGGATATTTCTTCTCTGTGAAAGATAGTGAGCTAAAGACTCTGGGTAAGTCCCTCATAACCAGGACTAATGTCTGGCAGAGGGACTCCCAGGACCCCCTTGTTAATTTGCATTTTTAAGTAACTTTGGGTCTCACCCTAAGTTACTAGGGGAATCCAGACGTGGACGCCTTGCTCACTATTCTTAGAGAGGCACAGATCCACCCTTCTGATGAGGTCCAACCAGACCGAAACACGTGTCTGGGGTTTCTGTTGGTACTCTTGTTCAGAGGAGAATTGCCTAGCATTTCGGTGGTGTACTGCCCCAGGGCAAGACAAAAAATGATATGTTTGGGATATTTCTTCTCTGTGAAAGATAGTGAGCTAAAGACTCTGGGTAAGTCCCTCGTAACCAGGACTAATGTCTGGCAGAGGGACTCCCAGGACCCCCTTGTTGATTTACTCATCTTCTCTGTGAAAGATAGTGAGCTAAAGACTCTGGGTAAGTCCCTCATAACCAGGACTAATGTCTGGCAGAGGGACTCCCAGGACCCCCTTGTTAATTTGCATTTTTAAGTAACTTTGGGTCTCACCCTAGGTTACTAGGGGAATGCAGACGTGGACCCCTTGCTCACTATTCTTAGAGAGGCACAGATCCACCCTACTGATGAGGTCCAACCAGACCGAAACACGTATCTGGGGTTTCTGTTGGTACTCTTATTCAGAGGAGAATTGCCTAGCTTTTCGGTGCTGTACTGCCCCAGGGCAGGACAAAAAATGATATGTTTGGGATATTTCTTCTCTGTGAAAGATAGTGAGCTAAAGACTCTGGGTAAGTCCCTCGTAACCAGGACTAATGTCTGGCAGAGGGACTCCCAGGACCCCCTTGTTAATTTGCATTTTTAAGTAACTTTGGGTCTCACCCTAAGTTACTAGGGGAATCCAGACGTGGACGCCTTGCTCACTATTCTTAGAGAGGCACAGATCCACCCTTCTGATGAGGTCCAACCAGACCGAAACACGTGTCTGGGGTTTCTGTTGGTACTCTTGTTCAGAGGAGAATTGCCTAGCATTTCGGTGGTGTACTGCCCCAGGGCAAGACAAAAAATGATATGTTTGGGATATTTCTTCTCTGTGAAAGATAGTGAGCTAAAGACTCTGGGTAAGTCCCTCGTAACCAGGACTAATGTCTGGCAGAGGGACTCCCAGGACCCCCTTGTTAATTTGCATTTTTAAGTAACTTTGGGTCTCACCCTAGGTTACTAGGGGAATGCAGACGTGGACCCCTTGCTCACTATTCTTAGAGAGGCACAGATCCACCCTACTGATGAGGTCCAACCAGACCGAAACACGTATCTGGGGTTTCTGTTGGTACTCTTATTCAGAGGAGAATTGCCTAGCTTTTCGGTGCTGTACTGCCCCAGGGCAGGACAAAAAATGATATATTTGGGATATTTCTTCTCTGTGAAAGATAGTGAGCTAAAGACTCTGGGTAAGTCCCTCGTAACCAGGACTAATGTCTGGCAGAGGGACTCCCAGGAACCCCTTGTTGATTTACTCCTCTTCTCTGTGAAAGATAGTGAGCTAAAGACTCTGGGTAAGTCCCTCGTAACCAGGACTAATGTCTGGCAGAGGGACTCCCAGGACCCCCTTGTTAATTAGCATTTTTAAGTAACTTTGGGTCTCACCCTAAATTACTAGGGGAATCCAGACGTGGACCCCTTGCTCACTATTCTTAGAGAGGCACATATCCACCCTACTGATGAGGTCCAACCAGACCGAAAAACATGTCTGGGGTTTCTGTTGGTACTCTTGTTCAGAGGAGAATTGCCTAGCATTTCGGTGCTGTACTGCCCCAGGGCAGGACAAAAACTTATATGTTTGGGATATTTCTTCTCTGTGAAAGATAGTGAGCTAAAGACTCTGGGTAAGTCCCTCGTAACCAGGACTAATGTCTGGCAGAGGGACTCCCAGGACCCCCTTGTTGATTTACTCCTCCATCACCTCCAGCACCTTCCTCCCATGGACAGATCATAGCTGCATACAATTCACAATCCCGACAGCACCTACTACAAAAACCACAATACACAAATCTGCAACCTTATCAAGAAGCTCCAAAGAATTAACTGCAGACAACCTACGGCCCCTTCTTAACATACCATGCCTTGCTCCACCATTTTCACAAGACCCAAATATCTTAGTAGATATCCGTAAGGTCACGCTCACTAACGCAATCAACACTATTGCTTCTCTAGAAGAAAAAAAAGAAAAAAAATCCTTCCACTCAAACTCATGGTTCACAGATGACCTCAAAGCTCTACGCATTAACAAACGCCAGGCGCTAAAAAAAAGGCAGGCGAACTCTTGCAACGCCACTAAAGATCTATTCAGAGACATTGCTAAAAAATACAAAGTTGCCATTTTTAATGCCAAATCAGATGCCTACAACCGTCGAATATCAGACTCAA
The DNA here is from genome assembly GCF_040938575.1 of Ambystoma mexicanum. Classification (NCBI taxonomy): domain Eukaryota; kingdom Metazoa; phylum Chordata; class Amphibia; order Caudata; family Ambystomatidae; genus Ambystoma; species Ambystoma mexicanum. The sequence continues at coordinate 218,772,296 of NC_090922.1, forward strand.
AGTCTCATTCAAAAGAACTCTTTACCATCTTTAAAGAGCTCACAGTGCCTCCCATCTCCACTGACGAGATCATCAAAGATGAAGCTTGGTGCAACAGTATCCAAGCCGCTCTGCTCAAAAAAATAGACCTCCTACAAAATAAAATCCTTGACCACTACAATACCTTACCAAAACTGAATCAGCCTACACAAGTTCCACCATCCAGTAAAACCACTAACATCGGATAGATAACATCACCCGTACATTGCAGATGAAATACAGTGTTTGTGAGCTTGAACTACGAACAACTTAGTGCGATTGGTGAAGTTACTCATTAGGTTGGGACAGGATCACAACTCAGCGCTGTCACTAAGAGCAACTAGAATACTTGACTGGGGCATTGAACCAGTCGAAGAGGAGACCTCATTTTGAGTTATGCCTTCTTGAGAATAAGCTGCCCGTAACATATTGTACAGGAAGGCTCGCTCAAATAAATCCCTCATTGATACTACCCCCATTATACACACGTGGGAGATTTGTACCAGAAGACACATTTCACCTATATATTGTTTAAACCAGACCAGAGTTGAAGTCTGTGTTGATCCTGAAGAAGGTTGTTGAATTATTGGTCCATCATGCAAGGGCTGACTAGACAACTGAAACATGTGTACATCCAGCAAATAAGCTGTGGAGCTATTTGTTATATATATACACACACAAAGAATTGTCACTGGTATAATCGAAATTGAAATATGTTTGAGATTTTTTGTGATAGGAAAATGTTTCCTGGACATGTTTTGTTAGAATGAATCAGTAACGGTATGGAATGAAAGAGTAGATGATTGGTGAAGAGACTGGAAAGGTGTCAAACATTGTGATATGTCTATGTGATTAACGAGCAGACAATAACTAAAGTGTTATTTTGAAATAATACAATATATTTTTCGATATAAAGATTGCTTATTTATTACACATTTAACTGTTATAGCCCCAATACCAGGGTCCATTTTCTTTTGTATCCATACTCCCCTGTAGGTCTCCCATGTTTTATGGTTCATTTGTGAAAGAAAAGGTCTGCTTTAGCTTTAAAGAAATATACAAAGATGCCTGCTTGTTTGAAAGCACTTCTTTTCTGAGAATTGCACATTTTATGTACATATATGCAAGACGATATGCTGGACGTTAGTGTTTGCTTTTTAGCCAATGCCAATTTCCATTTGATTTGTGGTACACACATTTAAGAAAAGCTAAACTACAAGTCCCAGAATGCAAACCTCTGTTGAATGAACAGCCAGTTATTGATGAGATACATCCGCCACGTTATGGGACCACTTCTCAATGCTTAAGGCTTTCTTGGAATGTAGTACCCTCTCTGCAGATCTATAAAGCTTATTAACTTCAAGTGAGAGTTACCCCATTATTATTCACAGTTTCACAGTTTATTAGTTGCTTTCAAGGAACTTTATTATTCATATAGCGCTTTCACCAAAACGCTTTACTTAGAACATATTTACATACCATATTACCCAATTGAAGTTGGTACTCATTTATCAACCTCAGAAGCATAAAAGCCTGAATTGGCCTTGTAGGGATTCAAACCTACGACCTGCAGATCACACACAGATCACAGCAGCGAGCACTCAACCGGCTGAGCTATCTTACCGGCATTCATTGCCTCTCTGCCCACATCAAACATCAAGCCTGCTACTTGCGGATCTGCATTTCATTGGGAAATGTGAAACTTTACTGTTGTGTAAGCGAGCAAGATCTCTTTAATATTGCTCTATGATATTCCCAACAAGTACAACAACAAAGATAAAATGTGTATATTTAGTAACAGGCCAGTTTCTGTAAAATGCTAGGAGGAACGGAAAAAAATCAGTCACAAGTCAGTGTGACCAGCTATGCCTCTAAAAATTGCAGTAGACCATTCTGTTATTGGTGTGTGCTTTATAAAATGGTCAGAGAATCACTCACTTTTTAGCCATGTGACTTTATTTTGGAATGTTTTCTTGGTGAGTTAATGTGCCTGCTGAAATGATTTATGTGAAACCACAGCTAGATCTGTGCTGCAGGTTCTTAGCTCATTGATCTATTCCAAAGATTCACTGGTGTTCAAAGCTTAAAATAAAGCTTCTAGGAAGGTGTTTACAGCTGTTTTTAAAACTAATAACATTTTCAGAAATTAAATGATCAGTGTCATTTTTTCATCTGGCAAGCTGGGCCCAGTTGGTTAATTCACATGTTGTTAAAATATGAGCAGTTGGACAGTCACCGGATCCAATATTGTCAGAATCAGGTCGGCCTTTTATTGTTCCATGGCCAGAAAATGTATGTTGTAGTATAATTTAGTGAAATGTCATTTTCAGCCCTTCTTCATTATTTTTTTATTTCATCATTCATATTAAGTTTATTTGGAAGCAAATTATCCATAAACCATACACAAAATAGAACTGCATAGTAATACAAAATCCAATTCAACATTTATTTTAAAAGTCCACGGTATAAACTTACAAACATTATATATATATATATATATATATATATATATATATATATATATAACAAAAAAAACTTTGTTAAGGGGACGTTATGGTTAAGTTGCCCTACCAAAAACCTGTGCACTTCACTAAACAAAACGTTCCCACCTCCCCACTATGGTTCAAAGTGCAACCGAAAAACCCCTGAAATTCACCAGTTATGGTAGACTACGCCACCATACCTGCCATCACCACTGTGCAATGCTAACACTAACACCTGGAACATGAAAGATGGAATCACAAATGTCATTGATGACATCACTGACGCCATCACTTGTTTAGCCTCTTTGTTTTCGTTCACTGCCATATACATATATGTCCATTCAGTAAAACAACTTTGTTAAAGGGATGTTACACTTCACAGTGAAACCAAAAAACACTGCACTTTCCCTAATTTTGGTAAACTAGGCAACCATAACTCGCACCACCTATGTTCATTGCTAAGACTTACACCCAGGACACCAAAGATGACATCTCAAATGTCATTCATGACATCACTGATGACATCACATGTGCTTTTAATTTTCACGCTGCACCTCCACTAGTGATTGTCATTAGAATATTGGCCAAAAAGTGTAACAGACCATTGCAGAACTATCATATGCCAAATAGTTCATTAAGCAATGCATTGCAAAAAAATTCCATTGAAATAGTGCGTTCTTTCAATACATGAACGCCCTAAAAAAAAGCCGTGATTGATGAAACAGCTCCCAATACTTTGATCTGGACAGAAAACAGAATTGTTGTTCCATTTTACTGTAGGGCGTAAACCAGAAAAAATGACTTTCGTTGTTGGGAAGATGTTCATGAGTGCTTCAACCAACTGTCCCAAATCTGCCAACAAAGTACATGAACTCACGTAGCCCAAATGGCAAGCACCATAGTGCAAAATTACCACATGAGGAGTGGTCATCGTACGCATGTCTCTGCAAACTTCCAGAATTGCTGCAACATTGCATCAGTGTCAGCGCTCCACACCACCTCCACTCCTCTCTCATCGAAATGGTGTGCCACATGCCTACTCTTGGCATAGTGTTGTAAGCCATGGACAAAAATGTCTCCAAACACCAAAACCCTGATCCTCTCCACCTCTGCCATCTTCAGTATACGCACCTTCTTTCGACACAAAAGAGTAATGTGAACATGTGATTGGCTGATGCCTACAGACCCCTTTCCATACAGGATTTGCTGTAGAAACCCGTATGTGACACGCCCTAACCGCGGACAAGCGTTGCCTACGTGCGGCACGTAGCTCTTACCCAGTCCTTCTACCCTTTCCACATCGGTAGCAAATCGAGTCCCTCATTGGACACAACTAAGCAGTCACACAACCATCCACCAATCACATTGAACATCGCTAAATCTAACTCTGTCATCAACATTGCGCACTTCAAATGTACTGTCGATGACTCTGACTGGAAGTCGCATATCATTGCAAAGCACCTACTTCACAAACTACTGTGCAAGTGTTGCAGATTTATACGTACAGCTCCATGCATGCGCACATGCATGAGTATAGAGCACAGGTATGCATATTTTAATCAGAGAACATGTGCAACCCTTATGATGTAATTTAAATAAATTAATGCTGCTAAATGTGCATAGGCAATACATACCAACGCTCCCCCTTTTAAGTGCAAGATGTCCAATTTATCATTGACAAACCGCACAAGTTCTTACTGTCTTCTGCATAACCTATAGATACGTTAGACGCATGCCTATTTAGGGCGAAACTCGATTTTGCATTAGAAAATGTCGGAGTTGTGAACTGTGTACGGCCTACAGTAATGCTACTTGTAATGTGATCGTATGAGAAAAATAAGCGCTCCCGATTGCTGTGGTGACATCTCCCTCTGAGGGTCTTCCGTTGTGTCGGCATCGTGCTTATAATTTGCAAGCAGAACATTTTTTCCCATCTACTATTATGCCCTATCGCTTACAAACCTCTCTCCTATAGATAGTATACCTTTTAAAAAACAAGGCATTACCGTAACCTTAAAATTGTTCTCAATTCAGAAGGACTTGCAAGTAACATATTGCAAGTAACATGCAAAGGCAGCACAGAGTGAAATGAAATGCACACGTGCACTGGGTTGAAATATGAAAGGAGAATGCTCTGGCGAAAGATGCACAATTAATGTGCGCAGTATCATCACTGCTGTAAACACACAAAGTAATTAATGGGTTTTTTTTCAATCGCAGTGAAGACTACTCTCCTGAGAATCAACAGCATCTACACTGCAAACGACATATCTGAAGTAACCTGGTCATTTCGCAAAAAAAAGTAAGCACAGTACTAACTTTATATTGTAACTATTGCTCAAAGAGGCTGAGTGGGTTATTTGTTTAATTTGTACACCAAAGCAAACATTGATTTCTGAAGCATTCTACCTACAAATACCCATGTATTAAACAGAGAATAACAGGCAGAATGGCTGACAAATCCCTGTGTTTTTGGGACTCAAATAACATACTGTCATGCAGACTGTTGGGCGGCGTTTTTGGGACTCCTGGAGGCGCCATTAAGATGTCCTGACACGTCGGCGACCGTTCCGGAATCACCGCTCTAGTGTTTTCCAAGATGGCCGCCGCCACCTTTAGTGCCGGCTCAGTGCAGCGTTCTTCGCGTTGCACCTTCACTGCTCCTCCGAAGGTAACGCTGTTTGACCGTTTTACTCTCGGTCTTTCGCCTGTTTTTTCCAGCCTGCTCTCAGCTCATTCTGTTCTTTGTGCTTCTTCTTATTCCTTGTCTCGGCTAGCTCCTTCTATTTGTTTTTCGCCCTCCTAGCCAGCCCAGCTCTCTTCCCTCCTTTTCCCTCACATTCTTGTTTTCCTCCTTTTCCTTCGTTTTTTTTCCCTTGTCATTTCCCGTGTTCTGTTTTTTCCCTTGGCCACCCTTCCTGACTTTTGTCTGCCTTTTGCTCGTGCTCTTTGGACACTGGAGGATCTGCATACCAGCCCGCCTCTAGTCTCGTTTCTTGTCCCAGTCTGCCCAGCGCACACTTACCTCTGCCAACTGCTGAGTCCTTTGGACACTGGAGGATCTGCATACCAGCCCACCACTAGTCTGGTTCCACCTTGGATGCGCACCCAGCAGGGTTTTTTCCGCCACTAAGGCTTTTTCCCTGCTCTGGAGCCGGCTCCCGGGAGTCCCCACTGTTCGGTTTCCCAACAATCCGACAGGGTGGCATCCCAGGGAGCCCGCCCCTACTTACACGAAAAGAAGAAGACCCCGAAGACTTCTCAAAGACGCACCGGGGAACGACAAGGAAAGAAGTCAGAACACCGGATCAGTTCTTCAGACGTGTCAGGTGAGGAGGAAGGGAGGGAATCCACCGCCTATTCTGACACATACAGAATCATTAGAAGGTTAGTTCTAGAAAAGAAGTTGCTGTTTCAAGTTTATGGCATTTCATTTACTAATAATGCTTCTCGTCACCACTAGGCCACTTTGTACTCTCATCTGAAGCACATTGTAGTAGTATACAAACAGTAAAATAGCCTTACCAAATCATTGTAAGAGTCCAATGAACATTCACACACCATGACAAAGAGCTTCCCCATCAGACTCATGCACGCATGCACACAGCACACATACATTGAACAAAAGACCAAAGCATGCCTTCTTTTTTTCAAAAGACACCAAAGAATGCCTACCAAAAAGCAACTTCGTAGAAAGGAACGCAGAAGTAGAGCAAATAAAAATAAAAGTGTTCAATCTAAGCATCCATCTGTAGTACAGCTTATAGAGAATGTTGGAACAAACCAGCTAATGCAGTTGTTTAGCAAAACAAAGGAAGCTTCAACTACCGAAACTTTACCTCCTCCAGCAAAATGTGTCACAAAACACAAAAAGCGTGGCAAAAAATTGGCTACCAGTACAGCTAACAATGCTCCTAATAATCCTGATATAGTAACAAGAACCCATAGTAAAAAAAGTATTTTAGCAAAAATGTTTTGTCACAGAGTGCTTCAGTATCTACTAAGAAGAGGACCGAAATCATCCTCACCCCTTAAAACCTACCGTAGAAAGTTAATCCTACAAGCTCTCGTGGACAGTGCAATCCTTCTCAAAAGGAAGTTGTTTATATTAGTGTTAAGTAGGATGAAAGCACTAACAAAACTAAGTACCAAACTACAAAAGAAACTCAGCAATAAACGGAATGTGAACAGAAATAATTTCTTAAATGTTTGTGGAGGTGAATGGAGTTACACTACAACCACAGAACCATATTTTAATGAAGAAGCATACAAACAAAATCAAAGAAACACAATTGCCATCCATAGCAGTGGACGAGGGTATGAGAAAATCAATAGTACCATCATGGAACAAGAAACACTGCTTACAAAAGTATCCCCTGAAAACTCAGAATTAAATCTTGATTCGACAGAACCACACCGTCCAGTACACAAATGGCCGTGAACATCAATGTGTGTCATTCCAAACAAAGCTTTCAAATCTTTTCGTCAGTTCCTCAATCTGTATGTAAAAGGGAAAGACAAAAGTAAAATGAAAGTGCTGCAAAATATGGATATTTGTCCAGTGCGCAAATACACAGGACTACAAGGACATTCATTAGCCTGCATTTCTGGGCCTATTTGCAAAAACACTTGCCATGATATCAAAAGGATATCAGTACATCATTCAAATGTAAGAAATCTAGTGTATAAAATATACTATGCAAAAAGTCCAGCTTCAGAATTAGGCAATTTAAATAACACTCTTCTGCATGGTACACCCAAATACTTACAAGAAGAAATTGACCATATTCAGAGAAAGTATTTCGGAAGTGAAAGCCACTTACAAAACGCAATAATTTTAGAGCATAGTAGCAACAAATCTGCACATAGCAACCTTCTATTACACACATACAGAAAAGAAATACTAAAATTTAAAAGGGCATCGGCTGAAGTACCAAACCATGTGTGTGTGTGTTGCTGCAGAACGTTTTACAAAAGGAACACAAAAAATGTGGACATAGCATACAAAATAGAAGACAATGAAGATTCCAAAAGGTTTGAATTACCTCTCTACCTTTTAGCAGAAAACAAATATGAACTAACTGAACGCATAATATGTTGCAGTTACTGTACTACAAAATTAGACAACAACCACACTCCTTCACGTGCTATTAAAAATAATTTGGAATTGTTCCCGCTACCAGAAATCCTGCAACAACTCAATTTGTATGAGAGCATCATAATTCAAACAGTTCACCCATTTCAAGCAATTATACGCCTTCATCCAAAAACAGCAAAATTACCTCCCTCTGAATTGGTGAAAGGCATTTGTGGCAAAGTAGTTTATTTTGCCATTAGATCTAACCAAAAATGTACACACTCTAGGAGTGCAACGTTCAATAGAGCATTCTTTAATAGTCTTGGTAAATGGTGTACCAACAAAAGACAAAAATGTTGGGCAACAACTGGTGGACTTACATAAAGTTAGACAAGCATTGCAATATCTAAAAGACAATAACGAGTACTACAAGGAAATAAATATTGAAGAAAGCTTAAGGGAAACAACTGAAATAATTCAAGAGCCATCAGAAACTGGACAATTCGAACTTCTGGTTCCTGCTACAGTATCCACTCTTTTGGACCGGTACACAATTCATCCATTGCATTCCAATGAAAGCATAAATGATGCACTAGAAATTTACCAAATGCGACAAACCAAAGGTTCACCAATGAGTATATGGGAAAAAAGTACAGAAGCACGTGCTTTTCCACTGCTATTCCCTACTAGCAAAGGTGGAAGATATGATGATAGACCCACTCAGATTGGGGCATCAGAATACCGCTCATTACGAATGTATTCGCAAGATCCCAGATTTAGACTAAATGTGAAATGCATATTCCACCTACTCTATGAAAGTGAATTAGCAACGATATGTTACGGAGTTGGACACATTTTGAAATCTGGAAACCACTTTCAAAATATGTCAGCTACGCAGTTAATACAAAAAGTACAGGAAAAAGATGAGGTTTTACAATCAAGCATAACAAATTTGTTTGCAAACATGCATGGTACAAAGGAATATGGTTCCGACGGCACAGAGACGTGCATTGTATGATCAGAAACCTTGGTCCACCGACTTGGTTTGTTACACTAAGTTGTGCAGAATATGCATGGGAAGATTTACATGAGTTCCTACGCATAGCAAACAGCAACAAAAACAACATAGATATATTAACACCTGGAGAACTTTGCTCTCTAGATCCAGTCAATGTGTCAAGATATTTCCATCATTGTTTCATTGCCATGCTACACTTTATTTGCAATAAAGCTGTTCCTCCCCTTGGAGAAGTGCAACACTTCTTTTGGAGAATAGAATATCAAGCGAGAGGAGCACCACATATTCACATGCTGTTATGGATCAAAAGTGCTCCGAAATTTGGGCACGACAGTGAAAGCACTGTTTTGCAGTTTATCCAAAAATATGTCACTTGTGAAATCCCTTATGCCGCTTTGGTTTCCCTAGACCAGTTACAGAAACAGGTGAAGTAAACACCTTCATGTCTTCAGTTCGACATAGTGTGAAAGGTAAATCACCTAAGAACACGTATTACATAAAAAGAACAGAAGAATCAAAATATATCAATGATTACAATGCAATCATTGCCCTCTTATGGAATGCAAACATAGATGTGCAGTACATTGCAGACAATTCTACTGCTGTTGCACGATATGTTACAGCCAACTTAACAAAAGCAGAAAAAACAGAGCTTCAAGACCTCTGGGATGACTTAGCATCAGACAAAACACTAACACAGAAAATGTACAGCCTAGGCATAAAAATGCTCTCTCATAGAGAATGTGGCACCTATGAAGCAGCAGATCGTTTAACCGGTACTGCTTTGTATGGGACATCAGACAACATAGTATGGCTAAGTCTTGGCCCTGCTAAATCTAGAAAAAGAGTGCTGAAATCATATGAGGACATAGAAACAATTGCAAGAAATGATCCCAATAGCCAAGACATTCTAAAAAAACAATTTACTGGACACATACCATCCAAACAGGAGTAGCACTTTGGAAAACATGTGTCTATACCACATAGCTCAAAACTTTGCATACAAAAATAATATAAAACCCGATGAAAGCAAAGGTAGATATAGAGTGACCGACTGTGCAGGGAGCTTAGTGAAACTTACCAAACAAAGCTGAATTAATCATGTAAAATTATCATTAAAAACTCCTCAATAGAAAGAACTATATTACATGTCTCTGTTACAACTTTTTAAACCATGGAGAAAAGAGGAAGACATACTAGATAATTATGACTGCTATGAAGATGCGTTTAAAGGAAATGAAAGCGCTATCACCGATGTGAACTTTACACAGTACAAAACAATGTTACACAATGAGCAGCAACAGGAAGAAGAACTTCTGGCCCAACTAGATAATGACTCTTCCGACAGTAGTCAACCTTCTGTAACAGGAAGTCAAGAACCACTAGGACAACCACTAATATCAAATGAGGCAGAAGTAGCTATGGCAGAAGTAGAAAACACCATTTATCTGTATCAAGAAGATACAGAAGACTTAACTGTACAACAAGCAAAACTTAACAAAGATCACCGCACCATTTTTGAAGACGTAACAAGACAAATAGTACATGGTGTACAACACGAAAATAAGGAAAGTACCTGCCAAAATTACAAACCTATACTGCTGTACGTGAGTGGTGAAGCTGGATCAGGAAAAACATTCTTAATCAAAATCATCAGCAAGTTCCTTCAACAATTGACAAACAACAAACTGTCAGCTGTTGTAACGGCCCCCACAGGTTTAGCTGCCTACAACATAGGCGATTTCACTTTACACCGATTACTACTCCTTCCAGTAGAGCATCAAAATAAATTAGACTATTACAAACTTTCTGCAGAAGCTGCAATGGAAGTACGCAGAATATTAAAACAAATGAAAATGCTACTAATAGATCAAGTGAGCATGGTCTCCAACCTAATGTTGGCTTTTTATTCACCTCAGATTGCAAGAAGTACTTAAAAGTAACAACGAAGAACTCTTCGCAGGGAAACACATTATCATTTTCGGAGATCTTCTACAATTGACACCAGTGAAAGGTGAACCTATTTTTAAAACCTTAGGCCACAGACTCTGCCGTAAAACTGTTGGCAGCATAGGAAATGTCAACCTTTGGCAACATTTCCAATACAGAGAATTAACAGAGAACATGCAGCAATCTGCAGATCTCACTTATGCCAACATCTTAAAAAGTATTAGAGTTGGTGTACTATCGCAAGAAGCACAAGCAGTATTGAAAAACCGGCACATTCATGCACTTTATGGCGATAATGCATGTGCAAATGATGTTATGGAACAAATAGCGCACAAAAATGTCAATTGTATGGCCTTAATGCCAACTATTGCAAGCTGTTTCAGATTCAATGAACCAATGTTAAATAAAGAAATGCAACCAATAATTGAAATTAGCGCCACAGACAAACTAGACGTACATGGTATGACAGTACCCATGTGTAAGCAAGCCACAACAAGACTAAATAGTTTAGAAAATTCATCTCCAACACAGCTGGGTTGGGAAAAATATTAAAATTATCCTTAAATTGTAGAGCAATGCTTAAACGCCACCTTGATGCCGAGCAAGGACTAGTTAATGGAGCACTGGGTACAGTTGTTGGCTTTCAATCATACCCACGTGACAGCAACATTCAGTTTGTAAATATTAGCTTTGATAAACTTTCCGAAGTGAAAAGGATAGGGCGCTCAATTGCTCAATTCCTTCTCTTCAAAGACATGTATGTAGGTAGTGAGCAATTTTCTCTAATTCTTGCATATGCAGTTACCATTCATAAATCCCAAGGTCTTATCCTAGACAAAGCATTGATAGATATAGGAAACACACAGGGTAATTCATAGAATTTCGCAGAAAAGTGTCGCAAGCGGCTGGCGCAGAGTGTCCGCGTGCGATTGTCTGCGCCAGGCACGTGCGCTAAAACCGATTTCCGCGCACAGCGTATTCATGGATTTTAGGCTCCCAAACCAGCCGTGGCGCAGAGTATCGCAGCGACCCTGCAGCAGCGCCAGTAACGCCCCCAAGAACGCCCTCGCGCAAGGAAAAGCCATCAAAATCGCTAAATCATCGCAAAGGGCTGCGCTAACCCTGGACCAGTCTACAGGGCTGCCAAACAAGGAACGCAAAGCGGGTAACGTGCATATCAGGGGTACGCGTGAAGTTATACACGCGATTAGCCAGGGTACGTGTATTACAGGGGTACGCGTGAAGTTTTACACGCGATTAGCCAGGGCACGTGTATCACTGGGGTACGCAGGAATTATCACACACGATTTGGCTGGGTAGGTGTATTACAGGGGTACACGGGAAGTTCTACACGCGATTCGGCTGGGTACGTGTATTACAGGGGTGCGCGGGAATTCTCACATGCGATTTGGCCAGGTACGTGTATTACAGGGGTGCGCGGGAATTATCACACGCGATTTGGCTTGGTACGTGTATTACAGGGGTGCGTGGGAAGTTCTACATGCGATTGGCCAGGGTACGTGTATTACAGGGGTACGTGGGAATTATCACACGCGATTTGGCTGGGTACGTGTATTACAGGGGTACACGGGAAGTTCTACACGCGATTCGGCTGGGTACGTGTATTACAGGGGTGCGCGGGAATTCTCACATGCGATTTGGCCAGGTATGTGTATTACAGGGGTGTGTGGGAATTATCACACGCAATTAGGCTGGGTGGGTCCTCACAGGTGTTCCCTGTACACCCTCCACGGCCCCTGCAGGCAGCCCACAAAACAGGGGACTACCCTGCACACCTGCTCATGTCCCCCTGCACCCCCACCCCGCAGCAGTGCAGGGGCAGCCTCCACCAGGCCCCCACCCATGTCTCCCACCACCCCCACCCCCCAGCATCCAGGGGCACCCTCCACCAGGCCCCCACCCATGTCTCCCACCACCCCCCAGCCACCAGGGGCACCCTCCACCAGGCTCCCACCCATGTCCCCTATCACCCCCACTCCCTAGCACTGCAGGTGCACCCTCCACCAGGCCCACACTCATGTCTCCCACCACCCCCACCCCCCCAGCCACCAGGGGCACCCTCCACCAGGCCCCCACTCATGTCTCCCACCACCACCACCCCCCAGCATCCAGGGGCACCCTCCACCAGGCCCCCACCCATGTCTCCCACCACCCCCACCCCCCAGCCACCAGGGGCACCCTCCACCAGGCCCCCACTCATGTCTCCCACCACCCCCACCCCCCAGCAGTGCAGGGGCAGCCTCCACCGCGCCCCCACTCATGTCCCCTATCACCCCCACCCCCCCGCCACCAGGGGCACCCTCCACCAGGCCCCCATCCATGTCTCCCACCACCCCCACCCCCCAGCAGTGCAGGGGCACCCTCCACCAGGCCCCCACCCATGTCCCCTATCACCCCCACCCCCCAGCAGTGCAGGGGCACCCTCCACCAGGCCCCCACTCATGTCCCCTATCACCCCCACCCCCCAGCCACCAGGGGCACCCTCCACCAGGCCCCCACTCATGTCTCCCACCACCCCACCCCCCAGCAGTGCAGGGGCACCCTCCACCAGGCCCCCATCCATGTCTCCCACCACCCCCACCCCCCAGCACTGCAGGGGCACCCTCCACCAGGCCCCCACTCATGTCCCCTATCACCCCCACCCCCCCGCCACCAGGGGCACCCTCCACCAGGCCCCCACTCATGTCTCCCACCACCCCCAGCATCCAGGGGCACCCTCCACCAGGCCCCCACCCATGTCTACCACCACCCCCCAGCCACCAGGGGCACCCTCCACCAGGCCCCCACTCATGTCTCCCACCACCCCCACCCCCCAGCATCCAGGGGCACCCTCCACCAGGCCCCCATCCATGTCTCCCACCACCCCCACCCCCCAGCCACCAGGGGCACCCTCCACCAGGCCCCCACTCATGTCTCCCACCACCCCCACCCCCCAGCAGTGCAGGGGCAGCCTCCACCAGGACCCCACTCATGTCCCCTATCACCCCCACCCCCCCGCCACCAGGGGCACCCTCCACCAGGCCCCCATCCATGTCTCCCACCACCCCCACCCCCCAGCAGTGCAAGGGCACCCTCCACCAGGCCCCCACTCATGTCCCCTATCACCCCCACCCCCCCGCCACCAGGGGCACCCTCCACCAGGCCCCCATCCATGTCTCCCACCACCCCCACCCCCCAGCACTGCAGGGGCACCCTCCACCAGGCCCCCACTCATGTCCCCTATCACCCCCACCCCCCGCCACCAGGGGCACCCTCCACCAGGCCCCCACTCATGTCTCCCACCACCCCCACCCCCCAGCATCCAGGGGCACCCTCCACCAGGCCCCCACCCATGTCTCCCACCACCCCCAGCCACCAGGGGCACCCTCCACCAGGCCCCCACTCATGTCTCCCACCACCCCCACCCCCCAGCATCCAGGGGCACCCTCCACCAGGCCCCCATCCATGTCTCCCACCAGCCACCAGGGGCACCCTCCACCAGGCCCCCACTCATGTCTCCCACCACCCCCACCCCCCAGCAGTGCAGGGGCAGCCTCCACCAGGCCCCCACTCATGTCTCCCACCACCCCCACCCCCTAGCATCCAGGGGCACCCTCCACCAGGCCCCCACTCATGTCTCCCACCACCACCACCCCCCAGCATCCAGGGGCACCCTCCACCAGGCCCCCACCCATGTCTCCCACCACCCCCAGCCACCAGGGGCACCCTCCACCAGGCCTCCAACCATGTCTCCCACCACCCCCACCCCCCAGCAGTGCAGGGGCAGCCTCCACCGCGCCCCCACTCATGTCCCCTATCACCCCCGCCACCAGGGGCACCCTCCACCAGGCCCCCATCCATGTCTCCCACCACCCCCACCCCCCAGCAGTGCAGGGGCACCCTCCACCAGGCCCCCACCCATGTCCCCTATCACCCCCACCACCCAGCAGTGCAGGGGCACCCTCCACCAGGCCCCCACTCATGTCCCCTATCACCCCCAGCCACCAGGGGCACCCTCCACCAGGCCCCCACTCATGTCTCCCACCACCCCCACCCCCCAGCAGTGCAGGGGCACCCTCCACCAGGCCCCCATCCATGTCTCCCACCACCCCCACCCCCCAGCACTGCAGGGGCACCCTCCACCAGGCCCCTACTCATGTCCCCTATCACCCCCACCCCCCCGCCACCAGGGGCACCCTCCACCAGGCCCCCACTCATGTCTCCCACCACCCCCAGCATCCAGGGGCACCCTCCACCAGGCCCCCACCCATGTCTCCCACCACCCCCACCCCCCAGCCACCAGGGGCACCCTCCACCAGGCCCCCACTCATGTCTCCCACCACCCCCACCCCCCAGCATCCAGGGGCACCCTCCACCAGGCCCCCATCCATGTCTCCCACCACCCCCCAGCCACCAGGGGCACCCTCCACCAGGCCCCCACTCATGTCTCCCACCACCCCCACCCCCCAGCCACCAGGGGCACCCTCCACCAGGCCCCCATCCATCTCTCCCACCACTCCCACCCCCCAGCAGTGCAGGGGCACCCTCCACCAGGCCCCCACTCATGTCCCCTATCACCCCCACCCCCCCGCCACCAGGGGCACCCTCCACCAGGCCCCCATCCATGTCTCCCACCACTCCCACCCCCCAGCACTGCAGGGGCACCCTCCACCAGGCCCCCACTCATGTCCCCTATCACCCCCACCCCCCCGCCACCAGGGGCACCCTCCACCAGGCCCCCACTCATGTCTCCCACCACCCCCACCCCCCAGCATCCAGGGGAATCCTCCACCAGGCCCCCACCCATGTCTCCCACCACCCCCACCCCCCAGCCACCAGGGGCACCCTCCACCAGGCCCCCACTCATGTCTCCCACCACCCCCACCCCCCAGCATCCAGGGGCACCCTCCACCAGGCCCCCATCCATGTCTCCCACCACCCCCAGCCACCAGGGGCACCCTCCACCAGGCCCCCACTCATGTCTCCCACCACCCCCACCCCCCAGCAGTGCAGGGGCAGCCTCCACCAGGCCCCCACCCATGTCTCCCACCACCCCCAGCCACCAGGGGCACCCTCCACCAGGCCCCCACACATGTCTCCCACCACCCCCACCCCCCAGCAGTGCAGGGGCAGCCTCCACCAGGCCCCCATCCATGTCTCCCACCACCCCCATCCCCCAGCCACCAGGGGCACCCTCCACCAGGCCCCCACTCATGTCTCCCACCACCCCCACCCCCCAGCAGTGCAGGGGCACCCTCCACCAGGCCCCCACTCATGTCTCCCACCACCCCACCCCCCAGCATCCAGGGGCACCCTCCACCAGGCCCCCATCCATGTCTCCCACCACCCCCACCCCCCAGCCACCAGGGGCACCCTCCACCAGGCCCCCACTCATGTCTCCCACCACCCCACCCCCCAGCATCCAGGGGCACCCTCCACCAGGCCCCCACCCATGTCTCCCACCACCCCCACCCCCCAGCCACCAGGGGCACCCTCCACCAGGCCCCCACTCATGTCTCCCACCCCCCAGCATCCGGGGGCACCCTCCACCAGGCCCCCATCCATGTCTCCCACCACCCCCACCCCCCAGCCACCAGGGGCACCCTCCACCAGGCCCCCACTCATGTCTCCCACCACCCCCACCCCCCAGCAGTGCAGGGGCACCCTCCACCAGGCCCCCACTCATGTCTCCCACCACCCCCACCCCCCAGCATCCAGGGGCACCCTCCACCAGGCCCCCATCCATGTCTCCCACCACCCCCACCCCCCAGCCACCAGGGGCACCCTCCACCAGGCCCCCACTCATGTCTCCCACCACCCCCACCCCCCAGCATCCAGGGGCACCCTCCACCAGGCCCCCACCCATGTCTCCCACCACCCCCAGCCACCAGGGGCACCCTCCATCAGGCCCCCACTCATGTCTCCCACCACCCCCACCCCCCAGCAGTGCAGGGGCAGCCTCCACCACGCCCCCACTCATGTCCCCTATCACCCCCACCCCCCCGCCACCAGGGGCACCCTCCACCAGGCCCCCATCCATGTCTCCCACCACCCCCACCCCCCAGCAGTGCAGGGGCACCCTCCACCAGGCCCCCACTCATGTCCCCTATCACCCCCACCCCCCCGCCACCAGGGGCACCCTCCACCAGGCCCCCACTCATGTCTCCCACCACCCCCACCCCCCCGCCACCAGGGGCACCCTCCACCAGGCCCCCACTCATGTCCCCTATCACCCCCACCCCCCCCGCCACCAGGGGCACCCTCCACCAGGACACCAACTTCCCTGGCACTGAAGCTGGTGCCCCTCTGCCTCCTTGGCCGGGGGTTGCCACTGGTGCCAGATGTTGTAGTGCCCGACATGGCAACCCCAGAGGCAGGAGTGGGTGGGCAACTGGGTCCTGGGGCTGGGCTGTGGGGCGACGGAAAAGCAGTCGGGAGCCTTTGGTTCTAGCAGGGGTGGTCACAGCAACAGCACCCCTGGCTGATGTGCAGGCAGCAAATGGCAGGGCACGTGGGCAGCAGGCAGTCAGGCAGCAGCAGATGGCAGGTGGGAGCGTGCTCAGGGCTCTGGGGGGCAGTAATTTGGCCTCCTGGGCAGGAGCGTGGTATTTCGTGTGTGAACGCGTGGACAGCTTGATACGTAGTGAGTGATTTTGCACGTGAAAATCCCACACGTCTGCGTGTAAATCGATGAAAGGCCCTTAGCGCGTAAACGCGTATGCGCGTCTATGAAGTCACGTGCACGCGTAGGAAAAAGTTGCGTGACACGTCCGAGTGTCAAAGCGTGTTATTGGTGGAAATAGCCCTACACGCAGAAGTGTCAAAGCGTGTAATTGGTGCAAATGGACCTACACGCAGAAGTGTCAAAGCGTGGTGCAAATGGACATACACGCAGAAGTGACAAAGCGTGTAATTGGTGCAAATGGACCTACACGCAGAAGTGACAAAGCGTGTAATTGGTGGAAATGGCGCTAGCGCGTACACACCGCGTAAGTGACGCTGGACGTGTGGGCCTGTATAAAAGGTACGCGTACAACACCACTTCCTTGTACGTGCTTTTCGTGGAGAGCGAGTGGGTGAATTCTGTACTTCTTGTCGTTTCACACGCGATTTACTTCACAGCGTTTCAAGTTCGTATTCCCTGTTACCTCTGACAGCTTTTTCTCTTTTTTCTCTTTTACTGGTTTACCTGGACCTGTTCCCTCAAACAGTGTTCCCTTCTACTGTTGTCCTGTCTCCTCAGACAGCGTACAAATCTTCTTTTGGCGGGGGTGTTGCCAACCAAACGCGCTCCTTTTTCACGCTCTTTTTCCTGGCAGACGGTGAGTCACGCACGTATCTAACATCTGTGCTTGCCCCGTGTGTAGCCTACCCCATCAGAGGTCATTCTAGGCTGCGTGTGACACGCATACGTTCATTCTTGTGTTACTGGGTGCCACAGCGTAGTGCAGGTTTTTCTTTCTGCACACGTGGTCTAGGAGGGGTTGCGTGCACGTCATCTCCCTTTTTTGGGGCTCCTGTGCGTAGCGTGACCCGTCATCTTTCCCCAGGGGTTACATTCAGCCTTGCTAGAGCACTAGGGTACAATTACCATCTGGTACCCAACCCCTTTGACCCCCAATTGCCCAGGACAATAGTCTACATCCACTCCCATACGCACATTAACATCAGTGCCATGGCTGGGAGGCGAGGATTCCGTAAGGGTGGCAAAGGTGGAAGAGCCACAAGTGGTGGCCGTGGTGGATCCGGTAGGGGACGTGGTCGTAACTTGCAGGGTGAGCCTGTCCCCCCATGTGTGGAGGACCAGTCACGGGCACCCATAATCCCCCCCCCTCCCGTTGAGGCTGATGTGGCTGACACCATCCATGATCAGCCCTTGTTGGACCAGCCCATTGTGGCACCAGACCTGGCTGACTCCATGGCTGACTTCCAGGTCAGCAGGGCTACGACACGTGTGCTGGTGCACGTTGATGCCATCATGCCACGTGGATCTGGGGCAGCAAGGTCATCTGCTGCACCAAGGAGGCAGGGCGGAGAGGCTGCAGGGGCAGCTGCGGCTCCATCCACCCCAGCCCTCACACACCCAGCCAGGACAGTGTCGGTCCTAGTCCATGCTGCTGACATTCCCCCTGACACCATCACACTAGAGCCAATGCCTGCACCAACTCCCATGCTGAGTGTGCAATCCCACACTCCTGATACAGAGTCCACCAGGGCTCCTGCCCCTAGTGTCCAGAGTGGCGCAGGACACTCAGGATCACCACCACCTTCCAAGCGGAAGAGGAAGAGTGCTCGTCCGGCACAGGCTGATGCCCCAGACACGGCTACACAGTCCGGCCCGTCCAGGAAGCCCAGCTTCACGGATGACGAACTGAATGCACTTGTCGAGTATGTGTCCGGACATGACAACGAGATGGTCATTGTTGCAGGATCCAAGACCACACCTGCACAACGCCAGGCACACTGGCAGACCGTTGCGGACATCGTAAGTGCCCTTGGAATCGTGAGGCGCACAGCCAATGATTGCTATAAGCGCTGGAATGACCTAAAGCGCAGGGCAAAGAGTAAGCTGGCCTCAAGTCATGCCGCAACTCTAGTGACTGGAGGTGGGTCTCCAGTAGTAGACATGGAACTCACTCCACATGAGTCAGTCGCTGGGACCTACGTCACGGAGGAACAGATCCAAGGCGTGGGAGATCTGGCTGATTACGAGGCATTGTCCGGTGAGTGCACATGCATGTGTGTGTCATCCATGTGCATGGTGTGTGTGTGAGGGCTTCTGTTTGTGTGCCAGGTGAGAGTGTGTGCGCCTGAGTCGTATGGATCAGCCATGTGCTTCATGCAATACTTCCTGCGCAGCTGCATTTGGCCATAGCAGTATCCCTTCTGCCAACAGTAGACAACTAGCCCAACTGCACGCCAGTTGCCCTTGAAGTGTCACCTTGCCACAACATAGTTGCTTATTTTTCACTGTTCATTCAGTCAGATTGTTTGCATTCCCCCACTTTTACTAGCCATGTCGCTGTCCACTAGTCACATGTCTGACATGGCTATGGTAAAGTGGAGTGACTTTGTTACCTGGATATCATTTGTACACACATGTCCCTGTGCAATTGGACCATTTCAGACTGGCAGCTCCAGGTGAAAAATCTGACCTGTTAGAATTAGAAAAGCAATTACATGCGGGAACTGGGCTGAATGAATAGGTGCTGCCCTCCTCTCCATCTTCACTCAATAGCAATGGTACATGCCATGATGGCATGTGTGTTTCACCTGGCAATCACAGGCCAATGTGTGATGCCACTGCCAGGCAGCATGCAGAAAATGTGTTCATCTTCCATCTTGGTGTCATCAGTGTGTGCCATTTGCCTGCACTTCATACGCAGTGAGGGTGCATGCATGGGAGGGTTTTAGTCATGTGGGACATGTGTCAATCAAGTACTGGTTCTCTTGCTTCTCAGCCCTCATTGTGTGCCATGGTGCTAATGCCTGTTTCCATTTCTTTGTTTTCATGTCTTTGCAGGGGAAGACGCACCTGATACTGCTGGGGTTGTGGAGATGGTGCAGACCCAGGAGGGGTCCGAGGGACGACCAACCACCAGTGAGGGACGTGGTGTGGTGGTGGGGGAGAACCCACAAGTGCTGCAGGTCATGCTCTCAAGGGGTGTCTCTGGCTGCACCTCCCCCGAGCTGTACTCAGGTGTCGATTCGGATGAGACCTACGTGCCGTCGCAGGTGAGTGTTCCAGGGAGGGATTCTGTTCTGTCTCACCCACCTGCACCAGGGTCAGAACCCTCCATGGGGATGTCAGTGTTGGCAGCTACGCGTTTGGTGGTTACGGATGCAGGGTCAAACTCCGCCACATCTGATCCTGTTCCTGGGCCAGCAGATCAGAGGGGGAATGCAGTCCTGCAGCCTCAGGCAGTGCCGGCACAGCAAGGCGCAGTTCGCCTTGCCCCAGACAGGTGTGGTGCCCGCCGACGTGGTGGCCGTACGCCACCTGGCAATACCGCATGGGAGCAATCCATTTACGGTATGGCAACCCAACAGGCTGCATCATCCGAGATGATGGCTCAGGCCATGGATAGGGTGGCCACTTCCATTGTCCCCCCAGAAAGGCTGATGGAGCGACTAGAGCAGGCAACCGACTCCATCTGCCAGTCACACAGGGAGGACATGTTGGGGTCCAACATGGACAGGCGGGCGGCACTGGCGACTCTGCAGGAGGCCATCTCCATTGAGTCCCAGGGCCACAGGGAAGCCCTGAGGCAGGAGCTCCTTCACCTCAGGACGACTCTTGTTGAGCTTGAGGCTTCAACACACCAAAGGACAGAACAGCAGCTGGAGCGTCTCACCCGTACGCTCTCAGCTGAGATGCAGGCAACGAGGGCGGAGGTCCGGGCATCCTGTGAGTTGTTGCATGGGGACCTCCGCACACTCATCCTCCAGAACCAGACCTACCACACCCGCATGCTTGCAGCCATGGAGGAGCAGACTAGGGCCTTGCGTGGGCTGCCTCCCATAGTGCAACCATCTCCGGATGCAGCTGCACAATGTGATAATAGCGACAGCAGTGATACTCCCACAATAGGGTAGCCGTGTGGGCCATGAGCCCATGGAGGTGTTTTATTTTCCCAGGATCCACGCAGGTGGGTTCTGGTGTGCATCCTGTCCTCGGACCTCCTGGGTGGCCTCCCCAACCCCCCGGGCCCATCAATGGCCATTTTTGATTGTTTCGTATTTTTATTTTTATTTTTATTTATTTTATTCCCTATTTTTTTGGGACGATTTGTTGGCTTCCGTGGTTCCTGTGGGCATACGCTGCATTGTGGCTGGGCACATGCAGGCTTGTAATGTATTTGGTTCAGATGCTTGGGTTTGAGTCACACACACCCCTCCTGCTTCCCGTTTCCATGGGCTTGCAAAGGGTGTGCCCAAGTGACAGTGAATTACACAGTGACGTTGGACTCCCATGAGCTGTGTGGGCAGTCTGTAGTCAATACTGTGTATACATTCCTAGTGCATATTGCTGTTGTGTTGTACACTGCATGTTGCATTGATGTGTAACTCATCTTCTGTGTCTACCTCCCAATTTGCAGGTCCCTTCCTCATGTCTACACAAGGACCTCTAGTCTGGAGATGGGGTCCATGTTGGCAGCAGTGCACCTACAACTCTACATGGCGCCAACACTGCACAGTTGGTAGTGGTGGGAGTGCAGGCATTTCCAGGTGGTGAGACTACTAATATGTAACGTTTGTGATTTCATGTTAATGGTAGTACGTGCTCAAGTATGTTGTTGGTCCGGCATTGCTGTGAGCATTTCAGGTGTTGCAGGTTTCTAATAGGGACACTGTCCATAGTGACACTAGTGTCATGTTGTGGGGATTACTTTGTTTACCTGCAAATAGCATGACATGGCACGGTGTGTCGTGTGGCGGTGCTGGGGTTGGGTTGGCTGACATGGCACTGTCCTCTTGGTGCATTTTGCAAGTGGGTATTCTTTTTAGCTGCTTGAATGTGTAACTCCACAAAACTGCATTGGTGGTGTCTGTGTGGGTAGGGATACACACATTGTGACACTTCCAGGTGAACAATCTCAGGCTGATATGGTATTCACGGTTCATTCTCCAGACATTCAGGATCAGTGTCAGGTTGAGTCATCATTGATTGTCAGATGGAATGTGCCAGGGCAGTGTGCACTCCACAGGGGTGTGATTTCTATGTGAAGTAATTAGCCACTAGCTGTGTACGGGCTGCCTCCCCCCGTGCCCTTTCCCCTCCCATGCGCAGCGGCTGTGCATGTGGTTGGGGATGTGGGGCCACCACCATGTCCACGGCCAGGCCCCGGCGTGTTGCAACGTTGTGCAGGACACATGCTGCCACTATGATCCTGCACACTACTGGGGGAGCGTATAACAGCTGGCCGCCAGAACGGTCAAGGGAGCGAAAGCGTGACTTTAGCACTCCGAATGTGCGCTCCACTATGCCCCGGGTCGTAATGTGGGCTGTGTTATATCTTACCTCGGGTGGCGTGGTGGGGTTCCGAATTGGCGTCATCATGTGGGGGCTGAGAGGGTAGGCACTGTCCCCTGTGGAGGTGGTGATTGGTATCATTGGTGGGGTTGTGACCTTGCTCAGTATCTAACATGCATGCATGTGCAGTGGCATACATACTCACCAAGCAGCCATGTATCGCCATGCCGCCCAGCTTCTAGGTCCCGGCTTAGGGTGGACATTCGGTAAATGAAGCTGTCGTGGGTGGACCCGGGATAGTTGGCATATACTGAGGTGATGATTCCCTTGGCATTACATGCTACCTGCACGTTGATGGAATGCCAGTGCTTGCGGTTCCTATAGATGTGCTCAGATGCCCTGGGGGGACGTAGAGCCACATGGGTGCAGTCGATGGCACCTAGCACTTTGGGGAATCGTGCCACACCGTAAAAATCCAGGGCGGCAGCATGCCTTTCTGCAGGTGTTCTGGGCAGGTATATGTGCCTGCGGACTGATGGGCGTGCAGTGATGATGTTCAAGACCTGGTGTAGGCAGCGTGACTGGGTGGCCTGTGACACCCCACCCAGTATGGCACTTGTCCGCTGAAATGATCCAGTGGCTAAGAAGTGCAGTACATTGAGGACCTTCTCCAGGGGGCTGAGTGCTTGGGAGCACAGGGTGGGTGATGTGAGGTCATCCTCCCACTCACTCACCAGGTCCAGTATTATGTGTGGTGGAAACCTGTACCTCCCATACACCTGGTCATCAGGCATCCCGAAAAGGCTGGTTCTGGGTGTGAATATTCTGGCCCTGACTATCCTCCTCCTCCTCCTTTGGGAGCCCACTGCCACTGCTGCTAGGAACGGTATGTTCATCCTGGCGTCTGAGCTTGTTATTGTTAAAGTGCGCAAATTTATGCTTTGCGCGTGTTCTAGGCGAGCGTGTGACCCGCGCACCCCTGGAATCCAGTTCCCAGTCCAATAGCGTGTGGAAATTCCCACGCATCACGGGATACAGGTGCGCTGACGTACTTGCGTGTGTAAGTGCCCGCGCACCCATGAAATACACGTACATAGGCCAATCGCGTGTATGCGCACTTTTGTCCAATTACACGCTGACGTGCAGTATTTCCACGTGTGCTCCGTCATCACGTGCTGAGTGGGGAACACCCTTGCGGGTCACGTCACAGACGCGCTTATGCGCTGAGGGACTCTGGTCCAATAGAATCGCGTATGCGTGCTGACGCGCTTACGCGCTAAGGGCCTTTCCTCGGATTTCACGCTGACGTGCAGGATTTTCACGTGCCAAATCACTCCGTATCAAGCTGGCCACGCGAAAACACACTCAAGACCACGCTCCTGCCCAGAAGGCCCGAGTTACTGCCCCCCAGTGCCCCGAGCAGCCTCCCACGTGCCATCTGCTGCTGCCTGCCTGCCTGCCTGCCCGCTGCCACCGTGCCCTGCCATTTGGTGCCTGCACATCAGCCATCTGCAGGGGTCCAGTTGCTGTGTCCACCCCTGCTGGAACTGAAGACTCCCGACTGGGATTACATCGCTCCACAGCCCAGCCCCAGGACCCAGTTGCCCACCCACACCTGCCTCTGGGGTTGCCATGTCGGGCACTTTCACATCTGGCACCAGTGGCAACCCCAGGCCAGAGGGGCAGAGGGGCACCAGCTTCACTGCCACCGAAGTTGGTGTCCTGGTGGAGCATGTCCTGGGGCAGTATGATGCCCTCTTTGGATCGTCCCGCGCCAGCAAGGAAGGACGGGAGAGGATCTGGGCCGACTGTGTGGTTGCCATCAACGCGGAGGGGGTGGCAACACGCAACGTCCTGAAGATCAAGAAGCGCTGGGAGGACTTGAGGTCCAGGACCCTTGTGAAGGCCCGGCGCCTCATGGAGGGGGGCCGGGGCCGCATGAGTTCCATCCAGATGAGGGTCCTGGAACGCATACGCCCAGCGCTCCACGCCCAGATCCTTGAGAGGGAGGCCCGTTTGGAGTTGAGCGGTAAGTGTCCAAGCATTACTGTGTGAGACAGACAGGGCATGTTGCGGTGTGCTGGTTCTATGATACTTGCCTGTATGTGTGCCATAGGCCATGTATGCATGTATGTGTGCAGGGACATCATAGTAATGCATGTGCGACCAGTGATGTGTGACCCACATGGTTTTTGCATGTGTTCAAATGCCGCATGGGGAGCCCTATGCAGATTTTGAACATGAGAGCATGCCAGTCTCTGTACCTGGACATGGGTGGGGGTGAGGGATGGGTGCTGATGCCAGGTACATATATGGTAGCCATGTCTGTGTGCCTGACCTGCGTGTCTGTGACTTGTGCATGCCATGGATGCATGACACATGTGTGTGACAATGCACAGATTCAGTGAAGCAGCCAAATTACCCTTGTATCCGCTGTGTTTGGTGTGTTTGGGGCCAGATGGATGTGACTGAGGTGAAGTGTGTGCATGTGATAGGCATGAGCCATGATGCATGTGAGTTACATATCATTGAATGTTTCAAGAGTCCATTGGACATGCATGGAAATGTCCATGGCATGCACCATGCCTGTTACTGTGTGTGTTTTGCCTGGACTGACCCATGTGTTGTGGAGGGACATGATGGAAGTGTACTTTGACAGTGGTGCTCATCTGCTATTGCTTCCTGTCTAGGGGACCATTGTACAGTACCCTGATGCTTGTGTTCTTTGTCTCCCTCTACGCAGCAGCTAGTGAAGAAGAGGGCGGAGACGGCGCTGTGGAGCAAGGCGGCGGGGATGCCCCCATGGCTGCAGCGGAAGGGGTGGGTGAGCCCCCACAGGGGCCTGCTACGGTGGGAGACGGTGAGGAGCCATCCAGGTTGGTGGCTTGCACAGAGGAGGAGGAGGCCGCCACTGGGGCACACATGGGGCCTGGTGGGGGCATCCCTGCTGGTGCAAGTGGTGCAGTCCAGGGCCAGGGGCAGGAGGCAGCACAGGTCACCGTGGAGGGGCCTGTGCATGTCGCTGTCCCTGACCCTGTGAGTGCACCACCATGCACCAGCAGGGATGCCCCGTCCCAGGCCCGTCCGCAGGTAGAGGGGATGTCCATGTCACCTGACTCCCCTCCACCTGCGGACGTGGGAACCCCTGGCCGTGTGGAGAAGGTCCTGATTGGGGTTGCGATGCGCACGGCTGTGATTCGTGATGCCGTGCATGCTTCCCGGGAGGAGCACGCACGTCATCACGAAGTGCACCGTGCCGACGTGGCCCAATTGGGATCGCCCATGTTCGGGGGTTTGCTGCATGTGTTGGCCAATCTGGCGGCCCTCTCCTCCTCTGTGCAGGCTATACACCAGTCGTTCTCCTTGCCGTCTTCCGGCCCAGATGCCACCAGGGCCCCCTGTGGACCTGCCCCGACCAATGCAGCCAGCTCGGTGGGGATCCCATCCCTGCCACAGTTGGGAGTCGGAGGTCCAGCAGGGGTGGACAACACAGCAACTGGACCCCAGCAGATGGAAGATGTGACAGCATCATCGGGCAGGGCACGTGCACGACGGCGTCGGTGGTTTCCATCAGCCTGGATGCCGTCGTGCTGGCAGAGGCAGTGGCGTCGAAGGCAGCAGCAGGCTCGACGTGGGAGGCATCATGGCTCGGGGCCATCAAGATCAGAGGGGCAGGCATCGGCCGGAGGGCAGGGCAACCCTGGGATGGTGGTGTCTTCCGTGTGGGAGCAGTTGGTCCAGCGGATAGGTGCGGAGCGGCAGCGGGCGGAAGAGGAGCGGCTCACCATGGTCAGGGCGGAGTTCTCCATGCGTCGGGCGTTGAGGCGGGCTGAGTGCCTCGAGGAAGCTCGCAGGGAGTTTGAGCTGGACATGGGGTTATCCCTGCGAGACCTCGGGGCCAGGACAGAGTCCCGCCTCCAGGACATCGACATGGAGTTCGATGATGCCCTGGCCAGCAACATCACCGAGTGAGCCGCAGGACTTGCCCGCTGCCTTTGTATATAGTTATTTAGTTAGTTAGTGTTATGTTTCCTTTATTCATTTTTATTTTTTTGGACCGCTCGGACAATGGCCACTTTTTTGTAGATGTTTTTTTCATTAGGTAGTAGTAGGTTTCATTTATGGTGTTGGGCTCATGGACCCTGGAATATTCGTGTATATAGTTTGCTTTTTGAAGAAACATTTTTTTTTATTGATTATTGTGTTCACCATGAGGAAATGGTTTTTCATTATTTTCCTTCCACATGACATTGCTTTGGACAACATTTGTTTTTGGATTACTTTGTTTTTTTTATTTTTACATTTGTTCTGGGACATGGACCATTTATTTTGTTATCCCCATTGTTGTATGTTTGATTTGTTTACTTATTTTTCATCTTTAATACATGTTTTTTTAACTTTCACTTGTGGTATTTTCTCATTGGTTTCATACATGTCATGATATGGGTTTTGACATTCACTTGCACCCGTTGTGTATGTGTGTGTGACGGACATGTGTTCATTTACATACTTGCCATTGGGGTTGTATCATGTAATTGCATTCACTGTGTGGGTGGATGCAATCCTTGCCTGGGTGTTTGTGCTGGGTATGCTGCCCATTACTGCCATGATTGAGTATCGTCAGGACCTGGGGGCAGGGGGACATGTGTGGGTGCCTGGTGGGGGCTGCCCCTGCACTGCTGGGGGGTGGGGGTGGTGGGAGACATGAGTGGGGGCCTGGTGGAGGGTGCCCATGGTGGCAGGGGGGTGGGGGTGGTGGGAGACATGAGTGGGGGCCTGGTGGAGGCTGCCCCTGGATGGTGGGGGGTGGGGGTGGTGGGAGACATGAGTGGGGGCCTGGTGGAGGCTGCCCCTGGTGACTGGGGGGGTGGGGGTGGTGGGAGACATGAGTGGGGGCCTGGTGGAGGGTGCCCCTGGTGGCGGGGGGTGGGGGTGATAGGGGACATGGGTGGGGGCCTGGTGGAGGCTGCCCCTGCACTGCTGGGGGGTGGGGGTGGTGGGAGACATGGGTGGGGGCCTGGTGGAGGCTGCCCCTGCACTGCTGGGGGGTGGGGGTGGTGGGAGACATGAGTGGGGGCCAGGTGGAGGCTGCCCCTGGTGACTGGGGGGGTGGGGGTGGTGGGAGACATGAGTGGGGGCCTGGTGGAGGGTGCCCCTGGTGGCGGGGGGGTGGGGGTGATAGGGGACATGAGTGGGTGCCTGGTGGAGGCTGCCCCTGCACTGCTGGGGAGTGGGGGTGGTGGGAGACATGAGTGGGGGCCTGGTGGGGGCTGCCCCTGGGGCCTGGGGGGGTGGGGGTGGTGGGAGACATGGGTGGGGGCCTGGTGGAGGCTGCCCCTGCACTGCTGGGGGTGGGGGTGGTGGGAGACATGAGTGGGGGCCTGGTGGAGGCTGCCCCTGGTGACTGGGGGGTGGGGGTGGTGGGAGACATGAGTGGGGGCCTGGTGGAGGGTGCCCCTGGTGGCGGGGGGTGGGGGTGATAGGGGACATGAGTGGGTGCCTGGTGGAGGCTGCCCCTGCACTGCTGGGGGGTAGGGGTGGTGGGAGACATGAGTGGGGGCCTGGTGGAGGCTGCCCCTGGTGACTGGGGGGGTGGGGGTGGTGGGAGACATGAGTGGGGGCCTGGTGGAGGGTGCCCCTGGTGGCGGGGGGGTGGGGGTGATAGGGGACATGGGTGGGGGCCTGGTGGAGGCTGCTCCTGCACTGCTGGGGGGTGGGGGTGGTGGGAGACATGGGTGGGGGCCTGGTGGAGGCTGCCCCTGCACTGCTGGGGGGTGGGGGTGGTGGGAGACATGAGTGGGGGCCTGGTGGGGGCTGCCCCTGGTGACTGGGGGGGTGGGGGTGGTGTTAGACATGAGTGGGGGCCTGGTGGAGGGTGCCCCTGGTGGCGGGGGGTGGGGGTGATAGGGGACATGAGTGGGTGCCTGGTGGAGGCTGCCCCTGCACTGCTGGGGGGTGGGGGTGGTGGGAGACATGAGTGGGGGCCTGGTGGAGGGTGCCCCTGGTGGCAGGGGGGGTGGGGGTGATAGGGGACATGAGTGGGTGCCTGGTGGAGGCTGCCCCTGCACTGCTGGGGGGTGGGGGTGGTGGGAGACATGAGTGGGGGCCTGGTGGAGTCTGCCCCTGGTGACTGGGGGGGTGGGGGTGGTGGGAGACATGAGTGGGGGCCTGGTGGAGGGTGCCCCTGGTGGCGGGGGGGTGGGGGTGATAGGGGACATGAGTGGGTGCCTGGTGGAGGCTGCCCCTGCACTGCTGGGGGGTGGGGTGGTGGGAGACATGAGTGGGGGCCTGGTGGAGGCTGCCCCTGGTGACTGGGGGGGTGGGGGTGGTGGGAGACATGAGTGGGGGCCTGGTGGAGGGTGCCCCTGGTGGCGGGGGGGTGGGGGTGATAGGGGACATGGGTGGGGGCCTGGTGGAGGCTGCCCCTGCACTGCTGGGGGGTGGGGGTGGTGGGAGACATGAGTGGGGGCCTGGTGGAGGCTGCCCCTGGTGACTGGGGGGGTGGGGGTGGTGGGAGACATGAGTGGGGGCCTGGTGGAGGGTGCCCCTGGTGGCGGGGGGGTGGGGGTGATAGGGGACATGAGTGGGTGCCTGGTGGAGGCTGCCCCTGCACTGCTGGGGGGTGGGGGTGGTGGGAGACATGAGTGGGGGCCTGGTGGGGGCTGCCCCTGGTGACTGGGGGGGTGGGGGTGATGGGAGACATGAGTGGGGGCCTGGTGGAGGGTGCCCCTGGTGGCGGGGGGGTGGGGGTGATAGGGGACATGAGTGGGTACCTGGTGGAGGCTGCCCCTGCACTGCTGGGGGGTGGGGGTGGTGGGAGACATGGGTGGGGGCCTGGTGGAGGCTGCCCCTGCACTGCTGGGGGGTGGGGGTGGTGGGAGACATGAGTGGGGGCCTGGTGGAGGCTGCCCCTGGTGACTGGGGGGGTGGGGGTGGTGGGAGACATGAGTGGGGGCCTGGTGGAGGGTGCCCCTGGTGGCGGGGAGGTGGGGGTGATAGGGGACATGAGTGGGTGCCTGGTGGAGGCTGCCCCTGCACTGCTGGGGGGTGGGGGTGGTGGGAGACATGAGTGGGGGGCTGCCCCTGGTGACTGGGGGGTGGGGGTGGTGGGAGACATGGGTGGGGGCCTGGTGGAGGCTGCCCCTGCACTGCTGGGGGGTGGGGGTGGTGGGAGACATGAGTGGGGGCCTGGTGGAGGCTGCCCCTGGTGACTGGGGGGGGTGGGGGTGGTGGGAGACATGAGTGGGGGTCTGGTGGAGGGTGCCCCTGGTGGCGGGGGGTGGGGGTGATAGGGGACATGAGTGGGTGCCTGGTGGAGGCTCCCCCTGCACTGCTGGGGGGTGGGGGTGGTGGGAGTCATGAGTGGGGGCCTGGTGGGGGCTGCCCCTGCACTGCTGGGGGGTGGGGGTGGTGGTAGACATGGGTGGGTGCCTGGTGGAGGCTGCCCCTGCACTGCTGGGGGGTGGGGGTGGTGGGAGACATGAGTGGGGGCCTGGTGGAGGGTGCCCCTGGTGACTGGGGGGGTGGGGGTGGTGGGAGACATGAGTGGGGGCCTGGTGGAGGGTGCCCATGGTGGCAGGGGGGTGGGGGTGGTGGGAGACATGAGTGGGGGCCTGGTGGAGGCTGCCCCTGGATGGTGGGGGGTGGGGGTGGTGGGAGACATGAGTGGGGGCCTGGTGGAGGGTGCCCCTGGTGACTGGGGGGGTGGGGGTGGTGGGAGACATGAGTGGGGGCCTGGTGGAGGGTGCCCCTGGTGACTGGGGGAGTGGGGGTGGTGGGAGACATGAGTGGGGGCCTGGTGGAGGGTGCCCATGGTGGCAGGGGGGTGGGGGTGGTGGGAGACATGAGTGGGGGCCTGGTGGAGGCTGCCCCTGGATGGTGGGGGGTGGGGGTGGTGGGAGACATGGGTGGGGGCCTGGTGGAGGCTGCCCCTGCACTGCTGGGGGGTGGGGGTGGTGGGAGACATGAGTGGGGGCCTGGTGGAGGGTGCCCCTGGTGACTGGGGGGGTGGGGGTGGTGGGAGATGAGTGGGGGCCTGGTGGAGGGTGCCCATGGTGGCAGGGGGGTGGGGGTGGTGGGAGACATGAGTGGGGGCCTGGTGGAGGCTGCCCCTGGATGGTGGGGGGTGGGGGTGGTGGGAGACATGAGTGGGGGCCTGGTGGAGGGTGCCCCTGGTGACTGGGGGGGTGGGGGTGGTGGGAGACATGAGTGGGGGCCTGGTGGAGGGTGCCCCTGGTGGCGGGGGGGTGGGGGTGATAGGGGACATGAGTGGGGGCCTGGTGGGGGCTGCCCCTGCACTGCTGGGGGGTGGGGGTGGTGGGAGACATGGGTGGGGGCCTGGTGGAGGCTGCCCCTGCACTGCTGGGGGGTGGGGGTGGTGGGAGACATGAGTGGGGGCCTGACGGGGGCCCCCCTGGTGACTGGGGGGGTGGGGTGGTGGGAGACATGGGTGGGGGCCTGGTGGGGGCTGCCCCTGGTGACTGGGGGGTGGGGGTGGTGGGAGACATGGGTGGGGGCCTGGTGGAGGCTGCCCCTGCACTGCTGGGGGGTGGGGGTGGTGGGAGACATGAGTGGGGGCCTGGTGGAGCCTGCCCCTGGTGACTGGGGGGGTGGGGGTGGTGGGAGACATGAGTGGGGGCCTGGTGGAGGGTGCCCCTGGTGGCGGGGGAGTGGGGGTGATAGGGGACATGAGTGGGGGCCTGGTGGGGGCTGCCCCTGCACTGCTGGGGGGTGGGGGTGGTGGGAGACATGGGTGGGGGCCTGGTGGAGGCTGCCCCTGCACTGCTGGGGGGTGGGGGTGGTGGGAGACATGAGTGGGGGCCTGGTGGAGGGTGCCCATGGTGGCAGGGGGGTGGGGGTGGTGGGAGACATGAGTGGGGGCCTGGTGGAGGGTGCCCCTGGATGGTGGGGGGTGGGGGTGGTGGGAGACATGAGTGGGGGCCTGGTGGAGGGTGCCCCTGGTGACTGGGGTGGTGGGGGTGGTGGGAGACATGAGTGGGGGCCTGGTGGAGGGTGCCCCTGGTGGCGGGGGGGTGGGGGTGATAGGGGACATGGGTGGGGGTCTGGTGGAGGCTGCCCCTGCACTGCTGGGGGGTGGGGCTGGTGGTAGACATGGGTGGGGGCCTGGTGGAGGCTGCCCCTGCACTGCTGGGGGGTGGGGGTGGTGGGAGACATGAGTGGGGGCCTGGTGGAGTCTGCCCCTGGTGACTGGGGGGGTGGGGGTGGTGGGAGACATGAGTGGGGGCCTGGTGGAGGGTGCCCCTGGTGGCGGGGGGTGGGGGTGATAGGGGACATGAGTGGGTGCCTGGTGGAGGCTGCCCCTGCACTGCTGGGGGGTGGGGGTGGTGGGAGACATGAGTGGGGGCCTGGTGGGGGCTGCCCCTGCACTGCTGGGGGGTGGGGGTGGTGGGAGACATGAGTGGGGGCCTGGTGGAGGCTGCCCCTGGTGACTGGGGGGGTGGGGGTGGTGGGAGACATGAGTGGGGGCCTGGTGGAGGGTGCCCCTGGTGCGGGGGGGTGGGGGTGATAGGGGACATGAGTGGGTGCCTGGTGGAGGCTGCCCCTGCACTGCTGGGGGGTGGGGGTGGTGGCAGACATGAGTGGGGGCCTGGTGGGGGCTGCCCCTGCACTGCTGGGGGGTGGGGGTGGTGGGAGACATGAGTGGGGGCCTGGTGGAGGGTGCCCATGGTGGCAGGGGGGTGGGGGTGGTGGGAGACATGAGTGGGGGCCTGGTGGAGGCTGCCCCTGGATGGTGGGGGGTGTGGGTGGTGGGAGACATGAGTGGGGGCCTGGTGGAGGGTGCCCCTGGTGACTGGGGGGGTGGGGGTGGTGGGAGACATGAGTGGGGGCCTGGTGGAGGGTGCCCCTGGTGGCAGGGGGGTGGGGGTGATAGGGGACATGAGTGGGGGCCTGGTGGGGGCTGCCCCTGCACTGCTGGGCGGTGGGGGTGGTGGGAGACATGAGCAGGTGTGCAGGGTAGTCCCCTGTTTTGTGGGCTGCCTGCAGGGGCCGTCGAGGGTGTACAGGGAACACCTGTGAGGACCCACCCAGCCTAATCGCGTGTGTAACTTCCCACGCACCCCTGTAATACACGTACCAAGCCAAATCGCGTGTGATAATTCCCGCGCACCCCTGAAATACACGCGCCCAGGCTATTCACGTGTGGAAATTCCCGCGCACCCCTGAAATACACGTACCCTGCTGTAATCGCGTGTGGAAATTCCCGCGCACCCCTGAAATACACGTACCCCACTGTAATCGCGTGTGGGACTTCCTGCGCACCCCTGAAATACACGCGCCCAGGCTATTCGCGTGTGGGACTTCCCGCGCACCCCTGAAATACACGCGCCCAGGCTATTCGTGTGTGGAACTTCCCGCGCACCCCTGAAATACACGCGCCCAGGCTATTCGCGTGTGGAACTTCCCGCGCACCCCTGAAATACACGCGCCCAGGCTATTCGCGTGTGGAACTTCCCGCGCACCCCTGAAATACACGCGCCCAGGCTATTCGCGTGTGGAACTTCCCACGCACCCCTGAAATACACGCGCCCAGGCTATTCGCATGTGGAACTTCCCGCGCACCCCTGAAATACACGCGCCCAGGCTATTCGCGTGTGGAACTTCCCGCGCACCCCTGAAATACACGTACCCTGCTGTAATCGCGTGTGGAACGTCCCGCGCACCCCTGAAATACACCTACCCTGATGGAATCGCGTGTGGAACTTCCCGCGCACCCCTGAAATCCACGTACCCGGCCAAATCGCCTGTGTGAGACTTCCCGCGCACCCCGGTATACACGCACACGTGTCCGTGTTTGTGGGTACCCCTTTGCACGTCATTAGTCCAGGAGGGCCACAGTATAGGACATTCATCATGGCAGTATATGGGTGCTATTTGTTGGCGCACCTTTTTGCGCACATTTCTTACAGCCGCAGAGACGCTACCGCCTGCTTTCTTGTGGCGGTCGTGTTTGTGCCTGTGCGCTGGTTTGAGCGTGCGCTTTTTTGCCCTATTCTATTCCATGAATACGTATTGTAGGCGAGCGTGTGGGCGTTCCGCGCACTTGTGCCCTGTACTTCCCCCGTGACGCCCACGTTTTTGCAAGTTGTTCCCCATTCCGAGTGTTACGCCCGTGTTCCGCCTACTTTTGTTGCGTGCGCCACGCTATGTGCGAATTTCGCTGTGGCCTGTGCGATTTTCGCTGTGACCTGGCGCACGCTGTTAGATGGCCTGTGCGCCAACGTGCGCGGCGCACTTTTTATCGCACATCCGCTGGTTTTCTCGCGCACGGACTTCCATGAATCGACGTGCGCTGCTTTTCGTGCGATTTTCGCACTTGCACTGCGATTTTCGCTATTCCACTGCGATTCGCACGTTTTTGCCCACTTGCGCCGCGCTAATTATTCCATGAATCGGCCTGACAGTCTTTAAAGAAGGCATGAGCTACGTAGCATTATCACGCTTACGTACACTTGACGGTCTATTGCTAATGAACTTTGATGCAAGTAAAGTCAAAGCTGATATTCCTTGCATTCTAGAATACAATACACTGCGTTCACTGTACACCCGCCATCTGAAACAATATCCTGTTCCAGATAAAGTGAAACGTGGTAAAAGAAAGCTAAATCAAACAGAAATGCAACAGAATCCAACATCAAATCCCTCAAAGAAAACAAAAGAAGCTAAAGCTTCATCAATTACCACAAACAAAGAAGAACCTATTAGGGAATGTAAACCAGGTACGTCTTCAAAGAAGGAACAGAAACTCTGAAAAATGCACTCAGATACAGAACTAGCTGGTCCATGCAAATTTGCAAAATGAAACTGGGGTAAATTGCTATGCTAATGTAGCAATGAATATTCTATTTCAATTGCCACCAATTCTTAACAATATTTACTTACACAGTACAGATCAATTGTGTCTGCAAATGTTAGTGCTTCATAGAAATGCAACAAACAATCCTGACAACACACACAGTGTTCATGGAATAAGGCAAGAATTGGACTACTGTGCTGGAATGGTGAGATTCACTAAGAACTCACAAGAAGATCCACAAGAATTTCTAATGTACTTACTACTAGTATTGGAAAACAAAAGCATACCTGTAAATGAAATATTCCAGATATCGTACATGTGAAAACATATATGCACTCTCTGCAACAATGAACGATTTGTGTATGTTTCCATACCTAATTGTGAATCCATTCCATTTCAGCAACTTGTACAGAATACAATCCATGGCAGATTATGTACTATTTGCAATTCAGACAATCGCTCCACTTTACTGATACAATCGCATAGTACCTACATAATACTTATGCTTCTACGTTATAATGCAGATGGTACCAAAAACAACTGCAAACTGACTGTAGTCACACACAGTCAAGTGTCACTTGGAAAGAAAACCTTTACAACAATAGGTATAATCTACCATGCAGGAGCTGCAACCAATGCAGGTCACTACACTGCATACATTAAAAAGAAATGTGGGTGGTTCGAATGTAATCATAGCACCATTACTCTAAAGCAGAAACTGCCAGCTAATCTTACAAATGCGTATTTAATCTTCTTAAAGCCAAAATGTAATAAATAATGTGTACTTCAAGATTACCCAAAAATTATGGAAAAGACTACAAACAGTTAGAATATGCCAACAGGTATCTAACTTCCCAGGAGGATATAACAACGACACAAATAAATGAATATCACAGAACTGTAAGAACAAATGCACAGTTAGAATACGCCTACAACTGTTGTTAAAAATCGGCAGCAAGGCAACAAACATAACATTAATCAGAAAGATGAAGGAAACACTCAAAGGAAACAAGGAAGTAGTTAGTACCATAGACAAATAAAGGTTTTTTTTAATCCAACATGGATTTTTTTCCCCAGACCCAAGGATTAGAAAAGCAAACACAGAAACTGAGCAGAATGCACAGTACACTGGTTTGTAAACTAAATATGAGGGTAAAATAAAAAAAGTAAACTGTCTATTATGCAATGGAGTAGGTGTTCATAAA
The DNA here is from genome assembly GCF_040938575.1 of Ambystoma mexicanum. NCBI lineage: Eukaryota > Metazoa > Chordata > Amphibia > Caudata > Ambystomatidae > Ambystoma > Ambystoma mexicanum. The sequence goes on from NC_090922.1 coordinate 218,807,836, forward strand.
ATGCAAAGACTAACATACTTTTTTCTTTTATCACAGAAATTAATAAAGGATACCTCCGCCAAGTACTAAAGGCATTTAAAACATACATGGATTCTGAACAAAGTAAGGAGTAAGTATAATGGCAGTCATTTTGTCCACATGCGAACCTACACGTCTAATCTATGGTACTAATATGCTGCAGTGGCTGTAGGCTGGCCCTTGCATCTTGGTTGTGTAACCTACCACCTATGCCTTACGACCAAGGTACAAAGAGTATAGTTCCTACCCACAGCCATTGCTGCATATTAAAACCATGGTCCTTGTAAATTAACTACTCATAACTTTTCGAACCATCGTCTGCAGCCAAGATGCTACGCCCTCCCCACAACCATCTTAATGATGTTGCATAGTACAAGTGTACCTATAGCTGTGATATGCTGCAGTAGTTCGTAGCCACAGGCTATAGACGTGAGTGTGAGGCCATAGATGTATCAATGTATGGGTATACAGTATATAAAATCCATAGTTGCTTACAACTGCAGTGCTTATTATTTTGTTCAAATACTCTACATCCTGCCCACTACTACCACACCATATGACATCCATTGGGGCATATAACTACACTACGTACAAATATGCTTTTGGGGGCATGGCCTTTGGCCATGCACCCATAATTGCAGCCCCTCACCACAGCCGCCTGAGTGATGCACTACCACACCATATCACACCCATTGTGACTTGTAAGTAGACTACATATAAGTGTGCTGTTGGGTGCATGGCCTGTGGCCATGCACTCATGACTGCAGACCCTCCCCACAGCCACCTGAGTGATGTTCAATACTAGGGGTGTCTCTGTAGCTGTGAAATACTGCAGTGGTTGTGGACAGGGCCTAAAATATTAGGTATATGTCCATACATTTTAATATATGGATGTGAAGTAGCTTATAACTCCAGTGCTTAGATGTTTCTTCTTGGGTGCATGGCCTTCAGCCATGCACCCTAGACTGTACACACTCCCCACAACCATCTGATCAATAATGAATACTACAGGTGTATCCATTGCTGTGACATGCTGCGGTGGCTGTGGGCAGGGCCTAAAGTCTTGGGAGTATGGTGTCCGGCCTACGGCCATGCACCCAACATTGTAGGCCCTGGCCACAATCACTGCAGCATATTACACCCATGGTTGCTTAAAAATCAGTAGCACACCCATAGAAGGAAATATTGTAGATGTAGCATGTACTGAGTATATACCCAAAACTCTGGGAGCTGGCCACACCTGCCAGATACATAATCGATTGCGTGGGTGTGAAGTATAAATGTGATAAGCTGCAGTGGTTGTGGGCAGTGTGTACATGCTTGGGTGTATGGCATACAGCCCTGCAACCATGCACCCAAAAGTATACATCTTGGCCACAACCACCACACTAGATAAAACCCATGTTGGCTTGTAAGTGAAGAGGGTAAAACTTTGTTGTTGGGTGCATGGCCTTTGGCAATGCACCCAAAAGTGCAGGGTCTCCCCACAACCACCTCAGTAATGTGTGAAAGTTGGGGTTTTTCTATAGGTGTGGTATCTTCAGTGCTTCTGGCCAGAGGCTGCAGTCCTAGCTGTATGTCCATAGATATTACATGGTATGGGTGTGCAGTGGCTGGGACGTCCAGTGCTTACAAGTTTGTTCTTGGGTGCATGGCCTTTGGCCTTTGGCCATGCACCCAAGACTGCACACACTCCCCACAATCAGGCAATCGATACGCATTACTACGGGTGTATCCATGGGTGTGACATGCTGCGGTGGTTGTGGCCAGGGCCTACAGTCTTGGAAGTAAGGCCTTCGGCCTACGGCCGGCGGCCATGCATCCAAGACTCTAGGCCCTGGCCACAACCACCGTAGCATGTCACACCCATGGCGGCGTACTAATGAATACAATACCCATAGGAAAAAGTAATGCAATTACGGCATGTTGTCACTTTCAATGTTCGCTAACACCATGTGTGTCCTTACAAGAGTTACAAGTTCCCTCTGCACTGCACGGACTGAAATGCTACCGTTATTAGACCCCTGATTTTCTGTGCGTACAAGGTGGGCATAGAAAATACATTATGAAGACCGACTGCCAGAACAAATGCATTCATCACCCAAGTCTTACTGTCTGAACCTTTCCCAACCCTCTATGACACAGCAAAAGAGTTTTATAAATATAGCATGTTTCCGCTGGTTGTCTCTCCGCTATCGGCGGATCCAAGATGTCGGGCGCATCCAAACAATCTGACGCAGAACACGTTTCGCTGCAGCCAATCGGCAGAGATGTTGCATGTCCGCGGTCATGACGTCAGCCCCTTAGCCAATCGGTATCTTGTCCGTGGACCGAACAGGGAAGTGTGACTGCGAAGCAGACATAGGTATCACTAATTTTTTTACACCTACTTTTTGGTCATTTTAATGAAAAGTACTGCATGGAAGGTCACCAAATTTACAAATGCACGCTTTCTGGACCAAGCCCCTGCCGCAAATTTGGTGAAAAACCGTCCAGCCGCTTGACCTGTAGCCATGCGCAAAGTTTTCCCCCCATTCAGTCTATGGGAAAAACAGAAGTTTTGGGACCCGCCCTATAACTTTGCCACCCCTGGACCAAAACTCACCAAACTCTGCAGAAAAATTCAGAGTGGCCCATATAAATTTTAGACAAGCCACCGGACCTAAGTAGTGGCAGAAGTGTTTTTCGTCTTAGGTCTGTGTAATGTGGGCAAAACAACACAAAGTATAGAAGGTCCTCCTCTGGCCACTGACAGCAGGGGCAAGCTGTAGGTTGCACATTATGAGTCCAGCTTTTTGTTCATGCCCCTAGCCATAAGCAATCAAACCGGGATCGGGTCAAGGCCCAGCGATCTGCAGGATTATCGCTGTGGACCAAGTACGGCTGAATAGTGCCTGCAGATGTTAACACAATATGCCTTCTGTTTGCATTGCAAGAATGCCCAAAGCAGCGGACTCCCTATTTGCCACTAAGATGGAATTAAACATTTGTTTGTATGCCCTTACCACACAGGGGGTCAAGAGGATTGAGGCGCAGACAAGATTAGCGCAATTTAACTGTCTAATGCATTTCTGGATGTACATAAGCCAGAGGATTTTCTTTACAGCTGAGCTACTCACCAGGGCTCGTATGATCTTATGAGAAAGAGTGGCTTTCTGGTTAGCCCGTAGTGCCAGCCAATGCGAAACTGGAGCCAATAGCCACTCATCGGCAATGTGTGGACATCCCAATTCTAAATGTGTCCCAGAGTTTGGAGCAGACTGTGGTAGCCCAAGCAGTTTTTTAAGAAAGGAGTTCTCTGCATTTTCAATTTTTGGAATCCTTTCCATACCCCACAGTGCTGCCCCATAGTTAGTGGCCACAAGGCATTGTAAGGCTCTGGGGGTACGAGCAATTAAAACCATATCATCGGCATAACCTAAGACTGGGAGGGGGAAGCCACCCACCGTGATATAGTCGGTATGGGAGTTAACCAATGCCTGGTAGACACCATTTATGTAAGGGGCAAACAATACCGGGGTCACAACACAGCCCTGGCGGACGCCCAAAAAGGTCTCAAAAAAGGATGTGCACTGTCCCTGTTCTCCGAATCTGATACAAGCCGATGTATGTTCATGGATTATCTGGAGGACCTTGACTAAATCCTTCAGGCAACCCATGGACCTGAGCACCGCCCAGCGCATAGCCCTGTCTACTTTGTCAAACGTGGTGCTCAGGGCCATGAATGCTAGGTACAAAAGCTCACCTCTCACATGTATGGACGTAGCTCCCACCAAATACAGGTTCAATGCCTAGTCCCTAGTTCCTAGGCCCGGGCGAAAACCATATTGAGTCTCTGTAAGAACCCGAGTCGGAGATCCATTGTTCTAGCCGTACCAAAATCGCACGGCCAAAGATTTTGAAGGAGGTGTCAAGCAGAGAGATGTGTCTATAAGAAAGGGGGCTACTAGGGTTACCCTTCTTAAAAATAGGAAAAATGATTGCCTGCCCCCATGTTGCCGGGTAGGTACCAAGCTCCAAAAATTCATTATAGCACTTAGTCAAAACTTTTTTTTTATTTGAATAATGCATATTGCTTTTAAAAAACCGAATATAGTATGTTAAAAAAAACGACAAGCATGACTGTTTCTCTCCTCTTGATATTGTGCTACAAATTTCAAATCTATAAAAGGGGCATGGCAGCAGGCGGGCTTCTAAAATTCTGGGTGGGGCTTCAAGTCCGTTTTTTGCCTCAAACAAAGGTGGCAACCCGAATAGTAAACAATGAAATTATAAGCGATTTCAGATATGCAAATCAGCAAACATTTATGAATTTAGCTCCAGAATATTGTCTGTGTCTTACAAGGCAGGGCTATTTTATAACAGTTGTATTACTCCAAGACATACAGTTCTTAAGTATGCAGACAACTACATACGTGTGTCACTTTTCTTGGGGATAATCAGTATAGTTTGGTCTGACATCCTTGAGGTTGGAGTATGAGGGTATGTTTTGCAAATAACATCAATTTCATGGTGAGTTTATACAAGTTGGAAAAACCCTCTCACTTGCAATGTGACAGTAGAACAAGCCATTTCAGCCAAGTCACACATGCCACACCTCCACGAGCATCTTTATCAAACGAAGACAACTCTCAATGATGTAGACAGCTGCAGATATGGTTGACCCCTATTAGGGATCATAACTTCACTATAGTCTGACATCCGTGTGGTTGGGGCATTTGGGACATGTTGAGCAAACACCATCAATTTGCGCACCCCTGAAATACACGCGCCCAGGCTATTCGCGTGTGGAACTTCCCGCGCACCCCTGAAATACACGCGCCCAGGCTATTCGCGTGTGGAACTTCACGCGCACCCCTGAAATACACGCGCCCAGGCTATTCGCGTGTGGAACTTCCCACGCACCCCTGAAATACACGCGCCCAGGCTATTCGCGTGTGGAACTTCCCGCGCACCCCTGAAATACACGCGCCCAGGCTATTCGCGTGTGGAACTTCCCGCGCACCCCTGAAATACACGTACCCTGCTGTAATCGCGTGTGGAACGTCCCGCGCACCCCTGAAATACACCTACCCTCATGGAATCACGTGTGGAACTTCCCGCGCACCCCTGAAATCCACGTACCCGGCCAAATCGCGTGTGAGACTTCCCGCGCACCCCGGTATACACGCACACGTATTTTTTGTCAGCGTGTCCGTGTTTGTGGGTACCCCTTTGCACGTCATTAGTCCAGGAGGGCCACAGTATAGGACATTCATCATGGCAGTATATGGGTGCTATTTGTTGGCGCACCTTTTGCGCACATTTCTTACAGCCGCAGAGACGCTACCGCCTGCTTTCTTGTGGCGGTCGTGTTTTTGCCTGTGCGCTGGTTTGAGCATGCGCTTTTTTGCCCTATTCTATTCCATGAATACGTATTGTAGGCGAGCGTGAGGGCGTTCCGCGCACTTGTGCCCTGTACTTCCCCCGTGACGCCCACGTTTTTGCAAGTTGTTCCCCATTCCGAGTGTTACGCCCGTGTTCCGCCTACTTTTGTTGCGTGCGCCACGCTATGTGCGAATTTCGCTGTGGCCTGTGCGATTTTCGCTGTGACCTGGCGCACGCTGTTAGATGGCCTGTGCGCCAACGTGCGCGGCGCACTTTTTATCGCACATCCGCTGGTTTTCTCGCGCACGGACTTCCATGAATCGACGTGCGCTGCTTTTCGTGCGATTTTCGCACTTGCACTGCGATTTTCGCTATTCCACTGCGATTCGCACGTTTTTGCCCACTTGCGCCGCGCTAATTATTCCATGAATCGGCCTGACAGTCTTTAAAGAAGGCATGAGCTACGTAGCATTATCACGCTTACGTACACTTGACGGTCTATTGCTAATGAACTTTGATGCAAGTAAAGTCAAAGCTGATATTCCTTGCATTCTAGAATACAATACACTGCGTTCACTGTACACCCGCCATCTGAAACAATATCCTGTTCCAGATAAAGTGAAACGTGGTAAAAGAAAGCTAAATCAAACAGAAATGCAACAGAATCCAACATCAAATCCCTCAAAGAAAACAAAAGAAGCTAAAGCTTCATCAATTACCACAAACAAAGAAGAACCTATTAGGGAATGTAAACCAGGTACGTCTTCAAAGAAGGAACAGAAACTCTGAAAAATGCACTCAGATACAGAACTAGCTGGTCCATGCAAATTTGCAAAATGAAACTGGGGTAAATTGCTATGCTAATGTAGCAATGAATATTCTATTTCAATTGCCACCAATTCTTAACAATATTTACTTACACAGTACAGATCAATTGTGTCTGCAAATGTTAGTGCTTCATAGAAATGCAACAAACAATCCTGACAACACACACAGTGTTCATGGAATAAGGCAAGAATTGGACTACTGTGCTGGAATGGTGAGATTCACTAAGAACTCACAAGAAGATCCACAAGAATTTCTAATGTACTTACTACTAGTATTGGAAAACAAAAGCATACCTGTAAATGAAATATTCCAGATATCGTACATGTGAAAACATATATGCACTCTCTGCAACAATGAACGATTTGTGTATGTTTCCATACCTAATTGTGAATCCATTCCATTTCAGCAACTTGTACAGAATACAATCCATGGCAGATTATGTACTATTTGCAATTCAGACAATCGCTCCACTTTACTGATACAATCGCATAGTACCTACATAATACTTATGCTTCTACGTTATAATGCAGATGGTACCAAAAACAACTGCAAACTGACTGTAGTCACACACAGTCAAGTGTCACTTGGAAAGAAAACCTTTACAACAATAGGTATAATCTACCATGCAGGAGCTGCAACCAATGCAGGTCACTACACTGCATACATTAAAAAGAAATGTGGGTGGTTCGAATGTAATCATAGCACCATTACTCTAAAGCAGAAACTGCCAGCTAATCTTACAAATGCGTATTTAATCTTCTTAAAGCCAAAATGTAATAAATAATGTGTACTTCAAGACTACCCAAAAATTATGGAAAAGACTACAAACAGTTAGAATATGCCAACAGGTATCTAACTTCCCAGGAGGATATAACAACGACACAAATAAATGAATATCACAGAACTGTAAGAACAAATGCACAGTTAGAATACGCCTACAACTGTTGTTAAAAATCGGCAGCAAGGCAACAAACATAACATTAATCAGAAAGATGAAGGAAACACTCAAAGGAAACAAGGAAGTAGTTAGTACCATAGACAAATAAAGGTTTTTTTTAATCCAACATGGATTTTTTTCCCCAGACCCAAGGATTAGAAAAGCAAACACAGAAACTGAGCAGAATGCACAGTACACTGGTTTGTAAACTAAATATGAGGGTAAAATAAAAAAAGTAAACTGTCTATTATGCAATGTAGTAGGTGTTCATAAAATGCAAAGACTAACATACTTTTTTCTTTTATCACAGAAATTAATAAAGGATACCTCCGCCAAGTACTAAAGGCATTTAAAACATACATGGATTCTGAACAAAGTAAGGAGTAAGTATAATGGCAGTCATTTTGTCCACATGCGAACCTACACGTCTAATCTATGGTACTAATATGCTGCAGTGGCTGTAGGCTGGCCCTTGCATCTTGGTTGTGTAACCTACCACCTATGCCTTACGACCAAGGTACAAAGAGTATAGTTCCTACCCACAGCCATCGCTGCATATTAAAACCATGGTCCTTGTAAATTAACTACTCATAACTTTTCGAACCATCGTCTGCAGCCAAGATGCTACGCCCTCCCCACAACCATCTTAATGATGTTGCATAGTACAAGTGTACCTATAGCTGTGATATGCTGCAGTAGTTCGTAGCCACAGGCTATAGACGTGAGTGTGAGGCCATAGATGTATCAATGTATGGGTATACAGTATATAAAATCCATAGTTGCTTACAACTGCAGTGCTTATTATTTTGTTCAAATACTCTACATCCTGCCCACTACTACCACACCATATGACATCCATTGGGGCATATAACTACACTACGTACAAATATGCTTTTGGGGGCATGGCCTTTGGCCATGCACCCATAATTGCAGCCCCTCACCACAGCCGCCTGAGTGATGCACTACCACACCATATCACACCCATTGTGACTTGTAAGTAGACTACATATAAGTGTGCTGTTGGGTGCATGGCCTGTGGCCATGCACTCATGACTGCAGACCCTCCCCACAGCCACCTGAGTGATGTTCAATACTAGGGGTGTCTCTGTAGCTGTGAAATACTGCAGTGGTTGTGGACAGGGCCTAAAATATTAGGTATATGTCCATACATTTTAATATATGGATGTGAAGTAGCTTATAACTCCAGTGCTTAGATGTTTCTTCTTGGGTGCATGGCCTTCAGCCATGCACCCTAGACTGTACACACTCCCCACAACCATCTGATCAATAATGAATACTACAGGTGTATCCATTGCTGTGACATGCTGCGGTGGCTGTGGGCAGGGCCTAAAGTCTTGGGAGTATGGTGTCCGGCCTACGGCCATGCACCCAACATTGTAGGCCCTGGCCACAATCACCGCAGCATATTACACCCATGGTTGCTTAAAAATCAGTAGCACACCCATAGAAGGAAATATTGTAGATGTAGCATGTACTGAGTATATACCCAAAACTCTGGGAGCTGGCCACACCTGCCAGATACATAATCGATTGCGTGGGTGTGAAGTATAAATGTGATAAGCTGCAGTGGTTGTGGGCAGTGTGTACATGCTTGGGTGTATGGCATACAGCCCTGCAACCATGCACCCAAAAGTATACATCTTGGCCACAACCACCACACTAGATAAAACCCATGTTGGCTTGTAAGTGAAGAGGGTAAAACTTTGTTGTTGGGTGCATGGCCTTTGGCAATGCACCCAAAAGTGCAGGGTCTCCCCACAACCACCTCAGTAATGTGTGAAAGTTGGGGTTTTTCTATAGGTGTGGTATCTTCAGTGCTTCTGGCCAGAGGCTGCAGTCCTAGCTGTATGTCCATAGATATTACATGGTATGGGTGTGCAGTGGCTGGGACGTCCAGTGCTTACAAGTTTGTTCTTGGGTGCATGGCCTTTGGCCTTTGGCCATGCACCCAAGACTGCACACACTCCCCACAATCAGGCAATCGATACGCATTACTACGGGTGTATCCATGGGTGTGACATGCTGCGGTGGTTGTGGCCAGGGCCTACAGTCTTGGAAGTAAGGCCTTCGGCCTACGGCCGGCGGCCATGCATCCAAGACTCTAGGCCCTGGCCACAACCACCGTAGCATGTCACACCCATGGCGGCGTACTAATGAATACAATACCCATAGGAAAAAGTAATGCAATTACGGCATGTTGTCACTTTCAATGTTCGCTAACACCATGTGTGTCCTTACAAGAGTTACAAGTTCCCTCTGCACTGCACGGACTGAAATGCTACCGTTATTAGACCCCTGATTTTCTGTGCGTACAAGGTGGGCATAGAAAATACATTATGAAGACCGACTGCCAGAACAAATGCATTCATCACCCAAGTCTTACTGCCTGAACCTTTCCCAACGCTCTATGACACAGCAAAAGAGTTTTATAAATATAGCATGTTTCCGCTGGTTGTCTCTCCGCTATCGGCGGATCCAAGATGTCGGGCGCATCCAAACAATCTGACGCAGAACACGTTTCGCTGCAGCCAATCGGCAGAGATGTTGCATGTCCGCGGTCATGACGTCAGCCCCTTAGCCAATCGGTATCTTGTCCGTGGACCGAACAGGGAAGTGTGACTGCGAAGCAGACATAGGTATCACTAATTTTTTTACACCTAATTTTTGGTCATTTTAATGAAAAGTACTGCATGGAAGGTCACCAAATTTACAAATGCACGCTTTCTGGACCAAGCCCCTGCCGCAAATTTGGTGAAAAACCGTCCAGCCGCTTGACCTGTAGCCATGCGCAAAGTTTTCCCCCCATTCAGTCTATGGGAAAAACAGAAGTTTTGGGACCCGCCCTATAACTTTGCCACCCCTGGACCAAAACTCACCAAACTCTGCAGAAAAATTCAGAGTGGCCCATATAAATTTTAGACAAGCCACCGGACCTAAGTAGTGGCAGAAGTGTTTTTCGTCTTAGGTCTGTGTAATGTGGGCAAAACAACACAAAGCATAGAAGGTCCTCCTCTGGCCACTGACAGCAGGGGCAAGCTGTAGGTTGCACATTATGAGTCCAGCTTTTTGTTCATGCCCCTAGCCATAAGCAATCAAACCGGGATCGGGTCAAGGCCCAGCGATCTGCAGGATTATCGCTGTGGACCAAGTACGGCTGAATAGTGCCTGCAGATGTTAACACAATATGCCTTCTGTTTGCAAGAATGCCCAAGGCAGCGGACTCCCTATTTGCCACTAAGATGGAATTAAACATTTGTTTGTATGCCCTTACCACACAGGGGGTCAAGAGGATTGAGGCGCAGACAAGATTAGCGCAATTTAACTGTCTAATGCATTTCTGGATGTACATAAGCCAGAGGATTTTCTTTACAGCTGAGCTACTCACCAGGGCTCGTATGATCTTATGAGAAAGAGTGGCTTTCTGGTTAGCCCGTAGTGCCAGCCAATGCGAAACTGGAGCCAATAGCCACTCATCGGCAATGTGTGGACATCCCAATTCTAAATGTGTCCCAGAGTTTGGAGCAGACTGTGGTAGCCCAAGCAGTTTTTTAAGAAAGGAGTACTCCGCATTTTCAATTTTTGGAATCCTTTCCATACCCCACAGTGCTGCCCCATAGTTAGTGGCCACAAGGCATTGTAAGGCTCTGGGGGTACGAGCAATTAAAACCATATCATCGGCATAACCTAAGACTGGGAGGGGGAAGCCACCCACCGTGATATAGTCGGTATGGGAGTTAACCAATGCCTGGTAGACACCATTTATGTAAGGGGCAAACAATACCGGGGTCACAACACAGCCCTGGCGGACGCCCAAAAAGGTCTCAAAAAAGGATGTGCACTGTCCCTGTTCTCCGAATCTGATACAAGCCGATGTATGTTCATGGATTATCTGGAGGACCTTGACTAAATCCTTCAGGCAACCCATGGACCTGAGCACCGCCCAGCGCATAGCCCTGTCTACTTTGTCAAACGTGGTGCTCAGGGCCATGAATGCTAGGTACAAAAGCTCACCTCTCACATGTATGGACGTAGCTCCCACCAAATACAGGTTCAATGCCTAGTCCCTAGTTCCTAGGCCCGGGCGAAAACCATATTGAGTCTCTGTAAGAACCCGAGTCGGAGATCCATTGTTCTAGCCGTACCAAAATCGCACGGCCAAAGATTTTGAAGGAGGTGTCAAGCAGAGAGATGTGTCTATAAGAAAGGGGGCTACTAGGGTTACCCTTCTTAAAAATAGGAAAAATGATTGCCTGCCCCCATGTTGCCGGGTAGGTACCAAGCTCCAAAAATTCATTATAGCACTTAGTCAAAACTTTTTTTTATTTGAATAATGCATATTGCTTTTCAAAAACCGAATATAGTATGTTAAAAAAAACGACAAGCATGATTGTTTCTCTCCTCTTGATATTGTGCTACAAATTTCAAATCTATAAAAGGGGCATGGCAGCAGGCGGGCTTCTAAAATTCTGGGTGGGGCTTCAAGTCCGTTTTTTGCCTCAAACAAAGGTGGCAACCCGAATAGTAAACAATGAAATTATAAGCGATTTCCGATATGCAAATCAGCAAACATTTATGAATTTAGCTCCAGAATATTGTCTGTGTCTTACAAGGCAGGGCTATTTTATAACAGTTGTATTACTCCAAGACATACAGTTCTTAAGTATGCAGACAACTACATACGTGTGTCACTTTTCTTGGGGATAATCAGTATAGTTTGGTCTGACATCCTTGAGGTTGGAGTATGAGGGTATGTTTTGCAAATAACATCAATTTCATGGTGAGTTTATACAAGTTGGAAAAACCCTCTCACTTGCAATCTGACAGTAGAACAAGCCATTTCAGCCAAGTCACACATGCCACACCTCCACGAGCATCTTTATCAAACGAAGACAACTCTCAATGATGTAGACAGCTGCAGATATGGTTGACCCCTATTAGGGATCATAACTTCACTATAGTCTGACATCCGTGTGGTTGGGGCATTTGGGACATGTTGAGCAAACACCATCAATTTTATGGTGGGTTTAGCATAAAATGAGAAAGTAGAATAAGCCATAAATTCCACAATTTTATTAATTTATTTATTGCATTTGATTATACGCCCAAACCCTTAGGTATTACGGTGTGTAAGTGATTTCAACCCGGCACTTCACCTAAGTCAATGCCTAGCATGGGATGCACAATTGAAACCCTTAATTATACATTTTTGTCTGTAAGTTCTTTTATTTCTGAATGATGTACCCTTATATCATGCCTCTCTTTGAATCCCCCCCCCTCCCCGGTCGCACTGAACCAGCAAGCAGGCTGTTTTGCAAAGTTAAAAGATTTATTTTATGGATTTCACAATATATATATATCATACTATTTAATATTTATATAAGGATCACCAATGGGGTGATGTTACCATCAGCAATCTCTTTAATCAGAAGGAGTATGGATAGGAAAAATAATGCAGCATAGAATAATACTTTGTGTGGGTTCAGTCAAATGCAATGTCACTCTTTCCCCCTGCACACTACTCAATCCCCCCAATATGCAAGATAAAGAGATGGAAGGAGAGAAAACAGGTTTCAGGAATACACACTCCACAAATACAGTATTAATCCCAATTTCCCCCAGCAAACTCAGAGAGAACAGCAATGATTGCAAACAGGTCAAAATGGTTTAAATGTGGCTTTGAATGAATGGGAAAAACACTGAAAATGGATTTAATTCACTAAATTGAATTCAAAACTAGTGGGAGCTGCTTTGTATGATTTCAGATAGACACTAGCAATGATTATTGAGTCACTAGCAGATTGAACACTTAATTCTGAGGTCGGATGCAAGGAACAGCTGTTTTACACGTGATGAAATTGAGCCAAACGAAAATTCGCAGCAAACTTTTCTGCGCACGGGAAGCGCAATTGTGGAAAAACTAGAAGGAGTTGGAATGCGGTTTTGGATTTGTTGGAAAGCTGAGGATGTTAGCTTCAATTTGATTCGTTTCTAGCATACACAGTACTGAAGTTATGAAGGTTGTAGTAGAGGTCGGTTTTTATCAGAAAGCGTCAACATTTTCAAATGAAAGATGCACTTTTGAACATTACAAACAATATTTCTTTACACTAGGGAGTCTATGAAGCCACAAGCTACACAACAGCACAGCCACCAACCCATCGACGCCTCTAGATGGTTTCTACCTGCCGAGACGCTTGTCTGTCTTCAGAAAATATATAAGCGCAAAGATGATTTTAACACTACTATTATCAGAGGACTATAGGGACGAGAGAAGGATTCAGGTAAGACAAAAGATTTTCAACAATGCAGTTCTTGATATAAGAGAGTGGGTTTGGATAGGATTATTTATTGATAAGATATTTGCTAGAGACAATCCTATGCTAAGGATACTCACTACTACGGGTTGGAATGGACCCGTCAGGGATCTGGTCAAAGATTTCTGGTCTGGAATTCTGCTAGCCCACCGGACGGAATTCAGGGCGCTCAGGTTCTGCACTCAGCACGGCACTCTGGACATTGCACGGCACTCTGGACTGGATCTGACGGGTTGGTTCTGGGTTGCAGCTATCTGGTTACAGCTCTGCTTTACTGGTTTGAATCTGTGGATTCTAGCAAGAATTCTTAGCAAGAAAGCAGAAACAGCACAGCCAGGCTGTTCTGTTGGTGCCCCTTGTAGGTCTGGGGTAAAATCTGGTTTCAGGATTTTAAAAGGCCAAGCTGAGAATGGTTCAGCTTTGGAAGTGGGCCTTTCTGCTTTCAAAGCTCTGGAGTCTTGGATATGGATTTCTCTTGCAAAGTGCTCCACCAGCAATCAGTTGATGGGTGAATGTGTGTGTGTCTAGGTCCTAAGTTGTCTCTATTTATGTATTTCCCAAAGAGGTGGGTAGGCTGAATTATACTAGGCACACCCTCTAGGAATCCTATTGGTTAGGGTCTGTCCTCTCCTCTGATTTGAGAAGAACACATAGTGTCATGATGATGCTGTATTTTACAATCCAGGGAGAACCTCCACTTTGTTTCTGCACAGTAAGTCTATTTTTCATACAAAGCATATTTACAATATTACCAACCTACTAGCAATAACATATTTACATCACAGATTTAGTGGAGCAAGTATTCATCCGAGTTCCATCTCGGTGAGAGCTGTAGTTCAGATTTGACAGTTTTTCACGCTTTTGGTTGGGTACCCAATGTCAGATTTGTCCACCTTTGTATACATATATGCACATGACATCTGGGCATAATCCTGTGAAGTTTCATATTACTAGCATCATTGCAATTGCTACAAAACCACAATATCTGTAGTCATGTCCCTGAACATAGCACAGAGTTCTGAGTAGTTTCAAAATGTGACCAGAATTTTCATGTTAACAACACTATATTTTATAGATTTTTACCAATTTTGCACAGTTCTCTGTCTGTCTTTTTCAAAAAGATACTTTCTTATGGTTTAAGGATACACATATCTGTCTGGCCCGCACCCAAAGTTTTGATGAGCCAAGAGCAATCAGCTCTTGCTGGCAGTAGTTTCTGTTGACACTTGAATTTGCAGACCCTTTCAGTCCAGGAAGCCTTTTGTCTATCACCAGAGCAGCAGAGCAAAATCTCCTCCCCCTCTTCATTAGCATCTGACTGAGAGTTCCTGGGGCAGAGAGCAAAAGTAAGGTACCTTTGTTTGGGGCACGCTGTGGAATTTGCCTTTGAAGTTCTGTGGCTGGCATCAGAGGTTACTTTAACACACTTTGGGCCTCATTACACGGAATGCGGTAAGGGTTTACCGTTACCGGTAAGGGTACCGGTAAACCCTTACCGCCTTACAATGAGGTCCCTTCGCGGGACCCGACCTCAACGGCTGGTTTTACCAGCCGTTAGGGACGGGCCCGTAAAGGGACCTTGGAGGCAATTACGGTACCGCAATTTACGGTGCCGTAATTGCTGCATTCCCATTGAGCCCTATGGGGGCTCAAATGGGAATGGGGAAGTGCCATGGTGAATGGGGAATTACCACCCCTCACACCTTGGAATAGGGCGGTAATTCCGCCATTCACCATGGCGGACTCGGTACGGTACCGGCGTCAACCATGACGCTAACAGCGCCGTGGTTACCGCCTACCGTGTAATGAGGCCCTTTGTTTTAAATTGTCTTTGCTAAAATAAACTTTACATTTTCAAAAATAGACACACAGATCTCTAATTCCAGTCTTTTTATAACATAGAGATTGAATAGTGGCAACCTATATTGCTTTTGATGGCAAGTCACTTCTTTTCAACAATTTGATTTTAATGCACAAGTTTAAACTCCTAATGCACTTAACTAACAGTTGTCATGCAGGCAGGCGGCGGTACTGCACCCATATTCTGACAGATTTTCCCAGACAAGCACCTTTTTTTTAATGTGGATATTCTTGTGAGGAAATCTGCTTTTCCTGACGTTGTGTTCTTATGGGGATTCCCTAAATAAGGTGATGGTTTACACCCAGCAAGGATGTTGGATCTTTTCTGATGTTTGGGACCCATTATTTTGCAATTTCAACACCCAAGGAAAAACGGATTTCAGAGCACCTTTGGGTTTCCTGGCAATGAAGTACTGCCTCTCATGAAGCTTCCATATGAACTCTGTGGGCAGCCCAATGACAGGTTTTGGCAGTGTGGTCTCCTGTTCCCCACTGACACAGGCAAAGTAGATTGGCATCCAACTTTTCCGGTTTCGCTGCACACTTCTCAGCGGTTTTAGCACGCACAGGGCTTTTTGCGGCCATTTTGTTGGTTCTGGTGAAAGCAGCACACAGTGATGTTGCAGGGCAAAGCCTAGTGGGTCAATACATCCCACAAGCCCACCCTCGCAATTTGGCATTGACCATCCGTCAAGAGAAGTCGCGAGACTGGGATGATCAGTTTCTTTTCTGGTTCAAATGGCAAAATTCATCAGCTTCTCCCATCAGTGGTTGATCGACCAGTTCTCCTCATCCAGTCCTGATGTGAGTATGGAGCGATACCCCGGGCCCCTTGGGTCTTTCCTTCCGGTCTCTGGGTGGTCCTCCTTGGTTTTAGTCTCCATGGTTTCCAATTCTAGGATGACAAAGCAAAAACATATTTGTAGACATTTCCCCACCACTATTGATGTAGTGTGGCAGACACATACATTTGACATATCAGGGCAATTGTTCTATTGCCAATTTATTGATTATATAGATGTAATATTTTTATACTTGGAATTCTAGGGAGCTGGAGTGACACCCTCTGGGCTTCCAGAAGACTCCTCTAGTTGCTGCAGAGTGTGCCTAGAATGGCAACACTTCAGTTGGTTAATATGGACCCACTTATCTTCCCCCTCTGCCAAACTGCCTTTGGGTATGTGGATTTTGTAGGCGACTGGTGAGATTTTGTCTACAATTTCAAAAGGCCCCTCCAGCTAGGCAAAAATGTGCGCTGTTTGGCCTGGTTCCTTTGGAAATTGTATAAGTAGACCAGGTCTCCTACATGGTAATATTTTTTAGTAGTCTTTAAGTCATAGTGAGTCTTCATGCTGTCTGCAGATCTTTCTAGATTTCGCTGAGCATAGGCAAAATCATGTTGAAGGTGTTTTCTCAGATTTTCAACATACTCATGAGTTGTGAAGGCATTGATCAAGGTCAGCTCTTGGGTTCTGTAGAGCAGATGCTGGGGAAGCACCATCTTGCGTCCAGTCATCAGCTCAAACGGTGACATTTTAGTTGCAGATGAAGGGGTAGATCTGATGGCCATCAGGACAAGAGGTAATCGAATATCCCAACTCGGCCCAGAATCGCCCACAAACTTTTTTAATATGCTCACAATTGTCTTGTTGTATCTCTCACTGCACCACTAGAGGCTAGATGGTAGGCAATGTGTAATTTCCTTTTGACCCAAAGTATCTCCCACATCTTTGTCATTACTTCGCTAGTGAAGTGGCTACCTCGGTCTGACTCGATCCTTTGGAGTAGTCCAAAATGCGAGAAGATGTGGTTGATCATCAGGGCAGCTGATGTTTCTGCCTTGCAATTTGGGGCCGGGAGACATTCCACCCACTTAGTAAACAGGCATGTCACGGTCAACATGTACTTATTCCCCCTGGAGGAGCGAATCACGGGCCCGATAAAATGGACTTGCAAATCTGACCATGGCAGTGTCATCCCCCTCTTTTGGAGGGGGGCACGGTGTGTGAGGGATGTTGGCTGAAATTGTGCACACACAAGACACCCCTTCAAGTATTGGTCGAGGTCCTGCCCCATGTGTAGCCAGTATGCAACCTCTCTTAAGATTTCAAGTGTTGTATGAAACGCCCTGGCTGTGGCCGCATCATGGGTGTGATTTAACATCATGCTTCGGAATGAGGTAGAGACCACCCACTGATCATGGCCAGCTAGGGATCTCCTTACCAACAAAACGTCTTGGATTCAGAACATTTTTGGACAGTTCATCAATACTCTGAGGTCCTCTTTCCCAATGTAAACGGTATCCGTCAGGGGAAAGTTCTCAGGGTCCTCAATTTGTTTATAAAACTTACCAATTATTGGATCCCTTTTTGAGCCATAATCAAATCAGCATCTGGGGTCTCCTTACTCCATTGTGCAATTGAGAGTTCATTGTGAGCATTTGTCTGGGACCTAGTGATAGCAGTGACCTGGATTTCCCCCAACAGGGACTCGACCTGAAGTAGATCCCCTTGGATGGCTCCGGTTTTGGCCAGCTGATCAGCTAGGTCATTTCCAGTTTTGTCTGGTCTCTCTACTTTAGAATGGCCCTTGATCTTTTTCCAGTAGATGGTCATCCCATTCGAGGTGACCAGATCATCAATATTTTGAATTCATTTTCTATGTTTCAATGGTTTGTTGTTAGCACATAACATGCCTCAGTTAACCAGGTGCTCCACGAACCCATTCCGTACATAATCCGAATCTGTGATTATGACCAGTTCGTGGAGTTGGTGTTGGACAACAGTGAGGATGGCTTGATGAACAGCCATCAACTCTGCTACTTGACTTCTTCGGGGACCAATCTTGTACCCAGCGCAAGGTTCTGGGGCGCCATTCACCCAGGCATTCCCTACGCCGGTCACAAGTTCTTTTTCCCCGTTGTTGTCAACATGGTAGGAGCATCCATCCACATAGACAGTGGGCATTCCCTCACACTTGTCTTCTTCAAAGACTTTGTGTGGGGAATTAAGGTATGCCTCCATGTTGTCCTTGATTTTTAGACTTTCGTCCTCGAGACAGTTTTCTCTGGCACAATCATGCAAGTCAGCCAGATCTTGCGTGAGGGGACTCTTCTTGTTTTAGCCATATCTGACCTCCACAGGAAAGCCTTGCATTGACAGAATCCAGGAGGTAATTCGGGAATTACTTACCGTTCCGGTCCGGATTCTGTCACTTTGGAGATATTGCAGAGGCTGGTGTGGAGTCTCCACTATGATGTGTTCCCCCTGGATAAACGGGCGATAATTCTTCAATGCCCACACCGTGGCCAGGAGTGCCTTCTCACAATTGTTGAATTTTTCCTCCACATAGGATAAAGTTTTACTCACATGGGAGGTTACTTTATTGACCTTGTCATGCGTTTGGTACAATACTGCAGTCAAGCATGTATTTGAGAACCCTGTCTCCAAGAAGAACTCTTTGTTTTTTTACAGGGTAAGCTAGGCAAGGTGCTTGTGAGAGGCTTCTTTTGAGTTGTCTTACTGCCTCGGCTTGTTCTGGACCCCACTCCCACTTGACACCCCCTTTCAAAAGATGGATCAGGGGTCTTGTGATCTCTGCGTAGTCCTCAATTAACTTTCTCCTGTAATTAGTCAATCCAAGGAGGCTCCTTAGTTCCCGCAGAGTTGTGGGGTCTTTGAATTTCTGGAGTGCTTCCAATTTCTTTTCCTGGGGATAGAGACCCTGAGGAGTAATCTCATGCCCCAAGAAATTGACACGGGTTCTGCACCACTGTGCCTTTTCAAAGGAAAGTTTTGCTCTGGCAGCCCTCAACTGTGTCAGAACATAACGGATCTCCGCTATATGTTCCTCCACAGTTGAGCTTTTGATTAAAACATCATCTACATAAGTCAGGTTACCCCTTTCACCCAGGTCGGGCATGGCCTTATGTAAAAAAATGTTGAATTAATTGCCGGAGTTGATGTATCCGAAGGGAGTCCGGGTCCATGGGTACTGCTGACCCCCAAAGGTGAAGGCCAGTTTGTATTGGTCCTCCCTACTGACAGGTACAGTCCAGTACCCATTGGTCAGGTCTATTTGCAGTGAATACCTGTGACCCCTGGATCTGGGCCAGCCCTTGGTCAATGTAGGGAAGAGGCCATCGGAAAGTATGGACACGTTTGTTGAGCTCCCTAAGGTCGGCGCAGAGTCTCCACTGGCTGTTTGGCTTCAAAATCCCCAGCACCGGATTATTGAAGGTGCTGTGGACTGGACGGATTATCCCATGGGACTCAAGGTTCTTAATTATTTCAGTAAGGGACTCCATTGATGCGAGAGGCAATCAATATTGCTTCACAAACACTGGAGTCATGCCAGGGTCCGTGGGAATTGTTGTTGTGTGGATGTCGGTGTGACCACAGTCATATGTGTCCACTGCAAAGAGATCTTGAAAATCCAAGAAAACTTGTTTCAATTTTTGCTTCTGCTCTAGAGTCTCACAGGCATCAGCTAGGTTGACTCCCTCTTCAACCATCTGCCTGAAGCCTGGAAAGACTTCTGGTTTTGCTATCTCAGCGGCCTCCTCCAGCTGGGTGGAGAAGTCCCTAGTTAAAGTGCTAATTTGGACTGGTGGCTTCAGGTGGGGAAGGCCCCTCATGGACCTGGAAAATCACCTCATCCCTCCTGAAGTCACAGGTCACATCTTCCTTAGCATAAGGGCAGGAAGTGTACACCAGGAAATTCCCCCCATGCCGGGTAAAGATCCTGTCTGGTGTTGTGTTGTCATCACTATCACTGTCAAAACAGTCCTTGGGGATTGGTCCTAACAGTTAATTACCTAAATCTATGGAAAAATGTTGGTCATCAACCGCCATTCCAATAATGGTGCCTGCGGCTAGAGTGATATTCTTAAGTCGCTGTTATCCACCTCTATTGGAATGGTGTCATGTTCTATATTGACTAGTGGTGTTGGGTTTACACCCAACCCTTGCTTTTGGAGAGAAGCATTTAGATGAATATAGGCGTCAGGGTTTTTCAATTTCTGTCCTCTTTTACCTTTCACTTCCAGTGAGAATTGTCGGGTCCTTTCTGGGATGGTGACTCCCTCTCCAATCTGAATTTCAACTACATAAGGCAGCAATTGAGCTGACCTAAATGCTTTCTCTGGGTCATCAAAGCCCATGGGATTATCCGCTAATCGGGACCAAGCTTTGAAGTTTATTAGGTTCAAACTAATGGCAAAGCGATTGAGAATGTCACTGCCTAAGTAAAAGGCGGCAGTGACATCTCGCACAACCCAACAATTATGGACTATGCTCTTGTTGCCTATGGAGATTTTGAGCATACACCTGCTTGGCAGGAGATGTTTGGAATTGGGTGTTTCCAGATCCATTTCCCATTTGCCACCTTAGACTGGAAGGAAGGTTGATTTTCAGAATAGAGAGGACCCCCCATCACCAGTTTGTTGTCCTACTGCTATTACTGTCACGTCTGGGATTTGGTTGTTCTGGAAGTGAAATTCTACTTGGTCGGATTTTTGTTCAACCATGTGGCAGGTGCCGTTTAAACTAACATGGTTGACACTCTGTTTTAATCTTATTGTTCGGTTAGTCTGGGTCCAGAGGACCTTGTTGACGCAATCTATTAGGGGTGACAACCTTCGCAGGAGGTCATTCCCTAGTAAACAAGGGGTGCCCTCTGGAGTTACAACTATGACTGGGTGTTTCACCTTGTGTCGCCCAATTTTAATGTCCAAATCCGCAGTCCCCTTGATGGGAATTTCCTTCCCATCGAAGTTCTGAAGTTGTCCAGGAAGAGGGGTGAGAGGAATTTAGTAATTCTCCCCCTTCCCGAATTCAGGGTGTCAAAGGCCCTTTTTGAAAGAAGGGTAGCTTGGGATCCAGTTTCCACCAGTGCCAAAATTGTACACTGCCCCTGTATGTGGACCGGGGCATAGAATCTTCCCTCCTTCTCCTCAAGGGGGCACAGATAATGTACATTTGTGGACAACTGGTGGGTTAGTTTTCTAGTTTTGGACACTGATAGAGAAGAGATGTGGGCAGAATTCTGTGGGGAGTCTTGGGAATCTGAAAAGAAAAGGTGACAGCTAGATATGGGAGAAGTTTCGGGTTCCCCTGGTTCTGGTTCTGGGCTGCCCCCCACCTTTGAAGGCAGTCACCAGGATGGGTTTGAACCAGGGGATTTTCATGCTGTTGATTCTGGGGTTGGATGATGGGCAGCGCTAGCTCAGTCGCCACATCTACCCAGTCTGGATTTGGATCCTTTGGGAATCATTTTTCTTTGGGAGTAGTTCCCCCATCTCTGAAGGAGAAGATCCTTTTCCCAGGATCCTCTAAGGATCCCTCTCCTTCAAATAGGAAGATTTGTACTAACTCCTCAAAATGGGTCTGTTTGGGTTATTTGTTTCTCCTACCCCCCCCTCTGCTCCTTGGGTGGCAGACTTTCAGGGGCAGGAGATTTTGGTTGCGGTTCCTGGGTTTCCATGGGCTTTTTACAAGTGGGGAATGAAGCTTCCTCCAAGGCTTTACACCCCCGTTCCCTTGTGCCTCCTCCCTGGGAACCGGTGGGTTGTGGAGTTTGAGGCATTCTACGCTGGCATGCTCATCTGAGGGTTCTGTTGAGCCCTCAGCATGCGACCCAGATCCTGTGCCATGTTTTGGACCTGGTGCTCTAGTTTTGACACCCGCTCAGGCTGATACAGGGTTCTTTTGTCTCCCCTTGGCTGATCCCGGGAAGGGTTACTATCCCTTCTCTGAAAATACCCCGGGTTTGGAAAATGTGGGTACCCCTCCACCCTTGGCCTCCCCTCTCGCGGATTGGGTTGTGTGGGCTCAGGAAAGTGGGGAAAGAAGGATGGATTGCTTTGGGGTTGAAAGTTTTGGGGGTACCTGGGGAAGAAGTTCTGTCCAGGATTTGGGGAATTACTGCCCTCCTGGAGGAAGTGAGGAGGGAAGGTCCCTGGGTTAGCTGCTCTTTGGTTGGATCCCCCTCCTTGGACTGGAGGAGTCCACACATAACCCAGGATAGGCCTGTTCCCCTTGTAGCGGCGGCTTATGTAGGCAGGGGAGTGAGGGGTCCCATTTGTGGGACTACCTCCTTGGCTCCCAGTTGGTGACTGGCCGAAGGGCCTTCTGGGCTTGGGATTATTCTGATTCTGTGCAGGCAGGTTTTTAGGCCCCCTCCCATCTCTAAATCTAAAATGGGGGCAACCTTCACCTCTGCCACCTTAGCAGGTGAAAGGTGTTGGTTGGTTTGGGGCTTTTTGAATTATTTTTGTTTTCTATGGGCTTTTGCACCTCATAAATTGTGTGTGGCCTGTTCAATGACCCAGTCTAGTGATCTTTTTTCGTGAAAATCTCTCACTAGCTGGGTCATGATGTACTTGGGGAGAGCGTGGAAAAAAGTATTCGCAAACTCTCTGCTGTCAGTGCGCCCACTTCCGGTGGTCTGCGCAAAGGCATGCTTTAATTCCTGAACAAATTCTTGTGGGGCCTGATCTTTCCCACATTGTAAGTTGGAGGTTGCCTTGAGAGCCTCCTGAGGATTTCTGTGCACAGAAAAATGTTTCAAGATGGCCGCCCTATAGGTGGACCATCTAGAATGATTTTGGTCCTCCAGGCCCGCAAAGAAGCTGAAGTACTCTGAAGAGAAGGTCCATTTCACATATTGAATACAGCTTTTGCTGTCCTTCAAATGGAAAGTTCCATCATCTGTTCAAAGAGCTCCCAAACAGAATATTTTGCGTTCTTATGATAGGGTGCAATGACGCTCCTTATCGCTTTGATTTGTTTTAGGGGATCCTTGAGCAATGCCCTTTTTACCTTATTGGCCTTTTTGGTTTGGGTAACCCTGGTCCACTCCTCCTCTGACTCAGAGGCACTGCTCCCAGAGGTGCCCGTCTGGTCTTCTAGGCTCTCCCGGATTCTGCGAGCCTGGGAATGGCTGGCAGAATGTGGGGACCTAGTCTGCTGTGTCCTGGGGTGCTCAGAGGAGTCTTCTGATTCCTCCTTGCTCCCAGTATTTGATGAGTACCCCCCCACTGTCCTAGCTAGGCATAGGTATTCAGGATGCCCTTAGTGGGCCTATTCTCATGGAGTTCACCACTAAATTTTACAGTACTTGGGAACCCATACCCAGATGCTGCCCATCCATTCCTGGGAGGTGCTGGTCTATGAGCCCCATATTCCTGATTGGATTGAAGTCTGCCATGCCCGTGGCCCTTGGCTCATGTGTGCCAGTGGACATGGGGGTGGCAGAGTCCAGGGATTGGAAGAGATGAAGTCCTCTGGTACTAGGGTTCCTGAGGTTATGCTCAGGTGTTTCCCTTTCCCCACGAACCTCATCCCTCTCAGCCCCTGTTCCATGTTGCCATGCAAGAATCTGAGCTTTCTGTTCCTCTATCAAGGCCTTGCTGGTTTCTATCAATTTCTCTTGCATGGCTACCTGTCTGTGGGGCCTGTCATTGTTCTCACAGAGAGCCTCATGTTCTCTTTGTGCTTCCTGTGTTGTTTTAGAGTACTGGGGCAGTCTTTGCTGCAGGAGGGTTACTACCTGAGTCATGTCCATACTGGCTTGGTCCTTCCTTGCTAGAGCATCGTCCACCCTCCTGGTGTGCTCTGTGTGCTCTAACAATTTTTCATGGTCTTTTTGGAGGTCACCCAGTCCCTGAAGGGCCAGGTGATTTTCTTCTATCTTCTCTTTTAAATAACAGACTTCCTGGCCTAAGGTGTCCCTTTCTTGAGCAAGAGTATGCCTCTGTACAGCCAGGTCGTCCATCTGTCTTTGGAGCGCACTAGATTTCTGGCGCTCTACATCAAATTCTGCCTGGGTGTCCAGGTCTTTCAGGATTAATTTATTATTCTCTTCTTTTTCTCTGTCTAGGTGGCTTTGCAGGGTGACTACCTGCTCTGTGCATGCCCTGTTAAAATGTATTTGTTGTTCCAGCTTTTTCTGGCTCTGCAGTAGAGAGTCCAAACTTCTGCACACTCCTTCTGCAAGGCCAGCATTCTGGTATCTTGTTCTACTTTCTCCTGCTGTAGGATACCCATGTCTTCTTTTATTTTTGTTAGGTACTGCCTACTTTCATTATCTGATTCCTGGCTCCTCATAGCCTCTGCTCAGCAGAGCCCAGATCATTTTGGGCCTTTTCTAATGCCTGCAGTTGCTTGTTTGCCAGATCTTGGCCCTCGGCATATTTGTCATGTATTGATCCAGTATGTAGGTATAGATATGCCGCTATTTTGGCAATCTTGTTTTGCTCTTCCTTTGCCTTAGGGGCCATATATAATTCACTCAGGGTCACATGTAATAGACCCTGGTCTTGCCATGTGTCTAACCCTGTTGCAATGATCTGTTCTGTGATTGCCTGCAACCACACATTCTGATCCTGCTCTGTCCATTCACCTCTTACAAATAATTTATGCAATAGGTGCTCTTTAGCCATATTAATTTCTACCAAAGTCGCCATTCTGGAAATATTAATTTCCTTTCTGATTTACAGAAGGTTATTTTATTTTTGAAAAACAGACCAATTCTTTAGAGCGTTCCTATTGAGGGGTGCTTTTCACAGTGTAACACAGCGTGGTAGCCCAACCGAGTTTATGTACCCCGTTAGTTAGCACACTGTATAAGACTGTCACAAGTGGTATATCTAATTCAGAAATACCAGACACCAGCCCCCAATATTTGCAAGTGATTTCACCTAAGTCAAGGCCCAGCGTGGGATGCACAATTGAAACCCTTAATTATATATTTTTGTCAATAAGTTCTTTTATTTCTCAATGATGTACCCTTATATCATGCCCCTCTCTTTAAATCCCCCCCCCCCCCGATCGCACTGAACCAGGAAGCAGGCTGTTTTGCAAAGTTAAAAGATTTATTTTATGGATTTCACAATATATATATATATATATATATATATATCACACTATTTAATATTTATACAAGGATCACCAATGGGGTGATGTTACCATCAACAATTTCTTTAATCAGAAGGAGTATGGATAGGAAAAATAATGCAGCATAGAATAATACTTTGTGTGGGTTCAGTCAAATGCAATAGCACTCTTTCCCCCTGCACTCTACTCAATCCCCCCAATATGCAAGATAAAGAGATGGAAGGAGATAAAACAGGTTTCAGGAATACACACTCAACAAATACAGTATTAATCCCAATTTCCCCCAGCAAACTCTGAGAGAACAGGAATGATTGCAAACAGGTCAAAATGGTTTAAATGTGGCTTTGAATGAATGGGAAAAACACTGAAAAATTGATTTAATTCACTAAATTGGATCCGAAACTAGTGGGAGCTGCTTTGTATGGTTTCAGATAGACACTAGCAATGATTATTGAGTCTCTAGCAGATTGAACACTTAATTCTGAGATCGGATGCAAGGAACAGCTGTTTTACATGTGATAAAATTGAGCCAAATGAAAATTTGCAGCAAAATTTTCCGTGCGCGGGAAGCGCGATTGTGGAAAAACTACAAGGAGTTTGGATTCCTTGGAAATCTGAGGATGTTAGCTTCAATTTGACACTTAAACTCTGTTTCTAGCATACACGGTACTGAAGTTATGAAGGTTTTAGTAGAGGTCGGTTTTTCTCAGAAAGAGTCAACATTTTCAAATGAAAGATGCGCTTTTGAACATTACAAACAATATTTCTTTACACTAGGGAGTGTATGAAGCCACAAGGTACACGACAGCACAGCCACCAACGCAGCGATGCCTCTGGATGGTTTCTACCTGCCGAGACGCTTGTCTTTATTCAGAAAATATATAAGCGCAAAGATGATTTTAACACTACTATTATCAAAGGACTATAGGGACGAGAGAAGGCTTCAGGTAAGACAAACAATTTTCTACAATGCAGTTCTGGATATAAGAGAGTGGGTTTGGATAGGATTACTTATTGATAAGATATTTGCTAGAGACAATCCTATGCTAAGGATACTCACTACTACGGTTTAGAATGGACTCGTCAGGGATCTGGTCAAAGATTTCTGGACTGGAATTCTGCTAGCCCACCGAACGGAATTCAGGGCGCTCAGGTTCTGCACTCAGCTCAGCACTCTGGAACTGCATGGCGCTCTGGACTGGATCTGATGGGTTGGTTCTGGGTTGCAGCTATCTGGTTACAGCTCTGCTCTACTGGTTTGGATCTCTGGATTCTAGCAAGAATACACAGGTGTATGAGCCTGGCGCCATAGGCGCCATGACTGGCCCCATGAGGGTTTTTGAAGAGGATGCCAGGCTCTAGGGGCCTGAGTCCTGACTCCACCTGGCCAATGGGTTTGCCAGAGGGGGTTTTGGGCGAGGGTCATGACACTTTCTGCTTTCAAAGTTCTGGAGTCTTGGATATGGATTTCTCTTACAAATTTCATGCACCAGCAATCCGTTGATGGGTGAATGTGTGTGTGTGTAGGTCCTAAACTGTCTCTATTTATGTATTTCCCAAAGGGGTGGGTAGGCGGAATTATACTAGGCACACCCTCTAGGAATCCTATAGGTTAGGGTCTGTCCTCTCCTCTGATTTGAGAAGAACACATGATGTCATAATGGTGCTGTATTTTACAATCCAGGGAGAACCTCGCCTTTGTTTCTGCACAGTAAATCTATTTTTCATATAAAGCATATTTACAAGATTACCAACTTGCTAGCAATAACATATTTATGTCACAGATTTAGAGGAGCAAGTATTCATCCGAGTTCCATCTCGGTGAGAGCTTTAGTTCAGATTTGACCGTTTTTTGCGCTTTTGTTCGGGTACCCAATGTCGGATTTGTCCACCTTTTTATACGTATATGCGCATGACATTTGGGCATATTCCTGTGAAGTTTCATATTTCTATCATCATCACAATTGCTACAAAACCCAATTTCTGTAGTCATGTCTCTGAGCATAGCACAGAGTTCTGAGTAGTTTCAAAATGTGACCAGAATTTTCATGTTAACAACACTATATTTTTACAGATTTTTACCAATTTTGCACAGTTCTCTGTCAGTCTTTTTCAAAAATATACTTTCTTGTGGTTTAAGGATATACACATCTGTCTGGCCCGCCCCCAAAGTTTTGATGAGCCAAGAGCAATCCAGGCCTCTCTTCCTGCTGGCAGTAGTGTCTGTTGACACTTGAATTTGCATACCCTTTCAGTCCAGGAAGCCTTTTGTCTATTCCCAGAGCAGCAGAGCAAAATCTCCTCCCCTTCTTCATTAGCATCTGACTGAGAGTTCCTGGGGCAGAGAGCAAAAGGAAGGTACCTTTGTTTGGGGCACGCTGTGGAATTTGCCTTTGAAGTTCTGTGGCTGGCATCAGAGGTTACTTTAACACACTTTGTTTAAAATTGTCTTTGCTAAAATATACTTTACATTTCCAAAAATAGATACAAAGATCTCTAATTCCAGTCTTTTTACAACATAGAGATTGAATAGTGGCAACCTATATTGCTTTTGATGGCAAGTCGCTTCTTTTCAACAATTTGATTTTAATGCACAAGTTTAAACTCCTAATGCACTTAACTGACAGCTGTCATGCAGGCAGGCAGCGGTATTGCACCCATATTCTGACAGATTTTCCCAGGCAAGCACCTTTTTTTAATGTGGATATTCTTGTGAGGAAATCTGCTTCTCCTGACATTGTGTGCTTATGGGGATTCCTTAAATAAGGTGATGGTTAACACCCAGCAAGGATGTTGGATCTTTTCAGATGTTTGGGAACCATTATTTTGCAATTTCACAGCCAAGGAAAAACGGATTTCAGAGCACCTTTGGGTTCCCTGGCAATGAAGTACTGCCTCTCATGAAGCTTCCATATGCACTCTGTGGGCAGCCCGATTGACAGGTTTTGGCAGTGTGGTCTCCTGTTCTCCACTGACACAGGCAAAGTAGATTGGCATCCAATTTTTCCGGTTTCACTGCGTACTTCTCAGCGCTTTTAGCACGCACAGGGCTTTTTGTGGCCATTTTGTTGGTTCTGGTGAAAGCAGCACACAGTGATGTCGCAGGGCAGAGTCTAGTGGGTCAATACATCCCACAGGCGTAGGTTACATACATCTTGGGAACTTATGAAGTTGCACATATTTGGGTATCTTGAGCAATTACATTAATCTTGGGCATTTTAAACAGTTGCATACATTTCGGGCAGTTACAGACATTTGCAATGAAGTCATGTGAGGATTAAGAAGCACCAGGGATAAAAACGCCAACCCTCCCGATTTAGGCGGGAGACTCCCAATTTTTTTAATTAAAAACGGTGCTATTATTTAGTGTCTCCCGCCTAAAATAGCAATATCCCCAATGCATTCCTATGGGGAAAATGAATTCGCCCGATTTCTGTTCTGAAATCTCCCTCTCAGGGACTTTGGAATGTTGGCATGTCTGACCATGTAGTGGCAGCAGGTGCTTGCTACTTTGTGTTTCCCAGGACAATTTCCATGCCATTGGGCCCGCTCCAAAATATTCTTCTATACAAACTACTAAAACAATGTCTTTATGATCTGACAAAATTGTTACGTTTTCTTGTGCAATGTGACAGATCACATACCACTCTTTACCGCTTCAGAAATGTCAACTGTTATACATGTATCATGCAATCCAGGGATGGACCCCTGATCTCTGTGTCTAGCATGAGACTGCACCTCACTGATGATGCCCATTAAGGCAGAAACTTGTGTCTGGGGTTGGTACGTATACTCTTGTTTATAGGAGAATTGCCTGGCATGTCAGTGGTGGACTTTCCTTGTGTCAGAGACCAGACTGATATGTAATGGGTCGTTTTTCCTCTGATATGCTTTATTTATTTATAATGTTGTGGTTTACAGAAAACCTTACACTAAATAGAATCATCCCATTCAAAAAGAATCTTTAACTATTACATAATTTATGATGAATGCATTGATAGCTAAAATAAGAGAGACTCGCCTCCCACTGAATAATCATCATCAAATTAGATTAGTTTTGAGCACATAGTCACTGTGTACAAAACCAACAAAAAACGATTGGATTAGGTCATCCAAACCATCACAATTGATGCAAAGATGTCTCTTTATCAATGTTTCCATAGCTAAATGAGCATGAAAAAAACAGATATAAACAAGGAATGTTTGTACATACACCTAATATTTCATTTGTTAATAACAATTTCAAATCAAATTTCATAAAAACGTGGACAGCCTACTAGGGAACCTTAAACTATAATTCTATAATTGATGATAAAAATGATAAAATTAGTCACCAGCAAAGACATTAGAGGCATTTAAGCGCTATTTAATGTTGGCAATTCTTCTCAAAATGTATCACAGTGTCACACCTGCGGTACGATCCGCACTGCGCCACTTGCGTTACCCCCGTCTACTGGAGCGAAGATTGCGGAGAACGGCTCCTTTCTGGTAATGCTGGAGGTTGCTAAGGAAAAGGAGGTTGTTGTCACGAGGTCACGTGACTAATCAGCTGACCACTACACTGCCAGCCGGTAGTTCGACATGCCTCCTCAATTCACGTTCAAGTGTCCATAAAGGGGTCTGTAACGCCAGAGTTGGCGCTTCTGATTAGCGTTACTTATCCTAAATACTTACTGCCGAACTCTTTGTGAAACCGTCCTTGGATATCCCTACTCCACCATTCTTTTTGTCTCTCCCTTGTTACTTGGTTTTGACCTTCTGGCTTCCGACCCGGACCGTCCTAGACCCAGCGATCTGCTTCCTTCCTGGAGCTCCTCATTGCTTACTCCCGCTCTCAGCTTTCCACGCCCAGCACTGATCCCATCTTCGAGCTGAGCATTTCGATTACCGTATTCACAGCAAGCTGCTTTTTCTCAGGACCTAAGACACAAACGCTGCCATCGTGGAAACCACCTGCTGCCTCTATCGTGGACATTGACCAGTTGAGGCCAGCCGCAGTTCCTCCGCATCTGGTAACCGGTAAGACTGGAACTGTACTTTTCCATCAGTCCTAAGATCCTTATTCTAAAGTTGTTCATCATCAACATAACTGGACATTATCTGAGTACACTTGTATACTGAACTCATTCATCTCCAACACTGGACCTTACCCAAAAATCAACAGTGCAATAAATCGAACGGTCTGCTGTATATATTGCACCATCCCATACCTAGTAGCGGCCCTCGTTCCATCTGGGGGGTTCCCTGTACTAACTTTCCCTTTTCTTATTTTATCCTACCGTTGTTCCCAACACTTAGGTATTTCTTTAGGCTACAGAGGGTAAGCGTTGGTATTTCTCCTATTGTTTTCTCTGCAGACTCTTCTCTCTGACCCTGGCTAAAATATACATTCCATTTTCCCATAGGTACGACCAACCTACCATCACCTGTATTACAGGTAGCGACCCTAGCAGTAGATCTGTGTTGTATTGCTTTCTTATCCACTCAATTCTAACTGCCTGTCCTTTCTTTACAGCTTGGTGAAAGCGGTGTGGGTATCCCCGCTCTTTTGGGTAAATTTACCGTCTTGGCTGTTATCCTAAAACAGCAGGAAGGTCCATTGCCAAAAAGAGTTCCCTCAGTGAGAGGGGGTCCGGTCTGGTTATTTCCCACTGGTATTTACACCAGCAATGGCCGAAGTTTCTGGACTCATTGAACAGCTCTCGTCTGGTCCTGAGCCAATTCTCTGGCCTGTCTGCATGCTGGTGAGTCTAACAGAATCAGAAGCCTTAAGAAAAAACGCCAATGGACCCTGTAGAGTCATTGGCACAGCTCATGCAGATGGTTACTGAACTCAGGTCAGACATGATCTCTGCACAGGAAAACCTTCGGCAACATATTGATGCCCTTCAGCAAATGGTGACTCATCCTGAGCCACAGGTCTCAGGGGAAGCAAGTGCTTCTGCCTCGGTTTCTGGTTTTTCTACTCCTGGGCAAGATCCAGCTCCGATAGTGGTTTCCACTCAGTTTCCTTTGGCCCCACCTGAACGATTTACGGGTGATCCAAAGCAGTATCGCACATTTGTTAACCAATGCAAACTGCATTTTTTGTGTTGTCCCACATCGTTCCCCACTTCAACTACCAAGGCTGCTTTTGTATTATCACATTTGGGGGTCCTGCAGCCACCTGGGCCAACCCCCTTTTAGAGTCCAATAGCAATGTGCTATATGATTGCGACGCCCTCCTTTCTGCCATGAGTCGAGTCTTCGATACTCGGTATACTACTCAAGCCTCTGACCTAGAGCTTCTTAAACTCATGCAAGGTACTTCCTCCTTGATCTCCTACCTAGCTCATTTCAATCAGCTCCCCGCTGAAACTGATTGGCCTGAGGACAAGAAAACAGCGGTATTCTATCAAGATCTTTCGGAGGAACTGAAAGACACGTTATCCACAGTTCCTGTAGTACCTACAGACTATAGTGAGCTTTTGGATTTGGTGCTCCAAATCGATGCCTGCAGGGCAGAAAGGAAGGGCGAGAAACGTCCTGTGCTTCCTCCCATGGTTGCAGACACTTCCTCGGTCTCTTCCCCAGCACCTGAACCTATGCAGATCGGAACCATTAGGGGATCCTTTACCCCCGCTCAACGGGAATACCGCAGAAAAAATAATCTCTACATGTACTGTGGGTCCTCGGATCACCTGTTAACCAATTGCAATAAGAAACCAAAAAAGAAGCCGGGAAACGACAAATCCCGACAATAGAAAGAGTCCCTTTGTCGGGAAAACCTTTTTTGGACTCTATCGTAGCCAGCCCACCTTTATTATTCAGTCTCCAGGTCACCTTTTCAGCAGCATCGGGGGTGTCCTTTCCTGCCTCTGCCATTATCGATTCTGGTGCCACAGGAAACTACGTCGATCCGGATTTTGCAACATCCTGTGGTATTGTCCTCATCAACAAATCTCAACCCGAGATGGTCAGTGCAGTGGATGGCTCCGCTCTAATTTCGGGTCTGGTAACTGAACACACGGTACCACTCACAATGTGTACTACCGATGGACACTCTGAGGAAATCACCTTTGACGTTATCAAGGCCCCGGTCTACAGGATCATTTTGGGAATTCCATGGCTACAGCTCAATAATCCTATGATTGATTGGGCTCTGTGTACTATTCAGTTCTCTTCTCCGTTCTGTAATGGCCAGTGTCTAATTATTCATAGCATTTCGGTGCTCACTCCTGGCCATGCCTTAGCCACCATTACACCCTCTATAAGAGCCATCTCCACAGAACCTATTGCAGCAATACCTCCGGAGAATTCAGCCCTTTCTGATGTTTTTGATAAAAAAATGGCAGAAAACCTACCTCCACATCAAGCCTAAGACTGCCCTATTGAGTTGGTTCCAGGAGCTAAGATTCCATCAGGCAGGGTATTCGTTATCCCTCAAGGAGGATGCTGAACTTAAAGAATATCTGGACAAAGCCTTGTCCATGGGTTTCATTCGGCCTTCCACATCGCCTGCTGCCTCACCCATTTTCTTTGTGCCCAAGAAGGAGTGTGACCAACGGCCCTGTGTTGATTACAAAGCTCTCAATGCAGTGATGATCAGAAACCAATACCCCCTCCCGCTGATCTCAGTCTTGCTTGATCAGTTAGGGCAATACAAGATATTTACCAAATCAGACCTCCGTGGAGCATATAATTTGGTGCGTATGTGTCATCCGCCAAGCTGAGTGGCGGCTACTTCCGCGTTGGTGTCTCCGTCGCAGACAAGTACATCACTAGCTCCGGCATGTTCTTTTTATCATACGCGCTGTGCAGGTCTAGTTGTTGTCCAAGGTGGCGGCCGCCAGGAGTTACTTATTCATTCCTCTCCCGGCGACTGTTGCGTTGCAACCCCCGAGTATTGGCTTTCGCTCATCTTTGGGTAATACGCTAGTGTTTTTTCTCTTTCACGGCTTGCGCTCAGCTGCTTTTCTCCCGCTGGTTCGCTCCTCTTGCGTTCCGCTACTCTGCCTTTTCTCCAGCCCCTTACCTTCTCCTTCGGCTGTCCTCCCTTGCCCGCTCGGCCCCGCTGTGGCGAGTCCTTCTTCCCGCTTTCTCCTTCCGCCTTCTATCTATTGTTTTCCTTGCTGCCGCCTCTTGCGGTACGCTTCCGCTAAGGTACCTGTTACGATCCCTTTGTGGCCCTCCTCCTGCCGGCTCCATCAACTGTAGCTGGATTATCACACCTCCCTGGAACCCCATCACTGCATAAGGGTTTTTTCTGCCGTTCCAGCTTTTTCCCTTTTTGCCTGATCACGGGAACAGGGCCTCAGGACTGCTGGTTTGTTAGCAGTCACTGTGGCTTCCTCTCGTGGCAGGCACACACCACCGAAAAAGGAGAGATATTACCTGACTCGTCGCCACCTCAGCCCAGGAGATTTGGAAACCCACGACGCAGGTGAGGAGAGTGGGGAGGAAGAAGGGCTTGAAGAAACAGAACAGGTCAGTGTGAGGAGTGGGGATGAGTGGAAAACCACCTTTAAAACACGGTTTGGGCTATTTGAATACTTAGTAATGCCGTTTGGCCTTTGTAATGACCCGGCTACTTTTCAGGCATTCATGAATGATGTATTTCGTGATATCATGGATCAATATGTAGTGATGTACCTGGACGATATTTTGATCTACTCATCTTCAAAGTTGTAACACCATCAACACGTATCTACGGTCCTACAATGCCTCCGGGATAATCACTTGTATATAAAGGCTGAAAAGTGCGTGTTTCATGCTACGCAGGTTGAGTTCCTGGGTTTTGACCTCACTGATCACGGAATAAAAATGTGCTCTTCTAAAGTAAAAGCGGTCCTGGATTGGCCTGCACCTACACCGATCAAAGCTTTGCAGTCCTTTTTAGGATTTGCAAACTTTTTTTTTAACTTTGTTTTTATTGACATCATACATATAAGGAAGGGTGCGCGAGCAATCCCTGTCAGCAGTACATCAAACAAACATAGATGTCGGTAATTTTACCTTTTACTCCCATCCCTCTTCCCCCCTCCCTCCCCACCCCCCCAACTTTTCAACATACCAAGTCTTGAGGTTTTGCAGGTTATAGAAGCTGCAGAGAGAACATTCGAACATCATTGTATTATTAGTCATACGCATTGACATGGTGGTGTCAGATTGGTTCACAGCAGTTCGGGGGCCGAACTTGGTCCCTGGGGCTGGTGGTAGGATGTGCAAGATGGATACGTTATAGGTCGTACTTTACAAACGCATAGAGATGCAGTCATCATTAAGAAGAACTGCAGTCCATTCCTGTACAAAATCCGACATAGAATCATATGTTATCGCTGTGAGTTTTTCATAGGTGAAGATCGACCTCAGTTTACAAAGCCATTCCTCCTTGGATGGAGCTAAAGCGCTTTTCCACTTTTGGGCCAGTGCTAACCTACCCACCTTCAACATGGCCCCGATGACCTTCTGGAATGCATTCTGTTCTGTCTCCGGCATAGGAGTACCCAGGAGGATTTCCAGTGGAAGTAGAGACGGGCAGTACCCCTCTATATCCTTAATCCAGCTGAGCAGTTCCGACCAGTACATCTGAATGACCGGACATCCCCACTACATATGAAACCCTGTGCCCCTTTGCTGACATATCCTAGGACAGAAAGGGGATACCTCTTTAAACATTTTGGACAGGGTGGCCGGCGGGCGATGCCAAGAGTGGAGTATCTTGAAGCTGTGTTCCATGGCAGCCGTATACAGTGGACCCGTGAATATAGATTTAAAAATTGCCCTCCATGTGTGGTCATCCAGCGTCATACCCAGCCTCTCTTCCCATATTTGTTTAAAGGGTTGTCTACCCTCCAGGATAGCCATTATTAATGTGCTATAAAACATAGATAGGGAGCCCTTCCGGGAGACGCTTTTGGCAAGAACATTCTCAAAAGGAGTGAGGGGACGTTTAATGTTATCAGCCCACCGGGGATGAGTCAAGAGACCCTTCAAACGCAAATATTCGAAGATTGAGGGTGGACTGTCACCCAGTGCCTCAGTCAGTTGGTCGTATTCTATGAAGCCCTCCTCGCGAAAGAATTGAGCAACCCTCTCCAAACCCATGTCAGATCATGATTGGGTATCTCGGAAGCCTCTGGTGCCCAGGCTGATGGGGGGGCCCCACAGCGATGTTAAAGGGGACGGCCAGGATGACAGCAGTTTATTATCTTTGTTCGGTTTCCAGACTGCCCAGAGGACCGCTAAGGTAGGGGGCGCTCTGAGGTGGGAGGGGAGGGCTTTAGGGGGGGCCCATAATAAGTCCCTGACTTTTTTTGGGTGGGTGTGGACGTCCTCTATGTAAGTCCAATACGTCCCCATGTCATCTCTCCTGTGCTCCAACATCACCAGAGCTGGGCTGCTTTATAGTATAGCCTAAAGTCTGGGAGGCCGAATCCGCCGTGAGACTTTGGAAGGGTCAGGGTCGAGAATTTGACTCTTGCTCTTTTCCCGTCCAAAATGAACTGAAGGATTCTGGACTGCAATACCTCGAAGAAGGCATCAGGGATCACCACGGGGAGAGCTGCAAAGAGGTACAGTAGGCGGGGCAAGATGTTCATTTTAACCGTAACCAGACGCCCAAACCAAGAGAGTGCAAGACGCGCCCATCATTTGAGGTCGCTGCTAATCTTAGCCAAAATCCCCGGGAAGTTGCACTGATAAAGTTGTGAGAGATCCCTGGGAATGCAGGTGCCCAGATACCTAGTGGATACCCGCTCTATTCTTACTCCCAGTATTTCGGAGTTACCCCCAATATCGCAGTCCCCGGGACCCATGGTCATAATGCTAGACTTGGATGTGTTTACCTTGAGCCCCGAAAAGGTACCATAGTTGTTTATAAGTCCAAATAATCGGGGTAGAGAGACCTGAAGGTTGGTCAGGTAGCCCAGGATATCGTCTGCAAACAGGGAGAGTTTTAAGTTGCAATCGTCACATCTTATCCCAGCGATTTCTTGGTCAGCTCTAATCGCTATAGCCAGGGGCTCCATTGCCAGAGCATATAGAAGGGGTGACAGGGGACAGCCCAGACGGGTGCCCCTAGATAGGGCCAGGGGTTCTGATGTACCGCCATTGACCAAAATTCTCGCTATGGGGCCATTATATAATGCTGCGACCCACCCACAGAAGTTGTCCCCCAGACCCATAATCCGAAGGACTTTACCCATATAAGGCCATTTCACGCGGTCGAAGGCCTTTTCTGCGTCTAGCGAAAGGAGATAGCCCTCCGCCCCCTGCCTTGAAGCCTCATGCATGAGACCCAGGGTCTTCCGTATATTGTCCGAACCCTGGCGTCCCGGAATAAAGCCCACCTGATCTCCATGTACTAGGGAAGGGAGGAGTTTCGCCAGTCTGTTTGCTAAAAGTTTGGCCAAGATCTTAACGTTGACATTGAGGAGGGATATAGGGCGGTATGATTGGCACTGGGAGGGTCCTTCCCCTCTTTGGGGAGTACTACAATCAGAGCGGACATCATTGTGGGTGGGAGGGAGCCCTGTTCCAATGCTGAGTTGAACGTCTTGGCTATAAACGGGGCTTGCGTTGATCGATATGTCTTATAAAACTTGACTGCATACCCATTATCCCCCGGGGCCATTCCACTCTTCAAAGAGGATATGGTGTCTATTATCTCTTGCAGGGTTAAGGGGAGTTCTAGTGTATCTGCCTTATCGGGAGAGAGGCCGGGAATCGGGAAGGAGTCCAGGAAGCTATCAATCTCGGTTCCATCCCCTGCATATTCCGAGCAATACAGATGTTCGTAATATTGCCTGAATTGTTCAGCTATCTTACTGTCTCTCACAGTCGATTCCCCTTCCGGGGTGCGAATGGAATTCACCCTCCTACTATTTCTGAGCTTGCCAAGCTTCCAAGCCAATATCTTATCCGCCTTTTCTCCCTTTTCCATATATTTCTGTTTCAAGATAGACAGCTTCCTTTCCGTTTGTCCCACCTGGAGGTCTGCCAGCTCAGAGCGCAGCCTTTGGAGCTCCTCCCACTTTCCGGGGAACATCTGCGTTTTCAGTCCCCCCCCCCGGTTGGATAGTATCTCTTTTTTCCCTCAATGATTTCTCCTCATGGCCCCTCTCCCTCTTTTTTCTCGAAACTTTCTTGATAAGGATGCCCCTAATGGTTGCCTTGAATGCCTCCCAAACTCCCATGACGCCGACCTCCCCATTGTCGTTGATAGAGAAGTAATCTTTTATGGCTGCTAAGAGGGCTTGGCGTACTTCCTTGTCGTGCAGAAGGAGGTCATTGCACCTCCACAGGGACCCGGATGCAGGGGCAGGGGGAATACCCATTTTTATTCTAACCAAATCGTGATCCGTCGAAGGAACCACCTCCACCCCGAGTCTGTGACCTCTCCCCGAAGCATGGAATCAAGACAGGAGAATGTAGCGTGTGGTTTCGAGTAAAAGGT
Organism: Ambystoma mexicanum; assembly: GCF_040938575.1. NCBI lineage: Eukaryota > Metazoa > Chordata > Amphibia > Caudata > Ambystomatidae > Ambystoma > Ambystoma mexicanum. The sequence continues at coordinate 218,845,513 of NC_090922.1, forward strand.
GAAGTCGGGATCTCGGCCTTGCTTAGTGGTGTGCGTATCACTCAAGCCCAGTTCCCTGTTAACTTCTTGGAAAGCTTCTGCCAGTTTATTATGGAGTCGCAAATTGGGACATGGATTGACCGACTTCCTATCCCGCTTGGGGCAGAGAACCATGTTAAAATCCCCACCAGTAGCGTGCCCTCGGAAAAAGCTATAATTTTCTCTTTCATCCCATCCCAGAAGCCATCCTGTGCCTCGTTCGGAGCATATATGCAAACCAGGGTAAACAATCGGCCCCTCACCTCCCCCTTAACCATGATATATCGTCCTTCAAGGTCTGTGTTTTTTGGTCTGGAAGGATGCTACATACACCTGGTCAATGTTTTTAGCCCTAAGCTTTGGTTCCTTGCCCCGGACCCAGTGAGTTTCTTGTACAAATAGGAAATGAAGCCGGAGCCTTGTAAATTCTCTCACCAACAATGACCTTTTAGTAGGAGAGTTAAGCCTGCGTACATTTAACAACCCCACTGTCAAAAATTGGAGTGGATCATCCATAACAGTGATGATAAAAGCTTGTGGCTCCCATGGAGTGCCAAATGTCAGTGCTCCCGCAGTCCTTCCGCACCCTGCTGCTGCCCAGAAACGATTCTAAGGTTGCAAGATAGACCAGAAAACTTGGCGTGTCCCAACTAAATCCCCAATGAACAAACCCCCACTTTTCACCCCCCCTCCCCTCTGAACGCCTGGTAGACTAGCGGCTTCATCTTGTCGCTAAGCCAGGCCACCATTTCCTCCCCCCTCCAGGCTCTTAAACTCTTCAAAAACAACAACCTGAGCCCCCCACCCCCTTATTGAAACCAGATTGTGAACTATTAGCGTGCTCCCCCACTCACAGAGTCGAGTACAAGCTTGATCATAGAGCTCCAGGGGCTCTTCAAGTGTTAGGCTGATCTGGGGATGCCGGTGCCACTCTTCTAAATTTCCTGTGGCCTCGGACCTTACGCCTTTCCCGTGGAGCCATTGTCCCCTGGGGCCAACCGGGGCTCTCTCGCGCTCTTGCTCACCCAACTCCATATTTGGATCATCCAGGAGTTCCCCCAACACCCTGTGAATATCGTCCTCCGTGACCAGGGCGTGCTTCTAGCCTTCCAGTTCGAAGGAAAATGAAAAAGGGTATCCCCACCTATACCAGACCCCTTTGGTCTAAAGCATTTTTGTCAGCGGGGAGCAGACCCGATGTCTTGCCAGGGTAAAGGCGGACAGATCCTGACACACCGAGATCTGGGCTCCCTCCCAATCCACCGGACCTTTCTTGCGTGCTAGTTCGAGAATTTTGCTTTTTTCCGCGATTAGTGGAATCGCACGAGAATGGATCAGGGGCCTCTGTTGGCTGCTCCTGCTCTATGAGCTCTGCCGATAGTTGGTTCATTCGTATTCGCCCCTTCGAAGAGGGATCCCACCACCGTGTTAACAGCTTTAATAATGTCTGTGTGCGTTTCACCATCACGCTCCGGGAAGCCTAAAAAACGCAGGTTACAGCGACGTTCCCCGTTCTCTAAATCGTCAAGTTTTAGGGAACATTTCTCTTCCCTCCTCTCGAGCTCCGCCAAGCGCATGTCGAATTGAGTCTCAAAAATGTCATTCGAGGCTGTATTGTTCTCTAGCGCTTGGACCCTGTCATCTATATTGTCCACTTTTTTGTTCAGGGTGTCCAGTCGTACCGCTATATCTGCTCTGAAGCCCCTGATTTCCTCCAGGAGGGCAGCCATGCCTTAGGTGACTGTGCTAGTGTCTGTTAGTTCCTGATGCGTCTGGGCCGCCATCTCAGGGGGAGTTGGGGAGCCTGGGGGCAAGCGTCGGAATCTCTGCAGGGACTCCTTCCACTTCATAGGCCCCCCCGGACCATCACCACTCCAGGGAGACTACCCCGAATGCCCCAGGCCTAGTGGGCAGCGCCGCCGGGACACAAAACAACTCTAAAGGGAGGGCAGCAAGAGTTCCTCCCTGCCTGCGGCCCAGGTCTTGTACTCACTGTTAGAATGGGAGGTTGCTTGGGCCAATTCTCCAGTTCACGGCTGATAGGGGCCTGCCGCCCCTCGTCCCAGTGTTGAATCCAGTCGCCTCAGCTCAAGCCGTCCTTAAAGGAGTGGTCACTGCTGTGGGGTCAGGCAATAACTGCAATTGATAGCCCAGGGGCAGGCCCTCTTTGCCCTTGATGTTGTTTGAAGCTTTGGTGCACCCTCACACCTCGTGGGGGCCCCGCAGTTCCTGTGACCTGTCTCCTGATTAGTAGTTGGATGCGGGGAGGGCCCGATGGGGGAGGGGTAGAAGGTCTGCTGTGGGCACCCCTGAGGGGGGGGCACCCACTCTCTCGCGTCACCGGCGGGGTCCTCTGCTCTCGGTGGCCACTGATGAGGGCTGGCCCCGCAGGTAGAAAGGGGGTCAAGAATCCTGAGGAGGCAAACTGGCCCTCCAATGTGTGCTCCTGCGCCAGCTCCACGGCACGCCAGTGCTTAAGGGGGGAGCGCGAGCCACCGAGCCCGGCGCGCAGCCCCGGGATGCAGCCCCAAAAGAAGAGAACAGCCCAAAGTGCTGCATGGCCCGCCCGGGCTCAGAGGGGATCAGGAACCACCACAATGAAGATCCGGGGGGGGGAGCAGCTCTCCCGCTCCGCCCGACGGAGTTGTGGGCCTCACCTAAGCTGCGGCTCTCCAGTGTTTTGTGCGGAGCCGCGGCGCTGGGGGAGGCGGGGCTCTCTCTCCCTCCTGGCTCAAAGAAGAAAACCACCCAAAGCGCTGTGTGGCCCCTCTCGGGCCCTGAGGGGTGCAGGAACCGCTCCGGTGAAATTCAGGGGGGAGCCGCTCTCCCGCGCCATCCGGTGGAGCCGTGGGCCTCACAGGAGCCGCGGCTCTCTGTTGTTTCATGCGGAGCCACGACACAGGGGGAGGAGGGGCTCTCTCTCCCTCCTGTCTTCAAAGGCTCCCAGCACAACAAAAACTTTGCGTCGGAAGACCGGAGTAGGAGTGCCGAGGTGCCCCGCGTCGCCAGAAGGTTGCGGTGGGGGTCAGCTCCTCACTCCTGAGAGGTCTGGGGGGGGCTCAGGTTCCGTTACCGGCGCCCTTCGGAGGAGATGGGTGGAGATGCGTCAGCACATCTCTGCGCCCCCTAGTGGATTCTCGATTTGCAAACTTTTATCAGCGCTTTATTCATTCCTTCTCCTCATTGGCAGCTCCTCTTACTACTCTGACAAGCGCCAAATAACCATTCATATGGTCCAAGGAAGCCCAGAAGGCTTTTGAACAACTCAAGACCGCCTTTACTACGGCACCGGTGCTAGAGCATCCTAATCGCGATCATCCGTTCTTTGTTGAGGCGGATGCCTCGGGTTTTGCCATTGTAGCAGTGTTGTCCCAGACCTGTTTGGATTTGGGGACCACACACCACGTCACTTATTTTTCCCGTAAGCTTACTGCTTATGATCAGAACTATGCCATAACTGCGAGGGAATTGTTCGCAATAAAGGAAGCTTTCGTTGAGTGGAGGCACCACCTTCTGGGTGCTAAGCATAGCGTCACTGTCTACTCCGATCACCAGAGTCTTTTGGCTTTCCGATCAATGAAATGCCTTACCGCTCGTCAAGCTCGGTGGCATTTATTCTTCTCTCAGTTCCGTTTTACAATCACTTACAGGCCTGCTCAGATGCAAGCTTCGGCAGATGCTCTCTCTCATCTACACATGGAGCAGTCCCCGACCTGTACCGAACCAGTTCCTGTGTTGCAAATCAACGTGGTATCTGGTTGTTCAGTCCAGCCTTTGCTACGTACTCTTCTGGAGGAATGGGTATCCTCAAACCCCACTGAAATCACAGACCTCAATTTAGACCTCTTGAACGGTCTGCCCTTTATCGAAGGAAGAGTTTTCATTCCACCGGGGCCTGCTCGTCTCCTTGCCCTACAATGGGCTCATGACTCCATTAATGCAGCTCACCCTGGCCAACAAAAAACAATTGAATCTCTAAGACGCTGCTCTTGGTGGCCTTCTATGTCTAGAGTCGTTGTTGATCATTTGACCTCCTCTGCAATCTGTGCTCAATGTAAGTCCTCCAAATCTAAACCGATGGATTTATTACAACCCCTTCCGGTGTTGTACAAGCCGTGGCAGAGGACATCGATGGACTTCGTGGTGGACTTGCCTAAGAGTAAAGGCTTTGATACGATCCTGGTTGTGGTTGATTATTTCACAAAATACGCTGTCTTTCTACTGTGTGCAGGCATTCCTACCGCTCCTGCTCTAGCCACTCTGTTCCTGACCCACGTCTTCCAAAGGTTTGACCTCACCACCATTGTTATCATTGAAGGGGATCCCAATTCACCTCCTGTTTCTGAAGGGCTTTGACGGCTGCGTTGCTCATTAATGATCGCTTTTCTTCACCCTATCATCCTCAAATGGACAGCCAAACAGAGTGCACCAATGCCACGATGGAACAATACTTATGCTGTTTGTGCCTCCAGTTCCAACATTCATGGTTACAAGCCTTGCCTCATGCTGAGTTTGCATACAATAATTCCTTACACTCGGCCACTAAATCCTCACTGTTTTATGCTCTATATGGTTTTCACCCGCGTTCATTGCCCTTGGACCCTACCTTGCTGATTGATAATCCGGCTGCCGGGACGTGTGTACGAGATTTGGATCATCTTTGGCAGGATGTGCGGTCTCACCTACTACGTGCTCAGGTATGGGCCAAGAAATATACAGATGCCCGTTGTGCCCCGGCACCGGCGTGCTGCGTGGGATTGAAAGTATGGATGTACACGCATCATTTGCGCATCCCTGGATGCAAAAAAACTGCTGCCCTGTTTTGTGGGTCCTTACAAGGTGGACGCAGTTATAAACCCTGCTGCCTTCCGTCTGTCTTTGCCCTCAAGCTGGCAGGTGCACCCGGTTTTTCATGTTTCCGTGTTGAAACCCTGTCCTTCAGATTCCCGGTTGCCGGTGCATCCTGACCCGGGTTCATGTGAAGGGTGAGGATGAGTTTGAGGTGGCGCACATTCTTGATGTCAAGGTATCTAGGGGTACTTTGTACTATCTGGTAGTTTGGAAGGGTTTCGGCCCTAAAGACTGCACCTGGGAACGCTGGCTAATATCCACTCACCCTACCTTCTGCATTTCTTTCATGCCTCCAGGGGGTTGCCGTTATCTTTGGGGGAGGATGCTGTCACACCTGCGGTACGAAACGCATTGCGCCACTTGCGTTACCCCATCTATAGGTGCGAAGATTGCGGAGAACGGCTCCTTTCTGGCAACGCTGGAGGTTGCTAGGGAAACGGTGGTTGTTGTCACAAGGTCACGTGACTGATCAGCTGACTGCTACGCTGTCAGCCGGTAGTTCGACACGCCTCCTCAATTCACGTTCAAGTGTCCATAAAGGAGTCTGTAATGCCAGAGTTGGCGCTTCTGATTAGCGTTACTTATCCTAAATACTTACTGCTGAACTCTTTGTGAAACCGACCTTGGATATCCCCACTTGACCATTCTTTTTGTCTCTCCCTTGTTACTTGGTTTTGACCTTCTGGCTTCCGACCCGGACCATGCTAGACCCAGCGCTCCACTTCCTTCCTGGAGCTCCTCATTGCTTACTTCCGCTCTCAGCTTTCCACGCCCAGTATCGATCCCATCTTCGAGCTTAGCATTTCGATTACCGTATCCGCAGCATACTGCCTTTTCACAAGACCTAAGACACGAACGCTGCCATCGCGGAAACAACCCGCTGCCTCTATCGTGGACATTGACCAGTTGAGGCCAGCTGCAGTTCCTCCGCATCTGGTAACCGGTAAGACTGGAACTGTACTTTTCCATCTGGGATTTGTTCCTTCACACTATTATCCTCTGTAACCATCACTCCTAAGACCCTTATTCTAAAGTTGTTCATCATCAACATAACCGGACATTATCTGAGTACACTTGTATACTGAACTCATTCATCTCCAACACTGGACCTTACCCAAGAATCAACAGTGCAATAAATCAAACGCTTTGCTGTAGATATTGCACCATCCCGTAACCAGTAGCAGCCCTCGTTCCGTCCGGGGAGTTCCTTGTACTAAATTTCCCTTTTCTTATTTTATCCTACCGTTGTTCCCAACACTTAGGTATTTCCTTAGGCTACAGAGGGTAAGCATTGGTATTTCTCCTATTGTTTTCTCTGCAGACTCTTCTCTCTGACCCTGGCTAAAGTATACCTTCCATTTTCCCATAGGTACGACCAACCTACCATCACCTGTAATACAGGTAGCGACCCTAGAAGTAGGTCTGTGTTGTATTGCTTTCTTATCCACTCAGTTCTAACTGCCTGTCCTTTCTCTACAGCTTGGTGAAAGCGGTGTGAGTATCCCGATCTTTTGGATAATTTACCATCTTGGCTGTTATCCTAAAACAGCAGGAAGGTCCATTGCCAAAAAGAGTTCCCTCAGTGAGAGAGGGTCCAGTCTGGTTATTTCCCACTGGGATTTACGCCAGCATTGGCCGAAGTTTCTGGACTCATTGAACAGCTCTCGTCTGGTCCTGAGCCTATGCCCCGGCCTGCTGCACGGTGCTGAGTGTAACACACAGGCAACTTCTCTTCCTGAAAACATTTGGATTGATTTCTTTCAGGAAGTGTACTACAGGGACACACTAGACAACTATAGTGAGATCTGAGAGTGTCCATTAGAGTACGTTCCAAAGTTTGACGTGCTAGACTTAAAAAAATGTATCATGAAACATAAGAACTCTGGGGCGGGAGGCCCGGATGGCCTTGCAAATACGATCTATAAATTGGACCCCATTCTATGTTTTAACATATTTTGGCTGTTAGTTGGGCAAATTATCCCCACAGGCAGAATTCACAAGAGTTGGCGGAAAGCGATTATAGTCACCATTTATAAAAATGGTGATCGGTTCCTGCCACAGAACTATCGCCAAATCAGCTTGATTGATACCTCTACCAAATTTTGGCAGCCATTGTATTAAAGCACCTTGAAGATTGGGCCATAAAGTCAGGACGTCTCTCTATGTTCTAAACAGGATTTAGGAAGCGTATGGGGACAAACCTGAATAGGTTAATCTATGAATTCTGCCAACAGAAAGCTTTGCTCAAATCTTCAGTCCCACTTTATTCTGCAGCACTAGATATGACAGCGGCTTTCAATTAAGTGGTTTGGAATGTGCTCTGGGCTATATTATAGAGGTGGAATATACCCTAGGGATTATTAAACATACTTCTGATATTTCGTACAGGCAATACTTTACAAGTGAGATTGGACATGTGAGGCACCCTCTCGGAAACCAATAAAGGCAAATGTAGGATTGAGGCAGGGATGCATACTAGTCCCAAGTTTATTTAATCTATATATGGCAGAAATGAGGGAAGCTATGGACAAAACAGATTTGCTTCTGCCAAAAATAGGTAAAACTCAAAATTGGGTGGCTGTCGTATGCAGACAATTTTATACTCCTGGATAAAAGGACGCTGTTCGGTCTGCAAAAAAAGCCTTAAACATTTTAGTGAATTTGTGATGTGTAATGGATTGGAAAGCGACCCTGTCAAATCCAAAATTGGCATTTTTCAAGACAACAAGAAAAAAGTGGGACAACTTGCACAATTAATAACACGAAGATAGAAGTGGTTGAAAACTAAACTTATCTTGGTTTTACGACTGCAAGAATTCAGCCGAAATGCAAGTCGTTTCGATCCTGAATGAAAATAATCTTAATGAAGTACTGTTCATTTATACTTCTGCAGCTAATTGATTTGTGAAATTAAAAGTGGCACCCACCGTTATATATGGTATGGAATTGCTGGAAGACACAGAGCTGTCTTGGCTTGAGGTCTTTGAGGGTGTGCTCTGAAGGACAATAATGAATTTTCCCTCTTCTGTCCCCATTGCTTTCATTCGTTTGGAGTTTGGCTTGTTCTCTGGGCGCCACTCGGTCCTAAGAAATAAATTAATGTTATACGACAAGATCTTAATGGGGGAACCAAACTCGTTTTATCAGGTGATCAATTATGCACGGCAGCAAGATAATGATACAGTGGTTTTTCAATTTGCATACAAATGAGAGAGATTGTTGGCAAGTTTGAATCTCGAGAACTCTTTTTTAACAGGTAACCCCACCATGTTAGTAAAAATATTAAAAGAAATGGAGAACATAGCTAATTGTGACATTTTGGTGAACCATAAACTGTATAGACTTCACCAGAAGCGTTAGCCACTCTTCAATCTATTAAGGCGTATGTTACAAAACTTCCTGCAGCAATTGGAAGAATGTGGCTTTTCAGATTCCGTGCAAATGTACTGCATACAATGGACATGATTGGTCCAAGACTAAAACCTCCAGTGGATAGGCGAACTTGTAGGATTTGTGAACAAACCTCAGTTGAACCATTATATAATTTGATAATAGAATGCCCAAAATTGACAGCTGAGCGTCAGCTGTATTTTGGAAAGTTTGTTGACTCCCCCAGCCATGTCTGTTCGAATGCTTTGTGGGGCGGGAATCATGGCTGCTAGGCAATTGAGCCTATCTTTAGCTCTAACAGATTTTTTAAAGTATATTTTTAACAAAGGTTCCAGGGTGGTATAATGCTGAGAATCAGGCGCATATTTTGAGTATAGTTCAAAGTGCAGGTACGAGAGTTGGCAGAAACCCTGTTTGTATTGGTCCTGGAGTTTATTCTCATCTTGTTGGTATTGATTAGTTGAAAAAGGTCAGAACACATGGATGTGTTAAATAGTCTTGATTTATTTGGCACGTGAGTGCAAAGGTTAACTTGGCAAATGTACTGCGTGGTCACATGAGAGAAGCCAACACGTGTTTCGACTGAAGCCTTTATAAAGGCTGTACATATGTAGTGATCCGAGAGTGTCAAGTGACATGTTAGGTAGACAATGAATTATCGTGACGCAACATGTATTAAACATAAATGAGTTTGTAACCCCATACATGATTCAAATATGCATGGTGAAGGTGAGGTGTGTGGTGATGTGATCATAAAGGGTGTACATAAATATTCATTCACGATTCATTCATGATTTGCAGTACAAAAATAAAATCCAATTGGTTTGTTGCATACAAGGAGGGCTTGTTTTGCACCAAGGATAAAACTTGAATGCCTTTGCACCAAGGAGATAAATACATTTTGGCAGAGAATTACTCTCCAAAATTACATTGAACAGGAAAAAATCCCTTGTGGGCTTAGAATCATAATATTCCCGGATTTTAATAATCCATACAATGCTGATCTAGCGGCGAAATGGGAAGAAAACCTTATCATGGGCTCAAAAGTAATGTTAGAACTTCTAATTGAACATGCTGATAGAGAACATAATAGACTTACACTGAAATAGACACTCTTAAACAAGACATTGAAGCAAGCAACATACCTGCTGCCACCCAGGATAAAAATTACAGGATCATGTATGAAATTCTTAAAAATCACCAATCTGAGGTCAAACTGAAATGTAGAAAATTCTCTCGGGATAAAAGAGACTATAGAGAAGACTGGGTTTTCACTTTTCAACCCAAATCGATGACCTACACAAGAATAACTCAAGAGACAGCACCCCGAATAGCTCTCCAGCCAGCTCAGACGTGGAAAGTGATGCGGATATTGCTGAAACCGAAGCACCAACTGGAATGACAGAACCAACAACTAGAGAGGCAACACCAAGTGCTACCAGCAGCAGAAGTCACGCTTGCAATTTTTTAGATCAAATGCTACGATAAAAAAGGGGAACATGAAAAAAAGAAAAAAAAAACGCATACGCTTCCACGAACCTCTAGTTGATATCACACCTATGAGAAGAGATACAAGAGATGCGCCATCTAACAACTCGGCTGAACTTTTCAAAATCTGCAAGGAGCTGGCCAACCCTGCTGCAGTCTCCACCCCTCCTCTCTTCTCCCAGGATTTTTGCAATGCCCTTGCCTCTCACTTTATATCTAAAACCCAGGACATCCTGTCCACCATCTCCTCCGCTCCCCCTCCTCCTCCCTCTCCTTCTCGGCCTGCTGACCCTCCCTCAGCTACCCCTCATCCCCCTTTCTCCTCCTTTCCTCTTTTCTTCCCTGATGAGATATCTAGACAAGGTCGATCTATGAAAACCTCATCAAAATAGGTCCATCCCTGTTCCTCTAAAACCATTAAGGACCACATTGACACCCTTGCGCCGGCCCTTGTTCATTTCTGCAACCTCTTCTTTGCCTCTGGCTCTTTCCCCAACCCCCATAAACACTCCCTTGTGCATCTACTCCTCAAAAAATCCACTGCTGATCCATCATGTCCGGCAAACTACCGCCCAATTTCCATTACTCCCTTTTTGGGCAAGCTCCTGGAAAAGCTGGCCATCTCTCAGCTTAATCTCCATTCCGACTCTGTTGGCTCCCTCCATGAACACCAATCAGGCTTCAGAGCTGCCAGAAGTACGGAAACTGCTCTCCTGAACATCTGTGAAAACCTGCTCTCCAACCTCGATTCTAACATTCCCACTGTCCTCATGCTACTTGATCTCTCCTCTGCATTCGACATGGTCAACCATACCACCCTGCTCAATCGTCTTCGTGACAACCTCGGCATCACTGATCAGGCTCTGGCCTGGCTGACCTCTTTTCTCTCTGATCGACCTTCCCAGGTACAACTTGGGTCCTTCCTATCTTCTATCTCCCTCTCCAACTTTCCAGTGCTATGCTGATGACACCCAACTCATTTTCAGGCTTCCTTCAGCCTCCTCCTCTCCTTCCCTCATCTCCGATTGTTTAATCGCCATTCAAAATTAGTGTGCCGCCAATTATATATGTCTAAATGCCAACAAGACTGAGATCCTCCTTATTGGTACACCATCTCCATCCTTTCCTCTCACTCTCTGGCCGGCCTCCCTTTGCTCTTCTCCCACCCCACGTGCGCAAGGGTTAAATTTAAAACCCTCTGTCTTGTCCACAAGGCTTTCTGGGGCCTGGGTCCAAAATACCTTCAACTATCCCTCTGTAAATACCTCCCCTCTCGAACCCTTCGCTCCTCTACTTCTAACTCCTTCAGGGTTAGTCGTTTTGCAAAAAAACAAGCAGGGGGTAGAATCTCTGTCTCCGGCTGGTGCCTCCCTTTGGAACAGCCTCCCAGCCACCTTCAAACTTGAGGAAAAACATCTTCGGTTCCGGAAACTTCTCAAGACCTTCCTCTTTCCCTCTGCCTTTGCCCCCCCTTCTCCCCTGCTGATCTGTTTCTTCTCATGGCATTGTGCACCTGGCCACCCTCTGTTCTTTCGGGCCCAGGTACCTGCTCACCCTGCCGCCCTCCTCCACTGCCTCCAGGCCACCATCTGCACTAGGGTTCTGTATCTGTACCCATACAGTCCCCCTCCCACGTTTCTTCTGCACTTATCAGATATGCCTTTCTGACTAACTTTCACCTGCCACTTGATGGCTGCACTACCATGGTTTAAAGCCCTTATTTATTTTTTAGTCTATTTAATATTTATTTATGTTTTCTCTCCTCTGCTTTGCACTTTCCACTCCCCCCCTTTCCTTGCACTTTTCCCCCATTTTCCTTTCCTATGCACTTGCTCTTTCTTAAATGTCACTGGGCCTAGTAAGATCGCTTTTTTTCTGTTTTTTTCTCCTTTGCTCCCTTCCCTTTTTGCCTGGGCGTGCTCTGAAATACTTGTGTACGAGCGCGATATCAATAAAATATCATTTCATTTCAGAGGTTCGAGAGGTGGGAACAAGAAACGCAACAGAAGAGTATGAAAGCGCTATACGACTTACACAGTCACAGACGCAATTACAGCAGAGGGAAGTGAGACACTGAACATGGTGCTCATCCTATCCAGCTATCCACTAACTAACATGGATACCCGCATGCTCAACAAGGGGCTTTCCTTTGCCCCACTGTGTCCACTGTAAGCGGATTCAATTCAACACTACAGCGTCAATGCCTAGTCTGGGATGGAAACCTAGAGGGGAACCCTTATTGATATATTTTTATGTCCCGTTCATTTACTCTGGATGACAACCCTTATATAACACCCCTCTCTCAGAATCCCTGAGCCAAGAAGTAGGTTTGTTTTGCAAATTTAAAAGGTTTTTTTGAAAATTAAACAATATATATCTATCACACTTTTATAGTAAATTAATATTTGATAGCACACTTGTGAGGATGATAGTGATCAACAATGGATAATGTTACAGTGCTACACTCTTTTTGATGGCTTAGAAGTGATATAGAGAGGATAAAGTAGCTGAGAATGCTTTTATGGCTTCAAGGACAATGCAATGATGAATGCAAATGCAGTACAGAAAATAAACTTGATATGACTTCAACAAAAGACAATGTAATCACTTTTCTTTGACAATTCACCCCCCCCCCACCTTATGCAAGGTAAGGATATGAAAAGGAGAGCATACAGTTCTCTGGAATGCAAACAATATAATTCAGTTCCCCCCTAGAAAGTTAGAGGAAACAGGTGGGAGTTTTAGACACAGGCCCAAAATGCTTAGAATGTAATAACAATGAATTGAAAAATGTGCTAAAATTGCTTTTAATAGGAGGTTTAGGGTAGGTGATGGCTACTTTATATTAGTTCAGAATCACTTTAGCAATGCTCTATGAATGATTGTCAGGTTGCACATCGAATTTCAGCAAGGAAAGCAAGGACAAATATTTTTACACGTGGCTGAAATTAAGCAAAATGTCAAATCGCGGCAAATTTAGTCGCGTGCGTCAAGCACAATTACAGAGGCACTATAAGTCGTTTCTAGGCTCGTTGGAAAGCTCCGAATCTTAGCTTTAAGATGACAGTTAAAACTCGCTCCTAGCACAAATGGTTCCGGAAATACGGGCGATTTAGTAAAGGTAGTTTTTCGGATTTGAAATTTCAAAGCTCAGAATGACAGAGGACAGTTTTCAGTTTTAAAGATAACAGAATGACACGATTCTAGGAGGCAGTTCTAATAGGCTAAAATAGTTTGGATTAGATTATTTAAACTAAGAGATTGGTTTTGGCACAGTGCTAGCTGGGTACTCACACTAGATTTATGGTTACCCACTCCAAAAGAGACATTCTGAAAGACCTCAATATAGAGCAGTAGTCTTCAAACATTTTTGGCCTCGGCCCCCAGTGAGCAAAATTTGGGCAGGCCGGCCCCTCCAAAAATGCCAAATGAACAGTATGTTTGCGCGCCGTCATTTGCTCCTATCACAGTCGCTGGGCTCCCTCATCCTACTCCTACCCAGTCCATGGGCTCTCCCCACCCCATCACACACCCTGGGCTCTCCCCTCCCTGCTCCCACCACTACCCCATGGTTCCCTCCCATCCTGCTCCGACCACAGTCCCTGGGCTCCCCCATCCCGTTCCCAACACAGTCTGAGAGCAAGTGGAGGTGCATAACTATTTCCCCCAAAAATGCCATATCAACCAAGCTCAGTGAGGGAGCCGGAACCATCAAGGTGGGGTTGGGGGTTTTCCCCCCATCATTTAAAAAAAATAATGGGTTAAAATGTTGCTTTGTAGAGCATACTTTAAAAAATAAATGGGTAACTAGCCAAACAGTTTGGAATTGGTGCTGGGGGGCCCAGAGGGCAGGCATAACATGTTTTACTGGACATCTATTTTAGATGTCCAGTAAAAAGATACCATCCCTGTCCCCTGGGCCCCACTGGGCCTAACACAATCACCATGATTATGTCTGTATGCAAGGCGCTGGGGTGCCAAGGGGGAAAGCATGGTATTTTTGACTGGACATCTATGATAGAAATCCAGTAAAAAAAATACAATCCCTGTCCCCTTGGCTCCAAGGCTCCTCATAAAGAGAGTTGATTTTGGCAGGTGGGTAGGGGGATTGTGCAACAAAGGCATTTAGGCATTTTTAAAATGCTTTTGTTGTACAGCCCTCCTTCCCCCCTCTATGCATCACTTGCCAAAATCAGCTCACCGGACCAAAACACACACACACAGACACACACACACATACACACACACACACACTCACACAAGCATCCATCAACATACAATCACTCATAACACAAGCATACATGCATCCATACACATGTTTAAATAAAAAAATAAATTAACACAAACTTACCTTCTGCATTGGCCTGCGTGTGGGAGCTGAAACAGCCTGCTCCAGGCTGCTCTGTCAGTAAGTGCGAGGAGACACAGGAGCTCACCCTCGCACATATAGACATGCAGTGCCCCAAGAAGCATTTCCAATGAGCTATGCAATGCTGGCGAAGCAAAACGCCCCAGCCTTGCATGGCTCAGTGAGCATGTGCGGCTTGGGAATGGAACTGACCTGTCAAAGGGAAATAGTGTTTCCCTTTGACAGTTCAGCCAGCCCAGGAGCACTCTCCCCAGCTGGGAAAAACAGCTGAGGGTGTGCTCACTGTTTCACTGGGCTGGCTCCTTAGCTCCTCCATAATGGCTGAGGGGGCCACTGGGTGAGTGCCCCCTTTTGCCATTATGGATGAGCTGCCAGGCTCGGACTGGCCTATAGGGCAATAGGGCAATACCTGTGCCAAAAATGCAAAAGGCTAGTGGGGGCCAGTCAAAATGGGCCACCTTTTGGGCCAATGTGGGCCAGTTTGATGAGTTACTTCACTATGCAGTTAGTAATGTTGACCATTGTTGCTGAATACATATTCTTTAAATATCACAATTTATTTACATTTTAACACAAATCACCCCCTTGGGTACTATTGAAACAGTTTGTGACCAAAGGAATGAATATACATTTACACCTGCAGGCCACTTTTTCATTGGGGCCTGAGACAGTTTCATGCTACAGCCCGACCGTGTGAGCCACCCCTGCCCAGTAATATCTAAAAACCCCTGAAATTCGGAAGTTATTGTGCGAGTTATGGTTGCTTAGCTGACATAAAAGAAAGGGGCTAAAGATGTGATGGCGTCAGTGATAGCATCAATGACATGTGTTGTGGCATCTTTTATGTTTGGGGTGGTAGTGATAGCTGTGGAGAGTGCTGATGGGAAAAATGGGTGATTAGCCTACCATAACTTCCGAATTTCAGGGGTTTTTAGATGTTACTTGTAATCATAAGGTGTTTTTGTACAATGTTTTTGTGCAGAATGGCATAGGTTTTTAATAGGGAAACTTAACCATAAAGTCCCTTTAACAAAGTTTTTTTTGTAGTGAATTTTGGACGTTTTTAGTAGGGCAACGTAACCGTAATGTCCCTTTGAGAAATGTTTTTGCAATGATTTGCACAGATTGTCAGTACTGTAAGTGATCAATAACATTAGGTAACCAACATTTTTACTGAGTATTTACAAGGGTTCCAATAGTAACACATAAGCATACTGTAAAGCAACATTTGACTTCACTGTCCATCTTTCTACGAATTGCACAGTAGCACATGCAGTTGCACAGCATCGCCACATGGTGCAGAACTCATACACACTTCAGAAGGGTACGGGTGAGTCGTTGATAGTGGGGAAGGACATTGTATATTGTTGTACGAACTTGTAACTGAAACAATTCATGTGCACAACTGAACAGTGCAAGTTTACACGACAATAGAAGCAAGACTGAATACCGAGGTATTTTATTCAGCGAACCGCATTGCACCCTAAAAAATGGGGGCTGAATGCCATTGCCAATACAGATTTTGGGGAACTAACAAATTGCACCAAAGAAAAAGGATTTTTTATCTTCAACCAGAACGCCTCTGGCGTTCCCGATTGAAGAAAACAAATCCTTTTCCAAGATGGCCACCATTAAAAGGGAAGGCGGCTGTTGCATACAAAGTCTTTTTTCGCTTTCCATTACAGATTCCAGAAAGTGAAAAAGGGAAACGTGTGACCGTAGTGGGCGAAGAAGATTTGTATTCCTTCTAAAATGTGAGGTTATCAGCAACACCTGTAACAGCAAGCCAGTGCCTGGTGGACATGGCTACTGCAAATCAATGTTTTATCTGAACTAGTAAATGGCAGTATTTATCTCCCCGACATTGTGGTCAGTAAGCATACCCACAACGTACCCTTCAGAGATGAAAGGCATACCATTGATTTCTTATGTACATGACGACACTTATGAAATTTGAAAATAGTACCACATGCAAAACCCAAAAGGTGTTTTTTCGTGCACAATGAACTGTACATAAATGTGTGGAATATACAGGGATTATGCTTGGCCAAAATGCAGTAATGGCAGAAATATTGCAATCAACACCATTACCACTGACCTGTGAACACATTTTTGTGTAAGTGTCAAGAAAGGTGTACTGAGAAGTTATATGGAAGCATTGCTTTTGAAACGTTTGTGTACAGCAAACACTTTCACTGCACCTGATCTAATTTTTCCACTTACAGAAAGATACCAAATCTGACAACATAGCGTCTTCATGCACAACTGATGTCGGTAATTGGGGCATCTGGGTTTCAGAAAGTACCCTAACAGCACGAAAACATAATAGATGGCCCTGAGCCTAACATTGGCAAAGCAAGTGGTGTCCAATAGCGCTCTGGATAACGTACCTTGGCAGCGTAAAGAAATTATTCCATAAAGGCTCACGTAGTGTCATACGCCACCTATTAAAGAATAACTACAACCTGCAACATTTCATGGCAGAATATGAAGGGGGACATGAAATGGTTAAAAAACACACTACCATGTGAGCAGTAGTAAGGGACTTTTATTTCACAATGCAGAGTGTTAAATCATTACCCTGTTCTCAGTTGCAAAGAAATTGGAAGTTTGTGTCTCAGCAGCACAATTGAAATGTTACTTTTGCCGGTCACGTAGATGTTTCCCCATACAGTCACCATGCGTTGGCGCCACAGTTTTTAACACGCATACAGTATGCAGTGGCAACACAGTAGTCGGTTTCCTCTCACATTCATTGTCAAGACGACATCAATTGCTGTGATGAAGTCCATCAGAAAGTATGGTATAAAGTATGTTACTTATAATGTTACTGCCAATGGTGACGTTGTTTTTTAACCGCACTGAAACTATGCGTTGTTGACACAGAAGGCGTATTCCTGTCACACTGATTTAGAAGGCTACGTGAATGGCTGCGAACTATGACACCAGAAAGGATGGTATGTTGCTTCTTACTGCTACAACCGCGTACGGACATAGAGGTCTGATTCGGTCATCCAATTCAATGATGACGCACATACAACCGGTGATGAAAAGCTGCACTTGACGATTAAAAAAACCGTCAGTCGGACGCTGAAGGCCATGGCATTCGCAGTACGGAAAGGAAGTAGCTGCGGGTAAAATGAAAAAAAAAATCTATCAATACAAAGACTTTGCGGAAATGTAAAGGGTAAGACATTACATTTCTATAAACAATTGTTTTTATATGGAGAAATGTATGGACTCCTTAGAAAAGGCGACAATGGACAATATACATAGGCAAAAAAAATGGATTGTCACATAAATGTCATAGGTAATAATAGAAAGTATAGTGACATTGTACAGACGGCGCTAGTTTGCTATATGAAATTTGAATGCCACGCAAACTTCCAAAAGTGCGGTAATGTGCAATATGAAATTTCAACGGCATACAAACTTCCAAAGGCATTACTAGTAATAAATTTTCTTTTTTTCAGACTAAGTAAATAATGGCAGGTTGCTATACAGGCCTCTAAAATAAGCTTACATGATATGGACCGGCTCCATTTCGACCTCCGCAGTCACACAGTAGTTCTTTGCTAGAAGACTTCCACGGGAACTGCTATTTCATGTGCCTCACAAACTGTTTTGAAGCATAGGTTATCGAAGGGAATGTTTCTCAAACTGTGACTCCCTACATTCTGTCTATGGTCCCTATACGTCAAGGTCGAAAAACAATTGACCCTTATGAGGTTTGGTGCGTCTGCGGCCATACTGAGCGCCTACTGAAAAAATGAAATGAGATGAACTGACCTTCACTCCGAACGTAAATACATTCTCTTTTTGCTACCACATATCAGCAGTCACTCATGAGAACCGTTACTCCTGACCAGGTGCTGACGCGCTCTGTTTATGAAACCGTGCAGGTGGCTGCCTCACATTCCAAAATATAGGACGCCAGTCTAACCGCAGTAATTTTGATGGTGGCTTCTTACATAGACGCAGTAAATAATTGTAGTACATTGTCTACCAAGTTGCAGTGCACGGTACGATAGTGGTAATAAGATTAAAGTACTGTTTCACTTTCTACTGCCACTTATAAGTAATTCTTACCTTTCGTCACAAGGTTCCAAAAGGGTTTGTGTGCGGTGATTTCGGCGTACAACTCAAAAACTAAGTGACCATGGCGGCCGTATCAAAAGAATGCTACGCACTGACGCTACGGCAGACCCAATGGGTGAAGGCGCAACATCTTGACGTACAGCATGCCATGGAGTAGCCAACAGAAATATTCTCCACTGAGAGAACAGGGAAATGGGTCCGCGGAGAGGACATAGATATCACTAATTTTTAGAGTGCTATTTTTTGATAATTTTAAAGGAAACTACAATAAGATGTATCACAAAATTTACAAAAGCACGCTTTGGGGAACAAGCCCCTGCCCTGCTGCACAATTGATGACAATCCGTCCAGTGGTTTGGCCTGTAGCCTTGCGCAAAGTTTTTGACCCATTCAGTCTATGGGAAAAAAAGACGTTTTGGGACCCCCCCCTATAACTTTGCCCCCCCTTGACGAATCCTTTTCAAACTTTGGAAATAAAATTCAGAGTGGCCCATATACTTTTTTTGCAAACTTTGGTAAGGATTCGTCCAGGGGGAGCCGAGTTATAAGCCGCCCAAAAAGTGCTCTTCTTATGGAAACAGCAACTTAACCATAACTACCGTGGCCATGTAATATATTTTTTTTACATTTCATGCTGGGCTCTCACAGCCCCCCAGGGATGTACTTGTGGCCCCCTGTGGGGGCGCACCCCACAGTTTGAATACCGTTGATATAGAGGAACGTAATCTCAGCATCCCCAAACTCAAGAAGAAATCAAAATTTAAACCAAACCTGCAAGGGAACAACGCCATCAGTATCTTACACCAAGCTGTTACCTGGGACCTTCACATCTTGGAGGAAAAAATGCAATTGACACGTGACATGAGACATGGCAACCTCACGACAGAAGAACTTAAAGCATTGAAAGTCCTACGACAGAACACGTCTATCGTGATCAAGGAGGCCGACAAGGGTGACAACATAGTGATTCTGGACAGATGTGATTATATCACGATGGCCAATACACACTTGTCAACACCAGGATGTTATGAATTATTCCCTAGTAACACAAAAACAACATTGCCAAAATGGCCAACAAACTCCTCAAGAAATGGCACACACATGGGCTTCAAGCAAACAAGGAGCACAAGTACCTCCAGCCTAAATATCCCAGAAGGCCCACTATCTACTTTCTCCCCAAGGTGCATAAGACATTTATAACAATCCCAGAGGGACCACCGATACTCAGTGCAATTGGATAGGTCACTGAACCTTTTGGTAAATACAGAAATAACATTCTTGCCCTGGAAGTCCCTAAAATACCTACATATCTGAGAGATACAATGCATACCCGTACTCATAATGCAGGAGGTTATCTGGGAGCCACACTACTTACTAGTGACTTTGGATGTCAAGGCTTTGTATACAGCAATTGACCATACCCTAGCCCTTAGGGCCATAGACTTCACGTTTGCCAAGGCATCTGCATCCATCCTTTCCCACTTGCAACTTACAAAAGAATTCTTAGAATTCTCATTGACAAATACTATCTTCCTTTTCAACCAAGTATACTACAAACGAAGGGAATAGCTATGAGAGCGACATACGCTCCTTCCAATGGCTAACCTCTTCATGAATCAGTATGAACAAGTCAACGCGCTTTCAAATCCAGACTTTAACCACCTAATCTACAAATTGTACCGTTATATTGATGACATCCTAATTATCTGGACAGGTACATCAGACCATCTCAACCACTATAAGGAATACATCAACAACAATGTTGGTCTAGAACTAACAGGCACCTCCAGGGAAAGCTTGATTGATTTTTTGGATATTACTATCAGCGTGAACAACACGGAACTGACAACCACCACATACAGAAAATCCACGGAGGTCAACTCTGTGCTTTTCTCTACCAGCTGTCACTGCAGATTCAAAATCAACAACATCCCCAAAGGTGAATTAATTAGAACTAACAGAAACTGTAGCAACAATGAAAGCTTTCATGCTGAGTGCAAACTACTGCATTACAGATTCCCGAAAAGAGGATATACAGAGCAACCGATTGGCTCTGCAATCACTATGGCAACTAAAAGTGCACACAGGACCCTATTGACGCTGAAAGCCATATCAAGGACGTTGGCCCCAGATGAGACTATCAGATATGTGACCAGGTACAACCAGGACAGCCATTGGGTCCAGAAAATACTACAGAAACACTGGCACCTCCTTAATATATATATATATGTGTATATATATATATATATATATATATATATATATATATATATATATATGGACATTAAGCAGTGGAAACCCTCCAGGCCACAGTTGACATACACCGAGGCACTCACCTTGCGTACAATGGTAACCCATCTTACATGGTGCCTAAATCAACCACTAACCAATATTGGCTCACATCCAAGAAAGCAGAGCCGGCTTTAATAAATGTGGAACTTGCAACATGTGTCCCCATGCGAGGAACGCCAAGACATTCATTTTCAATTATACTAATAAACACAAAGTCCAGCTTCCTTACTCAAGGACAATTATCTATCACCACTCTGGTAAGGACCCTTGTTTTACCAGTAACTAGGAACAACATTGCCCAGTTCAAATGAAATAACCACCCCTCTCTTTCTCTCTCCCCCACTCCCTACCTATCTCATCCCCCTCCTCTCTCATCCTTGGTGCAAAACAAGCCCTCTTTGTATGCAACAAACCAATTGGGTTTTATTATTGTACTACAAATCCCCATACTGTCACATCA
Source organism: Ambystoma mexicanum (assembly GCF_040938575.1). Classification (NCBI taxonomy): domain Eukaryota; kingdom Metazoa; phylum Chordata; class Amphibia; order Caudata; family Ambystomatidae; genus Ambystoma; species Ambystoma mexicanum. The sequence goes on from NC_090922.1 coordinate 218,866,479, forward strand.
CCACACACCTCACCTTCACCATGCATATTTGAATCATGTATGCAGTTACAAAATCATTTATGTTTAATACATGTTGCGTCGCGATAAATCATTGTCTACCTAACATGTCACTTGACACTCACGGATCACTACACATGCACAACCTTGATAAAGACCTCAGCCGAAATACCTGTTGACTTCTCTCATATGACCATGCCCTACATGTGCCAAGTTAACCTTAGCACTCAAGTGCCGAATAAATCAAGACTATTTAACACTTCCATGTGTTCTGACCTTTTTCAACTGATCAATACCAACAAGATGTGAATAAACTCCAGCGCCAATACAAACAGGGTTTCTACCAACTCTCGTACCTTCGCTTTTGGGAATTTGTGAGCCTGTCCCAATGAAACCCTGTGCTTGGCAACAGGAGTAACACAGCCCTCCAATTAGATTGAAAATAGCGCAGGGGTCTGCCTTTCCTTTAGCTCACAACATCCATTTACCTAGTTCAAAGTGCACACTGTGTAATCAACCTTGTTGTCGTTGAAATTAATTTTATGTTTGTAATATTCTTGTACTTATTGTCTTGAAAAAAACATTTCTAAATTTTCTAGAAGTTTGTATATGCCTGAAATGATTTTTCTAATACTTTAATGCTTCAATGTATAAATGATAACCAAAATATATATACACATTATATATATATATGTAATTTTGCACCTTTTGTAATTTAGGGAATAAACCTGCATGTTATGTCAGATACATAAGCTTACTTGCGTGAGAGTAATTATTTCCCCATCCAATAAGCATATTTTCATTTCTAATTTTCTTGTAAAGAAAAACATCTAGAACAATCATATTCTTTAAAATCAATTAAAGAGAGAACATTTTCACAACCACACATAAAATCAGTTAAACAAATTACATATACGCGAATAAGCAGCCATTTTAAAAGCACAATATAGGTTGTTGTCCCATGCAAATACGAACTTTGCATGAAACATTTTTTTTCTCAACATAGCGCCTCATGCAAATAAAGATTGCAGAGGTGATTTACTTCTGAATATTTTGTACAGATAGGCTTTGAGGTTAACCAAACAAAGACCTTAAAATACAGTCTTCTAATTCAGTAGGCCCTCTTAGCTCAAAACTAGGAGTAGAATCCATTCCATACATCACAATGAGCTTCATTTTTATGAACCATTAAATGTGGAGAAACCTCTGTTATCAAGGTGTAATCTCTTCAATCTTACAAGTATGTACTCGACCCAGGTCGGAAACCCATTTGAAAAGGGTGCAGGATATTATTATCGGTGACCAAGGATTGTAGATGTTCAAGCACGTATGATGCAAAGACTTTGCCGGTTATATTGAGAAGAGACAATAACTGATCATTCTCGGGGAGCAGTCGATCGCCAGATTTGCAAACTGGTACCAATATAGATTGTTTACAGGACCCAAGGATCAGCCGTTCCTCACAGAATTTTTCACATCGGGCATATAAGAAGATGGCTCAAAGGGGACTATCCTCTTCAGGACCACTGCAGATAACCCGTTGGTCCCCGGAGCACTTCAGTTCTTTAATTTCAAAATATGGCTGAGAACATTACAAGGGGTAAACTAGAGCTTCCACGCGAACTTACTACTGAGCGTCATACTCCCACCACACACTGAATCATACATTCTGTTTCCACAAATTGTACCCAAGTTTCTGCAGAGATAGGGTTTAAGATAGACAAGTCAGCCAGCCCCCTGCCACAACACCACTCTCGACATATTCTTGGGATTTCCACAATAATACATTACCAGTTAGAAATAAGGCCCCCAAGACATCTGCTCTTGATCCAGTTTCTTTATCGATTTTGTATACGTCGGGACTCGCGCTGAAACATGTAAAAGATGTGTGTCTTCCCTTTTTAAGTCCCATAGCTCCTTGTGCATTGAGCTGTAGAGGAGGAGCCAAGTGCCTCTACCGGAAGTCCCGTCCCCATTCTTCCCATATGTTGGAAACCGGAAATTGCGACATGCACAACGCCAGTACTGGCATCTATTCCACGATGGATCCTCGAAACAAGGTATCCATTAAGAAAGCCCTACACAACGTACCCACGAAGAAATGACAGCCTCTTAAAGGAGGTTCTTGAAGAAGTGTGGAGTGAAAGCAAGAGACTGGTGACGTCACTTGAAGCAGAGATGACGCACCAAGAAGAGATGACAAAGAAGAAAGTATATAGACCCCATAGATTCTGATGATGAAGTAAAGGGTCGAGCACATTTCATGTGCGAGAATGAAGATTGCACAAACAAAAGCACTGAAGAAAATGCAAAAGACTTTATAATTGTACAGATGCTGTAAAGCAAGTAGCCTAAGTAATCATAAGGCTGGCTATACATAGTAAATAGACTGCAGGCGGTGCCGCTGATATTTGAAAAAAGAAAAATCGTGCAGCCAATTATTAAGCTTATCCCTGGCTACAGTACTTAAATTAAATGTCTAATTATTTGTATAAATGTTGTCTGCATGAGTAATCCTCAAATCCATGTGAGGCTGCTACACAGAAACTATTTTAAACTGAAATAATGTGAGATATATATTTTTACTCCAATGCGACAACCTTATGAGTTAAATTGATTTCGTTGAGTATTCAAGATGTAATATAGTCAAAAACAAGTTCAGAAAATATATAATAATCTTCACAATCCAATGTTGTTGTTCTGTTTAGTTTGTGTATTGCAAATTCCACATGTTATTTTTCACTCTCAATTTCCAATGTCTATTTCGCATTCTCATTTCCAATGTCAATTTCGCACTCTCCTGTTTAGTTTGTTTATTGCAAATTCCACGTTATTTTTCACTCTCAATTTCCAATGTCTATTTCGCATTCTCATTTCCAATGTCAATTTCACACTCTCTACACGTGTTTCCCCATCGCTCTTTGCAATGGTTTTTCAGGAGAGTAAATTCTAATCAAGTTACCTTTAAAATAGAAAGAATATATATAAAAATAAGGAAAAAACCAATATCACCTTTGTGTTTTACAAATTAGTTTGATTCATATCATAATGGATATACAGTGCTTACATTACTCACCTAAATAAATCCTTCAAGAAAAACTTTTTTTTAAGGTACTTTCACTTGTTCCAAATTCGTTCTGTGAATCAATCTTTTTTTCTATTGACTTTTCAATTTTGTATAATAGTTTATTTTAATCAGCTCACTACTGATGACTCCTTTTGAATTCTGTAGAGACAGAGAAGGCTTAACTAAATTATTTAAGTTAAACTGTCTAGTTTTCTATTTAGAAAAAATGGCTTTGGAGTCTAGTTTGATAACCACCAATTAGCGCTAGAATATTCTCACCTGGGTTTCCTTTGGATTTCTGAGCAATAACACGTCCTTCCTAGTCCTGGTTGCTCAACAGAGTGCTGCTGATTGCTTTTGCAGCTTCTCTGTGCTTTTGTGTTTAATTTATACTAAAAGCGCGGGTCGCAGTGACGTCATCACGCCGCGCGCCACGTTGCTAACCACAACGTGATGACGTCATTGCGTTCCTCTCGCTACGGCGGGCATTTTGGTTTGATTTTTTTGTCCGTTATAGAATTCCTATTTTATCCTTAGTCTGATCTATTTCTTAATCCTACACAAAATATTCTTCCTCATTACCGAGGTAGATTTCCTGGGCAAACTCCTATTATTTTCATTTGATCTCAATTGTGAATAGTAACTCTCTAGTAAGCAAGTTGTAACAATTGACAATTACTGTGTATGTCTCATTATTAACTTCAAATTATGAAAACAATCAAAAAACACATTATAAACTTCACCAGTGTCAATCAAAGCCAATCATACATCTCAGTATCATTGTTCAAACCAGTTGTACATGTGTCCATTACACATATCCATTTGCATTCCTGCTTTCTTAGAATGTCTTCCTTGTTTCCTCCTCTTGGTGGTAGAGAGATTTTCTCCAAGCCAAAGATCTTCAAAGATGTGATATCCAACATTGGATGATTTTCCAAAATGTGAACTGCTATGGGGGATCTCAGATCTTTATTTTGAATTGCTCTCAAATGTTCAAACATCCTTACTTTTAACTTCTGTATCGTGCTGCCGATATATAGTCTTTTACAAATGCATTCCAGTCCATAAATCACATATGTTGAATTGCAATTGATGAGTTGCTTGATTTGCTTTTTCTTACCATTTGGTAATAGAATCTCCTTCTTTCCTATACTTAGAAACAGGCGTAGTTTACAATGTCCACACTTCTGAGTGCCTTTCATCAATGATTGAAAAAATATTTTTCTGTTGTCTGGTAATGGTTTCATGAAGCTAGGACTGACTAAATTTCTTATGGTTGGAGCTTTCCGGAAGCATATGCTCGCTGTTTCATCCACATGGTTTTTCAAACTTGAGTCTGTAAGGAGAATGTTCCAATTTTCTGATAATATTTTCTTTATTTTCCTTGCTTCTGTGCTGTATGTTGTTATGAATTGGGTCTTGCGTCCAATATTTTTGGGTTTTGGTTTATCCATGAGTAAAGATTCTCTCGAAATATTCTCTGCTTTTTTATGGCAGTTTTGATGTTTTTAATGCCATAACCTCTTTGTCTTAATTTCGAAAAAGTTGATTTCAAATTTTCCTGAAAGGTGAAGGTAGTGCTACAATTTCGTTTCACTCTAAGGATCTCCCCATATGGTATGTTATGTACTGTGTGCCTTGGATGATATGATGTTGCATGTAGGAGACTGTTTCTTGCTGATGGTTTTGTAAACAATTTTGTTTGAATCTGTGAGTTTTCCATGAAAAGTTCCAGGTCTAAGAATTCTATCTTTTCCGCACTTGCTGATTTTGTGAAAGAAAGATTATAGTTGTTTTCATTTAGATAGGTTACAAAGGTTTCCAGATCCGTGGTGTTACCTTCCCAGATGAGCAAAACATCATCTATAAAACGGACCCAAAATTTAACATTGTTATTGAAGAGTGGATGTTTCCATGCATGCTGAATTTAAAAAAAACCCTGAAAAGGTTGGCATAAGAGGGTGCAAACTTTGATTCCATAGCTGTACCCTGTCGTTGCTTATATAAAGTATTGTTTAAGGTGAAAATATTGTTGTTTAAACAAAAATGAAGCATTTCCAATATCATTTGGTTTTGTTGCTGGTAAGAAATAGATCTTGTTTTCAAAAAGAATGAAGTGCTCTATATTCCTCTGTTGTGTTGAATACTCGTGTAGAGTTGGACTACATCCAGAGTGACAAATAAGTAGTTTTCTTCCCATGGAATCTGATTGACCTGTTGGATGATATGTTTCGAATCTTTCACAAAAGAGGCAAGATTAGTAGTTAGCGGCTGAAGATGTGTATCAATGTATTGAGAGGTGTTCTCTGTAATTGATCCGATTCCATTAATTATTGGTCTTAGAGGTGGAAAATTATTAAATGCTTTATGTACTTTAGGTAAAAAACACATTGTTGCTAAAGTTGAATTCTTGGTGAGTAGACCATAATATTCCTTTTCGCTAAGTAGACTCAGTTCATACCAATTTTTGATTTTATCATTCCATTCTGTTTCCAATTGGTGTAATGGATTATTAGCCAGTTTTTCATAGCAGTCAACCATATTTAGGTTTTTCAGACCTTCATTTATATAATCTGTTCTGTTCATTAGAACAATTCTTCCTCCTTTGTCGGCCGCCTTTGTTATTACTGATGTGTCTGCTGCTAGTTCCTTGATTGCTGATTTTTCTTCCTGAGTCAAATTGCTTTTTGTTTTGGTTTGCTTTCCACTCAGATAATTTATTCTAATTTTCTCACTCACAGTTTTATGAAACATTTCTATTGCATTTTCTGCTGCGAATACTAGTGTAAATGTGGATTTTGGTTTAATGCTGGTCTCTTCAGATAAACAATTTAGTATTCCTTGTTCTTGTAAGAAAGTTTCCATTGTATATGCTTTATCTTCTTCAATATTCAGTAAATCTAACGTATCCTCTACCAATGTTTCTGTAAGGATAGATGGAATCGGTGTTGGTTGTCTTTCTTTAATCTTAGTTGTTTCTTCAAAGAATTTTTTTAAGTTTCAACTTTCTGCAAAATGTATAGAGATCAAGTTGGGTTTGGAAACAGTCTCCTCTATACGTCGGACTGAAGGTTAATCCTTTACTTAGTGCTGTTATTAATGCAGGGGTAACTATAAATTCTGATAAATTTATAATTAGGTTCACCTTCTCTTCCCTTGTTTTTTGGCTCTTGTTTCCACTCCTTGATTTTCGTTTGCGTTTTTTGCTTCCTCTCCTCTTACCTCTGGGGCGTTGGAGGGGGAAGTACCTGGAAGTTGCTTTTGATTTTGTGGCAATCCACGAGGATTTATTGGATTTATTCGCGCATTTTTTCTGTATCGTAAAACCTCTTCTAAAAAAGGACAAGTCCTGGGCTCAATACTTTGATCTTCTTTGGATGTATTATCTACAATCGGTAATCTTGGTGTCGCAGTAGATTCTATCTCTGGTGTTTCCTTATCACTGGAAGTTTCCATACCCGAAGAGGATGGTGTTGAAGCAAAGCTTTTTGGTGTTGTACTCTTTTTCTTATATTGTTGTTTTACACTAGAATCATATTTTCTTTGAAATGCAAATATCCTGTTTTTATTATAATCTTCTTCATCTCTTATAAATGTTCTCTGCTTTTTGATTTTTAACTCCTTTTCATAATTGCTAAGAAATTCATCTAAGATTTGATAATTCTTAAATGTTATTTCTGGGCATTCCACATTCTTAATTGCCTCCTTGGTGTCCTCAATTTCTTTCATAATTCTCTCATGTGCCATTGCTGCTTGATTTATTAGTGTTATCATCATTTCCTTTGATGTATTGTTCAATAGGTCTACCCAATCATTAAATGCCATTATATCATCTTCTTCAAAAGGGGGAAAAATGTATATGCGGAGGCCTCTAGGAATTCTGTTAACTTCCAGGTAATTTTTTAGGGTTTTGATTTCCCACCATATATTTAGCTCTTGTTTGCTTAGGTTTTCCAGTTGTTCAAATAAATGTCTTAGGGAATAGCTATCCCTTTGAGTTGAAGCTGGTGTGCCTGTTTGCCGATGCCCCAAAAAGAATTCTTCGGCTTGTGCTTCTCTTAAGCTAAAGGCTTTTCCATTTTAAAAAAAGACTTCTGTTTATTGTCAGCCTGGGAGCTTATTTGAGATATCAATTTGAAAAAAGAAAAATCGTACAACCAATTATTAAGATTATCCCTGGCGACAGTACTTAAATTAAATGTCCAATTATTTGTATAAATGTTGTCTGCATGAGTAATCCTCAAATCCATGTGTGGCTGCTACACAGAAACTATTTTAAACTGAAATAATGTGAGATATATATTTATAATCCAATGCGACAACCTTATGAGTTAAATTGAGTTCGGTGAGTATTCAAGATGTAATATAGTCAAAAACAAGTTCAGAAAATATATAATAATCTTCACAATCCAATGTTGTTGTTCTGTTTAGTTTGTTTATTGCAAATTCCACATGTTATTTTTCACTCTCAATTTTCAATGTCTATTTCGCATTCTCATTTCCAATGTCAATTTCACACTCTCTAAAAGTGTTTCCCCATCGCTCTTTGCAATGGTTCTTCAGGAGAGTAAATTCTAATCAAGTTACCTTTAAAATAGAAAGAATATATATAAAAATAAGGAAAAAACCAATATCACCTTTGTGTTTTACAAATTAGTTTGATTCATATCATAATGGATATACAGTGCTTAAATTACTCACCTAAATAAATCCTTCAAGAAAAACTTTTTTTAAGGTACTTTCACTTGTTCCAAATTCGTTCTGTGAATCAATCTTTTTTTCTATTGACTGTTCAATTTTGTATAATAGTTTATTTTAATCAGCTCACTGCTGCTGACTCCTTTCGAATTCTGTAGAGACAGAGAAGGCTTAACTAAATTATTTAAGTTAAACTGTCTAGTTTTCCATTTAGAAAAAATGGCTTTGGAGTCTAGTTTGATAACCACCAATTAGCTCTAAAATATTCTCACCTGGGTTTCCTTTGGATTTCTGATCAATAACACGTCCTTCCTAGTCCTGGTTGCTCAACAGAGTGCTGCTGATTGCTTTCGCAGCTTCTCTGTGCTTTTGTGTTTAATTTATACTAAAAGCGCGGGTCGCGGTGACGTCATCATGCCCCGCGCCACGTTGCTAACCACAACGTGATGACGTCATTGCGTTCCTCTTGCTACGGCGGGCATTTTGGTTTGATTTTTTTGTCCGTTATAGAATTCCTATTTGATCCTTAGTGTGATCTATTTCTTAACCCTACACAAAATCCTACACAAAATATTCTTCCTCATTACCGAGGTCCCGCTGATATATATATATATATATACATATGTATAGAATCTGGATGTTCCACGTCGTGTTTAAGCAAACTAGGACCCCATGAGCGAAAGGGCTGAAGTGTGGCGCAGTAGAAGAAAACAGCTGATGATGGAGGAAGAATCGAAAAGGCTTGTCTGGACCAGTTTTAAGGGTTGAGTCAGCCAAGAAATCAGTTATCTATTCGAGAAGATACAATGAACGTGAGAAGCGAGGTGAGCTCCTGTTGAGGTGTAATGGAAAAACACTATGTGTACCAGGTTTTATTAATTTAATAGTATTAAATACAAAGTAGAAGCTAAAAACACAGTCTCCTGTATTACGGTCTAGATGGAAATAGACTTTGGGCAAGTTAGTTCGAGACTGGAGATAAGACTGTGCTCACACTCCCTTTTATTCCCACAGGTGAGAGGCTATTGCAAGGCCAAGTTCAAAGACAATTTGAATGGCAGACAGCAGGAGTGATGGTGTATGATGGATTAATTAGTTGGGAAGACATGATCAAGTCCACTCACAAGCACCTGGGGTACCAGCTTGCGTGCTGCTAGCGAGTGGAATATTCCAGAAGGGTACAAGCATGCCAACCAATTGTAGAGGGCCACGTAGCAAAGAGCCCTATAGTTTGGAAGACAATTAAATGTCTTGCACTAGTGGTGGGCATAAATTGTCCACCTGACTCTAGAGACTCAATCATAATCCTATCCCCCATAGAAAGTATACCAAGATGTTCCCCGTAGACCAACCACAACCCAAAGTAGGTTTTCTTATTTTGCCACATAGAATGACGCCAAGGATGACAAATTTTCATTATATACAGGCAATTTTTTATGAAATGCTTGGAGACCTCTTGATGTTATTTGTACTCCCTGTTTTAGACAGAAGCAAATAAAATAGTTATGTTTTGCCAACTTCCTGAGTCGGTCTCATTATTGGTGTCAGAGTAAATTCTGCATCCCTATCCATCTGATAAATCGTTACCTCTCTTAAAGGGCCTACGGGTTCAAAGCGTTTGGCCTTATTAATTTCAATGTCGTAGGGATGTACCTCTTTTTTGCCACTCATAATTCATTTCGGGTTCATCACAACCGTTTGTATAGAATGTGTTGACAACCATGCTTCAAACTCGTCAGGTGAAGCCTGTTGCAGAACAAAATACACAGTTTCAGCTTGCAACCGTACAGTCAAACAGGTCCTATGCATGTTACGCTCCGACCACACAACACTGTTGCCCATGTGATTAGGGATCAGCCCCTCCGGACGTCTAAGTTGAAGTTCATTTTCCTCCATATCCCACATGAGAGTAAGGGCTGCATGGACACTAAATACCCAAGTTTCTGCAGAGATAAGGTTTAAGACAGACAAATCAGCCCGGTCCCCTGGCCAACAACACCACTCTCCAGATATTGTTGGGATTTCCACAATTTAAAGCTGCAATCATACATTGCCAGTTAGAAATAAGGCCCCCAAGATGTCCTCTCTTGTTGCAGTTTCTATCTCGATTGTGTATAGTCGGGACACACGCTGAAACATGTACAAGGAGTTTGGCTTCCTTTTTAAGTCCTGTAGCTCCTTGTGCATTAAGCATTTAGCCTTATTAATTTTAATGTTGTAGGGATGTACCTCTTTTTTTTTACACTCATTGTAATTCGTTTCGGGTTCACCCCACCAGTTTGTATAGAAAGTGTGGACAACCATGCTTCAATCTCGTCAGGTGAAGCCTGTTGGAGAACAAAATACACAGTTTCCGCCTGCAATGGTCGAACAGGCCCTATGTATGTTATGCTCCGACCACAAAACACTGTTGCCCATGTGATTAGGAATCAACCCCTTCAGACCTCTAAGTTGAACTTCAGGTTCTTCCATATCCCACATGAGAGTAAGGCTGCATGGGCGCTAATTGCCCTCCTACAGACTATAAGGTCGCTCATTCTTTCAATCAGGGGGGCGTTACCACTTAGGTAATCAAGGGTGGTCTTCTTTTGTTCCGAAAATCAAGTGGGCTTTCCTGGGATGTCACCTTCTATTCTTCCATTAAAGATATCGAGTTTCCAATCCCTCAAAAACCCCAAACACTTGTGACCTCTCACATTAGCATCCCCAATTACCATTTTACTATCCAATTCGATGGTCCCAAACGTGCCTGACAATGAGTGATCCCCACACCTGGTGTTCAGGTGTCACCCCAATAAGATGAAGTCTATGGATGGATCATTAACCCATTCAGTGATGTCAATCTAAACAAAAATGTCTCTCATTCCTGTGCCCCCTGGGGTTTCATACACATTGAGTAATAGCAAACGGTTAGATTTGGAAGACACCTCCCAAGATATTTCTAATGCGAGTATGTTACTGTGCGGATCAGGGGGGCAATATTTTATTAGATCTATGAGACTGGTTAACCCTAATGATTAAGCCACCAAAGAGCTGCCCTTTGGTGCCCTTTTTTGCCGGGGATTGCTGTATTACAAATCCATCCACATGGAAATTGTCTATGAGACATGTTTCCAGCAGCATAAATACAGTATAATTCAATAAATAATCTTGGGAGGAGCCTTTACTGAGGAAAAGCATATGGCTTCTAGTATTCCAAGAGGCCAGAGCAAATACTAATTTTAGGTCACCCGCGACCCCTGCAAGCAAGCCTTTCAGCCACTGCCATACCTTTTCGTTATCAAAATTGTCGGGTGAATTTACGGTATTAACTTTGGCTATACAGGTTTCAATTTGTACCCCAGTACTACAATGTTCACAACTAACCCCGACTTCAATAGTGGGGATGGCTTGGTCCAATTCAAACCCAAGAATTATTATTATTTTTTATTTACTTTTATTTTTGTTGGCAAAGGTTTACAACAAACACACATGTCAAGAAGCAGATGAGACATTTAATATACACACTGCACCACTACATACAAGTGTTTTACTGTGGAACTGGGGACAAGCCTCCCTCAGGTGTGCTCTCCTCTTGACCATATGTTCTTGGGGCGAGAGTCAGGAGGAAGCATAGTAAGGTACTCTTCTTCACAATTTTGGACCATATAAGCACGTTTAACCACTTCTGAAATGTCGCGGGGGAGGGACTCTTCCAGCTGTGAAGTACACATTTCTTGGCCATAATGCATTTTATGTTTAAAAATCTAGCCATACGTTTAGTGTCGATGGTATTCCACACCCCGAACAAGACTCCTAATGGCTCAGGATTGATTATAGTTCCAGTGATCTAGGCAAGTGTCTCTAGGATTTTCCCCCAGAATTCCCCCAGTTTATGGCATGTCCAAAACATATGCAGATGGTCCGCATTTTCCGTCTTGCAGCAGGTGCAGGAGTGTGTGGTGGTGCGGGCAAACTTAGAAATCTTGAGAGGAGTATAATACAGTCTGTTCAGTAATTTGTACTGTATTGCTCGATGGCGGAAATTGTGAGAAACTTTGTTAGTGTGTGAGCACATCTTCCTCCACAACTGGTCAGAGATTTCGATACCCAATTCCACTGCCCACTCGCTGTGTGCCCTGGTGGGCTGAGCTGGGGCATCCTCCAACAACAACTTATATAACGAGGAGACCACACCACGAGTACTGCCTGAATTGGCAATGTATGCAATACCTGGAGTGTCCGGGGGCTCATTGGGGAAGGTAGGCCATGCAATGCGGAATGCAGCACATAGCCTGTAATATTGTAGGGTCTCCAAAGCAGACCCAGAGTGGCCCGGCTTCCATGTATGTGGGTCTATAAACCTATCATTGGTATAGAAGTCAGTTAGTGCCTGGTAGCCCTGAGTCCCCCTGTGCTGAGCCAGGGCTGTGTCATGTGTGGGTTCCAGCCCGGGGAAACTCCATACAGGGAGCCATTTATAATAGGGGTGGGGTTCTGGTGTTGCATTCAGTAATCGATCCCAGGCACGTAAAGTAGCTCCAACTGGGTCAATCGGCGAGTCGGGCACAAACCGCTGATGTAATATGAGGGTCATTATATTAGCTCCAGTTGCTGCAAGGGTTTCCAGCTCAATGTGTGGATGGGTCAGAGAGCCAGGGTACCAGTGAGTAGTATGCTGGGCCTGTGCGGCTATCCAGTATAACGTTAGGTTAGGGGCAGTGAATCCCCCCTTTCATATGGGAGCATCATGTCTGACCATTTCTTGCGTACCGTGCCGGAGTGCCACAGGAACTGTGCACATGATTTGTGTAGTCTCGTGAAATATTTCCCCCCGGGCCAGATGGGCATGTTACTAAAAATGCAACTTTGGGAGCAGGACCATCTTAATGAGGGAAAGCTTCCCAGCGAATGACAGTGGGAGGGAGCGCCATCGCGCCATTTTGGACTCTGCTAGTTGTGCTGTGGCTAGGTAGTTGTCTGTCAGCAGGGTAGTCTTGGTCAGGGACACCTGTACCCCCAGATATTTGATCCCCCAGGGGACCATCGGAGTGGGTATTCGGTGGCTGGTTGTTGGGTAGAGTTAGTGAGCAGAAAGATCTCGGATTTTGAGTAATTCATTGTAAATCCCGAGAAGGTGCCTATGCGTGTGATGTCTCGTAGTACGGGATCAAGATGGGTAGCGGGGTTCCTAATGTATGATAAGAGATCATCTGCGTAAAGGGATATAATCTCGGGGGTGTCTTTCAATGTATTCCCCTATGGGAGTGACATGCCCTGATGTAGTCCGCCATTGGCTCTATCGCTAGTGCCAAGAGGATCGAGGACAATGGGCAACCCTGACAGGTGCCTCTGAAGAGTGTTAACAGAGTGGATGTCAAGGAATTGACCCGGACCCTAGCCACTGGAGAGGTGTATAGTAGTTTAATGTATCCAATCATGTTAGGGCCAATGCCCATTGTCTCCAGTACCAGCCACATATACTTCCATGATACCATATGGAACGCTTTTTGAGTGTCAAGTGTCACCGCAATAGCATTCGAGTCCTGTTCAATTGGGGACATCATATTGAACAGCCGCCTGATGTTATGGGAAGTGGACCTCCCTGGTACAAAGCCCACTTGAACTTGGACCAGGTACGTCATAATCAGGAGGAAACGGTTCGCTATCACTTTAGCAAAGATCTTGGTGTCCAGGTTCATAAGGGAAAGGAGACTGTATGAACCATATTCGTCACCAGGTTTGTCCCAGACCTCCAGTAGTTTGGGGTCTAGTATGGCTATATGTTCCTGATAGAATTCGGCCGTAAGCCCCTCGTGGCCCAGTGCTTTACCTTTAGGGAGGTCTGAGATGGCCCTCACTATCTCGTCTAATAGGATTGGGGAGTCTAGCTGGTCTCTGGTCGAGGAGGAGATACACATTGTGGGTATTTGATCGAAGAGATCTTTCATATGCTGTTCACTATGTTCAGGGGTTAGGGAATATATAGGTTTGTGTAGAATTCAGTGAAAATAGCCAGTATCTGCTGGTCCGACCATTGTGGGATGCCCTGTCCGTCCTTGATAGAAGTAATCTGGGCCTGACCCCATTCGCCCCTTGTTAGAATTGCTAGTGTTTTCCCGGGTCTATCGCCCTGCCCATATTTCTGAGCAGCCTGTGGGCGGCTAAAATATTGAACTTCTCTGGTGGCGTGTGCGTTAAACGTCTGAAGGTCCTCACTAATCAAAGCGAGTTTGGCAGGGTCTGCCGCTGTCGAACAATTCTGCTCCAACTCACGCAGTCTAGATTCAGAGCGACTGAGGTCTGCCCTTATTGCTTTCACCACCCCCGCTTACCTGACATCCCTCTAATATATGCTTTGAAGGCATCCCAACGGACACCAATAGAAGTGGCCTGAGGGGTATTGCAGTCGAAAAAGGACTCCATTTCCGCCAATATTTCAGCCTTGAACGCAATGTCTCTAAGGGCCGCGGACTTGAAACCCCATGTGCTGAATGTCGATATGGGTGTTCCCAGTTCTACTGACAGAGTTATTGGGGCGTGGTAGGATAGTGTGCGGGACAGTATCTTCACTCCCTCTACTCTACCCATCACTTCACTTGACACTAGGAACAGGTCGATTCTGGAAGAACTATCATGGACAGAGGAGTAATAGGTATATTCACGCAGTTGAGGATGCAATGTCCTCCAAGCATCTCGAATGTGAAGTACTGCACTGTGTTTTTGTAATCTGCGTGCCGCTCCTGACAAGGACCTGGGTGCGGTTCCCGTTCTGTCCAGGTTAGTGTCCAGTATCAAGTTCATGTCACCTCCCCAGATGATCTGAACACCCACATACCCCAGCAGTATAGAGGCCACTGTATCCACAAAATCAGGGGTATCTACAGTGGGACCGTATGTGTTTACAAGAAGGTACTCTCTGTTTACTATTGTACAGTGTAAAACGACATATCTGCCTTCGGTATCTATGTAGCTCTTGTGCAGTACCAATTTGATGGATTTGTGGATCAGTGTCAGCACACCTCTGGCCTTTGTGGAGTAGGAAATGTAGTATATGTTAGGTGCCCATGATGGTGCCATGCTCATCGCCAATCGACCCATTGAGTGTGATTCCTGTAATAGTAGTATCTTACTACTGTGTCTATGGGTATAGTGTCAAGACTTGAGTGTCGTGCAGAATATAGGACCTCCGCCCCTAAGTACCGAACAGAAAGGTAAAGCAACTTGCTGTTCAGTCTTTAGGGTCAGTCTTTAGGGTTGAGATGGATTCATAGACTTTCTAGTCATGAGCACGGTTTAAATGAAGAATATGTACCTCTGATCTGATATACAAGAGTTTGCAACACACAAGCTGATAATGAACTCAGCTTGGTCCTGACAGTTAGAAGTGTGAACACGATTTGACAGTTGCTATCCATCCACCTAACTAAAGCTTGTTAATAAGGTTCAACACACCTCTTCAACAAATGGCCACCAAAACAGGCCAGCATTTTAAAGATGCACAGGATAAGCAGGAATCATTGTCATCTAATTTGTTGGCGTGAAAATGCCAATACTTACTTTCTGCTTTAATATTCCGGCATAATAATATACTGGGCTTGATTTAATGGTGCAATATATGAAAGTTGGGTGCCACTACCCACGTTAACTGGGAAAGTCTACATAACTTACTTCTTAACAACACTAGCGATCAAGCGACCGAGCACTGTGCAAGTTTCAATGCCGTAGGGACACACCTCCACGGTATTCACAAACAGACTCCTTAATGCACCAATCACAGTGCATTCATACTGAATCAACCAGGAAGTGCTGCCCCAGTCCAGTTTCAGCCAATTGAGCACCAGCTTCGCGTGACATACCTACAGAAGCTAAGGCGGTGTTCGCGCCTGACTGTCATGACTCAGCACTCAGGACGCTGAAATATCCTCGGCAGCTTCCACTCGCGGTCACTGCGAAGGCATGCTGTAACAGAGAGGCATTTACGATTTTGCACGCTGTTTTTAGGTAATTTCTGAACTTTCACTAATCATCGTCACTCATATTGAAAGACATTGGGCCTCATTACGACCCAGGCGGTAAGTTACCACCTGGGTCGTACCTTTACCGCCATGGCGTAAACTAAGTTTACGCCATGGTGGCTGGCGGATTTACCCCCCCATTCCAAGGTGAGTGGGGCGGTAAATCCCCATTTCCCATTTTACCCTTCCCCATTCCCATTTTTGTCCCATAGGGCATAATGGGAGTGGGGAAGGCGCTAATTACGCCACCGTAAATTACGGTGGCGTAATTAGCACCATGGTCCCTTAGCGCCATGGATTTTAACGCCTGCAAAAAGCAGGCGTTAAACTCACCATGGCGCAAAGGGACCTCGGAATCAGGCGTTAAGGGTCGGCGCCGTTTACGGCGCCGTTAGCCCCTTAACGCCTGATTCGTAATGAGGCCCATTGCAAATAAGCTCTGCCAATAGGGTTGAAAGTGCATAAAAACACACTAACCCAGTTACTTTGTTTTCTCACTGGGGCCCTCCAGCTCGTGCACTACAGCAAGTACAGCTGAACTCAATGCCACACACGTAATCAGGACGTTTGAAGATCAATTGAAATACAGTCAATTCAGACGCGACCTTCTCCACCAGAGGTATGAGATAATTCATTCAAATACCTCTTCTAGTTATAACCAGTTTTACGCCATGAAAGAGATAGATTTTTTATTTTTTTATTTTATTTTCTCTATTCTACCCTAGAAAATGTACAAAGGACAGCGAGTGGTTACGCCCTAGGGACCTCGGGTTCCATGATGCACCTTTCTTACCAGTGGAAGACCCCAACCCTTGCCTAAGTGGGGTTTTTTCCGATTTGGTCCGTGCCCAGAATCAGGGTAAGGACGTTATCCCCACTGGGTCTTTATTCTTGTTTCCAAACTAAAACATCCTTTTAGATTTAGACTAATGCCACACGAACTGAAAACATTCCTTAAACAAATCTTCTTTTCCTATTTTTTTCTTGTCTGCCTCCACACAGGGTTAAGTTGGTTCCCTATCTTCTCGTGTTCCCGCCCTGAGGAAGGCTTCAGTAAAATGTACATGCCCAGCAGGGGGCTGATCCGAAACGTACAGTGGATGTTCTAACTCCATCCATGATAGGAAGACTCCCTTTTCTTTGGAACTTATTTTGAAGTTCATTTCATACCAATGTTGGACAATGCAACCATCTAGGCACTAATATATTTGTGCAGACGTTTAGGGTGTCTTTTCCTTTCTCTAAACACCACCACGTCGGCAGACCTGCTTTCATGAACTAGCGGCACCTGCTATATTGAATTTTGGGCCGTTAGGATTTCCCTTTGTTATTCTGGAAATTTGCCTTTTCATTTTTGTACTGTTTGTATTTATTGACTTATTGGTTTATTCACTGTCTATATTCAATTATTTGCAGAAATTGAACCGAATGTCTCTCTTGTAATCCTTTTTTTCTGCTTTATCACTTTAGATTGTATATTGACATTTATGTACATTTTTCTTGTAAATGCAAAATAAATTACATTGACAAAATTAAGGAATGTTCTCAGAGAAAAAATTTTGTGGCAAAAAAATTTTGTGGTACAGGATACAAAACAAATTAAGTTGCTTTGAATTCAACTATAATTTTTTCTTTCTCGCAGCATAGTGGATACTTCTGGTTTAACATTAAATACATTTCACAAAGTCCCAATCCACTGTATGCTTCAAGGGACCACCCCGATTTAACTTTTTGTATGATTTAGGGTCACAGGTGGCAGGTACAGGAATGCAGGAAACCCCGAGAGCTGCAAACGAAAGAAGCAGGTAAAATAGACAAATGGCAGACAGTACAGGTCAGTTAAGTACAGAGAAGCAGGATTCGGGAATCTTACCTAAGTGTTGGGGAGTGCTATCCCGGAAGGGAGTAAGGAATGGCAGGGAAAGAATCTCCCCCTGAGAGCATCAGTTGTACCCTCAGTGAGAAGCAGTGGCAGGTGGTGGCACAGTGCTCTCACTGGAAGCCCCTGAGAGATAGTAACTTGAGCAGTTTACTTAGCGGTATTTAAGTAAGTTCCAAGCTGATCCAGGAAGCTGAAGCAAATACTGGAGCTGATGCAAGGGAACCAAGACGTAGTCTCCAAAATGTGATCCACAATAGAAGTCCGTAATGCAAAGCTGAGGTCAAGAATTCCGGGAGCAGCGTAAACCAAAAACCAAGGGAAAATCCAAAGACAGTCCAAATACGTATCCGCGGTCAAGGAAGTAGTTGCAAAAGCAAACGTGAGTCCGAACACCAGAAACGCCAGAAACACAGCTGTGAAGCAAGGGAAGGTGTAATCGTCACTGTTTTAAGGGGGTTGCCATGGAAATCCGTTCACGTGATTGGGATCCCCGTGTCACGTGACGAGGATCGATGCGTGGTGTCATGGAAACACTGCCCCTTTTCGAGTGCGGTGACAAGCGCCATGGAAACTGCCAATGGAAAAGCAGGTGCAGCCGGTTGCCACAACCCAGAGGCCGCCGGATCGCTCTGGAGCATCAGCAAACAACCCCCTGCCACTGTGAGGGTACGGGACGTGAAATGCAGTGGGCGTGCTTGAAGATACTGGTGGGGCATTCTGGGAATTGTAGTGCTGTGGGCTTGAGTGCTGGGAAATGTGATGCTGTGGACTTGGATGCATGACACATAGGCCATGACTTTGCGGGCCTTAGTGTGATTGCTCAAACTCCGGACATTCCAAGACATTATAGTGGTGGGCATTTCACCTGTCTAGGGTACATCCCAGCTCGTTTGTCGAGATATGTGTTCGCATTTTGTGTTGTTGCTCTTGAGACCCTCTGACATAGCGTGGTAAGCTGGTCCACCTCTGCCATTTCCAATATAACTTCCCAATACACCCCCTCTACCCTCCCTCGCCACCCAGCCATGGCCGGCAGCACCCTTGCCCTCCCCTTCCCCACCGTCTGTGGACCCACCCCAACTCGGACCAGCTACTCTATAGGCTCAACAGGGGCTAACAATCAATGACCCTTTTAAATTAGCCATTGCAACTGCAGTGGGGCGCTGTTGCCGCGCTTCCAACAGAGTAGGAGCAATGAAGTACCAAAGCGGTACATAAACCAGCGTTGTATATAACAGTCAAAGACTTACATTTAGCCTGTGTGTGCAACAAGAAAATAAAAGAGAAAACATTATTTGATCAGTCAGATCTACACAGTATAAGAGCAGGCGGCCAAGTCACAGAGATATACATAGATCTGCATCACATAAAGCCCAGTGGGGTAATGACCAGGAAGTGACAAAGAAGCTGTCAACAAATGCACCACAACTTTGCAAGAACCTAACAATTTGTCATAGAAGAGCCAGTGCGGTAGGCAGTACCATCATCTTGTCAAAGAACGAGCATCAATGAACCAATGCTGATAGTGCGGCAACTAAGCAAACCATAATCAATCATTATCCATGTGGTCCTCCACTGGGGCATGAAGTGGTATCTGCGCCTCTATGAATTTCGTACAATTTTTCTTTATAGGTGAACTTGAGTCGTGCCGGGAACAGTAGGGCGTAGGGGATGTTGCGTTCTCCCAATAACTTCTTAACACCGAGGAATTGGCGCCTCTCCTGCTGTACTCCCACATAGAAGTCGGGGAAGATCCTGATTGTGTGGGAGCCAAGGCGCAGTTCACCTTTTTCCCGTTACAGACAGAGGATTAGATCCCTGTCCCTATAATTGAGGATCCTGGCGATGATCGGCCTGGGGAAGTCTCCGGGCATAGGCCGCGGGGACAGGGCCCAGTGGGCTCTCTCAACAGTGAAGAAAGGGCACAGGTCGGGTTTGTCAAGTAACTCCTTAAGCAGGTTTTCAACTACCAGCTCCATGCGGCCCTTAAGAGCGTTTTCCGGGATCCCGATGATTTAGACGTCATTACTGCGAGATCGAAATTCTAAATCATGACATTTTGCCTTCACATCCTTCATGTCACGGGTCAGGGAGGCCACTGTGTCCTGAAGGCCGTGTAATCCGTCCTCATTGACGCCAATTCTGGTTTATGCCTCTGTGATCCTGGTCCCGGCCTGGTCGACTCTCAATTTGAGTGAGGCAACATTTGCATTAATGTCGTCCAGCTTTTCGTGGAAGGAGGCAACGTTTTTGGCCATGGATTCCATCATTGTTGTGAGATCAGGGGTCGGTGTGCCAGGGCGCGAGACCGACTCCTCCAGATTAGATGACGCGTGTCCCGATTCCAACCTAGGAGCCGCCTTATCAAACTTATCCATTGTTCCCACTTTGTTAGCACCACGGGATCGATTAGACATGGTCTGCGTGATGAGAGGAGTGGTGGTGCCAGGACAAGGTGCCTGAGGGTGGTGTGACAGCAGTAACTCAATCCAATGAAGACAGGGCACACTGTGTATATCAGGGAATAATGAGTGATCAGGATGGAGGCTCAAGGGGGTAGCAACAGCCTGGATGTGGGAATATGCGTCCGAAGTGGAGGCGGGAGCCCTACTGTGATAAAATCGGCTAGTGCAGCCTCCAACACTGAGTGCGTAAAGGCTGGGGCACTGGGAGTAAAGCAGGCGGCAGTGGCAGAGAAAAAATATGTATGTGCCCAATTCACCGCTGCCGGGGGCGCTAATGGAAAGATGTGGCTGGCAAGCGACTGGGAGTCTCCTTATTTGTTAAGCAGTGCACCACAATGACTGCGAGTGCACCACCCAGCCAAGGGCAAGGCGGTAATGTTGAGGTCCACCGGGCCGTATTGAAGGCTGAATCATCCAGAAAGTGCTCCTGCGTGTGGGTGAGAGCTAAGGAACACTATTCAAGGCTGTGACTGGAAGGAAACACACAGATGGCCAAGATAGGGCCAGGCCCTTCGGTGAAGCCAGGTATACCACAGTGTATGGGAGAGAATCATATGATGACCCAGATGTATGATGTTGGCACAGTGCAGCAGGGCGTAAGGGGCAATAGGGGGGACCAAAACAAACAGGGAGTACCAGGGGGTACGCACCCAGGCGCGGCACCCAGAGCCGGTCACTCCCCAGCCGCTCACCTGTGCCGGCGATGCAGGCAGCTGGAGCCGAGGTCCGGAGGCGCCCCAGGAGCACTTGCAGGAGAGGGCCAGGCGCCGGATGCAGAGCAGTCGTAGCCACAGAGTTCGTCCCGGCGGGCTGATGCCGGCTGGGTAGAGGTCTGATAAGGGCTCAGAGACGAGGAGGCAGTATGGGCGGTCCGCCGCCCCAGGAGTCTCCCGGCTCAGAGCGTGGGCCGCCCACGGTGCAGTGGAAGTGGGGGGGACAGGTCCGCAACCCAGGACGGCCAGCAGTAGCAGGATGATTTCAGCCATGGGGCGCAATGTTGGCGGGGCGCAGCTCCCGCCCGCCTCAGACGATCACACCGGCGCTCGCCCAAGGAAATGCTGGGTCGGGCGCTGGAGCACTGATAGGGCTAGGGACCTAGTGGGTGCCGAGCTCAGCACGCAACCACGCCGGGGCTGAGACCCCACGCCAGCCAGGCGGAACGGGCTGACAGTAAGTCCCTCACACAGCAAAAGCCCCGACAGCGGTGGCAGGCCACCAGGCGTCCGATTTTACTCCAGGTTGGGGGCAATCACCTCTGTAGATGTCCCCCATGCAATGCAGCAGGATTAGAAGGCAAAGAATGGAAGGAACCGCCGATGCAAAGGGATATGTGTTGGCCTCAAGCAGAGCTCTGGAGCTAGGCAGCCATTTCCCAGGCTGCTCAACAGCGCCCCACCCAAACCCAAGAATTTGAGTGAGTCAGATTGGGCTTTAATAAGGGAGGCCGCCATTGGAAGACTACGATGAATACGAGCCATACCATCTACCACAGACTTCACAGGTTCAATAAATTCAAAATCACAGGAATTTAGCAGTCGAAGTGAGGGTATTTTAGCAAATGTCGGATTTAGTTTGAGGGGCTTCATGGCTAACCTCTGACGCCTCCAGGTCAGACCTGCTTACATCATTGTGCTTGAGAAGCCAGCTAGTCAGCGTCCCTTCTTGCAGCAGTTGTCTCTTCCTTTTACGAAGGGCCCTTATCCTGGTTTTCCTGCTCTTTGCTTTTATGGTTAGGGGCAGTCACAATCGTAGAGTTCAAGGGGTCAATCAGTTAATCACCAGGTACAGATACCAACACTGATTTCGTATTAGCCACCTTCTTTTGTTTTGCATTTCTCCAATTTTGTTTGTGTTATAGTTCGGAGGAGATTGAGTCAGACCTGCCCTTGGAACTCGGGACACCTTGTTTGTATCGGATTGTACTTGCAATTTGTGGGGAGCACCAGAAGAAGTACCGCCCAAATCAATAACACAGTGGGACCTGATTGTTGGGGGTCTCTGGGTGCCCCCACGCGTGCCCGTGAGCCCCTCCACCCACAGACTCAGACTGGACACGTCTGTGTGCTTCGGGCTCCCCGGTCGCTCTGACGCGGCCGGGAACGCCCCGTTTATTTAAGACGCACGCGGCGACGTGCAACGTCACGTCGCCGCATGCGCGTCTCCCTCACGGGGCAACGCCACACTCCTCCTTTTTCCGGGAGGAACAACAACAACAGACACTTCCAAAAATTGCACTGCACACAACATAACAATTACAAACTCAGAGCCCATGCCCCTTTAATGTCAGCCTCCCGGTTCCCCTTACTCCGGAACACAGTCAATCGGCCCCAGCACATAGTCTCCGAGATAGGCAGGTCTCCCTCGCCCAGCCCTCTGGGGGTACCTCCCGCCTACCTCAGCCGCAGGAGTCCCAGCTGCTCCAGTGCCTCGTTCTGGCGACCCCACGAGTTCCCCCCGGGGGGTATCTTCATCCGGGAGGACAGTCTCATCCGGGTCAGGCGGGAGCTCAGCTCGAGAGTCCCCCAGTTTCTTAAAGAAGCTCACATTCCGAGTGACAGCCGACTTCCCGTCCGAGGCCGTTACCATCGATCCCTTGACTGCCACCACGTCCAGCGGCTCCGGTTCATATGGGAGCGAGAGTTTTCCGTGGGGATGCCGATTCCTGATCAGCACTTCGTCGCCCGGTTCCAGCCGCTGCGGACGAAGACCCCGCCGTATGTTCTCTTCATGTGTCCTTGCCTGTCGCTCCGCTTCCACCCGTTGGTCATCTATTACGCCGGGTTCCTTTTCATGTACCTCCGGGAGGAGACCTCGGGGGCACCTTCGGAACAGGACTTCAGCCGGGGCCACCCCCGTTGAGGCGTGTGGGGTGGTGCGGTACACTCTCAAGAACTGGCAAAGCGCCCGCTGGAGGGGCTGGCCCTGTCCCTGGGCTATCCGGAATGTTTTGTTCAATGTCCTCATCAGCCTCTCCGCGTCCCCGTTCGCACGGGGCCACAGCGGGGACACCTTCCGGTGCGCCACTCCACAGCTCTCCAGAAATTCCGAGAACCTAGCGCTCTGGAATGGGGACCCATTGTCTGAGCACAGAGTCACTGGAAACCCATGGGTGGCAAAGATTTTCTCCACAGCGCCCACCACGTGCTCAAATGCCACCGACTCGACGAATTCCACCTCAGGGTATCGGGAGTATTCATCCACAATGGCCAGGAAGTGAGTGCCTACGGCCGTGGATCCGAAGTCCGCATGTATGACCTCCCACGGCCGGGTCCCTCGTGGCATTACTTCGATTTCAGGCTCCCGCTGGATTGGGGAGGCCGCCTGGCACCACACACAGGCCGCTACGAAGTCGTCCACTTTTTTTTCTAGCTCGGGAAACCACACCTTCAGCCTCAGTCTCGCCTTCGTCTTGGCGGCCCCTTGGTGTCCCTGGTGTGCCAGGTTGATGACTTCATGGATCTTGGAGCCCGGCACCACCAGGCGATCGCCCCGCAGCAGCAGGCCCGACTCCGTGAAGGACAGTTCGTCCTTCACCTTCCAGAGTTGCTCGAGGGTCACTTTAGCTTCTTGAGTGCGCCCTGCCACCAATTCCAGCACGGACTTCCAGGACCCCGACCGCATCGAGCTCCTCAAGATGCGGAAACACTCGTCGTTGGCCGCAGCACTCTCCAGTTCGGATAGCGGCATTGCGTTGGGGGTGGCACCCTCTACCACCATCCTGACGTGGTCATCGGCTTCCTCAGCACACGAGTCTTGCGCGGGTCCTCCACCGCCCACCGGGTGCCTGGACAGGTAGTCAGCGCATTGTTGGTACCCGGCCGGTGTATCAGGGTGACGCTATACTCCAGAAGGGCCAACATCCACCTCTCGATTCTGGCTGGTGGTTTTGAAGATGATCCGGCCATGATCGGAAGCAGCGGCTTGTGGTCCGTTACCACTGTCACGGGTCTCCCCAGCACATAAAGCCGAAAATGCCGACAGCCCCACAAGACAGCCAGGGCCTCGCGTTCGATCTGCGAGTATCTCTGTTCGGTCTCGGAGAGGGCTTTGCTGGCATATGCCACTGGCCTTACCCCCCCATCTCTGCCCACTTGGGTGAGCACAGCACCGAGGCCAAACGGGCTGGCGTCCACCACAATCTCGGACTCCAGGGCGGGGTCAAAAAAAGCCACGGTATCATCTGCTGTCAGGGCGCCTTTGATGTCCTCGAACGCCGACTGTTCCAACGGGCCCCACTGCCAGGTGGTATCCTTTTTCGTCAGGGCCCTCAGAGGCTCCGACCTCGAGGCGAGATTCCTGATGAAGCGCCCACAGTATGTTACCATACCCAGGAAGCTCCGCACATCTGACGCCGACTCAGGGGGGCGCGCGGTCCTGATGTCCTGGACCTTCCTGGGGTCCGGAGATACACCGCCCTCCTTGAAGATGAAACCAAAGAACTCAATGGTCGGGCGGAGGAACTCGCACTTGTCCTTGTGGAGAGTGAGCCCCAGCGACTGCAGCCTCTCGAGGGTCTTGGCCAGACGTTTCAGATGTTCAAGTTCCGTCCTGGCAAAGACCAGAATGTCGTCACTAATGTTTAGGACGCCCTCCAGATCTGCGAGAGCGCCTCGGATCAAGTTCTGAAATACCTCGGCTGCTGACGACACTCCGAAACTCAGCCGCTTATATCGGTAGAGCCCCCTGTGGGTAGTGAAGGTTGTAATGTATCGGGACTCTGGGTGGAGGACAACTTGGTGGTATCCAGCTCGTAAGTCCAACTTAGAGAAGAACCGGGCCCCCTGCACTTCAGCAATGATGTCATCGATTGTCGGGGTCAGGTGTCGTTCTCTCCTGATGGCCTTGTTGGGCAGCCTCATGTCCACACAGATCCGGACGGAGTCCGGCTGTTTTGGTTTCCTCGCCACTACGATAGGGGATACCCATGGAGTGGGGCCCTCCACCTTTTCGATTATATCCAGGTTCACCAGGTTGTCTAGTTCCCTGTCCACCTGGTCCCTTAGATGAAATGGGATCCGCCTGTGTTTCAGAGCCACGGGCTGCACCGACTCATCAATGTGGAGCCTCACGGGGTCACCCTTCATTCTCCCAATCCCTTTAAAGATGTCGGCATATTTGTCCAGCAGATCGTTGATGTCCTCTAAGTAGACTGAGTACGCGAAGCTCACTATGCCAAGAGCCTCCGCTGCCGCACAACTCAACAGGGTATTGCTGCTCACCGGAGTCACGTAGAAGCGGGCCTTGATCTCCGACCCGTCATGCTCCACCTTGGCGACAAACACACCGTCCAGCGGCAGGGGCTCCCGCCCGCCAAATGCAAAAATGCGGGCTCTCGCCGTCGCCAGCCTCGGGGGTGGGTTGAGCGCGGCATAATGTCCTCTCGCCATTACGTTGACTGAGGCCCCCGTGTCGACCAGCACCGGGACCGGCGAGCAGTTCACCTCCACGACGCATCTCGGCTGTCTCCTGCTCCTCCCCTTGAGGACTTCCATGCTGGAGACGAAGAAGATATTCTCCTCATCCTCTTCCTCCGCTTCTTCCGCCGGCGTCTCCTCTCCCGCCTGTTCCACCTGAGCTACATTGGGCAGGCGGTTTTGGCGAGGGGTCCACAGACGGGGTTGTCCCCTCGGAATCAGTACAGGCAGGGTCGCCCTGCACACCCTCGAGAAGTGGTCGGGCACCCCACAGCGTCCGCAGATCTTTCCTATTGCCATGCACTCAGACGAGTGGGGGAGGTCATAGCCGCACTTCTGGCATGACTCCACTGGCTTACCAGCTCTGTCTCTGGGAGCCCCACCGGGCCTTCGCACCCCTCTGCCGCCTCGCCAGACAGCGCACACCTCTTCCGGCCTCGCTGCGCGGGATCCGGCCTCCATCTTGTTGGCACGGGCCTCCGCCACCTCATGGCACCGCCCGAGCTCCAGGATTCTGGGCAGGGTGAGTCCGGGCTCTCTCAGGACCTGTCGCCTCAGCTTGCCAGACGAACATGCCTGGATTAGCATGGTCCTCATCATATCCTCCGCATCCCCCCACGCACACCCTTGGGATAGGCGGCGCAGGCGGCCATAGAAGGTGTCGAGCGTTTCATCCTCCTTTTGTCTGGCCGAGAGCATGACGAACCTCTCATAGTCCACGTTGGCAAGGGGAATGAAATGCGCGAGGAGGGCGGCTTTGGCTTGGTCATACGAGTTGTCCACCGGAGTTAACGACTCAAATATCTCTTGTACAGCTGCTCCGGCCGAATACAGCATCGTAGCCACCTTGCTGTCATTGTCCGTGACCTGGGCGGCCCGAAAGTACATGTCCAGCCATCCAATCCATCTTCTCCATCGGGGGCCCAGGCTGGACGGAGGACCCGTAGCGTCAAACTCCGGAATGGGCTGCAAGGCCGCTTGCGCCCTGGCTTGGGCCATGGCCAGGGGTGGTGGTGGTTGGTTCGGGGGAAGAGCGGCACCAACCGTGGGTGTAGGCAGCCCAGACGTCGCAGGATGTGGGGTTGGCTGTGGGGGATTCTGTTGAAACAAATCTGCCAGGCTTTCGTCCTGCGAATCCTCCGATGCTGTGGCAGTCGCACCCTCCAGGGCGCCGAAATCACTCATGGGCCCAAGCGCACAGGCACCCTCGTACTAGTCCTGAGGGCCGCAACTTGCACCATTCCCCACACTGCCACCACCCTCGTGATGATGAAAGGGTTAAAGAGGCTACCTTGAGGCGTCTCGTTCCAACGTGGATCTCAGGAGCGGGCATGCCATCACCCACGTGATGATGAAGGGGTTGAAGAAGGTCCTAGAACCAAATGTTCCAAAAATTGAGCTTCAAAATGGAGTGGGCTGAGAAGGCCCAGCCACCTCAGTCCATCTTCCAGCTACCACACGACGTTACAGACTGAAAATTGGCCAAAACATCAAAATTCAGGCATGGGCCTGCGGGTTAGGCTGCCCGCAGTCAGCAAATCCAAAAATTGGGCTTGGATGGCCTTCCGACTCCAAACCGGAGCTTTCGGAAGTTTCTCAGCCACGTGCGCAAGATGGCCGCCAGCCGCGTGTATGGTCCGCGGCCACAGCGTGAGACGAAACATCCGCGGATGTTTCGTCGTCGAAGAAAAAAATTATCCGGGATCGCTCTCACCGCCGGGCCCGGGCATCCAACACTCGTCGCCACTGTTGGGGGTCTCTGGGTGCCCCCACGCGTGCCCGTGAGCCCCTCCACCCACAGACTCAGACTGGACACGTCTGTGTGCTTCGGGCTCCCGGGTCGCTCTGACGCGGCCGGGAACGCCCCGTTTATTTAAGACGCACGCGGCGACGTGCAACGTCACGTCGCCGCGTGCGCGTCTCCCTCACGGGGCAACGCCACACTGATAAAGGAATGAAGGTTGCACATAAACAGGCTTTGTATCTTGACATCTTCATGAATACTTCCACATACTTTTAGTAGAATTTTTATCTCAAAATGTGGCACGTCACGAAAAACACCAATGCCAGTGTGAGTCCACTCCCTGTATCCCGTCAAGCTACCTTTATCAGCTAATTCCGCCCCTCCAGATTCGGTCTGGTTAGAATCCTGGTTGTCCCCACGTCCATTGCCAGGAGGCAAAAAGCCAGATGAAAACATCTCAGGAGAGGCTGACAATCGCTGTGAGGCCTTATCTCCCTGTAGGTTGAGGCGAGCTTCCTGCCCCGATCTGGGCAAGTGCAGACCCCGTCATTATTAGACCGGTTTCACACTGTATTTTAAAGTGAATACCATAATTTCAAAAGTGAATTACCGTCGAGGTCGCCAAAGGACCCATTGTACTCCCCACTCGCCTCACCCATTTGGGTCTGAGCCTCAACAAGGGGGTTAACTTTGTCACCCAGATGACTTGCTGCTCGTGCCACACATCCAGTTTCATTGGGTTTAAAGTAAGCCGTAAGGTGACCCACCGCCTTGGGACTTTCTCGGGCAGCCACACCAAGATTAACACCAAGATTAATAGGCCTGGAGGCCCGTGTTTCCTCCCCAGGACTTGGGGCTTGGGTCTCTCGGTTACCAGCATTTTTGTAGCCGTTAGACTTCCCGTAGGGTTTTCCCTTGTGTAGATTGTAATTAGATACTTTGCCAGAGATTTTGCCAGTCATGTCAACATTGAAAAAGACAATGAGGCAACATTATCCCAAGTATGAAATGCAGCAAAGTCCACGAAAAAATACAGCTTTTTACAGCAATGAGCAATGAGTAGAATGCTTGCTCCTTTACAACACAGTCAAAGATTTCTCGCAGCAAAAGCTCTTGGTGCAGACACCAGTGGCTCCAATGGGACATGAAACAGGATTAGCAATCCGTGCCACACAATCCCACATTCTGCATGTCTGGAGCCCTAGGAGCATGCAGAATACAAAGAACACTTCTTGCCACACCTGGCGACGCTCTGGGTCTGGCTATGGCGTTTGAGCTCTCTGCTCACGGCCCCAGCAGTGAAAGCAAAAAAGACTCCAGCAGCCTCCAGCAAGCACTTTAACACGAATAACACTCCTCACCACACTCCACAAAGGTGTATTATTCAAGTACCATATAAATTTAGCAGCCTATGATCAAAGTATGAGCCTTTAAAAGGGGCTGCCCGGAGAAACCACCATATTCATGGTCAAATTTCTTCAATGTTATAATAGCAGGACGTAATTTATTAAAACCATCTCTTCCTGCAAAGCCGTCCTCATCTTTATTTTGGTAATTCTAAAACCCAGGTAAGTGATTTATGTTATTTCCTATAAAGGAGTGTTATTCAAATACCAAATACATTTGGTAATTTAAGATTTGAGATGAGTTGTGTTTCAAGGCTAATTATTAAACAATTTGCGACTGAATAATCACAAATAGCATTTCAATTACATTGCCAGCCTCTGGGGGGGGGGGGGGTGCGGGGGGTTTCGATCCAAAATGGTGAAATGTATACCTCTCTTAATCTCGCAGGGAGATGGCCAACTTTCTTCTATGCACGTCACAGTATGTAGGTTAAAATGGCATGGAGTCAATATCCAGCCCTGTCTTTATCCCTGCTTCTTATCAACTTCTTTTGAAAGAGCAACTTCTGGATTTAAGCTAATCTGGACAACCACATGTGTATCTTATAAAATGAGCAGCTTCAGTAAACTCTGCGCTATGCCCCAGCCCTTTCCTTTTCACCACTGCTGGCTCTGATCTATGGTGTCAAATGTGACTGTGTAAACCAAAGTTTTTTGCGTGCCGAGAAAACCATCAGATGCAGCCACAAACTGCTGCCATGCTGCTATGGGTGATATGGATTGTAAAACGTTCAGAATGTCCCCATTGTCGCTTTTTTGTGCAGCACCAGCCTTCTTGCTCACATTTTTCTGTTTACTCCTTTGGGGGAAAGTTCAAGCCAATGAGTCCCAAGTCAACTTGTTATGAGTTATTGGCGTTCAGCACAACTTCAAAAGAGCCACTAATTTTGGATCCTCAAGTTTTCTTTTCAGGCAATATTTCCTACCAGGCTTTCCCCATTTAAGAAAACAACTCTTAAGATCACTGGACCAACCATCTTGCCACTTTCATCAATAGTGAGCCCAGACCCTCCTCAGGACAATCAGCTGCGTCAGAGTCAGGGGCCCCCTGGATGCACTCATTATGAGCCTGGCTTCTTTCCTCGAAAGAAGCTAGTGACCCAGGCGTAACTCTTAGTTGAGGAGTATTCATATTGATCCTGTCATGTGATTGGTTCGAAGAGAGAGAATTCAGATTTTCCACACATTCGTTACAGAAAGTCATAATTCTATTAAAGACACGGAGGCGAAGGATTATGCTTACTCTTCAACTTTACTGTTCAGCAGCAAAGAAACATTACCAAAGAACATGAATACAAATCTTATAAAAAACTACAATAACCATGTTTTTTGAACATTTGTAGTTCATTTCTATTGGTCCCCAACTGACCACGTGACAATTCCTCAACCAATAAACAAGTCCCCAATGAACAAAAACTCCTGTCCTCTTTCCCTTTTTCCTCTTTCTTTGACCTTGCGAGGATGAGTTCTGTACGTCTTTGATATTCTCTTCCATTCTCAATTTCCTACTTGTTTGCCATCTGACATCGTCCCTAAAGAAAACATAAATTAGAACAGTGACTATAAGTCGATACAGGGTGGGTCAATCGTAAAATTCCACATCTAGTAACAACTTGTATAAACATTGATCATTAGCAACATCTTCATAGTCATTATACCTCTTGAATGATTTTTTGCATAAATAATAACAGAAACATGTTATGTAAACATCTCATTCTTACGATTGATCGGGTGGGATAATCCTTCGCCTCCGTGTCTTTAATAGAATTATGACTTTCTGTAACGAATGTGTGGAAAATCTGAATTCTATGTCAAGACCGGAGGCTCGGATTATGCTTGTTCAAAGCTTACTTACCACTAACGATGTTGCACTTTCTAAAGGTTTAAAATAGAAAGTTTTAAAAATTGATTCATTCGACCAATCCGCAGACTTCATGATGTCTTCTACTCTAGCACCTATGTTATATGCCTTAGTAGCTATCGCTCCT
This sequence comes from Ambystoma mexicanum, assembly GCF_040938575.1. Classification (NCBI taxonomy): domain Eukaryota; kingdom Metazoa; phylum Chordata; class Amphibia; order Caudata; family Ambystomatidae; genus Ambystoma; species Ambystoma mexicanum. The sequence goes on from NC_090922.1 coordinate 218,897,137, forward strand.
CTGACTGAGTGGGCGCCATATTTCTCAGTGTTTATGCCTGCTTCTGCCATCACCCACCTAAGCCATCTGGCTATGGTCGCTGGTCTAACCGCTTTAAAAGGTTTACAAATCGCTATCAATAATTGAGTTATCCCCTGGGGTCTTACTTCCCTCGTCATATCTTCGTATGCCGTTATGCATCTAACTGGGCATAATTTTGGTTGATTTGGAAAAACTTCATATGAAATAGATTTCAAACCTGTCTTAGTCCTCTTCGAAATGAGGAGGGTCACTCCATTAGGGGACATATTCTTCCTATTAATCTCCAGTGCTCTGACATCCGAGGATCTTTTACATGCTAATAGACATAAGAGCATAGCTAACTTTCCTGAAATTGCTTTACGTGTCAAATCTTGATTATCTGGCCATGTCAAGAATAGTCTCAGGACCTTATCTACATCCCATAATTGACTATATTTCTCGCTAGGAGGTTTAATCATCTTTACTCCTCTCAGTAGTCTACAAATTAATGGGTGTTCCCCTATCGCTAATCCATCAACTCTAGGATGTCCAGCCGATATCGCAGATCTGGCCGTGTTAATGGTCCTATATGCCTTACACTGCGCTGCCATTTGTGCTAAAATATTTGCTATATGTGCTACATCCGTTCTATCGGGATGTATGTTCCTCTCCAAACACCAGCTACTCCATCTAGCCCATGCTGATCTATAAGCCTTATGTGTCCCTGGGGCCCAGGATTCGTTGATGATGTTCTCAGCTTCATTCGATAGTCCTGGCCTAATCCAAGATCCCCTGAAATCGCCCACGCTAACAGGTTGATTCCTCCTGAACTCATCAAAGGGTGACTGAGACCTCTGGGATCCCGTATGATTAATTCTCCCTTTGGTAAGGCCAGTGGGTTCTGGTAAGTCATCTCCAGTAGGCTGGGAAACCACACCTGACTTCTCCAATCCGGAGTTACTAGGATTAGGGATGCCCTCTGACGTCTCACTTGAGCAAGAGTCCTCGTTATCATGGAGAACGGAGGAAATGCATAGTTCCTCTGATGACCCCGGTATTGCAGAAAAGCGTCTATCGCCTCTGCCTCCGGGTCCGGTCTCCAACTGAAAAACCGGGGTAATTGTCTGTTCAATCTCGATGCAAATAGATCGATCTGGCATGGACCCCATCGAGACATTAGTTCCTGGAACACCTTTTTGTCCAGTTTCCAATCGCTGGTGTCTCTGAGGTATCTGGAGTTCCAGTCGGCCACTACGTTCTGTTGGCCCGGCAGATACTCTGCTCTCACTGACACTCTTCTTTCCAGACAAAGTTCCCAAAATTCCTTTGCCAGTTCCGCAAGAATTCTGGATCTTGTCCCTCCCAGTCTGTTGATATATCTGACTGCCGAGATATTGTCCATTTTTAGTAGGACACAACATTGAACTCTCTCTTGTGTCCAGCATTTCACTGCAAAAGATCCTGCCAGTAATTCCAGACAGTTTATATGGAGATTCGTCTCCTGATCCGACCATCTGCTCCCTGTCGACAGATTCCCGCAACGGGCTCCCCAGCCCCATTTGCTGGCGTCGGATTCTATGATCAGGTCCGGGGATGAACCAAATATGGCTCTCCCGTTCCATGCATCCATATGAATGAGCCACCAATTCAACTCTTCCCTCACTTCCAGTGAAATGTTCACCTTTGATTCGTATGAAGCGCCCTTCCTGAGGTGATAAATCTTCAATCTCTGGAGTGCTCTGTAATGTAGTGGTCCCGGGAAAATTGCTTGAATTGAAGCCGCAAGGCGTCCTACTAATCTCGCTATGTCCCTCAGCGATATTTCTCCCTTCGCTAGTGTGTGTCTCAGTTGTTTCTTGATCTCGTTCACTTTGTGAATGGGTAGACTGAGGGTTCCCTGATTCGTGTCCACTATGAACCCCAGGAATTCCATCATCTGTGTTGGAACTAAGCTGGATTTCTCCCAATTTATAATAAAGCCCAGGCTTTCTAATAAGTCTATTGTTAATTGCACTTGTCCTACCAATGTCTCCTTCTCCTGGCACATCAGACATATATCGTCTAGATAAATTATGAGTCGTATCCCTTGAGCTCTGAGGTGTGATACAACTGGCTTCATCATCTTGGTGAAACACCATGGGGCTGATGCTAGGCCGAATGGTAGGCATCGAAATTCCCATGTCGTTCCTCCCCAGATGAATCTCAGAAATCTGGAGTGTTCCTCTGCTATGGGGATAGTCAGGTATGCATCCTTCAAATCTATTCTGGCTAGCCAGTCTCCCTGAATTAGAATATCCCTTAGTAGGTGTATCCCTTTCATCTTGAAGTGTATGTATACCACGTAATTGTTTAGACCTCTCAGGTTGATTATTGGTCTTGTCTTGTGTTTCCCTTTTACTAGGAACATATTGCTTATGTAACCCCTTGACTGATCTGATACGGGACCTATAGCTTTTTTGTTTTCCAAATCTCTCAACTCTTTTTCTAGCAATATCTTGTCTCCTCTGTTCAAAACTATCCCCTTTGGTGGTCTCTCCTGCTGGGGTGTATCTAGAAAGTCTATATAAAAGCCTTGCGCGGTCTGAATCACCCAGGTATCCCCTGATATGTTCAACCAATTCTTTAAAAACTGAGCAGTTCTCCCACCCACTTCTATGGTATTTAGACGTGGGATTGATAATCTCACCTGGGTTGTTTTGCTGATGTTCACCTCGCCAGTTTCTTCCTCTTCCTCTTCCTCTACCTCTCGAAGGGAAGAAAGGTGTTTGTTTGCGTTCCTCATAGTCTCTCCATTGAGACCTGTCATGGTAGGATCGATTGTATTGGAACCGGCCAGCCGAACGACCCCTTCCTCTGCTGGCCCGTCCAAAAATCTGCCTTCCGAAAACCCTCTTAAGAGAAGCTTGAGCTTTATCTAAAGCTGCATATGAATTTACAAATTTGGTGAGCTCCTTGATGAAGGAGTCTCCAAACAACTTCCCTTTTGCCGAAGTGGCCGATTCTGAGGAGGCTAATTCGCTCAATTTTGGGTCAATCTTCACTAGTAACGATCTCCTCCTTTCTGTAGTTATGGCATGATTAGCGTTTCCTAACATGCATATCGCCCTCTGGGTCCATCCGATAAGGATTGCCGGGTCAATTGGCTCTCCTTTCGTCTTCGCTTCTTCTCCCATCTGGAGAATCTTTGTGAGGGGCCCCGTCATATCCAACATTTTGTCCTGACACGAACGCCAGGATCTATCAAGGCCCTTCCTCACATCTTTGGTAAACTTACTCATAAAAGTTATCATTTTTTCATCTATTACCGGCGTGTCTGCCGCTCCCTCAGGGAGAAGAGGTCTGGGGCATTCCGCCCTCATCTTGCTTCTCGCCTCTTTGGCTAATGGCACTCTCAGGCGCTTCTTTAGATATGCTGAAATTCTCTTGGGGGGTTCCCATTCTGAGGATCTGGGATGGATCAGAGTTTCTGGATCGAAATCCCCCTCATCGGCAATCTCCTCCTCCTCCTTCTTCCTTTTCTTTAACGCTTCATGGCTCTCATCGCCTGAGGAGGATATAGATAGTACTTCCTCTTCCTCGGGGTATTCTTCCTCCCAATCATTCTCACCCTCGTCTGAGGAATCTGAGGATGAAACTCGCCCCCTGCTAGGCACCGTCTTACCCTTTCTCTTTCTTTTGCCACCTTTCTTTTTAGGTGGAGAGCTCAGGGGGTGTGGGCTTCATCCGCCCTACGAGCCAATTTACTGCCCCCTTTTGTCTTCATCCGAGCCTTAAGGCTCTTATCCGCCTCCAGGCCCTGGGATAGTCTGAGCCAATCCTCCATCAGCACTATCTGCTGCGGATTATGTCCCAGAGAAGCCCCCAGGGCTTTCTGGAAGACAACATTCATTTCCGAATGGCTCCTCTTTTGGCTGACCCCAGCCTTCCCCTCATCACTAGAGGAACTCATGATTCCCAGGCCCTGGGGAATAGTGTTATGGTATGATATATAATGTAAATATATATATATTCAAATATATATAAAGTATATATACCAGGATTTTCCTTGGTTCAATTTTTATCAAAATATAATAGTAATTTCCAAATTCACAGGTTTTACCTGGGACTGTGCCCGATTTTAGGTGCGGTGTCAGAATATTGCCTGCAGGGGCGCTGTTGAGCTCGTAACAGGACGCTACTCTCATGCAATGCGTGTTGTTAAGCTCTTATTTGTATAGAGCAAAGGATCTCACTCTCCGTTCACACACGCTCGATCAACTCCTCGCAGAAAAATACGTTTTGTAATAAACGAAACGAAACGAAGGAGAGAGCGCCGGAACTACGCGGTCCCGTCGCGCTCTCCCTTCCGTTATGTAGTGCCCTCTATGACGGATCGTAGGCGTTGCGGCCGCCGGAGCACCAGCCCCGTCGCGGTCGCCGCTCCTCAGAGCTGCCTTTCTGTCGCGGAATGTTCCGCCTAATAAAGTAAATACAACACGTCACACTTAGGTGAAAGTTATCATGCACTCACACATTCCGAAATTGTAATAAAGAAAAAAAGTACTTAACTCGCTGCCGAGCAGCAAAGAAAGAGGAAGAAGGGAAAGAGGACAGGAGTTTTTGTTCATTGAGGACTTGTTTATTGGTTGAGGAATTGTCACGTGGTCAGTTGGAGACCAATAGAAATGAATTACAAATGTTCAAAAAACATGGTTATTGTAGTTTTTTATAAGATTTGTATTCATGTTCTTTGGTAATGTTTCTTTGCTGCTGAACAGTAAAGTTGAAGAGTAAGCATAATCCGAGCCTCCGGTCTTGACATAGAATCAGAAAAATAGGGTAGATTATCATTATTAAGGGCAACACTATTCTCAAAAAATGTAACATGGTGTTGTCTACATTACAGTTGCTAAACAAACCTTTTAAGAGTTCTGTGTGGGAGGCAGCCTCTTTCGCCTTAAACACCATAGATTGGGGCTTCATTGTGAACCTCTTGATATTCCCTTTCCCACCTTAGACATGGGGCGGATGGCCAATAAGAAACGAGGAGCCTATCAAGTTTGGCTCTTTTTGGGAAGAACTTGGGATGCCATCTAAAACGAACGGACACATTAACAGTGGGAGAGCCTTTCGATAGGTGTAAGTTATTGATGATTTGAATTTAACTCGTTATTTAAAACGAATGTGTCTTTGACTGCAGGTTAGTAGCCTCTGCGTTTCTGCCCTGTGTGATCACTTTGCTTCGATCAAAACAGTCCTATTTCTTAGTCATGCTGCATAGGGAAGCGGGAGCAAGTAATTGATTTATGACACTTGTACAAGTTTTAATTGGAAGGGACACCTCCAAACACCCTGCAGTATAGCACTCTGTATGACAACGAGGAAAAGAGAACGAAACACGATAGCCTCCTGCGAAGACGGCTCCTCATAGCACCATTTCTCACATTGATTTGTGCTAGACTTTAGAATTCGACAAGAGACCTACAAACTGCCTCTAACCTAACACTTTGCAGCATGACGGGGAAAGAGGACTAAACAAGATAGTACCCTGCAGAGACAGAACCACTTAGTACCACTTTGTCCAGCGGTTATCGCCGACTGTAGAATTCTGATTTTCCATACATTACCAAAAGTCATAATTCTACTAAAGACACGGCGGCTGCTTTCTCATAACTTTACTGTTCGAGCAGCATCATTAAAACACAATGGCCCTCATTACGACCCTGGAGGAGGTCCATGGTGCAATTTGCACCATGGACCATGGCGCAGAGCTGCCAACTCCGCCATGGGGTTTGGCGGACTTACCGCCCCATTCCGACCTTGGCGGGGCGGTAAGTCCCCAATCCCCATTTACCCTTCCCCATTCCCATTTTTGCCCCATAGGGTATAATGGGAGTGGGGAAGGCGTTAATTACGCCACCGTAGAATACGGTGGCGTAATTAACGAGGGGACCCGTAGCGCCATGGATTTTTCCGCCCGGAAAATCCGGGCGTAAAAATCACCATGGCGCTACGGAAAGTCCTAATCTGGCGGAGAGGTACGCCATGCATTACGCTGGCGTAAACCCCTCTCCGCCAGGGTCGTAATGAGGGCCAATAACAATAACTCAGAAATTCCAACAACTACTAGTCCCATCAGTTTATAGTCTTTTTGTCGTTTTTCTGTTATTGGACTTTAAAAACATGTGACATTAACAACCAATCACCATAGTCCATCCCTATAAATCCAGTCCACCATGTAGTTTCCTCCTCTTTGCTGCTCGTACAGCCAGCTTATCTTTGATATGCGGTATTGTGATTATTTTAAATACAGCGTTATTGACCATTATGTGAGCAGCGCGCAGCATGATAGTTTATGGCGGAACATATCCGCCGAGTTTAAAATAGACACAAGTGATTTCGAATGGTCACAGCGGGACAGACATTTCCGCCGACCGCAATGCTCATTGTCAGAGGGGGCACTGCAGTCACGGAAGTGCGTGGAGCACGACAGTGACTTTATGAAGTTCCAGTGCTCCACGTCTACACTTCAGCGACATTGCAGAGCCCAAAGAGATTCCAAGAGCTTGGCACAGATTAGACTAACATTATCAGGATAAATTGAACAATTTCACAGTATTGCATCAGTGAAGGAGATCAGCTGATCAGCTCCATGGATCAGGGAGCATGAGAGGTTCCCAAAACTACATGAGCAATGCAGATTGATAAGACATCGCCACCTAGTGGCCAAAGTAAGCATATCAGTAGATATCAGGCTTTTACGTTGTTCAGAGCGTTTAGAGTGCTAAATAAAACAGACTCTGCCCTAAAAAATATATACAGAGACGGGTTACCCCTCCTACATCCCCCCACACCACACACAATAGCTCCATACCATTTGTTCCCCCGAGTCGCATGCATCAAGTGCAACAAAAATGTTGCACCTGACTGCCATCTTGATGATGGGTCTCTCTGCACCATTACTGCTGGTTCTGCTCACTGCCATGTACATGCTCTTGCCATGGGGAAAATCAACAGATGCCCACCCACCCCCTCATCATGAGTGTGTCAGAATTCTCCTTCCAAAACTTGACCCTGTCGTGAAGAAGAAGAATTCTTCCCACTAATGTAACCTTCTGAATGTACAAAATAACATGCAGAAGGATCAATTAATTGAAAGACTGGTTACCCCGAGACACCGCAATGTTAATGTAATATAAATCAATACGTATTCCATAGTTTACAAACAAAATGATCTCCTCACTAACCTGTACAAATTTATGCAAGACTTCAATTTAGGTGTAAGGGCCTCATTACACGGAAGGCGGTAAGGGTTAACGGTCACCGGTAATGGTACCGGTGACCATTAACCCTTACCGCCTTACTACGAGGTCCCTTTGCGGGTAGGTACTTTAACGCCTGCTGATTAGCAGGCGTTAAAAACCAACCCGCAAAGGGACCAGGGTGCTAATTACAGTACCACAATTTGCGGCACCATAATTAGCGCCTTCCCCATTCCCATAGAGCCCTATGGGGCAAAAATGGGGAAGGGCAATGGGGGAAGGGGGAATTACCGCCCCGACAACCTTGGAATAGGGCGGTAATTCCCCTTTCCACCAAGGAGGTGCCGGTATTTTACCGGCATGGACCAAGGTGCTAATAGCACCTTGGTCCTTCGCCTACCGTGTAATGAGGCCCTAAGTTTCAACACTAGTACAGCAATGGTTAACTGGGTCTGAAAATAAATCATACAAGATTTTAGTAAGATATACGGTAAGCAAAAAGGTAAGAGGAAACAGAGGATATAATCTTACCACCAGAGTTCTTTGAGTCTTAGTGATCCAAAAGGTGAGACAAAGTCCATAGAACAAAGTTCCAAAAAACAACTATTCCCGTAGGAACGCGGATGCCTAATAGGTCCCAAAACCTTTCCCGCCGGAACAAGGACGCCTAAGCACACACATCGGAATCTCTAGTCCCTGTGTGTGACTGCAGTGTGTTGCAGAAGAAGCTGGAGGTGGATACACTAGGCGAAGCAATTCCTAGACAAAAACAGTTTCACATAAATGCCGAGCGTTCCAGGAGCAAGACAGAAGCAAGGTCGTAGAAGCAATCCGGTTCAAAAACTTGCCAGGCAGCAAAACAGAACCAAAGGAGAAGAAAAGAGCAGTCCAGGAAGGCAATCCGAGTTGTGGGATTGGAGAGTCCGTACAATTCAAGGAGGAGGCAGAGGCAAGGTCGCTAGAACAATCCGGGTCAAAGAGGGTGAGTAAATGCAAAACAAGAAAAGCACTGGGAATATCAGGAACTAAGCAAGGAAACGAGCTATATGTAACTTCAGGTACGAGAGTAATTTCAGTGTATTCAGAAGCAACGAAGCTCAGAAAGGGGAGGTACTATAAAGGAGCAGTCACGTGACCTAACGGTGACGTGCAGGTTGCCGGCCTCTTTTTCTTAGCAACCGGGTTCCAAGTTTCCATGGCAACCTCCACTCACTAGGAAAACACAACTGCCGAACTTTCTTAATTGGCTGACCCCGTTTGAAGGCAGGCAGCACATACTTGTAGCACCGTTTAATACGTGAATGTAAAAGCGGTGCATTAATGGCAGAGACAGGCACACGTGTACAGGCGGCACATTTCACCTTCTTAACTATGACAGTGTGTCTCAGATACCCTCAACATGCACCTTGTCCTATCATGAAGATGCCCTCCGAATCTTCCAGAAAACAATGTAGCCACTCACTGAATACACAAACATAAAAAATGATGTAAGATTACACATCCCTCACTATCAACAGTTCTTGATCACATCAATGGGAATACAGCTGCAACATTACAGATGAGAAAGACATTTAGGTCTCCAAAACCAGCAATGCACTGCATACTTCAGACATCATCCACATGCATCATCTGGATTGTGAGAGTTGGGTGTGTTGCATGCTCATGCATCATGGACAGGGGTGGACTGGGAACCAAAAGAGACCCTAGAAATAATTCTCAAAGTGGCCCCATATCACACTTTTTCAGCAAGGCCAACCTTTTTCCCATTAGAAAAAGTGGAAACACAAAAGAGGCCTAGGGTGCAGAGGCCTACCATGAAATTTCACCATACGTAACTCCATCCCTGATCATGGAGTGGCTACTTGACATGACACATGTCAGAAGATGGCATGCAAGGATGAGCTGGCAGGCGTGTAAATGTAATACCACACAAAATAGAAGCTACTGCATCGGCCCTCACCAAAAACATATGCACATGAAAATCCTGAGGAGACTGACTCAAAGCAGCAAGTTGTGCAGGCATAACCTGTAACACAAAGCACATGCATAGCTGATCAAGGAGACATGCACCCACACAATTATGTAGGACAACTCACATCTTCAGTTGGAACCTTCATCCTGTGTTGGATTGAGGGATGGTGCACTCTGGCCACGCTTGGCCAAAGCCAGGTCCTCATTTGCTACAGCCACTCCTGAGAATATTCGTATATGAGTGACCCAATTGCAACAAGGGCCTGATGATGGCTATCGCGAGTGGGCGAAGAGTCACTATGCATGCTGACCCTTGACATCTCCACGTTGAAATGCATGTTGAGATTTTGCCACAAAGTGGCCATCTCTTGGCGGCGGATGTCCCTTGTGGCCAACATTTCCTTACACAGAGATTGCCTCAAGGAATCAGTTTCTTGACAGCAGGATTCCCTTGAATACATTTACTCACGGAACCTGTGTCTTATTTCATTTGAGGTCAGTATCTCCTTATGCAGGGTTTGCCACAAGGTTATCTCTTGCCGCTGGACATCCCTTTGGGGCCAAAAACACATCATGCAGGGCCCTCCGAGCGAGTCACCTGACTTTGTTGTTGCATGTCCTCCCTCCTCTCCTGGCGCATTAGGCGTAGATCCGCAGTGTGTGCAGCATTTTAGATGACATTTTCAGCCAGGTGTTGGATGTCCGTAGCCATCTCTTGCAGGACCTTGCCCCGTTGGGAACTTGCATGCATCAGCTCCTCCTCCCACTCCCACCATGCCCATCACAGTAAGTGCACAGTCCTAGGCGGTCTACAACTCTCCTACTGGCATCAGCTTCCACTGCTGCTTCCATGATTGTAGGAGGCAATGTTGCAAATACAGAATCCACCATAGATGCTGGCGCTGCCACTGCCAGGCCCAAGGTCTCCTTGTTCTCCTCCTTGGACTCAGCAGCATCAATGAACTCAAGGATCTCCATGGCATCTGGACTACTCAGTGGTGGACCCTCAGTATGCCTTCCTCATCAGATTTGGCGGAATCATCTGAAGACGGGTCAGAAGGCCTGATGATAATGGCCTGCAACATGAGAGGATTCTCACCAGGCACAGTACCCTGGGCTGCACTGGTGGATGGTTGTGCCTCATCTGCCTCCTCCTCATCCGCTGTGTCTTCACCTGTAAAAAGTCAGACAACAATATTTAGACGCCTACCTACCCAGCTGAACATGCATATGTGAAGTCAAATGCATTTAGACAGAATAGGGCCAGTCACACATACATCAGACATTGAAACTGGGCATTCGGAAATGTGAAAGGAACAGGTCACTAACATTCAATGCTCTGCAATCATGCTGGTGCACATTAGGTCCTGCATCAAGCCACGAATTGGAGGATTAGGCGTCCTTGCATTCATACATACATGTATGACAGTGAAAGGTCTAACAGTAGATGGGTGGAGTTTCATGCTAAATTGGTGAGACCCTTCTCTTCTTCATTCATTCCTACTTGCAACATGTGGAAGTATCATGTTTTCTCCTGATGACAAAACCTGCATGCAGGAATTTACATTGCCAAAATCCCCATCACCCTCTTTGTCTGATTTGTGGTTACCCTGCTCACATGCATCTTTACCATGTGTGTTGAGAGTGCCACATGGATATGACCAGTGTGCACTTGCATGACCACTGAATAATTGACACTCCAAATTTGGAATGAACATCAGTCTTCTAACATCTTTTCTCCAACCACTGCAACTTCTGTCTGTAACACACCCTCAAGCAACTTCTCACTGACATTGTCACTCAACCTTGAGCACTGGCCACCAGGGCCAGTGAATGGATAACTCTAACATTATCCACTGCTTCATTGTTATTCCATGTGAGTCCAAATCAGTGTTCACAATGCACTATCCACAAGCATGACACTGTGTGTCCAATCACAGGTGTTTGCAGGCTATTGCCACATATAGCGTTGATTATAAAGAATTATGTATACAATTATGTGTGCTGTAAAATCAATGCCAACGGCAAACATCGTTCAATCATCTACCTTCTAGGATGCACAATATATAATGGAAGTGTCCACGGATGCATTACTGTAGTACTCATGGATGCGAGAGTAGGACCACGACCAAACTGTACCACAACATGTGATAGCATATCATGTGCTGAGGAAAGCATATATATCATGCACACATGGCACTCACCTGATGTTGCTGCATAGGTTACCATGCTTTCCACACCAAACACCTGCTCACTGCTGATGAGGCCACTGGCGACCTCTTCAAATGGAGTCAGCTCATCAACATCTGGTAATCCACCACCAGTAGCCTGAGTAGAGGCCACATTGCTGCAGAGCTTCTCCTTGATCCGCCTCATGAGGTCACCCATCCTCTTGTGGACCTCTTCCGCTGTGCGCCTCTCTACCCCACAGGTATTAATGAGATCTGTGACCTCCTGCCACATCCTCGATGGCTCGGAAGGGTACTACCCACCCAAAGGTACAGGTCGACATGGTGTTTGTCAATGTAATCAGTGAGGATTGGTAGCTCATCACCTGGAGAATGCCTCTTCCTTGGTGGCCCTTTTTACACCTGTGCCTCTTCGTCGGTTGCTGCCTGTGCCTACTGTGCAGGCTGGCCCCCCTTGGCCCTAATGGGTCTTGGTGGTACTGGGGCACCTTTAGGCTCATAACTATGGTTTGCAGGTGATCACCAAAGCACAAGGCGCGTTTATGTCAAGGTTTGTTTGTTTTGTTTGTTTGTTTATTTATTTATAATGCGCACCAGACCCAAGGGTATTAGGGCGCAGAAAGCAAAAGAGAATTGTTCAGCTTAGGTTACAATGCTGTGCACTACATTACAATACATTAAAAACAGTGCTGAGAATTGTCATACAAATGAACATGTGATGGCGGGAAACATCCGACAACAGTTATTATACAGTAATGACGGACAGTAGTGTGATCATAGAGTGGTGAGGAGCCAGATGTCATGTTCCTTGATCCAGTGGATAAGGTTGGATCTGAAGCGTAGGTAGGGCATGTCTTCCCTTAAGGAGGGTGGGAGTGAATTCCAATTTAGGGCAGCTTTGACCGGGAAGCTACTACCGCCTGTCTTCATACGTTTAAATCTAGGCACTCGAAGTAGGTTGGCAGTAGCTGTTCTAGAAGGGCGGTTAGTGGATTGTCTCAAGAATCTAGTGGTGAGGTACAGTGGGGCGGCCAAGTGTAGGCATTTATGAGTCAAGGAGGCTGATTTAAGGAAGATTTTGTCTTTTATGGAGAGCCAGTTGTTGGATCTTCTGAAGTCAGATATGTGGGCTTTCTTCGGAATGTTGAGAGCTGCTCTCAAAGCATTATTTCGGAAGATCTGGATCTTGTTTTTGATGTATTTGTTGCTCCCTATGTAAAGGGCAATGCAATCATCCAATTTATATGATACCAGAGCTTTTGCTAGAGTAATGCAATTATTAGGTGTAAGGAATGGCTTAGCTGCTCTGATTAGCTTACAAGTGTAAGCGGTAGCCGAGGCCATGGAATTTACTTGTTTTTTGAAAGTGAGAGTAGAATCTAGGTAGGAACCAAGAGTTTTAACTTCCTTGGCTACTGTGATGTTATTGTTGTCTATAATGAAATTAGAATAGAGATGGCCCAACTTGTTAAGATTTGCCAAGGTGCAGACAATGAGGAGTTCTGTTTTGTCATCATTCAGGCATAGTCCATGAGATGCCATTCATGCCTGGATGATGAGGTACACTCTATTCACGAAGGCCAAATCCTTATTGTAATCTCCCATCAACGGGATGAGGATCTGTGTATCATCTGCATAGTTAGTGTAGGTGATATCCATTCCATCTAGATCATGAAAAAGGGGCTTCGTAAAGATGTTGTACAGAGTGGGTGAAATGCATGAGCCCTGGGGCACACCACAGGTAATAGGTATGGGGTCCGCAGCTGCTAAGGGTGCAAAGACCCGCATGGTTCTATTGTCTAGGAAGGATTGGATCCAACCTATGGCTTCTTGTGAGAAGTGGGTAGCAGAGTCCAGGTGGCGACAGAGAGTCTTGTGGTCAACCAAGTCAAACGCAGCTGAGAGGTCGAGCAACAGTAGAAGTGCTGTATTACCATTGTCTCTCAGGGTGTCTATTTGTGCTTTAAGGTTGATCAGCGCAGTTTACGTTCCGTGTTGAAGTCTGAAACCTGACTGACGTACTCCTAGGAGGTGGTTACATTCCAGATATTGTTGGATTTGGAGGTATGCTACCTTATCTAGGATTTTAAGCAGGAACAGTGCTGTAGTAATGGGGCGATAGTTGGTGGGAATGGACGGGTCAATAGTTTGATTTTTTAGGAGTGGGAGGACCCAAGACTATTTTAAGTTGTTGGGAATGGTGCCGGTAGAGAATGAGGAATTTATAAGCTTAGTTATGAATGGGGAGAGGTCCCGTGCAGCATCCTTTATAATTTGTGCTGGGCAGGGGTCACCGTGGCAATTAAACGATTTGAGAGTTAGGATGACTTTTTCAACTTCTAGAGTGGATACTTTCTTGAAGTTGAAGAGGGGTGTAGGCTGTTCAGAGGGGGCAGGAGGTAGGGTGTTCGGGGGTAAGGTGGCGGTAATATTGTTAGGATTGGAGGCGCAGAGGAGGGATTCTTTTTTATTATTAATTTTTGCCTGAAGGGTCGTTATTTTATTAACTAGTGTGCTCTGAATGCTGGTGCGCCAGTCTTTGTCCTTAAGGTATGTGTCAGGGGCTTGGATAGGTGTTTCTATTTCTTTAAGAATTATGAACAGTTCTTTAGTATTGGAATTAGCCTGGGTAATGTGCAAGTTGTAAGATTCTTGTTTAGCAAGGATTATTTCTTTTTTGTACAAGGAAGCTAGTTTTGTGAGGTTGTTTTTATTAGTATCGGGTGGGTCTTCTCTCCAAATTTGTTCGCATTTACGTTTCTCAAGTCTAATGGCTTTTAGGTGGGGAGAGAACCATGTATTGACATGTTTTTTCTGTTTGCACTTTCTGATTTTCAAGGGTGCTATGGTGTCTAGGGCAGATAGCATTACTTTATTGTACTCGTCAACCAAGGTAAGTGAGTCTGTGGAGGCAGGAAGAGAATTCAAGGTAGGGAGGATTAGAGGGATGAGTTTATTGGCTGTAATGTTCTTTTTATTCCTAGTGGGAATGGCCGGGGCTATGTTGACGACATGGTGGGAAGCTGTGACTTCTAGGGAGAAGGAGATCAGATGGTGGTCGGACCAGGGCAATGGTGTCATGGCAGTGACAGAAGTTTGGCAGTTTTGCTCTGCTATCCAGTCAAGGGTTCTACCTTTAGTGTGTGTAACGCCTGTTACCTATTGGGTAAATCCTAATTCCTCGATAGAATCGTTAATCTGTGTGGCATTGGGATCTGAAGGGTCTTTGTAGCCAAGATTAAAGTCTCCTAATATAAGGCTTGGTGAGGAATTTTTGAGGTTATCCGATAGGATGTTAGTGAGATCTTCTTCGAAGGAGCCTAGAGGGCCTGGAGGTCTATAGATTTGGTGGATAGATATAGTTTGGGCGTTTGAGATGGTAAGTTTGGCGATCGAGGATTCACATGAATCTACATTTAGTGGAGAAGCAAGTCTCAATTCTAGGCTAGTTTTGGCAATTATGGCTAAGCCACCGCCTCGGGAGGTAGTGCAGTCTATTCTTAGGAGGGTATAGTCCTCCGGAATGACTAACATAATCGCTGGGCCCGCTGCTGAGTGAAGCCAAGATTCTGTGACAGCGATGAAGTCCATTTTTTCAGTTGAGATTAAGTCGGCTATTTCTGTGGCATGTGCCACCATAGACCGGGCATTTATTAGGGCTCCTCTTATACTGGACAGTGTGGTCTCAGTAAGTGGTGCCAAGGTATTGTGGTGGTGTCTAGAGTGGGTGGTGGGGCCTCGAGTAAGTCGGCTGTTGAGCTGGAGTGGGTGCTGAGTATTAGTAGTTTTATGCGATGAAGGTTTAGTATTAGGCTGGGGGCCTCTTAGATTTCTAGAGGAATTATTAGGAGGGGGGTGTAGGGATTTGGCTGGGGGTTCATACATTATTGGGAGTCTGGCACGAAGTTTGAGGTTTCTTTGGGAGAGATTACAAGGTCTGGTGATCAGGTCGTTTAGATTAGTGGGATTGTTAGGAGGTGTCACAAACACTGAGAGGGGAAGAGTATGAGGCATATTAAGGTCTATTGTAGTGAGCAGGTGGAGGATAGTTCTTAGTAGAACAGTGTAAGTAACTGGCATATACATCATTTGTGTGAGGGGAGGCTAGCAGATGGTAAGTGTACCATATAGGGTAGTTATGGGGAGTCCGCAAGGAGTAGCTATGAGACTAAAGCATAAAATGGACAATGCTGGCACAGTGGTCGCATACAGTTGCAGACTAAGCATAGGGCGGACAGTGCTGGCACAATGGTCATAGGAATAACAGGCTGAGCATGATATAGACAAAGCTGGCAGAGTGGTCCCATAAATCACAGGCTGAGCGTAATATAGGCAATGCAGGCAGAATGGTCTCAGGCTAAGCGTGATATAGGCAGTGCAGACAGGCTAGTCACACAGGTCACAGGTTGAGCATAACATCGGCAAGACTAGCGAAAAAGGTCACAGTAATCACAAACTGAGCGTAATATGGGCAATGCTGGCAAAAAGGTCACAGTAATCACAGGCTAAGCATGATATAGGCAAAAGCTAGCAGAGTAGGCTGAACATAATATGGGCAGTGCTAGCAAGGTGGTCGCAGAGATCACAGGTTAGGGTCAACGTGAGTATATTAACTGTAGTGTGGGCAAACGCGACTAAGATCAGCGTAGGCGTAGATAGTTAGGATCGACTATTGCGTGTCTTTAGATCATGCAGCAACCAGCCGTGTCAGCACAGCAGAGACGCAGTGCAAACAAGGTAGATACCGCCGAAAGTAGTTAGTAGTGGGAAGGTAGTAGTACAAATATTGCAGGCACGTTGGAGGGTGAGCGACACTATAAAGTCAGGTTAATTATCAAGGAGGTGCATTCCTGAGAGGCTATTGACTAAGACTTAAATCCGCAGCTAAGCGTAGCGGACTAGGCACGGCGATGCAGCAGTTGTACAGGGTAGTGGATCCATTTGTTGTTGGGAGCAGTGTTATAGCGACCATGAGTAACCAAAGGCAACAGATAATACAACAAGTCTCAGTGTGAAACAGTAATGCAAGTGAAATAGTGCAATGTAAGCTGGACTTGTATTATGTATGGGTTAGGGCGGAGACACAAGTGGGGCAAATATTAATGGACATAGTAGCGTGGATATGCACAGAGATACAAAACCAGAGAGGAAGCAAAAGTTCAGCAGTTGGGGGCCACCCAGGGGAAGGAGTACCATGAGTGAAGTGCCTTAGGTATCTTTGTGTTCGGGAGCTGACATGGTGCTTACCAGTAGGAATGTTAGTAGTCCGGATGAAGGGGAGTGGCTGATCTGAAGGCAAACGGGCAGAGTTCCTGGCCCCGGCCTCTGTTAGCTCTGGACAGGCTCGAGACAGGGGATGAGCCTTGTTGTGTGTGCCTTCGTGGGTGGGCCGGCGTTCGCCTGCCGGTGAAGGATTAGCTGTGAAAAAGGGGCTACGGGCCAATCCCAGCGAAAGATGCAGTACCTGTAGGAAGTCAGACCCAGGCTGCAGAGGCGTAGTTGCGATCGGCCATCTTATGCTGATTGTGCCACGTGGATTGCAATGGAGGCAAAGCAAGGATATAGGCAAAATGTGGCGTTTTCATCAGAAATAAAAAGCGAACGCTGATTTCACGGAATCAGGTGAACAAAGCATGATTCAAGTAGTATTTATGCAGTTGTCGGATGGATGGAAGCTGCATTTAGCGGATGGCAGCAAATAAGCCCAAAGGCCTACCTTAATCTTCCGGATGGTAACCCTTAAATGTTGCTGCCTCCACACACGGCAGGAAATCCACGTGGTAGCCCCTAAATATTGCCACACCTGCGCACAGCAGGACATTCGCATGGTAGCCCCTAAATACTGTGGCCTCTGCGTACAGTGTTTGCATAATTGTTTGTTTTTAATTGATCAGATGGTACATTTGACTGAATTCGACCAGTACCATTCGATCGATTAAAAATGAACAATTAGGCTAATGCATACCGAACATGTGGAGCAGGGCTTGCAGGGGTGTCCCCTGCTCTCCATTATAGGTATGTATTAACCTGGGAGGGTTGTGGGGGTGTCCCCTGTTTCCGCAACATTGGAGGCGGGGGACCGGAAGAAAAGCATTTTAGCAAAAGAAGAAAAAGGGAACCTGCGGCGTCGGATCTGACTCGCGTTAGAGGGATTGATCTGACGCTGCAGCGGTGAAGGGGACCTGGCAGCGAGCAAACAGGTAAGTAGGGAAGGGGGCAGGGTGTTGGGGCGAGCGCATTCGATTTGCGGTTTGATAAATTGATCGCATTGCAGGCAGTTTTTTTCTGGACAGTTTGCCGCAATCAATTATCAGACGATCAAACAAGACCAAACCCTGCGCACGGCAGAAAATATGCATGGTAACCCTAAATATTGGTTCGGCTGGATGCCCTACTCCCTGCTTGCATAATTCCTTCACACATAACTATGAATACCTAGAAGTAGAACGAGCAGTGCCTTGTACGCGCAGTCATGTGGCACATTTATTGTACATTCATTGTATTTTACCCCATACGCGAAACAGTATAGTGACAGTTATTCTGACATGCTGAGATCATATCCACAATATAGAGTACTTTCTATATAGCAGTGTCTGGAAAGTAATGTCATATCAGGACATAACCAAGCCGAGCACTTACTGGTCTACGTCGGACCGTTGCCATGACAACTGGTCCCATATGCAGCATAGCAGCTGCACACGTATTCGATTGTATCCAATGTTCAAGCTCTGACGTTTATGTCTTGTTAGAGACGATTAAGCACCCGTGAACAGAGACTGTCAGTTTAGGTACAGGACCCACTCACAGTACGAGGGGTAGTAGTTTTGAGTTGGGGGCCCCGGGGGAACGCAAAGGGTTTCCCCCTGGGGAGATTTTTGGCGCTGCACACGGCCAGCGAGTGGCCGTGGGGGTGCAGAGCGCCCCTCCGGGGGTATTTAAGGGCTCAGGGAAGGTTCGGGAGGCAGGCGACGGTTAGGACTTGGCGATTGTGAAGTCCTGTCGCCTGCTCCTGAGCCTTCCCTGTGGTGCCTGGGGCCTAAGTGGCGAGTTAGTGCAGGTGAGGTAGGGGAATATTATAGGAGGAGGGCGGTTAGGTTTTGTATATAAAAAAAAAATATATATAATAACAATTCCATTTACGTTGTTTTATTAGTTTTGTGTGGGAGGGGTGCCGTAGATAAGACACCCCTCGCGTCTTACCGTGTCTCCGGGCTTCCGTTTTCACGCCGGGGGTAGCCCGTGAGCGGGAGGCGTGAGGGCTCCGTGGTTTTCGGCGGGGATTTGGGGGGAATACAGCATCCGTGCGCGGGCCCGCTGTGCGTGTGGGTTTTTAGGGCCTGGATGGGAGCGGAGCTGCAGCGGCTTTTCCGCGGCTCCTCAGGGGGATTTTTCCTTCTGTTAGGGAGCGTTTGTGCTAGTTACGGTAAGCGCGTAGCAGCGCTCGTAAATAAAGGGGGCAGGGCAGCGCAATTAAAGGGGCGGTGTCCCTCGTGTGTGTGTGAAGTGCGGTGCTGTTTTGGCACCGCCAGGTGGCAGTGTGCACTGCCGTTTAGCAAGCACCAATTAGTGCTTGTTCTTATAGTGTTTTTGGTGGGCTCCCTCTTCGGGTTTTTGACCAGGTGGTAGGGAGGGAGGGGGTTGAAGGATAAAAGTTTAGTTCTTTAGGGTTTAAAAAAAATATATATATATATTTTTATAGATTTTGCAAATTAGCATAAGGAAAGCATATAGTGACAATACTAGTAAAAAAAGCTAATTAGGGAAGGATATTTTGGGTTAAATTTTTCTTTTTTATTAATTGTCAATTTTAGGGAGGTTATTTTACGGGTTATCACACAAGGTGTGTTTTGGTTCTGGGGGGCTGTTTAATTTAGTGTCAGGGTTTCTCAGGGCCTAGGGTGCTAGTCCACGGGTAGGTCCCGGCTCGGGGCATATAGTACGTTGTGCAATTTTAGGGGGCATATTTTTTGGGCACACGCGGATTAGTGTGCACAATGACAGGCCGGGGGCAAGCAAGAAGGGGATGGTGGATGCTGGGGCCTTGAAGAAGGCCCTGGAAATCATTAGCAGGGCAACTAAAGCCCAATTGGAAGGGGCGGTAGGGGAAGTTACGGGCGAGGAGGAGTGTGGTGGGGGCCGGCCGCAGCGTAGAGCGGCGGCAGACGGTGCCTTGGCGGCGGTGATGGCTTGCACCCCTACGGCAGGGAGAGGGGAGATTTGGGAATCCAGGGGCAGGAAGATGAGGAGGGAGATAGACAAGAGGGCGGATGGGGGTTTGAGGAGGTCGGGGGGGCAGCCAGGGAGGGAGGAAGGGTATGATAGCTCTAGGGAAGAGGGGAACGCTCGAGAAGTTAGGGACCGAGGGAACACCAGTGGGGGCAGAGGTTGGGCGCAGGCGGGTGTGTCAGGGCAGAGGGGAAGAGGGGGTAAATACCTGCAGAAGAGCGCAGGTGGGAGAAGGAGGGAGAGGTCCCCGTCAAGTGAGGAGGGTAGGGCGGGGCGCGGAACGCCCCCCCTGGGTAGGAGGAGTGGGGGCGGAGGGCGCTGCGCAGCCCCTGTTGTACAGATGGAGGGTGAGGGTTTCGGTACGGCCCCTCCTCGGTCAACGCAAGGAGAGCCTGGAGGGCGCAGCACGGCCTCTAGCAACGAGGATTTCAGGGTGGAGGTCGGAACGCCTCGCCCAAGAGAAGAGGACCAGGCAGAGGTTCCCACAACCCCGCCGAGAAGACGTCAGGGGAGTGGCGGGGCGGACGCCCCGGGCTCGCAAGAAGAACAGCAAATCATCTCGGGCAGGAGCTTGCATCCTCAATGGTATTTAAGGGGTGATGAAGTTGGTTGGGAGGAATACGGGGGGCAATGGGAATTTGAAGATTACAGGGCGGAAAGGGAAAGGGTGGAGGAGAGAAGAAGTTCAAGGTGGGATAGGGAAAGGGAAGTACAGGGTGGTCGGGGTAAAAGGGGTCAAGGGAACTATTGGCTGGGTGATTGTGCTGACATGTTTTGTCCCCGCAGCAGGAGCCCCCTAAGAATGGAGAGGAGGAGCACCGGTGTGGATGCCAGGCCGCAGGTGGCAGGCGTGGAAAGAGGTGAGCGGGAAAGGGATTGGTCATCTGCATGGCAGAGAGGGGTTACAAATAGGTGGTTGGGGGATGAACGGGGTGGGTTTCAAGGTGTGATGAAGGAGGTTGGGGTGCAGGCCATTGGAGCCGAAGGGGTTGAGAAGAACATTTGCTCAGTGGAGGTCCAAACGGACAAAGTGGTGGAGCCATTGGGGCTCGAGGTGCAGGCGGGAAAAGATAAAGAGGTGGAAGTAAAAGGAAAGGAGAAGAAATTGCCATACATGGGGATAACAAAACCATTGGGGGCACATTTGATGGCGGCGACCAGGGAGAAGATACAGGCAGGTGAATTTGTGGATGTCTTCAAATTGCTTCATAGGGAGGTGAGAGCGAAAGCGGGGTCTAAGGAGGAAGAGAGGGAACTGGCTTCACGCCCGAGGGTCCCGGTGACCATTGAGAATTGGACGTCGGCGTTTATCATTTATGCCAGCGTGTATTGCGAAAAATTCCCGGAGCGTTGCGTGGCCCTGCTTAAATACATGGACGTAATAAGGAAGGCTTTTACAAGCTTTGGGGGCTTTGCCTGGGTAAGGTATGACGAGGAATTTAGAGCGAGAATGGCAGAGGACAGTCAGGCGGTATGGGGGGAGATAGATATGGATCTTTGGCTGCAATGGATGGCCCCAACGAGGCCTGCCCCGACATTACATACGGCGAGTGGGCTGCCAGTGCCTTTCCGGCCCCTTTCTTGGTCGCCCCGCCCATGAAGGGGCGGGGGGAGGAGGCAGGGGCCAGTCCTCAGCAGCGTGCTGGGGGTACAATAAGGATAGCTGCGCAAGAACCATGTGCAGGTTCAAGCACGAGTGCAGTAAGTGCGGGGGAAAACACCCTCTCACGCAGTGTTTCCAACAAGGAGACAGGGGGAGGGGGAGAGGTGCAGGAAAAGGGGTTGGAGGGAAAAGCTTTTACTCCAATTAAAGTGGGGGTGTTGGAAAAATGGTTGCAATTTTATCCGGATAGGGAAGGGGCTAAGATTTTGAGTGAGGGTTTCGGGCAGGGGTTCAGATTAGGTTACCAGGGCCCAAGGGTACGGCGGTGGGTGGAAAATTTGAAGTCGGCGAGAGAGAATGCGGCGGTGGTAAGGCAAAAATTGAGCAAGGAAATAGCGGCTGGAAGGATGGTGGGTCCATTTCATGACGTACCGGGTGACTTAGTGATATCTCCATTGGGGGTGGTGCCCAAGAAAGCCCCGGGGGAGTTCAGACTGATTCATCACTTGTCATGGCCGGAGGGTATGTCAGTTAATGATTTCATTGCCCCGGAAGAATGTGGGGTTGTGTATGCGAGTGTAGACCAGGCGGTTGAGCTAATAAGGAAGGAAGGGCGAGGGGCCTTCATGGCCAAGTGCGATATCAAGGCGGCGTTTAGATTATTGCCAGTGCACCCAGAGGATTTTTGGTTGTTAGGCTTGTAGTTTGAGGACCGTATTTACATAGACAAAGCATTGCCTATGGGGTGCGCAATTTCCTGTGCGTTTGAACGATTTAGCTCTTTTTTACAGTGGGTCTTCTCATTCAGCTCAGGGTGGGAGAGTGTGTTGCACTATTTGGATGATTTTCTGTTCATTAGCGGGGCAAAAGGGAGGAGGATTGCAAAGGAATGCTAAAGTTGTTTCAAGACTTGATGGAGGAGCTGGGGGTACCATTAGCCGAAGACAAAATGGAAGGGCCGGCAGTGGTGTTAACATTTCTGGGAATTGAGTTGGATTCAGTGGCCATGACCTCACGCTTGCCGCACGACAAGGTGAGCAAATTGGTGGTTCTGCTGGAAAAAGCGGTGGGGGCCAAGAAAATGATGCTGGTGGAGATGCAGAGATTGGTTGGGCATCTGAATTTTGCTTGTAAGGTGGTGGCCCCGGGGAGGACGTTTTGCAGGAACATGGCGAGGGCCATGACGGGAGCGAAGTGCCCGCATCACCGGATAAGAGTATCGGGGGCAGTGAGGGAGGATTGCAGGATTTGGTTGCGCTTTTTGGAGAGTTTCAATAGAACGTCAATGTGGTTGCAGGGAGACCCAGTGACATGGGAAGTTCAGATTCTCTCAGATGCAGCGGGGGCCGGTGGTTTTGGAGTGTTTTGGGGGGGAAAATGGTGTGCCGAAAAGTGGCCAGAGGGATGGTTGAAGGAAGGGAGGAGCATAGCATTTCATGAATTTTTTCCATTACTAGTAGCATTGGAGTTGTGGGGGAAGGAGTTGCGAAATAAGAAGGTGAATTTCAATGTAGACAACGAATGCGTGGTCCATGTGGTGAACAGGCAGTCAGCGAGGGATCAGAGGGTGGCAAGGCTGATGAGAGAATTTGTCCTGCGTTGCATGGAATGGAATGTGGTGTTTAAGTCAACACATGTGCCAGGGAAGGATAATGGCATCGCAGATGCATTATCTCGTTTTCAATGGCAGAGATTCCGTGGATTGGCTACAGAGGCAGATCAGGAGGGGCAGCAGATTCCGGAGGAGCTGTGGAAGATAGGAAGCTGTGAGCGCTTGCACTGGTGGAGGGTTCATTGGCCGCGGCATCTAAGAAGTCATACAGGAGGGCCTGGGAGGATTTTATTAGAGGAGGAGCTTGTAGTTGGAGGGGTAGATGGGATGCGGAAGAGCGGAGGAGGGACGATGTTATGAATTTCCTGCTGAGGTGCATGGACAGGGGCTGGTCAAGGGCAACGATAACAGGAAAGCTAGCGGGGATTTCCTTTTACGGAAAATGGTTCTGGGGTTTTCAACCAAGTGGGGGGGATATGGCGAGTAGGATGTTGGAAGGATGGGCAAGGGAGTGTAAGAGGGACAAGGATAAGAGGAGGCCGATATCGGCTGAATTGCTGCAGAGGTTGATTGACTTAGTGATATCTCCATTGGGGGTGGTGCCCAAGAAAGCCCCGGGGGAGTTCAGACTGATTCATCACTTGTCATGGCCGGAGGGTATGTCAGTTAATGATTTAATTGCCCCGGAAGAATGTGGGGTTGTGTATGCGAGTGTAGACCAGGCGGTTGAGCTAATAAGGAAGGAAGGGCGAGGGGCCTTCATGGCCAAGTGCGATATCAAGGCAGCGTTTAGATTATTGCCTGTGCACCCAGAGGATTTTTGGTTGTTAGGCTTGCAGTTTGAGGACCGTATTTACATAGACAAAGCATTGCCTATGGGGTGCGCAATTTCCTGTGCGTTGTTTGAACGATTTAGCTCTTTTTTACAGTGGGTCTTCTCATTCAGCTCAGGGTGGGAGAGTGTGTTGCACTATTTGGATGATTTTCTGTTCATTAGCGGGGCAAAAAGGGAGGAGGATTGCAAAGGAATGCTAAAGTTGTTTCAAGACTTGATGGAGGAGCTGGGGGTACCATTAGCCGAAGACAAAACGGAAGGGCCGGCAGTGGTGTTAACATTTCTGGGAATTGAGTTGGATTCAGTGGCCATGACCTCACGCTTGCCGCACGACAAGGTGAGCAAATTGGTGGTTCTGCTGGAAAAAGCGGTGGGGGCCAAGAAAATGAGGCTGGTGGAGATGCAGAGATTGGATGGGCATCTGAATTTTTCTTGTAAGGTGGTGGCCCCGGGGAGGACGTTTTGCAGGAACATGGCGAGGGCTATGACGGGAGCGAAGTGCCCGCATCACCGGATAAGAGTATCGGGGGCAGTGAGGGAGGATTGCAGGATTTGGTTGCGCTTTTTGGAGAGTTTCAATGGAACGTCAATGTGGTTGCAGGGAGACCCAGTGACATGGGAAGTTCAGATTCTCTCAGATGCAGCGGGGGCCGGTGGTTTTGGAGTGTTTTGGGGGGGAAAATGGTGTGCCGAAAAGTGGCCAGAGGGATGGTTGAAGGAAGGGAGGAGCATAGCATTTCATGAATTTTTTCCATTACTAGTAGCATTGGAGTTGTGGGGGAAGGAGTTTCGAAATAAGAAGGTGAATTTCAATGTAGACAACGAATGCGTGGTCCATGTGGTGAACAGGCAGTCAGCGAGGGATCAGAGGGTGGCAAGGCTGATGAGAGAATTTGTCCTGCGTTGCATGGAATGGAATGTGGTGTTTAAGGCAACACATGTGCCAGGGAAGGATAATGGCATCGCTGATGCATTATCTCGTTTTCAATGGCAGAGATTCCGTGGATTGGCTCCAGAGGCAGATCAGGAGGGGCAGCAGATTCCGGAGGAGCTGTGGAAGATAGGAAGCTGTGAGCGCTTGCACTGGTGGAGGGTTCATTGGCCGCGGCATCTAAGAAGTCATACAGGAGGGCCTGGGAGGATTTTATTAGAGGAGGAGCTTGTAGTTGGAGGGGTAGATGGGATGCGGAAGAGCGGAGGAGGGACGATGTTATGAATTTCCTGCTGAGGTGCATGGACAGGGGCTGGTCAAGGGCAACGATAACAGGAAAGCTAGCGGGGATTTCCTTTTACGGAAAATGGTTCTGGGGTTTTCAACCAAGTGGGGGGGATATGGCGAGTAGGATGTTGGAAGGATGGGCAAGGGAGAGTAAGAGGGACAAGGATAAGAGGAGGCCGATATTGGCTGAATTGCTGCAGAGGTTGATTGAGGTTTTGGGGGGAGTTTGCTGGTCGGTATGGGAAGGGGAACTGTTTGCGGCTTGTTTTACATGGTTATTTTTTGGGGCCTTCAGGGTTTCTGAGTTGGTCGGGGGACAAGGGGGGTAGGGGGGCTGCAGTGGGAAGATGTGCAAATTACAGAGGAAGGTTTAGACATCAAGATTAAAAGGTCCAAGACGGATCAGAAGGGTAGGGGCTCTTGGGTCCTGCTGGGTCGTGGGAGCGAGGCTCTATGCCCAGTTCAGGCGGGCAAGGTGTGGAAGGAGCGCTGTGGGGTTAACTCAGGTTTGGTTTTTCAGCATTCGGATGGATCGCCGGTTACAGCGGCACAGGTGCTGGGGGTATTGCGTAAGGCGTTGGGCAGGGTAGGAGAAAAGGGGGAGGAGTTTGGGACTCATTCTTTAAGGATGGGCGCAGCATCTGAGGGTAGCAGACTGGGTTTTTCGGAAGAAAAGGTGAAAAGCTTGGGGCATTGGAGGTCGGGAAAATACAAGGGTTACGTTAGGGATTTTGGGAACGGGGATTGTTGAAGAAAGATGGTGGAGGACCTGGTGGGCAAGTTGGGTTGTTTTGTAATAAGTTGATTTGTAAGTAATTTTTGTAATTTTTGTTTCAGATGCTGCGCAAAGGAAGGGGGAGTTGGCGTAAGTTTGGATTGTTGGACATTCAATTGTGAAGTGGGCTGGCAAAGAGGCGGAGAAAAGGGTGTTTGGAAGGCAATTGGGGTGCAGTTATAAGGAAGTGGTGGTGAGGTGGCACGGTTTGGGGGGCCTGCGTTGGGATCAGCTGCTGCCCATATTGGCAGGGATGAGGGAACGCTATGGAGTTCCTCGGGTGGTGATGCTGCATGCTGGGGAGAATGACCTGGTTAGGGACACGGGGGTGGCTCTGCTGAGAAAAATGAAGAGGGACTTAGGGTGGATTAGGGATATGTGGCCTCAAGCGGTGGTGGTGTGGACTAAGGTGTTGCAGAGAAGAGTGTGGAGGGGAGCAAGAAATGAGGGAGCAATAGAGCGGGCCAGGAAGGGGATAAACAGGGAAATGGAGAAATTTTGTGCGTCAGTGGCGGTGAGGGTCATGGACCATAAAGAAATAACATATGAGGGGTTTCTTATCTTTAGAGAGGATGGGGTACACTTGTCCAGGTATGGGAATAGTCACTACCTGGCGGACCTGGGTTCTTGGCTGGGAGACTGGGTGAAAAGTTTGAGGTAGATAATTGGGGCAGAAAGAACTCCTCGGGGGAGGGTTTTTCTGGTGCCGGGGGCATGGCCCCTTTTGATGTGGGGGGAGGGAAGCACAATGGGGGAATGACACGGGAAAGGAGGGGGTGGCGCTGTTTGCACAAGCAGGTCACCCCGGGGGATCAGGTATTGAGCCTGGAGGGGCATGGCCCCTGGGGAGAAAGCGGGACACCTGGAAAAGGGGCAAGGATACGGTAGGATCCAAGGGATCATTAGGGAGGAAATTGGTTATTTAATTATTTAATTGTTTGGGGGAAAATGGAAAATGTTTAAGTTATTTAATTGATTGTTCAAATAGCTATTTAGCGTGTTAGGCCATGGAGCCAGTTAAGCGTTTTTGATTGTAAGTTTTGGCCTGTCACATTAAAGCGACCTTTTCCACTTTTAAATGAGTCTGGGTTTTTGTGCAGTAAGCCAAAAGGGGGGCCCCGGGGGAAACGCAAAGCGTTTCCCCCCGGGGAGTTTTTTGGCGCTGCACACGGCCAGCGAGTGGCCGTGGGGGTGCAGAGCGCCCCTCCGGGGGTATTTAAGGGCTCAGGGAAGGTTCGGGAGGCAGGCGACGGTTAGGACTTGGCGATTGTCCCGCCCTCCCACCCCTTCATTTTGTTCAGGGTGACGTCAGTATGGAATAGGGGGGGGGCGTTTTTTCAGGGGATGATGCGGGGGGGTTTAAGGTTTTAGGGGGTCTGTTAGGAGGGTAGGGACGGTAGTTTTGTGTGACAGGTCAGGGCATCGTGAAAGGTGTGTGTAATATTGTTGCTGATGTGGCAGGTCAGGCTGGCTGCAGGTCACAGGAAGGGGGAGTTTGGTGTAGAGGGGAGTTTAACAGGGTTGAAGTGGGTCGGGGCGCCGGGGGCATGGCCCCTTTTGATGTGGGGGGAGGGAAGCACAATGGGGGAATGACACAGGAAAGGAGGGGGTGGCGCTGTTTGCACAAGCAAGTCACCCCTGGGGATCAGGTATTGAGCCTGGAGGGGCATGGCCCCTGGGGAGAAAGCGGGACGCCTGGAAAAGGGGCAAGGATACGGTAGGATCCAAGGGATCATTAGGGAGAAAATTGGTTATTTAATTATTTAATTGTTGGGGGAAAATGGAAAATGTTTAAGTTATTTAATTGATTGTTCAAATAGCTATTTAGCGTGTTAGGCCATGGAGCCAGTTAAGCGTTTTTGATTGTAAGCTTTGGCCTGTCACATTAAAGCGACCTTTTCCACTTTTAAATGAGTCTGGGTTTTTGTGCAGTAAGCCAAAAACGAGTCATGTCCCACATCAAGATGACGGACGCGCGTCATGTAGACGGTCGGCTCCGGTCCTAGGTGGATTAAGATTAGGTGAGTCTTGAAGTTCTGTTCCTGCTGGCAGACAGACAAGGGGTGTGTGCACTTTTGAAGCTGCGCGAGTTTCAGTCACTCGCCGACACCAATAGAGGGCTAACACCACAATGTGATAATTCCATACTTTTAATTACATTAGGGAGAGCTTGGAGTACTTGCTCTATACCGCGATAGTCCCTTTGTGAACCGACCTATTTCACATGCGTTACAGTTGGTGACACTGTGCCCCAAAGAGACCCTCTTATCTTTGTATCTCTTCATACCCTAGCTGTGACTCGCAATAACACTTATCACGAAACAGTCGACCTACGTTCACCCCTACCTGGCCGGTACAACACGAGTTGCAGCTGGGTGAGTAAATGCTTGACTTTGGGTTTTGTCTTGTATAGAAGGAGATATCTGAGACTTCCAGAATGAGCACTGTCCATTGTCCTTATCATGCTTACTATATTACATTTCCTGACACTAGGGATGAATGTAGAGAATGCCCATTACATACAAACACACCAAGTGAGTCTATTTATTACTTTTGTAGGTGCCTGTCAGAATTGTTTTCTATCAATGAATATTTTGGAACTTTGAGCTCCCAAACCATGAAAATGGATTCCTAAATCCGAAATGCGTTGGCTATTGTTATTTAAATTTGAAGCTTATTGGATGAATATATAAATATTGTTTTTGGATGAATTGTGTTGAGGTTCAGCACAATCTGTTTGACTTATTGTTCAATTTATTTTATACATATCCATCAAATCTGTACAATACCGGACGGTATGAAAATTGAAATCTTGAGAAACGAAGGTATATGTGTATGGTCACCTCTGGATTTGCACACTTCTATATATATATATATATGAACAATTGTATGGTAACAATGTTATTTTAACATGACCACGCGTTTGGAGTACAATGATCACTGTTGGCATTCTTTTTTGGACAGCATCTAATCTTTCATTGTTCCTAAATGTTTGAATTTTTGAATTTGAATTTATATGTGCAGAGTTCAATGACAATTGCTTGAGCCAAGTATATTAACACAACAGTGTGTTGTGTGATGCCCATCTTCTTGGACACCACTCACCAGCACCCATAAATCACACTGGGACTTTCAGTCCCCAAAGAGTGCCCGGGATACCTGTTGGCAACAACGGGTCTTGTTTGTATGTTTGCGAAATATCACTGCCTCCACGCACGCCAGGGAAGGTACATGCAGGTTGGAGGTGCTTGTGAGCACGTTATTTATATAGTGCAGTGGGAATTTATTCACATAGGGCCCTTCCTCTGATTTTGGCACTGCTGCCTCTATCAAGAAGTGGAGACACCTGTGCCTGGTTGTTACTCCTGCCTTGTGCCATATTGTGCCTCCTCCAGCCATATTTTGCCCCCAAACCTCTACACCTCCTGCTTCCTGGTAGTGTGTCACTGGCTGCTGACCACTAGCACTGCTTTGGAGTGCCTGGTATTCCTCCATAGCCTGTTCTTCTGTGGCTCTCCCATCAGGCTCTGTGACCACCTCATCTGCCATATACGGTCTTCCACACCTCTATACCACCATCACAGCTCCACAGTACGCGTAGTCAGTGCCCAGCTTCACCCCACCAGTCTCAGGTGCACCATTTTTGGACATTTGTATGGCTCCTATACACAAGTGTTTCCTGGCATCACAAGGGGCGGGGGGATACGAGAGTATCATGAGCATAGAGGAACAAAAGCAAGAAACAGTTATATTGGCCTTGTGACAATCCTACCGTGCAAGTGCTTGAGAAGGTTGGTAAGTGCAGGGGTGAGGTGGGGATACCGAGGGGGATCTTCAGGCTGCACACCTGGCCCTGAGACAGGAGACTGTGCAGTCCACTGTGGAGGTTCAGCACAACCTCCTGTCCCAGGGCCATCTGCTGCAGCACTACCCAACTTCACCGATGCCTCCACCCAGATAGAGCCCGCACTCCCGACCGATGAGGCCATCCGGGATTCAGGGCTGCCACTGCTGGTGGGTGGCTTGAGGTGGCAGGCGTCTATCCATGATATTGTGAAAGCAACCATGAGCTGGTTGTACAGTATCACGGGTAGATGGACCGCCTCTTGTGCCAACTGGCAACAACACTGCTTTCCGGTGGCCTCTCTGGATAGGCCACTGTGATGGTGCCCTCCTCCTCATCATCATCTGTGCCCCAGTCAACCTCACCTGAGTCCTCCATGCCAGCTACCAGCATGGCCTCCTATGCCCCTGTCCCATCATTGGCAGGTCTGGACATGCATGTGTCCCTCGTGGAGGTGGAAGTCTGTACAGTGCCAGATGATGTGGTCAGTGAGACTTTGAGCCTACAGGGGAACAGTCTTTGGAGGAACACAAGGCAATTGATGGCAGTGTATGTTGTGAGAAACATGAAGGTATTCTCCCGAGTAGACCTCGAGAATCCCTTATTCAGGTGACTAGGGAAGGAGCTGGTGCTCTCAGATACCAACCCTCGGGGTGGATGAGCGAGGGAGTATCACCTGGGTATGGGAGCCAAGGGGTATGCTTGGGGAAATGCCCCAGGTGATACGCAGTACTATACCGTGGAAGAAGGAGAGGAGGATGAGATCCCAGAGACCTTTGTAGGCTGTACCAAATCTGCCTCCTTTCCTTATGATAAAACACTCTTACCAGGATCCAACAACCCCTCTCAATATGTCAAATCCCCCAGGAACCCAAACCCTGTTGCACATGAAAACTATCTCTCCCAGAATCCCTATTTCCGTGTGTCCTACCCGAATACTCCCAGTTGTTCTCCTCCACATCCTTTCGATTATTATTTCCCGAACTCACAATCTGCTTTGACAAAACACCACTATTACATTATTCATTCCACAAACCCTACCAGGCTCACCTTTCCCAATTCACCTTTTCCCCATCCTACCCAGTAGGATACTTAGAAACTCTACCCGCCCCCCCTTTCTCAACATGAACACTAAAGTTGTTTAGCTGACATGTTCCACCACACGGGTCAGTCAGAGTCAGGCAATTGACAATAACCATGCACACCTGACGGCCCTTTACTTTCCCCACAGGGATAAAAGACAGAGCACAGAAGCACACTTTGAACAAGGCCGAACGCACATGGGGACTGCTACACCAAACTGGCAGTTCAAATGGAGAAGAAAGCCCCTGAGAACGGGAAGGACGACGAAGGGGGAGTTGCCCTTATCAACTCAGACCTGAATAGCCTCAGCAAAGGAAATCATAAGACCGGGAGCCTTAGCTGGCTTGCGAAGCATCAGACGACAATGGTACACGGGGGCCTCCTACATTGATAATGCCGGCGTAGAGACAAGCTGGCTACCGTGGTACTATCCTTCACTCCAGAGAACAAAGAAGTCAACAGGTTTCAGCACAGCCGTAGAGTCGGAGGAACCTGATAGCAGGCCGAACTGTGTTTAGCCCAAGGTTGCCAGTAGCAACATTTTGAACACAAGAGATAGAACTTGTCTATGTATTTGAACTTTAAAGAAAGCCCAGTCGAGGTTCAGGTGCAGAGGGGTCTGGCTCCACATGGGCGCTCATTCAAATGACTGACCGGGACCTGTTTTTTAAACTACAAGAACCACAAGGCCCTAGGAAAGGGAGGCGGGAGGCATCAGAGTGGTCCTACAAGGGTCAAGTCAAATTCCTTGTACAATCGAAAGTCTCTGACCCGTTGCCAGAGGAAAACTAGGGGAAGGAAACCCTGCTTTCCAATAAGATTGTGAACTGTGGAATAAGAAAAGTGTGAACCCGACAGTGGGATGCCAAAAGAAAGATAGGAGAAGCAAAACCCTGCTTTCTGATGAAAATGAGTAAAACATAAACTGCGTGAGCAATACATGAATTGTGTTAAAGAAAGGCTGTAGTGAACCCTACAAAGGGAGGCCCAACTGGAGAGAATTGAGAAAAAGCAGAGAAAACCGTGAACAGTGTTTTGAAGCGGCTATATGAACCCAACGGAGGGATGCCAAGGGGAGAGCTAACGAAAGTGAATCCTGTACTGTGATAAAGCAAGTCAAATTGAGTGTCTGTGTCACGACCCTTGACCCGAACCCCCGCTGGCATGTCCACATGCCGGGTAGGATCAGGATTCGGGGTTCCATTGGGGCCTCGGGAGCCTTGCACTACCTTCCAGGACTCTCTTGGAGTCAGTCCTGGCGCCTTTGGCGCAATGCTCATGTTCAGGATGGGAAACATCCTTGAAGGGACTACTTTTCTTTGGGCCTGCAGCCAACATAGAGGCACCCACGCAGTCTAGTTCCTAGAACCATACTGTGCGGTATAGTGTTTTGGGGTGTGGTAGCCTGGGACTACTTTACCTGGATTACTTTTCTAGGAGGCTATTTAAACCACACCCAAGCTACAGAACACGCTTCGCGTTATTCTGCAGCCAGCAGCGTGATGCTCACCGTGTCGTGTCCTGATACCGGCGATCATTGAAGCAACTAACCTGCACAGGAGAGAAAGAACATCATTATTAGACTCTTACTTACCTGCGAATTCCATCCCGCGTCCACCCGACGCTCGTCCATGCTTCTGCTGCTCGCGGTCATCCATCCAGCAATCAGCATCTTTGGTACACCGCGAACGCACTGGAACAAAGCAACCTGAAGGGAGAGAGCGAAAGACAACATTAGAAAAGGTTACTTACGGCGTAAGCCTCAGTCATCACGAGAACCTCACCTGGTTGGGCATCTCTTGGCCGGCATCGTTCCGGAATACCACACCGGAGAAGACCATTGTGACCTGAAAAGGAAGAAGGAGCACAGGTTAGCAAGTAAAAGGCAAAACAGCGCCGCACTTAGCACGTTACTTACCAAATCGTAGTGCACTTCTTACGCCATCCATACTGGTAGGTGCTCAATCCAAGCAGCACGACACGCCGAACCTCTGCTCACCTAAGGGGGTAAAGAAAATACATTAACCACAAAGAAAGGAAGGCAAGGAAAGTAACATATAAAGACTGCTGCAATAAGACCTACCTTTAAAGACACTTGAATGGGCTCGCACCAGTGAAATAACTTGGTTGCTCAAGCCCGCAGAAGACTATGCACCCCTGCAAAGAAGGCAGGACGGAGAGCACGCCAGATATTACAACAAGGTGAGTACTGGGCCATAGGGTCAAACCCAGGGGAGGTGGGAGAAGACTGTACCTGAACTTAAATCCAGTCCTCCTGTGCTTTCAGGCCTGACTTCCATTGAAGGCACCACCCGGGATCGGGAAGGGGTCCAGGGCGCAAATCAAGCAACCATGGCTGAGTGGCGTCCCCGTGAATACCAGGTGAGCATAACAGTCTCACAGAAGTAAACCTGGACGAGGGTTGACCATAATAAGTAGTTGTTCAAAAGGACATTGAGACTTTAAAAAATTGAAAACTGCACTTGAAAGTCCATAGTGAACCAGACAGAGGGAAGCCCGAGATTTAAGGAGGATCCGAGCCCAGCGGAGGGAGATCCTAGGGGCGAAGAGCAATCACCTAAGGTGCAAGATCACTGAGAGAACTTTTGTTTGTTTGTTTATTACTTTGAATCAACACTCCTCCTAAAGGCAGGAGACTTTTTGCAGGAAAGAGACTAACAGGGTAATTCATGGAAATTCGCAACAAAAGTGTCGCACGCGGCTGGCGCACAGCCTGCCCGTGCGAATGTCCGCGCCAGCCGCGTGCGATAAAATTATATTCCGCGCACAGCGTATTCATGGATTCTCGCCTCCAAAAGCAGACGTGGCGCAGAGTGGCGCAGCGACCCTGCAGCAGCGCCAGCTACGCCCCCAAGAACGCCCTCGCGCAAGGAAAAGCCATCAAGATCGCAAAACCATCGCAAAGGGCTGCACCAACCCTGTACCAGTTTACCGGACTGGCAAACAGCAAACGCAAAGTGGGGAACGTGCATTACGGGTTTCGGGAACACGCGTGCGCGAGAAGTTTCATACGCGATCTGGCCTGGGGGAGCGTGTGTGTGTATTTCAGAGGTGCGCGAGAAGTTCCACACGCGAACGGGCTGGGTGCGTGTATTTCAGGGGTGCGCGAGAAGTACCACATGCGATTGGCCTGGGCGCGTGTATTTCAGAGGTGCGCGAGAAGTTCCACACGCGATCGCGCCTGGGGGAGCGTGTGCGTGTACTTCAGGGGTGCGTGAGAAGTTTTACACGCGAATGGCCTGGGTGTGTGTATTTCAGGGGTGCGCGAGAAGTTCCACACGCGATCTGGCTTGGGGGAGCGTGTGCGTGTATTTCAGAGGTGCGCGAGAAGTTCCACATGCGATCGGGCCTGGGGGAGCGTGTGCGTGTATTTCAGGGGTGCGTGAGAAGTTTCACACACGATTGGGCTGGGTACGTGTCTTTCAGGGGTGTGTGGGAAGTTTAACACGCAATTGGGCTGGGTGCGGGTATTTCAGGGATGCGCGAGAAGTCCCACACGCGATCCGGCCTGGGGGAGCATGTGCGTGTATTTCAGGGGTGCGTGAGAAGTTTCACACGCGATTGGGCTGGGTATGTGTATTTCAGGGGTGCGCGGGAAGTTTTACACGCGATTGGGCTGGGTGCGGGTATTTCAGGGGTGCGCGAGAAGTTCCACACGCGATCGGGCCTGGGGGAGCGTGTGCATGTATTTCAGGGGTGCGTGAGAAGTTACACACGCGATTGGGCTGGGTACGTGTATTCCAGGGGTGCGCGGGAAGTTTTACACGCGATTGGGCTGGGTGCGGGTATTTCAGGGGTGCGCAGGAAGTTTAACACGCGATTGGGCTGGGTGCGGGTATTTCAGGGGTGCGTGGGAAGATTCACACGCGATTGGGCTGGGTACGTGTATTTCAGGGGTGCGCGGGAAGTTTCACACGCGATTGGGCTGGGTACGTGTATTTCAGGGGTGCGCGAGAAGTCCCACACGCGATCGGGCCTGGGGGAGAATGTGCGTGTATTTCAGGGGTGCGTGAGAAGTTTCACACACGATTGGGCTGGGTACGTGTATTTCAGGGGTGCGTGAGAAGTCCCACACACGATCGGGCCTGGGGGAGCGTGTGCGTGTATTTCAGGGGTGCGTGAGAAGTTTCACACGCGATTGGGCTGGGTACGTGTATTTCAGGGGTGCACGGGAAGTTTTACACGCGATTGGGCTGGGTGCGGGTATTTCAGGGGTGCGTGAGAAGTTCCACACGCGATCGGGCTTGGGGGAGCGTGTGCGTGTATTTCAGGGGTGCGTGAGAAGTTACACACGCGATTGGGCTGGGTACGTGTATTCCAGGGGTGCGCGGGAAGTTTTACACGCGATTGGGCTGGGTGCCGGTATTTCAGGGGTGCGCGGGAAGTTTAACACGCGATTGGGCTGGGTGGGGGTATTTCAGGGGTGCGCGGGAAGTTTCACACGCGATTGGGCTGGGTACGTGTATTTCAGGGGTGCGCGGGAAGTTTCACACGCGATTGGGCTGGGTACGTGTATTTCAGGGGTGCGCGAGAAGTCCCACATGCGATCGGGCCTGGGGGAGCGTGTGCGTGTATTTCAGGGGTGCGTGAGAAGTTTCACACGCGATTGGGCTGGGTACGTGTATTTCAGGGGTGCGCGGGAAGTTTTACACGCAATTGGGCTCGGTGCAGGTATTTCAGGGGTGCGCGAGAAGTTCCACACGCGATTGGGCCTGGGGCAGCGTGTGCGTGTATTTCAGGGGTGCGTGAGAAGTTACACACGCATTTGGGCTGGGTACGTGTATTCCAGGGGTGCGCGGGAAGTTTTACATGCGATTGGGCTGGGTGCGGGTATTTCAGGGGTGCGCAAGGAGTTTTACACGCGACTGGACAGGGTACGTGTATTACAGGGGTGCGCGAGAAGTTTCACATGCGATTGGGCTGGGTACGTGTATTTCAGGGGTGCGCGGGAAGTTTCACACGCGATTGGGCTGGGTACGTGTATTTCAGGGGTGCGCGACAAGTCCCACAGGCGATCGGGCATGGGGGAGCGTGTGCGTGTATTTCAGGGGTGCGTGAGAAATTACACACGCGATTGGGCTGGGTACGTGTATTCCAGGGGTGCGTGGGAAGTTTTACATGCGATTGGGCTGGGTGCGGGTATTTCAGGGGTGCGCGGGAAGTTTAACACGCGATTGGGCTCAGTGCGGGTATTTCAGGGGTGCGCGGGAAGTTTCACACGCGATTGGGCTGGGTACGTGTATTTCAGGGGTGCGCGGGAAGTTTCACACGCGATTGGGCTGGGTACGTGTATTTCAGGGGTGTGCGAGAAGTCCCTCACGCGATCGGGCCTGGGGGAACGTGTGCCTGTATTTCAGGGGTGCATGAGAAGTTTCACACGCGATTGGGCTGGGTACGTGTATTTCAGGGGTGCACGGGAAGTTTTACACGTAATTTGGGCTGGGTGCGGGTATTTCAGGGGTGCGCGAGAAGTTCCACATGCGATCTGGCCTGGGGGAGCGTGTGCGTGTATTTCAGGGGTGCGTGAGAAGTTTCACACGTGATTGGGCTGGGTACGTGTATTTCAGGGGTGCACGGGAAGTTTTACACGTGATTTGGGCTGGGTGCGGGTATTTCAGGGGTGCGCGAGAAGTTCCACATGCGATCTGGCCTGGGGGAGCGTGTGCGTGTATTTCAGGGGTGCGTGAGAAGTTTCACACGCGATTGGGCTGGGTACGTGTATTTCAGGGGTGCGCAGGAAGTTTTACATGCGATTGGGCTGGGGGCGGGTATTTCAGGGGTGCGCGACAAGTTCCACACACGATCGGGCATGGGGGAGCGTGTGCGTGTATTTCAGGGGTGCGTGAGAAATTACACAGGCGATTGGGCTGGGTACGTGTATTCCAGGGGTGCGTGGGAAGTTTTACATGCGATTGGGCTGGGTGCGGGTATTTCAGGGGTGCGCGGGAAGTTTAACACGCAATTGGGCTCAGTGCGGGTATTTCAGGGGTGCGCGGGAAGTTTCACACGCGATTGGTCTGGGTACGTGTATTTCAGGGGTGCGCGGGAAGTTTCACACGCGATTGGGCTGGGTACGTGTATTTCAGGGGTGCGCGAGAAGTCCCTCACGCGATCGGGCCTGGGGGAGCGTGTGCCTGTATTTCAGGGGTGCGTGAGAAGTTTCACACGCGATTGGGCTAGGTACGTGTATTTCAGGGGTGCACGGGAAGTTTTACACGTGATTCGGGCTGGGTGCGGGTATTTCAGGGGTGCGCGAGAAGTTCCACATGCGATCTGGCCTGGGGGAGCGTGTGCGTGTATTTCAGGGGTGCGTGAGAAGTTACACATGCGATTGGGCTGGGTACGTGTATTCCAGGGGTGCACGGGAAGTTTTACATGCGATTGGGCTGGGTGCGGGTATTTCAGGGGTGCGCGAGAAGTTTTACACGCGACTGGGCAGGGTACGTGTATTTCAGGGGTGCGCGAGAAGTTTCACATGCGATTGGGCTGGGTACGTGTATTCCAGGGGTGCGCAGGAAGTTTTACACGCTCGCCTACAACACGCATTCATGGAATCGAACGTGGCCAATCCGGAAACACGTACGCCAGCAGGAAGTAGGCGTACGTCCACCCGCACAGCATAAAAGTGCACGCAAACAACAAACAAGCTCAGACGCCAGGATGAACATACCGTTCCTAGCAGCAGTGGCCTTGGGATACCGCAGGAGGAGGAGGAGGATAGTCAGGGCCAGAATTTGTACACCCAGAACCAGCCTTTTTGGGATGCCTGATGACCATGTGTATGGGAGGTACAGGTTTCCATCTCACATAATACTCGACCTGGTCAGTGAGTGGGAGGATGACCTCACATCAACCACCCTGTGCTCCCAAGCACTCAGCCCCCTGGAGAAGGTCCTTAATGTACTGCACTTCTTGGCCACTGGATCATTTCAGCGGTCAAGTGCCATAGTGGGGGGGTGTCACAGGCCACGCAGTCACGCTGCCTACACCAGGTCTTGGCCATCATCACTGCACGCCCATCAGTCCGCAGGCACATATATCTGCCCAGAACACCTGCAGAAAGGCAGGCTGTCGCCCAGGATTTCTACAGGGTGGCACAATTCTCCAAAGTGCTAGGTGCCATTGATTGCACCCATGTGGCTCTACGTCCCCCCAGGGCAAATGAGCACATCTATCGAAACCGCAAGCACTGGCATTCCATCAACGTCCAGGTAGTATGTGATGCCAAGGGAATCATCAACTCAGTATACGCCAACTATCCAGGCTCCACCCACGACAGTTTCATCTACAGAATGTCTACCCTAAACCGGGACATAGAAGCTGGGCGGCATGGCGATACATGGCTGCTCGGTGAGTATAAATGCCACTGCGCATGCATGCATGTCAGATACTGAATAATGTCACAACCCCACTAATGATACCCATCACCACCTCCCCAGGGGACAGTGCCTACCCTCTCAGCACCCACATGATGACGCCAATTTGGAACCCCACCACGCCACCCCAGGTAAGATACAACACAGCCCACATTGCAACCCGGGGCATCGTGGAGCGCACATTCGGAGTGCTCAAGTCACGCTTCCGCTCCCTTGACCGTTCTGGCGGGCAGCTGTTATACGCTCCCCCAGTAGTGTGCAGGATCATAGTGGCAGCATGTGTCCTGCACAACGTTGCAACACGCCGGGGCCTGGCCGTGGACATGGTGGTGCCCCCACATCCCCAACCACATGCATGCCCGCTGCGCATGGGAGGGGAAAGGGCACGGGGTGAGGCAGCCCGTACGCAGCTCGTGGCTAATTACTTCACATAAAATCACACCCCTGTGGAGTGCACACAGCCCTGGCACATACCAGCTCACAATCAATGCTGATTGTAACTGACAATTATGATATGTCAATGGACAGTCAACTGTCACAACCATACCAGCCTGAGATTGTACATCTGGAAGTGTTCCATCGTGTGCTTCCCTACCTACACAAACACCACCAATGCTGTGTTCAAAAGACACACTTCTATGCTGCTAAAATCATTACCCCCTTGCAAGATACAACATGACAATAGTGCCATGTCACCCAACCCCTCCCAAACACCGCCATCCAACACACCATGACATGCCATGTGAGAGCAAACAAAGTCATCCCCCAAACATGACACGTGTCACAAAGTACAGTGTCTCTAATGGAAACTGGCCACACACAATATGCCCACATAAATGTAGAAATAACAACACACATGACCAAATACTTACCACAATATAATCGACATAGCATTAACATGACAGTACTAAGGTAAAGGATACGTAGTCTTACAACATGAGAATGGCAGCACATCCACCACCTCCAACTGTACAGTGTTGTTGCCACGCACATCTGGAAGTCCACTGCTCACAACATGAGCTCCATCTCCAAAGTGGACGGCCTTGTGAAGACATGAGGAATGAACCTGCAAATCAGGAGGGAGACATGGATGCACAAGCACACATCAATACACCATGCAGTGCACAATACAACAACAATATGCACTAGGAATGTATACACAGCATTGACTACAGACTGCCCACACATGTCGTGGGAGTCCAACGTCACTGTGTAAGTCACTGTCACTTGGGCACACCCTTTGCAAGCCCATGGAAACGGGAAGCAGGAGGGGTGTGTGTTTCACGAACCCAAGCATCTAACCCAAACTCAGGACAAGCCTGCATGTGCCCAGCCGGAATACAGTGGATGCCCACGGGAGCCACACAAGGCAACACACTGCAACAAAAAATCAAAAATCAAAAATCAAAAATGGCCATGTGTGGGCCGGGGGGATGGGGGAGGCCACCCAGGAGGTCTGAGGACAGGGTGCCCACCAACAGCCACCTGTGTGAATGTTGGGGAAAATAAACACCTCCATGGACTCATGGCCTGCACGGCTACTAAATTGTGGGAGATTCACTGCTGGATTCGCTCTCCTCAACCTCTGCTGCTGCTGCCACAGGAGGTGGTGGTGCTATGGGAGGCAGTCCACGCAAAGCCCTAGTTTGGTCCTCCATTGCAGCAAGCATGCGGGTGTGGAAGGCCTCGTTCTGGAGGGATATGGTGCGGAGATCCCCATGCAACAGCCGACGTGTTGCCCGGACCTCCGCCCGAGTTGCCCGGGCCTCCGCCCGAGTTGCCTGCATCTCTTTTGAGAGCGTACGGGTGACGCGCTCCAGCAGCTGTTCCGTCCTGGTGACAGTGGAAGCCTCAAGGTCTGAGGTGCCGGACCTCTCCCCTCAGGGCTTCCCTCTGTCCCTGGGCATCTATAGAAATTGATTCCCTCAGATTGTCCAGGGCCGCCTTTCTGTTCCTGCTGGACGCCAACATGTCCTCCCTGACTGATTGGCAAATGGAGTGTGTTGCCTGCTGTAGTAGCTCCATCTGCCTTTCTGGGGGGACAATGGAAGTGGCCACCCTCTCCATGGCTTGAGCAATCATTTCTGATGATGCTGCCTGTTGGTTGGCCATACCGTATATGGATTGCTCCCATGCAGTATTGCACGGTGGCGGACGGCCACCGCGTTGGCGGGCACCACACCTGTCTGGGACAAGGCGAACTGCGCCTTGCTGTGTCGGCACTGCCTGAGGCTGCAGGACTGCATTTCCCCTCTGAACTGCTGGCCCAGGAACATGATCAGATGTTGCAGAATGTGGCCCTGCATCCGTAACCACCACAGGCGCACCTACCAACACTGACATCCCCATAGTGGGCTCTACCCCTGGTGCAGGTGGGTCGGACAGAACAGTATCCCTTCCATGAACACATACCTGCGATTCCACATAGGTCTCATCCGAATCAACACCTGAAAAGAGTTCTGGGGAGGTGCAGCCAGGGACACCCCTGGAGAGTATGGCCTGCAGCAAGAGAGGGTTCTCCCCCACCACCAAACCACGTCCCCCACTGGTGCCTGGTCGTGCTTCAGATCCCTCCTGGGCCTGCACCATCTACTCTCCCTCAACAGCATCAGGTGCGTCATCCTCTGCAAAAACATGAAAGACAAAAAATGGAAACAGGCATTAGCACCATGGCACGCTATTAGGCCAGACAAGCTACAGTACCAGTACTTGATTTACACATGTCCCACATGACTATAACCCTCCCATGCATGCACTGTCCATGAGTTGGAAGGGGGGGAAAATGTCAGACACTGATGACACCAAGATGGGAGAGCAACACATTAGCTGCATGCTGGCTAGCAGTGCCATCACACATTGGCCTGGGAGTGGCATGTCCAATACACATACATGACACATGCCATCACACAGATGGCATGTACCATAGGCATGTCATATATGTGACAATAGGGCAGAGTGATGCGTGAATACAATCAGCCTGAATGAACACAGCTAAATACGGAACAATGTTGTTGCAAGATGCCACTTCAAGGGCAACTGGCGCATTGTAGTGCAAAATGCCTACTGTGGGCAGAAAGGATACTGTAATACCCAAATCCCGGGTGCCGAATGCATTGGATGAAGCACATGGGTGGCCCAAAACACTCAGGCACACACACCCTGACCTGGCACTCAACCAGAACCCCTCCCACAAACAACATACACATGGATCACACACACATGCATGTGCACTCACCGGACAATGCCTCGTAATCTGGCAGTTCTCCCACACCTTGGATCTGCTCCTCTGTGACGTTGGTCCCAGCAACATGCTCATGTAGAGTGAGTTCAATGTCCTCTTGTGGAGACCCACCTCCAGTCACCAGAGTTGCGGCATGACTTGAGGCCAGCTTTTTCTTTGCCCTACGCTTACGGTCGTTCCAGCGCTTGTAGCACTCAACAGCTGTGCGCCTCATAAACCCAAGGGCACTTATGCTGTCCGCGATGGACTGCCAGTGTGCCTGACGTCGAGCAGGTGTGATCCTACACCCTGAAGTGACCAACATTTCGGCGTCATATTCGGACACATACTGCACAAGTGCATCCAGTTCGGCATCATTGAAGCTAGGCTTCCTTGGCGTGCCGGACCGTGTAGCCGTGTCGGGGTCATCAGCCTGTACTGGACGAGCACTCTTCCTCTTTCTTTTTGTGGGTGGTGGGGATCCAGAGTGCCCTACGCTGCTCTGGACACTAGAGGCAGGTGCACCGGTGGACTGTGTAGTAGTAGTGTGCGATGGCACACTGACCACATTACTTTCTGCAGGCATTAGCTGAAGTGTGATGATGGCAGGGGGAACCTCAGTCTGATGTACCGGGACCAACACTGTCCTGGCTGGGAGAGTCAGAGCTGGGGTGGATGGAGCTGCAGCTGCCCCTGCAGCCTCCCACCCCGCCTACTCGGGGCAGCAGATGACATGGCTGCCCCTGTACCACGTGGCCTGGTGACACTGGCTTGCGCCGCCACCCGTGGCCTAGACTTGGCGACCTGGAAGTCAGCCTGGGAGTCACCCTGTGCTAGGTCAGGTGCCACAACGGGCCGGTCCAACAAGGGCTGAGCAGGGATGGTGTCAGCCACGTTTCGCTCAACCATGGGGGGGGGAGGGATGTGTGTCCCTGACTGGTCCTCCACACGTGGGGGGCTAGGGGTAGTCTGCAAATCCTGGCCATGTCCCCTACCGCGCCCACCACGCCCACCTCTTGAGGCTCGGCCACCTTTGCCACCCTTACCACTTGCTCGCCTCCCAGCCATGGCACTGATGGAGTTGTGCGTATGGGAGTTGCAGTGGACAATTGTCCTGGGCAATTGGGGGTCAAAGAGGTAAGGTACTAGATGGAATTCGTACCCAAGTGCTCTAGCAAGGCTGTATGGAACCCCTGGGGAAAGATGACGGGTCACGCAACGCACAGGCACCCCTTAAACAGAAAATGACGTGCACGCGACCCCTCGTAGACCACGTGCGTGGGAAAAGGAACCTGCACTATGCTGTGGCACCCAGAAACACAAAAATGAACGTATGCGTGTCACACGCAGCCTACAATGACCTCTGAAGGGGTACGCTACACACGGGGCTAACACAGTTGGTAAATACGTGCGCGACTCACCCTCTGCCTGGGAAAAGAGCGTGAAAAACACGCGCATGTGCGCGTTGGCAACACCCGCGCCAAAAGAAGATTTGTACACTGTCTGAGGAGACAGGACAAAAGGAGAAGTCAACGCTGTTTGAGGAAACAGGTCGAAGAGAAAATCAGAAAAATACTGACAGAGGTAACAGGGAGTACGAACTAGAAACGCTGTGAAGTAAATCGCGTGTGAACCGACAAGTAGTACAGATTTCACCCACTCGCTCTCCACGAGAAGCATGTACAAGGAAATGACGTACTACACGTACCTTTTAAACCGCACCACACGTCCAACGTCACTTCCACGTATACGCACTGAGGCACTATCCTCCAATTACGCGGGCTGACACTCAGACGTGCAGTTTTTGGTCTTGTAACATTCCCCCGGGTACAGGGACACGCCCCCGCATGCCACGTAACAGACGCGCCTGCGCTGTCAGGGCCTTTGGTCCAATGGAATCGCGTACACAGGCCAATCGCGTGTTGAACTTCTCGCGCACCCCTGAAATACATGCGCCCAGGCCAATCGCGTGTGGAACTTCTCGCGCACCCCTGAAATACACGCGCCCAGGCCAATCGCGTGTGGAACTTCTCGCGCACCTCTGAAATACACGCACACGCTCCCCCAGGCGCGATCGCGTGTGAAACTTCACGCGCACCTCTGAACTACACGCGCCCAGGCCAATCACGTGTGGAACTTCTCGCGCACCCCTGAAATACACGCGCCCAGGCCAATCGCGTGTGGAACTTCTCGCGCACCCCTGAAATACACGCGCCCAGGCCAATCGCGTGTGGTACTTCTAGCGCACCCCTGAAATACACGCGCCCAGGCCAATCGCGTGTGGAACTTCTCGCGCACCCCTGAAATACAAGTGCCCAGGCCAATCGCGTGTGGAACTTCTCGCGCACCTCTGAAATACACGCACACGCTTCCCCAGGCCCGATCGCGTGTGAAACTTCTCGCGCACCTCTGAAATACACGCACACGCTCCCCCAGACCCAATCGCGTGTGAAACTTCTCGAAAACCTCTGAAATACACGCGCCCAGGCCAATCGCGTGTGGAACTTCTCGCGCACCTCTGAAATACACGCGCCCAGGCCAATCGTGTGTGGAACTTCTCACGCACCCCTGAAATACACGCGCCCAGGCCAATTGCGTGTGGAACTTCTCGCACACCCCTGAAATACACGCGCCCAGGCCAATCGCGTGTGGAACTTCTCGCGCACCTCTGAAATACACGCACACACTCCCCCAGGCCCGATCGCGTGTGAAACTTCTCGCGCACCTCTGAAATACACGCGCCCAGGCCAATCGCGTGTGGAACTTCTCGCGCACCTCTGAAATACACGCACACGCTCCCCCAGGCCCGATCGCATGTGAAACTTCTTGCCCTCCTCCGAAATATACGCGCCCAGTACAATCGCGTGTGGAACTTCTCGCGCACCCCTGAAATACACACGCCCAGGCCAATCGCGTGTGGAACTTCTCGCGCACCCCTGAAATACACGCGCCCAGGCCAATCGCATGTGGAACTTCTCGCGCACCCCTGAAATACACGCGCCCAGGCCAATCGCGTGTGGAACTTCTCGCGCACCCCTGAAATACACACGCCCAGTCCAATCGCGTGTGGAACTTCTTGCGCACCTCTGAAATACAGGCACACGCTCCCCCAGGCCCGATCGCGTGTGAAACTTCTCGCGCACCTCTGAAATACACGCACACGCTCCCCCAGGCCCGATCGCGTGTGAAACTTCTTGCGCACCTCTGAAATACACACGCCCAGGCCAATCGCGTGTGGAACTTCTCGCGCACCCCTGAAATACACGCGCCCAGGCCAATCGCGTGTGGAACTTCTCGCGCACCCCTGAAATACACGCGCCCAGGCCAATCGCGTGTAGAACTTCTCGCGCACCCCTGAAATACAGGCGCCCAGGCCAATCGCGTGTGGAACTTCTCGCGCACCCCTGAAATACACGCGCCCAGGCCAATCGCGTGTGGAACTTCTCGCGCACCTCTGAAATACACGCACACGCTCCCCCAGGCCCGATCGCGTGTGAAACTTCTCGCGCACCTCTGAAATACACGCACACGCTCCCCCAGGCCCGATCGCGTGTGAA
This sequence comes from Ambystoma mexicanum, assembly GCF_040938575.1. Lineage (NCBI taxonomy): Eukaryota > Metazoa > Chordata > Amphibia > Caudata > Ambystomatidae > Ambystoma > Ambystoma mexicanum. The sequence continues at coordinate 218,941,849 of NC_090922.1, forward strand.
ACTTCTCACGCACCTCTGAAATACACGCGCCCAGGCCAATCGCATGTGGAACTTCTCGCGCACCCCTGAAATACACGCTCCCAGTCCAATTGCGTGTGGAACTTCTCGCGCACCCCTGAAATACACGCGCCCAGGCCAATCGCGTGTGAAACTTCTCGCACACCTCTGAAATACATGCACACGCTCCCCCAGGCCCGATCACGTGTGGAACTTCTCGCGCACCTCTGAAATACACGCGCCCAGGCAAATTGCGTGTGGAACTTCTTGCGCACCCCTGAAATACACGCACACGCTCCCCCAGGCCCGATCGCGTGTGAAACTTCTCGCGCTCCTCTGAAATACACGCACACGCTCCCCCAGGCCCGATCGCGTGTGAAACTTCTCGCGCACCTCTGGAATACACGCACACGCTCCCCCAGGCCCGATCGCGTGTGGGACTTCTCGCGCACCTCTGAGATACACGCACACGCTCCCCCAGGCCCGATCGCGTGTGGAACTTCTCGCGCGTGTAGAACTTTGGCACACATTTTTTTCCTGCGCAGGGACGCTACCGCCTGCTTTCGTGTGGCAGACATGTATGGGCCTGTGCGCGTCTTTGGCCGTGCTCTGTTTTTCCCTATTCGATTCCATGAATACGTGTTGTAGGCGAGCGTGTGGGCGTTTCGCGCACTTGCCTCCTGTACTTCCCCCGTGACGCCCACATTTTCACGAGTTGTTCCCCATTCTGCATGTAACGCCCCGTGTTACGCCTACTTTTGTTATGTGCGCCGCGCTATGTGTGAATTCGCTGTGGCCTTATCACACGGCGTTCGATGACCTGTGTGCCAGCGTGCGCCACGCACTTTTTCAGCGCACATCCCACATTTTGCACGTGCACGGACTTCCATGAATAGATGTGCGATGTTTTCTGTGCGATAATCGCACTTGCACTGCGATTTTCGCTATTTCACTACGAATCGCACGTTTTCCCACACGGGCGCCGTTTTTTCGGCACACATTAATTCCATGAATCGGCCTGTAAGCCTCTGAAGGGTTTTGATATCATTGAACTGGAACTGTGAACCTCGTGTTGACCAGGCCAGGGAGTGTGCTGTGCTCGAGAGCCCCGCCTTGTCACATGCTTCAAACGTGGGGAAGGGAGAATACTATCCCACACTCTTTTGGTAATGTTGTAGTAAGGTATGGCAATAGGCTTTTCTTAGTATAAGCCCTTTTAATTTGACACAACACCACTAGGACCGCCTTATTATTGTTTGATGGTCGCAGCTTGCTCCAATCTTGGATTTAGGTTTAGATTAGGTGTTTATCTCACCCATTATATAGTTCAATAAACACCCTTGAACTGTGATCACTTGTGTCTGTCTTTACTGTTGCCACCATGAGTTCCTTACATGGGGCTGTACTCCTCCACCGCAGACTGTCATCCACTCGGAGGGAGTACCTGTACCGCAGACACCTTACCAGGGAGTAGGAGATGTTGTTGGTGAGCAGTCAAATCCTGGATGGCATTGCGAGCAGGAGAAGGCAATGAGGTGGACACATTGTGCAAGTGAGGCACGAGGCACGACAGCGCCTTTGGCGCTGGTGTCGTCACAGGTGGATTTTGTGAGGTAGCAGGATGAAGAGAGGCAGCGGGCACATGAGGTTACAATTGCCAGGGCCGAGGTTGAGCAGGGGTTGGCACGGATGCAGGCTGCTATCCTGGAGGATTCTTGCAGAGCAGTAAAGCGATTGAGTCTAGGATGAGAAAGGCAATGCAAGCCCTGTTGGAAACAACTGAGGCCCTCTCCAAGAAGCAGATATGGAATTGGCCTTGGTTGACGCATTGTCTGACAATAGCATGGACTAGCCTGCTCAGTCTTGTATATAGTACACTACTTGTAGGTTTCCTTTTGTTTTATTTATATTTTCAAGGTCTATTACTTTGTTTCCATTATTGTACATAGTTTTACATTAATACACTTCTATTTGATTACTCAACACCACTGTTTTCCATCTCTTTGTGCCATGTGCAGCATGTCTTGGCTTACTGGTGTATGGGTGCTTTTCTGCTACTTTCTATATGTACATTCCTACACTGAGTGCACAACTACCTGGGTGCTGCAAGCCCTACTTTTGTTCGAAGCCACTTCTGGCTTTTTTCAGGCCCTCGTTGGGGCGGTTGCCAGACATTTTGTCGAAAAAAATTGGTCGACCAGACAAATGGTCGAACCAATTTGGTCGAAAACCAAATGGTCGAATTTTTATTTTTTTTTATTTTAACCCTTTTTTTTTGGGGGGGGGGTCCCCCCCAACCCCCTTTTTTTCTCTAAAAACCCCTTTTTTAACTAAACGAAAACCCGAAAAATAAATATATAAATAAAAAAAAATTCGACCATTTGGTTTTCGACCAAATTGCGTCGACCAATTGCAGTCGACCAGTTTTTTTTCGACGAGTTGACTGGACACCCGTTGGGGCACCTGCCTCTCGCTTTCCTCACTCTATTCCACTCCCTCCCCATTCCTCCCATCTCCGTGCCTCCCTCCCTCCTTCCATTGTGATTGGCCTAATCCACAAGGAAGCGCTCCTTAACTGGTAGCGCTAGATCAGCCTTGCCCAGACAGCCCTAGGCGAAGGGCCACAAGGCATAGGGCAGCTCTCTACTAAGTATCTCCACTCTGTGTTTGCTAGTGTTCACCTGAGATGCCTGATGCAGACCACCTACAGTGACTGATAAGGTAAGTGTGGTGTGTGTGTGGAGTACAGCCATTACCCCATCATTCTTTCTACCTAATATCTTATACCTACATGCACCTAGCCTATTTGCGCGACTGTTTTTCATTGCACTGCCAAAGTTGCATATAAGTGGTCTTTCATTGCTATGCAAAAGTTGAATTTAAGTGGGTTTTCCTTGCTGTCCAAAAGTTGAATCTAAGTGGTCTTTCATTGCTGTGCAAAAGTTGAATATAAGTGGTCTTTCATTGCTGTTGAAAAGTTGAATCTAAGTGGTCTTTCATTGCTCTGCACAAGTTGAATATAAGTGGTCTTTAATTGAAAAAAGAGGTAGTGGGAACCTTTTGGTCACATGCAGTGCGACAGTGGGCCACAGTAATTAATCTCCTGGAACACAAAGTATCTGGCGCTCAAGAAACACCTCAAAACAACCCCACAACAATACAATACCTAATTTACAGAAAGAGTGTGGTATATGGTTTCAATAAAGAAAGAAGTGTTCACAAATAATATGTCAGGATGTGATTACCAGGGTTCTCCCTTCCCCCACGTTTTCAGCATGGGAAAAGGTGGGTCTCCTGCGCACAGCACATACTCGAGCTTTCCCCAGCACAGCCGACAGTTCCACTTCAGCTATCAGGTGCTCCGATGGCTAAAGTCTCTTGGTTTCAATAAATAGTCTCTTTCCCTCGAGAGCCTAATATTCTCAACAAACAAACACAAAAGTTCTGTTGCACGTATGGCTTTGGGTGACCGCTTCACCCCTGGGTCCCCCTCTTCCATGCGCAGACCCCTCATAGTCTTGTTCCACAAAACTGACTAAACAGTTCCTTTTCTTAATGAACTTTGGGTGATGACTTTTCACCCCTGGATCTTCCTCAGCCGGGCTCGGACCCCAAATGACAAGGGGCACTTCCCTTTGCCTTGTCTTATCATACTTCTCAGTTTCATGAATTTAATGTTCTTTTGAACAACTGTTCAGGGTTCACCCCTGCTTGTCGGCTTCCTTCTTCTGGGTTCACTCCTGCCAACCTTTATCACTCACTGTAGACATCCCTCGATAGGGTTCACTGTTTTCGACACACTGTTCATGCTTAACTTCACCATGAAGGATTCATTTCCCTTTGATTCATGATCATCTGCCAGTCAAAGACTTTCGGGACCCCATAAGACCACTTTGACCCCTTTTGTCTTTGCCTAAGTCCTTCTGGTTGCTGTATTTCACTAGCAGGGTAATCGCCTAGAGTTTCTCAAGTGAACACCCATGTGGTGTTTTTCCTGTTAGGCTGGCTTTCCCTTTTTCCTTCTATCAACAGTTCTTTGTTCCTTCACAGTTTAATTAGAAGTTTGCTACTTTCGTTCATCACAGTAGGTTTCTTTATAGGCTCTCCCCTCGACTAACTGGCTATGCTGTATGAGTTGTTCCAATGTACAGCGCCTTGGTGTAAGGCGCTCTATAAATAAACAAATCAATCAATGATAAACCGCTTTGATTTCTCGTCTGTGTCACTGGGCCATGCATCTCTTCTTGGCTTGGCTGTTAGCGGAGGAGGCGCCCGGGTACCGTTGACATCTGCTGCAACACACACCCACTGGCTATTGTCCACAGCCTTACGATATCTTCTCTTGAGGTTTCACGGGTCTATGTCAATAAGGGCAGGGTCACTTCTCCCATTGGTATCCTCTCGACCCTCGTTGTCTTTCGCCTCCTTTTGAACTACCGAACTAGGTTAGCTCCCACTTAGTGTGATCGGCCTTGCTCGTAGTGTGCTCTCTTGCTCCACCTTTTATCCTTGTGGGGAAGGGAAAAGGCCGACAGGTGTGTATAATTCTGGTAATTTGCCTGACTTTGCCTGACCCTTGTATTGGAACATGTCAGATAAACGGCTCTGGTGTTAGTCCATTGTCTTTCGTGTTGTACGAAAGTGTTTGTGTCGGAAAAGGGGGGGGCAGTGTTTTGGAATATCTTACATGGTAGGATGGAGAAACAGTGTTTAAAGAAGGGGGATACTGTGTCTCACCCGTCAGTGTCCCACTCCCACTCCCCAAGGACCCCCCGATCCAGGTGATCCTCCCGCACTGGTCCGCTCCGAGGAACTGGATCCAAAAGCAATGGCTGTGTCCTGGCCACCTGGATGACATATCTCTGGGGACTAAACAGGGAGACACCTTTAGGTTTCTCACAATATTCAGTCAGACATTTCACGTTTCATCCAACTCCTGGTGTCAGTACTGTGCACTAAGAGTAAAAGTGGGTGTTGGAGTGATGTGTAATTGAGGTGCATTATTGGTATGTAGCAGAGGAGTGGGCGTAGAGTGATGCATATTTGGGGTGCAGATTAGTGGAGGTACTGGGATAGGATATTTTATTTATATTGCACCCATACACAAGTGGTTCAAGGCACGACGAGGCAAGTGAGGGGTAAAAGGGCGGAAAAAACAACGATCTTACTAGGCCCAGTGACAAGTGCAGGGGAGAGGGAAGGGGTAAAGTGCAAGGTGCAGGGGAGGAGTGGGAAGTGCTGAACATGTGATCAAAACAACAACAGGTAGTGCGGCCAGCAGGAGGCAAGTGCAAGAACTAAGCACAGACAAGGGGTGTCTAATAAGTGCGGGTGAGGGGACTGTAGGGTTGCAGATACAGACCCAAGTGCAAGGGTTGCCAGGAGGCAGTGGGTGTATGCAGCTGGGTGAGCAGGGATCTGGGCACAAATTCAGAGCGTAGCCAGGTGCCCAGTGCAGACAAGGGTGGATTTGTGGGTGCTGTCTTAGTGTAGGGGGTTGGGGCACAGATTAGTGCAGGAACTGCAAAGAGGGCAGACTTGTGGGTGCTGTCTTAGTGTAGAGGGTTGGGGTGCAGATTAGTGGAGGTACTGGGACGAGAGCGGACCTGTGGGTAGTGCCTTAATGTAGGGGGTTGGGGCACAGATTAGTGGCAGAACTGGGACGATGGCAGACCTGTGAATACTGACTTAATGCAGGGGCTTGGGGTACAGATTAGTGGAGGTACTGGGATGAGGGTGGACTTGTGGGTGCTACCTTAATGTAGAGGGTTGGGGTGCATATTAGTAGAGGTACACAGGCAAGTACTTGTCAGTCGCAGGAGGGAAGTGGAATTAATGGTTATTGCTGGTAAGTAATCCTTGATTACCTTTTTTCCCAATGGTCCGACGCAGAAGTTGTTTGACAGCGCTATGTTCTGTTTGCTATCGGGGCTGGCTGTGGGCATTCCAGGCGCCACTCATTTTTGTTTGCACTGCAGGTTTCTGGGCTTTTTTGATTCCATGAATCGGCTCCCAGTGCCGTACATTTGGTCCATGCAATTTTCTTGCTCGCGCTAACTACTTAGCGCAGACTTAGCGCTTTTTTGTAAATTCACTTGATTTTTCCTGCTCCCTCCTGGGCACCCCACCTTGCTAATTGTGGACCATGCTGAGAGTGGCCACAAGATTGCGTCATTCATATGACCAATTGGATGGTCTTTCATTCTCCTTCATCTCTTAAGTGCACCGGAGCAAAAAGTCAAGGAAATCCTTACCTGGCCGTACCAACTGCACGCCTGGAGGTCGTGCTGGCCTGGGGTGCATGCATGCACAAGGTAGGAGCATTACAGGATGTTTGAAGCAGCATTATTTTATTTCACCACCGAATTTAAATAGTCCTGCAAAACAAAAAAGAAGATCATCGTTTTACTGCTGGCATCATCCGCAATGCTGTGCTTTTCACCGCGCCCCTTGGTTTCCGTCCTGTGTGGGTTTTGAATTCGCTTTTTTCTTTCCACTAACGCACATTCTTTTGGGCTTTTGCCAGCCTTGCGGCATTTCCATCATGGCCGCTGCCTTAACCTAGCAGGAAAGGTTGTTGGTCTGCCTTTCCCACATTCACGCTTCTTCGTGTGATTGGACACATCTGCCTTTGATAGACCAATTAGGGACCGGCAGGCTTTAGCCAGCCCCCCCACCTAAGGCCCACAACGAATTCCTGTGTCTGCTCCCAGGTGAGATGCTGCCCTCCCTGTTGTATGCTTGCACCCACTGAATTTGACTTTCCGCATCTTTGTGCTGTGGCCGCCCTGCAACATGGGGTTAGGCTCCACTAATGTGCCCATTGAATTTGACTTTCTGCATCTTTGTGCTGTGGCCACCCTGCGACATGGGGTTAGGCGGGCTCCACTAAGCCCATGTTGCTGTCACATGACCAAATGAAGTGCAATCTGATGTTCTACTCTGCACTATTCCCATTCTTTTTTTAAGAGCCCCCTTTGCATCAAAATCCCTTTCCTCCTCCCTCCTGGTCACCCCTGGGCTTAACATTGAGGGCACTGAGAATGGAGCCCGCAAGATCTTCCCACAAGAGTGTGCCAGCCACGAGACTCAACTTCTTATTGTTCTGATCCCTCAAGGCATCCCTTGCCTGGGCATCCTAAGCTAAGGGTGGATCCAGACAATGGTGATACCTGTTAGGGCATGATTGTGCCGGTAGCCTTGCCTCACAGTCTATAGACACAACACCACTGATGTATTTGAACTGTAACCTGTAACCGTCTTCTTACTCACTAGCGCCCAGATACCCCTGGGTCAGGTGCGCTATACAAGTAAAATAAACAAACAAACAAACCACTGATGCCGCGCACCTGTCACAGCCTGCACTATTCCCTCCTTCACTGATAGTCATAGAGAACTCTTCCACCAATTGGCTTGCCATGCTTCATGATCACAGAGAATACCCAAATCACTGGCCAAGAGCCGCCTCCTCCTCCTCTTCCAAATCAGCAGCCTACTATTCGTAAAATGCCCACTCTGCGGGCTGACATGACCTCAACACACCCCTTAACTTCAAGGCCGTTTTTAGTTTTGGCTATTAAGTGTCACTGAAAACACTGCCTTGAAGCCACAACTATTGGCATGGGAGTGGGCATAGTAGAGAGATGAGATTTGAGAATGGACACATCCTGTGAGGGTTGTTTGGAAATGTATCTCCCTATTGACCATCCATGACCAGGCTAGTTTCTTTGGCTGTTCCCACCCACTACCTGCCCCTCGGTGCCCAAAATACATCCCCGAGTATTTCTTTCACTGTAGCTCTCTGCATTCTGGGCAGCCTACTGAAAAGTTATGACTTAATTGCAGCTATACACCAGCTAAAAAAGCTCCTACTTTAATAAAACTGTCTTAACCAACTGTGTCTTCAACCAGTTGGATTATAAATCCTTTCATCAGTTCCTTGCATGAAATGATTGTTAAAATCTGGCATTGGCAAAACCAGCGGTTTTGCTTTTGTGAATTCGTGGGTTAAGCTTTTGCCACCCACCAAACTATTGCCTGGGGCTTAAAAAAGAGGGAAGGGATTTATAATCCAGAAATCCAATGCTTTTCATTGTATTCACTTGAGAAGGATGGAAGGCTCTACATGCATTATCATGGGAACTGAGGATGGGTGAGGAGACGGAGGAGTGGTGTGTGACTCAATTTCTGTGCACGCATGTGTTCTAAACTTTCATAGATGTGCACCCATTTGTGGATAACATGTCCAAATGCATATACTCCCACATAGTCAAAGTTTTCTTATCTGTGTTTTACGTTACTTTTTTCCCTATAGAATGTCTTCTGATCGTAATAATGTATCCCCCCTTACACTCCACATCTGGCGCCCCCATCTCCACTACCATCAGAAGTTGCAGAGATATTGAGCTGTATAAGGGGGATTGACTGACAAAATGTCAGGCCCTCTGAACCACATGTCATGTTATTATGACTTTCATCTAAAGCCAAAGAGGCCCAAAGACTGATTCGAAACGCGACCAATGCCAATTTACGCCTGCAAGTTTGGCAGTGATGGGAGAGGTACTGACGGTATTAACGTACACCGGCACGTTTCCGCACTGACCAACTACAAGTTTGTTGGTGGGGTGCAGGAATTACCAAATTACCTGAAGCTGGAGGTAATTCCGACACCGTATTGGAAAGAATCGACAGAATGGCAGGTGCCTGTAATACCGGCCAATCCCCATATGGGACTCCATGGCCCTCATTACAACACTGGTGGTAACCAATGGCGTTATTAGCACCATGGTTGCTGCCGGTATTGTAACAAGTCCGCCAATGTTAAATGGGGAAATACCGCCCCATTCCAAGGTTGGCGGGGCAGTAATTCCCCATTTAACATTGGCCCTTCCCCATTCCCATTTTTGCCCAATAGGGCTCAATGGGACTGGGGAAGGCGGTAATTACGGTACCACAAATTTCGGTACCGTAATTACCTTGTAAGTCCCTTTGCAGGTCCCTACTTTAACGGCTGGTCCAGGCCAGCCGTTAAGGTCGGGACCCGGAAAGAGACCTCGTAATTAGGCGCTAAGGGGTTAACAGCGCCGCAGCCTTTTACGGCGCCGTTAACCCCTTAACGCCAGGGTCGTAATGACCCCCTCCATGAATGGGGATTAAGGGCCTCATTACAACCTTGGCGGAGGACCATGGTGCTATTAGCCCCCTGGTCCATGCCGCTAAGGTTGCAATTCCGCCATGGTGGATGGCGGAATTACCGCCCCATTCCAAGGTGAGTGGGGCGGTAATTCCCCATTCACCAATGGCCCCTTCCCCATTCCCATTTTTGCCCCATAGGGCATAATGGAAATGGGGAAAGGCGATAATTACGGCACCGTAAATTACAGTGCCGTAATTATCGCCAAGGTCCCTTTGCAGCATGGCTTTTAACGCCTGCAAAAAGCAGGCGTTAAACAGCCATCCTGCTTAGGGAACCTTGTAATCAGGCGTTAAGGGTCGGCGCCGTTTACGGCGCCGTAAACCCCTTAACGCCTGAGTCGGAATGAGGCCCTAAGGCCCTCATTACGACCCTGGCGCATGCCGGTAACTTACCGACTCCGCCATGGCGGAATGGGGGAATTACCGCCCCATTCCGAGGTTGGCGGGGCGGTAATTCCCAATGCTGCCATGGCACTTCCCCATTCCCATTTTTGCCCCATAGGGCTCAATGGGAATGGGGAAGGCGCTAAGTACGGTGCCGCAAATTGCGGCACCGTACTTAGCACCGAGGTCCCTCTGCGGGTTGGATTTTAACGCCTGCAAAAAGCATGCGTTAAAATCGCCAACCCGCAAAGGGACCTCGTAATCAGGCGTTAAGGGGTTAACGGCGCCACCACCTTTTGCGGCGCCGTTAACCCCTTAACGCCAGGGTTGTAATGAGGGCCACAGTATTAATAAGGGTCGAGTAGTGGAGAAGTGGGCATGTCATTATGGGCCTCATTACACGGTAGGCGGTAAGGGTTTACTGGTACTGGTATTTTACCGGTATCAGTAAATCCTTACCGCCTTACTACGAGGTCCCTTTGCGGGTTGGGGAATTTAACGCCTGCTTTTTGCAAGCGTTAAAAACCAACCCGCAAAGGGACCAGTGGAGCTAATTACGGTACCGCAATTTGCGGTACCGTAATTAGCGCCTTCCCCATTCCCATAGAGCCCTATGGGGCAAAAATGGGAATGGGGAAGGGCAATGGTGGAAGGGGGAATTACCGCTCCGCCAACCTTGGAATGGGGCGGTAATTCCCCTTTCCACCAAGGCGGTGCCGGTATTTTACCGGCATGAACCATGGTGCTAATTGCACCATGGTTCACCGCCTACGGGCCTCATTACAACCCAGGCGGTAAGTTCCCTACTTTACCATCATGGTGTAAACTCTGTTTACACCATGGTGGATGGCGGATTTACCGCCCCATTCCAAGGTGAGTGGGGCGGTAAATCCCCATTCCCCATTTACCCTTCCCCATTCCCATTTTTGCCCCATAGGGCATAATGGGAGTGGGGAAGGCGCTAATTACGGCACCGTAATTTACGGTGCCGTAATTAGCACCAAGGCGGTTTAGCGCCATGGATTTTAACGGCTGCTAAAAGCAGGCGTTAAAATGGTAATCAGGCGTTAAGAGTTAACAGCGCCGACGGCGCCGTTAAACCCTTAACGCCTGGGTTGTAATGAGGCCCACCGTGTAATGAGGCCCTATGGGCCTCATTCCGACTCAGGCGTTAAGGGGTTTACGGCGCCGTAAACGGCGCCGACCCTTAACGCCTGATTACAAGGTTCCCTTTGCGGGATGGCTGTTTAACGGCTGCTTTTTGCAGCCGTTAAAAGCCATGCCGCAAAGGGACCTTGGCGATAATTATGGCACCGTAATTTACGGTGCCGTAATTATCGCCTTTCCCCATTCCCATTATGCCCTATGGGGCAAAAATGGGAATGGGGAAGGGGCCATTGGTGAATGGGGAATTACCGCCCCACTCACCTTGGAATGGGGCGGTAATTTCGCCATCCACCATGGCGGAATTGCAACCTTAGCGGCATGGACCATGGTGCTAATAGCACCATGGTCCTCTGGCAAGGTTGTAATGAGGGCCTGCGGTATTTGCACATGGACCAAGGTGCTATTAGCACCTTGGTCCATGCCGGTAAAATACCGGCACCGCCTTGGTGGAAGGGGGAATTACCGCCCCATTCCAAGGTTGGTGGGGCGGTAATTCCCCCTTCCACCACTGCCTTTCCCCATTCCCATTTTTGCCCCATAGGGCTCAATGTGAATGGGGAAGGTGCTAATTACGGCACCGCAATTTTGCGGTGCCGTAATTAGCACCAAGGTCCCTTAGCGGGTTGGTTTTTAATGCCTGCAAAAAGCAGGCGTTAAAGCACCAACCCGCTAAGGGACCTCGTAGTAAGGCGGTAATGGTAATGGTCACCGTTACCATTAACGGTGACCGTTAACCATTACCGCCATCCGTGTAATGAGGCCCTTAGTTTTTGTGTCTAAGTGAGAGGAGGAGCGAGAGCAAAGAGACTCGAAATGCGGAGTGGGTAAAACATTTAAGGGATATTTAGCGTAGCTAACTGGATAATGTAACTATTTTGGCTTTTGTATAGGCATGAGCCAGGCGTTTTTCAGGCACTGCCATGATGGTACTACCTAGTGATGAAATGGCAACAGCTAGACAAGGGTGTGTGTACCTGGGCGTATGATGGAGTGCCCGGTAAATGGCTAATGCCTAGACAAAAACCAAAACAGGTGGCTTTGACAGTGTTTTAAAAAAAGAGTCCTGGTTCACCGCCATGCCTTCACACATGACCAATGTTTCCATTCCACCAGGCTTGTCCTTCCACCCAGCATCTGAACAGAGAGGGATTTGTCAGGCCTGGGTGTACTGATAATACAAAAGTTGACATGCCCCTGCAGAAAAACACCACATTCTTGCCACATACCTTCCCACCAGCCTGTGGTGTTGTCCCTTTAAGAACATGAATTGTCCTTTGAAGGAGGATGTTAATAAAAGGAGCCTCCACACGCACATGGTGGCAGACTCCTCGAATGGCACTGTGTCTCCATATCTCATTTCGTAGGGCCTGCAGGCCTACACACTGTGATCACGGTCCTGCCGCCCTGCTGATATCGGTGCCCCAGATCAGCATGTGTAGCCTGGGTGCTCCCAGGCCACTGTCCCTCTGTGTAACCGCAGAGCAGCTGCTGTCTGGCCGTGTGACCGCAGCAAGCAGGTTGATTCCCTGCACTTGGAAGTGTCGGTTGGGTGTCCCCAGCAAACTTGGGCTGGCCCGTGTGCCTGTTATTGTGGGGGGCGGCGGTAGTTGCAGGGCAGAGCCCTGTAAGGTTGTGGGGCGCAGCCTAAGTGCCGGTAATATCCTGGGTGGTGGGTGCCTGGGCTGGACCTACATTATTGTGGTGGCAGGCGGCAGTCACGCGGCCGGCCTCACTGGTGCTGGGGGGCCCAGCACCATGCTGGTGTGCCGCGGTCGCCTGGACTTATAGGTAGTTGCTGGTCAGGGCCCTGTAAGGCTGTGGGGCAGGCCAGGGCCACAGGACCGTGGTCACACGGTGTAGGCCTGCATGCCCACAATGAGAGACGGATACCACAGGAGTTCCATAGTTGGAGTCTGCAGCCGTTCTTGTGCACGTGTCTGTAGGTGCGCCTTTTATTAGCTTGGTTCATGACACAGACATGGCCCATCTTAAAAGCGCAATACATGTGGGAGGGACACAGCCCCTTAGAATGGTAATACACATGGGAGGGTCACACATCACACCTGTGAGCAGGTGGAGTCTGCAGCCGTTCTTGTGCACGTGCCTGTAGGTGCACCTTTTATTAGCTTGGTTCATGACACAGACATGGCCCATCTTAAAAGGGCAATACATGTGGGAGGGACACAGCCCCTTAGAATGGTAATACACATGGGAGGGTCACACATCACACCTGTGAGCAGGCTGCAACTGTGCCTGCTAAGGAGTATATGCTGGGAGCCCCCAATGATGGTCCGACTGGCCTGTGTGATCACAGGACCTGTCACAACACTGCCACTTCCTCGTTACCCACGCCCCAACCACAACTTTTCATCTCATCTACCGTCCGCCAGGTGTCACTGCAGGCTTTTTAGTTGACATCATAGTGAGTAATACTTATAATACTTTTTTTCTGTTCATTCAACCTCTCAGGTGCAGCAGCAAAAAGCCACCAGAGAAACTCCAACGCACCACATAAATGCTTTGGACATAAAGCGTCAGATCACAAACGCCACCCACATCCTGTCTTCACATAGAATGCCAGGCCCCTTTCAAGCTCCAATGATTGGCCCATGTCACGGCCTAGTCCATTTGACCTGCTTCATAGCCCAAAACCAAGGACAATAACCATCCAAGCAGTTGCTCGCCGCTGCTTCAGGGACTTTTCCATAGAAGCTCTGTAGACTCTCACAACTGCCACTTGACCAACAACAGCTATCGAGTGTCTCCTCACCACTTTTAACAATGTCGTGACAAATTCTCACAGACCATAATGCGCCATCAAAACAATGGAGAGTCAGGAGGAAACCACCTCTTCCCCGTTTTCCTAGGAACTCACAGAGAGCTCATGTGCAGAACACGGGCCCAAACATGGTCGGGTGCAAAAACATTGCACTTTAGTCTCTCCATTCTTAAAGAGCTAGGCAGCATCCACCACACCTTCATAAAAACAGCGAGAGCCTCAGGTCACACTTCAACAATAATAGAGGCCGCAAAAAAAGCAGAGCTCTGTTTCAGGCCATTCATTATTGCTGCAATCCTCTGCAGGAACCTCATATTCTGCAACATGTAGAAATGTTTGATGCAATCAACAACATTTACATTGGCGAAATCTCAAAACTCAAGACCCACACTGATGACACCACAGCCTCTAGCTCAGCCCCTATTCCGAGACCCTCACAGACCGCAAACAAATGGTCAGAATTTAGGCCCATCTCAACCGGCAAACTCTCCACTGTCCTTGCAACCATCAGCCCCACCACATAAAGGGATGGTGTCACCATCAAATCAATTAAGGTCCAAGCTCTTTTGCCTCTACTACAAATCATTAACACGTCCCTCTAAAAACAGACCTTTACCTCTTCTATCCAAACAGGGTAACTACACCTTCTAGTCAAAAAAAAGTTAAGCTGGACCAAATGACCATACAAATTACTGACCCAGTCACTAATCTTCCCTTCCTGTGAAAGACCAGTGAGCCCCAGTTGTGGCTGGTCATTTATTTAATTGGAAAGGCATAAATGCTTCCCATGAATATTTGGGAGCAACTGAGCATAGCGAGGGAACCCAAGTCAATCAAGGGAGGATCGGGTACTTTTCCCCCTGAGAAATATTAGAAAATGATTGGTTGAATGGTGTATTTCACAGCACCACCTGGGACTGGCTTTGTGGTAAAGTTATTCAAAATTAGGATAGATCTGAAAGGGAAGAAACATGTGCTTGTGGTAATATGGTCATAGGGTTCTCTTTTTGCCTTCTGCAGGCTGCCATGGAAAGCGAAGAGGGGCCTGTATGGAACACTTGCCTTCCCTTTCCATGGTGGCCATCTTGGAAAAGGATTTTTCTTCCTACACCGGGATGCCAAAGCCAAAGGCATCCCGGTGTAGAAAGAAAAATCCTCTTTTTTAGCACCCCGGGTTCCCGCTTTGGGAACCTAGGTTGCTAATGGCCTTCATCCCTCCATTTCAGGGGCCGGAATGGGGGGATAATGGTCCAGAGACCTCGTTATCCACCCTTGCTTTGCTTGGGCTGATAACTTGGGCTGCTGGGCCGATATCCACCGTTACAGTCCCTGGAACGGAGGGTGAACGCCACAATATTCCCATTAGCATAACACAAAATGCAAATGGAAATGTTAGAAAATATTATTGAGTCTATGTACTTTACTGAGAAATATAAAGTAGATGGAGTCTATACATGTTTTTTTTAGTTCTATTTCTTAACTGTGAAAGGTGGTTCCTAAAGGAATGTCTTTTGTTGTTTTTGGATGTATTTTTTTTGGCAGGAGATCTGAGAACGAAAGGTGGGGAGGGAAATGAGGGAAGAGGAACCAAACACTAATATGGAGGGGTTGGTGGACAAGGGAAAATGTTGCATGTATGTTATTTCTAAGGTAGGGGGCAGTGTTTCTCATGCTCCTTGATTAAAGCAGTGGTGGTGGCTCTTGGCGAGGAGGGATGGCATTAGCTGATGCCATTTTAAGATAAATAGCAGTTTTGCTAAAAGTATGTACTGTGTACTAGATTGTTAATGGATAATGAGTAGGAATAGGTGTTGGAGCTGTGCAAGAGAAATTTTGAAATTGAAAGTTCCTAGATCATTAGAAAATGCAGTCTGAACTGCCCGCGAAGCAGAGATCTTATCGTGAAGTGCGGACGGGTTCTTGGACACATCATCATGCCGCGCGCCAGCGTATGGTCATGTGGCACTGTCCCGAAGGTCCGCTATGAAGTCAGATGTTCGTAGATGGCTACGGATGCAAAACTAGTTGAATTAGTTGCAAAAAGTGTATAGAAGTGTTAAAAATGATTCCAGAAGGTGGGAAAAGGCAGACTTTTAAGGTGGCACTTTGTAAATGGGACACAAATATTGCTATATTCGCTAAGTATGATATTAGTAAGTTGTATGGAAATAGCATGCACTGGTAAAAAACTATGAAATTCACTGAAAAAACCTTGTTAAAGGGGCGTTATGGTTCAGTTGACTAATAAAAACCTATGAAATTCAATTAATAAACTTTGTTAAAGGGACATTATGGTTAAGTTGCACTAATAAAAACCTATGAAATTCAATGAATATACTTTGTTAAAGGGACACTATGGTTAAGTTGCACTAATAAAAACCTATGAAATTCAATGAAAACATTTTGTTAAGGGGACGTTATGGTTAAGTTGCGTTACTCAAAACCTATCAAATACAGTGAAAAAACTTTGTTCAAGGGACGTTATGGTTACAAGTAAAACCGAAAACCCCCTGAAATTGGCCAGTTATGGTAAGCTAAGCAACCATAACTCGCGCCACCACCGTGCACTGCTAAGAATAACACCCATGACATCAAAGATGACATCACAAATATGATTGCTATCTGAGCAATGGTATCTTATATACATCATTTAGATATCTGATGACTCCAAAATAGTGCATCTGATTCTTTAGTGCTTGGACTTTGTTATTCTTTGTCTTACATACGCACATGGCACTTTAGAACACATTTCTCTTTTATATTCATTTTGATAATACTATGCCTAATATAGTAACTATAGGAATGTATCATTGCACATTTATAATTAGAGGTAGATCTCGTGTATGTGACTCTGCAAAAAATTCCTTTTAGGTTGTATTATGCAATTCTGATTATACTAATGCAGTTTAGAGAACGCAAGTAGTTTGCACTATGCACTTTATATTATGACAGTGTTGTTCTTTTAAATGTGAAATTATCCTTATCATAGGAATGCATTTTTTGCACATGAAAATATCTATGTATACTGAAACATTTTTTCAATACATTAGGTATGCACTATGCACTTTATATTTCCACAACACTGTCTTGAAACTGTAAATTGAATTTGAATCATATACATATATCTCCACTATTACAGTGATACATATACACAATGACTAACTTGATCTGTAAATACTCTTTGCAGACTTCAATGCATTGTACCATTCTCGCCATGGCTCAGGGTAGAGATTCTCCCATGTTTACGCACTTGGCACTCTAAAAATCATTAATGGTGATGAATCTACCAGTTTGAAAGGGATTTTATGAACATATCCCTTTCTTTTAAATTGTAGAAATGTGTCATTTTAAACTATGTCCATAGCACTGTACTGGCAAATTGCAGCACGCACAACTAGGTTCCGTTTTTTTTATCACAGATCGAGTAATATGTAATTGTTCAGTGTGCCAATGCTACCATTTAAACATTATGAATTGTGCTTTTACCACCTTTGCTAAAAGTAATGTTTCACTTGTGCAACATAAACCAAATAGGTTGAAGTGGGCGTAATTTTACGAGATTTGTAATTAGACTTAGCAGCCCAAGCCAAAATGGCTACCAGCCATTATGCCGATTTTGTAAGTCAACTCTTCAATGTCTTCACTGTGGTGTTTTTTTACAAAAACGAACTTTCTGTGGGTGATGAGTGACTGTGAACAAGCCACTGGGTTGTGGCAAAACGCGTCAGGCTGCCGTCTGTTAAGAAACTCTCACTGGGTGAATTTAATGGATTTTTTAAACTGCTTCAAATGAAAAATAAAGGTTATTTTATAATATACAACCAGTGTTGCAGTGTTTGCTGTTGGTTACCCGTGATTACATGATAGCATGCTAAAATTGAGTTTTCATGGATAAAGATACCCACTTGAATACACTTTTTTGCAAGAAATTAGATTTTTAAATCATATTTGTCACTGCAAGAGAAAAGTTTGCAAGCACCTGAGCCCCCAGCTCATAAGGTCAAAGATAGGGTAAGTGAAATCATGCAGAAGCCATGAGAAAGGAAGTGTTGAAAGGAAAGTGAGTAATGTTTCCGAGGAGTTGCAATATTGAACTGGTGATGAACGTTTCATAATGGTTGGAACAGTAAGTTGGTGCCAGCCAATGAGGTCTTTGGGAAGAGGATGTAAAAGTTATCATTTTGGTGTCACATCTCAGAAAGGGATTTGTTGAAATGTATTAATTCACTCAGTCCATGAATACTCCTCCTGGAACAACCAATCAACTATTAAGTCTAGACGATACAAATTATAAAACGTAGCAGCCAATCAGTCTCATGGGAAAGAAAATGATCTCAGTGTCCATTAATGAATAAACTGATGTCTCGCTATGGTCACAAGGGAAGGATAAGCCAATAGGCCTAGATATTGTATAGATTCACCTATGGTGCAAATGATAGTGCCCAATCACAAGCTTGGGATCTGTTAGTAACCTGTAATATTTGTTGTCATTTCTCTTATGATATTTACGATAAATGCAGCCATTTTCAGAGGCCATTTTGAATGTCTTTTGATAATTCCCCACCCTAAGCTGTGTGTAATAAACTTGTTTTTCTCACATCTTGTGCATTATTTTTCAGCTCATTGGATTGATTTTTATTATGCAATTTTGGTTCTTGCCTTACAATTACTAATCTCTTCTTTACCAGTGGACACAAAAAATATGAAATACTTGATAAACCTGATGTTGCATAGCTGAAGAACAGATCTTGATAACAAATGAAACGATATTGGTTATGTTATCAGTAAAAAGAAGACAGAATTACAGGTGGTGGAAGGAATAGCATAACAAAACCTTAGAAATTCAGTGAAAAGACTTTAGTTAAGCGACAGTTAAGGTAAATACGTTCAGTGCAACAAAACCCTTGAAAATAATTGAAAACACCTCAGCTGAAGTGATGTTTAGGTGCAGATTTAATGCAACAAAACTCCTGAAACCACCTTAACTATGAGACCCCCATTGTGCCGCCCCCAAGCACACTGATGACATCACTTAAGGCATCATCAATGATATTACTTGTACAGCAGATCACTCATGCATGTAAGATCTGCCAGCAAATTAGCATGCAGTAACGCAAGACTACACTCACGGACAGGATGCAACCCACCACCAACTACCATCATATGTTTGAGGAAAAGGAATGCAAGATTGAGGCAGTGCACCAGCCCATCCATTAATGACCTGCCAGCTGATTACCCCCACAAATTAGCCAACAACATCAGCATGAAGATAGACACCTCAACATCATTCCAACTGCCCAGCCTTGGCCTTACCAGACTAGTCAGGCTTTGTTTCAGACCCCAGAGCCCATACTCCCAATCAGAGTCCAAATTCTTTGCCACCATCATCACCCCAGAGGAACTCCAAACACCCTGCGTAGGCCCAGCCCGTCTACACAGACTCTGCTCCAGAATCCATAACTCCGCCCCCTCCAAGAAATGAAACACAACTGGCCAAGAACCCCAAAACCCCCCACTTATACCCCTCAGCACTTTTACTAGCCCTCCCCACCCTACCTTCAACCTGCTCCCCTCCCCTCCTAACACCCATGCCTGTGCATTGATTAATGCGCGCTACATCTGCGCTCATGTTTCCGACATCCACAACCTCTTACTAGCTAACAATTTGGGCCTACTAGCCTTATCCAAAACCTGGATACATGAGGCAGTCGGTCCCCTCGTTTCTCTCACCATACCCATCGGAAGCTCCATCCTAAGAATCGACAGTCAAACGGCCTAGGAGGTGGAGTTGATTCATCCACAAATCCACCCTCCCCATCTATCAGGCTATGAAATCCTACTGGCCAAACTTGAATCTTCCCCCCAAACCACCTTCAATTTACTTCTCCTGTACCACCAACCCTCCCACACCGGCAATCTAATTAACCAACCCCCCCCCGTCATCACCTCGCTCCTCAAGCTCAACACTAAATTCATTCTCTTAGGAGATTTCTATCTAGGCTACAAAGACCCCACTGACCACAAGGCCTCCGCCCTCACAGCCACCCTTGAAGAGATGAACTTCAGCCAACTGGTACTCTGGCCTACCCACAAAAAAGGAAGAAAACTTGATTGGATACTCCCTTGCAACTCTTCCCTCCAAGTATACTCAATTGTCCCCCTTCCGTGGTCAGATCATTCCTTGATCCTCTTCACTTTTACCACCACTACCAAAAACGCTCCTACTATCAGCAAACCCCATCGCATCACTGCTAGATACATCCGAAAACTCACAGTCGAGCTTGAGCTTCTGACTCCCTCCATCCTAGCCTCCCTCAAAACAGCCCCAGACAATTCTAACCCCGAAACACTTCCTGGAAAAAAGAAACCCCCAAAACTGGTACACTGATGAACTAGCCTCCCTTCGGAAAAAGAAACTTGCTCATGAACATCTCTGGAGGAAGAACCCTACACCCATTAACAAAGCAGCCTTCCAGTGTTCAGCTGACACCTATAAAACAGCCATAATTGCCACCAAAGCCAACATCTTTATCACCATAATCTCTGATGCAAGCCTTCAACACCAAAGAGCTTTTCAGAATTCTTAGAGAGCTTGAAACCCCAATCCCCCTTCCGATAATTTTCCTAAAACAAAACATGGTGCTCACTCATTCAATCGTCCCTTGACACCAAAACACAGAGGGCCTCATTACGAGGTGGGCGGTAAGGGTTAATGGGCACCGGTAAGGAGACCGGTGCCGGTAAACCCTTACCGACCTATTCCGAGGTCCCTTAGCGGGTCCCGCTATGGGCGCTTGGTTTTACTAGGCGCCCTTAGCGGGAGCCGCTTAAGGACCAGGGAGCTAATAACGGGCCCATTATTAGCTCCATCCCTATTCCCATTGAGCCCTATGGGGGCTCGAATGGGAAAGGGGAATGGTTCTCGGAATGGAGACTTACCGGGTCCTCCAAGGTTGGAATAACCCGGTAAATCCCTATTTCGAGAACCCGGACCCAGAATGCGGTAAGGGGGTAGCCATGGTGCTTAGAGCACCATGGCTACCTCCTACCTCGTAATGAGGCCCAAAAACTAAAGAACAAAGCTATTCTCAAAAAATCCCTTCTACCACCCTTGCCACCAACCCCCCTGGTCAGCACCTCCATGACTGCAACCTACCCTTCTCATTTCCAATTCGCTGTCGTCTCCCCCTGAAGTCCTCACAACTATCCAGCACCTGAAAGCATCCAATTGTATTGGCGACACCTGCCAACCTCACATTGTCCAAATGTGTGCAGAACACTTGGCTCCTACCATAGCCAGCTTCATCAACGCATCATTTAAATCCAAATCAATTCCCACTGCATTCAAAGAAGCGTGGGTTATGCATCTCCTGAAGAAACCCACCTTAGATCCCACCATCCCCAATAACTATCACCCTATCACCAGAGTACGTTCTCTCCTCAAAATCCTGCACCACACTGCTTACTTGCAAACCTCAATTACACCTTGAAAACCATAATCTGCTAGGTACCTGCCAATCAGGTTTTAGGTCCAGACACAGCACAGAATCTGCCCTCTTTGACCTTAAGATCCAGCTTGACCATGTTAGGGATAATGGCGAGCTTGCAATCCTTCTCCTACTAGACCTCTCTGCAGCCTTCGACCTGGTAGATCATGAAATCCTCTGCAAACACCTCACCACAACTTTCCACCTTGCCCCAGAAGCCACATTATAGATCCAATCCTTCCTGTCGGGCCGATCCATTAGGGTCTTTGCAGGGCCCGAATCAGCTGACCCCATGTTTCCTATGGTGTTGCCCAAAAGGTTACTGCCTCTTCCCCACCCTCTATAACATGTATACCAAACCCTCTTCGACCACCTAGGCAGCCTCAACATACCCTACGCCAATTTTGCTGATGATACGCAGGTCCTCCTCAAAATCACTGGCAACCACGAACTAGACTCTACCAACATTAATCGCGTCTTCAGCATCAAACAGACCTGGATGGCCACCCATCATCTCTGCCTGAATGACGAAAAAACGGAGCTCCTTATTGTGGGCTCTCCACACCGCCGCAAACACCTCAGCCCTGCCTTCTCCTCCTTCTGCATCGACGGAAACACCATCCCTGTCTATGCCCAAAACACTAGGCGTTTACCTGGATGCAGAACTAAACATGCAAAAACATGTCAATGCTATTGCTTCCGCTGCGGCTTATTCTACCAAACTTATAAACCTTTCCAGGAGATTACCTACCCCTAGGAACGGTCTCACCCTACCTAGAGCCAGCATAGGTGGCACACTGGACAACTGCAATTCCATCCTAGCCGGGACCTCAACCATAAACATCAACAAACTCCAACTGCTCCAAAATAACGCTCTCAGAGCAGTCTGGGGCATGAAACGCTCCAATCACATCTCACAAATCAGACGGGAGGTTCACTGGCTCCCCATCAAAGCAAGTATCGAACTTAAACTCACTATCACCTACCGCTGCTTACACAACACTGCTACCCCTTCCTCACGAACCGTATCACCAAGAAACGCAACACGCGCAATCTCCGTTCCTCCACCACATCTGCCTTGCAAGTACCTATATTTGCGAGAAAGAGAGCTGGGGGCTCCAGCTTTACTACCATCGCTCCTATCCTCTGGAACGCCCTCCCTCAGCATATCCAAGACGAACCTGCTTACGCACTCTTCCGAAAGAAAGTAAAAACTTAACTGTTCAACAAACATGTGCAACTCTTACATCCTTCTGTCCACGTTGAACAGGACTAACTATCTATGATGAAATGTAATGACCTTACTGTTTCCAACCATCCTGTAACGCACTATGTATTGCCTTCTTAGCGCTGTGATACCTCCAGATCTGGGCGCTACCAACAAATGCAATAAATAGAAAATAAAAAATAAATAAAGAGCCATGTAACCTTTAATAAGCGTGTTTCTCTATATAAGTGTGGATTCAAGTGCAAAGCTTAATTCGAGTTTGCATTTGAAAATACTGCTAATTTACAACCATGGTATTTTCATACACCAGAGTTAATCTGTATCAAATGAGTATTTACCATGAAATGATACTATAGACCTGTATCACTCTGTTTTAAAAACATTCCCCTATGCAAAGAATACATTTGGGTAGTGCAATTATGACTTTGCACTAGAGCACCAAAGAATAAAACGTACAGGAACAGTTTTTTAAATCATTGTATCTACATATATCTGACTACTTACTTTTAGTATAACAAATCAAAAGGTAGGCCTTGGCCATGTTAAATGTTAAAGGTTAGGGCAGGTAGTCTGAAAGGGTCAACAATTTAAAAAAAACACTTTGATGTTGTGAGGACATATGGTTATCAGGACTAGAGAAGCTAATGTACTGGCGGGACGAAAGTCATAATTGTTTTAGTGCCAGGGTTTGAAACTGACATTCAGCTACATGTTTTGAACAATGTACTCATTATGAGCATGCCGGTCAGGAAAAAGGTGCCGGTATCTGTTGTTACTGGCACCTTTTCCAGACCAGCATACTCTGAGTCTGCTGGTAGGGGCAATGAACTACTGGTAGGCTTGACCTGCCGTTAGTTCAGGCCCCTACCTGCAGATAATTCACTGAAGCTCCGGCACCGTTAATAACGGTGCCGGTGCTTCAGTGGTCCCTAACCCATGGAGTCCTTTAGGACTCCATGGAAATGGAAACTTACCGTTCCGCCGCCTCCCATAATATCCCGATAATACCGGAATATCGGGTGGTGGAAAAGGTAAGCCGAGGTTGCTGGTAGGCCACCGGTACTACCGCCGTCTTACCGGCAACCTCATAATGAACCCCAATGACTCCCATGATCCTTCACCATTGCCTATGATGGGCGGTATAGTGGAAGTTGTAATGTAAAACCTCTGGAGATCCAAAGCTTCCAAACTCCCACTGCATTGAATCTGAAATTGAAGACCAACTTTCTGTAGTTCCCCAACAATTATTTACAATGCTTGACAAATGTTTTTGGACCTTCATAAGAGACAGAGTATATTGCATCTGTGCAATATCTTCAAATACAGTAAAAGAAAACTATCCCAGTGACTGGTACTGACCAGTAAAATCACTGAGGAGGTCATAGGTGGTGTCCTACCTGATTTCCCATATGATGCCATCATTGATGGCCTCTCACATGTCTTAATGGATGTCATGAGTAATGTCATCAGTGTACTTAGGGCCTGCGCAATGGGGGCCTCACAGTTGAGGTGGTATAGGTTCCAAAACCTGACAAAACTTAGGGATTTTGTTGCTTTAACTCAGCACCTTGACATCATTTCAACCAAGGGGTTTTCACTGAATATATATATGTATCCATTAGAGAAATGACTCAAACAGATAATTCCACCATTCATCAAAAAATGTATTTACCCTACACAGTTCGGCTTCCGCCTTCCTCAGATAGTGTAAGATGTCTTTCTCAGTGGCTGCTCAGTTCTTTCAAGTCACAGTATAGTATTTTAAAAAAAGCATGATGTGCCAAGGTTCTGTTTGGAATCTGGAATTAATGGAGTCTTGAGAATAGTCCTGGTTTGTTAGCTCATCTGGTGAGGTCACTGATGTTCAGTCCATCAGGATGCAAGGATTTTAAACAATAAATTCAGAAGTTCTCTGGAGTCAAAAAGCTCTATTCTAAACGCATGCTCCACTAGGGAAAATCCCTCATGCAAGCCTTCTGCTCCAGGAAATTGTCTTTGTCT
Source organism: Ambystoma mexicanum (assembly GCF_040938575.1). Taxonomy (NCBI): domain Eukaryota; kingdom Metazoa; phylum Chordata; class Amphibia; order Caudata; family Ambystomatidae; genus Ambystoma; species Ambystoma mexicanum. The sequence goes on from NC_090922.1 coordinate 218,966,087, forward strand.
TAGAGGGCAGTGCTACTTTATACATAGCTTAATCAACTCAAGGCAGACATTTTGCAAGGCTGCAAGATAACTAGATACCTGGGTTTGCCCAAATGAGGGATAATGAATGCAGTATAGTCTTGACAGCCTTGAAACCCACCATAACTTTATTGGTGTTTTCTAAACATCCTTCAATGCCCGAGCAACAAGGCTGTTAAGACTATACTGCACTGATTATCCCTTATAAGGATGAAACCAGGTATGTAGTTGTCTTGCAGCTTTACATACCCACAATGCCTTGCTGATGTGGCTCTGAATTGGAGGTGAACTTCTAGCGATGGCTACTAGGTAGCGTTGTGGAATATGTGATTTGGTTAAAATTGATTATCCTCCTTTCACATTTCAGGTGAAAGTTTTTTTTTTCTCAAGCCTTTTTAAACCCACCATAACTTTATTGGTGTAATATATGTATGTGTGTATATTACATGGCCCGCGGCAGCGGCCGTGCAGTTATGGTTAAGTTGCTAAACTCATAGGAAGAGCACGTTTTCGGTGGTTTATAACTTCGCTCCCCTGGACGACCCTCATCAAACCTTGCAAAAAAAGTATATGGCCGGCTCAGAATTTTTTTGCCAAGTTGGGAGAGGGTTCGTGCAGGGGGTGTCCTATAGGGGGGTCCTAACATTTTTTTTCTTCCATAGACAGAATGGGGAAATACTTTGCACACGGCTACAGCCTGAATGGCTGGACGGATTTTCAACAAATTTGGAGCAGGAGCGGGGGCTTGGGTCAGAAAGCGTGCTTTTGTGTGTTTAGTGGAAATCCGACCACTACTTTTGTTGCAAAGAACTGAAATGTACGGTCCAAAATATTTGTGATATCTGGGTCTGCTCCACGGACCAATTTCCCTGTTTGCTCCACAGACAGAAGTGTCATTGGCTGGCAGTACGGCGTGCTGTCTGAGAAGTTTGGATGCAGCCGGTGGTTGGCTGAAGGGAAGCGTGGTGTGCGTCAACATTTTTTGGGAAAGTCGCCATGGTGTATCGGAGGACAGTGCGGCGGCGGAAGGGTCTGGAAAATGTACTGTACGGAATTCATTGGCGGCAATAAGGGAAGGAACGGCTGGGGGGGTGAGAAGTGGTTCATGTGACATAGGTAGGTAGGTGGAAGAAGATGGAGGAGTGCCTGCAGTCACGGTTAGCTAGACAGGCGACTACTTCGTGCGGTGATTGGAGACAGGTGTCGTAATGGCCCGATAGCTTGCGCCACGACCTGTTTGCGCAGACCTCTTTACGTGGTGAGTGGTGGTATAGCAATTTCAGAAGGGGAATGAGGTGCACATGACAGAGGTTGTGAACCGATTGTATGTAGTTTGGCAGTGACACAATAGTTTGGGAATGGAAGTTGGGACGGCCATGGTATGTGAATGAAAGTGTATAGGGGTGCAGGAGAGAGTGTTTTCTTTCTACATTATGGTAACTGGTACAATTTGTTCCTACATAGTTACATGCCGGTGCGCAGGTTGGGTAGGAGTGCTGGTGGTTTTGCTATGTATGTGGGTAGTCGAAGTTTGTGACATGGTGCAATGGATGGTGCCATTCTGTAGCAGTGACAGTGTTGTAGGCCTAGACTGTTGGGTGCATGGCCGAAGGCCATAGGCCGATGGCCATGCACTCAATAGGCTAGGGCAGTGTTGCAAACCGATTGTGGGTACTTTAGCAGTGACACAATTGTTTGGGAATGGAAGTGGGGACGGCCATGGTATGTGAATGAAAGTGCAGAGGGATGCAGGAGAGAGTGTTTTCTTTCTACCTTATGGTAAGTGGTGCAATTTGTTGCTATATAGTTACATGGCGGTGCGCAGGTTGGGTAGGAGTGATGGTGGTAGTGCTGTGTATGTGGATAGTAGAAGTTGGTGACATGGTGCAATGGATAGTGCCATTCTGTAGGTGTGAGAGTGTTGAAGGCCTAGACATGCACTCAAGAGGCTAGGAGTACTGCATTTTGGATTGTGCAGCAGTTAGTGGGTGGTGACCTGTAAATAGTGGGTGTAGAGCATATTTCAGACGTAATAGAGTAGGAGAAGAGAGCTGCCATGCGAACATGTTTGTTTTTGCAGGTGAGCACAGAGTTATAACATGGTAAAGTTTTTGATGTGTACTTGGCGATGGTGCTGTGAAACGTAATGCATTGTGGGATCTGCGTGCTGGGTTTGCATACTGTTAGTATGGAAGAGGATATGGTAGAAGTGCACCTTCACTGTGCTTGGTTACATGGCGGTGCACAGGTTGGATAGGAGTGATGGTGGTATTGCTGTGTATGTGGATAGTCGAAGTGGGTGACATGGTGCAAAGGATTGTGCCATTCTGTAGCAGTGAGAGTGTTGAAGGCCTAGACATGCACTGAAGAGGCTAGGAGTTTCCGACACACTCGGCAGTAATGCATTTTGGATTGTGCAGCAGTTAGCGGGTGGTGACCTGTAAATAGTGGGTGTAGAGCATATTTCAGATGCAATAGAGTAGGAGAAGTGAGCTGCCATGCGTACATGTTTGGTTTTGAAGGTGAGCACACAGTTAGTTATGACATGGTAAGATTTTTGATGTGAACTTGGCGATGGTGCTGTGAAAAGTAATGCAGTGTGGGAATTGGGTGCTGGGTTTGCATACTGTTAGTATGGAAGAGGATATGGTAGAAGTGCACCTTCACTATGCTTGGTAACTATGGTGTGTGCTGAATTGTTGAAATAAGGCCAATGTGGTGAAAAAGTTGCGGGTAGGTTGGTAGTGACAGAATACTTTGTGAATGGGTGTGGGTAGGGGTGGTGGAGGTTGTGGTATGTTTGTAGATTGTCCGGATCGAGACCTGTTTTCGTGATTGGGTGCAATGCTGTCATATTCCATAGAAGGAGGTGGTCGTTGTGGCGCCGTTGGTCCCAATCACGGGTGGCGGCCATTATTTCTCCCAAGATGGAGGCGCCATCCGAGGGCGGTATTCCAGCCTTGCAAGAGTTGCTGGCTATTGAGGCTCCTCCTCCTCAGCAGAGATCCGGTTATCTTGCGGCAAGCACAACGCTCGAGTGCGTTGCTACTCTCCCCAGTCAGCGCTTCGTAAGTTCGTCCCTAGGCTTACCCTTACCTGAATTCTCATTTGTACCTTGCTAAATATCTTCTTCTGTTTTCTGTCTTTTAGAAGCCTTCTTGTTGTACTCCAAAGGCAGAGACTCCGCTTCGTAACCTTTATTTTCGAATGCCAGTGCAGCTCGAAACAGATCCTTCTCCCTTCTACTGCAACCGCTTCCATTCGCACCGGGTTGGACACTTCACATACATTGATTCTATTCAGCTGCTTCACTCATTTCCCAGCTGCGTTATTCATAAGGTTTTTGCTTCAAATCTAATCTGCCGCCAGGTACCCTTCTCTCCTTCTCTTCTATTTTCGTTTTTAGAAAGATCTGCCTGTTTTCTACCTTCTGGTCTTTTCATGTTTCCCTTTTATATCGTATTAGACTCCCGAAGTTACATCACGTTATCCACGAGTCCTCACTCTCAGTGTCTCACAGATGAAATCCGAACGTATGCAATCGTGAGACAATGTAGATCACAATCTCCTTTATAACGGGTAACTATTAGGCAACTGATATCCCGCATCTACTCTGTATTTCAGTGCAAACTTACCTTTCTCTAATATATGCCTTTGTTATTTTTCTTTGCGATACCTGCATTCAGTCACCTGGAACTGTGCTAGAGACTCGCCCTTCCCTACTCACAGAGAAGACTTCCAACTACTGAGGCGGTCAGGGTTTTCTTCCCCAGAGGGTTTCCCTGGGGAGTTCATTCCTTCCTTGTGCAAGCTATCACAGGATAGGAGGGGATTCCCCCGGGGGGCTTCTCAATTTCAACACATCCAGGCTACAGGATCAGGTCAGTGGGTGCATGTTTACAGGGAACCACTATTATTTCTGGAAACTACAAATACTAGAACAGAATCATTACAGTTAGCAACGCCCAAAAGGAACATATAGAGATTATTTTAGTCTCTTTTCTTACATTCATTCTGTTTCCAGACATAATTGTTTTTCCCCTTACGCTCACACTGAAATGGATCCGGCTCAACAACAACAATTATTGGCGGCAGTCCAGTCACTAACGGCCGAAGTCCAGGCACTTAAACAAGAGAATGCGGTGTTACGGCAACACATGGGGAGGTCCCCTAGTTGTTCCGAACTTCCTCCTGGACCTTTACCAGGGGGACGCTTTGATGGAGACCCGCATAAGTTGAGAGAGTTTTTAGAATCTTGCACGGTGCAGTTTACATTTAAGACTGCATTCTTTCACACTGATAGGGATAAGGTGGGACACATGATTGCTCACCTTACCGGTCCCGCTCTAGCCTGGGCTACCCCTTTAGTTACTTCAAATAATCCAATTCTAGATTCATATCCCGCCTTTGTGAATAGTCTTAAGACCATGTTCGGGAAGCAGGAGGTCACAGTGTCAGCTCAAGAACAACTATTAGACTTCCATCAGGGTTCTTTGGATCTCTTGGTCTATATTACTCGTTTCAAACAATTGGCAGCAGGAACGTCTTGGGCAGATGACGCCTTGATTACGCTTTTTAGGCGGGGTTTAAGTGAGGAACTAAAGGATGAGGTCTCTAGAGTTCCTCGCCCGCCTAATTTGGCCGAATTAATATCGATGGTTATGCAGATGGACTATAGAATTTTGGAAAGACGTCAGGAAAAGAGACGGCAAAAGAATTTTCGGTCTCAGCCTGAAAAAGCAATGGTCTCCCCCAAGGGAAACTTCTCTGACGAACCAATGCAAGTAGGTGCTGCTCGGGGTCCTTTATCCGCTGAGGAGCGACTTCGACGTCGCACCTTAGGGCTATGCATGTACTGTGGTTCCAAGGAGCATTCTTTACAAAATTGTCCGATCATTCTCTCTCGGAAGCAGGGAAACGCCCGAACCCGACCGTCAGGGGAGCCGCGGTTAGGGAATCAGTGAGCGGTTCCCCTTCTTCCTCCATTTCATCCCACAGTACGGAAGTCCCTGATACCTCTATGTTGGTTCTAAAGGTTACTTTTTCTTGTGATTCCTTGGGTTTAGTCGAGGTTCCAGCATTGGTGGATTGTGGGGCGCAGGCAATTTTATTGACGACATTTGGGCGGCCAAATTTAGAATTCCCCGCTCTTCCAAATCTATGGCTATTCCCGTTGAGTCAGTTGATGGGAGTCCGTTGGTCTCAGGTCCCATTAAGGAACAGACAGTTCCTTTACATATGTCTATTGCTAATCATAGGGAAGTCATCACGTTAGACATTATCCGGACTGCCCATTATCCTGTGATATTGGGTTTACCTTGGCTTAGAGTGCACAACCCCTACATCAATTGGTCAGCTGGAACATTTTTTCTGGGTTCTGTTCACTGTCAAGCCCATTGTTTTATTCGTGGTACTGGTGAACTACTTTCTGCCTCGTCTCGCGAGGAAGAGGGATTGAGAACCACTGTGCTAAATCAGATTCAGGGGATTCCTGAACCTTATCAATCTTTCCATAAAGTATTTTCCAATACTGAATATGCTGAACTGCCACCTCATCGTAGGGATGATTGTGCCATTGATTTACTTCCGGACCTCCCTATCCCATTTGGTCGCTTGTATGTGCTATCCGCAAGAGAAAAGGAGGTTCTTAAAGAGTATCTTCGCAAGAATATGCACAATGGTCTCATTGCCGAATCCACCTCCCCTGCTGGGGCTTCCTTATTTTTTATTCCCAAAAAAGACTCTGCTGAACTCCGACCTTGTATAGACTTTCGCGGATTGAACAGGATTACGGTTCCTGATCGTTATCCGATGCCCCTAATCGCTGACATCCTTGAAGCCATTAAAGGTGCCAGGATTTTCACCAAGCTAGATTTGCGAGGAGCCTACCATCTCATCCGTATCAAATCGGGAGATGAATGGAAGACGGCCTTTAGGACGCCATTTGGTCATTATGAGTACCGCGTGATGCCATTTGGATTGTCCAATGCACCGGCAGTGTTTCAGCGCTTTATGGACCATCTATTCTCTGACATTCTCCTGCATTCAGTTATTGTATATCTCGATGATATTTTGGTTTTTTCTAATACCCCCACTGAACACATTGGTCATGTTACGGATGTACTACAGCGCCTTCTAGATAATCATTTGTTCTGTAAGCTGGACAAGTGTGAATTTCATCAAGACAGTGTGGCATATTTGGGATTCATTCTATCCGCTCAGGGGGTTTCTATGGATCCCCGGAAGGTTTCTGCTATCCGTGACTGGGCTTCTCCAAATTGTGTTAAGGATATCCAGCGATTCCTGGGGTTTGCCAACTTCTATCGGCGATTTATTCCCAGATTCTCTGAGATCATTTTACCGTTAACGGCTCTCCTCAAGAAAGGGGTTCCGTTCCATTGGTCCAGGCAAGCAGAAGAAGCTTTCACCTCCCTGAAAGACTGTTTCATGACAGGGCCTATTCTACTCTCTCCTGATCAGGGAAATCGATTTATTGTAGAGTCGGATGCCTCCCACTTTGCCCTTGGAGCTATCCTTCTTCAAGAAGATGGACAGGGGGTGGAGTGTCCCGTTGCGTATATGTCTAAGACCCTTTCTCCTTCAGAACTGAACTACACAGTCCTTGAGAAGGAGTTACTTGCCATCAAACGGGCTTTTGAGGAATGGCGACATTTGCTGCTAGGAGCCCAATTTTCAGTTGAGGTTCGGACAGACCACCACAATCTTCGAGCCCTTCAGAATGCACAAACTCGGAATAGCAGACAAGCCCGTTGGGCTCATTTTTTCTCTCCTTATGAAATCGTGTTTACCTTCATTCCTGGCAAAAGTAATTTAAAGGCTGATGCTTTATCTAGGAAGGATTCTACCGAGTGGGCTCACTTCCGGGCCGAACCTTCATTTCCCAATGCTCGTTTTGTGCATGTGATTTCTAGTTTTCTTCAGTCCGTAGCAAGCGCTACGTGGGTTTTCCAACAGGATAACCCTGACCTGTTTCGGGCACTGGGACTCACTGTATTTCAGGATTGTGCTTACCGACATCAGAAACTGTTTTTACCCTCGGCGGAACTCCAAAAGTCTGTTCTTACAATGTGTCATGACTCACTCATGGCTGGTCATCGAGGAGTCAACAATACTATGGAACTGGTCCACCGCAACTTCTGGTGGCCTAGTCTTGTGGAGGATGTTAAACAATATGTGGCTGCCTGTACCATCTGTTTACAATCAAAGGCACCTCGATGTTCCCCCTTGGGTCTACTCACGAGAATGCCCGTGCCGGTTCGTCCATGGCAGATCATTTCCACGGACTTTGTAGTGGACCTTCCTAAATCAGCGGGATGTACGACCATTATGGTCACTATTGACTACTTCACTAAGATGGCCCACTTCGTGGCCTTGCCTAAAGTACCTACCTCAGCGCAGATGGCAAGGATCTTTATTACGCACATTTTTTCTGTTCATGGCTTACCGGATACTATTGTTTCGGATAGAGGTCCCCAGTACACGTCTAGATATTGGCAGCAACTGTGCAAGATGCTTGGTATTACCCGCGCCTTGAGCTCGGGTTTTCATCCGCAAACTAATGGACAGACGGAACGATTGAATCAGACCCTTGAGGGCTATCTCAGATGCTATGTTTCAGCATCTCAAGACAATTGGACGGAGTTATTGTCGTTGGCTGAATTTGCTTATAATAATGCGCATCACACATCATTGGGATCCAGTCCTTTTCACTGTTCCTATGGGTTCCATCCTACCTGCTTCCCTGTGGGGGTATCGTCTGCATCTTCTTTCCCGGATGTAGTCTGTCTGCTGCAGGATATCCAACAAGGTCACCAGAAGGCTCTGTCTTCTCTTCAGAACGCTCAGGAACGGATTAAACGTTTTGCTGATCGCAGACGCTCTCCAGCTCCGGTTTTTGCATCCGGGGACAGGGTGTGGTTGGCCTCTCGATTTCTTCCTCGACATCTGGTGCCTTCCAAACTTTCTCCTAAGTACTTTGGTCCATTTCCTGTGCTTCAACGTCTGGGTGAGGCGGCCTATCGTCTACGTCTTCCTCCTTCTTGGTCTAGGATTCACCCGGTATTTCATGTTTCTCAGCTTAAGCGGAACGTGGCGGATCGCTTTTCTCATCATCTGGTTGCTCGTCCTCCTCCTGTTTCGACTCCTTCGGGGCCGGAGTTTGAAGTTGCCGGCATTTGCGATTCCCGTTACCACCGGGGCCGTCTTCAGTACTTGGTGGATTGGCGTGGGTATTCGCCGGCTGAACGGTCCTGGGAACCGGCTTCTGCCGTTCATGCTCCACAGCTGGTTCGCCGCTTTCATCGTTCTCATCCCGGCAAACCGGGTACGTCAGCTCTTTGGAGGGGGCATACTGTCATATTCCATAGAAGGAGGTGGTCGTTGTGGCGCCGTTGGTCCCAATCACGGGTGGCGGCCATTATTTCTCCCAAGATGGAGGCGCCATCCGAGGGCGGTATTCCAGCCTTGCAAGAGTTGCTGGCTATTGAGGCTCCTCCTCCTCAGCAGAGATCCGGTTATCTTGCGGCAAGCACAACGCTCGAGTGCTTTGCTACTCTCCCCAGTCAGCGCTTCGTAAGTTCGTCCCTAGGCTTACCCTTACCTGAATTCTCATTTGTACCTTGCTAAATATCTTCTTCTGTTTTCTGTCTTTTAGCAGCCTTCTTGTTGTACTCCAAAGGCAGAGACTCCGCTTCGTAACCTTTATTTTCGAATGCCAGTGCAGCTCGAAACAGATCCTTCTCCGTTCTACTGCAACCGCTTCCATTCGCACCGGGTTGGACACTTCACATACATTGATTCTATTCAGCTGCTTCACTCATTTCCCAGCTGCGTTATTCATAAGGTTTTTGCTTCAAATCTAATCTGCCGCCAGGTACCCTTCTCTCCTTCTCTTCTATTTTCGTTTTTAGAAAGATCTGCCTGTTTTCTACCTTCTGGTCTTTTCATGTTTCCCTTTTATATCGTATTAGACTCCCGAAGTTACATCACGTTATCCACGAGTCCTCACTCTCAGTGTCTCACAGATGAAATCCGAACGTATGCAATCGTGAGACAATGTAGATCACAATCTCCTTTATAACGGGTAACTATTAGGCAACTGATATCCCGCATCTACTCTGTATTTCAGTGCAAACTTACCTTTCTCTAATATATGCCTTTGTTATTTTTCTTTGCGATACCTGCATTCAGTCACCTGGAACTGTGCTAGAGACTCGCCCTTCCCTACTCACAGAGAAGACTTCCAACTACTGAGGCGGTCAGGGTTTTCTTCCCCAGAGGGTTTCCCTGGGGAGTTCATTCCTTCCTTGTGCAAGCTATCACGGGATAGGAGGGGATTCCCCCGGGGGGCTTCTCAATTTCAACACATCCGGGCTACAGGATCAGGTCAGTGGGTGCATGTTTACAGGGAACCACTATTATTTCTGGAAACTACAAATACTAGAACAGAATCATTACAAATGCAGAGGTTCAGTATGTGATTGGAGGGTGCGTGTACAGGTTAGGTAAGAGTGGTTGTGGAAGTGGTGTGTATGTGGATAGGGGTAGTTGGTTATTTGGTCACATGCATGGTGGTATTATGTTGCAGTGCCTGTGTTTAAGGCGTAGCCTATTGGGTGAATGGACGAAGGCCGTAGGCCATGCATTGAAGAGCCTAGCACTTGAGGAAACCCACGCACCTAATGCAATTTTGACTTTGTATCTGGTGACATGTTAAGAATGGTTGTGGAGTATATTTCAGACGCTATAGAGCAGCAGAAGGGAGGTGCCAGGTGTGTATGTTTGGTTCCGCCAGCGAGGTCGCTGGTAGGAGATTGTAATGTTTTGGATGTGTGATTGGAGATGGTGCAATCAAAAGTCACGCAGTGTGGGCAATGGGTGCAGAGGGTATGGTTGAAGGGTAGTTTGTATGGGTTCTATACTATGCTGTGCAGATTTGTTGAAGTAGGGCCAATGTTGTGAAAATGTGGTTAGGTTGGTAGTGACACAATATTTTGTGAATGGCAGCGGGTAAGGGTGAAGGAGGCTGTGGTATGTTTGTGGATGCTGCTAATTCCAACCTGTTTTTGTGAATGGGTATTTTATGGTGTGAGGGAGTTGGGTTGAAGTGCTGCTACGTATGTTAAGTTTATGCAGAATGTTAGCTTCCCACATGGCCGCATGCATGGATTCAGAATGTTGTTGTTACGCTCACCTGGTCTCTGCGGCGATGTTGGGGCACGGTTGCAGCCCTCCCTGGAACTGGCTCCCCTGAGTCAGGTTCCTTCCCCTGCTCCTGTGTGGTGGACTGTGCTGGTTGTTGATACTGCCCCTGCGAGAATACGAGAGGCCGTGAGAATGCTGTGATATGGCTGTGGTTTCCCTCACACACTTGTTCCCAGAATGTGGTGAGCATGCGTTTACCCATATAGCCTCACCTGTTTATTTATGAGGGTGAGCTCTCTGTCCTGCTTCACAACTGCAGGGGCGCCTTAGACAGACCTAGTTTCTTCACTGGTCCATGTGTGGCAGCCCAGACCGGCTGTGGCTGATCCACTTCAAAGGTAAGTGTTCTTCAACAATGATTGTTGTCCGTATTCTTTGCAATGTCTTTTTTCCGGGATTATTGTCCATATCTTTTGAAATGTCTTTCCTTCTCCCCAATAGGTGATGAGAGGCCCATCAGAGTCACTGTGTTGGAAGCGAGCCCCAATGGAGATCTGAGGAGTTTACAATGTCCCAAATAGATGGTAAGTTTGGTTCTAAGGTCAAGCGTGAGGATTTTGATGCGCACGACCTTAGTGTAATGTCTTTATGTTGTGTTTCTAACCTTATTTGTCCTTTTCTCCTGCAGGGATTGCCTGGCAAAGTCAGACGGGAAGCAGCCATTCGAAGATCTGCCGGCGGGTGATAGATGGCTGGATCCGCGAGGATGCTGGCCGAGATGAGCTCCTGATTAAGCGTTGGAAGCCCGGAACAGGTAAGGATGCGCTCCGACTGCGGTGACTGCTGGAATCAGGTAAGATGCGCTGCAGGTGATGATTATTGCTGGAGTTAGGTAAGATGCGCTTCAGGCGATGGTATTGCTGGAGTCAGGTAAGATGTGCATCCGGTGATGGTCTTGCTGGAATCAGGTAAGATGCGCTGCAGGCAATGGTATTACTGGAATTAGGTAAGAAGCTCTTCAGGCGGCAGTGAGCTTTACGCTGCTATAAGCAGACTAATGCGAAGCGCTTGCATGCGGGTGGGGCAGGCTTAAATAGCCTGGCCCCAGCCACGCCCTTTGCTCTGCCTTGTGGCCCCACCCTGCCATTCCCAGAAGATGCTGCACGTGCAGCCCAATGTATTCCTATGGCCACGCCCAACCTGGATGCACGTGGAGGCCCTGCAGGGAAGGAAATAACACATGCACCAGAATAAAATTGTGCAGAGCACACTTTCTCATGAGCCTGGCACCAAAGGTGCCAGGACTGGGTCCAACTGGACCCTTTATGTGATGAAGCTTGTGGTCCTTGCTCTGTGGCCATGACAGTACTCCCCCTCAAGGCTCCTCTCAAGGGCGCTCTTCCTCCTGGTCCTGGTTTGGTGGGGTTGTTACGATGAAATTGTCTGGGGGCATGGACGAATTCACTAGGCTGCCATGTACGGTCTTGAGGTCCATAACCTTTGCAGTCTGTAAGGTAGTACAGTTTAGATCGCACTATCTTGGAATACAGAATGGTTTTGACTTTGTATTCCAGTTCTCCTTCTATGATGTCGGGCTCGGGTGGTGTTTCAATCCGAGTATCTGGTTTCATTGGTTTTAAGAGAGAAACATGGAACACCGGATGGATCCGCATGTTAGCTGGTAAATCCAATTTCATGGCAGCAGGGTTAATGATGGCTTTGATGGGGTAAGGTCCCATGTACCTGGGACGGAAGGCTCAGGGTCCTTTTCAAGGGAATGTACTTGGACGCCAACCAAACCTTTTCCCCGACTTGATAATGCAGAGCCTCTCTTCGATGTTGGTCTGCAAATTTTTTCTGTAGTTCTTTAGCTCTGGTCAGGTTTTCTATGGCTTCTTTAAGGGTTCGAGTGATAGTCTTGTGCAATGTTGTAGCTGCTGGCATTTCCAATTCATCAAGTGAATCAAAAGTGGACGTTCGAGGATGCCGACCGTGCACTGTGTAGAATGGGGTCTGTCAGGTGCTAGTGTGGATGAAGTTATTGTAGGCAAATTCGGTGAGTAAGCACAAAAGTGATGGGTGGAAGGTTTTGAATGAATCTGAACCACTGGCATTCCTCTGGGCAGCCTTCCACACCACCGTTTTTTAGCCCGTCTGCGCCATTGCAAAAGGGGTCCAGCCATATGCAAATCAGCCAGGTACTGCCACCAGTGGTAGCAGCCCAGCCCGAACTGCTAGGCCAGGTCCCCTCTGCACGGAAACACAAGCAACCCCAGACATGTTTCGGCCTTGTTGGGCCTCCTCAGTGAGATGCAGCTTGGTTCCCAATGGCGCAGCGAGCAAGGGACCCACGTCTGGGCATACCCTCTCTCACGTAGTGAGACAAACAGTAAGCACAAAAGTGATGGGTGGAAGGTTTTGAATGAATCTGAACCACTGGCATTGCTCTGGGCAGCCTTCCACACCACCGTTTTTAAGCCCGTCTGCGCCATTGCAAAAGGGGTCCAGCCATATGCAAATCAGTCAGGTACTGCCACCAGTGGTAGCAGCCCAGCCCAAACTGCTAGGCCAGGTCCCCTCTGCACGGAAACACAAGCAACCCCAGACATGTTTCAGCCTTGTTGGGCCTCCTCAGTAAGGTGCAGCAGGTTTTGCATCCTTTTGTGATAAAACTGCTCCCATGGCTATGCTGGAGGTGTCTGTTTTGACCACATAAGACAGGTCGGGTCAAGGGTGCTGAAGAACTGGTGCTGAGGTAAAGGCAAGTATCAACTCCTGAAAGGCGTGTTCTGCTTTGGGGGACCAGAAGAATTTCATATTTTTTCTCAACAGGGAGGTGATTGGATGAACTATTTGTGAAAACCTTGGAATGAACCATCGATAAAAATTAGCAAACCCGAGCACACTTTGCACTCCTTTTATGAATGTTGGTGACGGCCACTGAAGAATAGCATCCACCTTGCGTGTCCATGTGAATTCCTCGTGGGGTAAGCAAGAAGCCCAAAAATGTAACTTCCGTGACATGGAAGAAACATTTTTCCAATTTGGCAAACAGCCGGTTCTGACGCAGCTTTTCCAGAACTGCTGTTACATGGCCAACATGATCTTCCTTGGACGTTGAGTAAATAAGATTGTCATCAATGTAAACGAGTACGCAAACGTCCAACAATTTGTGAAGCATATCGTTCATGAAGAATTGGAACGCAGCCGGGGCATTACATAATCCAAAGGGCATGACCTGGTACTCGAAAAGTCCATATTTGGTTTGGAATGCTGTCTTCCACTCGTCTCCCTTTTTTTTTTTTATTTGGTTTTATTGATTTTGAAACAAAAAATGAAAAGAAAAAACAAAAGATTTGAGCATTTCACTTGTTACAACTCTGTTAGCATCTGGTTACATCAAAAGAACAAAACTAGAGTCTTATTATACAATTGATCGTCCTTGTGTTCGTTACCGTTCTCTGGTAGTAACAGTCATTATAACATACCCCACCCACCTCCCTCCCCATGGTTGGGCAGACATCATTGCGACATCCTTTCTCTGTTGATATGTTCATAGCGGGTAATGTTCGGTTCACTATTGTGAGGTTTCCTTGATTCTTGGGTCATAACTGTCCTGTATTGAGAGTTTTTGAGATTCTTGGTTTAATTAGGATCCTGTAGTGTCCTCAGGTTGGGAGTCCGTCATCTCTGAGAGGTGTTTGCCTCTAAATTCTGACCATAAGATCTTGCATTGCGACGCTTTATTGTGTAGGATGAGGAAAGGTGATTGTGACTGAGCGTACTAGGAGGCTCAGTGAGAGGCACAGGGGAGATCCCTATCAGAGGCGGACTCGCTGAGGAGAAGCGCCAGCCGTCAACCATTAATCAAGGACTGTGCCTTCCATGTGGATTTTTGTTTTTTTTTGTTTTCTTAACCCAGTGAACAGAGGGTGAGTCAGTCCGTGGAGAAAAAGAATTAAGTTGACTTTATTTTCCCTTTTAAAGATGCGAGAAGCCAAGTGGAGCTTCTTTTGAACTCTGGACTGCATTAACCCTTTCACGGAAACCAAACCTCATGAAAACTAATACTGTTTGATGTGCACAAGGAGAGCTGTTGTTTAAGTTAACACCGCAATAAATCTTAAAATTGCTAAACCTACATCCGACTACAGCCTACTATTTTACAGTGGTGGCAGCGGTGGGATTCAAGAGAACGCCCAAGCAGAAGACATGGAAGCTGTGGTAAAGGCACTCGCAGAAGGGCAACAGCAGCTGCAGCAACCTTTACAAGTGCAAAGTCACCAGGCGCAGGCGGACAGACAAGCCCTCCAACAGGCCATACAAGTGCAAAGTGCTGCCCAAGAGCAAGGACGGGAAGCTTTAAGAATACTGGGAGAAGCAGTGGCCACGAACCGGACGCATCCAGTAATACCGCCTACGGTATTACAAAAATACCAAGTAGGAGAAGACCCCAGTTTTTTCTTCGTGAATTTTGAGAGAATAGCTAGAGCAGCCCAATGGCCACAGGACAGATGGGCTTTCTATCTGGCTCCCTTGCTCACAGGGGTAATGCAGGGGGCATACCAAGCGGCTAACCCCACCGGAGACACTCCTTAAACTGAGATTAAAAAAACTGTTTTGGAAAGACTCGGCATGGATGAAGAATCCTACAGGCTCAAGTTTCGAGAAACCCGATTGAAACCAGGTGAAAGTCCAAGACAATTGTTCTACAGAGTACAAGATTTGGCGGAAAAATGGCTGCAAACAGGCACAGCCACAATAGGACAGATTAAGGATAAAGTAATGATGGAACAGTTCATTGATGCCTTACCAGGACCAATTCAGAGGTGGGTGAGGCAACATCACCATCTATCACTGGCCGAGGCAATAGACGTGGCAACAGCATATCAGAAGGCAGGGAGCACCCGACCTTTCCCGGCCACCCAATTGAGACCAAGTGTGGAAGCTTCCCAAGTACGTATCGGAACCTATAAAGGACCAGGAACCGAACCCAGGAACAAGGCCGAAACCCGACCCACTAATGGGGCTGGCTTAAGCAAAGGACAGGCACCCCAATGTTTTGAGTGTGGAGAGTGGGGGCATATTGCGCGTTTCTGTTCCAAAAAACCAAAAATTGAACCAATGGAAATCGGATCCATACAAGCGCAGGAATACCGAAGGAAACGACTGCCTTACGTGATAGAGGTCACAGTCGATGGACATCCCCGTCAAGCAATGATGGACAGCGGAAGCCGACAGACGGCCATACAGCCCCATGTGAGCGAGCAAGATAGAGAACAGGTGAGAACCATTGACATAAGGTGCGTGCATGGGGATGTAAAAGGGTATCCATCTAAAGACATTGTGTTGGGAATACAGGGGCAGGAGATGCCAATCAAAGCCGCCGTTATTCCTACCTTGCCCGCTCCGGTGCTAATAGGAACAGATCTACCTGAATTCGATAGATGGTTGAGAGAAGCCCCGTTTTCAAAAACAGAACTATTGGGGGCATGTAGTCGGGAAAAATTATCTAAGGCCCAGAAAAGGAGAGTGAATCAGGAAGCGTATAAAGACATTTCCATTATAGACTGGAAGGTGGGGGACCATATGCCTTCATTTCGAACAGAAACAGGGCTGGATGAAACATTAAAAAGGGCCAGGGAACAAGCTCTAGACACTAGTGGGGTCCAACCTCCTACTCCCTACTTTAAAGAGAAACAGGGGTTAATCTATCGAGTAACCCAAGGATCTGATAACATAATGAAGGAGCAATTGTTGGTTCCCCAGTCCTACAGGAAAGGGCTGATTCAGCTGGCACATGACCACACCACAGGGGGACATCTAGCTGAGAACAAGACCATAAAAAGGGTGTTGCAAAATTTCTATTGGCCCGGAGTTTACGCTGAGATAACCAAATATTGCCAAGAGTGTGATATATGTCAGAAAACAAGCCCCCATATTCCAGCACGAGCACCTTTACAAAGAATGCCATTGATCAAAGAGCCATTTCAGAGGATAGGGCTAGACATTGTGGGTCCAATGGAGCCTACCAGCCGAGGATACCGGTTCATACTAGTGGTAGTGGATTATACCACTAGATATCCAGAAGCATTTCCATTAAAAGGAATGTCTGCCAAACAAGTATGTGATGTACTTTTACCCTATTTCGCTAGAGTGGGGATTCCCCTGGAGATTGTAACAGACCAAGGACGTAATTTTATGTCGAACGTTATGAAAGAAGTATGCAAGACCCTTGGCATCAACCATTTAAGGACCTCGGTGTACCATCCACAGACTGATGGGCTGGTGGAAAGATATAACAAAACCATCAAACAAATGATAAAAAGAGCAACCAGCCCCACTGGTCTGGGGTGGGAGAAAGTACTGCCATGGGTATTGATGGTTTTACGTGATACACCTCAATCCTCAACAGGGTATTCCCCATTTGAATTATTATTTGGGAGACAGCCAAAATCTATCTTGGGATTACTAAAGGACACTTGGGAACAGCAGGAAGAAACAACCCTAACGGAATATGTGAATGAACTAAGGGATCACCTAGGAAAACTCAGAGACTATGCTCAGGAAAACCTGGGGCGAGCTCAAGAAACGCAAGAGAAGTATTACGACAAAGGAAGCAGACCTAGGACGCTTAAAATAGGAGACAAAGTGCTGGTGTTATTACCCACTCACACGAACAAAATGCTTGCCCAATGGAAAGGCCCATATAGTATAACAAAGGTGTTGGGTCCAGTTAATTATGAGGTGGAGCAACCAGATAGACAGAACAAACATCAGAACTATCACATTCATTTACTCAAGTTGTGGAAAGAAAGAGACTCAGCAATATTGTGTACGTCTCTAGTAGAGATGTCGGTCCCGGAACAAATGGTTACACATTCGGCTGGTAACCTACGAGATGTGGGCTTGGGGGAACAATTAAGCGACACCCAAAGAACTGAATTATTTGACACCCTGGGCCCTGTAGCAAAGACATTCTCGAGTCTACCTGGAAGGACTCACATGGCTACTCACTCAATCCCAACCGAGGCAGGCAAGATTATACGCCTCCGACCCTATAGAATCCCTGAAGCAAAAAGAGGGGAAATAGCACAAGAAATAGAGAGGATGCTGAAACTAGGTACCATTATTCCCTCCAAGAGCGCATGGTGTTCACCGGTGGTACTAGTACCCAAACCAGATGGTACCACCCGATTCTGTGTGGACTTTAGGCAACTAAACGCCATTTCCAGATATGAAGCCTACCCTATGCCCCGAATAGATGAGCTAATAGAGAAACTGGGGGCTGCATCCTTTTTGAGTACATTGGACCTAACCAAAGGATATTGGCAGATACCGCTCAACCCAGCGGATCAGGAGAAAACAGCCTTTGCAACACCTCAAGGTCTATTTCAGTTTACGGTGTTACCATTTGGGTTGCACGGGGCTCCTGCCACTTTTCAGGCCTTAATGGATAAGGTACTAAAACCTCATGAACTATACGCAGCTGCCTATTTGGATGACATAGTGATTTTTAGTAAAACCTGGAAGGAACATTTAGAACATCTAATCAAAGTAATTACGTCCTTACAAGAGGCAGGACTGCATATCAACCCCAAGAAAACCAAGCTGGCAGCCAAAACTACCAAGTATCTGGGTTATTCTGTAGGAGGTGGAGTAATCACACCGTTGGTGGACAAAATATAGGCTTTGAAAAAATTACGAATACCGGAAACCCGGAAAGAGATCCGAGCCTTCCTAGGGTTCGTAGGGTATTATAGAAGATTCATACCGCATTTTTCTACCATAGCAGCACCACTGACAGACGCCTTAAAAACCAACCGGCCTCTTCAAATCAAGCCAGAAGCTGTGCAAGCTTTTCACCACTTAATTCAACTAATATCAACCCAACCGGTTCTACACTGCCCAGATTTCTCAAAAGCCTTCTATTTACAGGCTGATGCATCAGGATGTGGTCTAGGTGCCATGCTATCCCAAGGATCAGAACAAGACCTCTGCCCAATAGCCTTCATCAGTAGAAAACTCCTCCCACACGAGATACCATACTCCACCTTAGAAAAAGAATGTTTAGCGATAAAATGGGCCGTTGAATCTCTTTGTTATTATTTACTAGGTCGAAAGTTTACCATCTTTACAGATCATGCCCCTCTTCGATGGCTAGCCACCCAGAAAGTCTCAAACCATAGGGTCCTTAGGTGGTTTTTAACCCTTCAACCCTATCATTTGTTACAGTACATAAACCCGGAAAATATCAGCTAGTAGCTGATTACCTGTCCAGGGCCTTGAACATGCCCGAACGGCCTAGTTCCCGGGGGGGAGTATGTGAGGTGGTCAAAGAGG
This sequence comes from Ambystoma mexicanum, assembly GCF_040938575.1. NCBI lineage: Eukaryota > Metazoa > Chordata > Amphibia > Caudata > Ambystomatidae > Ambystoma > Ambystoma mexicanum. Next base: position 218,984,612 of record NC_090922.1, read on the forward strand.
CAACAGAATCAAGGGAGGATCCTATTCTAGTAATGAGACCCAGCCAACAAAAGGTTTACACAGCAAATCAAAAGAAAACTACATGTCCCAGAAACCACCACGAGAAACGAAACCAAGGAGGGGGCAGAGACAGAATTAAAAAGGGAAAACAGCATAGGTACAACCCAATCATACAGCATGGAAATAGGTGTACCAGAGATTGGCACTGGTATAATGCAGTCCGCCCGCATGTAGATCGGTGGCCCCAGAGACATACAGGGTGGGGTCAAACAGTGCATGAAACTGGGTGGACTGAGGAAAGAAAACGCCCTGCAGGTGTGGGGAATGGGAGGGAAAACTGGCTGGAGACTGAAGGGAGGGGAGGAGCAGAGAGGGGCTTAAATGCAGCAACAGAGAGCTCACCAGGTGTTTCTGATTACAGCTGCAAGCCGAGCCGGAGACCAGAGAGGAATGGAAAGGTGATTGTGACTGGGCGTACTAGGAGGCTCAGTGAGTGGCACAGGGGAGATCCCTATCAGAGGCGGACTCGCTGAGGAGAAGCGCCAGCCGTCAACCATTAATCAAGGACTGTGCCTTCCATGTGGATTTTTTTTTTTTTTTGTTTTCTTAACCCAGTGAACAGAGGGTGAGTCAGTCCGTGGAGAAAAAGAATTAAGTTGACTTTATTTTCCCTTTTAAAGATGCGAGAAGCCAAGTGGAGCTTCTTTTGAACTCTGGACTGCATTAACCCTTTCACGGAAACCAAACCTCATGAAAACTAATACTGTTTGATGTGCACAAGGAGAGCTGTTGTTTAAGTTAACACCGAAATAAATCTTAAAATTGCTAAACCTACATCCAACTACAGCCTACTATTTTACAACTGGATAAGGATGTTTTGGATGCATTCTTGCACATCATTTCCCATTGTTCTGGATCTATCTCCTCTCCTAAATCTCTCCCCCATCTTCTTCTGAGATGTTCCGTGGACCCGGTGCCTGCTTCGATAAGTTCTTTGTACATTGCAGATATCAAACCCTTCATTTCAGACTTAGAACCCAAAAATTGTTCGAATGGGGTGAGGTCTCTCTGCAGCTTTTGCTTCCATGCAGATTTTGTGAGGACTCCTTTTATCTGGATGTATTGGAAGGTGGATAATGGGCCTATCCCTAGGGCTTCAGTTAGGTCTGGTAGGGTTATGAAGTTGTCCTTCTTCTGGAGTTGCCCTACCCTTTCAAGTCCCGCCTCGTACCAGGATTGGAATCTTCCTACTTCGGGTATGTGGTCGTTTATGCCAGGGGACCATAAGTGGCTAAGTGGGGACGGCCAAGTGGTGATCTTGTTCATTGCTTTGCTTGGTTGCCATATGTTCCAGATGGTACTCAGTATCGGGTGGCCCTTAATTTTCCATTGTATTCTTTTGTGAGGGGTCCATAGCCATTCTGACACAGTGGCCGGCGAGAAGTAATGATTGTCCATGTGGATCGATTGGAGGTGGTTGTGGTCACGTAAGTGTGGGATAAAAATACGTAGTTGTGAGGTTTTGTAGTATGTTCGCAGGTCGGGGAGACCTACTCCTCCTTTGTCTTTGGAAAGTGTCAGGGTTTCGTATGCAATCCTCGCCTTCTTTCCCTGCCAGAGGAACCTAAGCATAAGTTTTTTGGCCTCTTCAAAAAACGCATTTGGTATCTCGATAGGTAACATCTGGAAAGGGTACAGGAATCGGGGGAGGCATACCATTTTAATGGCGTTAATCCATCCTAACCACGAGATCGTAAGTTTGTCCCACCTATTCAGATCGGCCGAGAAGCTCTGAAGGAGGGGAGGGAAGTTAGCTTCGTATAGGTCTGTTAGGTTTTTGGTGATCTGGATGCCTAAGTATTTAAACGCAGAGTGTTCGAGTCTGAGGCCTAGGGGCAAGAACTTGGTTTTGTTTTCCTCTTTCGTTCCTTGCAAAGGGAACAATATTGATTTAGTCTTGTTCACCTTAAACCCAGAGAGTTTGCCATATTCTTCTAATAGTTGGAGAGCATGAGGGACAGATACAAAGGGGTTGGTAATGTGTAAAAGTATGTCATCAGCATAGAGTGCTATCTTATATTCTTTCGTTCCCAATCGCATGCCTCCTTATCTGGAGTCGGATCGTATATTTTGGGCCAGGGGTTATGAGAGGGGGCAGCCCTGTCTAGTACCACGTCCCGTATCAAACCATCTGGAATATTCCCCATTAACAGAGATAGATGCCTTTGGGGATGTGTATACTGCTCGTATTCCTTTCCTAAATCTCGGCCGTATCCCTACCTTGCGAAGGACTGCCCTCAGGAATTCCCACTCCACTCTATCAAAGGCTTTTTCTGCGTCTATTGACAGTAGGGCAGGGTCACCTGGTAGTTCTGGTGATGAGTAGATGAGATGGAGAGTTTTGCGCATGGTGTCAGCCCCTTGCCTACCCAATATGAATCCGACCTGGTCATTGTGTATGAGGTGAGGGATCAGTACTTCCAGTCGGGCGGCTAGTACCCTGGTGTAAATTTTGGCATCTAAGTTGAGCAATGAAATTGGGCGATATGAACCACAATGTTTGGGGTTCCTTCCCTCCTTTGGGATCACTGTTATGAGTTCCTTCGTAAAGGAGTCGGGGGCTGACCCTGTTTCTAATATCTCATTAAAGAGCTCCGTCAAGAATGGTGTTAGCTGGTCGCTGAAGGTTTTATAAAACCCAGCGGTATAACCGTCCTCTCCGGGGGATTTACCTACAGTTAGTCTTTTAATTGCCTCTTGGACCTCAGGTTTGGATATCAGGGATTCTAAGAGCTCAGTTTCAGGGTACGAGATTTTGGGCACGTCTATCTGGGAGAGATAGTGATCTGTATCTGATTGTCCTGGGGTCACTTCCGAGGTGTACAAGGCCTCGTAGAAGTTGGCAAAACTCTCTGGGATAGTGTGGAGGGTTGGGGGGGTGATAGGGTTTTCTTCAATTATCGCTTTCACTTTCCGCTCCGCCCTTTGTTCTCTGAGTCTGGCTGCCAATAGAGCGTCGGCCTTGTCCCCCTTCTCATAGAATTTCTGTTTGATGAATCAAAGTTTGCGCCCAATTTGTTCGTGCTTCAATAGTCTTAGTTCTTCCCTTTTACGTTGTGCTATGTTGATGTTGTCGCGGTCCGTGCCCAGGTGTTCCCTGTTCTCGCTTTCCAGTTGGCATATTTCGGACCTAAGTCTGTGCTCAATGATCTTTCTCTCTCTTTTTTTGGTAGCTCCTTCACATATCAGGATGCCTTTCCAGGTGACTTTACCCGCCTCCCATATTGTCTGCTTGGAGACTTCCCCATTGTTGTTTAGTTTGAAGTATTCCTCAATTTCAGTTGCCATTTCAATTTTAAATACTGTATCTTTCCACAGGCTTTCATTACAGCGCCACTTCCCTCCTGAAACAGGTAAGTCTGCCCATCTTATATCTGACAGGACCATGTCGTGGTCTGACCATGTTATCGGAATTATTTCTGATAGCGTTGTGGTATCAAGGAGGTCCTTGGTGAGGTACAGGTAATCAATCCTGGTAAATGTTTTGTGCGGATTGGAGTAGAATGTGTAGCCTCTTTCATTAGGATGTTTGATTCTCCACACATCTTGCAGTTCGTATATCTCTATCATGTCGGAAAGCCCAGTACGATCACTTCTCATTTGGTTTCTTATCTCGGGGTTGCCTGGTTCCCAGTCTTTGGTCGGGTCTGCCCATTGATTAAAGTCTCTTCCGAGAACAACTTGGTCAGATGCTTCTAACATTATTTTGGGTATTGTCTTTTCTAGGAACTTGGCTTGTCCTGCATTGGGAGAGTATATTACTGCAACTGTTACTTTAACCTTTGCGATTGTCCCAGATATCAGGAGGGCACGCCCGCTTACATCAGACCAGGTCTTATCTACTTCGAAATTGATTCCTTTCTTGATCAGGATTCCAACTCCTCCCTTCCTGAGTGGGCCCGAGCCCCAGAATTCAATTCCCCCTCTTTTTCCTAGTATGCCTTTCTCCTCCCCCTTGGCAAACTTTGTTTCTTGTAAAAGGAGAATGTCTATTTGAGATCTACGGAATTCCCTTGCCACTAGTGATCTCTTGGTCGGCGAGTTGAGGCCTTTCACGTTAAGTGTTCCTATCCTTAGGGACTCCCTACCCTTCTGCTCTTCCATTGGTGCCATTATCAGAGTATTTCGGTTGTGGATTCGTGACTCGTGTCAAGTAGATATAGTGTTCATAAGGACTCACATCGTCTTGAGTGATCCTTTGTATTGCCGATAATGCTTCATCCTCTGTACATTTCTTGTCTGCCCAGCCCTCCCTCCCCCCACCCTTCCCACATTGATGATGTCCATGCAGACCCAGATAAAGACAATGGTCCTGCATCGAACCACCTTTAGGGACCGTCACTTCAGGTCCCCAAGATTATTATAACGTCATAATCTTGATTGAGCCCCCTTTCACCTCCCTCCTTCGTTTACATGGCCCGAGTCTCTTTTGAGCCTATACATACTTACACAGTTCAGGTCATGGACATATGTATTAGAATATATGTCATCTTACCAGTGTTGCAGTTCATCGGTTCTCTCCCCCTGGGGGGTATTACCTCTCCCAAATGTCCTCAATCCCTTGACTCATTTCCTTCTGGGGCCCTGTATACGCCAACCTCTTTCTTCTCGACGTGGGTCTCCCCGATCGTGTTCCCTTGCGCTTGGTCCAAGGAGGTCAGAGATGTACGCCTTGATCTCCCCCTCTGAACTTAGCTTAATTTTGTTTCCATTGTATTCAAAGGACAGAGAGAAGGGGTATCCCCACCTGTATTTTATGCTCTTTCCCTTAAGATGTTTGGTGATAGGCCCGCACATGCGTCGGAGTGCCAAGGTCATGGATGATAGGTCCTGGTATATCGAGATTTGGGATCCTGGAGGATAATTGAATCGCTGCTTCTTGCTTTCTCGAGGATCTGTGTTTTGTTATGAAAGCGGTGAAATCGAGCAAGGACAGATCTTGGTCCGCCTGGAGGCCCTCCGGCTCATGATGTCATGCAGGGTGTTCTTCAGATCGCTCTCCGTCTCCCCTTCTCGTTCCGGGATTCCGAAAATCCTCAGGTTGTTCCGCCTCTCCCGGTTTTCCAAGTCATCAAGCTTGAGTTTGAAGCTCTCCTCTCGTTGCTCCAGTTCGGTTATCCACTGGTCGAGTTGTGCTTCTAGGGTGTCTGTGGACGCTTGATTGTTCTCGACCCCTTCGAGCCTCTCCTCCATGGTGTCTAGGCGTTGGGTGATCTTGTCAATTTTGGAGCCAATGCTGGCACCCATAGTCTTTATTTCGCCCAGTAAGGCGGCAATGTCACCTTTGGTAGCTGCTGATTCACTCCCCAAGGTATTTTGGTTCACCATGGTATGGTCACAATTTTTGGCAGGAGTCAATACATAGGAGAATGTAGCTAGTTTCTCCCTTATGTCCATTGATTCTCCCGAAATTCTGTTGTGTCACCAGTGCAGTTCGTCGGGGAGACGGGGTCGGGGGCAGAGGAGGCACACGCCCCTGAGTCGGGGGCCCAACCCTCTGCGCTCCGACCTCGGTGGTCTCGGGTAGTTCGTTAGGTGTTGGGAGGGGTGTCTGTGGTGCGTTTGTTGATATGCCCAGGGTATGGGTGGCACAGTAATGCACATGGGTCCCCCGGGGTGCCCTTTAAGCGGTGTTCGGGTCAGCCGGCGCTTTGGGGATGTTTTCCTCTTGTGCGAGGTGTAGGGGTAAACATTTGGGGCGAGAGAGGTCCGAACCGCTGCTGCGTGGTGATGGCGCACCACCCGTTGTTCACAGGGTGGATGGGATGGGCCTACCATCTCTCCGCTCAGCGCTGTCTCAAGGCCCAGTCCGATCACGCTCTTCGGAAACTCCGCCAACTCGACCGAGCCTGCCCCGTCCTCTTTGCGGCAAGGAACGTCGTCGGGAGTATGAATTTTGTCGCCGGGGTTCAGGTTCTTTCAGGCTTTCTTCGTTCGTCAGGCCCAGGGTCCGCCTCTGGCCGCTGCGCAGTTCCCTGCGAGCAGGCTGCGGAGCCGCTATGTGTGGCGTCTTTTTAAAGGATGTATATCTCAGGTTTGCAGGGGGCGATTTCGATCGGGTTTTCAATCGAACGGAGGGGGGGGTCTTCAGCTGGTGGCACACCGGTGTAGAATCTTGGGGGGGTCTTCAAGGTGGGGGCTCAATCCCTCCTAGGGACTCAAAGTAGCGGAGCTCACGCAAAGTCAGACCACATCCACGTGCCCCCTGGTGGCCAGTCACTCGTCTCCCTTTTTAACTCTCACAAGGTGGTAGGCTCCTCGTATGCCCAGTTTTGTGTAGATTTGAGCATTCTTCACATGATCTAGCAGCTCCAGGATGAGTGGCAGGGGTATCTGTTCTTTACTGTGATTTGGTTCAGTGCTCTATAATCTATTCAAGTTCTTAAGTCACCCTCCTTCTTTGGTACGAAAAAGAGAGCGGAAGAGGCAGGGGACTTAGACGGGTGAATGAATCCGTTAGCTAGGTACTGATCCAGGTAAGATTTCCGATGCTGGTTTTCTTGCTCTGTTAGAGCGTAAATTCGACTGCAGGGAATTTTGTGCTCCGGACACCAGATCGATCTGGCAGTCGTAAGGTCTGTGTGGATACAGGGTGTTTGCTTGCTTCATCTGAAACACATCCGAGTAATCCATATATTCAGGGGGTAGGGAACCAGAGAGCCCCAGGATAGATTTTGCTATGAGTTCCTGGCTCTTCACACTTTTGTGGTAGCAGATGTTAGTGCATTCTTAAGGAAAGGTCAGCACTCGTGTTCGCCAGTCGATCCTAGGGTTGTGGATTTCCAGCCACGGCATTCCTAAGATCATCTGAAACTGAGGATCCCCAATAAGATCGAAAGAGATGTCTTCCCGATGACCATCCTGACACATCAGCATGACTTTGTCGGTATGCTGCGTCACTGGGCCGGATGACAACTGAGAACCATCCACTGCTGTGACATTTTCCGATTTGAGCTTTTGCTGGAGAGGAAGGCCTATTCATGCTGCCAGATCTTGATCAATATAATTTCCCACTGCTCCGCTATCAATATATGCCTCCAAAGCATGTACCTTTGATGGTTGTTGGTGGTTAACCAAAATTACCGGGATTACCAGATATGAGGTCTGTACAGATTCCTTCTTTTCGCTCAACAAGTGGACCCCTACGCTTGTCGGAAATTGGAGTTTTCCGGGTTTTGTTCCTTTTCTTCGTTGCCATTGTCTGTTGCACCTACTGTCCTCTTGGGGGGTTTTACCGGGCATTCCTAGAGGAAATGTCCTGCTCTTCCGCAGTATAAACAGAGTTGTTGTTGTCTCCACTTTTCTCTCTCCGCCTTGGAGATAGGACCCCATAATCCCCCGATCTGCATAGGCTCTGTTGGTTCATAGGTGTCACGGATGGCACTCTGTTAAGAGTGGCACAGGGCACCCAAGTAGGGTTTGGATGGTTTTGCTGAAGTAAGGTGGACAGACAAATACACACACAGCAGAAAGTAAAAGATAACAAATGAGTAGGCAAGTGTAGCAGGGGAATAAAGGTACAAACAAACTGGATTCCCTCTTGGGGCGTATGCAGAAGGGGGAAAGAGTGTTCCACAGACCTTAGGAAAAACTCCAGTCTTCTGCACAAGTTGCTATAACAGAGGCCCACGCTGTTTGCTCATGGCTGGGAACAACAGCTATGGGTGTCTGTTACACAGAAACGAGACAAGGGAAAGGGCAGAGGTTGCCTGGCGGAAACCAACAGACAAACTCTGTACAAAAGGGGTCTACAATAATACAAGAGAAGACAATTACAGACAAATCCAGGAAAAAGGAAGTCGATGAGCAAACTAGAAGAAGGGAATGAAAGGAAAGCAGTATAACTGAATTGGACAGGGATAAAGAACTGAAGGTAGAAAACAAGGAAGAAAGCAAGGGAGCAGCAGTCAGGAAACAGGGGGGCTGCAATAACTGAAAGTAATAAATGCAGGTAAACTGTTGAGGATTGCAGAGGACTGTAGGGTGCAAAGTAAAGAGCTCAGAGGAGCAGGACAGCAAGGAGCAAGCCCAAAGGAGCAGGGCTGTAGAGGAAAGGGGCTGTAGGCAGCGGAATGAAGCAGGCTGCAAGGCAAGGAGCCAAAGGACAAGAGCTGTAGGCAAGGAGCCCAAAAGAAAAGGGCTGAAGGCAGAGGAGTGTAGCAAGCTGCAAGGCAGGATGGAGCCCAGAGGAAAGGGGCTGTAGACAGCTGAATGAAGCAGGCTGCAAGGCAAGGAGCCCAAAGGACAAGGGCTGTAGGCAAGGAGCCCAAAAGAAAAGGGCTGTAGGCAGCATGGTGTAGCAGGCTGCAAGGCAGGACGCCCAGAGGAGTAGGGCTGAGGCAGGAAGCCCAAAAGGCTAGGGTTGTAGGCAGCAGGGTGTAGCAGGCTGCAAGGCAGGACGCCCAGAGGACAAGGGCTGTAGGCAGCGGGGTGAGGCAAGCTGCAAGGCAGGACGCCCAGAGGAGTAGGGCTGAGGCAGGAAGCCCAAAAGGCTAGGGTTGTAGGCAGCAGGGTGTAGCAGGCTGCAAGGCAGGACGCCCAGAGGACAAGGGCTGTAGGCAGCGGGGTGAGGCAATCTGCAAGGCAGGGAGCCCTAAGGAGCAGGGCAGCAAGGAGTAAGCCCAGAGGAGCTGGGCAGCGAGGCACTAGAAAACAGGATCAGAAAAAGGCAGCAACAGGAACAGCATGCGAAAAAACGTGGCTCGAAGCAAAAAAGGTGCTGGAAGGACTCTTAATGCAAGAGACTGAGCTCCTGCCGGCAGCAGCTTTTATACCGCCCAGCCCAGCACAGAGGCAGCTAATTGCTCGCACCTGGATCAGCACACCTGCATACAATCGGCCTCCTCCCTTTCTGTTCCTGAGCTGGTGGAAGCAGAGCTGATCCCCAGGGCTTCTGGGGATTGTAGTTCCGATGATGAAAAATAGGAATAGCCAGGAATAGATAGTTATAGCCAAGTGCATTGTGGTAAGTGTAGTTTGTTGGAAAAAATAGAAAAGCACCAAAGTCTCGCAAATGGGAAATAAGGTCCAAGAAGTGAATAGCGGTTGATCCAAGAGTTTTCTGCAGATAAATGAATAACAACTTGTCCATATTGATCGCCAATGTATGCGCCCATGGCGCAGGCATGACAGTAGGTTTTGATTTGATTGTCCCAAGGTCGCATACAGATCGACCTCCCTTCTGTTCTTGTGCGATCCATTTTACGATTCTGCAGCATGTGGTGAAGCTGCACCGTCAGATTGATGTACTCCGCACAACCTTCAGGAGGGTTGACCACTTGGGCTAGAACATCCTTTAGTTCCCCACGCAATCCCCGATAAAAGAGTGTGGTCCTTTTTTCTTCTGGTCAATTTGTCTGTGCTATGAGACGATTAAAGGTAGCGATATAAGTCAGCAGATCTTGGTTTCCCTGCCTGAGGGACAACAGTTTGTTATCTAGGGCTTGTCCTTGGGTGTGTTTAGCAAACCATTTTTCCATTTCCAGTTGGAATTCCCCAAAGCTTCCGAGTAGAGGATCATCCTGGTTTACTATTGGTATCGACCAGTCCGCTGCGCTGCCTCCCAAATATGAAAGAAGAAAGGCGACTCTTACACTATGGTTAGGAAAAGCTCCCAGGTCGGCACAGAAAGTGAAGATGACATTGGTTCATGAATATGGCATACTTATTAGGATCGCCGGTAAAACGTTCAGGTGGGGCCAGTGGCACTACACCTGGAAGCACCACTTGAACTGGTGGCAATTGCTGTGGCATAGGAGGCTGTGCAATTCCAGGTAATGGAACCTTCCCTGCGTGTGTCTGAAGCATCTGTCTTGCCAAGTCATCAGTTCGTTCTCGGGCTACAATAAGGTCCCTTCTTAAGGCATTGGTTTCTTGTCTGGAGGCATGAACATTTCCCTGTAGATGCCCCAGTAGTTGGGCCAACTGGTTGGTTTCCAAGGTCTTCATAACGCCCAGGGAGAGGTTCAGAGAGGCTTTGCGTTCTGTTACGCTCACCTGGTCTCTGCGGGACGTTGGGGCACGGTTGCAGCCCTACGTGGAACTGGCTCCCCTGGGTCAGGCTCCTTCCCCTGCTCCTGTGTGGTGGACTGCACTGGTTGTTGATACTGTCCCTTCGAGAATACGAGAGGCCGTGAGAATGCTGTGATATGGCTGTGGTTTCCCTCGAACCCTTCTTCTAAGAATGTGGTGAGCATGCGTCTACCCATATAGCCTCACCTGTTTATTTATGAGGGTGAGCTCTCCGTCCTGCTTCACAACTGTAGGGGCGCCTTAGATAGACCTAGTTTCTTCACTGGTCCATGTGCGTGGCAGCCCATACCGGCTGTGGCTGATCCACTTCAAAGGTAAGTGTTCTTCAACAATTATTGTCCGTATTCTTTGCAATGTCTTTTTTCCGTGATTATTGTCTGTATCTCTTGTAATGTCTTTCCTTCTACCCAATAGGTGATGAGAGGCCCAGAGGAGTCGCAATGTTGGAAGCGAGCACCAATGGAGATCTGAGGAGTTTACGTTGTCCCAAATAGATGGTAAGTTTGGTTCTAAGGTGAAGCGCAAGGATTGTGTTGCGTGCAACCTTAGCGTAATGTCTTTATGTTGTTTCTAACCTTATTTGTCCTTTTCTCCTGTAGGGATGGCCTGGCGAAGTCAGACGGGATGCAGCTATCCGAAGATCTGCCGGCGGGTGATGGATGGCTGGATCCGCAAGGGTGCTGGCCGAGATGAGCTCCTGAGTAAGTGTTGGAAGCCCGGGAACAGGTAGCCATGTGCTCTGACTGCGGTGACTGCTGGAATCCGGTAAAATGCGCTGCAGGCGACGATTATTGCTGGAGACAGGTAAGATGCGCTTCAGGCGATGGTATTGCTGAAATCAGGTAAAATGCTTTTCAGGCGATGGTATTGCTGCAGTCAGGTAAGATGCGCATCCGAAGATGGTCTTGCTGGAATCAGGTAAGATGCGCTGCAGGCAGTGGTTTTACTGGAATTAGGTAAGAAGCGCTTCAGGCGCTTCAGGTGAGCGTTACGCTGCTATAAGCAGACTAACGCGAATCGCTTGCATGCGGGTGCCTTGTGGCCCCACCCTGCCACTCCCAGAGGATGCTGCATGTGCAGCCCAATGTATTCCTATGGCAACGCCCGACCTGGATGCACATGGAGGCCCTGCAGAGGAGGAAATAACACGTGCACCAGAATAAAAGTGTGCAGAGCACACTTTCTCATGAGCCTGCCGAAGGCGCCAGGACTGGGTCCAACTGGACCCTTATGTGATGAAGCTTGTTGTCCTTGCTCTGTGACCATGACAGTTGTGCGGGTGTGGGTAAGGGTGGACTGTTGTGTGCATGGCGAAAGGTGTGCTGGGTGCGCCGCAGAATCATGGTGGATGCTGAAATAGGGCATCCTGTAGGAAACGTTTCTGGTGGAGGGGCTTTGGAACGAAAGGGAACGTGCTCTCAGAGTGTGTAACGGGAAATATGGAGTTGTGTACAGAAATGATAGTGTACAATGCTGATGTTCAGTATGTGATTGGTGCAGGCGTTTTTGAAATTGTATATTCGCCAATAGGCGGCTCTAAGTCAGTGTTGGAAAGTTTGAATGCAAAGGGAAGAAGTATTTTGTCTGTTTTACTGGGGCTTGGCCCTAGCTGTAGGTGGAAATGCGCACGTGCCACATAATGGCATTCTTAGCATGGAGGCTTCGCAAATGGAACCGTGGGGATTCTCCAATGAGGATTCGAGGTTGTGGTTGACCAGAAGGGGCAGTGATATATTCACCCAAAGTTCGATGCAGTGAGGTTGGCAGAGATGGACAGATGGCAAGTGCTTATAGTCGGTGAAACCTTTGTGCACGATCTGCACAGGTATGCCATCGAAAGAGGCTTTGATACTGACTTTTAGTTGGAAGGAGTGCAGGCTTTTTGGGGCACAGTTTATGAGTGGGGTTTCAGGTGCATGGATCTCCTTTGCAAATATGTGGCTTCTGTTGGTACTGTAGATGTGGTTGTCGTGCATTTTAGAGGACTACATTTGGTGCACATGTCGTGCTCTTGTTTGCTGGCTTACTTAAAGAAGTTGCTGAAAGCTGTGATGTAGATGTTTCCTACTGCAAAGGTGATTTTCTCATTGATGACACCAAGAGGACAATGGAAGAATGCCGGTGTAAATTGTGCACAGCAAGAGGTCGGGAGATGTTGGATAAACAGAAGCATGTGCGACTTTATGTGCAGTGCTGGGATGTTCTGCACAGACTATGAAAGCATTAGTAACCAGCCAGATTTCCAGTGCTTTCAAGGAAATGGCATGTTTTTGACCATCATTGGCAATGCTGTTGTGTTTGCCAATCTGCACGAAGCGTTGCATAGAATTCTATAGAAATGTAATATAAGCATTCATGTTCAGGTGAGAAAAATGTGAGGAGCAGAAGCAAACAGACAGTGAGCAAAAGAGAGAAACATAAGGAAAAAAAACGGTATGAATGCACATACATAACAAAAACCCAATAAAAAGAAAAGAATATATGTGTTTTATATATAGACAATCCTAAAGACACAATCCCCATCCCTGTTTCACATTCCTTCTGCCCCCCACTACCCCACCCCCAAACACCCCTACACCCTCTGAACCCCCCCTCCCCTCCAGTTTCTAGCACGGTAATGCCACAGATTTTGCGGCATTTTGAGGATTAGATGTGGCATTTCCAGCTCTTTTTAGGATGGCACCTATGGCATTGGCCATGCGGAGGCTAAGCCATTGGGCAATGTGGTGGGTGGTTGTGGTGTGTACATAAACACTATGACAGAAAGTTTGTTGGTACCGATAAATGTAGGAGGCTATGGTGAAAGTGTGCAAGGTAAGGGGCATGCATCCTGTGGGTATGTATGCACTGCATGCACTTGCTTAATGTTGCTAATATACATTCCCTGCTGCTTTAGTGGGTTCACTTTTCCGACATTTGTAGTGCATGCATTATAGTGGGAAGACCTTACTCTGAAGTTTACAAGGTACGTGGCAGGCATCATGTTGTTATGAGTGTAGTGTGTGTATTATATGATATTCTGTGCTATGGTATTTTGTGCCATTTGTATCGCGTCTACATACAAGTGTGTGAAGGCGCGCCGAGGAAAGGGATGTGGAACGGAGGCAACACAGAGACATTGATTCCTCTAGGACAGCTGATATTGAGAATGTGCAACTGAATGGGAAAGGTGAGGGCAAAGTGCAGTACATGGGAACAATAAAAAATCTAAATACATGCAACTACGGCCGGTGCTGGCAAGTGCAAGGATAAGTGTAGACATGAAGTGCTGCCTGCACTGTTAGGGTTATAGAAAACAGTCTCCAAGTGCAGGGGTTGGTAGAAAGCCAGTGAAGGGGTGTAACTGTAGGGAGGGAGGTGGCCTGGGGCACAGATTATAGGGTGGGTAGGAAAGCAGTGCACAATACTTTTTGGCCAGGAAGTGAGTAGGGGAAAGGAGGGGAAAAATAAGAAGCACATGGAAAGGTTTTCAGGTGCTTTCAGACCCTACAATGCTTCTCCTCAAGGTCCAGGGAGACAGAGAGCATGTTGCACAGGGAGGCAGCAGCAGAAGAAACGCATCTACCACCATGAAGTTGTTTGTAGAAGTGTGTAGAAGCAACTGACCCTGAGGGAGTACGAGGCGGATGAGGGAAGAGCTGGAGCAAGCAGATATTTAGGAAGTCACAGTGCAAGGTTTTGAGGTCCAGGGACCAGAAGGCCTTCTGTATAATGCACAGGGCTTTTAGTTTATTGTTCGTAGCCACTGTGAGGTATTGCAGACATTTTAGTCTAGCAGAGATAGGATCCCTGGTGTTCAGGCCAAGGACAAGTTGCGCACTCCTCTTACGGGTGAGTTGCTGAGGGCGCAGAGTGGAAGCTGGCAGATTTAAAAAGGGCCTGTGGCAACAGAGCAGTGTACACAGCACCACAGCTGTGCATAGACTGACCTTTTGGAAAGTGACTGTGGGTTGCTAAAATACATTTTGTAGTGGCTTTAGTGGCTTCTTTTTACGAGTTATGTAGTAGGTGGGTTAGTGGGGAACAATTTTTGTAGCATTTTCGGAAGGAAAGTGTCATGACCACCGTGAAGGGGCACAAGTTGTGCACAAGTAGGCTCCCACCAGAACCCTGAGGGCCTTAAAACCACTGCAAAAGGGCTCCTGGAGCCAGTCCTGGCGCCTTTGGCACCAGGCTCATATGTAGGAAGGAAGGGCTGTTCAAACTAGGTCCCATTTATGTACATGGGCCTTTAAATCCAACATGGAAGCACCCATACAGCCTAGTTCTAAGAACCAAGCCATGCGGTCTAGTGTTTTGGGTGTGGCAGGCCTGGAACTACTTTCCCTGGTACTACTTTACATGGGCTATATAAACCACACCCTGACTGCAGAACACGCTTCGCTTTATTCTGCAACCAGCAGCGTGACGCTCACTGTGTCCAGCTCCTAGTCTTCAGCATCTTCCTGTAGTCCTGCAAGAACAAGATTATTCTGTCTTAACTGAGAAAACACCATCCAGCACTCAGTATCTCAACCGGGCTGCAATCTGTGGAAACCTAGAGAAGAAGAAGCATCACTCACCTGTGAGTACTAGCTTAAGGACTTCCTGCGAACCGCTACCGCAGCTGCTGCTCGTACATCGTGACCTGCAATAACGAGAAAAGGAAAAACAATATTAGAAAACACGCGCTTCCAAAACATTTAATTCCATCAGTCTTACCTGAATTCCATCGCACTATGCCGCGCTTCCATCCGGAGCACCACAGCAACATCTGCAAAGGACAAAGAGACATATTCAGACTCGCTTTCAATATTAAACAACCGCACAGTGCTATACTTACCTTAACGGATTCCCGGGGCCTGTTTTTCATCGCGCTCTCATCCACTCGCAGCACCACAATGGCCTTTGAGGAGAAGAAGAAGAAAACACAGGTTAGCTTTAAAAGACAATAAACGTGCCTCTCCATCCGGCACGCCAGCATCAAGACCTTCGCACTTGAAAAGAAGGAGATGAAGACATTAACGAATTCCCACCATAAACAGAACAAAGACGTCCAATTAACAAACCTACCTGCCTACCAGCAGATTCGGGGTCACAGCAGGCCTGGGCCCAAGGAAGGCATACTGTACCAGTGAAGCCACTCGGGCAGCTTGCCAACAAACGTCAAGCGCCCCTGCACAAGAAACGCATGACGGATAGCTCACCCTATAAATAACTAAGGTGAGAAAAGAACCCAGTGGGAAGGGAATCAGTCAGAGGGAGGTGGGAGATTCACCCATTAGAGACAGTTATCACAAATCCTCCCTTCTGTAATTGCAGATTCATTATTCAGCAGTGGGCAACTACGCATCCAGGGTTCCAGATCTCAGAGCCTTCCAGACGCCCCCGGGGATATCAGGTGAGAGTAACAGAAAGAACAGAGTTCCTGTTTCGCTAATATAGTGTATGCTATAGGTAGATGAAACAAGTTGCTACTTTATGAAAGGAGATGGGAGGAACATCAGTATGCCTTTTAAACACGTAGCTTAGAGGCAGATATTGTGCGCAGAGCCACTTATAACAGAGTTGTGAACATACTGCAGAAGATCTGTCCACACCTTTCTTTTGTGGTGAAGGGTGCTTATGTGGATGGTTGTTTATGTATAACTCATGTAACGTTTCACTGAAGTTTCCAGTGAACGTGCTTTCCAATACCAGCACACGTACAGGCTGATTTTGTAACGGTACATTTGAGGGCTGATTCATGGAATTATTTGCGCCGAAAAACGGGGATTTGTGACCATTCTGCCCGCAAATCCCTGTTTAACAAATGGGGATTTGCGGAACGAATGCCGCAAAAACCCCTGTTTTTCGGCACAAATAATTCCATTAATCAGCCCCATTATGTTTTGTGGATAATTGACATTGTAAGCTGCTGAAGTCTTGGAGGGCTTTGGTAGATTAGTGTGTCAGTACTTAGCAATACCTAATAAGGGTGTAGTGGGAAGACGATAGTGAAAAGGGAAGGAGGACTGGTCATGATTTAGTGGGGCACGGCCCTTACGATACTTTGCACGTCGCACATGCTACATTCTGCCCTTTGAACATGCTGGACAATGGAAATGCGATCATTGGAATTGTCCAATCAGGTGGTTAGAGTGTGCGTCACAGGAAATGGCAGCCATATTTTGTTTAATTACTCTGTGTACTGAGACAGGCAGAGATGGTCAGATGTACAGTTTTCATAGTGGGTGATCGCTTTGTACTAGATCTGCTCCAGTATGCTGTGGAAAGAGGCCTTAAAATGGCAATTTGAATTTGGACTAAGTGGAGACTTTGTGGTGCAGTGTCGCTGTCCGTACTTTCGACCATTTGCTTGCAGAGTGTCAAAGAGTGGCCAGTTTCAGTACTGTACACATTGTGGTAGTGCATTATGGAGCTTTGCCTTTGGTTTCCATAGGTTGTGCAAGTGTGTACCGTCAACTCAAAAAGATGATGAAAGAAGTGCAGCGCATTTTTGCCACTATGAAGGTGCTTTTCTCATTTATACCACCAATTCTAGTAGATAGCTATCCCAATGAATGTTGTCAGCAGCCAGAGGTGGGAAGGCGTCTAATCAACAGAAGCATGTGTAACTTTTTGCGTGCTGCTCGGATTTACTCCTGTCGCAATGACAACATTGGTGATCGATATGTGCACCTTCTCAATGGAGATGGCATTTCATTGTCGCACAGTGGCAATGACATTTGGTTTTCCAATCTACAGGCTGCACTGAAGACGTTATTGTTAGAATGTGAGGCGAAGTGCAACAAATAAAAACAATTATAAAAGCCCGAAAAAGAGTTATTAATGTAGAAGTTGTTTAAAAACTTAAAAGCAAAAAAGCTTTTTCCAGAGCCACCACTACAAAGGACAACCCCTACCCTGGTTGAAATGTATTCCCCTACTCCCGCGCGTACACACCTGGAAAAGTCTGCGCAAATCGCCACAGTTGCAGGATTGTATGTGTAACATACACCCCTTTTGCACATGGCCACCTTACATTTGGGAGCGTGGAGGACACGAGATTGCGCAACAATCTTTGTGGGTGTGGAGTGCACGCACAGACTGTGGTATATACAGTATATTTGTCGACCTAAATGCAGAGGGTGAACTTATGGCTGTGTGTTGTATGAGCCACAGCAAATGCTTTGTGGATGAATTGCACATACATTACTTGACAGTGCATGGAAAAAAGAGTTTGGTGGAAGATATGTGTGGAGTGTATCGTGTGGGTTTGTACGCGCATGGAGCAGCTACACTGAAGTGATTGCTTTTGGTTTGTCGGTGCGAGACCTTGGTGACGCTCTATCACGATGATATTATTGTTGTTGACTATGGAGGGACAAATGAACACCGGGTAACACGATTTCCAGTGCCGTTTGTGCTGAGGGAGGCAGTAGGCCAGGTAATGCTTCTGTTTCCAATCTCCTGCATAATTGTGTATCCTATTATGCAGATACCCATGTAGGTGCATTCTTCTTTATTTGGTCCGGAAATGGAGAAAGAGCGGTGCATTGTGAAGAAGTGTATTTATGTCTTTTTACAACTTGTGCCATTGTCGTACTGTACAAACGGTAATCTATCGTTTCACAGCACGAACAGTTTTCCCCACAAATAGCGTTACTGTTGATATTACTGCATTTGCGAATTGTGCACGCTCTAAACACATTGCCTTGCTGTCCTTTTTGGAAGTATAGGAATAATGTTTCTGCTTGCTGTTGAGCACTTGCGCTCTTGAAAACGCACTGCAACACGCAGAACCATCTGTTTCAACAGCCACACATTCCTACCTGTTTCCACTGCAGTGTTTTCCACAGTACCACAGTTCCTTGCATTTAGCATACAATTGTGTGGCGGGTATATGATGCGAGTCGCACTGCCTCCCTTCATTGGCACTTGCATTGTGACACTATGAAAGGTGCTTTATATCATAATCAGCCACAAAAAATATTGCTAAACGGACGTTATGGTGAAGGTGTGGTACTACAAACATAGCATCATTGTTAAATACACTATGCTAAAGCAACGTTATGTTTATGGTGCCCTAATAAAAATCTATGAAATTCACTAACAAAAAAACGTTGTTAAAGGGACGTTATGGTTAAGTTGCACTAGCAAAAACCTATGAAATTCAATGGAAAAACATTGCTACAGGGACATTATGGTTATAGGTAGAACCGAAAACCTCCAGAAATTCTCCAGTCATGTAAGCACAACATTGCACTTGTCAAACTTATCAAACAGTCTCTGGGGAGGTGAGGCGTGATGAGGATGGGATATGGCTGTAAGAAGACAAAAAACAGGGGGTTTCCACCCCCAAAGTCCGCAAACAGTCCGGATATTCAGGGGCAGTCTAGATGCCCGGGGGCATCTATGCCTATTTCTGCATTGCAGAGTTGGTGAAAAGCAGTTCTTGGATGGCTTATAACTTTGGCGCCACTCAATGAAACTGCATGACATTTTTGAATTTTATTCTAGACTCGATTCTGAATGGTTTTGGAGCTGTTTTGTCGCGAGGAAACACATTTTGAGGGTTGGTCCCAAAATATTGTAAAGGCTTATAAATGTGCCATTTGACGAATCTGCACAAAAGTTTGCAAAACAATTTTAGTCTAGATACAAATTATTTTGCAAAGTTTGGTGGGATTTTCTCAAGAGGGGGCTACATTGGAGGGGGGGTCTCAACATTTTTGGATGGCTTATAACTTTGTTGCCGTTTGATGAATGCAGACAAAAGTTTTCAGAAGGATTATAGACCCAAACTTCAATTTTTGTGCAAAGACTGAATGGATTTTGTCAAGTGGAGGCTAAATTAAATGACTATTGTATGTACATACATGTTGACACGTTTGTCATAATGTAGGTACAAAAATAGTGATATACCTTTGGTGACTAAGGTATAGCCCGTGGCCATGGGCAGTGGCCAGATTGTCTGGGTCATGGAATAAGGTCATGACTTGGACAATCTGGCTACTGGCCATGTGTTAAAGTGGCCATGTCCACCTGGGACCGGCTATGTGGTAAAGTTATTCGAAAGTAGGATAGGTTTGAAAGGGAAAAAAAATGTGCACGTGGTAATATGGTCATAGGGATCTGACTTCGCCTTCTGCAGGCTGCCATGGAAAGGGAAAAGGGGCTCTGCAAGGATCCCTGCCTTCTCTTTCATGGTGGCCATCTTGGAAAAGGATTTTCCGTCCAAAGCGGGAACCCGGGGTGCTATTTTGTAGCACCCCGGGTTCCCGCTTTGGGAACCAGGCTGCTAATGGCCTTTATCCCCCATTGCAGGGTCTGAAATGGGGGATAATGGTCTGGAGCCCTGGTTATTTATTTATTTATTTATAATGCGCCGAAGCCCACAGGCATCAGGGCTCACACAGACACACTTCGCTTGGGTCGATAACGTGGGCTGCCGGGCTGTTATCCCCCGTTCCATTGCCGGGAACAGGGGATGAATGTCACATTATTCCCATTAGCAGAACACAAAATGCCAATGGAAATGTTGGAAAAACTTATTGAGTCTATGTACTTTAATGAGAAATGTAAAGTAGATGGAGTCTATAAGATTTTTCTTTAGTCCTGTTTTTAACAGTGAAATGTGAAATGTGGTTCCTAAAGGAAACTTTCTTTTGTTTGTTTTTTGCCGGAAAGGTTAGAACGTAAGGTGAGGAGGGAAATGAGGGCAGAGGCACCAAACACTAATATGGAGGGGCAGGGTGGACAGCGGAAGATGTTGCGCGTTTGTTACTTCTAAGGTAGTGAACAGTGTTCATGGACACTTCATCATGCCGTGTGCAAGCGCATGGCATGTGGCACTGTCCGGAAGGTCCACAACGACATCAGACGTTCGCGGACGTCGATGGAATTAAAAACAGTGAAAAACGTATAGCAGTGGGAAATGGCAGAGGTTTAAGGTGAAACGTTGTAAATTGGACAAAAGCGTTGCTATATTGGGGGTAAGTATGATATTAGTAAGTTGTAGGAAAATAGCACACACTGGTAAAAACCCATGGAATTCTCTGAAAAAACTTAAAGAGACGTTATGGTTAAGTTGCACCAATAAAAACCTATACAATTCACTGAAAAAACATTGTTAAAGGGATGTTATGGTTACAAGAAAACCGAAAAACCTCACAAATTCACCAGTTATGGTAATCTAAGCAACCATAACTCGTGCCACCACCGTGCACTGCTAAGACTAACACCCAGGACACCAAAGATGACATCTCAAATGTCATTGATGACATCACTGATGACATCACATATCTGGTCCACTTGTTTTTTGTTCACTGAAATATCTAGTCCAGGTGGTTTTGTTCACTGACAGTCAGAATATTAAATTCAAAAGGTGCTGTATATCTAGACATTAACCTTGTCATATGTTCTTATAGTACTTTCCTTAGGGTTTGGTCTCAGCTCATGGTGCACGTACATGAGGCAATAGGCAGGCCTCAAACACACAATTCATTTGTATACATGAAGATAAACTTTAATGCTATTAACATTTTCTGATGATGCTGTTTCTTTCTTCCATTGTGGGTCTTCATATGTATTGTTTGTACTAGCACAAGTGTGTAGTAAGTCTTGAAATGTTAGCTAGTTATTACATGTTTAACATTAAACAATCACCCCTGACATCATGTAACCACCATTATAAACACAACCCCTTGTAGGGACATTTCATCAAAATTAATTTCACATGTGAGGTCATCAGTGATGTCATCAATGACATTTGTGATGTAATCTTTGATGTCCTGGGTGTTAGTCTTACCAGTGCACGCTGGTGGCGCGAATTATGGTTGCTTAGCTTACCATAACTGGCAAATTTCTGAGGTTTTTCGGTTATACTTGTAACCATAGCATCCCTTTAACAACGTTTTTTCATTGAATTACACAGCCACATCAGTGGCTGTCTAGTTATGGTTAAGTTGCTGTTTCCATTGGAAGAGCACTTTTTGGATGGCTTATAACTCCGCTCCCCCTGGACGAATCCTGTCCAAACTCTGCAAAAAAAGTATATGGGCCACTCTTATTATTGCCTCTCTATAAACAGATGGAATAACATATGCCTTCACGATTATATTAAGAACTTCAAAAACCTCTTTGTTGCATTATTATTTATTAGTAGCTGTCTCAAAAACACAGATATTTGTTGGACTACCACACAAATATCCTGTAATTTTTGTGCCCTTCCTTTGCGTTTTATGCAGGCTTTCTACATGCTAGGCACACTATTGTTTTCCAAATGCGCATTTCACACTTCCATACAAAAAAAATATAATAATTTCCAAATTGGAAAATGCTGCTTGCGTTCACTAGTTTTGGTTGAAATGTTTTTTTTTGTCAGACACCACACATACTCTGTTATTTGTGTGCCCCTCTGTGTTTTAGCACAGGTTATATTTATAAAGATGTTATATGCTTGTCACACTGGTTAATCACAAATAAATGCTTCTGGTGTGCAGTTATTAGGAAATTAAACTGTGGGTTCATGGGTGCCAACCTTTGATTTTCACTGCAGGGGCAGAAATATCCCCACCTCCATCCTGAATATAAGAAAGCAACCAGCTCAACCCATACCCTGGCCAAACACATTTTATATCACTTTTTCTATGATTCCAGTGCTATGCGGACGACACTCACCCTTAGCCACCTCTTCTCCCTCCCTCATCCCTGACTGCCTGTCCGCCAACCAGGAGTGGTGTGCTGACAATGATCTCTGCCTTAATGCCTTAATGCCAGTAAGACCGAGATTCTCCTCATTGGAACACCTACTCCCTCCTTTCCTGTCACTCTCTGGCTGGCCTCTCTTGGCCCTCCTCCTGCTCCCACCTGTGAGGCTAAAAACCTTGGGGTCATCTTCGACTCCACACTCTCATTCTCTCCTCACACTTCTGACATCTCTAAGAAGTCACATTACCAGCTGCACCTCCTCAGAGGCATTCTTCCTTTCCTCTCCTTCCCCCCAGGTGCTCAATGTATCCAGAGCTCTGGTTCTCTCTAGGCTGGACTATTGCAACAGCCTCTTTCTAAATCTGCCTGCTTCTACTCTCCGCCCTCTGCATCTCATTCAGAACAGGACTGCGAGACTAGTCCTTGGCCTCAAGCCCACGGATCGTATCTCTCCAGGACTGAAATCTCTGCACTGGCTCCCAGTGGCTGCAAGGATTAAGTTCAAAACCCTCTGTATGGTCCACAAAGCCTTCTGGGGCCTGAGCCCTGGAGCCTCAATACCTTCAGCTCTCTCTTCCAAAATATCTTCCTTCTCGAGCTCTTCGCTCATCCACCTCCAACTCCCTCACGGTCAATCGCTTCTCCGATCAACGATTTGGTGGTAGATCTCTTTCCTCGGCTGGGGCCTACCTCTGGAACAGCCTCCCCGTCTCCCTGAAACTTGGAGAATCATCTCCGGTTCCGGAAGCACCTCAAAACCTTTCTCTTTGCTTCTACCTTGTCTCCTCCTCTCCCCTGCTGACTTCCTGGCCGATACTGAAACTGCACTGGTCACCTGCACTGGTCACCTGGCAACCCCCCTGCTCTCAAGACCAGCCCCCCCCAGTCGCACACCTGCACTGCCTTCCTGCCAACCCCCCACACTTAGGGACTGTTATCTACCCCTACAGTTCCACCACTAGCACTTGACACCTGATGTCTGCACTACCCTTGCACTTCCCACCAGCTGGCCGGACACTACTGATTGTTATTTATTATGCCATGTACTGCACTGTCCCCTTCCCCTTGCCCCCGCACTTTCCTCCTTCCCCCTTCCAATGCACTTGCACAATCTGAATGACACCTGGCCTAGTAGGATCATTTTCTGTCTTCTCTCTGTTCCCCCTCTCCTGCCTCGTCGCGCCTTGAAACACTTATGACATGATATGGTACGGCATTTTGTTTTGAATATATAACATCTCAGCATCGGTCTGTCAACCTGCTGAGCTACCCTGGTAGGCTCCTACTGTACAGCGTGTCTATGGATCGCTTAATGTACTAAAAGTGGGTGTACCTGTGTCATGAAAGTGATTTAAAGTGGAAATGGACAGTGTGGTGTTTGGAAAGGTGCACATGAAAGAAATGGCACCATTTTTTAAATATTATTTTGAACATTTCCAGGCGAGCAGCAGTGCTACTGTGATATTTTCATTGCGTGGTCACAATGATCCTGATCCTGCCCCAACCCCTCTGACATCTCTGGCAAAGAGCAACTTGCTTAAGCAAGACAGTGTCGGGGGCGCACAAGGCCAACTCTGGTACTACAGGCGGCCTGCAGAAGCAGAACGTGATATTGACATCTGCCAGGGAAATTACAAGCAGCTCCATGTGGCACAGCAGCCAAGCTCCCTGCCTGCAATTGAGACGACCAGGGTTCGGATCCTGATCAAGAAAAATAACCGCAAAAACACAGCATTGAATAATTTAACTTAAAAAAGTGTTTCTTTTTCAGTATTTCCAGCGCGGGCGACTGAAGAGGCTCAGGCGAGCTACTAGTCGCCCGCGATCGACCGTTTGGCGACCTCTGGCCTAGAGTCTTGGGTGCATGGCCTAAGGCCATGCACTCGAAACTAAATTTATACATAGTGAAGTTACAAGCCACAATCGGTGCGACATGGTGTGGTAGTTATGGCGAGGAGGTAGAGTCTTGGTTGCATGGGTGAAGGCCATCCACCCAAGAACAAAGTTATAAGCACTGAAGTTATAAGCCAACATGGGTTTTATGTAGTGCATTGGTTGTGGGCAGGACGTAGACTTATGGGTGCATGGCTGCAGGCCGTAGGCCATACACCCAAGAGTGTAGACCCTGCCCACAACCACTGCAGCATATCACATTCATACATCACACCCATACAATCGATTATGTATCTGGTAGGTGTGGGCAGGGCCTAGAGTCCTGGGTGCAAATTGAGTACATGCTACAGTTAAAATGTTCCATTCTATGGGTGTGCTAATGATTTATAAGCGACCATGGGTGTGATATGCTGCAGTGGTTGTGGCCAGGGCAAGAGTCTTGGGTGCATGGCCGTAGGCCGTAGGCCATACTTCCAAGACTCTAGGCCCTGGCCACAACCACTGCAGCATATTACAGCTATAGGTACACCCATAGTATCAAACACCATTCAGGTGGTTGTGGGGAGGGCCTAGCGTCTTGGGTGCATGGCCGAAGGCCGAAGGCCATGCACCCTAAACCAAATTTATACGTACTGAAGTTACAAGCCACAATGGGTGCGATATGCTGTGGTGGTTCTGGCTAGGACCGAGAGTCTTCGGTGCATGGCCGAAGGCCATGCACCCAAGACTGAACTCATAAGCAGTGAGGTTATAAGTCAGTATGGGTGTGCTGTGGTGCGGTGGTTGTGTGCACGACCTAGAGTCTTAGGTGCATGGCCGCAGACCATGCACCCAAGAGTAAACTTATAAGTAGTGAAATTATAAGCACCATGGTTTTGATATGCTGCGATGGTTATGGGTAGGACATATAGTCTTGGTTGCTTGGCCGCAGGGTCTAGGTGGTAAATTATGCATCCAAGACGCTAGGCCCTGCCTACAGCCACTGCACCATATTACTGCCATAGATTGGACGTATAGATTTGAATATGTATGACATGTGTAAAATTATACTGTCTGTTTACTTTATTGAGATTCCATACATTTCTTACATGACTTTAGTACTTGCCGGAAATATCCTTTTTTAATTTCTGTGATAAAAGAAAAGAGCATGTTAGTGTTTGTATTTTATAAAGACTTATTACATTGTATAATAGACATTTTAGATTTTTTTACCCTCATATTTAGCTTACAAACCAGTGTACTGTGCATTTTGCTCAGTTTCTGTGTTTGTTTTTCAAATCCTTGGGTCTGGGGGAAAAAATCCTTGTCGGATTAAAGAAACCCTTTCTTTGCTATGCTACAAACTATTTCTTTGTTTCCTTTGAGTGTTTATTTGTTGTTTCTGATTAATGTTATGTCTGTTGGCTTGTTGCAGATTTTTTAAACAGTTAGATACCTATTGGCGTATTCTAACTGTGTATTTTTTGTTACGGATCAGTGGTATTCATTTATCTGTGTGGTTGTTACACACTCTTGGGCAGTTAGATACCTGTTGGCGTATTCTAACTGTTTATAGTCTTTTACTTGAATTTTTGTTAACGTTGAAGTACATATTAGTTATTAAATTTTGGCTTTAAGAAGATTAAATACGCATTTGTAAGATCAGCCGGCAATCTCTGCTTTAGAGTAATGGTACTATCATTACATTCGAACCATCCACATTTCTTTTTAATGTATGCAGTGTAGTGACCTGCATTGGTTGTAGCTCCTGCGTGATAGATTATACCTATTGTTGTAAAGGTTTTCTTACCAAGTGACACTTGACCTTGTGTGAATCCAGTCAGCTTGCAGTTGTTTTTGGTACCATCTGCATTGTAACGTAGAAGCATAAGTATTATGTAGTTACTATGTGTTTGTATCAGTAAGGTGGAGCTGAATTGCATAGTACATAATCTGCCATGGTTTGCATTCTGTAGAAGTTGCTGAAATGGAATGAATTCACAATTAGGTATGGATACATACACAAATCGCTCATTTGGGATTTGTTCCTGTATCACATTGTTACAGAGAGTGTATGTATGTTTCCACATGTATGAAATCTGGAAGATTTCATTTATAGGTATGTTTTTGTTTTCCAGTACTTGTAGTAAGTACATTAGAAATGCTTGTGGATCTTCTTGTGAGTTTATAGTGAATCTCACCATTCCAGCACAGTAGTCCATTTCTTGTCTTATTCCGTGAACACTATAAGTGTTGTCAGGATTGTTTGTAGCGTTTCTATGAAGGACGAACATTTGCAAACACAATTGGTCTGTACTGTGTAAGTAAATATTGTTAACAATTGGTGTCAATTGAAATAGAATATTAATTGCTACATTTGCAAAGCAATTTACACCAATTTCATTTGAAAATTAGAATGGAGCAGCTAGTTCTGTCTCTGAGTGATTTTTTCAGAGTTTCTGTTCCTTCTTTGAAGAAGTACCTGATTTACTTTCCCTAATAGGTTCTTCTTTGCTTGTGGTAATTGATGAAGTTTTAGCTTCTTTTGTTTTCTTTGAAGGATTTGCCGTCAGATTCTAGTGCATTTCTGTTTGAATTAGTTTTCTTTTACCACGTTTTACTTTTTCTGGAACAGGATATGATTTCAGATGGGGGGTGTACAGTGAACACAGTCTATTGTATTCTAAAATGCAAGGAATATCAGCGTTCAGTTTACTTGCATCAAAGTTGATTAGAAATAGACTGTCAAGTGTACGTAAGCGTGATAGTGCTACGTAGCTCATGCCTTCTTTAAAGATTGTGTTTCCTATATCTATCAATGCTTTGTCTAGGGTAAGACCTTGGGATTTATGGTGACTGCAAATGCAAGAGTTAGAGAAAATTGTTCTCTACGTACATACATGTCTTTGAAGAGAAGGAATCGAGGAGTTGAGCACCCTATCCTTTTTCACTTCTGAAAGTTTGTCAAAGCGAATATTGACAAACTGAATGTTGTTGTCACGTAGGTATGTTTGAAAGCCAACAACTATACCCAGTGCCCCATTAACTAGCATTTGCTCCACGTCAAGGTTACGTTTAAGCATTACTTTACAATTTAAGAATAATTTTGATATTTTTTTCCAACCCAGCTGTGTTGGAGATTGAATTTTCTAAGGTATTTAGTCGTGTTGTGGCTTGCTCACACATGGGTAGTGTCATACCATGTACGTCTAGTTTGTCTGTGGAGCAAATTTCCATTATTGGTTGCATTTCTTTTTTTAACATTGTTTCATTGAATTTGAAACAGCTTGCAAGAGTTGTCATTAAGGCCATACAATTGACATTTTTGTGCGCTAATTGTTCCATAACATGAGTAGCACATGCGTTATCGCCATAAAGCGCATGAATGTACCGGTTTTTCAATATTGCTTGTGCTTCTTGAGATAGTACACCAACTCGAATACTTTTTAAAATATTGGCGTAAGTGAGATCTGCAGATTGACACATGTTTTCTGTTAATTCTCTGTATTGGAAATGTTGCCAAAGGTTGACATTTCCTATGTTGCAAACAGTTTTACGGCACAGTTTGTGTCCTAAGGTTTTAAAAATAGGTTCACCTTTCACTGGTGTCAATTGTAGAAGATCTCCAAAAACGATAATGT
The DNA here is from genome assembly GCF_040938575.1 of Ambystoma mexicanum. NCBI lineage: Eukaryota > Metazoa > Chordata > Amphibia > Caudata > Ambystomatidae > Ambystoma > Ambystoma mexicanum. The sequence continues at coordinate 219,011,890 of NC_090922.1, forward strand.
GTTTCCCTACAAAGAGTTCTTCGTAGTTTTTTTTTAAGTACTTCTTGCAATCTGAGGTGAATCAAAGCCAACATTAGGTTGGAGACCATGCTCACTTCATCTATTAGTAGCATTTTCATTTGTTTTAATACTCTGCGTAGTTCCATTGCAGCTTCTGCAGAAAGTTTGTAATAGTCTCATTTGTTTTGATGTTCTACTGGAAGGAGTAGTAATCGGTGTAAAGTGACACCGCTTATGTTGTAGGCAGCTAAACCTGTGGGGGCAGTTACAACAGCTGACAGTTTGTTGTTTGTCAATTGTTGAAGGAACTTGCTGATGATTTTGATTAAGAATGTTTTTCCTGACCCAGCTTCACCACTGACGTACAGCAATATAGGTTTGTAATTTGGCAGGTACATTCTTTATTTTCGTGTTGTACACCATGTACAATTTGTTTTGTTACGTCTTCAAAAATGGTGCGCTGATCGTTGTTAAGTTTTGCTTGTTGTACAATTAAGTCTTCTGTATCTTCTTGATACTGATACATGGTGTTTTCTACTTCTGCCATAGTTACTTCAGCCTCATTTTCTATTAGTGGTTGCCCTAATGGTTCTTGACTTCCTGTTACAGAAGTTTGACTACTGTCGGAAGAGTCTTTATCTAGTTGGGCCTGAATTTCTTCTTCCTGTTGCTGCTCATTGTATAACATTGTTTTGTACTGCATAAAGTTCACATCGGTGATAGTGCTTTCATTTGCTTTGAAAGCATCTTCATAGCACTCATAATTATCTAGTATATCTTCCTCTTTTCGCCATGGTTTGAAAAGTTGTAACAGAGACATGTAATATAGTTCTTTCTGTTGAGGAGTTTTTAATGACAATTTCACATGATTAATTAAGCTTCGTTTGTTAAGTTTCACTAAGCTCCCTTCACAATTGGTCACTCTATATCTACGTTTGCTTTCATCAAGTTTTACATTATTTTGGTATGCAAAGTTTTGAGCTATGTGGTGTAGACTCCACTGTTCGGATAGTATGTGTCCAGTAAATTGATTTTTAAAATGTCTTGGCTGTTGGGATCATTTCTGGCAATTGTTTCTATGTCCTCATATGATTTCAGAACTCTTTTTCTAGATTTAGCAGGACCAAGACTTAGCCATACTATGTTGTCTGATTTTCCATACAAAGCAGTACCGGTCATAGGCACCACATTCTCTATAAGAGAGCATTTTTATGCCTAGGCTGTACAATTTCTGAGATAGTGTTTTGTCTGATGATAGGTCATTCCAGAGGTCTTGAAGCTCTGTTTTTTCTGCTTTTGTTAAGTAGGCTGTAACATATCATGCAACTGCAGTGGAATTGTCTGCAATGTACTGCACATCTATGTTTACATTCCATAAGAGGGCAATGATTGCATTGTAATCATTGATATATTTTGATTCTTCTGTTCTTCTTATGTAATGCATGTTCTTAGGTGATTTACCTTTAACACTATGTCGAACTGAAGACATGAAGTTGTTTACTTCACCTGTTTCTGTAACTGATCTAGGGAAACCAAAGCAGCATTTGGTGTAGTATTTATCTTTGTTTTTGTATTTACGGTGACAATATTTGCCACATTTGTGTCTTTGAAATTGTAAAATCTGCCCATGCAGCTCACTATGTGTCTGTTGTGAAGGGATTTCACATGTGACATATTTTTGGATAAATGTCATCCGCCGCTGCCGAGACTGGATGATACTTCCGCGTTGCCGCTTGCAGTATGGGTTTAGAGGTTGGTAGTCCTTCCTCTATTTTCATGGCTCTAGCTGCCGTTCCAGTTTCCTCAGCGCGGAGCCCGTCGGGAGTATTTATTCTTCCTCCTCCCGGTGGACACTGCGTTGCAACCCCTCTGGATAGTTTCCCAGCTTCCGGGTTTACGCTTGCTGCTGACTCTCCGCTCGGAACATCAGTGCTTTCTTGCCTCCTACTGGCTTCGTCCTCCGTACGAAGTTTCCTTCGCTTCACAACTTTACTGCCTCTTACCTGTTTCTCCCGGCTTTTCTCCCGGCTCACGTCTCCTTCCTTCGAGACACAGAGTCCGGTCCTCTCTCTGCTTTCTTTCCCATCCTCTTCTCCTCCGGGTCCCTACTCCTGCCGGAGTTCTGTTTTTTTCCCTTTATATTTCCTCCACTTACCTGTGACTTGTGCTTCTTGTGTTCAGTATGGTAGCACTGGATTACAACCACACCTACCTGCTTAACATTTGCTGCGGATCCTCATCGCCATTTGGTCCGTGCCTCTTCCTGCTACAGCATTCCTCCCCGCCTGCAACACCACTTCGGAAGTTCCTACTTGGAGTCGGAGAGAGTGCATCTCGGTGCCAAAAAAGGGTTTTTTCTGCTGCTTGGCTTTTTCCCTTGTTTTTCGGCTTGTTCCGGGAAAGGGAGCCACAGGCTTGCTGTTCCATCAGCATTCACTGTGGCTTCCCTCCGTGACAGGCATTTACCATCTAAAAAAGAGAAAGACTTCATCGCCAGACGAAACCTGTCCTCCGAAAGATTCGACTCAAGCATTTCAGGTGAGGAGAGTGTGGAAACAAGGGGTGAGCAGGGAGTAAAAGGGCCACAGAAAGGACAATAAACTGCAAAACAGTGCTATCACTGTCGTGCCCAAATTTCAGTGCACCTTTGATCCATAACAGCCTGTGAATATGTGGTGCTCCTCTCGCTTGATATTCTTTTCTCCAAAAGAAGTGTTGCACTTCTCCAAGGGGAGGAACAGTTTTATTGCAAATAAAGTGTAGCATTGCAATGAAACGATGATGGAAAAATCTTGAGACATTAACTGGATCTAGAGAGCAAAGTTCTCCAGGTGTTAATATATCTATGTTGTTTTTGTTGCTGTTTGCTATGCGTAGGAACTCATGTAAATCTTCCCATGCATATTCTGCACAACTTAGCGTAACAAACCAAGTTGGTGGTCCAAGGTTTCTGATCATGCAATGCACATCTCTGTGCCGTCTGAACCAGTATTCCTTTGTACCACGCATGTTTGCAAACAAATTTGTTATACTTGATTGTAAAACCTCATCTTTTTCTTGTACTTTTTGTATTAACTTCGTAGCTGACATTTTTGAAAGTGCGTTCCAGGTTTAAGAATGTGTGCAACTCCATAACATAGTGTTGCTAATTCACTTTCATAGAGTATGTGGAATATGTATTCCACATTTTGTCTAAATCTGGGATCTTGCGAATACATTCGTAATGAGCGATATTCTGATGCCCCAATCTGAGTGGGTCTATCATCGTATCTCGCACCTTTGCCAGTAGAAAATAGCAGTGGAAAAGCACGTGCTTCTATACTTTTTTCCCAAATACCCATTGGTGACCCTTTGGTTTGTCGCATTTGGTAAGTTTCTAGTGCATCATCTATGCTTTCATTGGAATGCAATGGATGAATTGTGTAATGGTCCAAAAGAGTGAATACTGTAGCTGGATCCAGAAGTTAAAATTGTCCAGTTTCTGATGGCTCTTGAATTATTTCAGTTGTTTGCCTTAAGCTTTCATCAATATTTGTTTCCTTGTAGTACTCATTGTTGTCTTTTAGATATTGCAATGCTTGTCTAACTTTGTGTAAATCCACTAATTGTTGCCAAATATTTTTGTCCTTTGTTGGTACTCCATTTACCAAGACTATTATAGAATGCTCTATTGAACGTTCCACTCCTAGAGTGTGTACATTTTCCGTTAGATCTAATGGCAAGTAAAATACTTTGCCACAAATGCCTTTCACCAATTCAGAGGAAGGTAATTTTGCTTGAAATGGGTGAACTGTTTGAATTATTATGCTTTCATACAAATTGAGCTGTTGCAGGATTTTTGGTAATGGAAACAGTTCCAAATTATTTGTAATAGCACGTGAAGGAGTGTGGTTGTTGTCTAATTTTGCAGTACAGTAACTGCAACATATTAGGCGTTCAGTTATTTCATATTTGTTTCAGCTAAAAGGTACAAAGCTAATTCAAACCATGCTATGTCCACATTCTTTGTGTTCCTTTTGTAAAATGTTCTGTGGCAACACACACACATGGTTTGGTACTTCAGCCAATGACCTTTTAAATTTTACTATTTCTTTTCTGTATGTGTGTAGTAGAAGGTTGCTATGTGCAGAATTGTCGCTATTATGTTCTAAAACTGTTGCATTTTCTACGTGGCTCTCACTTCCAAAATACTTTTTCTGAATACGGTCCATTTCTTCTTGTAAGTATTTGGGTGTACCATGTAGAAGAGTGGTATTTAAATTGCCTAATTCTGAAGCTTGACTTTTTGCATAGTATATTTGATACACTAAATTTCTTACATTGGAATGATGTACTGATATTCTTTTGATATCATGGAAGGTACTTTTGCAAATAGGCCCAGAAATGCAGGCTAATGAATGTCCTTTTAGTGTCTTTCCGCACTGCACAAATATCCATATTTTGCAGCACTCTCATTTTACTTTTGTCTTTACCTTTTAGATATTGATTGAGGAACTGACGTAAAGATTTAAAGCTTTGTTTGGAATGGCACACATTGATGTGCACGGCCATTTGTATACTGGACGGTGTGGTTCTGCTGAATTGAGAGGTATTTCTGAGTTTTCAGGAGATAGTTTTGTAAGCAGTGTTTCTTGTTCCATGATGGTAGTATTGATTTTCTCATACCCTCGTCCACTGCTATGGATGGCAATTGTGTTTGCTTGATTTTGTTTGTATGCTTCTTCATTAAAATATGGCTCTGTGGTTGTTGTGTGACTCCATTCACCACCACAAACATGCAAACAATTATTTTTGTTCACATTCCGTTTATTGCTGAGTTTCTTTTGTAGTTTGGTACTTAGTTCTGTTAGTGCTTTCATCCTATTTAACACTAATATGAACAACTTCCTTTTGAGAAGGATTGCACTGTCCAAGAGTACTTGTAGAATTAACTTTCTATGGTACGTTTTAAGGGGTGAGGATGATTTTGGTCCTCTTCTTAGTAGATTCTGAAGGACTCTGTGACAAAACATTTTTGCTAAAATACTTTTTTTGCTATGGGTTCTTCCTACACCATCAGGATAATTAGGAACATTGTTAGCTGTACTGGCAGCCATTTCTTTGACAACATTTCTGTGTTTTGTGACACTTTTTGATGGAGGAGGTACAGTTTCGTCAGTTGAGACTTCCTTTATTATGTTACCCAACTGCATTAGCTGGTTTGGACCAGGATTCTCTACACACTCTACAACAGGTGGATGCTTACATTGGGCACCTTTATTTTTCTTTGCTCTAATTCTGAGTTCCTTTCTACGAAGTTGCTTTTTGGTAGGCATTCTTTGGTGTCTGTTGAGAAAAAAAAGTATACTTTGGTCTGTTGTCCAATGTATGTGTGCAGTGTGATTGTGTGCATAAGTCTGATGGGGAAGCTCTTTGTCACAGTGTGTCAACATACAGTGAACTCTAACAATCATTTGGTAAGGCTACTTTACTGTTTGTATACTACTACAATGTGCTTCAGATGAGAGTACAAAGTGGCCTACTTGTGACGAGAAAGCATTATAATAACCGAAATGCCAAAAACTTGCTACAGCAAATTCTTTTCACAATCTAACCTTCTAAGGATTACCTGTGTTATTTCAGTACCAAACACACAGGGATTTGTCAGCCATTCTGCCTGTTATTCTTTGTTCAATAAATGGATATTTGTAGGTAGAATGGTTTACAAATCAATGCTTGCTTTGGTGCCCAAAATAAACAAATAACCCACACAGCCTCTGTAACGAGTAGTTACAATATAAAGGTTGTACTGTACTTACTTTTTTGTACAAGATGACCAGGTTTCTTCGGATATGTCGTCTGCAGTGTAGATGCTGTTGATTCTCAGGAGAGTAGTCTTCACTGCGAATTAAAACAACAAAATCAATTACTTTGTGTGTTTGCAGCAGTGATGATACTGCAGACATTACTTGTGCTTCTTTCGTCAGAGGATTGAACTTTCATATTTCAACTCAGTGCACGTGCACATTTTAACTTCACTCTGTGAAGTCTTGGCATAGTACTTGCAATATGGTACTTGTAAGTCCTTCAAAATAACGAAATCTTTTAAGGGTATGGAAATGCCTTGTTCTTTACAAAGTGTACGATGCATAGGAGAGAGGTTTGTAAGCGATAGGGCAAAGTACTAGATGGGGAAACATTTTGTACTTGTTAATGAAAAGCATGATGTCGAAAAATCGGGAGACCCTCAGAAGGAAATGTCAGCCCTACAATCGGGAGTGCTTACTATTCTCATACAATCACATTGCAAGTAGCATTACTGTAGGACGTACCGAGTACAGAACTCCGACATTTTTACATACAAAATTGAGGTCTTCCCTAAATAGGCATGCTTGCAACGTATGTACAGGTTATGCGGAAGACAGTAAGCAGTCGTGTGATTTGTGAATGACAAATTGGCAATCTTGCACTTTAAAGGGGGAGCATTGTTATGTGTTCCCTATGGACATTTAGCGGCATTATTTTGTATAATTTAAATCATAAGGCTTCCACATGTTCTCTGATTAAAATATACATACCTGTACTCTATGCTGATGCATGTGGACATGTATGGAGCTGTGCGTAGAAATTCGCAATCCTTGCACAGTAGCTTGTGAAGTAGGTGCTTTGCAATGGTATGCGACTTGCATTCAGAATCATCGACAGTAATTTTGAAGTGCGCAATGTTGATGACACAGTTAAAATTAGCGATGTTCTATGTGATTTGTGGATGATTGTGCGACTGCTTAGTTGTGTCCAATGAGGGACTCGCTTTGGTTCTGCTGTAGAAAGGGTGGAGGACTGGGTAAGAGTTACTAGCCACACGAAGGCAACGCTTGTCCGCTGGTAGGGCATGTCACATACGGGTTTCTACAGCAAATCCTGCATGGAAAGGCGACTGTAGGCATCAGCCAATCAGATGTTCACATTACTATTTTGTGTGGAAAGACAGTGCGCACACTGAAGATGGCAGAGGTGGAGAGGGTCAGGGTTTTGATGCTTTGAGACATTTTTGTGCAAGGCTTACACCACTATGCCGAGAGTAGGCATGTGGCACACCATTTCGATGTGCGAGGAGTGGAGGTGGTGTGGAGCGCTGACACTGATGCCAATGCTGCTGCAATTCTGCAAGTTTGTAGAGACATGCGTAGAATGACCACTCCTCATGTGGTAATTTTGCACTACGGCGCTTGCCATTTGGGATACCTGACTTCACGTACTTTGTTGGCAGATTTGGCACAGTTGGTTGAAGCACTCATGGCCATCTTCCCAACAACTTAAGTAATTTAACCTAGTAATTTAATCTGCTTTACTCCCGAGAGTACAATGGAACAACACTTCTGTTTTCTGTCCAGATCAAAGCATCGGGAGGTGTATCATCAATCGCGGCATGCGTGCATTCATGCTAGGAGTTGGTATGTTTTTTTGCAGCCACGAAAACATTGCTCCAAGCAATGTTCATTACTTTGAAGGAGATGGTGTTGCGCTATCTTCTTTGGGAAATGCGATGTTCTTTTGGAACCTAAGGCTTACTTTAGAGAAGGTTCTGTAATGTTTGCAAGAGTAAAGCAAGGACAAAAAATACAAAAAAATACATAAAATACCAGATGTCTGTACGGTATCTGGCCAAAAAAAAAAGTCTCTTTTCAGAGCCTACCTTAAAGGGAAAAGGGGGAATAGTACTTTAATGTACCGTCGCCACGCTCTGATCCTGTACATGTCCGCGAACATGGCGGTAGTTAGCAGCCAGCACATATCACCACCGGGGATTCAAGGGTGGAGCCGCATGTAAATGAGAATGAGCGGTGCCAGGGATTGGTCCATAAAGTTCAGTAGGTGTGTTCTGACTGATGTACTTTAATAAGACCGTCTTCTCCCTCACAGGAGACCACACAGTCATGGCTTTCTATGCTCGAAAACAGATTATATGGATTTTGGGAGACTCATGGATACATTGGTTGAAGGTGCATGCAGAAAGCTGCAGTTTATCTACAAATCTCGGATTTCCACATGCGGAAGTGCACTGGCATGGCGTGCGTGGCATGAGATGGCTGGACTTGGTACCTCTTTGTGTTACATTACTGACAGAGCGTCCTCCAGATATAATGATCATTCATTGTGGAGGAAACAGTTTAGGCCATGTAACTGGAATTTCTTTGCAATTTGCACTGATGGAAGGACTTGCGAAGCTCATGGACATGTTTCCAAATTGTCAAATACTTTTTTCCCGTATTGCCCAAAGACAAATAAGGCTGCGTTCTTCTGCATTTGGTCCACAAATGGAGAAAGCGAGACACAATGTGAATAAGGCTGTGTGTGCATTTTTAAGAGATGTTGGCATTTCCTCTTTCAACAATGAAAACATTTTGTTTCGCAGCACTTTCATTTTCCGCACAGATGGAGTCCACCTCACATATGCTGGCAATCAGATTTTTCTTCGCAATGTACAAAATGCATTGCGGCCTCTTTTGCAATCACACTAACCTATCTGACAATCCGTTTTCCCCAATCCACTGTTTTTGACCCACACAACACACCACCGAAAGGCTCTTTTCAGAGCCGCCACTTACTCTAAACGTACACTTTATTGTATTTGCTCCGCATGCACCCTCCCTTTTTTCCTCTACGACTGTCTGCAAACTTTTTCAGAACTCTGCAGGGGTCTACGGCCGTCACTTCATAGTTCTATTGTTATACTGAGAAAGGCGGCTCTGAAAAGAGCCTTTTCTGTAATTTTTGTTGTTTTTACATTCATTACTTAACAGCACACGACACAATAGGAGAAGAGGCGAAAGGAGGGTAAGGAAGGGACACCAGCCACGGGGATAAAAAAGGGCAACTGAACAGAGAAAGATTTAGGGTGAGCTTTATTTAGGTAAGGAGCAGATCTTCTGGTGCTCGGTGACTGCAGCCGCAAAAGTACTGCAAAAACTCTCCCCCCTGCAGAGTACTGCGTCACAATACGTGCACACTGCTGTCACCTTTGAAAGGTAAGGGTCAACAGCATTGTGAATGGCTTGTGAGGCAGCTGGAGGAAGGCGCTCCCCACAGGAGTGTCTCTCGTGGTGGGGGGATTGGATACCGAGGATGCTGTGGAGTAACTCAAACGACTACGCTCTTCACATGGCACCACCTTGCGAATGTCCGCAGTGTGGAACGAAGTGAGGTGTCGCTTCATGGTTGTCGTACCAAAACTGTACTCTCCAAAACTCCTGCGACTCAACACCACCTCGCACTGCTTACACTTCACCAGGTTCGCACATGCTTTTGGTACATTCCCATAAATGGAAAACAACCGCCACACCCACGATTCCCGCCGAGTGCTCCTAGTGTGGAGTTCCTCCACTTCATTCTCTTCCTCCTCTTTTTCCTCGATCTCTACATCCTCACCCATATATTTCTCTGCAGGCCCTTGGTAAGGTGGTGGTGGTGGTGGTGGCGGGTTTGGGGGTGGTGCAGAGGCTAATGACCCAACAGCAGCCATGGAAGCCATACCGATTAGTTTCCTTTTGGTCACTACAGCAATGAAGGCAACACACCTCAATCTGTGATAGCTAGAAGGACAATGAAGATGCGCTCAGGGGTTCGGCCTTTTGTAGGGGTTCAGGGGTGTGCCTCGTGACTGTCTTCATCCCTACAAAGCGGTACACACATTTTACACAGCAAGTCCTGAGGTGGCCTATTGTTTGGGATGTGTGAAATTACATTTTTACACTCTACAATACTTTACCTTGTGTCTACAAGGTCATTTGTATTGTTGCGGAAGCCCACCAACCGCGGAAATAAGTCCCCATGCTCAGTGTAGGTGCGGTCACATGATGACGTCCTCAACACATCCGCCACAGTAATGAAAGTCTCCTGGACAGCAAATGCAAAGAATCAAACGTGCGTATGTGCACAAGTGTCCTACGGACAGTGTTCGGGTTCTCAAACTACTTCAAAGTGCGACACAAGTGAGACGGACAATTAGGAACAGGCGCGATGTTCGCAATACTTACGTTTCTACTGCTCATGTGCACGCATGCTATGTTCACTCTACGGACAGTTCCTGTGTCCTTAGGACAACTCCATTTTGTTTGCCTACGAACTTGCCGGCAACCGTGCCTGTTCTACGGACGGCACCATTTTGGCTGCGCCTGTTATGGACTGCTATACTGTCCTTCACACACTCCCATTTTCCTCATTTACACACATTCCGGACATCTGGTGTGTTCTACGAACATGTATTATCTCTTTTCCAAGCGGTACACCGAGGTCGTATATCCTTTGGACACCCCTTTCTGTTTATGTACGCACAATTTCAACAGATGGTGCAGTCACACACCACATCCGTCTTACTTAACATTACACAGCACCCACATTCCATTCCATTGATAGGTCGAACAGGCGCGCTGTTCGCGAACATTTTACATCTTTTAAAAAAAAAATTCTACACACAAACATTTTCTCTACAACTACTGTACAAAAACATTTCAAACACACACACACACATCTATCTAAAGAAATAGCAGGGGAAGCGGACACTGAAACAAATATGGGGGAATTAGGATTCAACACTGGCTGGTTATGAGGAAAAGATTTGTGAGGGGAAGAAGGGATGGATATTTTGTCAAAACGTCTATTTTCCTGTTCAAGGTTTGGGGATGGTTCACTAGGGAATGGAGAAGCAGGGCAAGTGCAGGTGGGGCAATGATAACAAACTTTTCCTCTCACACAGTCCTCCACAAACTCCCGTAAACTTTGAAAATTGGCGTTCAATATGTCCATTTTCTCCTCTATCCTCTTTATCCTGTCTTCTTCTGTCTCGTTTGTTGCCCTTTTGTCTTCTTTTTCCGAGTCTGTTAAAAAAATAAACACATAAGTTGAATGCCTCTAAAATACTGGTCACTATTTTGCATATGCAGAGCAATGTGTACCATTATTGTCGCTGTCTTCAGACATTTCCCCAGGTGGGAAATACTCCTCCAGCACTCCAAAGTACTAGCCATTTCTGAGTCAAAACAACAGAAAGAAATTATTATTTATGCACCACATACCAAAAAAAAACCTCACGCATATAAAAAAAATGATCTGCACTCACTCTTTTGCTGTAATCTCCCTTCGTCCTACTGCGTCCGTCCACTGTCGTTCCAGGCTGCCGAGTTTCTGTGAAGTGATTACGCTGGAGGTATCATTATGTTACCATCCACTTCATTCTACATGCTTATTAAATTTGTTGTTTTCTTTTCCCAGCTTCAGGTTTCCATATTTACGATATTTATCAATGATATTTGTGATCGCATCTTTGATGTCCTGGGTGTTAGTCTTAGCAATGCACGTAGATGGTGCGAGTTATGGTTGCTTAGCTTACTATAATGGGGGAATGTGCAGTGGTGTGTGGTTGCACTGTGAAGTATAACATTTCTTTAGTGAAATCTTTTTACTGATTGTACATATATATGTATGGCAGGGAAGGAAAAGAAAGGGGCTAAATAAGTGATGTCGTCATTGATGTCAGCATTGACATTTGAGATGACATCTTTCATGGTCTGGGTGTTAGTGTTAGCAGTGCACAGGGGTGGTGGCAGCGTTGGGGGCTTAATTTGCCATAAATGGCGAATTTCAGGGTTTTTTCCGTTTTAATTTGAAGCATAAAGGGGAGGTGGAAAGTTTTTTTTTTAGTGAAGTGTACAGGTTTTTGTTAGGGCAACTTAACCATAATGTCCCCTCAACAAAGTTTTTTGTAGTATATATATATATATATATATATATATATCATTAAGACATGGAGGAAGGAAAAAACCGCACTCCAAGCATGAGGTCTGCAGGTCCCAGTAAACAAAGTAGCAAACTCGAATCCAAGTGCCAGAAAAACGAGTTTAATAGATGGTTAAAAATAGTAGGCAAAAAACACACAGCAAACAAAACAGAACGCCAGGGCAGTGTCCTTAACGACGCGTTTCACGCTTCTCCGAGCGCTTGATCACGTTAGGGAGACATGAAAACAATGAGAGTAGATATTAACAATGTGTCCTTCTTCCATGTTGCCTACCAACACAAGCTAACAGTTTGGCGCAATAACATGGCGGCCATTTTAGAGTGTAGCAGAAAACTGCATTAACCATAAAAAGAACAGGTTAAAAATAGAAGTAGAATCAATAGCACATTAAAATTCAGCACCAAACATGTAGATATATAGTAAAAGGACATGCAGTGAGATGGATGTAAACAAATTTCACTCAAAGCAAACATTAGCACAAATTAGCAAAAATTAGCAAAAATTAGCAGTCCACAGCTGTGACATAAAGTGCAAATGCATTCCTATGTAAGCTTATGAAAAAATATGTATGTAATAGCTAAAAAAATATATATAAAAATATATATATTTAAAATGCGAGTGCATGTCTAGCTCACCAAGGCAATATGATAATAATACATAGAAAAGACACAGCTGGGACAAAAAATGCTGTCTAATATGAACACTCTGTTGACAGTTTGGGGACAGTCAATATGTGCGACCTTTAAGATAAAAACATGTTGCAGGCTGCAATGTAAAGTGCAAGTGCATTAGATTGTAAACTTATGACTCTAGCAGCATTAGATAGGCAGAAAAGTTGGTAATCATAAAATGTTGGTGCAAAATGCAATATTGAAGCTTGTGGGAAAAGTAAAGGCAATTTACAATGAAAGAAGCAATGTCAAAAACACCCAAAATTACAGAGTACAGATACAATCGTGTACTCCCAACATTCAGACCCCCTAAACATCAGAAAAGGGCAAGACAGCCAACATAGACCAACTGAACAATTAAAAAAGTTGGAAAACTTGAAAAAATGCAAATTAAATAAATCAACCAATTCCAGGCCAGGGCCAAAATCCAAATAAACAAATGGGAAAAGCAGTATATGGCGGCAAGGGACCAGGATCACATAACACAGAGCAAGAGAAAAGGAGAGGTGTGTGTAGGCGCATAAAGAAACAATAATTACGTTCCCACAAAAGTATGTAACTCCTCATCCACATTATGCCCATTGGGATACTTAGTGTCAAAGTCCAGGATAAACCTAGTTTCCAGTTGTCTCAATTTCAGAGTGCGATCACCTCCCCTCGGATCAATTGGTACATGAGCCACAGCAAAAAATGCAAGCAAATGAACATCACTGTCGTGTTCCTGCCTGAAATGTTTGGCCATATGATACGTAGGATCAAAGTTCTTAATCGCTCTGAGATGCTGTAAAATACGGAGCTTAAGTACACATGTTGTGGATCCCACGTACCATTTCCGGCAGGGGCATGTTAAAACATACACTACAAACGGAGTCTCACAATTAATAAAATATTTTAACCTGAATTCCATACCCGTGATTGGATGTACAAAAGATTTACAATTAGTGGCATGAGGGCAGGCTTTACACTTTTGACACTTGGTAAAACCCTTGGGTAAGGTGGGTAGCCAATTGGTCCTAGTGGAATTTTTCTGGACAGGAGACAAATAACTGGAAACCAGTCTATCCTTCAACGAAGGTGCCTGTTTGTAGGTTACTGTGGGACACTTGGAGAGTAATGGGCCAAGATCTTTGTCCAGCCTGAGAATATGCCAATGTTTCGCAACAATCTTACGAACATCATAAGAGGCTTTGTTAAATGTAACAATGAGGCGAGGTTCATCCTGACCCTTATCTTTCCTCCTACTGGCAGAACCATGTAGTAACACTTCCCTTGAAAGTGACCGTGCTTTGGAGAAAGCCATTTCAATAATCTTTTTTCGGTACCCCTGCCGTAGAAAATCAATGGCAGCCAACCTGCAACAGCGATCAAACTCTTGAATGTCTGTGCAGTTGCGCCGAAAGCGTATAAATTCACCATAAGGGATACTGTTCTTGCAGGAGAGCGGATGGCTACTCGTTGCATGCAGGGGAAGGCCAGTGTTGGTGGGTTTTTTGTGTAGGGAAGTATGAATGCCTAGGTTGTCCAATCTTACATTAACATCCAAATAAACAATTTGAGTATAGCTGTGGCATTCAGTGAATCTCAAATTCACAACATTGTTATTAATGTTGTCCACAAAAGATCCCCACTCATTCTCATTTCCCTTCCAGATGATAAAAATATCATCGATATACCGCCACCAACCAATAACTTGTGTAGAAAAACTAACTGAAAGTAACTCAGACAAGAAAGTAGCTTCCCACCACCCCATGGTGAGGTTAGCATAGGATGGCGCAAATGTACTACCCATAGCAGTACCTCTGACCTGGATATATATATTTGCAAAAACATTTTTTTACAAAAGAGTTAAGGGTAAATTATCCAACAAAAACCTGAAGTCTACAAACATCAGAAATAATAATGTTAAGGTAATATAATAAAGTTTATTAAAAATATTTAAATAAAATATAATGGTAACCTTAACTCACCCCGATTTTGTTTTGCATTTGTTTTGTTTTTGCTCTAAAATGCTTTATAGCGACAATAATGTAATGTGTTGTGTGAATATTTGTTTGTTTTTAATAACACATTTAAACTGTTTTTATTTATTTATGTTTTTAATGTCCATTACATTTGTGCTGTTTAAGGAACTCATATAGTGGCAACAGTTAAGACAGACACAAGTGATCACAGTTCAAGGGTGTTTATTAAACAATGATTTGAGGGTGGAAAGATGCCTAACCTAAACCTAAATCTAAGATGGGAGCAAGCGTCTACCATCAAATGAAAATAAGGCAGTCCTAGTGGCGTTGTGTCAAAATAAAAGGGTCTATACTAAGGAAAACCTATTGCCAATCCTCACGCTAAATATAAAAGAAGTGTGGGATAGGGTTTCAATAAGGAAAGAAGTGTTCTCAAATCCTAAGTCAGGATGTGATTGCCAGGGGTCTCCCTTCCCCACGTTATCAACATGGGACAAGGTGGGTCTCCTGAGCACAGCACACACTTGAGCTTTCCCCAGCACGAGCTGACAGTTCCGCTCCAGCTATGAGGTTCTCCGATGGCTTAAAAGTCTCTTTCCAATAAAAACTCTTTTGCCCTTGAGGGCCAAATAGTTCCAACAAACAAATACACAGTTCTGTTCTACAAATTCTTTGGGTGACGGCTTCACCACTGAGTCTGAATCCTCTGGGTGCTGACCCATCAGACACTGCATTGGGTGATGGCTTCACCACTGGGTCCCCCTCTTCTGGGCGTTGACCACTCAGAGTCTTAATGGACTACTTCTACAAATGCTTCTGGGGGACGGTTTCACCTCTAGGTCCCCCTCTTCCGGGCGCAGACCTTTCAGACAATTTGGGTGATAACGTTTCACTCCTGGTTCTCCCTCGGCTGGGCTCGGACCCCAAATGACAATCGGGATTCACTCACCTTGCTTTCTCTCGATGCAGGATTCACTTCCCTAGTTTTCTCTCGATGCAGGATTCACTTTCCTTGCTTTCTCTCGATGCAGGATTCACTTCCCTTGCTTTCTCTACAGTTCTTAGGTCAAAGGCTTTTGACTGTATGGGGATTTTGCTTGACCTCCTCTATGACCACTTTGACCTATCTGGGCGGCTCTCCTATGGCCTTCTGGTATCTCTAGTTTTCCTCAACCTGGGATTGACCAGAGTCTCTCGAGTTAGCATCCATGTGGGGCTGGTTCCCTCTGCAGCTGGTTTTCCCTTTTACAATTTACAGTTCTTTGAACTTTCTTCAAATGGCCACTTTGCAACTTTCATTGAACACAGTTTGGTTCTTATTGGCTTTCACTTCGACTCACCAGCTGTGATGAACCGCTTGGCCTTTTTTGTATGCAGAGTCAAGGCAGGTACCACGCTAACAGGAGTTTCCCTTGCTCCGCTTATCAGCGTAGGCACGCTCCGTGTACCGTCGGCATTTGCTGAAAGACACTTGGGCTATTGTCCTCGGTCTTACGATTCCTCTGCGTCGAAAAGGTCAAGGTCGTGTCTTTCCTTGTTAGCTGCTCGATATTTGCAACCTTCCTCCTCCTCTTGAACTGCCGGGCCTGGATAGCTGTCTCGTTGTGCAGTCTGCCTTGCTCTCCGTGTGATCTCTTGCTCCACCTTTTATCCCTGTGGGAAAAGAAGAGGTCTCTCACGTGTGTGTGATTCAGGTTAATTGGCTCACTCTTGTAGAGGAGGTCCCAGATATGGCCTGCACCCCAGCCATCCATTTTGAAGTACCAGGAACGTACACACCGAGATATGTGACGTATGATGAGCAAATAAACCAGCAAAGAGCCGCACTAGTGCTCTGCCCAGTTCCCATCAGAAGAGCAATACCCATTGAAGTGCCAATAACCAGACAACCATGGACATTACGGTACTCATTGAGACAATCGTACCAGCAACTGACACGAAATAAAGACTACTTACAAACTGTCCCCGAAGAGACCCAACAGGCCTTAAGTGAAGGCGAATGGTGACGACATAAGGGCCCGGACAGACGCACAGATGAACGAACAACAACCAAAAGATGACACGCAAGGACGAAATGTAAGGAATAATGATGTAATGAATTTAGAAGAAGAAACAATGTTGAAATATAAAGAAACGTAAGCATGCAGCATGATGAAAATATGCAACTAGCTAACTCCTGTAAAAAGGCTTGGAATGCAAGAACCTAAGAAAACAGTGCAGCTTGCTATCCTTAGTAGAAGAATAGAGCGGCAAGCGCCAACTATATATCTACCTCAATGAAGCACATTATATAAGTGCGAATCCATTTTACAAAAGCAGAATTAAGCCCAGGATAATAGGGGTCAAACAGGCCAAGATTCATATTCCAGCAAAAGCTAGAAGAAACAGCTGAATCGAAACTTAGAAAGAAGCAGCTCATGCCTGGGAATTCGAGGTCAACCCAAGGAGGGGAGGAGAGCGGCAACTTCGAAGAATCAAAACTTAAGAGCATAGCAGCCTGCCCCGTGAAGGTCGAGATAAGGAGGCCCAGGCAGGTGACGAGGCCGAAGGGAGAATCAAATATGCAAAAAAATGGAGAATGAAGCAGATTCACGGTGTACTAACACGTGACCAGCCAGGCGCAAAGAGGTACCAACGGCTGATGTCACCCAAACCAGAGGATGCCATAACTTTTCCTGATAAGAAGCTACAGTTTCGAGGCCATCCTCAGCCCACTAATTGACACATAGCCCTAAAGTACTGATTGATGGAAGTGAGGCAGGGTGAATCTTGGGGCATACCGCATCTGGGTGACCATTCTGCCTGCTGCTAATTAAAGTGGAGATTTATGCCTAGGGGTGTAACCGACCCAATCACAATGGACCAAATAATCTAGGGTCCTATAGCTAGTAGAACCAATGAGACGTCGTACTTGTAGTGACGTCTAGCACAAGTGATGTAGAGGGATGGGCATAGACGTCCACCCGATAAGTGTTATCCAATCCTCACACTCTGTTACCATATACAGATATAGCACCTATACTTAAGTTATCTTTTTAACCAATAGAATTGCATGACAAATTTTTGAGTGTTACAATTCAATTATGACAAGAATTTGCTATAACTATTGCTGTCTGAATGAAGATTACGGGAGTTGAAGCGAGACAGGCGATCGCATCACTGTTGATTTCCATTGTTTCCCCGTTTTTTGTACTTGTCATTAAACGGACTTCCCTTTGCCAAACCATTGAATTGTCCATATTGATTGGTGTTGGAGTAAGAAATCCTACACCCCCATCCATCTCAGCTGGTGTCTGTCTAGTCTATCAAGTGTCTGTTGTACGTTTTCTGTTGTGTGTCACATGTAAGGAATTTTGTCTCCTTGTTGTTTTGAAACTGAGTAGGGTTTTTACGTGATTCTATAGTTGAGAGGGAATCGCACACGAATTGATGTTCTTGAGTAAATTGGTGATAGAAAAGTTTTGGCGGGAAAAAAATTGGATTGGAGGTTGCTGTATTTGGTGCTCGCTCATATTGTTGGGAGTATTGAAGTTGCATGAAAGTATTGTTAGACACAGATTTAAGCATGGAAGACATTACTCCATTAGCACACTTATGTAAACAACTGCCGAAACATGCACCCAACCTTACGAAATACAGCACTGAGTGGGTTAAGGGTACCGCCCACAAGATGTTTATGCCGTGGCCACAAAATGGGTCTTGCATGCCACATATACAGGCAAGAAAATAGAGAAATGCCTTGCTGTTCTAGAACTTTGGGAAATGTTCGAACAATCAAAAGAGGAAGAGCCACCTGCAGACTGGATATTAAACGTATGCACGGATGGGGGGGGTCGCCTACCGCCCCACCTGCCCCGCTGTTAGGACACAAGGGCTAACTCCAGTAGTGGTGGTTTGACACGTTGTGATGCAATTTAGTCTTTCTGACAATATACCCCTCAAGAGTACAAAAGGACAGATTGAGGTGAGTACTGCCCGAAAATATGGTACACCCTGGTACTCCAACAGCTGGCTGCAAGAAAAATTAACCAGATATTAACATGTGGTTTAAGGCAATGGATTCTCCAAAGCAAGATGCTGAACTGATACTCACAAGCAAGAAAATCAGACTGGGACTGAATAGTTCCAAGTTAGATTGGTGAGTACCCTGAAAACAAGAAAAGTAACTATTACCAGGAGTACGGAACAGCAAGAAGAAAGTAAGAACCAAATAGTTTTGTGCTTACCAAATGAGTGACCTGGATGGATGCTGCAGAAGAGATGGGAATGGAGTGGCAGTCCTGGAAACACAATGGGCCTCATCACGAGTTGGGCGGTAACGCTGGCGCTATTAGCGCCGGCGTTAATAGCCCTACCGCCAAACCCCCTGTCGCTAATAGCGCGGGATCACGGGTTTGGCGGAACGGGTATTGCCCATTCCCCACTGAGCCCATTCGGGAATTCCCCATTCCTCATTGGGCTCAATGGGGAATTTTCGCGCTCTTACAGCCGGCGGATTTCTCGCCGGCGGTAATAGCGCAAATTTTCGGCAGATTTCTCCCCAGCTGACAGCTGGGGAGAAATCCGCCGAAGCCCTGATTTGGCGGATCCTTAAATCCGGCGGTAATAGCGCTACCGCCGGATTTAAGGGTTACAGCCAAACTCGTGATGAGGCCCAATGTCTTGTTTTCCTATACCCGCCGGCACGAGGACACCTAAGGAGTTTAATGATTCAGGCGCCGTTGCCCTAATGTCCTTTGATCCTTGCGCTGATGCGCCAATGTCCTTTGATCCTTGCGCCGATGCGCGAGCATCCTATGTTCAGTAGTGTCTTTGAAAAGTTCCAGAGTGAACATATGACACAGATAAGACTTGAGGAATGAGATGTATGCAGTCCGTGGAAGTTCCAGATTTGACAATGAACGGGTAAGACTTGAGGAATGAGACATATGCAGTCCGTGGATGTTCCGAGTTCGACAATGAGCAGTTAAGACTTGAGGGTTTAGACGAATGCAGTCTGTGGACGTTGCGGGTTTGGGGTGAGCAGGTAAGACTTGAGGGATGAAGTGTCTGCAGTCCGTGGTCGTTCTGGGTCTGGTATGAGCAGGTAAGATTTGAGGGATTAAGCGAATGTAGTCCGTGGTCGTTCCGGGTCTGGTATGAGCAGGTAAGATTTGAGGGATTAAGCGAATGCAGTCCGTAGTCGTTCTGGGTCTGATATGAGCAGGTAAGACTTAAGGGATTAGGCAAATGCAGTCGGTGGGCGTTCCGGGTCTGGTAGGAGCAGGTAAGACGTGAGGGATGAGACGAAAGCAGGCCTTGGATGTTCCGGGTGAGGTAATGCAAGAAAGTCGAAGGCAATGACAAGAAGGAAGCAAGGAAAGTCACAAGGCAGGCGGGGGGTTCAATGAGCCAAGGTACAAGGTTCGTAGCTTTAAAAAATGACAAATTCTGAAGCACCGCCGTGTGCGGGGGCGAGGCTTAAATACAGGTCAGCTGACCGCACGCACAAGACGGCGCTGTAGGTCTGAGTACCTATGCGAATACAACGGCTGCCAGTGTTTCCATGGCAACCCATAGCATTCTGTGAAAGGACGCACAATAAACGTCACACCACTGCTTCGAGGCTTTACAGACAACCTCGATTTCGAACGAACACTGTTTGCTCCACTGGGGCTTCTAGACAGTATGTTCTTGTGGAAGCTCAATCTATAATTATCCGAAGAGGCATCCAATGGAACCCTGACAGTTTCCTCCCCCAAAGATGCATCCCCAGAGCGAGCAGCCAAGAACCTGGACAAGAGAAGAGGAGCATGTACATTCGACTCTGGTTCCCATGTACGCTCTTCCGGACCGTACCCTTCCCAATCAATGAGGAAATGATGAACCCCACGTACCATCTTAGTATCCAGAATAGCCTTGACTACGTACTCCTCCACACCCTCGACCATCACTGGTGTCGGACGAGAGGAGAGGCGAGTACATGGCCTCATAAGGGAAACGTGAAAGACTGGATGTATCTTCCATTAGGAAGGCAAATCTAAGCGAACCACCAAAGGGTTGATCACTTCCTTAATCGGGAAAGGCCCCACAAAACTAGGTATCAAACATCTACGGCCAGGCAAATTGAGGTTCTTGGAAGCCAAACAGACCAGCATTCCAGGTTGATAATCGGGAGCAGGTCTCCGATGTTTGTCAGCATAGAGTTTAGCTTGCTGTTGCGCGGTCTCCAAATGGTCAAAGACCGTTTCCCTCAGGGAAATGAAGTCACGTATGCAAGCTTGAGCTGCCAAATTGCCAGTGGTAGGTATTACATCCTCAGGAATCAACCTAGGATGGAGGCTGTAAAGGGCAAAGAATGGAGGAGTACCTGTAGACGAATGGACTGAATTATTGTACGCATATTCTGCCGCCCCCAAAACATTTAACCATGACTCTTGATATTGAGCAATTAGACAACGTAAGAATTGTTCCATAGTGGCATTTGCCCTTTCTGTTTGCCCATCTGTTTCAGGACGATAGGCCGTAGAATAACGTCTATCTATGCCCAAGGCAGTGACTAGATGGCGCCAGAAACGGGAGGTAAACTGTGATCCACGATCCGTAATGATCCAAAACGTTGGAACACATTATGCACGAACAATTCTGCTAGGACCGGAGCAGAAGGTATACCCTGGCATAGTACAAACAAGGCCATCTTAGAAAAGTAGTCCACGACCACCCATATCGTATCACAACCTCTGACATGAGGTAATTCGACCACAAAGTCCATTGAGATCATTAGCCAGGGTTTCTTAGGAGCAGGCATAGGATGAATCAATCCCATCAGTTTGGACACCGTACTTTTGCACTGAGCACAAATAGCGCAATTTTTTGATGTAATCCGAAACATCTTTAACCATCGTAGGCCAGAAAGCCCACCGTTTTAACAGTTCAAGCGTCTTGCATCTCCCTGGATGTGCAGCCATTAAAGCATCATGACACCACTGAAGGGCCAACACACGGGTTTCTGAAGTAGGGAGATACAACCGCCCTTGTACATAAGGCATGGAATTGACGACTTCCATATCATGGTCATGGAGTTCAGGAGGAAAAGTCGCCATCCAAGATTTAATCATTCCCTTCAAAGAAGAATCAACGGTACAGGAAAAAATGACAAACGATGGTTGTAACACAGTTCCTTCCCGGAGAGGCGTCTGACCACCTTCATTCAATCTCGATAAAGCATCTGCCTTAGAATGCAGCTTGCCGGACGGTAAGTGATCTGGAAGTTGTACATTGAAAAGAATTCATGCCACCGTGCGTGGCGATCGGTGGTACAGCGTACTGATTTAAGAGCAAGAAGATTGCGGTGGTCGGTGAAGACCTGTACAGGTGCAATAGTACCCAATAGATGGTGTCTCCATACCAGGAATGCATCACGTCTCGCCAGGAGCTCACGTTCAGTGATAGTGTAATTCATCTTGTACTTAGTAAGTTTCCTGGAATGATAAGCCACAGGATGGAGAAGACCAGAGTCTTCACACCTCTGGGACAGTATAGCTCCCACAGCCAGATCCGAGGCATCAGCCTCAACAATAAATGGATGTTTTTGATCTGGATGCTGTAGGACCAGGGCTGAGGTGAACGTGGACTTCAGTGTTTCAAAGGCTTCCTGGGCTTGATCAGACCATACAAAGCGAGTTTTGGAACTGGTTAATGCAGTCAAGGGGGCTGCGATAGCCGCAAACGAGTGTAAAAAGGACTGAAGGGACTTTACATTGTTTGGGACAGGCCAGTCCAAGATCACTTTAACCTTATTATTGCTCAACTTAACCCCCTCACTGGTGATATTGTAACCTAAGAATTCCACCTGGTCAGCATGAAAGACACACTTCTCCAATTTGACATAGAGACTGTTTTCACGCAATCTCTGTAAAACGGTGGAGACATGTTGGATGTGTTCCTTGTAGGTAGAGGAATAAATGAGAATGTCATCAAGATAGACAACCATGAACTGGTCCAGAAAGTTTTTGAACACATCTTTGATGAAATACTGGAATGTAGCTGGGGCATTACAAAGGCCGAACGGCATAACCAAGTACTCGAATAGACCATACTTAGTCTTGAAAGCTGTTTTCCATTTGTCACCTTCTCTGATTCTCACCAGATTATAGGCCCCCCTTAAGTCAAGTTTGGTAAAAAACTTGGAAGAACCTAGTTGATCCAACAAAACAGATATCAGAGGAATCGGATACTGATTCTGAACTGTCACTGCATCCAATTCTCTATAATCGATACAGGGGCATAGGTCTCCCTCTTTCTTAGGTACAATGAAAAGCGGTGATGCTGCTGGAGACCTGGAGTGATGAATGAACCCCGTCCGGAGTGCTTGATCTAAGTACTCTTTTGGCACTACATCCTCCTTTTTTCATAAGCGAATAGATTCTTCCAGAAGGAATACGGGCCTCTGCCAGTAGTTCAATCGGGCAATCATAAGGACGATGCAGAGGTAGTCTTTCTGCCGCCTTCTTATCAAACACATCCTTAAAAGAATCATATTCTTTCGGAAGGAGCGCTGTAGTGATTGCCCCAATCGTAAAGGCTGAATCCAGGAGCATGGAACTAGGATTTCCAAATCCAACCATTGCTGCATGACAAGACTTCTGACATTGGTCCGAGGTAAACTCAACTGAACGTGACATCCAATCGATGGAAGGATTGTGTTTCATTAACCATGGCAACCCCAGAATCAGCTTAAGTTGAGGAGCTGATATGACATCGAAATGGATGATCTCTGAATGACTGTCACCAATTGATAACACAAGGTCAATGGTTTGTTCTGTCACCAAACCAGAAATCAGAGATGTACCATCCACTGCATTAACTAATTCTGGTGTTTTCTTGGGAATCAATGGAATGGAATGATCATGTACAAATTGTTCATCCACGTTCATCCACGTAATTTCCAGTTGCACCTGAATCAAGCATGGGTTCAACAGACCAGGTTGTCTCAGGGGTAGAATACAAGGTAGCCAAGACTGAAAAAAGAACCGAGGATCTGGGGTCCATGACCACTTGACTCAACAAAGGGACCCCGTCTATGGTCGAGCTTTGGCGTTTCCCACCTTCTTAGGTTTCTTGGGACAAAGTTTAAACATCCTGACGAACCACAATAGAAGCATAAATGATTGGCCCTTCGAAGCTCCCTTTCTGAAGGAGTAAGTGGACCTCGAATGGCACCAATCTGCATTGGTTCGGAGGTTGAGACAGGAATTACCGCCGTCGGAACGGTTAGGGTGGTTCTTTGTTCACCCTTTCGTTCAGCCTTACGGGCATCAATTTGCAACACAAGGTCAACCAGTTCTGGGAAACCACTAGGAACAACAGGTACTGGTGCTAAAACATCCTTTAAGCCTTCCGAAAGACCTTTATAAAACAAAGCAGCTTTCTTTTCGTCGGGCCAATCTGTTTCTGCAACTAGCTGGGTAAATTTAGCCAAGTACTCCAAAAAGGATTTGTCTTTCTATTGTAAATAAAGCAATTCCAGGTCTGTTGCCTGTGATTTATATCTGGTATCAAAAACACGGGTCATAGCCGTAATCAGAGCCTCACAATCATACAGTAATGGGCTACTCTGTTCTAGCAGGGGGTTGGCCCACACTGCAGCAGTACCCCCAAGGTTAGACAGGACAAATGCTGCCTTAGTAGTAGCATCCGGAAAGGAGGCAGGCCTACACAAGAAATGTAAACAGCACTGATTAATGAATGTTCGAAAGGTCGTAGGATCCCCTAGGAACCTTTCTGGAGGAGCCAAGGGAAACTGTGTTGCCATGTAGACTGGACTTGACTCAGTTCTCGATTGAGCCCTTCCTGAAGTTGAATCCACTCTAGGACTAGATGCTCCATCCTCTGACTGTAAGCCAGCATGTAACTCATTAATATGACGTTGAGTTGCATCATGTGCGGCTGTCATGTCAGCCCTGAGATCAGCCACCACTTTGGATAGAGCCGCCAAATGATCAGCGGCCTCTTCCATTCTTTTAGAAGGCTTCTGAATATGGTAGGACACAAGGTCTAACTCCAGTAGTGGTGGCTTGACACGTCGTGATGCAATTTAGTCTTTCTGCCAATATACCCCTCAAGAGTACAACAGGACAGATTGAGGTGAGTACTGCCCAAAAATATGGTACACCCTGGTACTCCAACAGCTGGCTGCAAGAAAAATTAACCAGATATTAACATTGTGCAAGCTCAATCTATGATTATCCAAAGAGGCATCCAATGGAACCCTGACACCCGCCTGAAACAGAAACAGAGGGAAGTAAGCCTGAGGGACTCTACCCATTAAGGGAGTTTAAGGCAGCCACAGGGTATAGCATCCCCGCATATGAGTCGCCTACGTACAGTAGTGACGAAAATAAGGGGAAGGAACAAGACAAGAATCTCACCTCCACAGTCCTGAGGGACAAGGAGAGACGTGATGATGAGAGGAAGGATCAGGCACAAATTATTTCATCTCTCGATGAGGAGAGAGAGGGAAAGAAATGGAAAGGAAATTAAAGCAGAACTGATGAGACAGCATTCACAAAAGGCGAATGGATGGGAGGACAGGTATTGTTGAAACTCGATGGAAAAGGAAGTGATGATGTGAGACCTAAAGAGAAGTCAGATGAGGCACAGAGAAGGGAGAAGGAGAAGGAAAAGGAGTTAAGGGACTAAAGGATAAGAAGGAAAGATAGGCTGAGGCGAGAACAGCTATATCGCGAGGAGCAAGAAAAGCAGCTCGATCGCAAACAGAAAGCAGCCTATGACCAGTACAGACAGAATCAGCAAAGGTTGGATGAAGAGCAAAGGTTAAGTGAAAAAAGGATAAAGAGACGAAAAGATGAGGAAGTTCGAAGGGTAGATGAACGTAGAAATGAAAGGAGAAGGGAAGAAGATAAGGTCAGAGAAGAGGCGAGGCAGCGCAAAAAATTTGATGATGATATTGAACGTAAGCGAAGACAGAGGGCACGCAATCTCGAATATCTGGAGCGGGAAGTTAAAAAACCCGATCCAGTTGTAGACTTGGAAGACATTGAAGAATTCTTTCCTGCGTACGACTCAGTACCAGGCACGGCTAGGGCAAATATTGAAGATGACTTCGACACCAGAAGCATCGGGGAAACGATCGATAAAATATATGATGAAATGGGAATAGAACAAATATCCCAGGGGGAAAGGGAAGACGAGCGCTTGGAAAGCACTCAGCTGTATGACACTGAGGATGTCACCCGAAGTAGTGGGAGCAGGAGACTGGCCCTGGACAGACTAGAAATCAGTAAAAATGATGATGACACAAGGAGTTACGTGAATTGGGAACAATCAATGTCCGACTCCGGAGAGGAGACAAATGAAGAAGGGAGACAGCGCGAAAAGCGGCTTCCAAGGGACAAAGGGGTACGATGGTCAGACGCTAGCGAGTCCACACCGAGGACATCAGAGTCTGCCGCGCAGTCTGACCGGCATGAAGGAACACCCCATGATCAGAGGGGGGTGTCAGCACCCACCTATGTAGACAGCTTGAGGACATTGCCAGGCAGACGGCGATGCAGGAATGTTACCCCAGCAGTAGACAGGAGAGCTATGGGGGAAGAGAAAGAAGGCTGTGCATTCCAATTTCTGCTACTAGAAAAGGGGGGAGCAAGACCGCAATATATTCCATGGCCACACATGGATCGAGAAAACCTGAAAAACAAGCTTCCAATGCTGACATCGGGAGCCGTGAAGTGGATACACGAATTAGAAAAAATGACAGGGGGTGTCACGTTAGCTATAGGGGACATTAAAGGTCTCCTGATCGCCATACTTGGTGAGAGAGCAGACGATGTGTGGACACGGGCAGGGTACACTGGTGTAACTATAATTAAAACTGCACATGACAGAGCACCATTTAATAATTGCAGAGCAGCAGTATGGAAAGCACTATGAGTGCTTTACCCAGACACTTCCGATATGGGAGCCATAATAACTCAAAAAATGAAGGAGTCAGAAGATCTGTTGATTTATATCCAGAATTTCCAAGACGCGTGGGTGCTCGAAACGCATGAGTCTTGGACGAAATCTATACCGGTGTTTTACCACATATTGTGCCAAGGGTTGTCTGAACCAGTGCAGAAACAGCTCAAGAAATTGGTAGGGGTTGAGGCTAAATCTTGGGCTGAAATACAGTTAACTATCGCACATTACTGTAGATTGTTGCAATAAAAGAATCGAAAAAAGGAGGCAACTCGAAAGGGTGAGGAAGCGAAGCTGGTGCAAAAGAAATTATCAAAGTATGCTCTTGAAGGAGCCATGCTAACTAACCCAGCTGAACAGAACACACAACCGGTGGCTAACCCACAGCAGAACAACCAGGGTAACATAGGACTGTACCCGAGGGGAAGAGGATTTAGAGGAAGAGTATGGCAGAGTAATCAAGGAGGCTTTCAAAACATGCAAAGGGACAGCCCAGATATGTAAAATGGACAAATAATCCAACCACCGCCAGTATGTTGGCTGTGTGGAATGACAGGGCATTTAGCATGCACGTGCAGAAGTCAAGGCGTGTGGCAAAATGGCCAAGGAATGGGAGCAGGCATGGCGAATCACCCTGCAATCTCGCAACAGAGCAGTGCACAGAATCACACAGTGCAGCAGCAAGTACCAGGCATGCAGCAAAATGTGCAACAAGGGTTTCAACCCCGGGGAATTTACCACAAGGGCAATTTCAACAGGCACCACCGCAAACTTCTCAGGGCACAAACTCCAGAAGGGGAGGCAACCCAGGGAATGGAGAGAATCCACAAGTTTACAGTGGACACATTTATATATGAACTAGGACAGCTCACTGGAAACCCTGATGTGCTCTATCCTGTCAGTGATGCCAGACCCTAATAGGGAACCTAGGGTGAATGTCGTCATAGGGGGTAAAGAATATTCCTTCTTAGTTGACACGGGTGCAACACGCTTGTGCATACAAGAAGGCAAGTTTTCCTTGTCCCGCGAGGCGATGGATACTCAGAGGAGCTCACAGTCGAGTTCCCTTTACAGACGCACTCCCAGTCTCCGTAGGAGAGTGTGAGATGAATGTACCTTTGTTGTATTCACGTCAGACCCCAGTGAACACCTTGGGTCGAGACTTAATGACAAAATTGAACATGACGATCTCGTTCACGGAGGAGGGCATAGTATGCCCCACTCCAGGAATGCATTATTCAAACGTGTGCGAAATGATTAGGGCATACTCAGGACACATAGCCATGAGAGCTATACCATTACAGCCAGAAGTTTTCACATATGGCGTGCGTGTGCTTATGGCAGGATTACCAGGCCTTGCAGATAGAACTATGAGAACCCCTGCTGGGTTTCTATTCAGACCGAGAATACCTATGCATGAAGAGGAGGGACAAGTATTTCCCTTGATGATACATGCTGCAGCAGTGTGAGGGAAAGTAGCATTGGTCGAAGCCTATGATGATGAAGGCAGACAATGGTGCGCGATTATCACCATTGAAGAAAGGTATCGAGTGACTGACGTCACCGATGACGATCTGTTTGAAGAACAACCAGACTCAGAAGAGACAAGGGTGGAATTGAGTCTCAACTTTTGGGTAAAAATGTTCAAAAGAGAAGTGCCTCACAGAATGATGTTGGCGCTGACACGTCCGGAATACTTTGATGACGACATGGCCCAGGTGCCTGTCTCAGTATGGACTACCGGACCCTATGACGTAGGCCTCCTGAAGGGGGTGGGAGAAGTGAAAATTAAATTGGAGCCAGAAGCAATTTTACCAAGAGCCCGACAATATCCCATGCCCAGAGAAGCAGATGAAGGGATCGCGAAGACCATTTCCGCCATGATAGACCAGGCATCTTAGTGATGTCAGAATCACCATGTAATACAGTGATTTATCCCGTCAAGAAATCAAGGGGAGGGTCTTGGCGTTTACTCCAAGATTTAAGAGCATTCAACAATATTGTTGAAGCCGAGTTCCCTCTAGTCCCTAATCCATCTACAATCCTATGTAATATACCCATCGAGACAAAATATTTCACAGTGATTGACTTGAAAAATTCCATGTTCTCAATCCTGTTGCACCGTGACTCACAGGATCTGACGTCATTCACATTCAGACAAATGCGCCTGAAAAGCACAAGGTTGCCACAGGGTTACTGTGAGTCCCCGTCCATTTTCAACAGAATCCTACAGAGGGACCTAAGCAAAATTGCATTAGAAAGTGTCGTCTTGCAATATGTGGACGACATCTTAATCTGCAGCACCACAGAGGAACAATGCAGGCGCGATTCTGTTCAGCTATTGACTATACTGGCTGAGAAAGGATATAAGGTTGACAAGGAAAAGTTACAATACTGTCAACAGGAGGTGCTGTACATAGGCCAGCTAATTTCACATGAAGGTAAAAAGGTGACCCAGAAAGGGCTGAAGCCATCATGAACACAGCTAAGCCACTCACGATAAAGCAAATGCAGAGCTTTTTAGGCCTGTACAACTATGTCAGAGCATGGGTCTTCGATTACAGCTCGTATACCAAGCCCTTGCTCCAGGCTATAAAGAAGGCCCAGGTGACAAAGGAAAAGATTGAATGGACTGAGGCAATGGAAAAGGGGTTTGCAGAACTCAAAAGAGCAATTTGTACGGCTCCAGTTCTCGGGATTCCTAGTTATGCAGATGAATTCTACCTGTTCTCGCACACAGATGGCAGCGTTATGACGGCAGTGCTTGCTCAAAGAACCTCGTTGGGGTACAAGCCCCTGGCATATTACAGTGGGAACCTGGACCCAGTAATGAGAGGCCACTTCCCATGTGAACAAAGCTTAGCTGCCGCAGCGTTCGCCCTAGAGAAGGCGACAACCATTGTAATGTGATGTTCCATGACGTTATACGTTGAGCACTCATTATTTGCTATTTTAGAGAAACCAAAAGGCACATTGACATTTCAGAGAGCTTCTGCTTATGAGGTGATCATATCTAATCCATCGATCAAAATAGTTTGATGTAAAACGGTAAACCCAGCCACGTTCATAGCTGAGCCAGTCACTGAAGGAGAGCCAATACATGAGTGTGCAAACTATGAAGAATTCTATGATGAAATCCCCAGGGTGAAAGAAAATGCCCTGGCGGGAGGAGAGATCGTATTTATTGACGGATCTTCGAGAATCGACCAAGAAGACGGACAAAGATATACATGTGTTGCCGTCATGAAACACATAGCAAACAGAGAATTTCGAGTACTCGTCAGTGCATGAATACCATCTCATTCTTCAGCACAGGCTGTAGAATTATTGGCGTTGATACTCGCCATTGAGAATCACGCAGACCAGGAAGTTACGGTGTACAGTGACTTTGCCTATGTGACGTCCACAGTGCACGCAGGTTTAGCGCGCTGGAAAAGGAGGGGCTACCTCCGAGCAGACGGCACACCAGTGCAACATGCAGCCTTATTGGACAGGCTGATTAAGGCACTACAGCTCCCAGTGGGCAGAGCGGTCATGAAATGCGCCACCCACACCAAAGGGACAGATTTTGTGTCACACGGAAACCACACAGCTGTCACAACCTTATCCCCACCAAGGGCTCACGGGGCCCTAAGGACCTTATTCGGGTCCCGTCGGAATGCCTTGGAGCCAGTCCTGGCACTGTTGGCATAGGAGACGCTTGCTTGGACGGGGTTTCTATTGGCAGAGGACAAGCATGGCCGCCCCCATGTGGAATACTGTGGAACTGCGTTCTGCGGTCTAGCCTTCAAGGTGGGGCCCGCCCCAAAGACACCTGGGATACTGCCTTGCTATTTAAACCACGTCCGACTAAGGGCACGCGCTTTGTGTTATTCTGCCTTGCAGCGTGACGCTCATCAGATCCTGCCCTGCCATCCTTACCTGTTCTGCAGCATCCATCGGCTTTGAACACATCCAAGGCAAGAACCATCGCCATCCTTACCTGCTCTGCAGCATCCATCGGCTTCAAAGTCATCCGAGACAAGAATCATTGCCATCCTTACCAGCTCCACTGGTCGCCCGGAAGGCCCACATCTTCAAGACATCTTTTATCCCGTCGGATTCCCGGGGAACATCCTTCTCCTGGTTGTCGCGACCTACAGAACAAAACAAAACCACAGGTTAGCCTCTTGCTAGGACGCTACCAGCGCCGCTTGGCATTCTTCTTACCTATTTGAACCGGGTTTCAGCTTCTACCTCAGCACTCACCACCTTCAACAAGAAGCGAGAAAGACATTATTGCAAATTCAACTAAAGACTTTGCTTGCATCTAACAGACATTGCTTTCGCCTGAACGACTTACCTGCAAGGAGGAGTTGCAGTCGGTCTGAGCTCCGGCCCTCGCCATTGAAGAAACTCGGCGGAACGGTGCCACCTTTCGATGCGCTCCTGTCCAGCGCGGCAGGATGGAGAGTGCACCTTTATAGAAAACAAGGTGAGAGACATTCTCTGGGAACTGCAAGGGGAACTCGGGAGGTGGGTTGCAAGGAAAGAACCAAAGCTTATCTCCCACTCCTGTCTTCTAGAATTGCCCCCCCATTATCCAGATGTCAGGACAGGCGAAGGGTTCCCGAGAGTATCCCAGCTATTCGAGAGGCGCCCCCGTGGACCAACAAGGTGAGCGTTACAGAACGCGAAGCCCTAACTAAATCATCCACATGGGCGTCTACTATGGAAACTTCGGAAACAGACCCGTTAGCCCGGTTGTTGGGGCAGTTACACGTGGAGGTTCATTCTGCACGGCAGGAAACCAACGCGCTACGAAGGGAGTTGATTGTTGCCAAGGAGAGGTTGGATGACCTTGGGAGGCAACTTCTTCAGTCACAAGCAGGACAAGCCCCGTTGCCTGGAGTTGGTCAACCCACCTCTGCTATCGCAAGTAATCCAGTTCAGATTAACCTCCCTGGGGCTGTGCCACTGGCTCCTCCGGAACGGTTCGCGGGAGATCCCCGGCGATACGCCACCTTCATGAACCAATGTCGCCTCCACTTTCTGTGCAGGCCTGGGGCATTCCCTACAGATCAGGCACATGTGGCTTTTGTTTTATCCTACCTTAGCGGGAGTGCAGCTGACTGGTCAGTTCCATTTATTAGCCGAAATGACCCTCTGCTTCAAGACTTTGATGGATTTCAGTGGGAGCTGGAAAAACTTTTCGCCCAACGCCACCATGGACAGGCCCTATATAACGAACTTTTGTCTCTTCGTCAAGGGAGCCAGGATCTGCTGACCTGCATTGCGACGTTCAATCGACTGGTGGTTGAGGCAGACTGGCCTGAGGATAAACAGACTACGTTATTCCACCGGGGTCTTGCTGGGGAGTTAAAGGACGTCTTGTCCCAAGTGGTGGACCCACCCCGGGATTGTGCCGAGTTCATTGGTTTGGTAGTCCAGTTGGATCGTCGACTACAAGATAGGAAGAGTGCCCGAGGGAAATTAGATTCATGCCCCTTATTTTTACGTCCCAAGGATCACGCTCCGCGGGGCTCTGACGGAACCAGTGAACCCATGCAGATAGGAGGGGTCAGGCCCCCGTTAACCAAAGCCGAAAGGGACAAAAGGAGAGAGATGCAATTGTGCATGTATTGTGGGAAAGCAGGCCATTTCTTAAAAGAATGCCCGGTCAAGCCCCCCCAGACGAACCATTGGTGCCACGGATAAGGAAAACCCTGAAGAGGAATCAGGAAATGACCAAGCCCGGCAATTGTAGGGGTCCAATTGTCGAGCGAAGAAATCCAGCTTCAGACCTCCCATATTGGGCTATCGGTGATTTTAATTCCACACCAAAAGTCGTCGGATATGCATTAGTTAGAAGCCTACCTCGACAGCGGAGCGGTGGGAAACTATATCGATCGAGATCTTGCAGTAAAGATGGGCCTAGTCCTGTGCCCCAAGCCAACCGCAGAAACCGTAACCACAGTTGATGGCACCGAAATCGCTTCGGGTCCTGTGTCAGAGTACACCACTGAACTTACCCTCCTGTGCGAAGATGGGCATTGTGAAATTATAGTATTTGACCTGATCAAAGCTCCCCAGTTCCGGCTGATCCTGGGAATGCCGTGGCTGGTTGCTCATAACCCCAGAATCAACTGGCGAGCGCGCTAACTGGTTTTTGCTCACAGCTGTACGCATACTTGTTACCCAAAAGGGTGGAAAACAAAACTCGCACGTTCCCCGGTGTGGGAGGGATTGGCCCATGCCCTCGGAGGGGGTCGCAACCCTGCCAGTTCACTACCAAGATTTCGAAGACGTTTTCCAGAAGGAGCAGGCAAACACGTTGCCCCCCCACAGACCGTACGACTGTCAAATTGACCTGCAACCAGGAGCCCAGATTCCATGTGGACGCATTTATGCGCTCAATGAGCTCGAAAATCAGCACCTGAAGACGTACCTGAAGCAGTACCTGGCCAATGGGTTCATCCGCCCGTCCAAGTCATCGGCCGCGGTGCCGTTATTCTTTGTTCTGAAAAAGAAGGCAATTTAAGAACGTGCATAGACTATCGTGCTTTAAACCAGGTGACCATCAAAAACCGCTATCCACTACCCTTGATTCCGGAGTTACTGGACCAGGTCAAGGAAGCCAAAATCTACACCAAACTGGACCTGAGAGGGGCGTACCACCTGGTGTGCATCAAAGAAGGGGACGAGTGGAAGACAGCCTTCCATTCTAAATACGGCCTGTTTGAGTATCAAGTAATGCCGTTCGGCCTATGCAACGCCCCTGCTGTGTTCCAGTACTTTATGAATGACTTCCTCCGAGAACTCATCAACGTCTGTGCTCTTGTATATATCGACGACATCCTGGTGTACTCAATATCTGAACAAGAACACATTGAGCACGTGCGGGCGGTCCTGGCTAAACTTCGCAAACACCATCTGTATGCGAAACGTGAAAAGTGCTTGTTCCATGTTACAGAGGTGGAATTCCTGGGTTTTGTCCTTCCCCCCCAAGGCATACGAATGGACGCTCATAAGGTGGACGCAGTCCTCAATTGGCCAGCCCCCACTTCAATTAAGGGAGTCCAAAGTATGTTGGGGTTCGCAAATTTCTATCGCCGCTTCATTCTGGGTTTCTCCCAAGTGGTGCACCCAATTACTTCATTGCTCAGAAAATGCAATAAGACCTTTAACTGGACCAAAGAAGCGGAAAAGGCCTTTCAAGAACACAAGACCAGGTTCACCTACGCTCCCATTTTACGACATCCGCATCCAGACATTCCCTACATTGTGGAAACCGATGCGTCCAGTCTGGCCATGGGAGCGGTTTTGTCCCAAAAAGATCCTTCAACAGGCCAATTGCACCCGGTGGCCTTTTGGTCACGGAAGTTCACGCCTGCGGAGCTCAACTACGCCATCACTGATAAGGAATTATTGGCCATTAAAGCAGCCTTTAAGGCCTGGCGACACTACCTGCTGGGGGCCAGGCACACCGTCACTGTAATAACTGACCACAGGAATCTCCAGTACCTGAAAGGAGTGACGGCTCAATCATCACGGCAGCTACGCTGGGCCCTTTTCTTCGCAGAATATGACTTTGTGATCACGTACCGACCCGGGGTCAAAAACGGCAAAGCTGACGCTCTCTCCCGCTTTGGTACAGATGACATGGCACACACGCCGCCAGACCCAGTGGCCATCATAACGGAGAATAGAGTACTAGGTATTACTACCACCATGACCCAGAAGAAACTACTATACGAAATTCAACAGGTCTTCACCCAAGAGCAGCTACAAGAGTGGGCCTCTGGGAGAAAGCACTATAGTGTCAAGAACCAACTGCCGTACTACCGAAATCGGCTATTCGTTCCAGTGAAGGAATTACAAGGGCAGGTCATCTCCGAGCACCATGACTCCCTCATGGAGGGCCATCCAGGAATCACGAAAACCTTAGCAAAGATACAACGGAACTACTAGTGGCCAACTTGGCGCAAGGATGTAACCGAGTTTTTGTCTACATGTGGTGTCTGTGCCGAAAACAAGTCTAGCAAGCAGAGCCCTGCCGGGCTCCTTCAGCAATTGGACATTCCCCCAGCCCCTTGGCACACGTTGTCACTCGATTTTATCACTGACCTCCCTCCATGTCAAGGTTTCAATACCATCCTGGTGATTGTGGATTTATTTTCTAAAATGGCCCATTTCTTCCCCTTCAAGGGTCTTCCGACTGCTTCCGGCCTTGCCAAAGTCTTCCTGGAACACATAGTACGCCTACACGGATTCCCGTCAGTCCTAATATCAGATCGTGGGTCCCAGTTCGTGTCTAGCTTCTGGAAGAAATGCTGCTCTTTGGCCCAGATAGACATCCAGCTGTCCACTAGCCACCACCCACAGACCGACGGCCAAACAGAGAGAACAAATCAAACTCTCTAACAGTACTTACGCTGCATGCTGTACCAGGGTGAATGGGACTGTAAGGAACTTCTATGGATCGCCGAGTAGGCGTATAATAATTCGCTACATAGCAGCACAGGACAAACGCCATTCTTTACGATCTATGGACGACACCCACGCACTTCTGAACTCGACATCCCTACAACCCTGGAAATGCCTGCAGTCGAGACTCTACACACCACCATCACTCAAGCTTTCGCGAAAGCTCAGGAGCACCTACGACATGCTAAGGCATGCCAGAAAAGATGCGCGGACCAGCGTCGCTCCGAAGCCCCTACTTATCAGGTGGGAGATTTAGTGTGGCTTGCTTCCAAGCATGTACCAATCAAAGGAACACAAACATTTTGTCCCTGGTTCTTGGGACTGTACCCGGTGGAGGCCATCATTAATCCAGCAGCCGTGAAACTGACTCTACCATACCATATGAGAATACACCCAGTGTTCCATGTATCTCTCCTGAAACCGTTTAGGCCGGGGACCCGTGTAACTGCT
The DNA here is from genome assembly GCF_040938575.1 of Ambystoma mexicanum. Classification (NCBI taxonomy): domain Eukaryota; kingdom Metazoa; phylum Chordata; class Amphibia; order Caudata; family Ambystomatidae; genus Ambystoma; species Ambystoma mexicanum. The sequence continues at coordinate 219,047,172 of NC_090922.1, forward strand.
CCTCCTAAGCCAATTGTCATTCAGGGGGAACTGGAGTACGAGGTAAAAGACATTCTGGACTCCAAGTGGGTGAGATCGAGACTCTACTACCTAGTAGACTGGAAAGGATATGGACCTCAGGATAGGACGTGGGAACCGAGTGAGTATGTTTATGCCCCTCGCTTGCTCCAGCATTTCCATCGGACGTTCCCCTCCAAGCCAGGACCTGGTCGGAGAACCACCTTGAGAGGGGTCTTAGGGGGGAGTGCTGTCACGACCTTATCCCCACCAAGGGCTCACGGGGCCCTAAGGACCTTATTCGGGTCCCCTCGGATGCCTTGGAGCCAGTCCTGGCGCTGTTGGCATAGGAGACGCTTGCTGGGACGGGGTTTCTATGGACAGAGGACAAGCATGGCCGCCCCCATGCGGAATACTGGGGAACTGCGTTCTGCGGTCTAGCCTTCAAGGTGGGGCCTGCCCCAAAGACACCTGGGATACTGCCTTGCTATTTAAACCACGTCCGACTAAGGGCACGCGCTTTGTGTTATTCTGCCTTGCAGCGTGACGCTCATCAGATCCTGCCCTGCCATCCTTACCTGTTCTGCAGCATCCATCGGCTTTGAACACATCCAAGGCAAGAACCATCGCCATCCTTACCTGCTCTGCAGCATCCATCGGCTTCAAAGTCATCCGAGACAAGAATCATTGCCATCCTTACCAGCTCCACTGGTCGCCCGGAAGGCCCACATCTTCAAGACATCTTTTATCCCGTCGGATTCCCGGGGAACATCCTTCTCCTGGTTGTCGCGACCTACAGAACAAAACAAAACCACAGGTTAGCCTCTTGCTAGGACGCTACCAGCGCCGCTTGGCATTCTTCTTACCTATTTGAACCGGGTTTCAGCTTCTACCTCAGCACTCACCACCTTCAACAAGAAGCGAGAAAGACATTATTGCAAATTCAACTAAAGACTTTGCTTGCATCTAACAGACATTGCTTTCGCCTGAACGACTTACCTGAAAGGAGGAGTTGCAGCCGGTCTGAGCTCCGGCCCTCGCCATTGAAGAAACTCGGCGGAACGGTGCCACCTTTCGATGCGCTCCTGTCCAGCGCGGCAGGATGGAGAGTGCACCTTTATAGAAAACAAGGTGAGAGACATTCTCTGGGAACTGCAAGGGGAACTCGGGAGGTGGGTTGCAAGGAAAGAACCAAAGCTTATCTCCCACTCCTGTCTTCTAGAATTGCCCCCCCATTATCCAGATGTCAGGACAGGCGAAGGGTTCCCGAGAGTATCCCAGCTATTCGAGAGGCGCCCCCGTGGACCAACAAGGTGAGCGTTACAGAACGCGAAGCCCTAACTAAATCATCCACATGGGCGTCTACTATGGAAACTTCGGAAACAGACCCGTTAGCCCGGTTGTTGGGGCAGTTACACGTGGAGGTTCATTCTGCACGGCAGGAAACCAACGCGCTACGAAGGGAGTTGATTGTTGCCAAGGAGAGGTTGGATGACCTTGGGAGGCAACTTCTTCAGTCACAAGCAGGACAAGCCCCGTTGCCTGGAGTTGGTCAACCCACCTCTGCTATCGCAAGTAATCCAGTTCAGATTAACCTCCCTGGGGCTGTGCCACTGGCTCCTCCGGAACGGTTCGCGGGAGATCCCCGGCGATACGCCACCTTCATGAACCAATGTCGCCTCCACTTTCTGTGCAGGCCTGGGGCATTCCCTACAGATCAGGCACATGTGGCTTTTGTTTTATCCTACCTTAGCGGGAGTGCAGCTGACTGGTCAGTTCCATTTATTAGCCGAAATGACCCTCTGCTTCAAGACTTTGATGGATTTCAGTGGGAGCTGGAAAAACTTTTCGCCCAACGCCACCATGGACAGGCCCTATATAACGAACTTTTGTCTCTTCGTCAAGGGAGCCAGGATCTGCTGACCTGCATTGCGACGTTCAATCGACTGGTGGTTGAGGCAGACTGGCCTGAGGATAAACAGACTACGTTATTCCACCGGGGTCTTGCTGGGGAGTTAAAGGACGTCTTGTCCCAAGTGGTGGACCCACCCCGGGATTGTGCCGAGTTCATTGGTTTGGTAGTCCAGTTGGATCGTCGACTACAAGATAGGAAGAGTGCCCGAGGGAAATTAGATTCATGCCCCTTATTTTTACGTCCCAAGGATCACGCTCCGCGGGGCTCTGACGGAACCAGTGAACCCATGCAGATAGGAGGGGTCAGGCCCCCGTTAACCAAAGCCGAAAGGGACAAAAGGAGAGAGATGCAATTGTGCATGTATTGTGGGAAAGCAGGCCATTTCTTAAAAGAATGCCCGGTCAAGCCCCCCCAGACGAACCATTGGTGCCACGGATAAGGAAAACCCTGAAGAGGAATCAGGAAATGACCAAGCCCGGCAATTGTAGGGGTCCAATTGTCGAGCGAAGAAATCCAGCTTCAGACCTCCCATATTGGGCTATCGGTGATTTTAATTCCACACCAACAGTCGTCGGATATGCATTAGTTAGAAGCCTACCTCGACAGCGGAGCGGTGGGAAACTATATCGATCGAGATCTTGCAGTAAAGATGGGCCTAGTCCTGTGCCCCAAGCCAACCGCAGAAACCGTAACCACAGTTGATGGCACCGAAATCGCTTCGGGTCCTGTGTCAGAGTACACCACTGAACTTACCCTCCTGTGCGAAGATGGGCATTGTGAAATTATAGTATTTGACCTGATCAAAGCTCCCCAGTTCCGGCTGATCCTGGGAATGCCGTGGCTGGTTGCTCATAACCCCAGAATCAACTGGCGAGCGCGCTAACTGGTTTTTGCTCACAGCTGTACGCATACTTGTTACCCAAAAGGGTGGAAAACAAAACTCGCACGTTCCCCGGTGTGGGAGGGATTGGCCCATGCCCTCGGAGGGGGTCGCAACCCTGCCAGTTCACTACCAAGATTTCGAAGACGTTTTCCAGAAGGAGCAGGCAAACACGTTGCCCCCCCACAGACCGTACGACTGTCAAATTGACCTGCAACCAGGAGCCCAGATTCCATGTGGACGCATTTATGCGCTCAATGAGCTCGAAAATCAGCACCTGAAGACGTACCTGAAGCAGTACCTGGCCAATGGGTTCATCCGCCCGTCCAAGTCATCGGCCGCGGTGCCGTTATTCTTTGTTCTGAAAAAGAAGGCAATTTAAGAACGTGCATAGACTATCGTGCTTTAAACCAGGTGACCATCAAAAACCGCTATCCACTACCCTTGATTCCGGAGTTACTGGACCAGGTCAAGGAAGCCAAAATCTACACCAAACTGGACCTGAGAGGGGCGTACCACCTGGTGTGCATCAAAGAAGGGGACGAGTGGAAGACAGCCTTCCATTCTAAATACGGCCTGTTTGAGTATCAAGTAATGCCGTTCGGCCTATGCAACGCCCCTGCTGTGTTCCAGTACTTTATGAATGACTTCCTCCGAGAACTCATCAACGTCTGTGCTCTTGTATATATCGACGACATCCTGGTGTACTCAATATCTGAACAAGAACACATTGAGCACGTGCGGGCGGTCCTGGCTAAACTTCGCAAACACCATCTGTATGCGAAACGTGAAAAGTGCTTGTTCCATGTTACAGAGGTGGAATTCCTGGGTTTTGTCCTTTCCCCCCAAGGCATACGAATGGACGCTCATAAGGTGGACGCAGTCCTCAATTGGCCAGCCCCCACTTCAATTAAGGGAGTCCAAAGTATGTTGGGGTTCGCAAATTTCTATCGCCGCTTCATTCTGGGTTTCTCCCAAGTGGTGCACCCAATTACTTCATTGCTCAGAAAATGCAATAAGACCTTTAACTGGACCAAAGAAGCGGAAAAGGCCTTTCAAGAACACAAGACCAGGTTCACCTACGCTCCCATTTTACGACATCCGCATCCAGACATTCCCTACATTGTGGAAACCGATGCGTCCAGTCTGGCCATGGGAGCGGTTTTGTCCCAAAAAGATCCTTCAACAGGCCAATTGCACCCGGTAGCCTTTTGGTCACGGAAGTTCACGCCTGCGGAGCTCAACTACGCCATCACTGATAAGGAATTATTGGCCATTAAAGCAGCCTTTAAGGCCTGGCGACACTACCTGCTGGGGGCCAGGCACACCGTCACTGTAATAACTGACCACAGGAATCTCCAGTACCTGAAAGGAGTGACGGCTCAATCATCACGGCAGCTACGCTGGGCCCTTTTCTTCGCAGAATATGACTTTGTGATCACGTACCGACCCGGGGTCAAAAACGGCAAAGCTGACGCTCTCTCCCGCTTTGGTACAGATGACATGGCACACACGCCGCCAGACCCAGTGGCCATCATAACGGAGAATAGAGTACTAGGTATTACTACCACCATGACCCAGAAGAAACTACTATACGAAATTCAACAGGTCTTCACCCAAGAGCAGCTACAAGAGTGGGCCTCTGGGAGAAAGCACTATAGTGTCAAGAACCAACTGCCGTACTACCGAAATCGGCTATTCGTTCCAGTGAAGGAATTACAAGGGCAGGTCATCTCCGAGCACCATGACTCCCTCATGGAGGGCCATCCAGGAATCACGAAAACCTTAGCAAAGATACAACGGAACTACTAGTGGCCAACTTGGCGCAAGGATGTAACCGAGTTTTTGTCTACATGTGGTGTCTGTGCCGAAAACAAGTCTAGCAAGCAGAGCCCTGCCGGGCTCCTTCAGCAATTGGACATTCCCCCAGCCCCTTGGCACACGTTGTCACTCGATTTTATCACTGACCTCCCTCCATGTCAAGGTTTCAATACCATCCTGGTGATTGTGGATTTATTTTCTAAAATGGCCCATTTCTTCCCCTTCAAGGGTCTTCCGACTGCTTCCGGCCTTGCCAAAGTCTTCCTGGAACACATAGTACGCCTACACGGATTCCCGTCAGTCCTAATATCAGATCGTGGGTCCCAGTTCGTGTCTAGCTTCTGGAAGAAATGCTGCTCTTTGGCCCAGATAGACATCCAGCTGTCCACTAGCCACCACCCACAGACCGACGGCCAAACAGAGAGAACAAATCAAACTCTCTAACAGTACTTACGCTGCATGCTGTACCAGGGTGAATGGGACTGTAAGGAACTTCTATGGATCGCCGAGTAGGCGTATAATAATTCGCTACATAGCAGCACAGGACAAACGCCATTCTTTACGATCTATGGACGACACCCACGCACTTCTGAACTCGACATCCCTACAACCCTGGAAATGCCTGCAGTCGAGACTCTACACACCACCATCACTCAAGCTTTCGCGAAAGCTCAGGAGCACCTACGACATGCTAAGGCATGCCAGAAAAGATGCGCGGACCAGCGTCGCTCCGAAGCCCCTACTTATCAGGTGGGAGATTTAGTGTGGCTTGCTTCCAAGCATGTACCAATCAAAGGAACACAAACATTTTGTCCCTGGTTCTTGGGACTGTACCCGGTGGAGGCCATCATTAATCCAGCAGCCGTGAAACTGACTCTACCATACCATATGAGAATACACCCAGTGTTCCATGTATCTCTCCTGAAACCGTTTAGGCCGGGGACCCGTGTAACTGCTCCTCCTAAGCCAATTGTCATTCAGGGGGAACTGGAGTACGAGGTAAAAGACATTCTGGACTCCAAGTGGGTGAGATCGAGACTCTACTACCTAGTAGACTGGAAAGGATATGGACCTCAGGATAGGACGTGGGAACCGAGTGAGTATGTTTATGCCCCTCGCTTGCTCCAGCATTTCCATCGGACGTTCCCCTCCAAGCCAGGACCTGGTCGGAGAACCACCTTGAGAGGGGTCTTAGGGGGGAGTGCTGTCACGACCTTATCCCCACCAAGGGCTCACGGGGCCCTAAGGACCTTATTCGGGTCCCCTCGGATGCCTTGGAGCCAGTCCTGGCGCTGTTGGCATAGGAGACGCTTGCTGGGACGGGGTTTCTATGGACAGAGGACAAGCATGGCCGCCCCCATGCGGAATACTGGGGAACTGCATTTCTGCTGTCTAGCCTTCAGGGTGGGGCCCGCCTCAAAGACACCTGGGATACCGCCTTGCTATTTACACCACGCCCGACTAAGGGAACGTGCTTCGCGTTATTCTGCCTTGCAGCGTGATGCTCATCAGATCCTGCACTGCCATTCTTACCTGTTCTGCAGCATCCATCGGCTTCGAACACATCCAAGACAAGAACCATCGCCATCCTTACCTGCTCAGCAGCATCCATCGGCTTCGAAGTCATCCGAGACAAGAATCATCGCCATCCTTACCAGCTCCACTGGTCGCCTGGAAGGCCCACATCTTAAAGACATCTTTAATCCCGTCGGATTCCCCGGGAACATCCTTCTCCTGGTTGTCGCAACCTACAGAACAAAACAAAACCACAGGTTAGCCTCTTGCTAGGACGCTAGCAGCGCCACTTGGCATTCTTCTTACCTATTCGAACCGGGTTTCAGCTTCTACCGCAGCACTCACCACCTGCAACAAGAAGCGAAAAAGACATTATTGCAAATTCAATTAAAGACTTTGCTTGCATCTAAAAGACATTGCTTTCACCTTAAAGATTTACCTGAAAGGAGGAGTTGCAGCCGGTCTGAGCTCCGGCCCTCGCCAGTGAAGAAACTCGGTGGAACGGTGCCACCATTCGACGCGCCCCTGTCCAGCGCGGCAGGACGAAGAGCGCACCTTTATAGAAAACAAGGTGAGAGACATTCTCTGGGGAACTGCAAGGGGAACTCAGGAGGTGGGTTACAGGGATAGAACCGAAGCTTATCTCCCCCTCCTGTCTTCTAGAATTGCCCCTCGATTATCCAGATTCCAGGACAGGCGAAGGGTTCCCGAGAGTATCCCAGCTATTCGAGAGGCGCCCCCATGGACCAACAAGGTGAGCATTACAGCAGCAGACACATAAGCCAAGCGTATGGCCTCCAAAAGTGAGACGATCATTGAAGTGGAAGTGGCGTGCACCCATGAGAGAATAATGGTGGCACATACTAAACCCGAAGCCTATAGTAATATGGGGCAGACAAAACTAATGGAGCTTCAAGGGAAGGCACCGTAGGACGAGAAGAACCTGTGGAAACGTCGAGGGTGTTCTTTAAACCACTCTGACGGATTGTGGCGGCAAGTCAGCACTGGTAAACCAGTAATGCCTGTAGCCCTACTAAAGATAGCATTGGAGCAATTACATTACCCATTACACATGTCACAAGAGAATCTAGCAGAAACGCTCGCAGAAGACTGTTTTATACCGAATTTAGCAGAGCATGTTGCATTCTTTATGGTGAACTGCATAATATGCCAGCAATTCACTGCTGGGCACACATTAAAAGTAGTGAGATGAGTCATCCCCCGGCCGAATGGGCCTTTTCAGCACTTACACATCGACTATGTTGACATGATTCAAGTGTGTAACGTGTACAGATACTTAATTGTAGTGGTGTGTCTATTCTCTAGATGGATAGAAGCAGGTCCATGTACACACCCAGACACTACCTGTGCGGCCAAATTTCTAGTGAGGGAAGTGTTCCCTAGGTGGGGGGTGTATGAAGTGATGAGATCAGATAATGGGGCTCATTTTGTAAATGCAGTCTTTGAGCAGATTAGCTTGTTGCTTGGTATAAAGCACAAGTTCTCGTCGGCGTATCATCCAGAAGGTAATGTTATTTGTGAGAGGCTCAACGGATTTTTAAAGGAAAGGATAGCCAAACTGAAGCTTACTCTAAAGAGGGGATGGTTGCACTTCCTTCCATTGGCATTGTATGCTCTTCGGAAATAACCAGGCTCCGACCATCATTTTACGCTGCACGAGATAGTCACAGGAAGAAGAATGAATACTCCCCTAACCCCTTGAGACAGAGCTATATGTGATGCCCAGTCAACCCAAGAGGTCCTGGTAACCGAAATGCAAAGGTATCTGAACTGCATGACATCCAGCCTTACTGTAATTTCAGACCAACTGCAGCGATGACGAAAAGGATGCAGCACAGCGCAAAACACATCAGGAGACACTGAAACAGACTCAGTTCAAGGTCTACGTGTTCGACTCATCTTCCCTGGAGATGCTGTGTTGGTGAAAAACCATACGAGGAAAAAGTGGGACGAGCTGAGATTCAATGGTCCTTTCATCGTGGAGCACTGCACTCCGTCAGCTGTGAAACTACAGGGCAGGAGAGCATGGATTTTTCTCAATGACATTAAGCCCTATATCGAAGAAAGCCCTTTAGGTGCACCCCACCGTGAAGAGACTACAGACAACGGGGAAGAACCACAGCACGTGCAGACAAGATCCATGACGAGGAAGAAGGACGCATGAGCAGCGAAGCCAAGACAAAAAGAACTCTTTTGCAAGTTGTGGCTTAAATTGGACATTTCCTCTAAGCAAAAGGGGATAAGGACATAAAACGGACAGTCTGTGCATCCTAGTTGCAGGGTGAAGAAGAAAACTGCGCATGTAAGCCACAACACGTTTGTCGACACAAACTTGTAAACCTAGCCACACTTAAGCATTGTTGAGAAACAAGACTCTAACAGACAGTGATCAAGGACTTTTACTTTAAGAGCAAAAAACAGTATCCTGAATCATCCAATACCAAGACTTTGTTTGGCAGCACTTATGTTGTCCCCCACTAGAGACATCACAAAGGACGTGCTTAACTACTTCCATTTAGTGTTGGTATCATATCCGTCGCTGGTAGGGGGGGTCGTCAGCGTCACAGACTTAATCCGAGATCCTGCCAACAAGAAAGTATTCTGGCAACTACTTACAGTCCTCGCGGAAGCCTTCATTGTACTACCTGAATACAGTGATAAGGACACAAATGCTTCCACCACAGGCGATTATAGATGAACTCATCAACACGCTTTTCTTTCGCATAATCGAGGAGTTCCCAGCTATTGTCGGAAGAACAACAGACACGCTTACTTTTATTCGCGATCCAGCAAACTATGAACATTTAAGCCAGCTGTGAAACAAACTTAGCTACCTAGTTGCACTCCACGCGTCAGGAAAGTGCAAGCATTCCTCGGATCAAGGGAATAGCCTGTAATCCTGAGTCCAGCAAGGCAGGGCAAATGTCCCTGTCACACAAAGATAGCAGACTGGCTTATAACGTCCTTTTTTGCCTAGTCACTGAATTTCCAGAGATGGTGGAGAGACCTATCGAGGTTGACGTCCTCACCTTCATCAGAGATCCAGCTAATGTCGCACAGATGGGAACGCTCCTCCATGGCATAATGTTGCAGGTGGAGCTGTCTAACTTTCAGAGAGATTATATGAGGAGATTCCAGTGAAACTTTCCGCCGATGGACAGATCGAGGAAGCAGAGTCAAGTACTTCATCTTCCCGCCGAGGGACAGATCGAGGGAGCAGAGACAAGAACTTCGCCTTTTATTTGTTTGATTGCCATTTTTTCCATTTCTTCACATTGAACAGTGTCCAGCATGTCCTCAGGACTGAAGCAGATTCGGGGGTAGACTGGGAACGCACCATGCACAGTAAAAGTGAGTCACCAAAGTATTAGTCTAATCTAATTTTTCCATAGTCTAGCAAGAGAACTGTATCCGATATCAAGAGACAATCGTCACCCGCAAGAGGGGGGACATTTGTGAAGCACCAGACACTTTATGACACAAACTATGCAGAGAACAATTTGAATTGGGGGAGAACAATACAATAACATTTAGTAAATGATTGAGATGGGGGCCCAGAACATTAACCTGGTCCTCCCACAGGTAGAGGGGCATCCTCGATTCTCTGGAAGGAAATGCTGCCGTCTGACTTACCGCACTATCATGTATTTATGCATTGTGTTTATCATTATTTTGCTATCTTTAACAATCAGAACTGCATTTATCATTGGTGCACAAAGCGTTCCAATTTCAGTGTACCCGCCTGATGGTGTACGCATGAGTCCCACAAAAGCACCCATACCCTATATAGTTATTCCAGTCCCGAGAAAAGATGATGGTAATATAAATGAACTGAAAATGAATGTAATTAGCAGTGATACATACACACTTGAAGTAACGAATGAAGAGAGAAGCTGGAGACAGGGTCAGCACGGAATGAATGAAAACATAGCACTGACAACTACACGCACACACTCACTGAATGCACACAAACCAGGGCAAGTGTCAATGGCCACAGAACCTCAAGCGAAGGCAACAGAAAGCACAAGACTGCCTACCGAACAGCCAGTCCAAGTAAGTAATGAGAGAGTCCGAAAAGAATCGAGTGAAGGGCCAACTAATGCAGACATATCAAAAGCCCTCAAGAAGACAGAAGCGGCTGCAGGAGAATACACTGCAAGGACACATATGTTGATAGATCATTTATTCCCGTTTATAGCTAGAGTGAAGAAATGGCAGGAGGAACTGAAAAATAAAACCGCAGAGACTGTATTGACAAGCACACAAGTTCCAACACAAGGAACAAGTACCAAGCCCGTGATGCAGCCAAGAATGCAAGAAGAGAAGTAGAGAATTGCAAGACCTCCCCCTACCTCATCGATGCAGATAAAGAGACCTGTACCGTGGACCAGAATGCTCGACGGTCCCCCAGCAAGGAAAAGGCACACCAACGCGTTTAGAGATGTAGTTATAGCAAACTACAGGAAGACACTAAGGATCAAGAGAAGCCCACATGAGGATAACAATGAACTGAACGATTACCTGGACAGCACAGCGCATCTAGGGAATAACATTTGGTACCAACACATGAAAGATGTCGGAAGAAGAAATTCAGAAGGAGAATGCTTCGTTTGCGCACTTCTACCGTACAGCATGGGGAAATCCAAGATCTTCGTGACTGTAGAAATTGATGTCCCGACAGCACACTGTTTGTCACACGTGGCAATGTGCAACAACAGAAGACAGTTTATGGGGAGGGATGCCTCATTGATATGGGCAACCGAAACAGATTACCCCGATGAGGATGGCTACGTCGAGGACATTAAGACGAGAAATAGAGCTCATACTAGGAATCACGTGATCAGGTATGAAAAGCCTGAAGTTAAAGGAGCAGGAATAAGATGGGAAAAAAACCTGAGAGTGAACATCAAAGGAAAAACTCCAGAAGAAGCTCAAATCTGGAAGAACAGAGGCCAAATGCAGATTTGGGGAACAGTGGTTTCACCAAACGGATGGGAAGAAGGAGTGGTGATCTGCCGAGCATGAATGGTCCTTGGAGCCTGCAAGGAAGCAATAGAAAACTCACAGAGGTTGTGCAAACCTCTATGGCCAAAACTCACAAAACTACTGACATGGGTCGAAGACAGAGGAGGACCCGTGCAGATAGTGCCAATGGAAAGCCCAAAATTGTGCTTCAGGAACAATGGCACAAGGAAGATGGGAGAGAATCAGAACTGCAGACACATTTTCGAAGCTCCAGGAATGGCTCACGGAACCGCAGTAATTATGGATCATTATTGGGCGTGTGGATCCAAAGCATACATAAGACTGCCGAAAAACTGGGGTGGCATATACACAATAGTGAACGTCCACGTTCCAGCACTGGCGATCCCAAAAAGTGACCTGAATATTGACAGTTTTCCAAAAGCAGATGCTCACCTGAGGAAAAGGAGATCTGTGGAGCTGGTATCCCGAAAGAAGAGAGAAAATTACTTTTCTTCCAAATCAGAAGAAGCATTCGATGCAATCCCATATGAATACAGGCTGTTCAGCCTCACCTCATCAGTGTTCACAACGATCTTCATGCCAAGAATCCAAGTTGGAGTAAATACCAAATGGTTGCAGATAATCAGATGAGAGTTATTGCAGACCATCAACACAGCCATAAAAGGGTTCAATGCGATTAAGGAAGAACTAAGAGCAATCCGATTTATGACTCTCCAGAGCAGATATGTACTTGACATGCTCACAGCGATGGATGGAGGTGTTTGTGCAAAAATCGGAGAATCATGTTGCACATTTATACCTTCACATGACAAAGAAAATTGAACTTTAACAGAAGCCATAAGCATGCTGACAACCCTACAGAACCAGATGATCAATGAAACGGACGAAGTAGATGATGACAGCTGGTTCGGAACACTATTCTCATGGGTGACACGCCCCGTCAGTCACCTCACCAGCACAGCACAGATTGAATACCAAACAAACCCCATCCCACTTAACAGGTCCTTCCCGACGACGGCGAGAGGGCGATATCTTGTGGCACTCCACTGCTGTCCCACGCCCGGTACGATCTCCCTTCCTTCCTTGGCAGCTCCTGTGGCACCTTGCTACACCTCGCCTGCGGTGCCAGCGCAGCTTGGGGGCTCATTGCAGGCGCAGCTTGGGGGCTCAGCACACGATCCATCACGTGGTCAGGAAACTACATGATTGGAGCTGTAGGACACGAAACATGCATCACGTGTCCAGGAAGTGTTCCGATCCCATAGAACCAACGCGGAACGCTGTCATGTGTCCAAGTCATGTGATAAGAAGTGTACGAACATTCAGTCAGCGCTTCACAGCTGCTTTCTTCAGTAGCGTTTGGCATTTCACGGACCTTGTTTTTTCAGGATTACATCGACCTCGGACTGCTTCACTGACTTTCCACGCCTTCTCCCTGGTACTTTTGCGTTTCGGATTACTCTGACTTTTTGACCTCGGCTTTTCCTTGGACACGTTTGGGGATCTTCCCCTGCAACTGATATTGTCCTCATGGTTTTTTGACCCGGATAGTTTGTTGGACTGATACAAAAAGGTCCTCCTCTAATTGTTTATGGTTCATGCTCCTTGCTACTCCAGGTGACATTACCATCGAACTAGAGTGCCTCTTTGTGTCACAAGTTTCCTTGTATTGCCTGTATTAGTTTGGGTTCCTTGTCTAAACTCATTGTTTGCCTTGCAGCGGTCAGGGGGGTCCTTTTGGCGTTCCTGGTTCCAGGATGACGGCACTCTACACCTGTGGCCTCAAAGATTGCTCAGGCAGTAATTACACTATTTTGCCCGAGCGGTACTTGGGGACGGAGGTTTCATCATCTACACGACCAGCAAATCATAACAATGGGTCCCACAATGGATGGCAGACATTTTCAAGTTTCTGGGAGCCCTACTATTGATGATACTACTAGGATTTTGTGTTATCAAGATAATCATCTAACAGTGCCAGAAAACTGCGAAGAAAGCCATAGGGATGAAGATCATGATCGATGTCAAACCACGATGGAAGCCTAGAGACCTGACCGATGAAGAAATAAGAGACTTTGTGAAGGCCAGAGAATATGCGCCAGAAGGAACAAAGTTTGTGTATCTCAAGAAACGAAGAAAGTATGAAGGGAAATGGATCTATTGCAGCCCAAATGGACAATGTCAGCTAATGACCTGGAACACAGACAAACATGTAAAAACAGCAGGAAGTTTGAAAGGAGTGATAGAAATATGGACTCCAAAGACACACTCCTTCACACCATCGAGTGCAAACCCAGAAGACGATGAAATGGATACAGAAGAACCAAGCAAGATGAAGCAGAAGTGGTCGATGAACCGACCACAGGGGGGTGTAGAGGAGGTCCCATATATGGCCTGCACTCCAGCCACCCGTTTTGATGTACCAGGAACGTACACACCGAGATATGTGACATATGATGAGCAAATAAACAAGCAAAGAGCCGCACTAGGGCTCTGCCCAGTGCCCATCAGAAGAGCAATACCCATTGAAGTGCCAATAACCAGACAACCATGGACATTACAGTACCCATTGAGACAACCGTACCAGCAATTGACACCAAATGAAGAGTACTTACAAACTGTCCCCGAAGAGACACAACAGGCCTTAAGTGAAGGCGAATGGTGATGACACAAGGGCCCGGACAGACGTACAGATGAACGAAACGACAACCAAAAGATGACAAGCAAGGACGAAATGTAAGGAATAATGATGTAATGAACTTAGAAGAAGAAACAATGTTGAAATATAAAGAAACGTAACCATAAAGCAGGATGAAAATATGCAACTAGCTAACGCCTGTAAATAGGCTTGGAATGCAAGAAGCTTAGAAAACAGTGCGGCTTGCTATGCTTAGTAGAAGAATAGAGTGGCAAGCGCCAATTATATATCTACCTCAATGAAGCACATTATATAAGTGCGAATCCATTTTACAAAAGCACACTTAAGCCCAGGATAGTAGGGGTCAAACAGGCCAAGATTCATATTCCAGCAAAAGCTAGAAGAAACAGCAGAATCTAAACTTAGAAAGAAGCAGCTCAATTCGAGGTCAACCCAAGGAGGGGAGGAGAGCGGCAACTTCGAAGAATCGAAACTTAAGAGCATAGCAGCCTGCCTCGTGAAGGACGAGATAAGGAGGCCCAGGCAGGTGGCGAGGCCGAAGGGAGAATCAAATACGAAAAAAGAAGGAGAATGAAGCAAATTCACGGTGTACTAACACGTGACCAGCCAGGCGTGAAGAGGTACCAACGGCTGATGTCACCCAAACCAGAGGATGCCATAACTTTTCCTGATAAGAAGCTACAGTTTCAAGGCCATCCTCAGCCAACTAATTGACACATAGCCCAAAAGTACTGATTGATGGAAGGGAGGCAGGTTGAATCTTGGGGCATACCGCATCTGGGTGACCATTCTGCATGCTGCTAATTAAAGTGGAGATTTATGCCTAGGGGTGTAACTGACCCAATCACAATGGACCAAATAATCTAGTGTCCTATAGCTAGTAGAACCAATGAGACGTTGTACTTGTAGTGACGTCTAGCATGAGTGATGTAGAGGGATGGGCATAGACGCCCACTCGATAAGAGTTATCCAATCCTCACACTCCATTACCATATACAGATATAGCACCTATACTTAAGTTATCTTTTTAATCAATAGAATTGCATGAAAAATTTTTGAGTGTTACACATCAATGATGATGAGAATTTGCTATAACTATTGCTGTCTGAATGAAGATTACGGGAGTTGAAGCGAGACAGGCGATCGCATCACTGTTGATTTCCATTGTTTCCCCGTTTTTTGTACTTGTCATTAAACGGACTTCCCTTTGCCAAACCATTGAGTTGTCCTTATTGATTGGTGTTGGAGTAAGAAATCCTACACCCCCGTCCATCTCAAGGTGCGGCTATCTCGTCTTAAAGTACTCGAGGGTGAGCTCAGATCCCATGGGCCCGTCAGAGGTCACTCCGCCCTCTTGTACACTCTGCCTCACCCTTTGGTCGGGATATGTCAGGTGAACAGTTTTAACATGAGTCCGTTTACTGGCATATTGTAAGGAAGTGTTCATGTCGGAAAGGGGAAAGGTTCTATAGGGAATTACAACCTTTCTATCAGGGGGTTTGTGTGACAAACGGGAATGACCGGGATTTTTATCCTAAAATAAAGAAGAGGGGTTTGTGGGAACTGTAGTTGTTGGTTACATTTGACAGAGAGTTCGGAAAGTAATAATTAGAGGGACAAGTTTGGTAGGGATTATGAAGCAACCGGGGCTAGTCGGAATTGTGACCTGAACAGAGGGGATTGTGAGAAAGGTAATGTTGTGTCAAGGGAGAGTGGGTAATCGGAAATTAATTATCAGAGGGACGTCCAGTAGAATGATTAGGAATGTCCGAGTAGAAAATAGGATGGCAGGGATTCTGGTAGTTGTGGTTTTTACTAGGTTTACCAGAAGTGAATGGGTTTTTCGCTTTTCCTTTGGGTAAGGAAGATTTACTGGGTAAAGGGGATGATGAGTGGGAATAAAAGCTTCAGGGATTTCGTTACCCTCACTATCCTCTACGTGATGGTACCATGTCTCACCAGGAGCATTTCCCAAAGCATAACCCCAGGATCCCCTACCCAAGTGATCTTCCCCCAATGGTCCACCCCCAGGAACTGGATCCAACAGCGATGGCTGTGTCCTGGCCACCTGAATAAGGGATTCCTGGCCTCTACTCGCGAGAATATCCTCAGGTTCTCACATACCCTTCCCCTATGCTGGTTGGACAGGGGTGTTTCACTGAGAGACTTTCTCGTGGAACATCCGGATTGCTGGTCCAAGCCTTCCTGCATAGAATCTGGGTCGTTTCCCCCTCAAATATATAAAGATTGATATTGTTTGGGCTTTCTACCCTTATCTGGCTGATCAAGGCTTGCAGAGGAGATGGTTTTAAGAGTTCTTGCCGTTCTTTCTCTCTTTCTCAAGTATCCATCAGCCCTTCCTCTAAATTGTCGGGGCAGATATCCATAGGGGGGGCCACTCTCCAGAAAATAGGCACTGTTCGACATGAAAGGTTTCTGACTCATCTAGAGACACCGTAGATGTTGACCCTCTCCTGTTCTTATTCAAGGGGCTGAAAAGTGTTTCCAGGGTGTTAGGGTTCTCTAGTTGTTGCTCTTCTTGCATCATCCTATTTAAATGTCTTACCTCTTCTCTTATTTGTTTCCTTTCTATTTTCCGCTCTGAATAGTAAGAATGGGATTCTGGGATTTGATTTTCAGTATAAGGGCCATCTAGAGCCCCTCTTGATGTCCCATGAGGTCACAATTTCCCTAAGGTCTCAAGTATCGGGTTCTCTTTGGGTCTTTTCGTCAGCTCGGGTTCCCTAGGTGTTTCGTTCTTTACCCTTCCCAGATTTTCACCTTACTTTGACTTTGAGATGTTGGGATTTTGATTAGCCTCTGCATATTTTCTTTCTCCCCGGAATGTACTCACAAGGAATTTCTCTAGTGAAGGGCTTTTATGTTTCAGATGCCAAAGGTATTGGGAGGTTAGTAGTGTTAGGGTAAACTCCCAGGCAAGCAGGGTGGTTGCTAGGAGTTCGCAAACTAAGAACTCATGGAAGGCCTAACTCCATCCCCTTGCCCAAAAGGAATGCAAGTCCAGACAGGCAGCAAGTTCAACTTTGGTTTATTACAGCCAACAAACCGACAGGGATGGTACACAGAGGCAAATCCAGGCACACTCAACGAACACTGGCTCGCAGGCCAGTTTTGTTCAGTAATTGCATCACAATGACATCATGTTCTGGGCTCTTCTCCAGGAAAGCTATCTCCACTCGGGATTGGGTTTTGAGTGTAGTCACCCTATAGCGGTCCCTATAGAGGTTAGTTCACTGGCTTTTCCCATGTCAAATCTCAGGCCTGGATCATCCCCGAAAACTGTTACTTCTAAATAATGCAGTCTGTGGGCCTGGAGATTGGTTGGTGCCCCCAGATACCCTACCATAAGGTCCTAAAATCTGATTGGCTGAGCTGCTCGCCGCCAGGCCTGGGACTCAAGTTGGTTCTCAGCTCGGAGTGTGCCTTTTCAAGGTAATATGCGCAACTATGTGTTTAAATATATGTGAATCACCATCACAGCGCTCCTTTCCCAGTGTATGACTTCGGCTCTGATTGTAACAACTTAGTTGCAAGCATTGTCTGGCCTGCAAGACTGCGGCTCTTCCAGGGTGCCAGTTCTTGGCTTATTGTCAGCTATGCCGGACCATTTGTTCAGAGACCGTGTTTGTGATCTCTAGAGCTCTGAATTAGTTTGCATTTAAGGAGAATGACTTGTATCTGTTGCGCTGGTGTTACTTCAATTTATTGTCATTTACAACAATGCCGCCTTGGCAGTGGCCCGGTTCAGCGCACAGGGCAGCTCTCTGGTCCGTGCCGCGTTCAGCTTAGCTTCAGCTTTTCTGGCACAGTTTGTGGCCTACTTTGATTTCCTAAACCATGGTCTGGTTCCTACTATATGTGCTTTCCCATAATATCCATAGGTTAGTGGGTTATGGCTCTGTCAGGTCCCTCGAATGCTCCTGCCATCCCCTAGAGTTATTTGCATGTAAGCATCTGCAAGCATTTCCATGTGATCTTCTTGCTTCTTGCGGTTTCTGCATTGCTGTTACAAGCTAATGCAAAATAATAAACGTGCAGACAGTATGTGCATGTCACTGTCATCTAACTTATAGAACTGTATGCATGTGTTCTTTGTGTATTTGTGTGTGTGTGTGTGTGTGTGTGTCGAGTGTGCGGATGGCATGTGTGCTTCATGTCTAACAGTGCTATGTCGTGTTGTCTCTAACGACTTGATGCATGGCTTCTTAGCGCTTTTAGTCGAGACTGTCAATGGAGTGTCTTCAGTTCCACTCTGTGGGTCTTTGTCCACCGTGGGTAATGTTCGCACTCCTCCTGGGTTTTAAGGTTGACTGAGAGGGTATCTTTCATTGTATTTGTCCATCGTAGGTGCAGTGGGGATTGGTGCGAGCGTGTACGATCGGCAGCCATATTGTCTTTGGTTTGTGTATTTTGTCGGTGGGTGAACATTGCCAGTTTTTGATCTTCCCTCTTCATCCCACCTCTGGTCGACTTGTCGACCACATCATGATAAAACCGTGGATTGTGTATCAGGCGCCATATCTTTGTGATCCCTGCAAGATGTCCATGGTAGTTCACATGATCATTGAATGGCCAGTACATGTAGGCGCAACCGCCTTCAGGTTTGCACCAAACCCATTTCCCTTCATACTTCCTTGGGTTACATGGATTGTCTAACTCTAATCAGCTGGAAATAGGTCAGATGTTGTTATCCTTTATCTAAGTCTTTCTCTTTCTTTCACAATATCATCCATTGCTCCTTCGGGGTCCATCTCCATGAGTATTTGCATCCCTATTGCCTCTTCTGCTGTTTTCTTGCACCTTCCCATACATATCTTTTTTTTTTCCATCTGCCAGCCAGGATGACATCCATGACCAGAGAGATACTAGCCAGCTCTTGTCTTTCTCTGTTCCACATGCTTCGTCCTCCATCTTTGCATACATCTGGGCCAATTGTACAACTGCGTCTGAGAGAGTTCCGTTGTCTTCATCGTTGGCAGGTGTGAACGTGCAACATGAACTTCCTATCTTTGCGCAAACTCCTCCTTCCATAGCTGTGAGGAGAACCAGAATGTACCTATTCTGGTGCACCACCAACCTTATTGCTCTGAGCTCTTCTTTTATGGCGTTGAACCCATGCACTGTTGTGTTTATAGTTACCATCAACTCCCAGTGAGTGATCTATAACAAGTTGGCATTTGTGTATGTCTGTATTCCTGGGATCAGTGATGCAAAAAACATTTGTGTTCTGATGAACAGTCTGTGTGATGCAGGTATTTCGTCCAATGCATCTTCTGATTTTCCTGAAAAGTAATTCCCCCCTCTCTTCACTCTTCTCAGTCCTGCTTCCGTGTCAGTCTTCAGTAGTTCGGAAGATGGTAATGCTGCTAGTGATCTCTTCTTCCTTTTGTTGTTCTCCATTTTCTGGAAGTCATCAAGCTTCACATCTTTCTTTGGTACCACCAATGAGGGCATTTTGATGTGTACTAGGCAGCATATTCCTCCCCAGTCAGGTGGCAGCTTCTCAAATGCTTTAGATCTACAAGCACAATAGTGATCCATCAGCACTGCTGTTCCTGCTCCCATTCCTGGGATTGTCTCGATCTTCTGGCATCCTACGTTTTCTCCGACCTCTTCATCGCCGTTGTGTTGATAACACAGTGCTGGTGTTTTCAGGGGAATTATTGGCATTGGTCCAGCTTTGTTATACACCCATGATACTAATTTTGCTCTTCTGTTTCATTCCTTCAGACACTTGTCATGTTCTTCTTGTACCTTATTCACTGTAGATTTTGCTATGGTCAGTGCCTTACTTCCCACCACTCCATCTTCCCAACCATCATTAGCATACAGTTGTCTGTAGATCACAATCTGTGGTCTTTTTTAACTGCCAGGTTCTCCTCCTATCTCCTTGACTCTTGTCCATGGGCGTGGCAAGTCCCTAAGGGTGATAGTCTTCGTGTCTACCTTTTCTGGTCCATCAGCTATGTACTGTAGCCCTTTATTGAGCTGCCAGGAATTAATCATGTCTTGTGTTTTGATTTAACATTCTTCATATGGGAAGTTCCCCTTGGACATCCACCGTAAGGTTGCGGTTTTCTCTTGGAATCTGCCTTGTGTATGGAACATTGCGAGGTACATCAAACATTGTGCTCTTGTGCGGGTATTTCTGTTGCAACAAAGGTTCTGGAGGCACGCATGGCGTAGGGGATTAAAGAGCAGACATAACAGCTCTCCCCTGTGGTGTCCCTACCAACTTTGGACATGTGTTTGTACCACATGTTGTTTGTTACTCGTGTTGCGTCTGTGAGACACGGGTCTACTCCCTTCATGTCTGTATCAACACTGTGCTTACCTATCCTTACCTTATCAGCAGTGTCTTCTCTTCCACCTCACATGTTCATTCCTGCTACTTGGGTCGGGGGAATGTTAGTCTGGGAAACAGTGGTAGCCTGCATTGCAAAGAAAATCTGCCATAGAACCGAGCCCAATATTCCAGTGGTGATCAAGAAACATACCAAAGTCAAAATACATTTTATTTTATTCATTATTACCCCTTACGCTGCTTTGTCTGGGTAACTGATGAGATGATAAAGTTGCCCACCTGAATATCGCAAGAAACGCGTTATTGTTTTAGTATTTGTCAGTATTGTCAAGCTCCGCAAACTAAATAATCACTAATTGCAAAGGCAAATATTTCCTCCCAGACTTTTCTTATGGAGGAGTCTCTCAATCTGGCAGGATGGGGTAAGCACTATATTCAAGTTGGATGTAGGTATGGGCCAAGTACTCTATGAATACCAGGAAGTATACTTCGGGGGTTTGGGCTCTGAAATGTCTGGGTCTCCTTATAGAGCGTACAAATTGGTTGGACAATGCTTCAGTGTGGTCAAAGGGAGGCAACATCAAGCTAGTTCCTTAACAATTTTAAAACAGTCCCATCAACCTGCATGTGCGAGAAAAGAGAAATGTTAAATAGTGTTATGACTGTCAAGTGTGCATATGTATCTGGGTTGTAGCTTCATAATAGACATGTGCTTAAGGCAGGAGAATGAATAGTGTTTTTCATTGGTCAATTTGCACCAGTGTTGCTATTGCTGCTTCAGCAGTTTGGAGGGTCTGATCATGGGGTGGCCAGAAGTCTCTAGTTCAGGGGTATTAATGCTTTCTTGTGGATCGTCGGTAGTCACAGCGTTGGCTCTGTTGATCTCTGCAGTTGAGTTTCTGGGTGAGGCCAATGCTTTGTAGGGCTTGACGTCCTGCAGGTGGTTGCAGACACTTTTACCTTCTAAGCATACTGCTCGGTCAGTCACAGCCTCTACCACATGAGGTCCTGTGAATGGGGGCGGAATCCAGCGCCTTGTTAAGCTTTTTTAGGAGGACTAGGTCCTTCACTGGTACCAAATGTTCCTAAGTGGTCTCTTGTGCTGTGTCTTCAGAATGTTCTTGCTCTTTGTCTTCAGGCCTGCCCTGTGTCCGTTGTATCTGGCGAGAGATAAAGAAGCGCTAGAAACCAGTGAAGTGACATAGTAATACATTTCTTGACCCAATATTTCAGCAGTACTTTCACAATCATTTAATGTTCTAGTGGGAGGAGCCATCGGGAGATGCATGCGCAGTCCCGTCACCACCTCGTAAGGCGTTAAGTGGTGGTCGGACCCTGGCTTGTTGCGCAATTCGAAAAGTGCCAATAACAGACAGTGAAGCCAGTTTTTCTTGGTGCTCTGCTGATTATTTGCTTGCAGGTGGTACACACATGCAAATTTGTGTTTTATTCCTAGCAGGGTAGTGATGTGTTGGAACATTTCATTGGCGAAGTGAGGGCCATTGTCAGACCTCAGGACCTCACAAACGCCCCAACTTGGGAATACTTCCCAGACCAGAAACGTTTCTGCCGGAGGGCGTCGGCATGTGAACAGGGACCTGCCTCTATCATCTGGAGAATGGGCAGACAACCACTATCATGTAGCGTTATCCTTGACATACTTGGATCATGTCTATGTAGTCAACATGGAGATGAAAAAATGGGCCTTCGGGTCTGGGTATGGCTCCTCTTACAACTCTCAAGGTGTGTCCAGCACTGACCTGCAGGCAGGTTAAGCAGGTATTAATGAAATTTGCCACATGTTCGTTTAAATTTGGACAAAACCCTGATTCTCCAATGCATGCAGCATTGACCTCTTTCCCTGAATGTGTTGGATGATGCAACTGCGCTAATGCTGTTTTCAATAGTGCAAGGGGCATGACCACTTTCCCTATATTGTTTTGTCACCATAGGGCGTCTGTGGGAGACATGGAACACCCTCTTTTTACCCAGAGTTCCTTCTCCTCTGTGGGAGCAGCTCCCTGTAATTCCATTACTTGAGTTTCTGGTAGATAGTTGTACCCTTCTCTCAACACCATGTTTCTCGCCCCTCCAGGGACCTTGGGCCTCTCATTCAGTTCTCACAATTCTCCAAAATATGATGCACATTTTGCCTCCATCAGCTGCTTCGTTTCCCCTTGAAATGGCGTCTTCCCCTTTAGTGTGTGCCTGGCACTTCACCAATGCTAACTCCTGCGGGCATGTAATTACTTCAATCAGTTCGCCTAAAAGCAGCGTATGCTCTGCTGGGGTCCCATTAGCTCTCCTGTACCCTCTCCTGAGCCATTGTGCCAATCCTGAATGTACTGTTGATGTGATTTAGGGACTATCAGAGTAAATTGTCACATCCTTACCTATGCTGTGTTGTAGGGCCAAAATAAGGGCCACTAGTTCTCCTGCTTGTAATGAATAATGAGATGGTAAGAGGGCACTCACAACTACCTCACTTTCCAGTCCTCCTTCAGCCTCACTACAGCAGCCTCAGTCCTCCTGAACCCATCAAGGTGAAGACCCATTAATATAGAGCACATCTCCCCCCTCAAGTGCATCCTCCATTACCTTTCATGTCTCACTGAATTGCTCTATATTCTTGGTGCAGTCATGAGCCCACTCCCCTTGTTGATAGACATCTGCCATGAATAGTGCTGGGTTTACAGTCTTGCATCTTACTATACTCAATTCTGCCTTGGATAGTATTATCTCATATCCTGATGCTTTCTGTGTGGTCAATGTGCACTTTGGCTTGTGCAGTATGGCAAACAGGGTGTGCTCTACGTAAAGGGTGGTGGTGGTGCACCCCATTGTTATAGCAGATGCTCTCTCTACTGCGAAGAAGGCTGCCAAAGATTGCTCGCATGCATAGTGTCCTCTCATTACTGGGTCGAGTTGTCCACTGTAGTAAGCAATTGGCTTATGGCCCATGCTTGTTTCCTGTGTCAGTACTGCCTTCATGACCACACCGTCGGTGTATGAAAACAGGAAAAATTCCCTCTTATAGTCTGGGGTCCCAACACTGGAGCTGTGCATATCGCTTCCTTCAGCTTGTCAAATGCTTCAGTCATCTCTTGTGTCCAGGCCAGTGTTTTTGCTCTTCTCTTTGCTTCTTTCCGTGCTGTTAAGAGTGGTCGGGTGTATGTTCTGTAATCAAAAACCCATGCTCTGCAATCGCTACACAGCCCCAGGAATTTCTGCATTTCCCTCACTGTTTTAGGTTGTAATGTGTTGTGTATTATCTGCGCTCTCTATGGGGCAATATGCCTGCTGTCTTTGGATATGAACTATCCAATGTACAGTACTTCCTTTTGACTGACAGCAGTGGAGTTTGGCCTTGTCCACCTTGTACCCCTTGTCTGCTAGCACTGTCAACATGTGTACTGAATCTGTCCTGCATTCTTCTGTCTTGCTACAAATCAGGATGTCATCTACGTATTGTATACTGTGCTCTCTGTGTCAATGTTGCATAAATCCATCTGAATCACCCTATTAAAGATGGAAGGTGACTCGCAGTACCCCTGTGGCAGCTTAGTGTATTTCCACTTCTGGTTGCGATACATAAAGCTGGTCAAATCTTGTGAGTCTGGATGTAGTGGTACTGAGAAAAAGGCGCTCTTTAGATCAATCACGGTGAAGCAGGTGGCTTCCGTCGGAATGCCACACAAAAGTGTTGCCGGGTTTGCTGCTAGTGGAGATTCTTCTTCTACAATGTGGTTAAGAGGGCCCAAATCCTGAATAAAACGTCATGACCCCCATTCGCTTTGCGTACAGGATACACTGCAGTGTTGCATGGAGACCCTGATGGCACCAGGATACCTCTCTCAATGAGGGCGTTGATTGTTTCATAAATGCCCTCATCTGCTTCCTTTGTTAGGGGGTATTGCCTTATTCGTGGCAAGATTGCTCCAGGTTTTAATTTAATCTTCACTCTCCCTATGCTTTTTATGCAGCCTACATCATAGGGGCTTGTGGTCCATAAGCTGTTGGGTACCTTGGCCATGCCCTCCTACCAGAATGTGGGCGGTGTTTCCAGCGTCATTGCCATTCTTTGTTCAAACTCTAGTTAACTGATCTGCAACCAAAACCTTACACTCATTTCGAACATCATCTCCGTCTCCAATCCCTCTTCCCCAAAGAGTTCCTCATCCATTACTATTGTTATAATGCGCCCTTCTGTCACTGCAATTATTGCTCTCCATGCCCTCCCCTTGTCCTCCGGTGCATGTACTGCAATCCAATCTTCTCTTGCCAAAACTGTCTCAATGTCTATAGGCACTATTGTCCCTTCTTGCTCATCCATTGGTGTTTCTGGTCTGAATAGGTACTCGCCTGGCACTCTCCATACCTTCCCTGCAATGCCTGGCATCCATGCAATTGACATGTCTGTCCCATACTGGAACATTTCTGGATTCAATGGCATCCCCCCTCTGCACTGTACTCCCACAATATGCCTGAACAATCTGCCTTACATTCTACATTCCCCCGCAATGAACTCACAAAGAATTTCTATAGCAAAGGGCATTTATGTTTCCCATGCCAAAGGTATTGGGAGGTTAGTAGAGTTTCTAATTCTGATGGTATGGGATTTGGATTTTCAAGGGAGAGGAAGGGATTATCTATCGGTTTATCAGACCCACCTGGGTTTTTAGTGGTATTCTCGGTAGGGAGCTCCATATGGTTTCGTATACAAGAGTTCACAATATTTCACCCCATCGAATAGTTCTGGGAAGAGGAGAAAAGTTTAGTACTGCAAACCTTAGCTCATTTTCACACGATATAAGAGAAAAGATCTCTACGCACTGCTTTTTGACGGGCACCACATAGATGGCAGAGGTGGCAGAATACCCCGTCTGGAAGTCTAGGGAGATTATGATTTTATCTCTCTCTCGGATATGATAGTTGTAGGGACTTCGGAGGTAATAGCTACTTCCCTCTATTATTTTCCGATCTGGGAGAATAGCTTTAGAGGTCAAGGGGAAGAATTGGACTCCCATTTTCTGTACTAAGTGCAGGAAGAAAGGTGTCATGCTCTCCATTTATTTCTCACCATTGAGGAAAAAAGGAGTCTGATTGGGTTTGGCTCTATTTGGATTCTCTACAAGTAACAGGGTTCTCCAACTATTATCGATTGGATCACATCCCACTTCTGACACCATATGTAAGGCACTCATGGTGGCAACAGTAAAGACATACACAAGTTATCACAGCTCAAGGGAGTTTATTGAACAAGGAATGCAGGGGGGGGAAACGCCTAACCTAAATCTAAGATGGGAGCAAGCATCGACCATCATATCAAAATAAGGCTGTCCCAGTGGTGTAGTGTCAAAACAAAAGGGTGTATACTAAGCAAAACCTTTTGCCAATCGTTACGCTAAATATAAAAGAAGTGTGGGAATGGGTTTCAATAAGGAAAGAAGTGTTCTCAAATCATAAGTCAGGATGTGATTGCCAGGGGTCTTCCTTCCCCATGTTTTCAGCACAGGACATGGTGAGTCTCCTGAGCACAGCACACACTCGAGCTTTCCCCAGCACAAGCCAACACTTCTGCCCCAGCTGTAAGGTTTTCCAATGGCTTAAAAGTCTCTTTCCAATAAAAAGTATTTTGCACTTGAGGGCCGGATAATTCCAACAAACAAACACACGTTCTGTTCTACAAATGCTTTGGGTGACGGCTTCAGCCCTGGGTCCCCCTCTTTTGCGCGCTGACCCTTCAGACACTACTTTGGGCAATGGTTTCACCCCTGGGTCCCCCTCTTCTGGGCGTTGACCCCTCAGAGTCTTACTCGATTACTTCTATACATGCTTCTGGGTGTGATTTCACCCCTCGGCCCCCCTCTTCCGGGCGTAGACCTTTCAGATACTTTGGGTGATAACTTTCACTGCTTGATCTCACTCGGTCGAGCTTGGACCCCAAATGACAATCGGGATTCACTCCCCTTATTTTCTCTCGATGCAGGATTCACTTCCCCTGCTTTCTCTCAATGTATGATTCACTTTCCTTGTTTTCTCTCGATGCAATTGGAGCCTATGCAGAGGTATAAAAGTGACCTAACAAGTCTGGTAAGCATTGACAGTCAAGTGAGACCCCTTTGCACTTATGCAAAACATTACCAAAGCACATGCCCAAGCTCAAACAGTATAGTGCAGAATGGATGAAGGGCACGGCAGATAAAAGGTTCATGCCGTGGCCACAAGGGGATCATTGTCAGAAGCGGTATTGCAACACATGGCCACTTACTTGTGGCCATGTGTTGCAGGCCTGATGTGCCTTGTGTAACCAACACAGCAGAGAACAGCCTCTTGCTGATTGGCTCCAGCCCCAACTACTACAGCCTATGGAAAGCTGGCAGGCGTGAGCCGGGCCTCCTTGGAAAGGCAAGCCCACTTCTGTTCCACTCCTCGAAGCCTCTCGTAGCTCAGCCAGAGCAGGAGCTCCGGATCACTGCAGGAGCAGCTGATCTCCATCCCCCCTCGAAGCTGACGCCATCTGGAGGTTTGCTGACCCCTTCCTACAAATAGAAACTTGTGCACTAAAATCGGCTATTCTTAGCGCATTATGCGCGGTAGCTGCCGACAATTCCTTCTTGAACTGTGTGCATGTCCTATTTAGGCATTCATCCTGCACACACTCCGTGTTGCCTACACGCAAGCTGATCGTTCCACATTTCGCCATTACAACACACGAGGTGTTTATTATTCTAAGATGGCCGCCCGTGTTTCAGGCCTGATGTGCCTTGTGTAACCAACACAGCAGAGAATAGCCTCTTGCTGATTGGCTCCAGCCCCAACTACTACAGCCTATGGGAAGCCGGTAGGCGTCAGCCGGCCCTTCCTGGAAAGGCCCAGAGGGTAAGGCCAACAACTGTCCAGAGACTGTCCTGAGCTGACCAGAGCCCAGGGCCATACCCCTTATTCGTAGCTTATGAGGTTGTAAGTAATCCATGTCTGTCTATCTTACCCCTCTGCACTCTCTTTACATCTCTCCACTTAAACAGCCCCATGTGCACTAATCACTGCATTGGACTTGATTGTCGCCTAGCATTTGTAATAGTGTCTAACCCGATGTGCCTGTGTACATTGCATCTTGTGGGACAACCACATATTGCGTTTGCAGCAAGTCTGTTCAGTTGAGCCCACAACCTATCTGCTGCTCACATTACACACCTGAACATTGTTGCATCCAACATTGCTTCAGGGTATCCTCACCTTGCGCTTAACCTAAAGATATTCTGCTCTCCTAACTTACTGGTGGCTAGCTATGATATGCTCCATCCGACCAACAGCCTTTTTGCGCTCAGATACCATTCCCACACGGCAGCACCACCATTCTATGCGGTCCAGCAAGCCTTACAGTAACTTGATGTTTGCATCTCTGTCCAACCTGTATGGGCGTTCCTGCTTCTCAGTTGCTGCCTCATGTTTGTGATTCTAATTATGTTACTCTGAAATTAGATGTGCATTTTTTAGCCATTGTGACATTTTCAAATCTAGGTGTTGTGCATTTTAGCCTATTGTGACATTTTTAAATCTAGGTGCTGTACATTTTAGCCTATTGTGATATTTTCAAATCTAGGTGTTGTGCATTTTAGCCTATTGTGACATTTTTAAATCTAGGTGCTGTACATTTTAGCCTATTGTGACATTTTCAAATCTAGGTGTTGTGCATTTTAGCCTATTGTGACATTTTTAAATCTAGGTGCTGTACATTTTAGCCTATTGTGATATTTTCAAATCTAGGTGTTGTGCATTTTAGCCTATTGTGACATTTTAAAACCTAGATGTTGTGCATTTTAGCCTATTGTGACATTTTTAAATCTAGGGGTTGTGCATTTTTAGCCTCTTGTGACATTTTAAAACCTAGATGTTGTGCATTTTAGCCTATTGTGACATTTTTAAATCTAGGGGTTGTGCATGTTTAGCCTATTGTGACATTTTCAAATCTAGGTGTTGTGCATTTTAGCCTATTGTGACATTTTTAAATCTAGGTGTTGTGCATGTTTAGCCTATTGTGACATTTTCAAATCTAGGTGCTGTGCATTTTAGCCTATTGTGACATTTCAATTCGAGGTGTTGTGCTTTTATCCTTTGCACTTTAGTCACTGCTGGATTGTCACATCTAGGCGCTGTGCATTTTAGCCTATTGTGACATTTCAAATCTAGGTGTTGTGCTTTTATCCTTTGCACTTTAGTCACTGCTGGATTGTCGCATCTAGGCACTATCTGCTTACCTCCATGCCCACCCACTCAGCCTAACCCACCAGCTAGTTCACTCTACCTTACCACAGGAAGCATCCGACCTGTATGACTACTACCCACCTAACTAAGCGCTAGTTCTGCATAATGTCAAGCCTATTTAGTATCTATTGTATCATGGCCACTGCCACACTCCTCGTCACTAGCAATCAGGTCGGCCACACAGAGATCCCCCTATATGTACCTGTACCCCTCTCAACTTATATCAACAGATATAATTACTAACACTCATGTCTACTCTGATTTAAAACACCAAGCTCCGCTAGGACCATTAGCCTACACCTCCCAGCCTAGCCCCACTCACGATAGAAACAACAAACTACGTGCTAGACTCACCAAACTTCACGAGATACCCAGACGACTCCTCCCTCCTATAAAACGTGAGATGAAACGCCAAAATGTTAAGGAATGCAATGCTCCCATTATCACCCTAGCTTCAATCAACCTACAAACATCTGAATCCAAGACAAAATCTAGTGCTAAAAGTACTCCAAATCTTACACAACCTAAAGAGGAAACCAAGAATCACTCCTACAAAGGAGCACTTCTCAATGCTAGGTCATTAGTTGCCCATGCCCTTGATATAGCTGATCTAATCACTGAGGCGAATTTGGACTTTATTGCAATAACCGAAACCTGGCTACACAAGGCAGCAGGCCCTTCACTTATGTTAGCCATCCCTGACGGCTACACTATATGTAGACAAGACCGAGAGGGCACCAGCAGAGGTGGAATTGCCATCATTTCCAAATCAAGTCTGTCGCTAAGGCTAGCCCCCACCCTAACCTTACAATCATGCAAAGCCCTCACTGCCAAACTCCTCATAAACAACACTCAATCCTTAACCATTCACCTAATTTATAGACCTCCAGGTCCGCTTGGGACCTTTGAAGAGGATCTGCACAAGCTACTAACTAACAATGCAAAACTACTTCACACCTGTTGGTACTAGGGGATTTTAACCTAGGATTTAATGACCAAGCGGATGCGCACGCCTTGACCATTGCCCACGCTATTAATTCCCTAGGATTCTCCCAAAAAAGTCAACAATCCCACCCATACGAAAGGCAGAATATTAGACTGGGTCGCTGACTCAAACTGCACAGCAGCTATCTCGTCTATCTCGTCATTACCATGGACTGACCACTCACTAGTGTCCTTCAACCTCCTAACCTCCCGACCATCCTCTATAGTCGTCCCCACGGCACCTTCATGCCCAACGAGAAACAAGAAGAATATGACAATAGACAATGTCATACCTGCTATCCTTCCAACATTAAATGCACTGCCCGACAACTTAGACTCCAGCATATTAGTACATGAGTACAATAAAATCATGACTGATACTATCGACAAAATTGCCCCACTTAAAATGCGTACAAGTAAACCCAAAGCCCATTTAAATAAATGGTTTACTCCTGAACTCAAGGCCCTACGCCTCACCAAGAGAAAATGTGAATCTAACTGGAAACTATGCCCAACTGCTGAGAACAAGGCTAACCTAACATCTATCTCCCGCCAATACAAAAATGAAGTTTCCCTGGCAAAGAGGAATTCATACAATGATCGTATTGCCAACTCTAATTCAAGCATGAAGGAACTCTTCTCCATACTGAAGGAACTTGAATCACCCATTGCCATACCAGACACCTGCACTAAAGATCAGACCTGGTGCACAGATATCCAACACGCTCTAACTAATAAAATAAACACCCTCCAAAATAAAATTCAACTGAAAAAAGACTTGCTCATCCTTTATAATCTGCCCAAGTCACCACCCAATGCCACTAACAATCCCCAGTCTAGCAAATTCTCCTTCACCAAAACCACCACACTAGAGGTAGAGAAAATCATCCTTACCCTCAAACCATCTAACTGCAAAGGTGACATCTGCCCAGCACAGTTAATAAAAGACGCTGCTAGAGATTTATCACCTTTTATCTCCAAACTTGTCAACACATCCTTCTCCACAGGCATTATCCCAGCTAATTTAAAACATTCTTGGGTGCTCCCGTTGCTCAAAAAGCAAACACTAGACCCTCTTATCCCCACTAATTACCGTCCAATCACTACAGTTCCATTTCTTTTATAGATCCTGGACAAAGTGGCCTATATACAGATTCAAAAACACCTTGGGCCTCATTACGACCCTGGCGGAGAGGGGTTTACGCCAGCGTAATGCATGGCGTACCTCTCCGCCAGATTACGACTTCCCGTAGCGCCATGGTGATTTTTACGGCCGGATTTTCTGGGCGGAAAAATCCATGGCGCTACGGGACCTCTTGTTAATTACGCCACCGTAATCTACGGTGGCGTAATTAACGCCTTCCCCACTCCCATTATACCCTATGGGGCAAAAATGGGAATGGGGAAGGGTAAATGGGGATTGGGGACTAACCGCCCCGCCAAGGTCGGAATGGGGCGGTAAGTCCGCCAACCCCCATGGCGGAGTTGGCAGCTCTGCGCCATGGACCATGGTGCAAATTGCACCATGGTCCTCCGCCAGGGTCGTAATGAGGGCCCTTGAATTGCATAAGCTACTAGGATCTAGACAATCTGGCTTCCGCCCACTACATGGAACGGAAACAGCCCTCATCGATTTAAAGACCCAAATAGACGAACTGAGAGATCAAGGTAAGACGGCTCTCCTCCTCCTACTAGATCTCTCAGCCGCATTCCACCTTGTGGACCACAAGGTCCTCTGCAGACATTTGGACTCTGCCGCTCACTTCTCCACCCAATCCATCAGATGGATAGAATCCTTTCTGAGTGAGAGAACTATGAGAGTTTTTTCCCCATCGGCAGCAGCAGACCCCATACCTATCACATGTGGAGTCCCTCAGGGATCCTGCGTCTACCCGACTCTATACAATATTTTCACCAAACCTCTGTTCGTTGATCTGGACAATCTTGGTATCACCTACACTAACTATGTAGATGATACACAGATTCTCTTCCCGCTTTCTGGTGATCATAGTAGGGACAGGGAGTTGGTGAATAGAGTGTATCTTATCATTCAGGCATGGATGGCTACCCATGGTCTCAGCCTGAATGATGATAAGACAGAGTTGATCATTCTGGGTACACAAGCCAACATTAACAAATTGGGCACAGACTACTCAGCTTTCAACATAGATGGAAATGTTATCAAAGTCTCGAGGGAAGTAAAAACACTTGGTTTTTACCTTAATTCTACCTTGTCTTTCACCAAACAGGTCAACTCCCTAGCTTCCAGCACTGCCTACACCTGTAAATTGATAAGAGCAGGCAAGCCCTTCCTATCCAATACCAGTTGTCTGATCTTGGCGAGAGCCTTAATACTTTCCCGACTCGACTATTGTAATGCCCTCTATAGTGGTGCCAACAAAGCCACCACCCAAAGACTCCAAACTTTACAAACCAATGCTCTCAGAGCTGCACTAGGCATAAAGAAGAGGGAGCATATCTCCTCTATTAGGCGGCAACACAAATGGCTCTCCACTGATAACAAAATCCACCTAAAAATGATCTCCTTGACCCATAAGGCTCTTAATAATGCTGCTCCTAATTATCTGACAGACAAAATAAAAAGAAAAACATCCAATAGACCTTTGAGAGTTGCCAACTCTAACTGCCTGGTAGTACCCAGATTTAGACTTGCCAAAATCGGTGGCGCCAGCTTCCCTGTGAGAGCTGCCAACTTGTGGAACGCTCTGCCACCCAACCTAAGAGTAGACCAACCTTTCCCACACTTCAGAAGGAACTTCATTAAACACATTAACGCTAACAATGTTTAGACATCTGCTATGACCCCTCACACGCGCAGCCCTACCCAATGTACATAGTTGCTATTACCCACCCTTTATGTGTATAACTGCTAACACCATATGCATACTCCTGTACATTATACAGTTTCTCCTGGTAATCTCTCTAAATAGACTGTAAATATGTAATTGTACATTCATGTAATATTGTAATATTGTAAACTTATTCATGCAACATTGTAAGTCTCGCATATACTTGCTGCTGCGCCCGGTAACCTATGGGTCTGGAGCGCATTATAAATAAATAAACAAACAAACAGACAAACAAACAAACTTGCACGCTGTGTACATGGGGAAGACATTAGAGATAAGGTTAGCGATTCTAGAGCTCTGGAAGATGTACCCAGAAGAAAGGGAAGGCCCGCCACCTGAGGAGTGGATGCTTAGTCAGCGAAAGGAGGAAGGTGTTGAGCCCTCAGCTCCCCTTACCTCACGGGAAGCAAAAAGTGCTAATACGGAGGAAATAGGGTTATATCCTTTAAAGTAGTTGAAAGCGGCAAGGTGGTATAGTAATCAAATATATAAACCCCCTGCTTACAGTAGTGATGGTAACTCAGAGGAGAGTAAGAGACAAGAAGAGATCTATAAAATCATACAAGACAAAGAAGAGAGCAATGAGCGGTTCAATCTGTCGACAGAAATAGACAAGGAGATTAAGAGATGGAAAGGAGAGAAGGTTAAAGCTGAGGATATAGCGCTCATGCAGAACAAATGGATGGGAGGACAGATATTACTTAAAATAGATGGGAAAAGTATCGAGAAAGTTAGGCAAAGAGAAGACAAGGATGAACAAGAAAGAAAGGATAAAGAAAGAGAGAAGAGACTGAAAGAAGACGAGCAGAAAAGGAAGAGCAGGGAGCAACAAGAATCAATATATCAGGAGGAGCAAGAAAGAAAAGAAGAACAGGCAGAAGAACAAGGAAAGCATGAAAATAGACAGAACGATAGAAGACAGGGACAGAGGGAAAAAAAGCAAGAAGTGGAGGAAGCTCAAAGATTAAGGGACAAAAGATTATAGAGGCGAAGGGGAGAAGAGGAAAGAAGGGAAGGAATAAAGAGAGGGGAAGACCGAAGGCAAGAGGAAGAAAGAATTAGAAGGGACGTGAGAAAGCAAAGAGAAGTAGACGAGGCAAGGGAACGAAAAAGGAGACAACAATGTCTTGATACCAGTCTCATTCATAAGGAGCTAATAGGGTCAAGCCCAGAAATACGATGAGATAGAATAGGAAAGTTCCTTTTGATAAAGGAAGCAATGCCAGCAGCATCTACAGTAGTATTGAAAGAAGAAAGATTTGATGTGGAAAGCATCAGAGAAAGGATCGATAAGGTATATCAACAGTTAAGGCAAAAAAGCGAGTATGAAACTCGAGGGAACAGTGGTCGATCCCCAGTGCTTCAATTATGAAGCGAAGAAGAAAATCCGTTCAGTCACAGACGTAGAACATTGTCTTTAACTAGACTGAATCTGAATAAAGGTGAAGGGGATGATAGTCACACTAGTGCAGAAGGACGGAGCGCATGCACCCCTGAAGGAAGTCTGAAGGAATTCTGCAAATGGATAAAGTAGTAAGATGGTCGGATCTGGAACAGCCTAAAGATAGGACGCCAGATCCTATAGCGTATCCTGAGCATCCCCGAGGACGATCTGACAGTGAGAAGGGAGAGTTACCGCCATATATGAGCAGGATAAGGTCGTTATCCATCAGGAGACGGACAGGTATGATCATCCCTGTCATGGATAGACTAATAATGGGATTGGGATCTGACTCTGAGAGGGGGGTACACACAGTTTCCCTTACTGGAAAAAGGGGGAGCAAGTCCACAGTATATTTAGGCTTTCCTGTTTTCAGTGAAATCCGATAAACACCATAAAAACACCCCCAGAAGAAAAAGTGCCTACTAGGTTTAAACTGAAAAACACTGTTTCCCCTTTCCCAGTGGTGCCTTAGTATGAACAGGGATAGGATGAAGTTTGGAGTTGAAGGGGTGGCTGGAGACTGGGCTTGGCAGACAAAAGGTATTGGGCCCTACTCCCCCATGATTTCTCCCATTGCTTCCCCTCTGGTCCCCTGACCTTATTCAAAAACACTGTACATTCAATTTTACATCGTTTTCTTTGTAGAAAAAATGTATTCATATGTGGTCAGAACTATTTTGAGGAATTGCAGACAAATTGCAGCCATTTCTATGGTTGCCGATTCACGTCTTAAAAGGGGCTAAAATTCCTAAAAATAGCCCTTGACCAATGACAAATATTTGTATTTACAAAAATGGTTTAACAGGGATTTTTCAGTATCTCGGTTTGTGGTCAGAGACTCTCTGTGTATGTGTATCTGTCTGGAGGAGAGCTGAAAAGTGTCAGCTGCCTGTCGGCTTTAAAAGGAAAGCCGTGCGAGTCTTCCATATACAAGGCTTGCATGAGTTCCACGGTGCCACTGTCACCTCCCAACCTCATGTGGCTCTCTAGAGCACCCGCACCCTGCAGCCCATCAGAAGCTGCAGGCCCCTTAATTGCTGCTTAGCACTTTCTTTCTTCATGGAGAGTTTTTAAATTAGGAGCGATTTATAAATGAGGGCTCATTTAGGGATACATGTGGGTGGACAGCGTAACTTGAGCGTGGACGTAACCCCTTTGTTTTTCTTTAGGTTCGCAAGCTTGCTCAAGTATTTGGCTACCAGGATTTTTCCCAAGCTGTCATGTTCCTATTGCAGATGCTTACCCACAAGAAAACAAGCACCTGTCTTGTATTGGGATTTTGTTTCCACTGAATAATTCTCTATAGATTGCTGGGTTTAAAAGGTGAGCACCGTTTATACTTTTGCAGCATTTTTATTGGAACATTTCCTCTTATTTTTCTATTGTTCATTACCATTTTTTAAAGTCCAATGCTCTGTTACGCTCACCTGGCTCCCACAGGGGCGTCGATCGGACCCGGACAGCTGCAGTCTCCACCAACGTGATGCGTAGTGCAGAGATGACAGACTGGACTGGCCCGCCTAATCTCGTCTGCTTGACCCGTAGAAGTATTCTCCTGCAAGTGGAGAAAGGGATTTAGCCACCTGTGGATTTAGTGATGGCACCCCACTGTTCTCCCCACTAGTCACCTCCGATATCCCCTTACAGTAATATCACCTTATGTTTTTAAATGATGAACTCTCCATCCTGCGTGGAATGCAGGGGCGTGTAGATACCAGTTACTTCACTGGTTTGAAGGTGTTGGAAGAGTTCTGGATGAATATTGACTCCGAGGTTCTTGGCGAGGGCCCGTATGTATTAAGTTCAAAGAGTTCAATATGTCCGATGTTCACTCTTGTTCCATTCCCTTTTTGAATTGCAGGGATCTGAGAGAATATTGCCTTGAGGCAACTGATGGCGTTCAGGTAAGAGTCTGTATTACCCAACACTGTCCGGTAAAAGTTGCATGTGTTTAACTTGTTGTTTTCTCTCTCTTTACAAGTGCGGCATAAGAAGATGTGGAGTGTTAAAGGATAATGCCTCCGGTGGTAATCAGGTAAGTCTATGGTGGTAAGAGATTGTATTTGTTGGCTCTATGGGCTCACCTTGTTATTTCTTTTGTTTTCCCCAGGTGCTGGAGTTCGGCGAAGAAAATGCTAGAGGCAGCGCCGAAACGAAAGATGCTGTGAGGACTGGTGAGTTTGGCGCGGCGCTGCCGCTGGCGATGCGACGCGTGCAGGAATAATGTCCTTTCCAGGCTCGAAGATGTGCTCGATCCGGAATCAGGGAAGGAATCAAAATAATGTCTGTGATCTAACCTTTCCTCCTTCTTTCCCCTTTTTCTAGGAGCTCCGGATTCGAGGCGGGTGTGGCAGAAGACTGGATGCTGACTTGCAGGCACGGTGAGCGTTACGCTGCTGAATGCAGAATAACGCGAAGCGTGTGCTGCTGTTGGGGCGTGGTTTAAATAGCTTCCAAAGTAGTTCCAGGTAAGAAGTTCCCCAGAACCACACCCGAGTAAAAAATAGTCCCTGTAATAAAATAGTCCCATCCAGGCCTCACGTTGGCTTGGATTCATTTGCAGCATGGTCTGCATGAGGTAAGTAATGTCGATGAGCCTGGCGCTTATGGCGCCAGGACTGATTCCTATTATGAGCCTGGCGCCAGCAATGAACCCAGACAGCCCCCAGCCAGGGCTGCTGGGGTTTTAATAAATGACTGGACGCCTGCTCCCGGGGCTGATGAGCTTGATCCGGATGCCCGGGGGTAGGCATCATAACATGCTCTTTTGTCTTGCACACTTCCCTCTAAGGGGATTTTCAATTGAACTACATATGTATATTTCACTTTAAGATATGTTCACTTACTGCGCATATATTTATGGGTGCCAGCTTTTGATTTTCGCTATGGGGCAAAGGGTCCCACACAGAGTGAAGCGACAGAGCTGTGCTCATCCCTAGTCAAAACAAGGCTTTTTACAGCACATGTTGCAGCAGGAATAGGAAAAAAGCCATATGATTTACAGGAAGGTATAAACATATAACATCACAGCAACCATCACCTAACCTGCTGAGTTGCCTTTGAAGAATTCTGCTATAGGATCCCTTGATATTCCCACACCAGGCCAACAGTTTTGGTATGCTCACCCCCTGCAATCAAGCCTCAGGGGGTACATTAATGAGACTCCCTTCTCATTTTGTAGTGAGCAGCACTTGATAAACAGTTATTATCTGCTTGGAGTTTATTTATTTTGACAGACAAAATAATCCTTATCTCCACCAAAGTGAGTGCTCACCGGCAAATACTTTTATCATGCTATGCCTTATCTGCTAAAATTAGAAGTCTGTACAATGTGGAAAGGTTGTTTTCACAAATCAAAGTGTTCAATGGAAGAAAAGAAAGGGCAAGGATGGGCAAAGAGTCCCTGAAAAAGGATTGCATAATTTACTACAATAATTTTGACTTGTAGAAATGTTATATATTACTGGGTTAACACATTCACCTTTATTGTCTGGAAAGTGTTCATAACATCTTGCTCTAAGAGACATTACCCTACTTATTTGTGCAATGAAACAATAAAAGAATATTTGTGTGTTTACACTGGAAAAAACAGTTATCCGAGATTTTTTTAAGTGGACAAGCGGGATAACACTGATAAACACAGATCCTGAAACTTTTTGCAAACACTGAAAGAACACCCCCGGAAGTAAAAAATAATAAACCCCTAAAACAGGAAACCCCAACTATATTCCATGGCCGCAGATGGATAAGGATAATTTAAGGTGCAAGCTCCTGAGTTTGACTTTGGGCATTGGGAAATGGATATACGAATTAGAAAAAATGACAGGAGCAAACACGTTGGCCATAGGAGACATAAAAGGTCTCCTGTCAGCTATTCTTGGGGAGAGGGTTGATGACATATGTAGAGGAGCGGGATATTTAAGTGTGACAGCACAGAACACAGAGCGTGATGGAGCGCTGTTTAATAATTGCAGAGCAGATGTTTGACGGGCTCTCTCGGTACAGTACCCAGATACATCAGATAAGAGTGCAATTATGAGACGTAAGATGAAGGAAGATGAAGATCCTATTGCTTCCATTCAGGATATTCAGGAGAAATGGCAGCTTGAAATTCACAAGCTGTGGGAAACAACAGTGGCATTATTTTACGACATTTTATGTCCGGGGTTGCCTGAGCCAGTACAGAGGCAGATGAAAATAAAGTTGGGATGGAAGCGAAGCTATGGGCTGAGATACAGCTGACAATAAATAGTACATCATTGTCCGTTATTACAAGAGAAAAATAAGAAAAAAGATGAGAATAGGAAAATCGAGGAAGCCAAGTTTGTCCAGAAAATGTATTTGCCAAAGAAGGGGCAGTATTGACAAGTGGACAAGGATTGGGAATGAAGGAAGCAATGGGTGCATCACAGGCGAGTAATCTACGCCCGATGGATCAAGGAGGATATGGGTTTGTGCCATGAGGTATAGGTACAGGCTATAGAGGAAGAGGCGGTGGATTCCAAAATAATCAAGGTGGGTTTCAAGGTACGCAGAATGAGAACCAGAGTACTCAAGGAGGGTTTGTTAGATGGGCACCCCCAGCATATTGGACTTGTGGAATGACAGGGCACATTGGGCGTGTATGTGGAAGCCAAGGGAATGTACAGAATGGCCAATTTTCAAGAGGGGGGACATCTTATCCTCCACCAAATAGCACACAGACTAGAGAGGGCTTTGTCCAGGATCACACATTGTATCAGATACAAGCGCTGTGAGCGTAGCAGGTGCAACAGCAAGAACAAGCACAAATTAATCTAATACAAGGGCAGTCACATTAAGGGCGCCTATGCAGACACAGCAGTATGCAAACAAAGGACAAGTACTGACACCTAGAATAGGAGGTGTCACTGTGGTAGGAGAAAATCCTTTCACAGGGACAGGAATGAGCTTGTATCCACAGTAAGACAGCTCACAGGTGACTTGATGTGTTCAGTACTATCTGTGACACCAGACCCTCAAGAGGCACCAAGGGTCGATGTGGAGGCAAATCCTTTTCTTTTCTTGTAGACACTGGAGTAACTTGTTTGTGTATATGAGAGGGAAAATATCCAATGTCAGGAATTGCCATGAATGCTCAAGCGTTCTCTGGAGCTACAAGTCGAGTTCCTTTTACCAATGAATAGTAGACACATCCTTTTCTTTTCTTGTAGATCCTGGAGCAACTCGTTCGTGTATACGAGAGGGAAAATATTCAATGGCAGAAATTGCCATGACTGCTCAAGGGTTCTCTGGAGCTACGAGTCGAGTTCCTTTTACCAATGAATTACCAGTCTCTATAGGAGAATGTGACATGTCTGTTCCTTTGTTATAATCACAACAGATGCCGGTTAACATTTTGGTAAGAGATTTAATGACAAAACTAAATATGACAATTCTGTTTACTGATCAAGGAATAGTGTGCTCCACTCCAGGAGTACACTATTTAAACGTGGGGGAATTTATGCTGGAATTCACAGGGCAAGTGGCTCTTCGAGGGTTTTCAGTAGATCTAAAGATTTTTCTATATGGAGTGATCATTCTATTGACATGGCTACCCGGCTTAGCAAGAACAATTATGAGGATACCTGATGAGTTTTTGTTTAGACCACAAACACCCATGGAAGAAGAGGAGGGATAGACTCTATAGAATTAGATGCAGCCATAATACGAAAGGAAATGGCAATGCTTGAAGGAGTAGATTATGAGGGTAGACCCTGGAGAACAGTAATAGCTCTCGAGGAAGGATACAGATTGACAGACATAACTGATGAAAACATGTTCGGGGAAGACCAAACAGACGATGAAGTAGTGTTCTTCATGAGCCTTACATACTGGATAAGAATAGAAAAGAATAGAAAAAATCCCACAGAGAATGGCGACAATGCGGCAGCGTCCAGCATTTTTCCTAGAACACTTGGAGAAGGTGCCAAGCGTCCTTTGGACCAGAGGCCCTTATGACGTAGGATTATTAAAGGGAATAGGGGAAATTATAGTAATGCTTAAGCCAGGAGCGATTTAAACTTGAGCAAAGCAGTACCCCATGTCTCGAGAAGGTGATGAGGGTATATTTCGGACCATTTCAGCATTGATGAAACAAGGGATTCTGGTGCCTTCAGAATCATTGTGTAATACTGCAGTGTATCCTATTAAAAAATCTAAAGGAGGATTGTGGAGATTTATACAAGATATGAGACAGATTAACCAGATTGTAGATGCAGAGTTTCCTTTAGTTCCTAATCTGGCGTGCAGTATCCCAGTAGAAGCTCGATATTTTACGGTGATCGATTTGAAGAATATGTTTTTCTCGATCCCGTTCACAAGGACTCACAAGACTTGACTTCTCTTACGTTCCGCAAAACCCAACTGATACATACTTGTTTGCAACAAGGGTACTGTGAGTCCCTATCAATCCTTAATAGTTTTACAGATGGATTTAGGCAATATTGATCTCAAGAGTACGGAAATACAATACGTAGATGTCATATGCCCGGCGCGGTGGCGCCTTTGGCACCAATGGAGTCTGGGCCACTATTGAAACATGCCACCACGTTTCTCCCCGAGCACTGCTTACTGCTCTAGTGGTTCCCAACATGGCCGCTGTGGGGAGATACTTGTTTTCCCCACTCCCAGCAGACAGCGCGTTGCAACCTTGAGGTTAGTCCACTGTCACAGTTCGTCACGCTTGTTCAGACTCCTTGTTCCCGCTCGGAACGCTCTACCTCACTTGTTCTACTCCCGGGGCTCACCGCCCTTGTTTTTTCCCCGGCTTCTCTGCCGGTGCTGTTTTTTCCTCCCTTGCATCGCTACCGGCGGGTGCTTCCCTTTCATTCGCGCCATGCCCGGTTAGTGCATCTCTTTTCCTGTCCTCCTGCCAGCTGTTCTCCGTCTCTCCTGGTTTCCCCTCCTCTTCTCTTCTCTCTCTTGTTTCTACGGCCCTCTTTCCCCACTTCTTTCTTCTGCTTGCAAGAGCCCTTTTTTTCTTCTGTATCTCTGTCACAGAGCATTCTCTCTGTTCCAGCTTTGCTGCTCCAGTGTTTGTCAGCTCTCTCGCCTCGCATTGAGCTGCACTGTTCTCTCCCTGCCTTTGTGCAGTCATTGAACTTCTTACCTGCATTGTCCAGACCTGAGCCCGCCTTTCAGGCGGATCCTGCTTTTGGAACACCTCTTCAAATCAAGCTTCTCTAAGGATCTTCCTGCCACCTGGGTTTTTTTATGCCCGTGTAAGGCTTTTTCCCCATTTGGTCCATCCCAGAAGAGGGGTCACAGGTCTGCACTTCCCACAGGCAGCCACTTTGGCTTCCTCTCAGGGCAGGCCCTATCTCCATTAAAAAAAGAAAGATTACAGATCCCGAAGACGCCTGCTGAAGGACAACCTGAACTCCAGCACTTCAGGTGAGGAGAAAGAGGAGGTTTGGGATTCAGGGGAAGACGCCAAGGGGATTGACAGTTTGCAATGCCAGACTACAGCCATGGCTACAGCCGAACAGGTTCAGGAACTTGTCTCAGCAGTTCAGAATTTGACCCTGGAGGTGCAAAGTCTCAAGACTGAAAACGCGGTGTTGCGCCAGCTGGTTACAGCCCGTGAACACCACCCAGCAGAACAACCGCCCATGGCCCTACCCTCCAGCAAATTCGATGGAACACCCAAGAAG
Source organism: Ambystoma mexicanum (assembly GCF_040938575.1). Classification (NCBI taxonomy): domain Eukaryota; kingdom Metazoa; phylum Chordata; class Amphibia; order Caudata; family Ambystomatidae; genus Ambystoma; species Ambystoma mexicanum. Next base: position 219,088,530 of record NC_090922.1, read on the forward strand.
CTGAAGGAGTTTCTGGGCGTCTGTATGATCCACTTCACATTCCGAGCAAACACCTACACCTCGGAACATGCCCACATCAGATTTATGATTTCCAACATGACAGGCAATGCTTTAGCATGGGTGACTCCTCTGGTTACATGATGATCAAGCAAGCATTTGAGAGGCCGGAGATCACTTACATGCCGTGCGAGGAAGTATTGGACGTCCATCAAGGTTCGGCTGACCTATTAGCCTACATTACTAGCTTCAAGAGGTTAGCCACTGAAGCTGGCTGGCGCGAACAAGCAGAGTATGCGATTTTCCGGCACGGCTTGAGGGAGGAGATCAAAGACGAACTGACTCGATCCCTGCAACCTCCTACCTTCTCTGACCTACTCTCCACTACGCTGCAAATAGAGTATCGCTTGCAGGAAAGGACGATCGAAAGGCGACATGTTAGGAGTAGCTCTTCAATCAGCGACTTCCCTCCTCTGTCCTCCGCCTCACCTCAATGTTCTTCTCTAGAAGAGCCTATGCAGATCGGAGCAGCTGACCCTCTTTGACAATGGAACAGCGGAAATGCAGAAAGGAGAAGGGACTCTGCATCTATTGTGGTTCCAATGGACACTTGCTTCGAGACTGTCCCGAAGTGCCACCACGATGCCTGTGAAACGGGCGACCTCGGTCCTAGGAGGGATGGGCTACCAGGGTTCTACTTTCAGTCTCTATGTTTCTCTTTCCATTGCTTCTTCAGACATCCAGGAGGACTCCCGCCTGATGGTTGTAGCCATATAAGTCTTCATAGACCAACGCAGAATAGACTCCCTGGCTCTCTTGGACTGTGGGGGAGCAGGGAACTTTGTGGACACCATTTGGGCAGACAAGGTGGATCTCCACCAGCTCAAATGCAAAGAAGGGCAGAAGGTTGAAGGAGTAGACGTAAGCCCACTCAGTTTAGCTCCAATAACCTGAACCACAGAGGACCTGCAAGTCACCGTCAAACAACATACGGAGGTCCTCTGATTTTACATGATTCTGCTGCGCACTTTCTGGTCATCCTGGGTATGACCTGGCTTCGCAAGCACAACCCAAGGATAGACTGGGCCCAGAATCAACCAGAGTTCGACTCTCTCTACTGCAAACGTCACTGCCTTTCTGATTCCTCTTACCAAATGGTTTACACCGTTCCATCAGCTATGGAGACCACTGTGGGGGTTCACACTATCCCTTTTGATCTATCCTCCTTCGACACAGTGTTTGCTGACGATTCACCACTGGAGCTGCCACCGCACAGGCCCAAAGACTGTGCAATAGATTTGGTGCCTGATGCCCTGGTACCATTTGGAAGGATGTTTTCTCTCTCCCAAGTCAAGCAGAAGGCTCTCAGAACATACCTGGATGATAATCTTGAAAATGGTTTTAGCAACCTTCCAAGTCCCCTGCAGGGGCTTCCCTCTTCTGCATACCAAAGCGAGACCCGTTGACTATAGGGGACTGAATAAAGTAACTATCAGAGACCGGTATCCGATGCCACTGATCGCTGACATCATTGAGGCTGTCCAAGGTGCCAAGGTATTCTCGAAGTTGGATCTCCGAAGCACCTACCACCTTTTGAGAATCCGCTCAGGAAACGAATGGAAGACGGCCTTCAGAACACCTTTCGGGCACTTCGAATACCGGGTGATGCCGTTCGGGCCAGTCAACGGCCCTGCCGTTTTTCAACGGTTTATGGACAGACTATTCTCAGACCTGATGTACCTGTCAGTGATTGTATACTTGGATGACACCCTGTTGTTTTCGCCCTGTTTTCAAGAGCACCGTTCTCATCTCCAGGAAGTCTTGTGCCATTTACAGAGCCACCACCTACTAGCAAGGAGAAGTGTGTTTTTGGGGTCACCTACTGTGCCTTATCAGAACAAGCTATAGAAATGGACGGGAAGAAGGTAACAGCCATTCTTGACTGGCCAGCCCGACCTTAGTCAAACAGGTCAAAAGATTCTTAGGGCTAGCCAACTTCTACCGATGTTTCGTACCAAGGTTTTCTGAAGTGGTTTTGCCCATCACCAGCTTCTTGAAGAAATCCTCAGCACCATTCCAGTGGACCACCCCGGCTGAGAACAGCTTCAATTGCCTAAAAGCCTTGTTTTGCAGTGCTCCCATTCTCCGTCAACTGGACCAAGGAAGACCTTTCATCGTGGAAACAGATGCCTCTGCTTCTGCTTTCGGGGCCATTCTACTACAGGAACACGAAAACAAGGAACACCCAATTGCTTACCCCTCCCGAACCCTCACAGTTAGCCAACGTAACTATTTGTACATAGAAAAAGAGCTCCTGGCCATGAAGCTGGCCTGTGAGGAGTGGCATCACCTTCTCCAAGGGGGTATGCATCGATTCCTGATTCGGACTGATCACAAGAACTTACAAGTACTTCAGTCCATGGAGTGTTAACTCCCGTCAGGCAAGGTGGGCACACTTCTTTTCCCAATACGAATTTCAGATAACCCATCTTCCGGGATGCCAGAACACCCTGGCGGATGCCCTCTCTTGCAAAATGACACCTGACCTTGAGTCCCCTTCCTCCCCCGAAAGGTTCTTCCCCAGAAACCGGATCATAGCGCAAGTGTCCTCCTTCCTACAGAAAGTCAGGGAAGCCAATATCCAGGAAAAGCCTTCTATCCTGCGAGCCGTCGTCTCTTCCATGGAAGACAAGAAGGGATTATTATTTCATAAGATACGGCTATTTGTTCCTACCACCTCTCTTCGCCAAGCCGTCCTGGCATGGTGTCATGACAACAAAACTGCTGGGCACCGAGGACAATCAGGAACATTGGATCTGGTTAGGCGGTCTTTTTATTGGCCCAACCTAAGGAGTGGTGTCGAGGAGTACATGCGGTCATGTCCAGTTTGTGCCAGAAGCAAATATCCTACCACAAAACCCATCTGCCTGCTGGAGCAGGAGGTGCCACCAGTGAAACCTTGGAGCGTGGTCACCACTGACTTCATAGTAGACCTACATGTATCCCGATCATGTACCTGTATCATTATGACCGTCGACTCGCTGTCCAAACTGGCCCACTTCTCCCCTTTACCTGGGATTCCGTCTGCTTCGGAAATGGCAGAAGTATTCCTCAGAGATGTGTTTCGTCTCCACGGGTTTCCTGACAAGATAATCTTGGATAGAGGAAGCCAATACACCTCCAAGTTTTGCAAACCCCTGTGTGCCCGGTTGGGTATCGAGCGAGCTCTTTCCTCTGGATGCCATCCTCAAACCAGTGGCCAGACAGAGTGTCTCAATAGCACCCTAGAACAGTATCTTAGATGCTACATTAACCACCAGCAAGACAACTGGGTGACACTGCTACCCACTGCAGAATTTGCTTACAACAACTCCTGACACTCGGCCACAGGTAGCAACCCGTTTTACTGCACCTATGGACTACATCCTCGCAGCATATTGCTGGTCTCAACTGGTCCGTTGAATCTACCTGCCATCGAAGCAACACTCACCAGAATCGGGGAAGCTCGCAAGATTGCCAAACAAAGTCTCGAAGAAAGCCAAAGGTCTTACTAAATACAAGCTGATTGCTATCGCAGGGAGTGTCCCGACTGGAAGGTGGGCTCTCAGGTCTGGCTATTCACCAGGTTCTTCCCCCGTTGGGTGAGACTCTCTAAATTGTCCCCACACTTTCTAGGACCCTACACCATATCAGCCAAGATCAACCCGGTTGCTTACAGGCTGAGACTTCCCCAAAGCCTTGGACACATATACCCGGTTTTTTATTCCTCCCTCCTCAAACCTGCCCTTCCTGGCTTGACCGCCGGCCCATCCCTCGGCAGCTCCGTGCCAAGAGCGGCCCACTGCTTAATATGAGGTATCTCAAATATGCGATTCCCGCTACTGTTGGGGTCGCTTGGAGTATCTGGTAAGCTGGAAGAGCTATCTCAGTTCGGAGGACTCAAGGGAACCCGTGTCCTTTGTCCATGCTCCTGCTCTGGTCAAGAAATTCCACCGGGCCCATCTAGGGAAACCTGGTTGCTCCCGGGGTAAGAGAGGGTATGCTGTCATACGCCCGGCACGGTGGCACCTTTGGCACCAATGGAGGCTGGCCCACCATTGAAACATGCCACCATGTTTCTCCCCGAGCGCTGCTTAACGCTCTAGTGGTTCCCAAGATGGCCGCTGCCGGGAGGTACTTGTTGTCCACACTCCTGGCAGACGGTGCATTGCAACCTTGAGATTAGTCCTCTGTCACGGTTCGTCATGCTTGTTCAGCCTCCTCGTTCCCCCTAGGAACGCTCTGCCTCACTTGTTCTGCTCTTGGGGCTCTCCCCCCTTGTTTTTTCCCTGGCTTCTCTGCCAGCGCTGTTTTTTCCTCCCTTGCACCGCTCAAAGCAGGTGCTTCCCTTGCATTCGCGCCACGCTCAGCTGGCAGATCTCTGTTCCTTTCCTCCTCCCAGCTGTTCTTCATCTCTCCTGGCTTCGCCTCCTCTTCTCTTCTGTCTCTTGATTCTGCACCCCTCTTTCCCCACTTCTTTCTTCTGCTTGCAGTAGCCCCTTTTTTTCTGCATCTCTGTCACGGAGCATTCTCTCTGTTCCAGCTTCGCTGCTCTGGTGTTTGTCAGCTCTCTCCATTCGCATTGAGCTGCACTGTTCTCTCCCTGCCCTTGCACAGTCATTGACCTTCCTACCTTGCATTGTCCAGACCTGAGCCTGCCTTTCAGGCGATCCTGCTTGTGGAACACCTTTTCAAATCAAGCTTCTCTAAGTATCTTCCTGCGACCTGGGCTTTTTTTCCCCATTTGGTCCATCCCGGTAGAGGGGCCACAGGTCTGCACTTCCCACATGCAGCCACAGTGGCTTCCTCTCGGGGTGCGCCCGATCTCCGTAAAAAAAAAGGAAGATTACAGATCCCGAAGACACCTGCTGAAGGACAGCCTGAACTCCAGCACTTCAAGTGAGGAGGAAGATGAGGTTTGGGATTCTGGGGAAGACTCCAAGGGGATTGACAGTAGATGACATTTTAATTTTCAGCACCACATAAAATGAGTGCAGACAAGATTCTCTTCAGTTGATGACTAATCTAGCAGACTAGGGATATAAGGTAGACAAGGAGAAGTTGCAATATTGTCAAGAACAGGTGTTATACATAGGTCAGTTGATTTCACATGAAGGAAAGAAAGTGACACCTGAAAGAGCCAAGGCAATTAGGAAATTCTCAAAACCAAATACAGTGAAACCAATACAACAGTTTCTGGGGTTATGCAACTATGTTAGAGCCTGTGTGTTTGATTACGGTAAGTACACAAGACCACTTCTGCAAGCTTTAAAGAAAGCACAAGTGGAGAAAATAAAAATAGAATGGACTGAAGAAATGGAGGAAGGGTTTGAGGAGCTGAAAAAAGCAATTTGCACAGCCCTGCTTCAGGAATTCCAAATTATGCTGATGAATTTTATTTGTTTTTGCACACAAATGGGACAGTAAGGACAGCAGTGCTTACGCAGAGAAATACACTGGGGGTACAAACCTTTAACATATTACAGTAGGATTTTAGACCCAGCCATGAGAGGACAGTTCCCTTGTGAACAATCTTTGGCTGCTGCCGCGTTTGCGATTGAGAAGTCTACAAGCATTGTCCACAAGGCTTTCTGAGGCCTGGGTCCAAAATCCCTTCAGCTGTCCCTCCGTAAATACCTTCCCTCCTGAGCCCTTCGCTCCTCCACCTCTAACTCCCTCATGGTCCGTTGTTTATCTAAGAAACTAGATGGGGTAGATCTCTGTCTTCGACTGGGGCCTCCCCCTGGAACAGCCTCCCTGCCACTCCGAAACTTGAGGTGAACCATCTCCAGTTCTGGAAGCACCTCAAGACCTTCCTCTTTGCCTCTGCCTTCTCTCTTGCTGTTCACTGCTGATCTGTTCTGTCTCGGAATCGAGGACCTAGTCTCCCTCTGTCTTTAGGGACCGGTACCTGCTCACCCTGCCACCCACCCGCACTGCCTCCGGGCAATCCTTGCACTGCGGTCTGTATGTGTAACCCTACAGTCTCCCAACCCCTTTTCTTTTTCTGCACTTATGCACTTATTCAGACACACCCTGTCTGTTGCCTTATTCCTAGCACTTGCCACTTGCTGGCTGCACTACCACCATTTGTTGCTTTTTGTTATTTATTTACTCACGTTTTATTTACTTTTTCTTATTTTTGCTCAGCACTTTCCACCTCTCCCTCTCCCATGCACTTGGGTGTTCTCAATGTCACTGGACCTAGTAAGATCGTTGTTATTGTTCTCCCTTGTTCCCCTCCCTTGCCTCGTTGCACTCTGAAACATTTGTGTACAAGCGCGATACAAATGAAATATCAATATCAATACAAGTATTGTCATGTGCTGCTCCATGACTCTCTTCATGGAGCATGCTCTATTTGCTAGTTTAGAGAAACCCAATGGCACATTGACATCCCAGAGAGCTTCAGCTTATGAGGTAATGATTTCTAACCCAATGATTAAGATTGTTAGATGTAAAATAGTGAATCCTGCCACGTTTATAGCTGAGCCAATAGAAGAAGGCGATCATGTGCATGAATGTGGCAATTATGTTAAATTTTATGATGATGTACCCTGAGTGAAGGAAAACGCCTTAGCAGGAGGGGAGATTATTTTGATTAATGGTTCTTTGAAAATTCATGAGACTAGTGGGGAAAGGCATTCAGGCGCTGCAGTAGTAAGGCATGATTAAATGGAGAATTTGAAGGTGTAGCGAGTGCAAGACTACCATCTCACTTTTCAGCGCAAGCAGCAAAATTGGTAGCGCTCATTGTCGCGCTCGAGAAACATGAAGGACTCCACCTATGTGACGTCAACTGTACATGCAGGGTTAGCACGTTAGAAGAGGAGGGGCTACCTCTGCGCAGATGGCACTCCAGTGCAGCACGCAACTTTATTGGATAGGCTTTAGGCACTACAACTCCCAGTGGCCATAGCAGTCGTTAAATGCCCAGCGCATACTAAGCGAACATATTTTATCCCTTGCAGGAACAAAGCCGCAGACAAAGAAGCCAAAAGGGTTGCATATTCCCCAGACATTTTGAGTTTTGATACTTAGGATATTAAAGAAAAAGTAGGCACATCCATGCTGTGCAAGAAGGGTTTAATACATTTTCAATAACCCTACTAATGGAGATTCAAGGGAGTGCACCACAGGAAGAGCAGGAGTTGTGGAAACGAAGGGGGTGTTCTTTATCCCCCACCGAAGCGTTATGGTGACAAGACCGCACTGGAAATCCAGTAGCATTATTGAAGGTTGCGCTTGAACAGCTGCATTATCCTGTGCATATAACTAGGGAGAGTCTTGCTGCTATGATTACGGAAGACTGGTTCATTCCGAATTTGTTGGAGCATGTTGCACTATTTATGGTGAAATGCATTGTGTGTCAAATGTTTACTGCTGGGCATACACTGAGAATGATTAGAGGGGGTAATACCTCGACCGAATGGTCCATTTCAGCATTTATATAATCGACATGCTGCAAGTCTGTAATGGGTATAGGTATCTATTAGTGGTGGTGTGTCACTTCTCTCGGTGGATCAAGTCAAGTCTGTGTACACACCTGGACGCCACTTGCACAGTGAGGTTTTTAGTGCACAAAGTTTTCCGGAGGTGGGGTGTGTGTGTGTGTGTGTGTGTGTGAAGTGCTGAGATCCGATAATGAGCCACATTTTGTTAATAAGCTATTCAAACAGATAGGGCTTCTATTGAGTATTACGCATACGTTTTATTCTACTTATCACCTGCAAGCAAGCGGAATATGTGAGAGACTCAACAGCCTCATTAAAGAAAGGATCGCCAAAATTAGATTGACTTTGAAGAAGGGATGGCTGTACTGCCTACCCCTAGCCTTATATGCCCTTCAGATTCAGCCAGGATCAGACAACCAAATCTCCCTGCATGAACTAGTGACAAGGCATTGAATGAAAACGCCCCTTACTCCTCCATTTAGAAGTAAAAGTGATTCCCAGAGTGTACCTAAAACTTAAGGTGATGAAATGCACAACTATTTGACATTTATGACTTCTAGCATTTCTCTCATTTCAGATCAACTCAAGGGCAAGGGGGTTGGTCTCAGAACACAGAAGAAGACAATTCAACAACCAACCAACTACTACCGGCAACTAAGTTATATGTTGGAGACCTAGTTCTCATTAAGAAGAATTTTACTAGAATGTGGCATGAGCCACGATTTAATGGTCCCTTTTGTGTTGAGAATATAACCCCTTCAGCTGGTCCAAGGGAGATGAGCTTGTCTTCACCTAGGTGATGTAACAGCCTTTAAAGGTGAGACACGCCCTCCCACCATTGCTGATCCAGAAGCAAGACAAGAAGAATTGCAGCATGTGCAGTCTTGATCAATGACGAAGAAGAAGGACGATAAAGAAGCCAGCAGTTAATACAGATTTTGTATTGGACTCTAATTCAGTGGACACTCCTTATAGATATTTTAGCAGAGAGTACAAGGACTTTCAGAGAATTCTAGGAATTTTGAAATGAACTTTTAGAGATACATTGAAGCATCAGAGTTATGCCTAAATGTCAGTTCTTGATTAGAGATTTGAAACAAGATCAGTATCCAGATTCATTTTGTGGAGAATACCTGTTCTAAGCAGTGAAACATATGGTACTTACCGATAGTGATGTTCACTGACTTGTGCTTGCTGTCTTTGTGATTATACTTCAAGTTTACCCTGCTCTTGTGAGAAGAGACGTTGATATTCACACTTTCTTACAGGATCCTAAAAATGGTGCAGTGATAGGAAGGCTTCTTATTGCAATTAATGAGCTGATTTTACAATTGCAAGTACAAAGACATTTTTGATGATTGTATTAAAAATGATTAAAGGGGAAAAAGGCACGGTTCTAGGCGAAGAACAAGTGCAACAAGTAGTAGGATGGCGTGAGAGATGGATGCCTATGTTCTAATGCATAATATATGCTTGCACGATTACTTTCTTTATCTTTCTGTTCCTCGTCTTTCTCACTCTCTATCTTTCTGTTCCTCGTCTTTCTCACTCTCTATCATGTTATTATTTCCGCTGAAGGAGAGGTCCCTATGGTTCTCTGTACTATGAAAACTACTTTTTTACTGCATGATTATTACACTACTTTTGGGAGACACAAGAGAGATGCAGAGCAAGATAATGAGGGGACAAATACCTATCTAGACAATGCGGCATACTTGGGGAAATAACGTGGTATCAGCACATGAGAATAGTATGGGAGAGAACGTCTAAGGAGAGTTGCTATGTCTGCTCTCTCATACCCTATACTATGAATACAGTGTGAACTTTCATCGCCAGAGAAGTCCCATCTTGCAGCATGTATGATCAGAGGACAATTTCAATGAAGTTGGGCCAGTTTACGATGCAGATCGAAATAGTCATTTCCATACCAAGATCACTACATCAAGACCACACAGATGGAAAAGGAACCCGGATGGAAAAGCAAGATGCTTGTATATCCTGCAGCAGGAAGGGATGAGGTAGTCATTGAATAAATTAACAAAATGAACTGCCCTGATGTGAAAGAAATAGCTGAATCACCAGGATGTTGGGATCAGACTCAAATCATAGTCTGTGGAGGAGTGAATTCTAAGAAAGGATGGGAAGAAGGATTGATGTCCTGTGCAGCATATCTACTGAAGCCAGAATATGTACAAGGAGGTACAGAGGGTGAACGAATGATGTCTGAAGTCATGGGCTAAACATGCCATGCTACTGACATGGGTAGAAGATGAATCAGGCCCATTGACTGTAATCCCATTGGCTATCGCAACATTGTGCTTCTGCGGACACTGAATCATGTGGGAGTTAACAAGAACTACAGTTGATGTTTCCAGGATGGGAGAAGGGACAGCCGTCCTCATGGGTCAATATTCGTCTTGTGGGTCTAGGGCCTACATGAAGTTGCCCAAGGATTGGGGTGGAGTATATTCCTTGGTGCTTATCCATGTTCCAGCATTAGTAATTCCTCAGAGTGACCTGAACATTGGAGAATTTCCAAAAGCAGATACCCATTTGAGAAAAAGAAGAACGCTTGAGTTTCTCAAATCGGACCAGAAGAGAGAATTACTTCTTAGCCAAATCAGTAGATGCATATGACTCCCTTCCTTATGAACACAGGTTGTTCAGCAAGACTGCCTCAATGTTTACAACTATATTCATGCCTGGGATCCAGATGATGGCCAATGCTAAATGGCTGCAGATTACGAGATGGGATCTCCTACAGAAAATAATTACCACTATAAAGGAATTAAATGAAATCAAGGAAGAGCTGAGGCCATACAATTAATGACCCTGCAGAACAGATATGTCCTTGACATGATCACAGCGATGGAAGGAGGAGTTTGTGCCACAATCGGGCCTTCATGTTGCACGTTCACACCTTCTCATGATGACGAGAATGGGACCTTGACAGGTGCCATAACGTTATTAACAAACCTGCATAACAAGGTGGAAGACGAAACAGATGACATTGCGGATGACAGTTGGTTTGCTTCCATATTCTCATGGATTCCGCAATGGTTGACAAGAGTCTTGGAGCAATATTGGTGATGGTGATGTTTGGAATTCTGCATGATCAGGATAGTGATTGCCCAATGCAAGAAAACAGCCAAGAAGGCGGTAGGAATGAAGATCATGATTGATGTTGAATCTGGATTTGTCCCAAGGAATTGACGGATAAAGATGTCAGAAAATACATAGAGGCCACCATTGTAGCACCTGAAGGAACAAAGTTCCTGTACCCAAAGAATCATAAGTACGTGGGACGATGGGTCTATTGTAACCCAAATGGACAGTGCAACTAAATGAACTTGAGTGTAGATGAACATGTTAAATCAGCCGGCACCAGATGAAGATCTGGACTCCGAAGAAGCACTTCTTTAAGAGAAAATACCAGGATGTGGAAACTATTGAAGAGGTGGTCAAGGACTCGACCAGAGGGGGGAATGTAGATGAGCAGCTAATTGCTTCTGTAGGAAATCCTGCCCCCGTACCTCCTATTTGTTGGAGGCTGGAGATCTTGCCATTTCTTACACCAGCAGTTCTGCCAATACCACAGCAGATATTTGAAAGAAGGTACCAACTGAGAAAACGCTATCGAATATATCCCCAAAGAGATGACAATCTGAGGGAGGAACTCCCTGAAGGGATATGAAAAGGAGCAAAAGAGAGAAGCTAGTGACGTCACAAGAAACAAATGTGAATCCACGAGAATATTTTTGTATTTGTATTTGTTTATTATTTGTAACACGCACCTAACCCAGAGGTAACTGGGTGCTGGAAAACTTGACATGTTACAGACAGCAAAATAAGGTACATACATATTTACATGAAGGTACAGAAGGCAAGATAACTACAGATATATGCAGACATAGTGACTGGGTTATATATTAAGCAGACCTTATAAGGCAGGAACATACACAAACAAATGGATAATAGGCAGTGTTAGTCTGAAAAGTTGCGGCTAGTGCGGTGGGGTGGGTGCAGCAGAGTACTTGGCCAAGCAAGGATTGTGATGCACGATCCCTGTGAGGCTGGAACGTTTAGGCTCAGTTGGTGGTAGGGTTATCAGTAAGCCAGAGTTTGACGTTAGTTTTGAAGGCATTGAAGGAAGGTTCTAGTCTGATGGGCGGAGGTAGCGAGTTCCAAAGTTTGGCCGCTTGGACAGAGAAGCCAGCTCCGCCTGCGGTTTTGAGGTTGAATTTGGGGACTGAGAGGCGGTGGGTGTGGGATGATCTGGTGAGGTGGGAGGCGTGATGTAGGGAGAACTTGTCTGAGAGGTATTTTAGGAGCGGTGTGTGAAATACATTTGTGGGTGATTGCCAAGGTGCAAAGTGCGATTCTGTTGCGCACTGGGAGCCAGTTCGCATTTTGACTGTGGCTGGAAATGTGGTTGGATCTTGAGATGCTTAGGGCAGATCTTAAGGAGCTATTTTGTAAGATCTGGAGTCTGTTTGGATTCTTTTCAGAGGTGCCTGAGAAGAGTGTGTTGCAGTAGTCTATTTTGGAGCGAGCTAGGGCTCTGGCTAATGTCAAACAGCTGATGGAGGATAGGTAGGTCTTACAACCATTGATTAGTTTGTTAGTGTAAGCAGTTGAGGAGGCAATGGCGCTCACTTGTTTTTTTAAGAGATAAGGTGGAGTCTAGGTAGACGGCGAGTATCTTTATTTCTTTAGCAACTTTGATAATATTACCGTCAATGATGAATGACGAGTACTGAGGGTCAAGTTTGTTCAAACGAGCTTGGGTGCCTATGATCAGGAGCTCAGTTTTTTCATCATTAAGGCAAAGACTGTCTGTTGCCATCCATGCCTGGATTTCCGAGTAGATATTGTTGATTAGTTTGGAGTCGTTGGCGTAATGACCTGACAGAGTGATGAGGACCTGGGTGTCATCGGCGTACTTTGTGTAGATGACACCCATGTTGTCAAGGTGGTCGAAAAGGAGCTTTGTGAAGATGTTGTATAGAGTGGGGGATGTACAAGATCCCTGGGGAACCCCACAGAGGATTGGGATAGGATCTGCGGAGGCAGAAGGAGAGAAAACCCTTGTGGTACGGTTGGAAAGGAAAGATTTGACCCAAGAGGATGCGTTGGGGGAGAAGGCTGCAGCAGTGGTTAAGTGGTCAGTGAGGATTTGGTGGTCCTCCAAATCAAATGCGGCATAGAGGTCTAACAAGAGGAGCATGGCCAGCTTGCCTTTGTCTCTCAGCGCGTCCATCTGTATTTTCAGACCCATTAGGGCAGTCTCGGTGCCGTGCCTGGGCCGAAAGCCAGACTGACGTAGACCCAGTAGGTTGTTGTCTTTCAGATGTTTCTGGATTTGTAAGTAGGCAACTCGATCCAGAACTTTTAAGAGGAAGGGGACAGTGATGATATTGGCTGAAGAAGAATGCATGGATTTTACAGAAACTGATGATGAAGTTGGGGATCGAGTAAACTTTTATGGGCGAGAAGAAGATTGCACATGTGCGAAGTGCTGCAGAAGATCAACCATTCAATAATTGTACAGCTGCTGAAATGCAAGTAGACTAAGTATAGGAACTGGACATCAGTGTCATGAATTTAGTAAGCCTGGACCCATGGAGAGGAAAGGATGAGAATTGTGTTGCAGCAAGAATAAGCTGAGATCGTGGAAGTGCCTGGCGAGGCTGTAAGGCCTGCTATCAAAACTGAAGCAGCCAAGGGCGGTTATCTATTCTTGAAAGCAGTGAATGTGCGAAGGATGAATCATCTTTTGTTAAGGTGCAAAGAAAGAACACCAAGGGTGCCAAGTTTTATTAATTTATGTCAGTACCTCGCTCGATGTTGGTTCATCTACCAGGAGATTACATGGTTTGTCCACAAAAGGACATAGTAAATTATCTGCTGCCTGGTGCGTTACCAAGAGGAAACGGTTATAAAATCCCTGAACAACAAAACTGTGGTAACGCGTGGCTGGCGATTAACATGGCAACGTTGGCGTGCCTTGCATAGACGCTCTTTGCTTTAATACGGGAAATTGTAGCCTACTGGTCATGTGACATTGGGAATTTAAGCCCCTCCTACGATTTCCGCAACGCTTCTGAATCTGTTCTTCCAGCCTATTCTACATTTCTGTGTTCCGTGACATAGAACTTTAGCTTCGGTTGTTCTTGTTCCCAAACCCTCAATTTGTTTTCCCGTTTTTGACCTTGCATTCGCCTTCCGACCCTGATCTGCATGCAGAATCTGTACCTTGCTGCCTGCCGGAATCCCTGAACCGGAATTCTACTGGAGATTTTTGCACGCCGACAAAGTTCCTGCGTTGTCTGCCTGGATTCATTGACCCGGACTGCATTGTGGTTTTCCTTCGCTTCACGACTTGGCACTGTTCTGCATTCAACCTCTACAACCCGGAACTTCTGGTGGATTAGTTCTTCTTCGTTTTTGGATTTTCTAATAATAGCATACTTTTCTAGATGATACGCACTCAGACTAGAGACTTCCTTTGAGTGTTTTGAACTCTTGTTAGGGTTTCTTGTGCCGTTGGTTCAGGCTTTCCTGGATTTTCTTAACTGTCATGGACCCTGAAGACTTTGTTTGACTTCATTGCTATTCACAGAGTGTTACCTTAATTCTAGTTTCACGAAGGCCACAACACAGTAAGCCAGTTTCTGTGTGTCACGCTCACCTTGTCTCCATGGGTGCGTAGCACGTAGTCGTATGATCGGGAACTGCACTGGTGTAGTTTTGATGGTATAGCGGTGTCCTCTCCCTTGTTATCTCCCCAGAAGCTGTTAGCCTGTAATGTTGAAACAAGAAGTTAGCTATGAATGGGTTGGACTGGCCCCACTACCTGCCACCACCTGATGCCCGACTTCTCTCCTGCTCACCTATGAGTTTGGTGAGGTTGGCGCTCTGTCCTGCTTGACCTTCAGCAGGGGCGCGGTAGGCTCAATCTTTCTCTGGGCGCAGTTACTTCACTGTTCCAGAGTGCTGTGCTGCTTTTTCGGAATGCTTGGATAATCAGGTGAGTCTCTATCTCAATAACAGCTTGGTATAGATGCTCATACAATCCCAAGGCTTTAAATGTGTTTGTCTTTCTTGCAGATGCAGTTTCGTGTGTCGGTCCTCCTCGGATGCTGAACTGGTTGCCACCAGGTAAGTATAGGTGCGAATGAGTGGCGCTGGATGACAGAGTAAATGTTAGTTTGTATGGTGCGCGACTAACCTGCTGTTTTCTGTTCCCTTTTGCAGGCGCGGCCCCAAGATGAAGAATGGAAGAACCGCTCCGAAGAAACCCAGAGGATGCAGAATCCCAGGTGGGTATTGGGAATCTGTCTGGGAGTCCTTTTCCAACAGGGGCGACGATCAGAGAACCAGCCGGAGATGAGACCGATGGCCGGAATTGCAGGTAAGGACTTGTCACTGTAGTAACTCCTGTTCTTCTCCTTATCTTGTTCCAGGCACCGATGGATGTAAAGCACCAATGGGCGTGGCTGAAGAAGCTCAAGGGCAGAGCAGACAAGGTGAGCATTACGCTGCAGGAGTGCAGAATAACGGAAAGCGTGTTCTGCTTGCAGGGTGTGGCTTATATAGCCTTGTAAGTAGTTCCAGGTAAAGTAGTCCCTTTACCACACCCTGTCTCTCAGGAAATATAGTCCCTCTGCCACACCCTGAATTAATCAGCAGAAGGCTCAGCCTCACAGGCAGATAAAGTAGTTCCATAAGTTCAGCCCATTTCAGGAGCCTGGCGCTAACGGCACCAGGACTGAGTCCATGAGACTCTGGGGCACTTCCTTGGGGCCTGCCAAGACCTTCTGGTTGGCGGTGACTGGGACAGGCCCAACAGCTCCAGGGGTTTTGGAGCACGCCGCCCCCCCAACACCCCCTAAAGGCGGGGTCTCCCCTTGGTCCTGGTTTGTTCGGGTGACTATGATGAAACCTTTTCAACAATCGTGGTGCATGAATGTGTTCACTGGGTTCCCATGATCTTTCGTGTGGTCCATATCCTTTCCAGTCTATTAGATAAAACAGTTTTGATTTGATGATTTTCGAGTCCAGAATATCCTTGATTTCAAATTCGGGTTCTCCGTCGACCATGATCGGATTTGGTGGTTTCAGAACTCGGGTTCCTGGTTGTACTGGTTTTAGAAGTGAGACATGAAACACGGGATGAATTTTCATGTGTGAGGGTAAATTCAACTTCACTGCTACCGGATTGATGATAGCCTTAATGGTGTATGGACCTATGTATCTGGGGTTGAAGGTTCGGGTTCCTTTCATGGGAATGTGCTTAGATGCCAGCCAGACTTCATCTCCAACTTGATACTTTGGAGCTTCACTCCTATGGATGTCTGCTGACTTCTTGTGCCTTTCCTTGGCTTGTTTCAGCTGATCCATTTCTTGTTTGAAAGCTTAGGTGATGGTAAAGTCCAAACTTTTGCCTGCTGGCATTTCCAAAGGTTGAGGTGAGTCAAGATTTGAAGTTCGTGGATACAAACCGTAAATGGTGTAGAAGGGGGTCTGTCCGATGCTGGAGTGCAGAGAGTTGTTGTAGGCGTATTCGGTTATCCATAAAATATCTTTCCAACTGTTTTCAGACTGGTGTAACATACATCTGAGGTATTGTTCTAGAGTCTGGTTGGTCCTCTCAGTCTTACCATCACTCTGGGGATGGTGGCTGGTGGAAAGTCTTACATCGATTTGCGCTAATTCGCAACACTTTTTCCAAAAGCGCGAGATAAATTGGCTGCCATGATCCGAAATTAGGATGGAAGGGAATCCATGTATTCGGACTATCTGCACTAAAAATTCTTTAGCAAGGTTGCGGCTGAGGGTAGGCCTTTCAGTGGAATGAAATGAGCCATTTTCGAAAATAAGTCCACCACCACCAGAATTGTGTTGAACCCGTTACAAGGGAGAAGGTCAGTTATAAAATCAAGAGACAACGTATGCCAAGGCGTAGGCGGAATATCCAGTGGTTGCAGTTGACCTGGTGATCTTTTCTTTGAGTCCTTGTTTTGTGCGCAAATTCCACAGGATAATACAAATTGCTTGATGTCTTTATGCCATGTTGGCCACCAATAGTATCACTTGATCTTGGCCTCGGTCTTAGCTATCCCAGGATGGCCTTCAACTAGTGATTCGTGGTAAGTCGAGATGACCCTCTCCTGAAGTTCTTTACTGGGTAGGTAGAGACGTCCCTGAAAATATGGTAAGTGGTTTTGGACCGAATGATGAACACTTTTAGTAGACCAGTCTCTCAGAGTGTCTGTATCCATGAGATGTGTGATTTCTTTGTGGATGTCGTCTAAGGTTAGAGACGTTGTCACTCCTAATATTTATTCTCCGGGAATGATGGGCACTGGGTCTGGGTTGGTGGATTCCTCGTCTACCCCAATGCGAGATAGGGCGTCAGCCTTGCCATTTCGACAACCTGGTCGGTAAGTGATCACAAAGTCAAATTCGGCAAAAAATAATGCCCATCGGAGTTGGCGGGATGATTGGGCCTTTGCCACCTTCAAATACTGTAGATTGCGATGGTCAGTGATTACTGTAATTGTATGTCTTGCTCCCAGAAGGTAATGCCGCCAAGCTTTGAAGGCCGCCTTAATGGCCAGAAGTTCCTTGTCCGTAATGGTGTAATTCAATTCAGGTGCCGTGAATTTTCGTGACCAGAAGGCCACTGGATGGAGTTGACCCGTTTCAGGATCTTTTTGTGAGAGGACCGCTCCCATTGCTGAACTGGAAGCGTCGGTCTCAACCACGTACGGTAGGTCTGGACGTGGGTGTTTCAGAATCGGGGCTGAGATTAATTTTTGCTTCAAGTCCTGGAAGGCCTTCTCGGCTTCCTCTGACCATTGGAAACGTTTGTTCTTTCGTAGTAGAGAGGTAATGGGATGCACTAGCTGTGAGAAGCCTGGAATGAAGCAGCGATAGAAGTTCGCAAATCCGAGCATACTTTGAACTCCTTTAATCGAGGTTGGGGAAGGCCAGTTGAGTATGGCATCGACCTTCCGGGAATCCATGCGTACACCATGTGAGGTTCGGAAAAACCCAAGGAATTCGACCTCCGTAACATGGAAGAAGCATTTTTAAAATTTTGCGAACAGTCTATGTTGCCGAAGTTTATCCAAAACTGCACGGACGTGTTTCACATGTTCCAGTTCAGACGATGGATATACCAGGATGTCGTCTATGTATACTACGACACACACATCAATCAATTCACGCAGGACGTCATTCATGAAGTACTGGAACGCCGCTGGGGCGTTGCAAAGACCAAAGGGCATCACCTGGTATTCGAATAATCCATATTTGGTGCGGAAGGTGGTCTTACATTCGTCCCCTTTTTTTATTCGTACCAGATGATATGCCCCTCTAAGATCGAGCTTGGTATAGATTTGGGCATCTTTAACTTGGTCCAAAAGTTCAGGAATTAGCGGTAAGGGGTAACGGTTTTTAACTGTGACTTGGTTTAATGTGCAGTAATCGATGCAAGTCCTAAGGTCTCCTTCCTTTTTAGGCACGAAGAACAAAGGCGAGGCTGCAGGGGACTTGGATGGGCGGATAAAGCCGTTGGCCAGGTATTGGTCCAAATACTTTTTTAAATGCAGATTTTCAGGCTCCGTAAGTGCGTAGATTCGGCCACATGGAATCTGAGCGCCAGGTATAAGGTCGATTTGACAATCGTACGATCTATGGGGAGGAAGGGTATTCGCTTAATCTTTCTGGAAAACATCCTGATAGTCTTGGTATTCTGGAGGTAGCGGATTAGGCTGATTCGAGACAGTTGCGACTTCCTTAACCAAAGGTTCCTTTGTTTGGTAACAGGTACGAGCACATTCGACTGAGAAGGTCAGCCTCTTAGCACGCCAGTCGATGCAAGGATTGTGAGATTCTAACCATGGCATTCCCAGAATTATTTGAAATTGTGGAGCTTTCATTAGATCGAATACGATGTCTTCCCGATGACCGTCTTGGCACAAAAGTGTCATTTCTGTTGTCGAGTGCGTTACTGGCCCTGACGCGATCTCAGTTCCATCGACAGTGGTGACTAAATCTGTAGTTGCCTTTTCGCACAGAGGAAGATTCATCCTTGTAACCAAACCGTGATCCATATAATTTCCAATGGCTGCGCTATCCATATATGCTCTGACTGCATGCATTTGAGAAGGCTGTTGGTGATTTACGAGGATCATTGGCAAGACGAGGTGCGAGGTCTGAGAGTCCTTCTTTTCGCTCAACAAGCGGACCTCTACGCTTGTCGGGCGAGGACGTTTTCCGACTCCGTTTCCACTTTGCCGGCAACTCCGACTGCTTTCTTGGGTGGCTTTACAGGACAGTCTCAAAGAAAGTGTCCAGCAGAGCCGCAGTACAAACACAGCTGTTGTTGTCTTCTTCTGTCTCTTTCTGCTTTGGTTAATGGCCCTCGCACCCCCCCAATTTACATGGGTATGGCCACGTCGGGAGTCTTGGATGCATTCTCCTTTGGGTGCACAAACACCCGAGTGTCCATCCTAGCTCAATCCGCCTTACGGTTCTGTAGTCTATGATCAAGCTGAACCACCAGATCTATGTATTCCGCACAATCACTAGGGGGGTTGACCACTTGGGCTAAAACGTCCTTCAGCTACCCTCTTAAGCCCCGGTGAAACAGAGTTGTTCTCTTATCGTCTGGCCAATCGGTTTCTACTATCAGTCTATTAAAGGTTGCAATGTACGACAATAGATCCTGGTTGCCTTGACGCAGGGTCAAGAGTTCATTATTCAATGACTGACCCTGAGAGTGGCGGGCAAACAACTTCTCCATGTTCCTTTGGAACCCCTGGAAGTCTCGCAAGATGGGATCGTCCCAATTAACTAGAGGAACCGACCAGTCTGCAGCACTGCCACTGAGGTAAGACAATACAAAGGCTACCCTTGATTGGTCATTTGGAAAGGCCTGTGGCCTACATAGAAAATGAAGTCGACACTGGTTCATAAAAACCGCATACGTTTTTGGGTCTCCTGCAAAGCGTTCTGGAGGTGCCAAAGGTACGGCCCCTGGAAGGACCACTTGAACTGGATTGCTGGGTGCAGTCGGAACCATTGACCCCAATCCAGGCAACAGTGTTTGCCCCACCTGGGATTGAAGCAATTGTTTAGCAAGCTCATCGGTACGGTTTTTAGCCACAATCAATTCCCTCCTTAAAGCATTGGTCTCCTGCCGGGCCGAATGTACCTCAGCCCTGAGTTCGCCCAAAAGTTGGGCCAGTTGGTCAGTCTCTGAGGTTTCCATGACGCCCAGGTAGAGAATTTGTAGAAGGCTTTGCGTTCTGTCACACTCACCTGGTCTCCAGGGGGGCGTAGCACGTAGTCGTATGACCGGGAACTGCACTGGTATAGTTTTGATGTTATAGCGGTGTCCTCTCCCTTGTTATCTCCCCAGAAGGCGTTAGCCTGTAATGTTGAAACAAGAAGTTAGCTATGAGTGGGTTGGATTGGCCTCACTACCTGCCACCTCCTGGTGCCTGACTCCTCTCCTGCTCACCTATGAGTTTGGTGAGGTTGGCGCTCCGTCCTGCTTGACCTTCAGCAGGGGCACGGTAGGCTCAGTCTTTCTCTGGGCGCAGTTACTTCACTGTTCCAGAGTGCTGTTGCTGCTTTTTTGGAATGCTTGGATAATCAGGTGAGTCTCTATCTCAATAACAGCTTGGTATAGATGCTCATATTGTCCCAAGGCTTTAAACGTGTTTGTCTTTCTTGCAGATGCAGTTTCGTGCGTCGTCCGGGAGAAGAGCTGAACTGGTTGCCTCCAGGTGAGTATAGGTGCGAATGAGTGGTGCTGGGTGACAGAGTAAATATTTGTTTGTATGGTGCGCGACTAACCTGCTGTTTTCTGTTCCCTTTTGCAGGCGCGGCGTGGCCCCAAGATGAAGAATGGAAGAACTGCTCCAAAGAAACCCGGAGGATGCAGAATCCTAGGTGGGTATCGGGAATCTGCGTGGGAGTCCTTTTCCAACAGGGGCGGCGATCAGACAACCAGCCGGAGATGAGACCGATGGCTGGAATTGCAGGTAAGGACTTGTCGCTGTAGTAACTCCTGTTCTTCTCCTTATCTTGTTCCAGGCACCGATGGATGGAAAGCACCAACGGGCGTGGCTGAAGAAGCTCGAGGGCAGAGCAGACACGGTGAGCGTTACGCTGCAGGTGTACAGAATAACGCGAAGCATGTTCTGCTTGCAGGGTGTGGCCTTGTAAGTATTTCCAGGTAAAGTAGTCCCTTTACCACACCCTGTCTCTCAGGAAAAATAGTCCCTCTGCCACACCCTGGATTAAACAGAAGGCTCAGCCTCATAGGCAGATTAAGTAGTTCCATAAATTCAGCCCATTTCATGAGCCTGGCGCCAACGGCGCCAGGACTGTGTCCATGAGACTCTGGGGCACTTCCTTGGGGCCTGCCAAGTTCTTCTGGTTGGCGGGGACTGGGACGGGCCCAACAGCTCCAGGGGTTTTGGAGCACGCACCATGACACTGTGTACTATATCTGGATTGACATGTCTTTTCCATTTCATTACCCTAAGACCCTCTTCTGGTATATTGTTTCAGACCTGTTTCAAGCTGTTATACCATGGCTACGCTATCCTCTACAATCAACCCCTGATGTGTGTAGTCATATGTTAGCCTTTGAACCCTTAAGAAACAGTACAACTTTGTGTATACCAATTGTTTTCAATAACACATTGTACTTGTATTTTTTTGCAGCCACCAGCAGCACTTGATGTATTCGTCTTTCAATTAATTGTCTCCTCTGGATGTTCGTTTGTACATCCAGAGGGGAACATTGGTAGGAAGAACTCTTCTCCTACACAACTGGGTCAACCATGCACCATAAGAATTCGGAGGAGAGTTCTGACATATTCAGAAGCCTCCAATGGATGCAAACGAGACTCTGGCGAGCATTGTGCAAATAGTGGCGGATTTGCGTGCTGACATCTCTGCAGCACATGCCACTACACAGCGTCGTAGCAATGATTTACAAGCTGGTTTACACCCCATTGGGGCTAGGGCTCCTAGGCCTGCTGTGGCATCAGGTTCTGATTCAGGTTCTGGTACTGCCCCTCCCCGGGCTGAAGTAGGCCCCGTTTATATGACAGCGCACTTTCCATTAGTTCCTCCTGAAAGGTTAACGGGGCGGGGGGCCCAGGTCTTTCCATACCTTTCTAAACCAATGCAGACTGCATTCTCTTTGTAGACCAAATTCTTTTCCAGACTCCTCAACAAAATCTGCTTTTGCTCTTTCCCATTTAGGAGGCATTGCAGCTGTTTGGGCTAACCCTCTTCTGGAAGAGGGCAGTCATCTGTTTTACAACTGTGATGCCCTCATTGATGCTATGAGCCGTGTCTTTGACACACGGTATAAGTCACAGGCTACTGACATTGAGTTATTGGGCCTCCAACAAAGGGATTCTACGCTCTCCGCATATATCAAAACCCTCTGCATTGTCCACAAGGCCTTCTGGGGCCTGGGGCCACAATACCTTCAACTCTCTCTTCCTAAATATCTGCCTTCACGAGCCCTTCGCTCATCCGTCTCCAACTCCCTCATGGTCAGCCGCTTCTCGAAGCAACGAGCTGGGGGCAGATCTCTCTCCGCAGCAGGGGCCTCCCTCTGGAACAGCCTTCCTGCTTCCCTGAAACTTGAGGAGAACCATCTCCGGTTCCGGAAGCACCTCAAAACCTTCCTCTTCGCTTCTGCCTTCTCTCTCCCTCTCCCCTGCTAAACCTGCTTAACTCCCCTCCGAAGTCTGCACTTAACCTGCATCTGGGCCACTCTGTGACCTCGGCCCAGGGCCCAGCCACTCTCCACTTGCACTGCCTCCCTGGCTCCCCCTGCACTGCGGGACTGTCACTGCATCCCTACAGCCCCCTTCCCAGCACTTGCTCTGCACTTACCTCGCACTTGCCACCAGCTGGCCCTTTTATTTATTATTTATTATTTTATTACGCTACTTACCTTGTATTGCACTTTCCCCCCCACCTCCTCCCCCTGCACTTCTCCTTTTCCCCTTACCTCTGCACTTGCGCGATCTGAATGACACCTGGCCTAGTAGGATCGTTTGTCTGTCTTCACCTTGTTTCCCCCCCTCCCTGCCTCGTCGCGCCTTGAAACACTCGTGTATAGGCGCGTTACAAATACCATATCATATCATATCATATCATATGGCCAAATGTAACCAGTTGGTACCGGAGAATGGATGGTCGAAGGGCAAGAAGGCTTGTTGTTTTACAAGGGGCTTTTCGTGTCCCTCAAGGATACCCTGGCCATCGTTCCTGTGGTGCCGACAACGTTCCCCGATTTGTTGGACCTAGTTTTGCAGATTGCTGCCCAGAGGGCTGAAAGGAAGGGAGAGAAAAATGGTGTTCTTCCTGTGGTTCTGACACCCGCTGCTTCTTCCTCTGGTTCCGGTGAACCCATGCAGATTGGGGCAGTTAGGGGTCCGTTAACTCCCGAGGTTAGGGAGCACTGCAGGAACAATAATCTCTGTTTTTATTGTGGTTCTGCAGATCACCTCCTGAGAAAGTGTCCCAAAAAACCAAGTAAAAAACAGGGAAACTCCAAAGCCCGACAATAAAGGGAGTCCTATTGTCGGGTCCACCAACTTTGGACTCCGTCGTTTCTGTTCCCTTCACCATGGCCATTGTGTTCTCTCATTCTCACGGGGAAACATGGCCTGCTACGGCAGTTATTGATTCCGGAGCTAGGGGGTATTATATTGACTGTCAATTTGCCAATAAAGCATATCCTGAGTTAGTCAATGCAGTGGTCGGTACCACTCTTTTGTCAGCGTTGGTGACCAAATATACTGTAGACCCAACCATGACCACAGACTGCGGTCACATTGAAACTATCAGTTTTGATTTAATAGCTGCTCTACAATTCAAGCTCATTCTCGGACTTCCCTGGTTAAAGCAACACAATCCTAGTATCAATTGGCACAAGGGAGACATTACATTTCTATCAGATTTCTGTGAGAACCAGTGTTTGGGACCAGGGGTTGCGCCAAGAAATCCTTGTCGACCTCTAATGGATGCAGTGATCCACACATCTCTTCCAAAAGAATACAATGTGTATCAGGATGTGTTTGACGTTGGTGGGGCAGAGGTTTTACCCCCACACCGACCATATGATTGCCCTATTGATCTGGTACCTGGTGCTAAGATTCCTGTTGGCCACGTTTACTCCTTGTCACAAAAGGAGGATGCAGTTTTGAACGAGTACATAGACAAGTCACTGAAGTTGGGTTTTGTTCCCCCATCATGGTCTCTGGCGGCTTCACCCTTGTTTTTTGTGCCCAAGAGGGAAGGAGACCTTCATCCATGTATTGACTATCATGCTCTTAACGCCATAACCATACGTAACCAATATCCCATACACCTGATTTCAGTACTTTTGGATCAATTGGGCTCTTCTGTAATTTTTACTAAGCTTGATCTACGTGGTGCATACAATTTAGTGCGTATTCGCGAGCGGGATGAGGGGAAAACAGCCTTCAATACCAGATTTGGGCTTTATGAATACTGCGTAATGCCCTTTGGATTGTGCAATGCCCCGGCTATGTTTCAGTATTTCATCAATGACGTCTTTAGGGACATGCTTCTTTCATTTCTAGTGGTATATCTGGATGATATACTGATCTACTCTCCCTCTTATGCTTCTCAAGTCCAACACGTCTCCAGGGTCTTACAGCGATTACGGGAAAATCATCTATACGCTAAGCTGGAGAAATGCATGTTTCATGTGTCAGAGTTGGAATTCCTTGGCTATGATATCACGAATAAGGGAGTCCATATGAGCATGACCAAAGTCAAGGCAGTATTGGAATGGCCAGTACCTGGCACACTTAAGACACTAAAATAATTTCTTGGGTTCTCCAATTTTTATAGGAGGTTTATCAGAGATTTTTAAGCTATTGTAGTGCCTGCCACTGCCTTGACCAGTTAAAGAAAGAATTAAAGTGGGATGACATAGCTCAACAGGCCTTTGACACACTAAAAGCTGCTTTTACTACAGCTCCTGTTTTGCAACATCCGGATCCCGCTCTTCCATTTATTGTAGAAGCTGACGCTTTCCGATATAGCCATTAGAGCTATCTTGTCCCAATAGTGTTCTGAGAGTAGTGGTTTGCATCCGGTTGCTCATCTTTCAAGGAAACTCACTCCGTTTGAACGTAATTATACCATCACAGAGCGAGAACTGCTTGCTATCCGGGATGCCTTTTTGGTCTGGAGGCATCATCTGCTGGGCACTGATCTCCCAGTACAAGTATACACTGATCACCGCAATGTATTGGCTATGCAATCTATTCGGTGTACTACTGCTCGCCACGCACGTTGGCACAAATTCTTTTGCATGTTCCACTTTACTATCATGTACCGTCCAGGAATCTTTCATTATAAAGCAGATGCACTCTCACGCATCCATGGGACACCCACTCCACGTGATTCAGAGGGTGCTCTAATGCTTCCTAACCAAGTGGTATGCAGTTGCTCTTTATAGCCTTCACTCAAGTCCACTGTTCAAGCCTGGGTCGAGACCAGGCCGTCTGAACCAAAAGAACACAATATGGATGTGGTCCATTCGCTTCATTATGCACAAGGCAGACTTTGCCTCCCTGACAAGGCCACTCGCATTACGGCTATGAATTGGTGTCATGATTCATTGTTAGCCGCTCATCCTGGTAAAAGGTAAACTCTGGAGCTCTTACGGTGATGGTGTTGGTGGCCAACTATGACCAGGGATGTCACAAAATATCTCAGTTCTTGTGCTATATGCGCACAGTGCAAAAGTATGCATGCCAAACCGGTTGGTTGTAACGCTCACCTGACTCCCAAGGGGGGCGCTGGCCTGGTTCGCGCTGCTGTGACCTCGTCTAAGGTGATGCGCAGGGTTCGGAAGACGGACTGGACCGGGCCCCAG
The DNA here is from genome assembly GCF_040938575.1 of Ambystoma mexicanum. Taxonomy (NCBI): domain Eukaryota; kingdom Metazoa; phylum Chordata; class Amphibia; order Caudata; family Ambystomatidae; genus Ambystoma; species Ambystoma mexicanum. The sequence continues at coordinate 219,113,985 of NC_090922.1, forward strand.
ATCTGGCTTGTCTGACTCACAGAAGTATCCTTCTGTAGGTGAGAATAGGCGGTTAACTGTCTGCGGGGTAATGCAATCGGCCTCCCACTTACCCCTCTCACCCTCCTCAAAACCCTTCTGTGCTTCCCCGTAGCGTCTCACCTTAGGGTCTGGAAGGACGAGCTCTCCATCCTGCTTCTGATGCAGGGGCGCGTTGGTATCCAGTTACGTCACTGGATTTTCGGATGGGTGAGAACCAAACTTGCTTGGCTTCCAGGTAAGTTTTTCTATAAGTGGTTCCTCTTGTGTCCATGCAGTAATGTTCTAATGCTAGTGTCTTTTTCCCCATAGGGGCCGGGGTACGGAATGCCGGGGAACAGGCACCGACCCGAGGTGAGCGGTGAAATCCTTGTGGAAATCAGGTAAGTCTTTAATGAGTGTTTTGGTAATGTCTTTTCATTCACTCATTAACGCTGATGTCTTTTTCCCCTTAGGGGCCGGGGTCTGAAAATGCCTGGATGCGGCGCGGACCCGAAATGAAAAGGGAATGACCCAACAGGTAAGTCTTGACATGGAGTTTAGATTCCCTTTTCCCTTCTTTCTCTCACCTTTGTTCTTGTCTTTTTCTCCCTAGGCGCGGGGGCGCGACTGCGAATCCGGATGGTCGCTGCTGAACATGGAGGCTCCCTGTAAAGGTGAGTAGAATGCGGCGCTGCAGCGATCGATGCGATGTGCTTTTAAAAATTCAGGATTGTCGGCGAAATGTCTCTGGGATGCACATTTAGCAGGTGAGGCCTTTTCCTTCTTCTGTTCACTTGTTCCCTTCCTTTGCAGGTGATTCAGGATGCTGGCAGGTGTGGCAGAAGTCAAGATGCAGGAGCAGACACGGTAAGCGTCCAGCTGCTAGATGCAGAACAACGCGAAGCACGTGTGGCTGATCGGGTGTGGTTTAAATAGCCTTGGAAGAAGTTCCTAGAATGTGTCCTTCCTCCAATCAGGTATATATCCTTCCCCGACCACGCCCGGGTGGTAAATGAGTCCCACAGATAAAGTAGTTCCTTTCAGGCCTCAAGGAGGCCGGGGTTCTGCAGCATGGTCTGCATCAGGTAAGTGCACCCAAACACTTTCATAATGAGACTGGCGCTTATGGCGCCAGGAGTGACGTTATCTATGAGCCTGGCGCCAGGACGCTGTCCAAAGGGCCCCTATAAGGGGTTGCTGGGACCTTCCCCTGGGACTAGATGTCCGCTTTCGGGGACGCAGGGCCTGAGCCGGCTCCCCTGGAGCGGGCATCGTGACATTGGTCTCTTGCAACCGTTATCCGTTCCTAATCGTCCTTGGGCAATGATTTCCATGGATTTCATGGTTGAATTGCCCACAGTAAACGGTTATGATACAGTATGGGTCATCATTGACTATTTTTATAAAATGGCTCTTTTTGTCCCTTGCTTGGGTCTACCTACTGCACTCACTCAGGCAGATCTATTCTTCAAGAACGTGCTTAGGTTCTTTGGACTTCCCGATATATTAATATCTGATCGGGGCTCACAATTCACCTCACATTTTTGGAGGGCTCTTACACATTCTTTTGGCATTGATGAAAGACTCTCCAGCGCTTACCATCCTCAAACGGACAGACAGACCGAGAGAATAAATGCAACATTAGAACAATACTTGCATTGCCTCACACTGCAGCATCAAGGCTCCTGGCTTTCTGTTGGAAATGGCGAAATTTGCCTACAATAATTTTGTGCATACCTCTACTGGTTCCTCCCCCTTCTTTGCACTCTATGGCCAACACCCAAGTTCCTTACTCGTATCTCTGGTGATCGGGTTTGCCAACCCTGCAGCTCTGACTTGTGTTAACAACATCTCTCAGGTGCATAAGGATGTCAAGCAGCACCTATTGGAAGCACAGGAGCGTACAAAAAAGTATGCGGATGCTCATCATTCACCCGCTCCTGCTTATCTAGCCGGTATGCACGTTTGGTTGTCTACCAGGAATCTTTGCATCCCAGGAAAGAATTCTTTGCTTCCGCGTTACATTGGTCCTTACCCTATGAGGAAGTCATTAACCCAGTGGCACTGCGTCTGGATCTCCCAGTTGCTTGGAAGATACATCCAGTTTTTCACGTGTCATTGGTGAAGCCTTGTCCTCCCTCCACGAGAATACCTCCTCATCTTTCCCTGATAAAGGTATTGGGTTCTGACGAGTATGAAGTTTATAAAATCCTTGACACTAAGGTACGGCGAGGGGTTCGTCTCTTCTTGATAGACTGGAAGGGTTACGGTCCGGAGGATCGCACCTGGGAACCCAGTGTTAACATCCATGCTCCTGATCTCATCGCCCCAATTCTGGTCCTCATGGGGGGTCAGGGCCCCTTTGGGTGAGGGTACTGTTAGGACCTCGCTCGATGTTGGTTCATCGACCAGGAGATTACATGGTTTGTCCACAAAAGGACATAGTAAATTATCTGCTCCCTGGTGTGTTACCAAGAGGAAACTGGTTATAAAATCCCTGAACAACAAAACTGTGGTAACGCATGACTGGCGATTACTATGGCAACGCTGGTGTCCCTTGCATAGACGCTCTTTGCTTTCATACGGGAGAGCGTAGCCCGCTGGTCATGTGACATTGGGATTCGCTGCGCTTCTGAATCTGTTCTTGGAGCCTATTCTATGTTTTTGTGTTCCTTGGCATATAACTTTAGCTACGGTTGTTCTTGTTCCAAAACCCTTGATTTGTTTTCCCATTTTTGACCTTGCATTTGTCATCCGACCCTGCTCTGCACGCCGAATCTGTACCTTGCTGCCCGCCCGAATCCCCAACCCGGAATTCTACTGGAGAGTTTTGCACGCCGACATTGTACCTTTGTTGCCCGCCTGGATTCATCGACCTGGACTGCATTCTGGTTTTCCTTTGTTTCATGACTTGGCACTGTTCTGCATTCAACCTCTAAGACGGGAACTTCTGGTGGGTTAGTTCTTCTTTGTTTTTGGATTTGCTCTTGTGAACTAATAACAGCATACTTTTCTACGTGCTATGCACTCGGACTATAGACTTCCTTTGAGTGTTTTGAACTCTTGTCAGGCGTCCTCGTGCCGTCGGTTCAGGCTTTCCTGGATTTTCTTGACTATCACGGACCCTGAAGACTTTGCTTGACTTCATTGCTATTCTTGGAATGCTACCTTGATTCTAGTTGCATGAAGGCCACAACACGGTAAGCCAGTTTCTGTGTACTATATCTGGATTGACTTGTCTTTCCCATTTCATTACCCAAGACCCTCTTCTGGTATATTGTTTCAGACCTCCTGTTTCAATCTGTTATACCACAGTTGCGCTGTCCTCTAGAATCAACCCCTGGTGTGTGTATTCACAGGTTAGCCTTTGCACCCTTAAGAAACATTACAACTTTGTGTATACCAATTGTTTTGAATAACTCATTGAACTTATATTTTCTTGCAGCCACCAGCAGCTTGTGTTGTATACATCTTTCAATTGTCTCCTCTAGATGTTCGTTTGTACATCCAGAGGGGAACATTGGTAGGAAGAACACTTCTCCTACACTACGGGGTCAACCATGCGCCATAAGAATTTGGAGGAGAATTCCGACAATTTAAGACATTTAAATGCTGCAAAATGTACTAAATCGTGGTCTCCTGTCATGTGAGCCAAAGATGAAAATAGAGTTCGGCTTGCAGTCCTAGGACTATGATAGTGAGAGCCTTCGCTCCCATATATTCCCATCCAAGGATACTTTGAAAGGCCAAGTTCAAAGACAATCTTCATGGCAGAAGGCATGGGTGATGAGATGTTGGGCTAATTGGGTGGGGAGGTAAAGTCAAGTCCACCTCCTGGCACCTGGGTCTGAGCTTACTGCTGCTAAGTGAACCGAATGTTTCAGACATTGCACGAGCGTGCCAACCAATTGTAGAGGGCCATAAAACGAAGAGCCTTATAGGTTGAAGACCAATGATAAATGGTGTACTTAATAGTGTTAAAGATTACATGTTTTTAGAGGTAGGCATAAGTTGTCCCCCTGACAGTGGGCGACCAATCACAATCCTAACCCCACAGAAAGTATATTTAGAGAACTCCCTTAACCAATCCCATCTCTTGATAGGTGTTCTATTATTTGCCACATAGTTTTTACATGTAAGGATGTTTTTTATGAGAAAATCTTTGAGAGCTGAGCGAACGTCCATTGATGTCCGTTGTAAACTCCCTGTTATAAATAATTGTTTATAAAACAGCAAATGTTGCCATCTTCCTGAGTTGGGTCTATTATTTGGCCTCAAAGTTAGTCTGCAACACCATCTAATGCACGCACGTTACTAAAGAACCATAAGTTCAAGACTTTTGGAGCAAGTAGAGCCTTATCACCAGAACTTTGTTATAGAATGGCACTTTCCAAAATGTTTAACTATTGATATCAAATTCTTGCTTTGAATCTGGGACACATTACCCAGATTACAAGGGGAAACAGTTAAGTGTATGTTGGATATAACAGTGACTTGTTATATTTGAATTGACATATATTGTCATGATGCCTACCCCCGGACATCCGGATCAAGTCCATCTGTCCAGGGAACAGACATCCAAGCACTCACTGGAATTCCCACAACCCCAGTTAGGGGCTATATGGGTTCAGTCCTGGCGCCATAGGCGCCAGGCTCATATTACTAAACTTGCCTCATGCAGACCATGCTGCAAAGAACTTAAGCATAGGCCATTGTGAGGCCTGGAAGGGATTACTTTTCTTTAGGGACTATTTTTTGCTTGGGTGTGGTTTTGGGAACTTCTTACCTGGAACTACTTTGGAGGCTATTTAAACCACGCCCGAAGAACAGCACACGCTTCGGGGTACTCTGCATTCTGCAGCGTAACGCTCACTGTGCTTGCAAGTCAAGCATCCTGTCTTCTGCCACGCCCGCCTCGTAGCCGGAGCTGATCCTAGAAAGAAGGGGAAGAAGAAGGAAAGGTTAGAGCAAGGACATTACCTTTAGATCATCATCAGCTCCCGGAGCAACCGCCCCTCCGAACAAGGAAAAATACTTTAAATTCAAACGCGTTGCATTGCCAGCTGCAGCGCCGCGACATACTCACCAGTCTTCACAGCATCTCCACGATCCGGCGCAGCATCCATTGCCTCGTTGCTGAATTCCCGGCATCTGAACAGACAAAAGAAATATCAAGGTGAGCCGAGTGCCAACAAAGACAATCTTCTCTTACCGCAAGATACTTACTTGAGTTTACCGCCCGAGGCATTATTCTTCGGCACACAATTTCTTCTTACGCCGCACGTGTAATGAGATAGAAGGTAGTTGATTAGATACATTTGGATCATTATTTTTCGCCAGACAGTTCTGGGTAATACGGACTCTTACCTAAGCGCTACCTGCTTCCAACGAGGCAAATCCCCCTCGGATCAAGCTGCAAGACAAAAGGGGGGTGAAAGGGCAAGAGTGAATAACAGACATTTTGAACTCTAAAAGAACTATATACTTACGGCTCCACGCCACTTACCTCAGAGTCATTATTCGTCTGGAACTCACCCAACACCTTCAGACCAGTGAAGTAACTGGTATTCTATGCGCCCCTGCACTCCACGCAGGATGGAGAGCTCATCTTTTCAAACTATAAGGTGAGACCAGTGAAAGGGAATACCGAAGGTGTTCAGTGGGGAGCAACTGAGTGTGTGTATCCTCTCATCCACGGGTGGCTAATTTCCTTTCCCTATTTTCAGGAGAATATTCCTACGGGTCAAGCAGATGAAACTAGGTGGGCCAGTCCAGTCAGCCATCACTGCACTACGAGTCATGCTGGTGGAGACCGCAGCAGTCCAGTTCCGTTCGGCGTCCCTGTGGGATCCAGGTGAGCATAACATACATTCCCTTCATATGTTTGTTGTATGTATACGTGAGAGGGACAGATTCCTTTTGTTAAGAGTGTTTCCTTTAGTTCATTTTGATAGGCAGGGAAATCCTCTTTAGGGTAGGGATAGTGAGGCATTTATTAAATCCTTTTGATTTAAAAAAAATGGCATCTTATGAAAAACGTTCACAAAGTTATCCACCTCACATTTCTGACCCCTCACAGTAGGCCTAGTCCTCATCACAGTCCTAGTCTGTCTTTATCAGCGGCCTAGTCCTCATCACAGTGCTATATATAATACTCATCACAGACTTTGTCACAGTCGTAGACCTAATCATAGTCCTAGTCTGTATTAATCAAAATCCTAGCCTTGGCTCTCCTGAAAGCAATCCTATTCCTCGTGCTTCTCAAGCCTAGTCCTTGGTACAATTCTAGTCACAGGCCTTGTCACACTTTTGGTACTTGTAGTCATCACAGTCCTAGCCATAGTCCTAGTCCCCATCACAGTCCTAATTTCCATCAGAGTCCTGTCCTCATCACAGTCCTAGACCCAGTCCTAATCATAGTCCAGGACTGTCACAAAGACAGTCCTTGTCCTCATCAAAGTCCTTGCCAAAGTCTTTGTCCTTGTCGTCTCAGTTATAAACTCAGTCTTTATCAACTTGCTACTTTTTTATCAGCATTCCTGAAAAGAGAAAGAACAATAATGAATAAAATATGAGTGCAAAATAGCATCTACTTAGACATTGAGTCCTCTTCACTATTATTAAGTACTGCAGTTCAGAGTTGAATATAAGATGTTCTGGTAGTGGAAGTGGTCATTCTATAATTGATCAGATGTAAATAATTATGTGGTGTTCAAGTTTATGCGAGTATTTTCATCGGACGATCCAACCATTTACCACTAAGTGATTGAACTCACTCCCAGTCTGTCTAATTATAGTAAGAACACCTTACTACTACACAGGAGGAATGTGTTTTACAAAATGTAGTTCCCTAACCTACTGATGAGGTGACAGTGCCGATAATCTACCAACATTTCAAATGCCTTCAAAAACTCTTGATTGGATTGATAATCACTGAGTTGTTAACCATTGGCACTGTTGACCCATATGACCAATGGCACAGGTGGCTTATACGTGATTTTCTTACCAGGAAACTACTACTCACATTACAGGTTTCAATGTGGCCTGCCCCATATGAAAATCCCATATTTACATAGTGGATTGAAAAATGTCAAGCCATGGTGATATTTTCAAAACGTCAGTACTGTCAGTTGTCAGATATTTCAGTGACTTTAAACAACTCTGTTACTAATCCCAAATACTTCTGTACACATTTTTGTGTTGCTTAAGGTAATGTAATGAATTTGTTTTCTGTTTATTGACTCATTGTGCAATAAAATGAATGTATTGATGAGATATTCAGAATTTGCTTGCTTTTTGTGTAATTGTTGTGTGATCCAATGGATTTATCTGTCTATGTTATTTCTGTATATATCACTGCATAATGGTTGTATATTCCTCCATCCAAGAACAGTGGTGTTTCTTGGTTTTATGTAATTACAATAAGCATGCAACTTTCAAACCTTTGTCATGAGAGATCTTTTTCTTTTCGAAATTGTTTTTAATTATGAGGAGAAACATTTGTATTCACTACTCGGGTTATGTGTACTTTTAACCTCCCAATGTATACTCCATTTCTTTTCACAAACTATTGGTATAGAGGTTTTGTGTGATTTATAAATAAATGCTGTAGCCTCATGTGCGTCTCTGATGTTTGTTTTGAAAGCAAAATAGGAAGTATGAAAAGAGCGGCCATGGGTCAATTGAGACCTAATTTTCGTCTAGTTAACAGATTTATAGTATTCGGTTGTGGTTCTTCATTCAATGAAAAGGATGACAAATCTAGGACGACAATGAGTACATCTAGAACCGAATAAAGAAACCCCTACTACAACAAGAAAGACGAGACTAAGTCTGATAGGACACAAGCGACACCCATGAGGACAGAATCCAACATCCCTAGCCAACTCCCAGCAAACAACCATCACCCACTCAATAAATGCTACTATAGATCATACCTGTATAAAGTTGGGTGAACGTTGGCACTTGCCGCACTAACTAAGCTGTGGACACTGGCAGGGGCATGGTCCGAAGAGAGTTGTGAATGAAGGCAAACGCCGCCCCTGGACATAATTGCAAGCATTAGCATTGTCACATTCCAAAGGGGGTAGGAGCGGTACCATGAATGAGCAAACAAATAAGATGATGAATGCCGAGCAGCCCTAACACATGAAGGGAATAAACCCGGGCTTACCGATGCTGCTCTCCTACTAGATTGGGAATACTTTCTGGGCTAGACTGCAAGGGACGCACACACGCCTGCCCATACCCACATACAAACAGGGGCCACGTAGGTTTCCGGTACCAAACTTGGGCAAGGTTATGCATATGAACGGATGCCATATGGGAAAGGGATCGTGAGTGTCATACAGGCCCGGATCTGGACGTAGACACAGAGACGCCCATACTCCCCATTTAATTGGAAATACAGAAATGTAGCGCCTCCCTTCAAGACAGCAATGCCAATTAACCAATCCACTAACAACCTCACCCTCTGCATACACCTCAAATTCTAACCAAACACAACCACAAAACCTACAACCCAACAATCCGCACAAACTTCACTACACTGCAACAACAAAACTAAGCACACATAGACCCGCACAACAGCACACAACGGCTTCCGACAGTATAACACGTCAAGCCCAGCCAACGGAATTCCGGGCTGAGGCTGCCAACAGCACATCACTGCTCTCTTGCACTTCTCCAGCTCATCCCACTAACTCCCCCCACCATTCCGGTGGGGTTGCCAGACATTTGGTCGAAAAAAATTGGTCGACCAGACAAATGGTCGAACCAATTTGGTCGAAAACCAAATGGTCGAATTTTTTATTTTTTTTATTTTAACCCTTTTTTTTATTTTTTTGGGGGGGTCCCCCCCCAACCCCCTTTTTTTCTCTAAAAACCCCTTTTTTTACTAAACGAAAACCCGAAAAATAAATATATAAATAATAAAAAAAATTCGACCATTTGGTTTTCGACCAAATTGCGTCGATCAAATTGCAGTCGACCAGTTTTTTTTCGACAAATTGACTGGACACCTTCCGGTGGTGATAGTGCACGGTACAAATATCCTTTAAAATTAACATTGTGCCTGGGGTGATTACTCCAATGGAGGCCATTTTCCACTTTCTGGGGATGAGGTGGGGGGAGAGAGAGGGTAAAAGTAAAGCATAAGCATTTGGGGGATTCTGCGGAGGATGGGCGTGGAACTAAATGAGCTTTTCCTTGGTACGTTCCTCCTCAGCCTTCTAATGCCTCCTGGTTTTTAAGCCATCATGAGATTTTCGGTCTGTTGGAGAACCAACCAGTGCTTTATCAAGTGCTATCAAGTGCTAAAAACACGTGGAGGCTGTAGGAATCCACGCTAAACCCTGGATTGCCATGCATAAAGCAGGCATCATTTACACTTGATTCGAAAATAGAATACAAAACCAAAACTATTTACCTTGTTTTTAAACTCTGTTTTTTAATTGAAGCAAATTGTATGCAAGGGGCCCAACAACACATAAGTGCCAATGTTGGGGGACCCCTGCAGATAATAAGCACTTCCTATAAACAAAAAACAAGCGTTAAGGCAGCTACTGTCATGCCCGCGCCGCTGGCGCACGCATTGGCAGCCATCATGGACTACTTGGTACTCATTTATCCTCCTAATACTCCTTGAACAACTCCTTTTCACGCCTTGGTCTTTTATTTCCATTTGCTCAACTTTGTTTCTTTCTTATTTTATTCAATTAACTACATTTAGCATAATGCACCTGGCTGCAGTCCTCAATTCCTGGCTATTCTCATTCATCGTTATTGGGACCACAATCCCCAGAAGCCCTAGCGGCCAGTGCTGCTTCCACCTGCTCAGGACCAGAGAAGGAGGAGGCAGATTGTCTTCAGGTGTGCTGCTACAGGTGCTGTCAATTAGCCTGCCTCAGAACAGGGCAGGGCTGTATATAAGCAGCTGCCTGCAGGAGCACAGTGTCTTGCATCTTGAGATCTCCCCGCTCCTGTTTGCCTTGACCCGCTACTTTGTATGCTGTTCCTGTTGCTGCATTATCCTGTTTTGATCCAGTGCCCTTTCAGGGCTCCCTGCCTTGCAGCCGATCACGCTCCGCTGCCTTCTACCTACAGCCCTTGTCCTCTCGGCTTCCTGCCTTGCAGCCTATTACAGTCCTCTGCAGCCCTCTACAGTCAGCGGCCCTGCTCCTCTGGGCTCACTCCTTGCTGCCCTGCTCCTCTGGGCTCCTTGCCCTGCAGCCTGCCTCACTCCGGCTGCCTACAGTCCTTGTCCTCTGGGCTCCCTGCCCTGCAGCCTGCCTCACTCCAGCTGCCTACCGTCCTTGTCCTCTGGGCTCCCTGCTCTGCAGCCTGCTTCACTCCGGCTGCCTACAATCCTAGTCCTCTGCTGCCCGCCTTGCAGCCTGCCTCACTCCGGCTGCCTACAATCCTTGTCCTCTGGGCTCCCTGCCCTGCAGCCTGCCTCACTCCGGCTGCCTACAATCCTTGTCCTCTGGGCTCCCTGCCCTGCAGCCTGCCTCACTCCGGCTGCCTACCGTCCTTGTCCTCTGGGCTCCCTGCCCTGCAGCCTGCTTCACTCTGGCTGCCTATAGCCCTTGTCCTCTGGGCTCCCTACCGTGCAGCTTGCAACCTTCTGCTGTCTCCAAGCCCTTGTTCCCTGGGCTCCCTACCTTGCAGCCTGCACCTCTTCGCTGCCTACAGCCCTGCTCCTCTGGGCTCCCTACCTAGCTGCCCTATTCTTTTGGGCTCTCTGTCTGTCGCCTACTACTAATCTCTCTCTGTCCTGTTCTTCTGGACTCCCTGCCTTTCAGCCTACTACAGTCCTCCGCAGTCCAATAGTTTGCCTGCACCTAGTGCCACTCTTGACTGCAGACCTGCTTCCTACTTTGCAGCCTTCTGTTTTCCTGACGGCTGCTCCTTGTTCTCTTCCTTGAGTCCTCTGTACTCCACCTTAGGTTATCTATTTCAGTCTAACTGCCTTTCCTTCATTTCCTTCTGCTAGATTGCTCATTGACTTCCTTTTCGCTGGATATTTCTGTTTTTGTTTTCTCATGTGTTTTATGTAATCCCTTTGTACAGAGCTTGCCTGTTGGTTTCCAGCAGGCAACCTCTGCCACTTCCTTTGTCGCGTTTTCAGTGTTACAGACACCCACTGCTGTTGTTCCCAGCCATGAGCATACAGCGTGGGCCTCTGTTATATCAATCTGTGCAGAAGGCTGGAGTTTCCTAAGGTTCGTGGAACACTCTTTCCCATTTCAGCATACACCCCAAGAGGGAATCCAGTTTGTTTGTACCTTTGTATCTTTTGCCCCTTTTGGCTCACAGCTACTGTTTCCTACTCTTCTTTCTTGTTGAACTTCCTGCTGTGTGTGCTTATCTGCTACCTTACCTCAGTACAGCCACCCAAACCCTACTTGGGTACCCTGTGCCACTCTTGACAGAGTGCCATTCCTGACAGCTACAGTACAAAAGAAAATATACTGTTTGCACCATTTTTATTTTTAAACACTACCTCAGCAGTTTACCGAAATCCCCACCAATATTCATTGAAAAAGGTTGGTTCACACAATGCATCTTTTTTGTCTTTGACTCGGGGATTGCTTGAGTTCCATATAGTTTGGGGGAAATTAGAGTATAATTTCAAGTCTAATTACCCATAAGCACTGATCCTGCCCTCACTGCGATCTTTATTCGTTTTCCTCCTATGTAGGTATGCCTAGTCCCCTCTGGAAGCTTATTTAAGTTTACCTCACACCAGGTCCCTCTTTCGAGTGTAATGCAGCCTTCTTTTCAGCAATTTGAATGAGATTTCATTTGCTATGTGCAGATAATTCCATACATTGATTCAATTCTTTATTTGGTAACTAGACACATGTTTCAGTATTTCTACAAATGTAAAGAGAACTGTGGTTGACCCGGTCTTTTAGGTCTTTGGCACAAACTACACCAGTCTTCTGGTAGGTAGAGATGAACTGTCTTTAGGGGTGCTCTGGCAGAATCTTTCATGCTCGAATCATTTGAAGAATAAACTAATAGAAAATGTGGGTTACACTCAATCATGGCACAATTTTTCAGACCACTGGGTCCCGCCTCAATCAGTTCTTATCCCAGGGAAAGATCCAATGGAATCCATTCATCCTCTCTTGGTAGACATGGTCAAAGTGTTCTGCCTGTTTCACAGTGAAATGATTCTTCCAGTCCCCTGAGATACCTAGAGAAAAAAAAGAGAAATTGGACACATCACACATTAATGGAAATGAGAGAGGAGGACATGATATGCACAGACACATCAGAATATCTAGTCATCAACGAGAGTGCTGGAACGCAAAGGCACCCCCCTGCAAAGGCACCTGCACATGGCTGCAACAGGGAAGAGGTGCAAAGAAAGGATGGGAAGGAAACAGACAAAGGTGCAGGCAGGAAAAACAAAAGGGTGACAAAGACCTGTGGGGAAAAGCTAAACCCTTTCCATACCAAAGGCAATATATTACAGGTAAAGGCTTTCAACAGAATCCACACATTAACTCCATCAGCAGATATTTCCAAGCCAGATTCTTAATACAGATTTGGTTTAAATCTACAATATGGCCACTTAAACCTGGAATTGTTCTTCAGCCCTTCTGGTCTGTTCTTCGTCACTGAGACCACCACCTTGTCATGGTGTCTCCTCCCACTAGATGTCCTTTTACTCCTTCTGCAGTACACTGTTCCCTTTCTTAATTTCCCATTCCCATTCCCCGTAATAGTCCATCCTTTTGTTAGGTATCTGGCCTTGAATAGTCCCATACTCTATTTGTTTATTTATACATTTATAAAGCGTGAAAAAACCCTCGGGCATCGAGGCGCTGTTACAACCCAGTTACAAACATAAAAGGTCAGTATGTACATATGGTAGGGTTAGTGGAACATCCACACTTTTAGTGCTTTTCTAAAGGCCCAGTATGATTGTTCAGCTCTTAAATCGGGTGGTAAAGTGTTCCATTGTCTAGCTGCCACTGTTGGGGAACTCGAGCGCCCCCATGCACTCGGTGGAACCTTGGTAGGGTGAGTCGGCGGGTGTACCCCCGTCTTAGAGGCCTGGAGGACTAGGCTTTTGTGCATTTCTGTGACAGGTAAGGAGGCGCAGAGTTGGAGAGGCATCTATGAGTTATGGATAACGTTTTGAACATGATTCTTTCACGGACTGGCAACCAGTGGGCATCTCGTCTGGCACTAGAGATATGATCCTGTGTTGAAATGTTTAGTGCAGCACGGATGGCATTGTTTTGGATCACCTGCAGCTTGCAGAGGTTGTGTGATGAGGTTTCTGCAAGTAACGCATTGCAATAATTGAGTTTCAACATAATGAGAGCTCTGGAAGGTATCAGGTCATAATGTACCCATACATAATGTCGCCGGGAAAAGCCATTGGCGACATTATGCATGGGACGGGTTGCAGGGAAAGGCCGGGAGGTGTTGATAAGCTTAGTGGTGTACGCTGTGGAGGAGGCAATAGCATTCACCTGGCGAGTCATGGACAGTGATGCATCAAGGTAGACCCCCAGGGTCTTCACCGTGGCAAACACTAGGATCTGGAGGCCGTCAATGTTGAAGGTGGAGTAAGAGGAGTTAAGTTTCCGGATTAATGCTGATGGCCCCACCATCAGACACTCTGTCTTCTCGTCATTTAGACAAGGTCCGTTGGTAGCCATCCAAGCTTGGATGGTAGAGTAGATGAAATTTAGTGCAATTGAGTCTGAGTGATTGCCAGAGAGGGGTAGGAGGATCTGGGTTTCATCAGAGTAATTGGTGTATGAGATGCTGATGGAGTCCAGGAGGTCGAAGGGGGGTTTCGTGAATCTATTGTCAAGAGTAGGGGAGACACAGGGGTTGTTTCGGAGAACACTTTGCATGTTCTGTCTGTGAGGAAGGATGCTACACACATAATGGCCTCATGTGAAAAGTGAGCAGCAGATACTAAGTGATGGCATAGTATTTGATGGTCGACCAGATCAAAAGTTGCCGAGAGGTCCAGGAGCAACAGGAAGGCTACATTTCCCTCATCTGTGAATGTACCAAGTTGATTTTGTAGAAGTGGGAAGGAGGGTGGGTAGAGGTGAGTTTTTGAGTCGAGGTTGTTTGTCAGAGATTTTCGTAAAGAGAGAATTTTGTTCTGCATGGCTTTTTGGATATTTGCAGACCATTGTTCGTCTTTGGCGGGAGTCGGTGGAGGGGCGGCTGATGCCTCAAGCTCACCGAGTGTAGTGAAGGGCTCATTTGCGTTTGATTTAGTTTTAGTTATTCTAAGGTTGTAGGAGGTCGATTTAGCAAAGATGATGGCTTGTTTATCTTGCTTGGAGATGGTTTGGAAATTTAGTTTGTTGAGGTCTCTGGGGGATTTTTTCCAGTCAGACCATGGGCAGCGGGAGATGGCGCTGATATCTACTTGGCAATTAAGGTTGACGATCCAGTCCAGTTTGAAATCTTTTATATTGGTGCGGGCACTAACACAGTGGATGAACCCTAATGCAGAAAGTTAATTGGCCATGGAGGCTGCATTCTGGTCTGAAGGGTTGTTTGGACCTAAGTTGAAGTCTCCTGCAATAATGGATTTTGAGGTGGGTTTTATGTTGTGCCCAAGGGAGAGTGTGAGGTCCTCTTGTAAGTACCCAAGGGGCCAGGTGGGCAATATACAATGTGTAGGGACAAAGATTCAGTCAGTGAGTAGGGCAGTTTGACAGATAGTAGGTTGAAGTTATACATTATGGCAGTGTCAAGTTGCCTAAATGCTAGGCACGCTTTGTGAATTAGTGCTACTCCTCCTCCTCTAGTCTGCTGTTTCTAAGTATAGTGTATGCAGGTGGCATGGCTAAGATAAGGGCTGGGCCAGAGGCAGCATGTAGCAAGTTTCGGTGCTAGCTGGGTAGTCAAGATTGAGATTCGTGATGAGGTTGCATATATCCAGGGCATGTGCAGGATAGATCTAGCATTAATTAGGGCCCCGCGTAACAGAGACCTACATGTTTTGGGAGGAATGATGGCTCGTTGGCTACCGTGGGTGGCATCAGTAGCTATGAGGGAGGGAGGGAATGGGAAGGGTGTGCGTGGGTGTTATAGCAGTGTTGCATAGAGTGTTGCTTGTTGTCTCTATGTGTGGGAGGCAAAGTGGTAGGGCACTTGACCGGCAGAGGGTAACCGAAGGGCTGCTTAGGCCTGTAGGGGGCAGATTGTTCACCTAATTTTAAGTTTCTCAGCTCTAATGTAGGTATAGTGGTGGTATAGGTGGACTTGCAACACAATGTTCTGTTACTCGGGATGATGGATTCTGGACATGTGCAGGTGATGTCTGAGCCTGCATTCATCATACTTGTTGATTGTGTGGGTTAATTGGCTAAGTTGTGTGTCTTGGCTCTGTAGGGGATCTTTGGGGGCAGAGTGGTGAGGCAGCGGTCTTTTCACAGACAAGGGGTTGGCTTGGCTGTGTGCAGAGTGTGCCATAAGAGGATGGGCTGGCATTGTGTTTGAGTGGGGCAGGGGTTTACTCAAGGTGAGTATATGCTGCAGATTTGTGTTGCGACGAGGAGAAGCTGGGCTGACACAAGGAGTGAGCTCCTATCACGAACAGTAGTGTGCTGGGCTTAGCGGGTCTCATGAGAGGGGAGACAACCCTTATGTCCGGAGTGATGGTCGTCTGATGTAGGCGCCTGGTGCTCGTGTAATATAATGGGTCACTGGGAATCATGCAGAGGGGCAGGGGGCCGGTGTAACTACAATATGAGAAAAGCGCTTATGGGGTTGGGTGCTTTCAAGGTAACCACGGCCTGGGCAGTGAATGAGAATACTTCCTAGCAGTTCATACTAACTGGTGTCCATAGTTACACAGATCCTGACAATGCTCAAAGACTTTACACTGTAAACTAGACAACAAAAAGCCCTTTCATGCACAGGCCTTTTGGAAAGACTGCTCTAATGCATTCCTTACGGTAATAGTCAAGAGTGTACATTCTTCATAAACCCAATTCCCTGAAAAAAAGCCATCAAACATGTACATAATTGTCATACAAGAAATTGCTAGTCTATGGACTCTCTAGGAAACCAACACTGGGCTGCAGGCATTACTATTAGTGCATATTGTAGATCATGTGTTTTACAACCCTTCTATTTATACCCCCATACAGGTATTTAGGCCATGTAAGCAGACCCTACTAGTGCAAAGACCCTACTGTCAAACTACAATGGTCTATTGCCAGATTAAATGGCCACGGTACTCTGTAGGCCCCATAGTCTGATCACACATGTCTGGTTTGCTTGTGGTCCGGTGCAGAAGGGATGTGACCTCACAGTTTGGGCTGGAATGCGCCTTCCTTGGTGGGGCCAAGCCTGATTTGCATAAGGAATCACCCCTTCCTTCTGTATTGGCATGGGAGGCAGAGGAAATGATGGACTTGAGGGTTGCCAGAGCAATGCCAGCAGTTATGATTCATGCAAATCTTTTCAGCCATCAACCTTCAGTTGTGCAATGTCACCCAGAGAGGGATCAGCATGTCGAGATGTTGGTCCCAAACTTGCTTTGCCTAGAGATCCAAGCTACACTGCACTGATAAAGCCCAATGAGGCTGAAACATGTATGGGGTTGCTTGTGGTATGGTGCAGTACTATGCGACCTAGCAGTTGGGCTGGGTTGGGACCAAGCCTGATTTGCATCTTTTCTTAATCTTTTGTGATATTATGGCAGGTTGAAAAAGGATGGTCTTGAGGGTTGCACAGAGCAATGCCAGTTTTTATGATGAATTCAAAGCCTTCCAGCCATCAAACTTCACTTTTTTACACTAGTTTGGAGGCAGACCATGTCTGATTGTACTAGTATACAGGTGTCAGTGCTACATGGCATTATCATGGGAGTAGTTCCAGTCTTTCACCTTCTCCATCGGGCCACAGTAGTTCTTATATCCTACACATTGTTGTATTTATGATTGACGTGAGGAGGCCGGGAAACTTAGAAAGAAAACCACAGCATTTATAAATACATTTTATTTATGTTTGTGGTGGCTTTAGCTTTGAGTCTCCTGGGCTCCCCGGGTCATGGACCCAAAGTCAACATGGACATTTTTCCAGGGCTTCGTTCCTCAGGGCATCATCTCAATCAGGGGCTCCCTCTGTGCTGGGGCAGCCGCCTAGCACCACATACAGGCCAACACAAATTCCATCACCTGTCTTTCCAGGTCCAGCAAGCAAACTTTCTGTCGTAGCCGTGCCTTAGTCTTTGCAATTCCTTGATGGCCCTGGTGCGCCAGCTCCATGACTTGAGGAACCTTGCACATTGGTATCACTATGCGGTCACCCCGGAGCAGTAGTCCTGACTCAACAAATGTCCGTTCATCTTGGACACTCCACAGTTGTTCTAGCGCTCACCGCGCCTCCTGGGTCCTTTGTGCCAGCGTGTCCCCCACCAACCTCCACGACTCTTGCTGAAGAGCCGCCTTTAGTTTCATGAAGCACTCGTCCTCGGCCACTGCCTTTTCCAGCTCTTAGAGAGGCACTGAGTTTGGGGTTGCCGCCTCCACAACCAGCCTCACGTGTTCATCAGCCTCCTCCCCACTGATGTTTCTACATCCTTCCACCTCCCCTCTGGGGTGCCTAGACACATAATCTGCAGCGCTGTTACTGCCTGGCTGATACACCAACGAGACCCTATATTCCAGGAGCACCAGCATCCACCTCTCAATCCGGGCTGGAGGCTTGGAAGACGAGCCAGCCATGATTGGCAGCAGGGGCTTATGGTTAGTTACCACCATTACCAGCACATATAGGCAAAAAATGCCAACACCCCCACAAGACTGCCAGGGCCTTCCTCTCGTTTTGCAAGTAGTGCTGCTCTGTCTCCGACAGTGCCTTGCTCGCATAGGCGATTGGCCTGATCTCTCCATTAGTGTCCATATGGGTGAGAACTGCACCCATACCAAAAGGGCTGGTGTCCACCAAGATCTCTAATGTCAGGGACGGATCAAAAAACACCATGGTATCCTCCGCCGTCAGCGCTCCCTTCACATCTTCGAACACGGCCTGCTCGAGGGGACCCCACTGGCACAGTGCCTCTTTCTTGGTGAGACTTCTCAGGGGCTCAGTGTTACGCTCACCTGGTATCCACTGGGACGCCACCCAGCCCTGGTTGGATGATTTGCACTCTCGAACCCTCTCCCGGTCCCTTGGTAAGGCCTCTGGTTAAAGATGGGTCTGCAATATAGGAAAGCTGGATTCAATACCAGATTGTCTTTGTTTTCCCACCTCCCTTGGCCTCAACTCCTTCCTCCCCCTTGGGCCTTCTCCTCACCTTAATATTGTAAAAGGTGGATTCTCTGTCCTGCTCCTCGTGGCAGGGGCGCGTAGATGTAGGGGGCTAGCAGCGACCAAGTTACTTCACTGGTGCAAGCCCCCCTGTGGGAATCCAGGCCTGCAGTGACTCTGTAGGCTTGTTGCTTTACAGTCTTTATATGCAGTTCTTATGTTCCTCTTAGTTCGAATAATAATGTCTTGCTTCTTTCCTTTTAAGTATGGAAAGGTATTTTGGTGTTGTCATGCAGTTTGAAGATGAGCATGGGCCGGTAGGCGAAAGCGCGGTGTGCACGATGCTGTCCGTTGAGTAACGCACGATGCGCAGGGCTGTTTCGCCTTTTATATTGCTAACCTTTGTCTTTTCTCTCCTTGCAGGTCACGATGTTCCTCGCCAAGCGCTGTAATTTTCCAGCGATGATACTGACCGGGAGATGACTACCCAGGTAAGAATTGTGTGGTTTTCTTCGATCGGAAGGAAACGTGAGTAAACGCTTACTAATGCTGTCTTTCTTTCTCCCCTTTCCAGGTTATGGTATTCCAGGATGCATGCGGTGCTGGATGATGGAGTTCGTACCTTCAGGTGAGTGGAACTGAAGTCGCCGATGGATTGAAGACAGGATACTGTTCCAGGTAAGTTTCGTAGTGTTCTTTCTCTCTCTGCAAGTCCTTGGTTTCAGGTAAGCTGACATCAAAGAACTGGACACGGTGAGCGTTACGCTGCCCACAGCAGAATAACGCAAAGCATGTTCTGCTGTTTGGGTGCGGTTTAAATAGTCTCAGGTAAAGTAGTCCAGGTAAAATAGTCCCAGGCCTGCCACACCCAAAGTAGTCCAGGTAAAGTAGTCCCAGGCCTGCCACACCCAAAAGACTAGACCGCATAGCTCAGTTCCTTGTAACTGAGCTATGTGTGTGCCTCCATGTTGGCTGAACCCCCCCAAGTTAAATAGTCCCAAGTAAATAGTCCCATTCTAATGTTGGTTTTCATGATGGTTATGAGCCTGGCGCCAAAGGCGCCAGAACTGACCCCAAGAGAGTCTTGGGTGAGGTTTTAAGGCCTTTGGCCTGGCCCTAACTGGAAGGCTGACTTGCCAGTGAGGGCCAGGGGTAAGGGTCATGACAGCACTCCCCTCCAAAGCCCCTCTCACGGTGACACTTCTGCCTGGTCCTGGTTTGGCTGGGTAATTCTGATGGAACCTTTTAATTAAGCGAGGTGCATGGATGTATTCACTAGGTTTGCATGATCTGTCTTGAGGGCCGTATCCCTTCCAATCAACTAAGTAGTATAGTTTGGATCTGGTGTATTTTGAGTCTAGGATATCATTTACTTCAAACTCTGGTTCTCCGTCAACTAATACTGGTTTTGGTGGTGTTGTAACCAGAGTATCAGGTTGTACCGGTTTCAGGAGTGATACGTGAAACAAAGGATGAATCTGCATAGTGGGTGGTAGGGCTAATTTAACTACCACTGGATGTATTATGGATTCAATAGAATAAGGTCCCAGATATCGGTGACGAAAGGTCTGAGTCCCTTTTATGGGCACATATTTTGATGCTAACCAGACCTTGTCTCCAATTTGATAGTCAGGGGCTATCAATGTTGGTCAGCAAATTTCTTTTGTCTGTTCTTGGCTTGGAGTAAATGTTCTGCTGCTTCTTTGAAGGCACGGGAAATAGTCGTATGTAGGGTTTTAACCGCTGGCATTTCCAAAGGGGTTGGGAGATCCAATTCTGAAGTACGTGGATGTCTACCATATATAGGGCCTCATCACGAGTTGGGCTGTCTTCCCGGCTGTAATACCGCCGACTGTAATAGCCCTAGCACCGACCGGTCTGGTGGTATTACCACCGGATCACGGGTTGGGCGTTAACGGTAAATCCCCATTCCTGATTGGATCCATTGGATCCAATGGGGAATTTTCGGTGCTAATACTGCGGGCTAATACAGCCGGCTGTAACACAGCTGAAAACAGGGATTTTCACCTGCAGAAAAAAGCTGGAGGTAAAACAGCCGATTTAGCTCCCAACTCGTGATAGGGCCAGCCCTTAAGTGCGGCGGTAATATCGTTACCACCGCATTTAAGGGCACAGCCCAACTCGTGATGAGGCCCATAGTGTAGAAAGGGGTTTGTCCAGTGCTGGTGTGTAATGAATTATTATAGGCATATTCAGCTATCCATAACAAGTCCTTCCAATTTCTTTCCACTTGATGTAACATGCAACGTAATTATTGCTCAAGGGTTTGGTTTGTTCTTTCTGTTTGGCCATCTGTTTGAGGATGGGGACTTGTGGATAGTCGAAGGTCAATTTGGGCCATTGAACAGCATTTCCTCCAGAAGTTGGAAACGAACTGACTACCTCGATCTGATATCAAGACTGATGGAAAGCCATGTAGCCGTATGATTTCCTCCAGGAATACTTTTGCTAAACTGGATGCATTTGGAAGACCCTTAAAAGGAATAAAGTGTGCCATTTTAGAGAACAAGTCTACAATTACTAAGATGGTGTTGAATCCTTGACTGGGAGGTACATCTGTAATGAAATCAAGGGACAGTGTGTGCCATGGTGCGGGAGAAATTTCCAATGGTTGAAGAAGACCAGCTGGTTTCTGCATTTGGGACTTGTTTTGTGCACACACACCGCAAGATTGGATAAATTGGTTGATGTCTTTACGCCATGTGGGCCACCAATAGTTTTGTTTTACTTTAGCTAGAGGTTTGGCAATTCCAGGATGACCTTCAATCAGGGAGTCGTGATAACCCAAAATAACCTGCTCTTGTAAATCTTTACTTGGCAGGTATAGACGGTTCCTAAAATATGGTAACTGGTCTTTAATGGTGTAATGTTCTCCTTGAGTACACCACATTTGTGAGAGAGTGGGATCCATTAAGGGCTGGATCTTGTTTTGGATTTCACCCTGTGTCAATGTAGTCATAAAACCGAGGAGTTTGTCTTCTGGAATGATGGCTACTGGATCTGGAGTTATGTATACCTTTTCATCAACACCCATGCTCGACAAGGCGTCTGCGTTTCCGTTTCATATTCAGCGAAGAAAAGAGCCCACCGCAGTTGACAAGATGATTGAGCCTTTGCTGTTTTTAGGTATTTCAGGTTTCGATGATCAGTTATGACCGTGACAGTATGTCTAGCACCAAGGAGATAGTGTCGCCATGCCTTGAAAGCTGATTTTATAGCCAAGAGTTCTTTGTCCATGATAGCATAGTTGAGTTCGAGAGGTGAGAATTTTTGTGGCCTTCTGGTCAACTGGCCAGTTCCTGGGTCCCTTTGCGAGAGAACAGCTCCCACAGCCATGCAAGAGGCATCTGTTTCAACTATATAAGGGAGGTCTGGGCGAGGATGCCGTAGAACTGGAGCAGAAGTGAATTTTTTCTTAAGTTCTTGAAAGGCCTTCTCTGCTTCTTCGGTCCAATGGAACTTTTTATTGTTTTTTCTCAATAGTGATGTCATTGGATGCACTATTTGGGAAAAATCTGGGATGAATCGGCAGTAAAAGTTTGCAAAGACCAACATACTCTGGATTCCTTTAAATGAAGTTGGTGACGGCCAATTAAGAATGGCATCTACCTTGTGCCTATCCATTCTGATACCTTTTGGTATGAGGATAAAACCGAGGCACTCCACTTCGGTGACATGAAAAGAGCATTTTTCGAGTTTAACATACAGTTTATGTTGGCAGAGTTTAGTAAGGACGGAGAGGACATGCCTGACATGGTCTTCTTTTATAGCAGAATACACTAAGATGGCATCAATGAAAACCAGGGCGCAAACATTGATGAAATCCCGCAAAACATAATTCATAAAGTACTGGAATGCAGCGGGATCGTTGCAAAGTCCAAAAGGCATTACCTGGTATTCATACAAGCAGTATTTGGTACAAAAGGCGGTTTTCCATTCGTCTCCTTTCTTCACTCGAACAAGATGGTACGCCCCTCCTAAGGTCCAGTTTGATGTAGATTTGGGCGTCTTTGACTTGATCCAATAATTCGGGAATAAGGGGCAGTGGATAACGTTTTTTTACTGTGATCTGGTTTAATGCGCGATAGTCGATGCAAGTCCTCAAATCTCCTACCTTCTTAGGTACGAAGAATAAGGGACTGGCTGCCGGTGATTTAGACGGGTGGATAAATCCATTTGCCAGGTACTGATCAAGATAAGATTTCAAATGGAGGTTTTCTGGTTCAGTAAGTGCATAGATTCGGCCACAAGGAATTTGCGACCAGGTATGAGGTCGATCTGACATTCGTAAGGCCTGTGCGGTGGTAGAGTATTGGCTTGTTCTTTCTGGAACACGTCTTGAAAATATTGGTATTCATTTGGTAGAGTACTAGTCACACCTAGTACAATCGCTGCCATACTGGAAGTAGCAGATGTACATAAGTCTGTTTTCCCCTTTTCTTGGTAATAACAGGTGCGAGCACAATCATTGGAAAAGGCCAACTTCTTGGCACGCCAATCTATTAGAGGGTTGTGAGCTACCAACCATGGCACCCCTAAGATTCGTCGAAACTGAGGAGCTTTGATGAGATCGAATGCAATAGATTCTCGGTGTCCATCCTGGTACAGTAGGGTTAGTGCTGCTGTACATTGGGTTACTGGTCCGGAAGCTATTTCTGTCCCATCAACAGTAGTAACTTTTTCAGTAGTCAACTTAGAGCATAAGGGAAGCCCCATCTCTGCTGCCAGATCTTGGTCTACATAATTCCCAACTGCTCTGCTGTCTATGTATGCTTCGACAGCATGCATCCGAGACGGTTGTTGGTGATAGATCAAAATTACTGGTAATGCAAAGTGTGAGGTCTGTGGATTATCCTTCACGCTCGACAAGCGGACATCTACGCTTGCGCCAAAGGGTCTTGGTTGAGGTTTTAAGGCCTTTGACCTGGCCCTAACTGGAAGGCTGACTTGCCAGTGAGGGCCAGGGGTAAGTTTCATGACACTCAGACCTGGAGGCTGGGTTCCAGATGAACCGGCCACAGTAGGTGACCATTCGCCGGAATCTTCGGACTTCAGACACATTCTTTGGGGGCCTCGCCTCCACAATGTCTCTGACCTTTTCGGGGGTCAGGTGACACACCTCCCTCCATGAATATGAACCTGAAAAACTGTTTTTCTTCAGGAATTCGCATTTTTCGTTATACAAGGTGAGTACGAGTGCCTGCAGCCTTTCCAGAGTTCTCACTAGCCTCTGCATGTGTTCCGCCTCCGTCTTTGCAAGCACTAGGATGTCGTCACTAATGTTGAGGGCGCCACAAATGATGTTTTGGAACACCTCCCCCAGGGAAGAGACCTCGAAGCTTAGGCGCTTGTATCTGTAGAGGCCTCGTTGCGGGGTAAAGGTGGTTATGTACCTTGAGTCTGGATGCAATACCACTTGATGGTATCCCGCCTGTAGGTCAAGCTTTGAAAAGAATTGCCCCTCTTGCAATTCCGCAATGATGTAATCGATCGTGGGTGTAATGTGGCTTTCACGCTTGATGGCCTTGTTCGGGAGCTTCATGTCCAAGTAAATTCTCACCAAATCAGGTTGCTTTGGCCTCCTTGCGATGACTATTGGAGATACCCACAGAGTTGATCCATCCACCTTCTCAATCATGTCCAGCGCCACCAAGTTGTCAAGTTTTTTGTTGACCAGGTCCCACATATGGAATGGGACTCTGCGGTTGCATCAACTCGTCAATGTGCAGCCTCACTGGTTCACCGGCCATGCAGCCTATCCCCTCAAAGAGCTGGCTTTACTTCACGAGCAGCCCCTGTACGTCTTCCAAATACACTGAATAGGCGAAGCTCACAATGCCCAATGCTTCTGCTGCCACACAGCTCAGGAGAGTGTTGCTGCTGACGCTCGTTACATAGAATCGGGCCGTGATGGACGACCCACCATGCCCAACATTTGCCACAAATGCCCCAGCCAATGGGATAGGCTGCTCACCGCCAAAAGTGAATATGCACGGCGCCACCATGGTGTTAGACGCTCCTTCCGCATCGAACACTCGTCCGCTCACGTGACTCAGAGCGGTGTTTCCCACGTGATGATGGAGGGCGTCACGTGACCCGGAAGCGCCCAGTACATAACGCTTGATGCACGGAGCACTCACTGCTTCTCAGCTGTCTTTCGACTCTGTTTGTCGCTACGTCTGGACTTTTGCTCTTCTGGTTTACCTTGACTTTGGATCACTCACCTGGACTCCCTCGGATTATCCTTTGTACCTTTGCTTGGAACTGTTGACTCATCGCTGAACCTCGGCCCGTCCCTCACTTGCCCTCGGATCATCCCTTTGAACTACTGCACTGCACTACGCCATTGCCCTTTGAGGGCTCACGCTACGCCTCCAAGCCCTTGGTTCAGGTGGGCTGTCCTATACCCACGTGTGACTCCGGTCCCCGTTGTTCTGGGGACTACCTCTCATCTGAGTCGCGAACCTCCTTCACTAGGTCTCCTGGGTTTTCCAACCACCGGATAGGTAAGATCATTCAGACCCTGTGATTCTTGTATTCTATTGTATTTGCCAGGTACTTAACCCTGTTCTTTCTGCAGCAGCATCAGTGTTCCTGAGGTTCCGTGGATCCGGGAAGCAACATCTCCCACCTGTGGCTCCAAAGGTCGCACAGCGGGGTTCTTTTAGGTTCCCCTGTGAGTCACTTGGGGACGGAGGTATCAACGGTCTACACGACACTAAAGTCAGAACACATGGCATCATAGTGCATCCTGGCCATTACATTGACAGACGCCCCTCTGTCGACCAACACCGGTACCGCCAACTTGTTGCCTTTCACGAGGCACTGTGGCTGCCTTCTGTTGGTGGCACGTAGTGCACTGACACTAGAGATAAAGAAGATATTCTCCTCATCCTCTTCATCTTCATCTTCGTGAGGCACACCATCCTCCCCTTGGTCTACTTGGGAGGCATTGGGTAGGCACTGTGGCCTGAAGAATCCTGCCCGTACCGGCCCCCTCGGAACCACAACCGGCAACTGAGCCCTGCACATACAGGCATAATGGTTGAGTGCCCCACAACGTCCACAGGCTTTCCCCTGTGCCAGGCACTCTGCGGGGTGCGGAAGATCATACCAACACTTAATGCAGGATTTCGAGGGCTCTAGCACCTCTGTCACGCTGGCCACCACTTGGACGTTGGGCTCCTCTTCCGCCTTGACTGTAGCCCATAGCACACACCTCCTCCATCTTCCCTGGATGCAATGCTGCATCCATTTTTGAGGCGTGCACCTCCAACACCTCTTGGCATCGGCCGAGCTTGAGCTCCAATATGTGGGATAGCTTGAGTCCCGGTTCCGCAGCACTTGTCTGCACAGTTTTCCAGATGCCCAGTCTTGTACGAGTTGGTAATAGCACACCAGTTCCACATATACGCGCTATCCCATGAGTATACTGATAGAAACAGTTCAGACTTCAATAATTAAAATATTTATCATGTGAGCAGTTGAGAGAATACTCCTATATAGTTTGTACTGGGATTGCCTGTGATTATTATATGAACAGTTCAAGAATGACTCTGATCCAGTTGATTCTAAAATTGGCGACGCAGTTGATACTGAAATTGCCGACACGTGTTTCGACCTGATAGGTCTTTCTCAAGGCACAGTATCAAATCATATTACACAATTAACCAAATAATACTGTTCCACATATCATTACAATGAACCAGTGCATATTATGCACAATCATAACAAAATATTGAGAAAGCAACAAGAGGTGAAGGGGAAAAAGGGAGACAAAAGAAGGATAGAATTAGGTGTTTCACATTTGTTAAATCCACATATCATGTTCCATCACATTGTAAATAACAATAAATTATACCACCAAATAAATCATCTTGTATCTTATATAATGCAACACCCATTCACAATAATCATGTTATGCTTGTCGTTGAATTACACATTATTCAAGACCAAATGAGGTCCCCCTCACTCCAAGTCCTGGCATATAGCCACTGCATATCGTAAGGCCAATGATAATAGCATCATCACATATAATGTGGACAGTTGAGTACCATCCATCAGCATTCCTCTAACACATCAAAATTGGAGTCTACCATCTTGACGGGGCCAGGAAATTGCATACAACCATGTTACCACATTGCAAATTATGTATTCCCAGACAGTTAGGTAGCCCATCGGTGCTATTAGTCAACCAACAAGCTTGTTGAAGATGCCCATCATATTAGTCTATGCAATGATATTAAAACGGAACATGTGTGTGCTCCCGAGGCCATGTTCTACCATGCATGATTAGTAAAATCTTGAATAAAAATTGGGTGGACTTGCTGTTACCTGATTCAAGTCACTGTGTTACACATAGCTCGCCTATGATAGGCATCGACTTGAGATTTCATAAGGTTGCAGTAAGTGATTCAAATCTCTTTCCTGATCAATGACGCATTGACTCGAGATTTCATAAGGTTGCAGTATGTGATTCAATCTTGAAAATAGTAAAAAGACATGGTTTACCATTTAGTTTGTTGCCCAGTCTTAGGCTGTATAAAATGTCATATTGACATTATCTTAAATGGCTGCATCATATTACCTCTTTCCTGATCAATGACGCTGGAGCCGTTACCCTGCCTAATGCCGGCTCCATACAGCGTGTTCGCCTCTAGGGAAATTCGTGCAGATAACAAGATCTCCTATTCTCCTAATGAACAGTGCCATCTAATTAATCCAATAAAAACACGCAAAGCGTGCGTTAGATTTCTGGCCATAAATAGTGGTCCATAATAATTATTTAAAGTTGCCTTTCAGTTGGTCATTCTTACGTATAGTCATTACGGGTACAGCATACTCGCATTTAATGCGTCTTAGTTCCTTGGGTAACGGTGATAACCACTCCCTACTTCCTGAATAATGTAGACTCTAGGATTGGTCAAGTGGCACGCCACGTGTCACGTGATTCTACGTCCAGAGATGCTGGTCTTCAGACCGCAAAAGGCGCAATCGTATTTAAAGTGCACACTACCTGGTTTACTGATTCTAATCCATTGCAAAATATAATAATGTTAGATTGTGTTATTTTATTGTACCAATCTAATCTTTACTGAAATTACATGTTGGACTTCCATACAGGACTGATTATAATCATTTAGTTGGTGATCCTTTTGTTGTTTACTTTTTTAAATTTGTGTTAGGTGACACGCGCGGCTCCAAATTACCGGCGTCTGTTCCCTAATTATTATTATTCAACTGAGAATCCCATACCGAATTCCTCATTCACAATTGGTAATAATTAGCACAATCGGCTCAAGATTACCGGAGCCATGCTCACAAAAATATATTTATGCAGCATATCAACCAATTACTGGAATGTTACCTCCTGCTAATAGGTCAGTAAACAATTTCCACAGAATGGTTGTTCAATGCCTGTTGCTCCCTTCATTCCGGCATCTCTCACAGCACATGTACACCATTAATGTGCGCATAATTCAAAGCAAAAAAGATTTTGTAAAGCAGATGCCTGATTGCACCATTTTCATGTTTCGAACCCGGTTTAAACATGAAGAAGGACCTCCGGGTCCTATTACAACTTTTTACAAAAATATGTTCAGTTCATGTTCCTTATTAAGTCCAAGTTTGGTACATCCCAATGTACAGATCATCTGTGCTTCCAGTTGGTGAAGATACAGTTGATGATCACCTCCTCTTTTGTGGGTTTGTGCCTGTTGCAGGCCCACAATCCAAATGTTCTTCTTGTTATCAAATTGGTGATTCGTTTCTATGAGTTGGTTCCTGATCATAATTTGGTGGTTCTCCCAGGCACACGACAGGGACATCCGGCGCAGCCGTCCATAGAAAGTGTCCAGAGACTCATCGTCCTTCTGTCTGGCACTGCACATCACGAAGTGTTCATAGTCCGCATTGGCCAGCAGCATGAAATGCTTGCGCAGTGCGTTCTTGGCCGCTGTGTACGATGCATCCGCAGGTGTCAGGGACTGAAAGACTTCATGCACCGCTTGTCCTGCAGAGTAGAGAAGTGTGGCCACTGTCCTCATCAGTGGCCCGCAAGTACATGTTGTGCCGATCCATCCAAAGGCTCCACCTTGGTCAAAGGCTTAACGGGGCCCCAGAAATATCAAACTCGGGCATTGGTGTGAGCGCCCCCTGCTGCCTCGGTGCACAGGCACCCACTGGGCCTGCTGGTCCTGCTGCTGGTGCTTGGGTTCCTGCACCGCCATCCTGGTAATTCAAGGTGGTGAGCGCACAAGCACCACACAAGAGCACTCGGGCCGCAACTCACAGATGGCCCCTTCCAGGCACACTGCGCAAAAATATTGAGCCTGATGATTTTGGCCAAACCACTCCCCTTCTGGCTAGTTCTGATGATTGCCCTTCCACTAAACCACACAGTCACGAAATGCTTCTCTTGGCACCCAGTCCAGAATGTCCAAAAATGTGGCATGTATGCACTTTCCACTACTGCACCCTCGAGCTTGCAATCTTAGTAGCCCCCTCCACCAATATCCAAGCAGCCAGGAACAATGGGATAGTTCCCCTAGTCCAGAGACTAGCGATCCCAAAAATTGAGTGGGATGGAGCCCAGGGGACAAAGAATAACAACACTTTAGACCTCCCCTTTCTCCTCACCTCACACTCGACGTGGAAGTGTTGAAAACACTCCAAAAGTGATGAATCTGCAGCACAATGCTGCCCCTTGTGCAAGGGGATCCAAAGAAATTGCATGTGGGAGGTGCACAAGCACTCCTACCAGGAGCCGCAAACCCCCACCACCATGTGGACAAAATAGCGGCCAACCACATGGATTTTGCCATCTCTGCGGCATGAAAATGTGAAGAAACACAAAAAAAAAATGACCCCACGTTTTCACCGCCTATGCCCAGCTGGTCCCCTGTGATCCCTCAGCTTCATTGCCACCTTTGCGTGTGGCCAGAATGCTCCTCTGGCCCCTGTGAGCCCCTCCCAGCCACAGTGCATACACAGAGACGTGCTTCGGGTGCGGGCTCCACGGTCGCTCTGCGGCAGCCGTGGCAACACCCCGTTTATTACAAGCGCATGCGTCGGAGTTGCATCACTCCGCCGCATGTGTGCTCTTAAAGGGGCAGGAACCACACTGATGTCCCAGAGACCCGGCGAACCACTCATTGCAGGGGTTGTTTGGTGGGTTTGGTGGAGTTTGGTGGGTTTATGGAAAGTGTCATTGCATGTGGTTGCCATGGAGAGGAGATGGGTTATAACTGGAGACGGATGTCTTTGTGGCATGCAATGTCCCAACCTCCACTATCATTGTTATGATGTTTGGAGAGGCACTGAGGATGGGTGCACCATGCATTAGACCTTTAGTAGCATTAGCTGCAAGCTGAATCGCAAACCATGCTCGCTACTTCTCACCGGCAATTTTCTGCTGTCCGTTTGAGCCGTAAGAAGAGGGTGCAGTGTTAATTAATAGCTGAAATGCTTAACTATCTGGGTCAAGTCTCATGCGCCCCCCTGGTTATTGCTACTCTACATAGGAAGAACCACTTGTTATTGACAATGAATCACATTTTTTTGCTTAACAATGCTCAATATCATGTGTTGTGCCAACAAGTGTTTCGCCCACTAGGGGCTTTTTCCAAGGCTCTATTACTGCGAAAACATATAACATCAACCATAATAAACATGTTATATTATTACAATCGATTTAGTGCAGAGGGGGGAAAGGGGAATAAGGAACAAAAGGAGGAGCGTTTTTAATATTGTTCGTCAATATTAACTATACAATAAATTCCATTTGCATTTGTTTCAGTAAGCATCTTTCGTTATATAGGCAGCAGTGTCTACAATTTCTCTTGGTACAATTTGTTTGAACTGGTTTCTCAATCAATAAGGATTCATTAATGAATAGCTGTACCTAATACATATTGGGAAGGAAAGGAGGAAG
Source organism: Ambystoma mexicanum (assembly GCF_040938575.1). Classification (NCBI taxonomy): domain Eukaryota; kingdom Metazoa; phylum Chordata; class Amphibia; order Caudata; family Ambystomatidae; genus Ambystoma; species Ambystoma mexicanum. The sequence continues at coordinate 219,144,193 of NC_090922.1, forward strand.
TGTGCAGGCTACCAGCAAATATTGATGAAATATCCATGTAACGTTTGACAATGTGCTTGTAATGTGCACAAGAGACATTGTGTACTCCTCAACTGCATTGAGTAGCTCTAGGGTTAGTTGGCTCTGAGGGTGAATAACCATAACATAACATTTATTCCCCAATACGCCTCTCCCACCAAGGAGCCACGCAAATGTACCCCATTGAAGGGGACGGCTCATTGTTGCAGCTCTCCTTATGGGTCAATGCATTCACCTATGCACGACCAGCCCTGCGTCCTGGCACTTGTGTCAGATACCTTGGTGCCTCCAGATCTTTATCCCTGGTTCAGGTTTGGATGTTTTACAAGCTCTGTCTGAGTAAGGCCTGCATGCTACAAGGGTCATCTGATCACATCTTTAGGGTATCAGACAACCACACGCTTATTATCTGGGTGCTCTCTGCAAGGTATTTGAACATACTGTTTATCAATAATGTCACATTGACGTTTCTACAGTTACGGGGGGCGGGACGGGATATGACAGGTGGTGGGGGGAGGAAAGGGGCAGTGTTAAGGGAACTTGAACAAAGACGGATGCATATGGGAAACCTCCGTGTGCGTGTCTTTATTTACAAGTGCGCAGCGCTCCGCGCCCCCCAGGCGAGAGCACCGCGACACTGGCGACGAGGCGGGTGGCGTCTGGTGCGGCGCAATCATCACGGAGAGTGAGCGGGGGAAGATGCTAGGCAGCATCACAACCCTGCGCTCACAGGAAGGAAGGGAAGTCACTGCTACGAGAGCTGGTGCGCTCGTAGAACATAACGTGGAGGCCTGCTCTGAAGAGGTTGCTCCACGTTGCTGCCACAGACTGCTCATTGAGCTCTTTCTGGGAGAGACCACAAACACAGAAGCAGTGGGGGAGGACCTAGCCTGCCTGCAAATACTCTGGAGAAGGGGATCAGCCTGCTATAAGGTAGGACAGGTAACAGGGCCGCAGAAGGAGGGCCAGGAGTAAAGCCTCACCCCAGGAACTGTGGTGTACTGATGGTGCTCGTGCCCATGAGGTGGCCATCGTGAGGACAAGGTCACATCCCCTCAAAGAGGGACAAGAGCTACAAGGCGTGGTGGTCGTGCCCAAGAGGCGGCCACACAGAAATTGAGAAGAGGCCAGAATTTCCGGGCAGGACAATGCCCATGGGGCACAAGTTCAGGGCCCCCAGGTGGCGGATCAAGTCCCCTACACACTACCAGACAGAAAGGGGAGACCATGGATGCCTACGTCATGCGGCTATGCACAAAAATGAAACACTGTGACTTTGCGAACTACTCTTATGGAAGCAGTCAGATCGCAGATCATAGCGGGGTGTGAATCTCAAACATTTAGACAGAAACTACTCCAAAAACAACACATCCTGGATGAAATACTCGCCCTGGAACGCGCCGAGCGAGCCATAGACTCCCAAGTGGAGAGTTTCAGCACACCCGCAATAGGGGAGAGCATCCACAAACTACAGCCGGAAAGAAGATCAGAAGAACTGTTCTGCTACAAGTGCGGTTTTGAATATCCCCATGAGGGGACCTGCCCCGCCATCTGACAACGGTGCGCCACACGTGGCGAGGAAGGACATTTTAAGTCTGTGTGCAGACACTTCAGAGATCGAGGCAAAGATCGTGCAAGAGAAACGCCATCCAGATACAAGTCAAGACTCCAACCCTCCTCAGGGAACCACCCAAGCAGGTCATCTCAAGGACCACCTACCCAGATAAACCCTGATCCCCGTGAACGAGACTCAGGGGATGATAAACAGAGAAGAGAAAGGAGAGACAGAAGAAGATATGTTGTGAGAGCACGGCCGGTCCAGACGGCACGTGCGCTATCTGGTGGAGCAATCATCATCAGACTCTGACCCCAGGTCCTCAGGAAGCGATCAGAAGAAGAAGGACTATGTATATGCCCTGAGAAATCCCACGGCCACAGTGCACAGCCCCACATTAATTATCAAATTAATGAACAACCCACTGAATTCTTAATTGACACAGGTGCCACGGTGAACGTCGTGAGTGAAGCAGTGTTCAAGGAACTTCCTGTAAGACCAAAGTTGACTCCCGCCATAGTAGACATCTATGCATATGGTGCCAAGGCACCCCTCAAGTGCCTAGGACAATTCGAGGGCATTTGTCGAAACAAGGAACATGAGAAAAAAGTGCCCGTCCATGTTCTGGCAACCGAAATGGACAGTGGGTGCGTGCTAAGCTTCAAAGCAGAGGTCGACATGGGACTCATCCACATCCTCTACAACATCATGGTCCACATCCTATACAACATCATGGTCCACAACTACATCGACCCTGTGGAAATGATCTCAAATCTATATCCCTGCTGCATCGGAAAATAAGGAACAGACGAATCAAACTACACATAGATGAGTCTATACTACCCAGGGTGTCACCGATAGTACCCGTCCCCAAGAAAGGGTCCGACACCATCAGGTTCTGCGTGGACATGAGGCACCCAAACCAAGCCATACATCGAGAAAGACACCTGGTCCCACGTATCACTGACATGATAACCTCCTTAACGGGGCCAAGGTGTTCTCAAAACTGAATCTACAGAAAGGGTATCACCAAATGATGCGGAGCCCCGAGAGCCGCAACATAACCATGTTTGTGACGCATCTGGGACTCTTCCGCTACAAGAGGCTCAGTTTCTGGGTATCCTCGGCGGCAAAGATATTCCAGGCCAAGGTACACAATGTCATCAAGCATATACCCAACTGCCTCAACTACAGCGATGACATCTTAGTCTTCGGCACGGATGTCAGCAAACACGACGAGGACGAGGCCCTCATGAAAGCGTGTAAAGCCCTGGAGGCAGCTAACCTCAAGCTAAATCGGGACAAATGCGAATTCCGCAAGAGTATACTGAAATTCTTTGGACACATTTTCTCCGAATCAGGCAAGTCCCCTGACCCTGACAAGGTGGCGGCACTAAATGACACTGCGACCCCCAGCCAACAACTCGGAAGTATCGCAAGCTACTGCGCCCGATACATTAAGGACTTTGCGATAATAAGCAAGCCCCCAAGGCTATTGACCAGTCAAGACACCACTTTTCAATGGACCGAGGAGGGTCAAAGGGGATTCGAGAACATCAGAAAAAGAGTTGCCAAGGCTGAGAATATGTCATACTACGACCCAGATAGTCAGACAGAGCTGACGGTAGACGCCAGCCCGGTCAAGTGGACCCAAATGATCCCTCACGTACGCCAGCCGCAGCCTATCGGCCATGGAGCAAGCATACTCCCAGGCAGAGAAGGAAGGCCTTAACGTAGTCTGGGCGTGCAAACATTTTCATCTGTTCTTGTACGGCAAACCATTCTGAGTAATCACTGACCACCAAGCACTACTACTTCTGTATGGAAATCAACAGGCCAAAATACCACTGCAAATAGCACGTTGGGGGCTAAGGCTACAAGACTATGCCTTTGAAATTGTGCACCGACCAGGTAAAGGGGATAACCCAGCGGATTTCCTATCCACGAGACCCTGGGAGAGGTGTATACCGGAGCCCTCTGTGGCAGACAGATATCTTTGATATCTGAAACACCAATCCACACCAGCTGGATTAGACATCGGGATGGTAGCCAAGGAAACTGAGAGCGATACGGCGTGCCAAATCATCTGTGAGGGTCTCTAGTTGGGCATGTGGAGACGAGCCCGAGACAAAGGAAGAGCAGCAGGGGACATAGTACACGCTGATTTCGAACGGCTGGTGCAAGTACGGGATGAACCAGCACTATCCGACGACCACCTTCTGATCAAAGACCGCAAACTAGTAATCCCACTAGCTCTATGAGCAAAGGTCATCGAGATGGCTCATGAAAATCACCGGGGGGTGGCATCAACCAAACGGATGCTACGCCAGAAAGTCTGGTTTCCCAACCTAGACTCCATGGTGGACGAGGCTTTAAAGTCCTGCCCCACCTGTAGCCTCATCACACCAAACCGCCAACCGTTGAGGATGTCAGAACTCCCTCAAGGAGTATGGGAAGCCGTAGCGGCTGACTTCTTTGGGCCCATCGAGGGAGGCAAGTATGTGTTGGTGGTCATGGATGAGTACTCTCGATATCCCGAGACCCAGCTCATCCATCTCAGCCCACCATGTCATCCCTGCTCTAGACCGCATCTTCTCGCCCTATGGAGTCCCAAGGGTACTCAAGACAGATAATGGGCTGCCCTTCAACGGACACCAGTTCACCCAGTTTGCGACTTACCTGAGTTTCCACCATCGCAAGATAACCCCTCTGTGGCCTCAAGCCAACGGGATGATTGAGCGATTCATGGCCAACTTGAAGCGGGCGCTCCAGATAGCCAAACTGACCGGGCAGCCCTATGAGCAAGTGCTGAACCAGCTCATGAGAGACTATCGCAACACTCCTCACAGCACTACAGGATGAACACCTTCGGAATTCATTTTCAGAAGAAATATACAGACACGCATTCCTCAAGCCCCGCCCCAGGAAATGGTGGCCGATCTAGATCGAGAAATAAGAGAACGAGATGAGGCTGCATAGGAACGGATGAAAGACTATGCTGACCGGAGGCGAAGGGCACGGCCCCTCCAGATAGAGGTAGGAGACGTCATGGCTGTACAACAGACCCAAACTCGCAAACACACCCCCATCTTCCAAGCAAAGCCCCTGCTGGTCACCCAGAAGAAGGGATCGATGATCACGATGGAAGGATCGGGAAGCCCTGTCACTAGGAACTCCTCACATTCAAACCCATTCCCTCCTTGGGGGCGCATCGACTCAGTGGTCGCATAGTCATCCCCATTGACTATGATTCAGACGAGCCGTACGAAGGGGATCACAGAGACACCGATGACTCAGACATCGAAGCTTCCCCGGTATGTGAGGGCAGTGGACAAACCCCCGACCTGATAACCTCATGCCCGCAGCGAACCAGGAACAGGCCTCGCGGCTGGATTGAAGAGATGGGCTAGGAGGCCCGCCAAAGATGTTAGACTGTTGTGGACATACTGGCCATTGTTTAAAAAGGGGGGAGATGTCACATTGACGTTTCTACAGTTACGGGGGCGGGACACGGGAGAGGAAGTGACGGAACGGGATACGACGGGTGGTGGGAGGAGGAAAGGGGCAGTGTTAAGGGAACTTGAATAAAGACTGATGCATATGGGAAACCTCTGTGTGCATGTCTTTATTTACACGTGCGCAGTGCACCGCGCCCCCAGGCCAGAGCACTGTGACAAATAATGATCCAATTTCCAGAGCAGCGCTTCATTTCCTCTTTTCTGAGCAGAATTTTGTCAGATTCACCTACATGACTAATCATAATCATGCACTAATATTTCCAGAATCATATCCCCTTCTCCCACATTCCCAGTTTCTTGCATCGTATTTCTGTCAGTTCTACATGATCTGACTTCCACCTTTCCTTGCCTTCCCGGTACCACCTTTTCCCCCAGAAAAAGGTCTGGTTTACACCTGGTGAGGGCACTATAGGCCATCTATGCGGACATGCTTTGCACCCAAAAACCACTGCAGAGTTGATGAGTGCACTATAAACGCTCAGTAAAATAACAAAGGCAATCGTAACGTGGGGAAGTCCATTTACTATTTTCATGCAAGGCTGGGACCTGGTGGGAGACAAGCTTGAGGCAGTGGTGGAGTTACAGGAGCCAGGTAAGCGAGGGCCCGGTTTTTGGAACACAAGGCATAAGGTACTGTTTGCTTTGGAGGAAGAAGAATGGGGCATGGTTCAGTGATGGAAAAAAATATCAAAACTGGTTGTGAGGCGCAGGTGATTGGGTGAGAATCCGTCAGTTACTGCCAGATTCTGCTTCCGTTCTTGGCCGCCTGAGTGGCCAGTGCCTTTTCCCTGGGTGCTAATAGATGTTTTATTATTGGTAAAGGATGCTCATAAGGCTGCTGGCCACATCTCATATTTCAACTGGTGGCCAGACCACCAATGTTTCTGCCTCCATTTTGTTTGGTTCAGCTTAATTTTGTCTTAACGCATTCACCCATCCGTTGGCAGCTGAAAACTAGTGATGCATTTACAGCAGGTTTATAACATATAGCAGAGTTTAAATGAAAGGAAAACGTTGTAATTCAGATTTTCAATACTAATGTTATAGAAAGTCCTAATTCTATTAAAGATACGGAGGTGAAGGATTATGATCTCACTCCCTTCTTTACTCCTCGAACAACAGGACCATAACATGTTAAACAAGAACACTGAAAAAACTACAAATCCCTCGAAACTGAAACTTTTCTTAGCTTGTCTTTGGAATATTCTGTCAAGTGGACCACCCGACCACCCAGCATCTTCTTCTTGCCCATCATCTCTCTCCACTGCAACATGCTCCTCTTTCTTTCACTGCTCTTGGATAAACTTGATTCCTGCACCCCAAATGGTTGATGCCAAACTTTGAACTCCCTTTAGTCTCTGCTTTCATGATCCTGCTGGTTTGTTCTCGATTCTGTAATAAATATGAACAAACGCATCATGAAGTAACCCCATCAGGTGGGCGATCATGAATTATACAAACATTACCATTGATCAAACATCAATACACTCACTATACACTTCCAGACAAATTCTCGATTGTAAGGGTGGGATAATCCATTGCCTCCATGTCTTTAATAGAATGATGACTTTCTGTAACGTTAGTATTGAAAATCTGAATTCTATGTGAAGACCGGAGGCTCAGATTATGTTACGCTCACCTGGCTCCCACAGGGGCGTCGATCCGAACTGGACAGCTGCGGTCTCCACCAATGTGACGTGTAGTGCCGAGATGACAGACTGGACTGGCCCACCCAGCTTGGTTTGCTTGGCTCGTAGGAGTATGCTCCTGTAAATGGAGAAAGGGAATTAACCACCCGTGGAGTTGAGAGTTAACCCCCACCTCCCCCTGCTGTTCTCCCCACTGAGCGCCTCTAATGTCTCTTCTTAAAGTCTCACCTGATGGTTTGGAAGTATGAGCTCTCCATCCTGCATTGAGCGCAGGGGCGCGTAGGTAACCAGTTGCTTCACTGGTTAGAAGGAATTGGTGAGTTTCATAACATTGTAGTTCGTAAGAGTGCAAATGTCTGGCTTTCACTCTTGTCCGGTTCCTTGCAGTTTGCAGCTTGACCCCAGCGAAGAGTTCCTCGTGGTAGCTGATGAAGTTCAGGTAAGGATTAGTCTTATCCAACACAGTTCAATTAAATAAGGCCAGAATGTAACCTGTTGCTTTCTCCCTTATTCAGGTGCGGAGAGAAAATATGAAGTTCGAGGAATAATGCCTCCGGCGGTAAAATTAGGTAAGTCTATTGTGGTGAGAAGGATTCCCCTTGTTTGTCTCTTTGTCTCACCTTGTTGTCCTTTTGTTCACCTTAGGGGACGGGGTACGGCGAGGATGCTATGGAGACTGCGCCGACCCGTGAAGAGGAATAGTACCCCCAGCGGTAAATCAGGTAAGTCTATGGGGGTAGTTACTATTGCCTCTGTTTATTCCCTTGGCTCACCTTTGCTGTTCTTGTGTTCCCCATAGGTGCTGGAGTGCAGCGGGAACATACAGAAAGATGCGGTGGATCGTGAGAATTCTGCGAAGGCCGGTGAGTTCAGCGCGGCGCTTCAGCAGGTGAGGCGGCGCACGTGAAATACTTCTTTCTTCCAGTTCGAAGGCGCGGTGGATCCGGAATTCAGGTAAGGATCAAAGGTATTGCTCTTGTTCTAACCTTTTCTCCTTCTGTTTTCCCCCTTTTTCTAGGAGCTGCAGACTCGAGGGGGACGTGGCAGAAGACTGGGTGCAGGCTGGCAGACACGGTGAGCGTTACGCTGCTGGATGCAGAATAACGCAAAGCATGTGCTGCTCTTCGGGCGTGGTTTAAATAGCCTCCAAAGTAGTCCCAGGTAAGTATTCCTCCCCAGCCCCACCCGAGTAAAAAAATATTCCCAAGGTAAAATAGTCCCTTCCTAGCCTCATTTGGCTTGGAGCTCTTGCAGCATGGTCTGCATCAGGTAAGTTTGCAGCATGGTCTGCATCAGGTACGTTCGACTCTATGAGCCTGGTGCCATAGGTGCCAGGACTGACTCTTGATGCCTGCTTTTGGGGTTGCTGGACCTGGTCTGGGTCCCCGGGGGTAGGCATCATGACAGCACTCCCCCCGAAAGGCCCCTCCTAAAGTCGTTCTTCCCCGTGGTTTTGGTTTGTCTGGGAAATTTTGGTGGAATCTTTTCACCAATCGAGGTGCATGCACGTGGTCACTAGGTTCCCAAGACCTTTCCTGTGGTCTGTAACCTTTCCAGTCGAATAAATAAAAAAGTTTTGACTTCACCATCTTGGAGTCCAGGATGTTCTTAACCTCAAATTCGGGTTCCCTGTCTATAAGGATGGGGTCTGGTGGCTTGGTTAGTCTTGTCCCTGACTGCACTGGCTTCAAAAGTGACACATGAAAGACGGGGTGAATTTGCATATTAGCAGTTAAGTCCAACTTGACGGCCACCGGGTTGATAATGGCCTTAATAGAGTAAGGTCCCAAATATCTAGGGTTAAAGGTCCACGTTCCCTTGAGAGGTATGTGTTTTGTGGCCAACCATACTTGATCCCCTATCTGGTACTGTGGAGTACCACTTCTATGCCGATCAGCATCTTTCTTATATTTCTCCTTCGCTTGTTTTAAATGTGCAGTTGCCTCCTTGAAGGCTTGTGTAATCGTAGCGTGAGATGGTCCACTGCGGGCATTTTTAAGTGTTGGGGTGAGTCAAGGTCTGAGGTTCGAGGATGGTGCCCATATACGGTATAAAAGGGGCTTTGTCCAGTTCCAGAATGTACTGAATTATTGTATGCTTATTCGGCGATCCAAAGAATGTCCTTCCAATTACTCTCAGTCTGATGTAACATACAACGCAGGTATTGTTCAAGAGTCTGGTTGGTCCTCTCCGTTTGACCATCGGTCTGGGGGTGGTGACTGGTCGATAATCTCACGTCGATTTGCGCCAATTGACAACATTTCTTCCAAAAATGTGAAATGAATTGACTGCCCCGGTCAGAGACCAACACGGACGGAAATCCATGTATGCGAACAATGTTTTCAAGGAATTCTTTGGCCAGGATTGAGGCTGAAGGTAATCCTTTTAAAGGAATAAAGTGGGCCATCTTGGAAAAAAGATCCACAATAACTAGAATGGTGTTAAATCCATTACAAGGAAGTAGATCAGTAATAAAGTCTAACGATAAGGTGTGCCATGGTGTAGGCAGAATGTCTAAAGGTTGTAAGAGTCCAGCTGGTTTTTTCTTTTGACTTTTGTTTTGGGCGCAAATGCCACAAGACATCATAAATGATTTAATATCCTTTCACCAGGTGGGCCACCAGCATTGTCTTTTAATTTTAACTTCAGTTTTTGCAATACCTGGTTGCCCCTCCATTAGGGTATCATGATAACGGGAAATGACTAGTTCTTGTAGTTCCTTGTGTGGCAGAAATAGCCACCCTTGGTAATAAGGCAGATCATTGGTGACAGAGTAGTGTGGGCCTTTCTTTACCCAGTCCTGCAGGGCTGTAGGATCAAAGAGTTGCTGGATTGTTACCTGAATGTCCTCTAGTGTCTGTAGAGTAGTCATGCCAAGAATCCTTTGTTCGGAAATTATAGGTACTGGTTCTGGGTTCACTTCTGCCTCTCCCATCCCTATTCGGGATAAGGCGTCTGCTTTACCATTCTTACAACCTGATCGACAGGTTATCACGAAATCGAACTCGGCAAAGAACAATGCCCATCGGAGTTGGCCTGACGATTGGGCCTTGGCTGTTTTTAAATACTGTAAATTCCGGTGATCGGTGATCATAGTAATGGTATGCCTGGCACCGAGAAGATAGTGCCACCAAGCCTTGAAGGCAGATTTAATGGCTAATAACTCCTTGTCGGTAACCGCATAGTTTAACTCGGGTGCTGAGAACTTTCTGGACCAAAATGCTACTGGGTGAAGCTGGCCAGTTTCAGGGTCCTTTTGAGACAGGACAGCTCCCATGGCTAGACTGGATGCATCAGTTTCCACTATGTATGGAAGTTCAGGGCGCGGGTGCTTTAATACAGGTGCAGACGTGAATTTCGCTTTCAGCTCTTGGAAGTCATTTTCAGCTTCTTCAGTCCACATAAAGCATTTATTTTTTCGCAAGAGTGCTGTGATGGGATGTACGACATGTGAAAAATCTTTGATGAATCTGCGGTAGAAATTGGCAAAGCCGAGCATGCTTTGTACTCCTTTAACTGAACTTGGTGATGGCCACTTAAGGATTGCGTCCACCTTTCGTGAGTCCATTCGGACTCCCTTTGGGGTCAGGATAAACCCAAGCAATTCAAACTTCTGTGGCATGAAACACGCATTTTTCCAGTTTTGCATATAGTTTGTGCTGGCGCAATTTCTCAAGGACTGCTCGGACGTGCTTCACATGGTCAGATTCTGAAGAGGAGTATACCAGAATATCACCGATATATACGACAACACAAACGTCAATGAGTTCATGAAGAACATCGTTCATGAAGCATTGGATGGCTGCTGGTGCATTGCACAACCCGAAAGGCATCTCCTGGTATTCGAATAATCCATAGTTAGTGCGGAAAGCAGTCTTTTTTTTTTTTTTTTTATTAATTGGTTGGTTGATAATCAACCTTTCAATTTAATACATAACACAAGTTAATCACATTGAACATCAAAATGAATTCAAAATAAAATCAAGCTCAAATCAGTACCGAACAAAACCCTACAACCCCTCTGTTTCAGCATTTCATCATTTTACAACAACAGCAAAAGGTAGCAAAATCACAATTCATATATGTACATCATCTGTATTATCATTTATAAAAGCAATCTAAAATAGGTTCGAATTACCACATCGTTAAAACCATTAATAGATCACATGTGAAGAGGCCGTTAATTACATAACACACATATGTAAGCTGTACTTATTATCTCTCAAGATTTAGTGCTAACATAAATTGGACAGTAGCTATCCGGACAGCTTGCAGAGGTGAGGAGAATATTCTAAACCAAAGTACATCTTTAGTTAAGCAGTTATAATTTTCATACAGTTTTTTGAACAATGTACAGCGTAATTCTTTTAATGAAGGGCAACCTACTATCAAGTGTTTTAAAGTTTCCTCACACTCTGGCAATTGACAAAACCGACAAATATTTTCTTGTTTTGTTATTTGACCTCTTCGAGCTAAAATTTCTCTGGTGGGCCATAGATTGAGTCTAAATCGGAGATAGTTGTTTCTGAAGTGGGGCGAGGGGAATTTAAGTAAATAAGAGGCAGCAGTTCTCATTCTTTTCGTACCGAAAGGCAAACCGCTATAATCTTATACTGCGAGCAAAACTCTAAAGTGCAAATCCAGTCATGCTGATATAGTTTTCTCTGGGCACGATTGGGATTGATTAAAAGCAATTCAATAGTAATGTCGGCTTCTACTAAAAGATTGATAACAAAATTTCTCCACTTATTGGGGAAAAGATGTGTGGATTTCAGCATGTATATAGCTAGCCAATATATAAGATAAATCTGAACAATTTATACACAGCAAAAATTTCCTCATTAACGAACACAATTTCCACGCATAAAACACAAACATTGAAAGGGCTCCTAGCTCATAACGTATCAAAGGTCCTGGAGTTGAATTCGGTAAATTAAACACTGCTCGCCAAAATTTTCCCTCGAGTCTTCCATTCGTCGCCCTCTTTTACACGTACCAGATGATATGCCCCCCGGAGATCTAATTTAGTGTATATGCAAGCGTCCTTCACTTGGTCCAGTAGTTCTGGGATCAGAGGCAATGGGTATCGGTTCTTAACAGTTATTTGGTTCAATGCATGGTAGTCTATGCACGTTCTGAGGTCACCTTCCTTTTTGGGCACTAAGAACAAAGCTGAAGATGCAGGGGATTTGGATGGGCGAATAAAGCCATTGGCAAGGTACTGGTCTAAGTATTGTCGTAGGTGAAGGTTCTCAGGTTCCGTAAGGGCATAGATCCTGCTACAAGGGTGTTGTGCACCGGGTATGAGATCGATTTGACAATAGTACGATCTGTGAGGAGGTAAGGTGTTTGCCTGTTCTTTTTGGAAGACATCCTGGAATTCTTGGTATTCTGGAGGTAGTTGCAGGACTGCTGTGGTTACTGTGGCCAGGCCTGCGTTCAGATTTTTCTTTGGGTAACAGGTTCGTGCACAATCCGGGAAGTTAATTCTCTTCTCTCGCCAATCAATACAAGGATTATGTGTTTCCAACCAAGGTATCCCCAGTATTATTTGGAACTGTGGGGCTTTGATTAGATCAAACACAATAGTCTCTCGATGCCCATCCTGACCCAATGGTGTCATCTCTGCGGTGGAATGAGTCACAGGCCCAGAGGCGATTTCAGTTCCATCGACTGTGGTGATGACATCTGAGGTGGTTTTTTAGCAGAGAAGTAGATTCATCCTAGAAGCCAATTCATAGTCCACATAGTTTCCTATGGCCCGCTATCAATGTATGCCCTTACTGCGTGCATACGCAATGGCTGCCCTGGATGTACGAGGACCATTGGTATGATGAAATGCGAGGTCCGAGTATCCTTCTTCAAGCTCGGCAAGCGGACCTCTACGCTTGTCGGACGTGGTCGTTTCCCGAGTATGACTCCATATGGCTTTTATCAGCAGCTCCTACCACCTTCTTGGGTGGTTTCACAGGGCAATCCCGTAGAAAATGCAGAGAAGTTCCACAATATAGACACAATTGCATTTGCCGTCTCCTTTCTCTTTCCTTCTGGGTTAAGGGTCCTTTAACCCCTCCGATTTTCATGGGTTCTGAAGCATCTGCTCCTTTGGGGTTAGCGTGGGTTTTAACCAACACCCGATTCTGAAACTTGACTCGATCAGCCTTTCTGTTTTGAAGTCTGTGATCTAACTGGACCACTAAGTTTATATATTCAGCGCAGTCTTGAGGTGGGTTCACAACTTGAGCCAAGACATCCTTGAGTTCTCCTCGAAGCCCTCGATGAAATAACGTGATTCGTTTTACCTCAGGCCATCCAGTTTCCACTATCAACCTATTAAAGGTCGCGATGTAGGTTAGAAGGTCCTGGTTACCCTGTCGTAGGGACAAAAGTTTGTTATCCAGGGCCTGTCCTTGGGAGTGCCGGGCAAACAGTCTTTCCATGCTCGTTTGAAAGCCCTGAAAATCTCAAAGAATTGGGTCATCCTTAGTAACTAGTGGAATTGACCAATCAGCTGCACTGCCACTGAGATATGACAATACAAAGGCTACCTTGGCTTGATCCTTTGGGAAGGCTCCAGGTCTGCATAAAAAGTGCAAGCGGCATTGGTTCATGAACACGGTGAACCTTTTAGGGTCCCCGGCAAAGCGTTCCGGCCGAGCTAATGGAATAGTTCCTGGTAGGTTTATTTGCACAGGTTTACTCGAAGAAACAGGAGCTGGAATCCCCCCTCCAACCCCTCCGTAGTCCTGGTAGGGGCGTTTGTCCAGCCAGGCTTTGCAGTAATTGCCTAGCAAGATCATCAGTTCGCTCCTTTGACAGAATCAGCTCTCTCCTAAGATCATTGGTCTCTTGATGGGCGGAATGCACTTCTGCCCTCATTTCCCCTAGTAGTTGGGCCAATTGGTCAGTTTCTGAAGTTTCCAGAACGCCCGGGTGGGAATTTTTGGGTAGGCTTTGCGTTCTGTTATGCTCAACTGGCTCCCACAGGGGCGTCGATCCGAACTGGACAGCTGCGGTCTCCACCAATGTGACGTGCAGTGCTGAGATGACAGACTGGACTGGCCCATCCAGCTTGGTTTGCTTGGCCCTTAGGAGTATTCTTCTGTAAATGGAGAAAGGGAATTAACCACCCGTGGAGTTGAGAGTTAACCCCCACCTTCCCCTGCTGTTCTCCCCACTGATCGCCTCTAATGTCTCTTCTTAAAGTCTCACCTGATGGTTTGGAAGGATGAGCTCTCCATCCTGCATCAAGCGCAGGTACGCGTAGGTAACCAGTTGCTTCACTGGTTAGAAGGAATTGGTGAGTTTCAGAACATTGTAGTTCGTAAGAGTTCAAATGTCTGGCTTTCACTCTTGTCCGTTTCCTTGCAGTTTGCAGCTTGACCCCAGCGAAGAGTTCCTTGTGGTAGCTGACGAAGTTCAGGTAAGGATTTGTCTTATCCAACACAGTTCAATTAAATAAGGCCAGAATGTAACCTGTTGCTTTCTCCCTAATTCAGGTGCGGAGAGAAAATATGAAGTTCGGGGAATAATGCCTCCGGCGGTAAAATTAGGTAAGTCTATTGTGGTGCGAAGGATTCCCCTAGTTTGTCCCTTTGTCTCACCTTGTTGTCCTTTTGTTACCCTTAGGGACCGGGGTACGGCGAGGATGTTATGGAGACTGCGCCGACCCATGAAGAGGAATAGTACCCCCGGTGGTAAATCAGGTAAGTCTATGGGGGTAGTTACTATTGCCTCTGTTTATTCCCTTGGCTCACCTTTGCTGTTCTTGTGTTCCCCTTAGGTGCCGGAGTGCGGCGGGAACGTGCAGAAAGATGCGGTGGATCATGAGAATGCTGCGAAGGCCGGTGAGTGTAACGCGGCGCTGCAGCAGGTGAGGCGGCGCGCGTGAAATACTTCTTTCTTCCAGTTCGAAGGCGCGGTGGATCTGGAATTCAGGTAAGGATCGAAGGTATTGCTCTTGTTCTAACCTTTTCTCCTTCTGTTTTCCCCCTTTTTCTAGGAGCTGCAGACTCGAGGCGGGCGTGGCAGAAGACTGGATGCAGGCTGGCAGTCACAATGAGCGTTACGCTTCTGGATGCAGAATAACGCGAAGCATGTGCTTCTCTTCGGGCGTGGTTTAAATAGCCTCCAAAGTAGTCCCAGGTAAGTATTCCTCCCCAGCCCCACCCGAGTAAAAAAATAGTCCCAAGGTAAAATAGTCCCTTCCAAGCCTCATTTGGCTTGGAGCTCTTGCAGCATGATCTGCATCAGGTAGGTTTGCAGCATGGTCTGCATCAGGTAAGTTCTACTCTATGAGCCTGGCCCCTATGGCGCCAGGACTGACTCTCTATATGAGCCTGGTGCCATAGGCGCCAGGACCGCACCCAAACAGCCCCTAGCAGGTGTTTTTGGGCTTGCTCAAAATAGCTTGATGCCTGCTTCCGGGCTTGCTGGACCTGGTCTGTGTCCCTGGGGGTAGGCATCATGACAGATTATGCCTGTTCAAAGTTTACTAACCCCTAGCGACAACATTTGGTCCATTGGTCAAAAATAAAAATTCTTAAACGTCTATTCATTCGACCAGTCTGCTGCTTTCAAAATATCTTCCAGCCTAGACCCTACACTGGACGCTTCAGAAGTCATTGCTCCCCAACAGAGTGAGTTCCATAAACTTCCACGTCTATGCTCACTTGTTGCATACACTCTCACCCATCTCACCAAAGAAGCTGGCGCCAATGCACAATACAGTCTACATAACGCTATGAGCAGCTTAGACTCCCACAAGGGTCTAAGGTGTTCTGTCATGGTTTCGCATGCTGCCAGGCACCTGACCGGACAAAGATTTGGGTGGTCAGGGAACGTTGCATAAGTTACCGACCTAATTCCTGTTTTTGTTCTTTTAGAGACAAAGAAGGTAACCCCCAATGGGGAAACCGTCTTCCTATTGATCTCCAAAGCTCTTACATCTGACACTCCTTTGCAAGATGAGACAGAGCAACGTTGTCACCTTGGCCGAGAGAGCCTTTCTAGACAGCTCCTCGTTGTCTGGCCATTCCTGAAATAGCTTTAAAAGCTAATTCACGTCCCATAGGCGTGTATACCTGGGTGTAGGCTGGCTTATAATTGTTATCCCTCTGAGAAGCCTGCATACCAAGGAATGCGGTAGGCTACCAATTTGAGGGTGACCTGCTGAAATTGCTGAGCAAGCTGTATTAATTGTCCTATACACTTTGCCATGAGCTGCTAAATTTGCCAGGAAAATCAGCATGTGTACAGCATCTGTTCCAGCAGGATGCACGTTCTTCTCCAGACACCAGCTATGCCACTTCACCCAAGCTGATCTGTACTCTTTCCTGGTTCCTGGAGCCCACGACTCCTCAAAGATGCGTTCAGCTTATGCCAAAAGACCCGCCATAACTCAGGAACTCTGGAAATCTCCCACATCGTTAAGTTCAGGTTGCCCGCCTGCACCAGTGGGTGACACTCTCCTGCTGAGCCTAGAACAATTATCTACAGAGATTGGAATGTCGCATGACATCTCCAACAGGTCTGGGAACCAAGCCTGTCCCTTCCAGGTTTTATTATCAATACCAGAGAGGCCCTTTGTCTTCTCACCTGTGCCAGAGTGCTCTGAATCATCCTGAATGGAGGAAACGCATATTCTCTTCCGAACCCCATGGTTGAAAGAAAGCATCTGTCGCTTCCACCTCTGGGTCCAGCCTCCAATTGAAAAAGCAATGTAGTTGCCTCGTTGAGCCTCGATGCAAATAGATCCCCCCGGTAGGGACCCCACCAAGACAATAGTTCCTGCAGCCGCCAAATCGCTGGCATCTCTCAGATACCTCAAATTCTAGTCCGCTACCTGGTTCTGTAGTCCTGGGACCGTCACTGTGACCTTCCTCTTTAGGCACAAATGCCAAGATTACTAGCTGCACTAGCATACTGGACTTCATGCAGCCTAGTTAATTGATATATCTCACTGCAGACACGTGGTCCATCTTGAGGAACACGTAACATCAAGCTCTCTCTTGTGTCCAGCATTTCATTACAAATGACCCTGCTACCAATTCTAGCAGGTGATGTGAAACTGGAGCTCCTTCCCCAACCATCTGCTTCTTGTCATCTCTCCACATTGGGCTCCCCAGCCCCACTGGCTGGAGTCCAATTCGATCACTAGGTCCGGCGAGGATCTAAATATCTCTCTCCCGTTCCACCCTTTACTTGTGATAGCTTCTCTCATGCCGTGTCCTCTTAGTTCCTCCATCCCCTGAGAGAAAGCTAGCCAGACTTCCATCAACCTCATCTGCATATAGATGGATCCCAGGCCTATGCATAAGACTTTCTGTATAATATGAGCCATGCTGGGGTGGGTGTCCAGTCATTTGGTCGACTGAAAACTGCTCGAATGACATTTGGTCGACGCAATTTGGTCGAAAACCAAATGGTCAAATTTTTTTTTTATTTCTATATTTATTTTTCGGGTTTTCGTTTTTTAAAAAAAGGGGTTTTTAGAGAAAAAAAAGGGGTTGGGGGGGGGACCCCACCAAAAAAATAAAAAAAAGGGGTGAAAAAAAAAAAAAAAAAATTTGACCATTTGGTTTTCGACCAAATTGGTTCGACCATTTGTCTGGTCGACCAATTTATTTCGACCAAATTTCTGGTAACCGCTGGGGTGAAGCATGCTGGGGCTCGTGTGAGGCCACTCAGACTCCTTACTGAAGCTATTGGCATGTTTACTCACTGCAATGCCTCAATCCATTGAGCTTATCCAGGTGGGTAATGCAGGATACTTCGGGCCTGCCCCAGTCAATGAACTCTTTTACACAGTATTATTAATGTGGGTCAGGGATAAGTGCTCTTCAGCAGTTTGTCAGTTTCACTTAGGTCTGTGCCCATCATGCTTCCCACTACTCCTGTTCTCTGAGAACAGAGCCTCAGCTGCTTCAAGCAGCTTCCTTTCAGTGTCCAGTATATGGCGCTTGCCTTATTTTGTGCGCTGCTTGTAGTGTCCTCAATGCTATGAGCTCTCTGCTCTACCCGGGCTCTCCTGTCCCGATACGCTCGTACCTGAGGCCTCTTGTGACCATGAAAGTACACGCAGCCAGCAGCAGAACCATGGGGTCTCGACGCGCAGTGTTCGACTTCCCAGAGGCACTGCCTCCTAAAGCACAGCCTTCAGCCATGCAGGCACCGGAGCGGCCAACCCCATCATGCTCTGCAAGGTCCCGGTGCTTGAGTAGATTGTCCGCTTCGCAATGCGCTCGCTCCCTATCAAGGACCTGGCGCCTCAACTATTCTGTGGCACCAGCATAAACAAATGAAAAGGCTACTTCTCGGCTGCCCGAGCAGCAAAGAAAAAGGATGAAGTTGCAGTGGAAAGAGATGATGAAGGGCAAGAAGCTGATGCTGATTGGTCGGGTAGTTCACATGACAGAACACAGCAATCAAAGACAAACTACGAAAAGACTCAGTTTCAAGGGATTTGTAATGTTTTCATATTGTTGTTCTTTTTTAACGTTATGGTTATGCTGTTCGGGAAGTAAAGAAAGGAGTAAGGGCATAATCTGAGCCTCCGGTCTTGATATTTGTGAACAAGCTGGTGTTTGACATCTTCAAAAATAAAATGTATGCATGTATGGGGGGGTTTGTAGAGCTCAAGCATAATCAGCATGAGATTTCATAGCAATACCGACTAAACAATCTATGACACTTCGTGGGTTAATGGGGCTGTCTGAACAGCTGTGTTTTAAGATTTATCTTGAAACATATCAGTCGTTGTTCCTGGTACAACTTGTGGTAGGGAGTTCCAACTGTGGGCAGTTTGATAGGAAAATGATAATCCGCAGAGTTTTGAATGGATGAATTTAGGGTAGGTCAATAAAATATCTGAGCCGTGGGACTGGTTATTAACAATGTAGCTGTGAATTTTAATATTAGATTGGTCACTGTGGACACATTTATCTCAAGAGGAGGTGGTCAGAGCCGGGGTACAGAAGGAGTGGTGAGACCCAAGGAGAAGGAGGAGGCATTAATATTAGAGACTGAAAATGACACATGAGGTAGCATAAGATAGGCTAAGATAAGAACATCAGGTGGCAAGAAAAGGGCAGAGGAGGAGAGAGGTCTTACTAACACTTAGTAAGAACAGGCAGGACCAAACCGTGAGAGAAGGAATAAGATGGGGTCAGGCAGATTACTTTGTAGACTATAGAGATGGCTAAAGAGGAACCAATCTGATAAAGCCAAGGTACAACCAGACCCCAGGGGCTCCTCTGAAGCACTTCCTGCTTTCTATGTCTAATGATCAAACCCTGCTGTTCACAAGACCAACATTGGGGTACAGGGCCCCAAAAAGCCTGGTTCTAGTTCAGAACAAAACGTGCCTTTGGATCACCCTAAAGCCTGCTGTGCAAGAAAGGGTGAGGTAACCCTTTATGGGCTGTACAACCTACTGCATTTCCTTCTGGAGCAGTAAAGGCCTAGATAGCCACATCCTGCAAAATAGACATTGGGCAAGGTGAGGTTTCTGAGAAGGAAGAGACCCAATCCCATGGAGGGGAGCAGCATCCTTACCTTTGTTTTATTTGAGGTGTCACATTTGTAACCAATCCCCTAACTAAGATAGTGAACTCTGGCAGGTCTTGGCATCCTCCTCAATCTCAGGTGAGATCATGTGACAACATCTTAAAATGCTTTCCAGGAACAGGATACCCCCTGACATACATCAATAACCCCCTTTGGCCAACAGATGCAAATATTCCTCCAAAATGTCAGAATGAAAGGGGACCAGTGTTTTCAGGATCTGTGACTATAAACAGGTCATCAGCATAAGAAACCACTTTAAATTCCCACCCTCCCACCTCTAGCCATCTGATCATCCGATTCTGGCATGAGGCCACCAAAAGCAGTTCCAATGTCAGGTCAAAAATATGGAGGGACCAAGGACATCCCCATCCGGTGCCACAACACAGATTAAATTCCACTGACAATTCCCCATTTATAGAGAAGGACTTCTTGAAAGTGCTATGAAGACCCTTAAAGACAGTCCTCGACCCTTTAACGACAGCAAACCTCTCCAATAATACGTAGACTAGTTAAGACCATTTTAACATAGTCGGGTGCCATTTCTGTCTTTTTTTGTATGGCTATTGCCCCAGTCACGTCATGATGATGTTGGCATGTGGCTTAATGACCCAGGGAGAGGCTAACATGATTAGTACCACAACTGCTCTTTATGAAGCCCATTTGTAAGTTGTGGCCCTGAGTCAACATGACTTACACCAAACAGAATGTAAAAGCCTTAGCTTGTATTTTCACATAAACATTAAGGAACGATTTAGATCTACAAGTACCATATTCTGTGGCATCTCGCTCAGGTATGAAATGAGGGAAATCAGTGCCAAACACATATTTTCTCCTGAGGTTTAGTCTCATTAAAGATTCAGCACAACCTTGGCAAGAGTACTGTAGAGAATGTGCAATTGAACTCCGAAGGGAGGCCATTACACCCAGGAGATCCATTGACATTATGGGATCCATCACTTCCTCCAGCTCCACCTCCTAATCAATAATATCCATATCCAGGGGATCAAGAGAAGACGAGGAAAACTTCAACAAACTGGCCCAAAGACACCCTTTATTTTAGAATCTCTTCACTATATAACTCATGGAAAGCTTTGTCAATAGAATCTGTATTTGTTAACATTTCACCCAATCCAGATCACACCGCAATAATGTGCAGGACATTCCATCTTTTTCAGTCTCTTTGCCGAGCTGCACATCTAAAAATGATTCCAGTTCTGCCCTTGCAGCTTTTAGGTGACGAAGGTCAAGATTAAATTTGGGATTGGCAAACTTTACTTCAGCATCCTTTAGGTCTTTCTCCAAAGTTTCTATTTTCTCATTTTCCTTCCTCGTGTGTCACAAGACAGATTATTTTAGCTCATACACTGCCTTGAAACTGGTCCATATTGGATACAAACTGGACACACAATACATGTTTTCCTCAAATAATGCCTTCTTCTCAATTCCAAGTCAATCCACACATGTGCTATCTGTGGGCCTAGAGGCATTTCTCCTCTGCAGTGCCTATCATAGTAAACCAAACTTAAATGAAGCAACTTGGTCTTAAATGGCTATCTCACATACAGAGATTTTCACTACTCCCTCAAGCAAATTGTTAGACTATGTAATCTATGTGAAAGTTTGTGGCAGACAAGAGAAAATCTATAACTGTTGTCTTGGATAGATTTCCATCCACATGTTGATCCGTTTCCCCACTTTCATTGTTGAGCACAGCGAATCCCGTGCTTAATTGGTACTCGCACACAATACCCCAGATCTAGAATGCAACAGCTCCAGGTTCCTAATGACCCAAAGGAGCAAGTTCCCTTTCTTACATTGCAGGATCTTGGAGAGTAGGCTATCAAACAATAGGCTGGACAATACATTGGAACATGGTCGCTTCTCAAAATGATGAGTATTTTCAATCTTGCAAAAACTAAGCAAAATGGCAAAATGAGGGTATAATCTACTTGAGGAATTAGTCCAAGAAGACACCTATCCTAGTGCAACAAAACAGTTATGGGTCATATAGTCGAATGGCCCTTTTCTGAGAAAGAGATAAACTGGCCCGATATTTCATTTTTCTTTTTTGAGAATCATTTGTTTATGTTTTTTTTATTTATAAAATAGGAGGTTTCAGTCCCAGACACCCCTCACACGTTTGCCTGTTTAATCGATTTGGTGTTTTGCACAGATTGATCAGAATTACAAACTAAGTTTTATGGAAAGGTTTGATAAAGCTAACTCAAAGACATCCCAGGGAATGTGTTTTGGGGCAGGAGGGGAGGACGTGGGTGGGAATGAGCATAGAGATTAGCATGGGATTAGGATGGCAGTCCAGTGGTGAGTAAATAAACAAACAGCACCTACAAACTTTGCGCCTTTCTTCATATTGCATTTCTCGCTTGCTGTACTCTAATGGATTAGTTTAGGCTTATAGGTGGCACTTTAGTACCAAATTAAACCTTGATGAGATGTATCCACAATTTATTAAGTATTTTAATTAGTTCTTATAGCACATTGGCTGACCTGAATTGTCTACAATACTTGGTTCAGTTCTAGAGGCGAACAATAGAATCACAACAATTTGCAAGCCCCTTTGGCCAGAATGTATTAACAGCATGCAGGGTCTTTCTGATACAATATCAAGGATCTAGTGTCAACCATGAATGTTCACCGAATAATCTACATGAATTACTAAATTGTTAAGGCTGTTTCAGCCAATAATTGCTTGAGCAAAGCTCGCCACTGGCAAAACGTTGGTTTTAGCTATTGGAAATGTAATGCTTTCTAGCAATCCGATTTTCGCCCCTGTTGTAGTATTGAGACAGCTACCCTTCAGATGGTGAATGGCTCTTTGCAAATACTGGGCATAACTTGGGCAGCATTTGGCATGGTCAACCATGAGGGTCTGATTAACATCTTATCCTCTGACGTGGGCCTTTCTGGTCCTTCTCCTACCTACATAATCTGATGCGGTTTGGGCAGGTTGGAATAGGCCAAATCCCCAGCCACTGTAGTGAAGAGATCTTCAGGGGTTGATCCTATCACTCATGTTATTTAACATTACATGGAACCTGTTGGTAGTTTGGTCTTTGGATGGTATTCATTCTTCTGCTAGTCAACCTTGCCATAGACTTGCTACAGTGTTCGACAAAAAGCATTTCAGATGGCAAAGCAGTCGACATGCATTAGTGGTCACCTTGTCTTTTGATCATAGTTTAAAAATAAAAAAGTTACTCCAAGAATGTCTCACATATTTAATGTCACCATGTAATGTCTCATTTGTATTTAAAATATCCCCCCACCAATGAGACAATCTTGTTAATGTGAAGTTTGATTCAGAAGTGGCTGCAGCTGACGGGCCAGAGGCACATCTGCACTGCACAAAAGCGCACCCTGAAGACCAAGCAGACACACAGGAGTGTGCGCCGTCTTTGCTGTAGGTAAGGAACAGGCGGCTTGTTTGGTGGTGAAGCCTACGGAAGGACAATGGGGGTTTGAAGAGAGAGATTTGCTTGGAGCACTGACATTTTACGACTGTCCACTCCTCGTCTCAGACAATTGTGTTTTTCTGCCATAGCATTTTCTGTTGCAGCCACTTGCGCCGACAATGCATGGACTCCCTCATTTTGACTGCTTCCTACTCTATTGGCTTTTTCGAAGGCTCTCAAAACTCAAAATTGTTCCATACTTATACTTAAGTTCTTCTTCTCGTTGTTCAGTCTTTTAATCTTTCCTGTTTTATTCATTATTAATATACTTTATTTATGTTGAGATGTTCTTGTTTTTTTTACCTTTTTTCTTTTTAATCTGGTGTTTCATTGTAATACTTTTACTCCTTGTGTAATGCTCACCTGGTATCCACGGGGACGTCACTCAGCCTGTTCTGACCTCTTACGACCTCGAACCCTTCCCTGGAGGCTATTCGACTGGAGATTGGGCCTGAAACACAGGATTGGTAGAGTTTAACTCCCTATTGTCTCTGTGTGCTTGAACCCCTTCTTCTCGGGGGGTCCAACCCTTCCCTTTGATCCACAGCTCACCTTGTTTTCTTGGATAGTGTGCTCTCCGTCCTGCTTTCAGCACAGGGGCACGTTGATTGATGCGGGCTCGTTGCTGCCTAGTTACTTCACTGGCAAGAGTCCGACAGGTAAGTATAATGAGTTTTTTTAACAGTTCTCTAACTTCGTTCCTTTCCTTCCTTAGATGATGGCCGGTGTCCAGGGATGGCGGCGTGCTGCTGAGATGAGTAGAGCGGATTCACCCTTTCGTATATGCATTGAACTGAGTTCTTTTTCTGTGTCTTTTAGGTGCCGCGACATTTTCAGCGTGGATGCCGGTTATGAAGAACAAATGCGGTGGGTAAGCACGGTATGCGGCACCTCTAGATGTTTCCACGCTAACCTGGAGTGTCTTTTCCCTCTTGCAGATGGATGAGAAGTTCCGGAGACAAAGTTCCCCCAGAGCGGCTGGGATTCAGGTAAGCGTTTGTAGCTCGTACAGTATTTAAAAATAAGCGAAGATTTGCAGAATGCTTACTAATGCCTTTTTTCTGTTCTTTTCCCTTTTCCTAAGGAAGCGACGTGCCGGGATGGGAATGACACCGCCGAAGATGCCCGCAGAACAGAATGAGCGATGAATGATGGGCAGAAGCGCCGCAAGGTAAGGCTGTTCCTAACGTTGTTCTTGTTCTTGCAGGAGCTGAACGCAGAAGAAAGATGCAGACCTACTGGAGACTGATCCGAACACGGTGAGTGTCACGCTGCAGGTGCAAAAAACGCAAAGCATGTTTCTCAGCCTGGGTGTGGCTTAAATAGTCTCTGGGTATCCCAGGTGTCTCTGGGCTGAACCACACCAAAAAGACTAGACCGCACATTCAGTTCTGAGAACCGATAAAAAGGGGGGGCAACCATCCTGTCCCCATCAATGCACTACAAGTCCAATCCCCAATGTTCTGGTGCCACAAGCGCCAAGTCGGACTCCAAGTGGGTCTTTGGAGGGATGGAGAGGCCCTTGAGGGCCATGTAGGTGATCGTGGCCTGGCTCCAGCCTAGTATCTTGGAGGGCTGGGGACATGAGGGGCAGGAATCATGACACCTTGTTATTTGTAAAATTTGTAATACGCTTTACTCCATTTATGGGTGAGGATGTGCTGTATACGTTTTTATATTGTTAGTTAATTGGTTAAACTAATAACCTTGCACTTTACATGTTCACTTAGCATCACATATATAATTAAATTAAATACATTATTAAAAACAAGCAGAATCAAGCAAGTCAGATAGCCAAACGGAGCATTAATTACAATATTACACCTACATTCATATTACAATGACAATTATAACTTAATCATATTAATAGCACCTACAAACATGAAAACAGCAACAGATAAAACATTTACATTGCCGATAGATGCCTTGAACCAAACATCACGAATAGTAAGCCACCAATTATTTTGTACATATTTCCCCGAAATGGTACTCTTATAGTGCCGTGCAATCCACCAATAAATGTTCTAAAGACTGCACTAGGTTTTCGTTACATAGAGTACAGGAGTGGGCTACAGTGCTGGTCCCGTCTCTTATATAACAAATCTCACCAGCAGTAATGATATTCAGTCAAAACCTCAAGAAGAGCCCCTGTAAAAACAACTTTTGACTTTTTGGTTGATAATGAGGACAATCTCCTAGAGGTTTATATACATATGATAAGCCTGAGTGGAATTTTAGCTTTTCGCATCTGCATAATAGTTTCCACCCTTTTAAAAACAAACATTTCCTAACCGTAGTAGGATTTTCACAAAGATCCTCTTTTGTCTATTTGATCTGGACTATGATATTTTCGGCCCTAATCTGAAAGTTCCTTAAAGGAACAACAGTGTTGTTTGACAACTCTTCTTATTCTTCAAGTCCATATACAAAGATTTAGTTGGTGGTACCAATATATTCCTATAAGAAGCCAAGACTTTCCAATCAAGCCACCCTTTTTTGGACGTTAGTCCAAGTTCATACTGCAATGCAGCCATCAATGTTGAGTTAGGAAGGTTCAGTACTTTCTTCCAAATCATAGATTCGATGCATTCCAAATAACGTTGTCCGTACAAAAGAGCAGGAATAACTTTGCATGTATAAAAATTAAATTCATTAATGGTAATACAGTAAAGCAACAATACCTAAAATGAAGCCTCTTCACCTGGGCAATACAATTGGACGCTTTCTCTTTTAATCTTAAAAGCCATAATTTAACGGAAACTATTTACATCCATGGTGAAGTCCAAATAAGTTACTTGCATAGATGGGACTATGACTATATTGCAAACCTTCCCAAGTGTAGCTGTATGGCTTTCTATGGTTTGATGTGAATCATTACGGTAGTTTTGACCAGTTTAATTTTTAGCTCATTGGCCTTGATGTACTTTCAAGTTGCATCTTTCAAATATATTAGAATAAGGGCGGTGGTCAAATAAGACCACATTATCCGCATATGACATCCATGTTGGTGTTCTCCTTATTTTTGGGATGGGAAAGGCAGCTGGAAGCTAATTTTCAACGAGATCAGCGAGGAAAAGATTAAAAAAAGCAGGGAGCATGAACACATCCCTACCGCAATCCCCTAAATATTTTGATTCTTTCTATCAAAATTCCTTGCATATTCAATCTAACTGCCAAGTGTGTTTTTTAATTCAGTTGTATCAACATTGCTAACAAGTAATTGGGAATGTTCAAAGATTTCAGCTTCTTCCATAAGAGGGCCCTGTTAACCAAGCCAAGCGTCTGGGAAAAATGGATGGATGCCATATAAATAGGGAGGCTGTCTATTTGCACATGCCTTTTCTTGCAAGCAGTCTACAATAAAGCCATTCAAGAGGGTGTCCATGCTCTTTTAAAAACCAAGCTGATGCTTGCTTAGTCTACCCGTATCCACTGCCTATGCTTCCAAGTTCCATAAAACAAAAGATGTGAAGATTGTGCTCTCGGCGTCGAGAAGTGCGATTCGGCGGTAATTAAGGGGATTAGACTGAACTCCTATTTTTTAAAATATTAAAAAATAAAAAGGACAACATTTTAGCACACAAAGAAGGATTTGCCTTGATAACGAAATTATTCAGCCCATTAGGTCCTGGACCTCTGGAATTAGTTAATTTCTTTATCCATTCTTCAATTTGAGGAATCGCGATTTTTAGAGACCACTCCTTATCAATGACTGGGACACACTCTGTACTTTTAGAAGGTTGGTAAATCTTCAAAAATTGAGCCCTCCAAGTTTCCTCAGTGATCAAATTACAGTGGGCATTCGGATTGGTCTGAACAAGGTTGTTAGTGATATGCCAGAAGTTACAGGAATTTTTCTGCTCAATAACCTGCAGCAGATGCTCACTGTCTTCCTGTTTTAGGAGGTGGTGATTACTTTTAGGTCGGTTTTAATAAGCCCTCTTCAATTGGCAACCTTTTTCTCCTCCACAGTAAGCAATTGCAGCTGCTTTAAATTCCTCCTCAAAAGCGTATTCTTTTCTTGGACTGTGTCGTCGTAGTGATGAACATTTTGTCTCCTAGGTGTGTGGATGGCTCCTTTCCCCAGGTTTCTCTTCCTCAAAGCAACACATTAAAAAAAAGCATAACCCAGTTCCTGTAGCGATAACTCCCTCCTTTTGGCGCTGCAATTAACTCCTGGGCAAATGAGTCCTTTTCACAGGTTCTCTCCTCATCCAATGCAGTTCAAAATCCTAACAGTAGAACTCTTCCTTTGGATTACCTTTTTTAAAATGCCACAACTTGGGTGCAGTTCCCAGACTCACATAAAACCTGGTATAATCTCCTGCCAGTTCTTTTACATGGTTCTTTTGGAGAAGGGATATTGCTGTTCCTTTCTGTTTTGCTTCAATTCTCTAGCTTGCCTGGTATACTCTCCTGCCAGGTCTTTTGTACAGTCAAGAGCTTTGGGACGAAGGGTGCATTTGGGGTATTTGTATTTTCCTTCTTCTCCAAGTAATGGAACTCCGACGATTAGCCAGGTTGCATGCTGTAGGGATTTGCCTCCCACTTGTGTTTAGGAGTTCCTTCATCCACTACTACACAATGCCCCAGCCTTCTACTATGGACTCACAAGTGCTTGAACAGCTTCCATAACTTCACCGACCTCTGTTCAGTTCCTGCTTCATGCTTTCTCTGTCTCTTCATTTGGGACGGCTCAGCTCTGCAGTGGATGGCGTTCTACGTATCACCCTAGCTTCCCGTGCTGGCACAATGCTTCCTCTCTGCTTCGTGTCTGTCATCATTGTCTCCCGTGCATGTGGGAGTGTGCCACCTACACAGACGCCACCTTTCCTGAACTCCTGCCTGCTCTAAAGCTTTACTCGCTTCCTCCTTTTTCTCCACGGTTCTCTCGTGTCTCTGTGTTTGCGTGTTCACCTGACAGCTTGGCTTACCTGGAGTAGGATGGACGGTCAGATTTCTGCGCGTTGCTGAGCTATTCCATCTTTGAACTCCTGCGCTGAGAAAGGGAGTTGCTCAGAGGCAATCAGATTTCTCCAAATACCAGAATGCTTGTTTTGCTTCATTCGAGCAATCTTCCTTCTGATTGCCTTCTTCTTCGTTTCAGTGGTTGTCATTAGGTTGGTTATAGAATATTGAGGGATACTGTCAAGAGGTTTTGTGGGTTGCTGAGGGGGATTATTTCAATATGCCATCAAAGCATGTGGAATGGAGGCGATATCCCTAAAAGGGAAAGGAGATACCATGTCTCATTCGACAATGCCTCACGCCCCCGGAGGGTTGCCTCCCCCCATATGATCCTCCCTCAAATAGTCTCCCCCAGGATCAGGGAGCGGCTTCCGTCCCCTGGTCTTATCAGGAGAGGCTACCTCCAGGAAAGGAGTGATGACGTCATCGGATTCATCACATAGGATAATTGCAACTGTTTCCATTCCATTGACTGCTCAAATATATCATTTAGTCTACTATTGAAAACTGTATAGTTAGGAACCCTCCTAGCAAGCTGATTACCACCCGGATTAATCCTCAAATTAGCCAAATCCATCATCATTTTAGAAATTAGGGTTTAATTGAAACTTGCACTCAGCATGTTGTAGTCGCTAGCATCAGTTCTACTACAGTAAATGTATTACATACGTGTTAGAAATCCCCCTAGCAAGCTGATTACCACCCGGATTAATCCTCAAATTAGCCAAATCATCACCATTTTAGAAATTAGGGTTTAATTGAAACTTGCACTCAGCATGTTGTAGTTGTTAGCGTCAGTGTCTACTACAGTAAACGTATTACAAATATTAAACAGATCCCTAGTTAGGACCAAGTAATAAATGCACGTAGATAACAGCTCATTTTTTCAAGTCTACTGAGCCGGAATGTCACCAGTGTAGGGAAGGCATGGTATCACAAGTATGACACTGACACAATGGGTACAATTTGTAAAACCTTTATTGAAAATGTTGGGGCTGGAGAAACTCCTACTTTGCCCTATAACTAAGGTGGAAGTTATCTCGACCATCAAACGATAAACAAAGCAGTGCCAGTGGAGTCCGTCAAATCAAAATGGCATATTCTAACAAAACCTAATGCCTGCCCTATCTTTTGTACAAAAAGTATAAAAAAGGGGAAATGTATGCAAAGGAAAAATCAGTTTTAAAAAAAGGAAGGTCGTTGAAACAGCTCTCCTCCTCACGTTAAACCTCACAGACGAAGGATGTCCCCGTAGGCAGGATGACACACACTGGCTCGTTTTAAAGCATGCCAAATGCTGGATGGAGGCCCGCCTGGCCTCCATGTTAAAGTCTCTTTCTTGCCTTTCAAAATGATATTCCAAAGTAAAGTTCAAAAAGATTCCCCTCTGCCAGGCTCAGACTTTACAGCACACAGTTCAAGCAGGACCCCTGGTCTCGGGCTCAGACCTTACAGCACATAGTTCACGTAGGTCCCCCTCTGTCAGGCTCAGACCTTACATGTCACAGTTCAACACAAACTTGCCAGGGGGCTCCCTTCTCCAGGCTTAATGTACTTCAGGTCTCCCTCAATAGGGCTTGTACCCCTATCGGATATTGAAGGCTTTCGAATGTGCGTGGCTCACTTTACAAACTGCTGCCGGACAACTTTGACTCAAAGTTCACGTTTACTCTCACTTAATTCACTTTTGCTGTTTGTTTGCTTTTTAGCTTCAAACAATGTATCTTTCACAGAGACTTTCGTATGGGCTACTTCCTTTTGCCGGACCACTTCGTTACTTAGTATCATTGATCTCACAGCTGCCTTTTACTTCAAAGTTCATTCACTGGTCTGCCTTTCTTCGCATCTTATCCACACGCATGCAGCCTTCACTTGTGATATAATGTTGCTACGTCATTCGCTCTAACACACACTGGTCTCTCTGGTCGCTTGCCAACTCACCAGCTGTGTGCGCTTCTTTCTTGTTTTTCTATTTCCAATTCAAGAGTCAAGGTTAGTACCACAGGCTTGGCCTCACCTCCCCAACTCTTGCGTTTACCCTTTAGGGTCACTGGCGTCCCTGAAACACAATGCAATCTTCACTTGTAGGATCTGGCCTCTCCCCTTGTCTTTCGCGGTCTGTCAGAGGCAACGACCTCCAGTAGGAAACCTTTGGGGTTTTCGGTCTGCTGCTCTCATCCCTTGGTCTGTTGCTCTGCTCCAGTAGGTGTGCCTTAATCCAGGAAGTTCTGCTCATACTCATGTTCCGCCTTGCTCAGAGTGTGTCTTTAGGTGTTGCCTTTTATTCATGTGAGGAGAGCTAAGAGGTATCAGGTGTATGCACTTAGTGTAAAATGCCTGACTTTGCCTGGCCCGATTAACGGGACATGCCCAGTGCGTTGTGAGAGTGTTAGTCTGGTTACTCTCAGTCACCCTCTTCCTCGGCCCAGTGTTTGTGTAAAAAGGGGGTGGGGAGTTGGGACTTCAGAAAATCCTACAATAGGATGGGGTAGATGAGCACAAAAGGGGGGGGGAATATCACGTCTCACCATCAGCTGCCTCAGTCCCACTCCCTGAAGACCCCTCACCCAAGGTGATCCACCTGCACTGGTCCACCCCCAGGAACTGGATCCAAAAGCAATGGCCGTGTCCTGGCCACCTGGATAACATGTCCCAGAGGACTAGCGGGTGAGACACTCTGGTTTCTCACACCAGTAACGCACCATTTGCCACTTGTAAATGCCAATCCTCAAAACAGGCAGTCCAAGCCCTCCAGTTTCTATTGCCACAGAAATTATAAATTGCATGATAATCATTCCAATTAGATTGTCTACAGTGGGAGGTGAAATCGCCACTTATAAACATGTTTGTCGCATCATCTATTGCATGTATCTAATAAGTACGTCATTAAATTGCCAGATGTTCATCCAATAAACAAACTGCAGGGTTCCATTACAGATGGAGTTGCAAAATAGATGAAGATAAAGTTTTCTCTTTTACGATAATTTTGATGGCTATTGGTCCATTAGAGTATATTTCATAACTCTGAATGTTTTTTTCCTTAGAGCTATGAGGGCCTACCTAGGACCCCCTTTGATGGTGTTGGGTCCTGCTGAATCAGGCTATAACAATCAACGATGAGTTGCAAATTCAACCAAGTTTCCTGAAGGTGTACAACACTGAGAATGTATCATTTTCACGGTATCTTTGTTATTTAATAAGCTATTATAGCCTCTCGAATTCAAGGATAGCAGTGAAAACTCACCAATAACTTGCCTAGTGTTAAAGTCCAGTCCCCACTTCTCCCAATCTCCTAAAACCTTACACAGGTTTCCTGGCTACCAGCTTCTGTCATCCTGATGCGTTACCACCCAAGAAGCTGATCTAACCAGGTCCACCCGTCTACATATTGGTAAATAACTTGTAAGGAACATTTTTATGGCCTCTCCCTTTGAGTAATAATTAGGGTCACATGACAGTAAATTTTAGTGAAACTTGTTTGCATTAAAATATTTTTCATCATACAGGAAGAGGTCATAACCCATTTCAGAAACAATGCCAAGTTCATTCATTAAAAGACAAAACAATTTGCGATTTAAACGAAGGCCGAGCAACGTCAGTTGGAACATCATGCGGAAAATAGATCTGAACAGTATCACCAGAAGTCAATAAACGGAGGCGAGGGATTTCATGAAATAGGGCCCGCACCATTTAAAACCAGTTGCTCTTGCTCGTCTGTGTCCAACAAAAATTCCGCCACCAAATGCTGCATGCCGTCTTCCCTTGCAATGTCCTTATAACTGCGTTTAGAGAAACCCTGCCCGTTAGTATGAAGATAATCAGTAACATAAGAGTGATTCTGTTGTATGCCTGCATCAGTCCAAATTATGCTGTTAGAGGTTTATACTTCTGATGAAACTGCCAGAGGGACGGCCCGAGTCTCTGGTTAATGTCCAATACAGATGTGCTTGTCGTTAAATGAAGGGGGAGGCTTTAAAGCAGATACAGTTTTACCTCAGACCAAACCCTAGTATCTTTGCGTTTGAGTAGTGTTATCTAAAATAAGAGATACAGTACATTGAGAGGCACGCCAGGTTCGGTTAATAAAGGTACCAACACGTCAGCAGTAGGGGAAGCAGCAGGCAGCCCCCAACCCCATTTTCACACTGAAGTTAGCCTCAATAGACTTTTCCTTGGTAGTTCTGGCATCACTTAATGGGAGAGCATTCAATGCAGTTGTTTTGGTAGTGTCTAGATTTTTAATAAGTTTTCTAGAGCTGCAAGTATTCGTCTTTGTTTTCTTAGCATTTTTTGACTTCTTGGTAGCTTTACAAGGCACCCCCAGGAGACCCTGTGGAAGAGAGAACAAAGAAGGCTCCTGAGCATTAGGCTTTTGTGGAAGCGGAAAAGTAGTTTACTGCATGCTTTTCAATATAAGTGCGACATCTCCATCGTCATTAGCGTGGTGATATGCCCACAAGGGTGGACTGGCTTATAGGGAACTCTGGAGATTTCCCGGTGGGCCTCTGCACCCTGGGCCTCTTTTGTGTGGTAGTTCCAAATGTTCTCATAGGAAAAGCATTGGGCTTGCTCAAAATGTGTCATATAGGGCCACTTTGCAAATTATTTCCAGTGCCTCTTTTGGTCCCCACAAATTATTTCCAGTGCCTCTTTTGGTCCCCACAAATTATTTCCAGTGCCTCTTTTAGTTCCCAGTCCAGCCCTGCCCACAACTCGGGCATCCATCTGTCAGGAAACAGGAATTTAAGTGGTATTTTTGGCATAAATGGAAGAGGCTCCCTTGTAGTCATGTATTCCCCCCTCCCATCATGGTGCCCTCCTCACGTCTATTGATTTTCCAAGATGGCAGCACTCTCTCGTCGGACTGGAGCAGAGCAACTTCTCCATAAATTAAGTCAGAAAGGTGAGCGCAGTGCGTCGCTTGTGATACTGGCTCTCCCCAGTGAATTCATTTTCTACTAGAGTCCATGTTCTGTTTCCCGGCTCCACTTCCTTTCTCCGTTCCTATTTTCACTTAAATCCTTGTTTCCTTCTTGGCGCCTTCCTTCGAAGTTGCTACCCTGTCAGCATTCCCTTTCTCTCTAGTTTCTTGGCGCTTTGTGCCTTTTGCTTATCAGCAACTCCTGCCCGTCCTGTGCCTGCTTTTGTCCGTCAGGCCTCCACTTCTGCAGAATTCAGTTGCCATGCTGATCCTCGGCTTCTCAGTGCTGGCTCCCCCAGCCGTGAGCCTGCATCCTCCTCCTCTGCAGCCTTCATTGCTGTACCGATACTCAGACTTATTGTCACTTCCCCCAGCTGCCAGCCCAACTTTCACTTTCCTCTTGGAGCAGCCCATTTATTCCAGAACTCTCTTCCCCCCTACAGTGGTCCACAGCAATTCACGACAGACTTCATCCAACTGCAATAATTCCAGTCCGCGCCCTGCTGCTGAAACATAATTTTGTGCTGGGATGGGATCTTTCAATCTACTACCCCGCAGAAGTGGTTCGCTTTTGTTTTTTCAGAGAAGATAGACGATATCTTTTTATCAAGAAAAGGATTCTTCTTGGGAGGTTCTCATTTCCCGTCAACTACCTACAGTACAGAGTACCGACCTCACTGAATCCTGGCTGTCATCACAAGAAGGTCACTGAATACTTGAACATAACAGAAAGTGACGCCTACAAAGAACCAATAACTGAACATTTACCATGGATCAATTAGTTGCAGCAGTGCAAAACCTCATCTTAGAGGTACACACTCTTAAAAATGGCGATGCCACATTGAGACATATGGTCGCTCAGACTCCACCGGATATTCCTCCTGGGAATCTTCCTGATGGGAAATGTGATGGTAATCCAAGAAAAATCAGAGTTCCCGGATGCCTGTACAGTTCGGTTTTCTTTCAAGCAAGAGTACTTTCTGTCGTACCGCTCAAAGATGGGTTACCCCCCCCGCTTCCGCTCCTTCCAACTCCTTGCTCCCTTCCACTGGAACCGCCTCCCCCTTCACATCCGCTCTTCTCCCTCCTACCCTTCCTTTCGATGTTCCCTAAAATCTTATCTCTTCCACTCACCTCCCTAACACCCGAGGTTCCTTTCCTCCTCCCTTCCCCACTACTCTCACCTCTTACTCCTGCTCTTCCCTACCCTTACCACCTTCTTCCCTTCCCCCGGCTCGCATCTAGCCTCTCCTTTTCCTCTCTTCTTCCTTCAGATTCCCGCATTGCCTCTTTTCCCCGTTCATACCTCCTCTAACATCTACTACTCCCTTGCACACCTCTCCCATCCCTACACCCTCCTCACCCCTGCAATTTTGTAAGTTGTTCTTTATACTGTTTTCAGGTTGTGGTTCAATTGTCATCTCATGCTTGCTGTATTGTTTACTTGTTCTCATGTAAAGCACTTTGGAGTAAAGTGCTATATAAATCCAATAACATACAAATACAAATACCCGATTTCAAATTTGACAAGCAAGGCCTTCGCTTGGACAACTCCTTTGGTCACATATAAAAACTGTGAGAAATCTGAGGGTATTCTCACTCCTACTTCCCTTGGATCCTCTGCTCAGATGACCAGGCAAAGGCCATCACTCTTGGATCCCGACCCTGGGGGTGGAGCAGCATGGACGGGATCACATGGGTGGAGCGTCCTTGGGGATTGGGAGTGGGGTACACACAGGCGAGACATGAAATCCCCCTTTTACTGTTGAGGACCAACCCAACCCTCCACCGACCTTTATGGGTTACTGAAAAGCTGTTCCCCTCATTTCCCCACGTTACACTTGACAGCACTGGGATGCGGAAGAGGCGAGAAAAAGTAGTGAACACTATAAAGTAAGCTGTTCACTTCATTGTCATTGTTGTAACTACCTTTCTGCTACCAACTATGTATGTAACCAAAGATCCCTACTTGTTGCTGCCTCCAATGTAACTTGAATCACGCATATTTACAATCTCATGCTACAGTGCCTCGATGCCTTTGGGCTGTAGTGCGCGCTACAAATGTAAAAAATTAAATAAAATAAATAAACCATTTCACCACTCTAGTACTGAGACGAAGAAGCTGCCTGCAGAGAGTTGTAAGAGTCAGGCATGTCCCCTTAATCAAAGTCAGGCAGACCCAATTGAGAGAGCACACCTGTAGCTTGTTAATTGGTTGCAGGTGTATAAAATGGATACAGAGGACACCAAGGGGAGCAACAGGCAGGTCTGTGTGGGAGAGACCAGCAGGAGACGTTTGAGAAAAGGATGCAGCCGTGGTGGGAGGAGCCAGGATGCCGACATATATCCCAGAGGATTTGCGGGACTCAGAAGGAGAGGGCTGCATCATTGCTGCAGGTCTGGGAACCTCTGTGATACCAAGCGAGCAGCAGAAGCTGTGATAATGCCAGGAGAAAAAAGGACGCTGTCTGCATCCGTGAAGAAGTATACAGGTTGCCGGAGTGCAAAGGGAAGCATCCTTTTGTGCTGGGATCTGCTCTTTGAATCTACTACTCTGCAGAAGTGGCTCACCTTTGTTGTTTTTTTACCCTGTTGAGGGTTTTTCCCTGGAGGTACACCATCTTGTGTTGTTATAAAGAGACGGATACCTTTCGGGAGGCTCTCATTTCTCGTCAGCTATCTAGAGTACTGAGAACCGAAGACCTCACTGAATCCTGACTGTCATCACAAGAAGGTCAGTGCATGCTTAGAACATAACACCATCAGCTCCAATTATTTTTAATGTCACTATTTATTAGTGTTTAGGACTTTAGTTGCATTTTTATGTTATCATATCATAGAGTGCCACAAACGAATTTAGAACATTTAGAGCTGAGATTGAGGGGGAAGATAATGTAATGTTGTATTTATTGATTTATTGAGCATTTATAAAAGGCACACTAATGCGCTCATCCAGTTCCCCCTGCCCGGAACCCCCCACCCTCAGAGTGTGGTGCAAAATTTGCAGGGAAGCTGAGCTAACCGAGGAGACACGTATCCACAGTTCCCCTTCTTTATGTTCAGTTAAGAGCGAGAGAGCTTCATCCTCATTTAAAGTTACATTGCACACCTTCCTGTTCGAGTCAATCAGCGCCAGTTCACAGTTTGTCAGATATGATCAGTCATTCTCAGGGTCTTGCACCAAATCTAGTAGGTTGCCACCTGTGATTAAATTTCTTACTTCACGCTCTAGCATTGGCCTAGTCCGAGCGTTCTCTTGTCTAACATCTGTACTAGTTCCAGCCTTGGCGTAGAAGCCCGTGATCTTCTTAAAGGACCTCCCAGCATTAAGTGTTTTAGTCACGGTTCCTTTAGCGCTCACTGTTTTGCGCTTGGCAACGTCAGGTACAATACTGGCCAACAGTGTGGAAGCATATAAGTGATGGTATTGCAGAATCGCTAAGCATGTTTGTACTCTGGTTCACCAGCAGTTGCGAGGGGTCACTATGCGCAGGTATAGGACTCAGAGCTGGGTTCATTAGAGCGTGGTGTGAACTGCTCAGAGGCCCCCAAATCACTCAATAACATGTCAGATGCAAGCAATCAATCATCCAGAATGGGCTTACCCTGTAGAATATACATTGTATAAGGCACGGTATCTAAAGTTAGAGAGCAGTAACTTACCAAACAGGGTGCCGTGCGATGATGCTACTGAAGGTAATGGTTCCTTGTCGAAAAGGTCAAGAGAACTTCCCTCCTCGTGATCCCCTTCTGTTTTGCGGTCTTTCTCTGTGAGAAAGTGCTTGTGTTGTGAAAGGGGCGGGGGGATTTGACTTCCTAGGTATCCTACCTGGTAGGATGGGGTAAAGGTGTTAAAGGGAAGGGGATACTGTGTCTTACATCCGGTGTCCCACTCCCACTCCCCAAAGATCCTTCACCCAGGTGATCCCCCCCACACTGGTCCACCCCCAGGAACTGGATCCAAAACTGATAGCTGTGTCCTGGCCACCTGGATGACAGATCTCTGGAGACTAGTGGGTGAGACACCTTCAGGTTTCTCACAGAGTGCTATCTCTTCCCACTATCCTTAAACATTTGCCGTACGCTATATCCAACTACTGGCCAGTCAAGCTTCTGCCCCTGCACCCCACAAATCCCAGAGTGGGTGGTCACCAGAATAATCAGCCAGTAAACTATTCGACCCTCTCCAATATGGATTCCAAAGCTCTAACCCCACTGAAATGGTCCCAATTCATGTTTCCAACCTTTTTAACTCTGTGTAGCACAGCACACTCTTTTCTATCCTCATCCTCCTTAACCTGCAGCCTTTCACATGGATGATTACCCTTTTCTCACTACTCTCACCATCATTGGAATCCTGGACATTGCATGTGCCTGAATCCCCTCAATCCCTCCCATCTACCATCTCCATCTCCTGGAACATTTAAACTATAGTCCACCCCTTCTTCTTGTGGTAGTCTCCCGAGTGTCGGTCGTCGACCTACTTCTACTTACATTTTACACGCCGCCTCTTGGTGAACTCATCTCCTCCTCTGGATTCACCTGCCACAGCTTTACTGGGTACGCCCAAATCTTCCCTTTTACTACACTCAGACCTGAACACTGCCTGAACATCTCTCATTCACCCATTTGGAACTGGATGGCACGTGGCTGCCTACTGCTTAACTTCTCCAAAATGAAAGAAATCTATCTCACAGCCTGCAACGCCCCATCCCTACTGCTCCCTCAAATTTCCTCTCCCTTGACCTCCTTACCTTCTTCCCCAAAACTTGAATTTTTGGGAACTTTTTGATAGGGACCTAAAACTCCACCACCTTTATCACTGCCACCATTGTAAAGATCAACCATCTCAGCTTCCCCAGCCACACACTCCCCTGTCTTTTCTCCTCTCTCCACACCATCTCAATGCCCATTGGATCTATATGCATAACCAGTCCCTATACAAAGGTATGAAAATGGTCTCCAAATCCATGAAAGGACTTGCCCTCCATTCAGCTAGCCTCTCTTGTCTACCACCACTGTGATCCCTTTTGCTTCCGCTCCTTCACCCTCCTGACCACCACCCAAAGTCTCTACCCCGACATCAAAAACACAAACACCCAAGTTTTCAAGATGCCATACTCCTAGAACATAAGCGGGACCCAACCTATCTTAGTTGCACCCCTCTTAACAGTACTTTAAATATACTGGCATTGCCCCTTAAATACACCTCTAGGATCCCTTGTTCATCTGTTTTCTGTTCCTGGTCTGGGTTCCCCATACCACCTATCGTCACCTAGCTCATGGATCACTGTTCAAAGATTTCTAATGGAAGGCCCCAGTTTGCTGGATTGCTCAGACTAGGGTCTGTATCCCTGGGAGTGCTTATTGAAACACATATTGTCACATAAATATACACAAAACATACAATTTAATGGAGGACTCAAATGTTTGGAAGAATTGTATTGTACCATCAATGTGGACACTGCAAACTGAAAGTAATAGATCAGCTGGATCTGGAAGGGCCATATGCATACATCAATAACAAACTCAATGTCCACCGATAGGCCGCAAGAAGAGGTTTTTCAGAAAGCACATGAAACGTTTCATTCAACACACTAACTGAAAGAATCCACAGTAATGGCACCATGGCACTTTTTGCATCAACTCAGCTGATCTAGCCAGTACCCGCTTTATGAGAACTGAGATACTAATTAGGAAGATACCAAGAACAAATGTAATCACTCTACCTTTACGCATGAAAGGGCTCTTGCTCTGGTCAAAGTAATTGGCTAAAAGACTGAAGTTGGCCATTTTGTTCTCCTTCATGTTTTTGAAGAGGGAGTGTTTGGTAACCAAATCAATGGTTTCGTCATCCAACTCCTGCCCCAGGAACTTACAGATCTTCACAACTCCACCTCGTAAATCCTACAAAAACAAACAGTGAAAAGCAACATCAAGCACATAGTCATTTTCATCAGAACACAGGAGGTT
The DNA here is from genome assembly GCF_040938575.1 of Ambystoma mexicanum. Taxonomy (NCBI): domain Eukaryota; kingdom Metazoa; phylum Chordata; class Amphibia; order Caudata; family Ambystomatidae; genus Ambystoma; species Ambystoma mexicanum. Next base: position 219,182,835 of record NC_090922.1, read on the forward strand.
CAGAGCTTCATAGAACTCACTCTGCTGCAGGTCAGGTCTACCCCTTTGACCTCTTGACATTAGCTGGAAAGCCTTTTCAACCTATCCTATTGTGAAAGTCTGGGGCACAACATCCAACCGGGATGGCTTCTTAGGCATGCAGCAATAGGCAGATCATACTCTGTGGTGATGAGGCAGAAATGCCCTACTGTTTCTTGTGATGAGTAAGGGTACTCTGTCTGGAAGCTCCTCCTCAATCTTGACAAGGGCTCTTGGAAAATGAGCATTTGATGGTTCTGTGTGTGGCAGGCTATTGCCATTTTTAAAGGTTAATTTGGCTATGCAATGCAGTTCTCTCCCACACTGATAGAACACCCTATGCCAGAACTCCCCAAAGGGAACAAGCCAACTGGACACAGGGAGGCAAGTGTCCCCCTGACAAGGATTTTGGCAATGTTCCTGACTTTCTAGAGGGATAATGTGTTGATTTCCACTGGAGAGAGATTCGCAGCGAAGCAACGTGCAACCCTTTTTCTTTTGGACAATAGGCGATTTCATGTATGTTTGATCAAGAGACCAAAAGCCACAAGGGGCTCAATGATTCCAGAACATTGTCAGGAAAGCAGAACTGCAGACCTCTTTTAGGTAATTGCAGGTCGAGTGACATGACAGAAACCAGACATGCTCAGTGTACAAAGAGACCTTGCTGGTTGGGCAGCACCACTTGTTTTTGTAGATAATTTATGAAAAGCTTTCATATATGTTTTCACTACATTTCCAAACACTGCACGGATGTTGGTAAATACAGATGGCTACCATATTATGTTATAGAAACACAAATTTAAATACTGTGCGACTAAGCGCGACTAAAGGACACAGTGCAAGTGCTTGGTCTGATTAAAAAAGCATAGTCATTTTCATTAATTTCAAAAGTACTACACTTTTGGAGCTTGTCACATATCAGGGTTCCCAACTGTACAAATTGACTTCTGCCCTGCAAGCAGTACAAGGATGAGTAGATGCAAAAAACACCCACTAAGCCCTCACACTTCTACAAACCAAGAGCCAACACAATCAAAAAGGTAAAACAGGCACAGTTAAGAGATAGACCTCCTTTGCATTTTGTGCTAACGTGGGGTGAGGGAAGGCAAACGTTTCAAGAGGGGTGTAAATGTGGTTCAGTAGCAACTCAAACATCGAAGTAGAACAGTCCAAAATAAAGGAATGTCTAATCAAGGTTCTATATATACACACTTTAATTAAATACTGCATCTACAATAATAATGAACTAGAAAAACACTACACAAAACCCAACCCTGAGCAAAGAACACAGAAAAAGCAAAGATAGCAAGATGCAGCAAGAGTAATGAATCAGGGGTGTAAGGCAAGCAATAACCACAATGTTCTTTACAAGAATATATTCTTGGATGCAAAAAGCGCTTAATGTGACCTAGCCAGTTTCTACGGCTCAAAGATGGGACAATGGGGCAGTTAGCATTTAATACAAAATGTCTCTGTTGTTGGTGGTCCAGCAGTGCTGAATCAGACCTCTTGGCGCTGTCTGAGTGATTCAAAGATCGGGAGAGTGCAAAAGACAGCACCGGTTGCTTCTGATGGTTTGAATGTGTCGAAGGGTTCTTGAAACGGGGCTCAAAAACAGTTCAATAGCCAAAACAATACAATCCAGTCTGTCTTGGCTCTCTGGGTGCTGTTAGTCCCAATCGAGGGACTCTGGGTCAAGATGGGTCTTTGTTCTCCGGCTCCCAAAAACAGCAGAGGCTGACACACATCTGCAGGGATACTTCAACACAGTGAGGTCCTGGGTACCGCTGTGGCTGGAAGAGAGGCAGGTCTTGTTCCAGCAGTAGGTCACCGCCATTGTTCCCTGGGGATGGTTAGGCAGCATAGCTTGACTCTGCTTTGGACTGCCTGTCTTAACCTCACCACTGGAGGACATTGGAAAGGACTGCTCTCCCAACAGAGTCCAAATGAATTCTTCTTCAAGGGTTGAAGTCCGGAGATGAATTAAAGACATGGTGGGGGATCCCTTCTTTTAAAGGCAAATACACCCAGGTGATTGGACTGAAGCTATCCTGCTTTAGAGGTTCAATCCATGATATTGCAACAAGTGGACATTGCCTTCTTACATCACACCCAAAGTGCATTGTGCTCTAGAAAATGGAGGGGACAGAAAGGAAATATAGAGGCAGAGAGGAACAAGATGGTGTAACCTTCCTCCAGCTGTAAAGCACTGCCTGTCTATACTTACCCTGCTCACTTCCATTCACAATAGCATAAAAGGCCTTTTGAAATGCAGCACCCTGGTGCGAGGCTATTCCTTTTGTGATTGGCTGTGCCCTTTGATTCCTATCCTCAGGACAGTTTCTGTGGAATGGCTGTCTCTCAGGGTAGGGTGTTGCCTACCCTCACAAAGGAACAACGAGGCAATCCACAAGGGAGTGCTGACACATGTCAGATATCCAACTGCTGTGCCTGTAATAATTATGAGAAAAACCATTCACCCTACCATAACTCAGGTATGACTTATTTAAAGATTATTCTGCCACCCGCCAGGGCAGTATCCTCATAATTATGGAATGCTGGCACAAGGGTGCATATGTTAAATGCAGCCCCTATGCTGCAGAGACTAGGCTGTCACTGCAGCTGTCACTGCAGCTGTCAAATGGCCACCCGTGACCTCTGAACCTGCTCTGTGCCGCTGGAGAGCAGGCATTGCAGATCAGGCTACTGTTGCAGCAAGGCACAAATATCGACTATGCCTTTGGTCTGGAGTTTATAAAAAGGCAATCTGATTGGCAGATTACCCTTTCAGAGATGGAATTACCCGCATTATTTTATTAATCAATACAAATTATAAAAGCCAGGGTTTCTACACCCTTGCCAGATGGCAATTCCTCACTCCAACTGATTTGGTATACAGGATAGAAAGTACCAGGTGTTCCATCCAAACAAACAAGTACAGTTTTGACTATGCTATATAAGGCTCACATCTAAGTAGAGGGAAGAAAATGTGTCCAGAAAAGGGCTATTTCTTCAGATGGTCAGTAGACTACATAACAAAAAATCTGATGTAGTGATGAATTATATTTGCCATTGAGATTTACCTTATACAGTTTTGGTCTGACCTAGTTTTAGTTTAATTCCTAATTGTACAAGACTGTGTTGAATTGTTTATTTCTCAAGATTGGCCAATTGTACTGCATGAGTGGGTAGGTCTTTAGAAAGATGTAGGGTTGGATAGCGAATTTGGTGAATGGTTTTATATTTATATTTGGTACTCCACCAGGAACAAAAAAGTGTCAAGCTATTAGCCAGTCCTGAAAAGTCACTTGCCACCTTAATTCTATACATACAAAGAACACACCATGTCTTACTCGCCAAGAGACAAATATCTGTAGCAGATAACTAGTGGCACATATTTCGGCCTACTAGTCTGCCTAGTGACATTTCATATCTTTATCAACTCAATTATGGATTTCTGTGGGGCAGACCAATGATTACCCAATTTTATAAAAGCCGGAAGCAACACTCGAGGATCATCTGTCCATTGTCTTTGGGAGTTGTTGGTATACAATTCACAGTGCAGTATAACCAGGGGTGTGTGGCTCACTGTCAAGCACCTCGCTGAGACTGGGTAGTGATAAAAAAAAAAAAAAAAAAAAAACACAAGTGCTTTCTGTAAGCTTCGCTTGGCTCGACTCTTGGTAGACATGGTTGGACAAAGTCGACCACGTTCTGAGGAACGGAGTTGGGCAAATATCTTAAGAGAGAGGAAACCGTTAAATGAATGGCTTTCCAGACTGAGGTAAGCTATATCGTTATATCTGCATGTTGGATCGCTTTAAATCTTGAGATTCAAACTGTGCAAGGGAAGAAACTGCTCTTCTGTGCAGCTCCCTAAATACATTAATCTGAAATCTCATTGCCCCCACTACTGCCACAACTCTACAGGTCTCAGAAAATGTACAAACAAAACCCAAGATTCATTTTCAAAATGCACAGTAACACATAGGCATTTGAGTATAGGAAAAGAAGAGGTTTTGTGAATATCAATATTGATTACATGACAAATGATGGCAATGCAAGTAGGTTATGCAGGAGTGAAAAAGGCATGGGACCCAGGGATTGTAAAGTGCAAGGTAAAGGAGACACGGTTTACTGGCAGGGATTGGGAGGTAACTAGAGAAATGACAGAGGCGCAGAGAAGGGAATCTTTGGAAAAGGTGGGGTTTTGGATGGCTGTCAGAGTTTAGGGGTTTATGATAAGTGATTTGGGGAGAAGAAGGGAAGTGTGCTATGGAGTAAATTAAGTAAAGAAGAGTTAATCCCTTTTAGTGGTGTGATGTTAGGTGATTAACACACAAGGTTGCACATTTATATCGGGATAATGAATTACATATATTTTAACACCAGCATATGTTCCATGTTCTTGATTTCATTTTGAACAATTCATCAGGGCAACCACTTGTTGAAGAAAATGGCATTTCAAGATTTTAAGTTTAACAGTGCACTCCCTCTGTCCCAAATTTTGCTGGATTAAACTCAGTTCTTTCTGCATCTAGGACTGTAGACCCTCCTGTTGCCAATTGGTGATCTGAGGCTCATACAGTGAATGCAGGGAGAAGCAGATTAGTAGGGCATGAGACTTGGACTAGAATGTATAGGAATGAGCGAGAGTATAGGTGATATATGTGTGATATATTTTCAATGAAAAAACTTTGGTAAAAGGACGTTATGGTTAAGTTGCACTAGTAAAAACCTATGAAATTCAATGCAGTTTCATTGAGTGGTGCCAAAATTAAAAGCCATCCAAGAACTGCCCCCGAACTTCACAGGACTGTTCACAAACATCCAGACCATTCGCTGACTTTTACGGTGAAAAACACACGTTTTTTGGCTTCTTATGGCCATATCCCATCTCATCCACATCACCCCTCAACTCCCCAGAGATTGTTTGATAAGTTTGACAAGTGTAATGTTGTGATTTTTTATATGTTTCTACCGCAATGTCCGTGGACACCGGCCGAAGTCCGCAAATCCAACATGGCGGGTGTTGCCAAAAATATGACGCACTTCACGCTTTTCACTATCCAAACATGGGGCGCGTCCGATGTCTGCGGACATCACATCACCCTCCAGACCAATCATATGCCTGTCCGCGGACTGAACAGGGAAATGGGTCAGCGGAGCCCGATATCACGTCATTTTTTAACCTACATTTTGACTGTTTTCAAAAAAACTACTGGACAGATTTTCACCAAATTGACAAAATCACACTTTTGGGACCAATCCACTGCTTCTGCCACAATATTGGTGAAAATCCATGCATTGGTTTAGCCTGTAGGGGTGAGCAAAGTTTATTTCCATTCAGTCTATGTTATAAGCCGCCCAAAAAGTGCTCTTCCTATGGGTTTAGAAACGTAACCATAACTACACGCCCGCTACCGCAGGCCGTGTAATATATACACATACATACATACCTACATACATTTGCATGCATATTACTAGTGTAGGATGAAACAAAATCTTGTATATAGTTAGCAGAGTGATTTTTGACTGACATTGTTAGGGCAGCAAAATATATTGTTTTAAATACTGGCCCAGACAAAGGATTCATTGGATTGGTTATTCCCATTAAGGCTTTCATGAATTATATGGGTAATGTTGTTTTGACTATGGAGGCAACTTGGTGGGGACGATCAGAGTGGACATTTTACTTGAAGAAATGTAAGGTTGATGGTCTTTAATATGGAGAGCGCAATGAAAAGTGTGTTATGAGGATATTGTACATGGGTATATATGGATAATGGAAAATTGATTAGTATTCTGAAGTTATATGAGGCAAGGATATCCTCTCGTTTAACAAACTATTTGTTCCGTCGCACTAGCAGATTTTAGTTTTCAATACACTATAGAGCTGCTGTTCTGAAATTTGACACTGCATCAGGTATTTTTCAAGCATTCCATTTGAGTACTGCGTAGAGACACATTAGACACATTAGAGAATATTTTGTTATATAGATCATTTCGCCCTTGCGAGTAATTTCATTGGCAATACGTGGGATACTTTGAAGGGAACGAGACAGCCTCACAGAGGGTCACTCCTGATTTGTGAAACAAAACCATCTTTGGAGTTAGATGAATTGCAAGACAATTTGGCAAAGGGCAATGCTTGCTTAAGGTTTCCCCACACACACACGTAGTGAGGCAGAAATGGCTTCAAAGGGTCAAGGCAGGGCTGCAAAGACACAGACATCATTTTGTGAAGTAGGAAGCCAGGTAGGTGGGGTGAAAGAATGTGGGCGTAAGATTAGGACATTTTTTCAAGAATGCAAGGGGAAAAAAGACAAGGGAAGGGAAATTGGCAAAACTCATGAACGGGGAAACACACCCTACGCAGTACAGTGCATAACCACATGAACAGTATATCCAAGATCACACACTGGCAGGATCATGTGCCACGAGTTGAACCCACATCACAGACAAAGCGGCACTGCATGCACCAAGGCAATGCAGATACACAAACAAGATGAGGGGTATAAAAGCACTGAAGGGGGGCCCATTCTAGGAAGGCATGACTTTTTTTACACCATGTATGTCAGCATTCTATGATGAGCGGAGGCACAGGAGTGCACCACTAGAATGGGATATAGTTCCACATGAAATACACGTGCAGTCAACATGAAAGGCACACGCCTACTCTTTAGGAAAAATGTCATAAAACACATCATCTCGTCTGACCTATAGCCTCCTACCGCTTCAGGCTGTGTGGAGTCACTTATTCCCTCTCACCCACCAGCCCCACTTACTTTATGTTACCACTTGAAACTCATGTGGAATCTATTCTACTTGCGAGTCCAAGTATTCTATGGAATGTAACATTCGGTAATTTGTATATTTGAACATTGTATATTGTTGAACCTCATATGTAAACTACTCTACCTGCAAGTCCAATTGCTCCACGGAGCGAAGTACTCTGTAATTTGTATATTTGTACATTATCTATTACTGTAACCATATAGCTGCCATATTCGTACATTGATTTGTGCTTTGTAACTACAGAAGCCTTTATTATATTTGTATATATCTGTATATTGTATAAATATGTAAGCCTTGCATTCTCATACTGTAGCGCCCTATTACCTCCGGGTCTGGAGCGCGTAATAAGTGAATAAACAAACAAACAAACAGAGGAGGAAAAATGGACAGACCACTACGAGCGAGCCCAAGAGTTGAGATGGTGAGGAGGGCAGAGTGACTTCACACAGAATAAGAACAAGGAAGTAAAAGTGGGGAAGGGAGGCAGCTCTTGATGAAGGGGCATTTTCAGTCATTTGATAGCTGGAGGCATGTTAACATCAAGTGAATGAGTATTTAAAGTACCAATATAAAACAGGAAGAAGGAAAATTTGACATCAAAGTCAATCATGCTGCGAGCGGATAGCACATATGATGGACAGACATTGAGGGGAACAAAGTGGAGGCGGGGTGAAGAGAGGACATAATGCACAAACTAGGAGGAAATAGAGAGGTATTTCAGAGGGTTTTTCGTTGTTGTCAGTTTTCCTTTTTTTGGGTTGAAGGGGGAAGGGGCAACAATGCCAGAAACATTTCTGCAACAGAGTATATTAGCAGATGGGGTAACACAAATTAGGTGTTTAAATGGACACAGGACAAAGGCGAGGAAGGAGGTTCTGCAGGGGGGGGGAACATGGGTTCTACGTGATTTCGCTGAAGTATTTTTCAATGTGGGACTTTTCATCGCCACGTTCTCATCGACCAAAACTCTTATTTTTTTATTTTTTTTTATTTCTGGGGGTGTTCCCCCCAGATTCCCCCGTAAGTAAATAATCATACCCAACCCCAACAAAACACCCACAAAAAAATATTTTTTTAAAGAAAGAGTTTTGGTCGATGAAAATGTTGGTGATGAAATGTCACACGTTGAAAAATACTTCGACGAAATGCGTGTATACCGGTACATGATGTGCAAAATAGGAACGCTCCTGCCAGTAAAGTAGCAGCGTATCAAAGTAAGTAATACAACATTTTGTAGGTTTTTAATGGACCCTGGATGTGCGATCAAGTTAGGAATGTCAAATTCTTATGTAGTATGATTGGTGTAGAATAACAATGTAACCAAAAGGTGCAACACTTGAGGAGGTAGGTACTTTTAGAAGTGAGGGGTAGGTGAATAGGGACGGGAGGTAAGTACTGGGGAAGTGAAAGGAGTGTGGGAGGTCCTCTACTGATCTCTATGGGAGGAGAAGGGGGCACAGGTGAGTAACAGATAGAAGTGACAGACAAGTAGATGTGTTTCAATGAGGACAGTCTCTGTACAGGTAAAGAGGCACAGATGAAGCGTGGCATTCAGAAGGTGGACTGCAACGAGAAGAGAATAAAGGTATCCTTTTTATGAAATCTACAAAATGTAAATATGTCAGACAAATACACGAAGTTTTGTTTATGATTTGAAATGTAATGTTTTATATGAGATGTAGGACTAAATGTATTCAGAATAGGGACAAAAATGTATTTGCTTGAGATGGTAGGCAAACTTGAGTACACATATCTCAAACCTGCATGCACTCACCCATCACCTGTTCTTTTTTCAGCATCAAAGAAAAGAAGAAAAAAAAACGTTAGGGCAGGTGGCAGCTAGGTTCTGCAGATGCACCAAAGCATTAAAAAGAGGGACAAGGGGAAAATGCCAAGAGACATACAGCTCATGCAGGCCTGCCAACAAACACAAAATTACAAGTTCAGCGTTCTTGGAAAAAAGAAAGCATCTTGGACATCGCGTGAGAGGAGTCACCATCAGATTGGCCTGGAGCAGAGAGACACAGAAATAGTCAGCTCATTATATGGCGGAGCCACACAGGAGCAAGGCCAAGACTCCATATGCAGGAGAAGAAAGAGCTCATTAAAAGGGGACATTCTGCCAATTAATTTATTACTTTTTGTCCCCACCTGGTCTCTACAGGATAAATTAATTCAGCTTAAGGCTGTACCCAGAAGAAGAACAGAAGTGGCAAGGGCTGGAAAAGGACTATGTTGTTGTCATTTTTGTTGTGTTCTTGGTCTCTCTCATGTGGGTAAAGGATAGCAATATCTTACATGGCATTAAGGACAGAAGTGGATTGGGTAGTGGGCATGGGGGATGTGAATTAGATGAAGGGAGTAGATAAGTAAAAGAAAGAAGCATTAATAGAAATTACTTAGGCAATATTAGGACGTGATAAAGATACATTTTCGAGAAACTCACCTGGTTTTCTCTGTGTTTCAGGTGCAGGGGGGCGTATAACCAAATACCAGATGAAATGCACAGTGAGTGACCCACGCGCCTGAGCCCATGAGCAATGAAAGAAGGCCCATCACCAGGATGGCCTGTGGGACCGAGCCTAATGCCCAGCCCAAACATCACAAGCTGGGACATAAGAAAAGCCCTTTGATTGTGTGCTCCCCAACCCATGTGTCTCCTCAGATTAATGTCGTTTTTTATACATTGACTGTCTTACAACCTAGCACTTGGGACTCAAGGTTCCTTGACATGGATCAACTCGCAATATACATGTTGTGCAAGTGAATGACAAAGGGCGATAGGGGCAAGAGAAATAACTTTAGGTGGCAACTTTTAAAAGGAAAGAAATCAAGAAAAGAAAACACATTACCAATGTACTAATGGGTCTCACTAAAGTACTGGAGTGTCACTCAAGTGGCCCTCTATGCTCGTGGTGACAAGGGTCACCCGGTGTGCATCACATAAATACAATAATGGATATCAAGGAAATCACACACTTGCAACCTGTGGAATTGAACTGCTGGAACACATTGTGTTTATGATTATTTTGTACTCTGCTGTCTCTACTTCTGTCCCCTCCTAGGAGTGTGCACAAGGAAAACCTGTTTTTATGCATTATGCACCTGAACAAACATGTCCCCTACATTTTTGCAGCAATAAACTGACTCCTTACTATCGTTACAGTGCTACAATACAGCGTCATTATCAATTTTAAAAAATATGAGTGCTTGTATGACCATTTGGCCCACAACACTAATGATATATTTAGTACCAGCCCGTGACCCATGTGGGGAGGGAGGCTTCATGGGAGGTCTGCCACGTGAACTCTCCCACTTCCCAGGCCATGAACAACTCAAGACTTATGTGGCAGTTCCAGAGGAAGCAGGCTACAATGCAATTAATGACACTGAAGATATTGCCCATGAGGATGGTTACATGAAAACATGGACAATGACAGCAGACGGCTTGAATGCAGATGACCTGATTCAATTCCTTTGTCTGGGCCTTTCAATATGTATTGTAACCAAAGGGGAATTGCAGTGCCTCAAGAGCAGAAGAAGAGCAGTGGGAGACTGCCTGAATGCTGCAAGAAACACGAGCTACCAGTACATGGACAGGAGATTGCAAAAGAAGAATGGGTTGCAGGCTGCATGGATGCATAGCACAAGTGCCCATGGTAGTTCCAGCGGAGATGATGCAGAGAGAGAAAGATGAATACATCAAGGAGTGCCAAGAAGCTCTAGCTACTCACATGGGTAGAAAACAAGGCAGGCAGGCCTCTGTCCAGAATGCCCTGAAGAACAATGCCACTACATTGCCAGGATGAAGGTTCAGTAAGGATTGGCGAGAGAGAAGGCTGAAGACACATCTCAACGGCAAATGGCATGAGAGGAGGCAACAATATTTGCACACCAACATTGGGCCTGAAGCTCATGGTGCCACTCAAATGGAGGAGAAGAATGTATCTTGGTGCCAATGAGCATACCAGCCTTGAAGGTGCCACAGAAAGACAGAGAAGTGTATGGATTCCCCAAACTGGACGCACAGCAGAGGAAGAAGAGGTCACTGAAACGGAGCAGGATGAAGAGGAGGATATAACCCGGAACATCACCCAACCCAGAAGGTGCACAGGTGACCTGAGAGGGGTGGCAAAGTTGTGGAACCACAAAACACCCATCAATAGGGAGGGGCTTTGAGGATGTGTGGTCCAGACTGTCTTGACCAGAGGGGGGATTGTTGAGGGGGCCTGAAAGCCCCCTCAGCATACCAACAAGATGACAGATGCCACCCACTGAAGCAGCCCCGCAGACCATAACTGGGTGACACCAAAGTAATCATGAAGAGGCGACATGGCTGAACACACATGTAGAGGCATTAGCCAGGTGCAAAAGAACATGCATGAACTGCTTGCATAAACCTAAAAGCGACCAACATGAACAGCTATGAAAATAAAGATGGAAGATGGAAGCCACCGCTTCATTGAAATTAATGGAAAACATTGGAAAGTCTCAAAACACAGGGAGAGGCCTCACACACTGATTTCCCTGAGAAACGCAAAGCAGAACTGTGCCCAGCCTTATCAAGGGCACTGTGTGAGAAACCGGAGGGTATTCTCTCGAATAGAGCCCAGGAATCCATTATTCAGGTTGCCAGGACATGGATCTAACAGCGATGGTCAGTTCCTGGGGGTAGACTAGTGGGGGGGAGGATCACCATGGTAGGGGAACCCTGGGTTATGCTCGGGGGAATGCCCCAGGTGAGACGCGGTACCATCACAGGGAGGATAGTTTGTGGAATGAAGTTCCTGAAGCTTTTATAAGCTACCCCTGATCATTATCCCCTTTTTCCAGTGAATCTTCCTTACCCAAAGGTAAAGCCAACACTCATTCACATCTGGTGAAACAATTAAGAATCACAACTCCGAGAATCCCTGCTATCCTGTCTTCTACTAGGATATTCCCAATCATTCTACTTCCCGTCCCTCCAATTATTACTTTCCGAACTCTCAGTCAACTATAACCAACATCTACAGTTCCTACAAACCCTCTTGTTTATTTTATGATAGAAATCCTGGTCATTCCATTTGTCTCACATGAACACTTCCTTACAATAGGACAGTAAACTGTTTAATGTTAAAACTGAAGGCCCTTTCCTTTCTCCACAGGGATAGAAAGGTGTAGCAAAAGAGCACAGGACGAGCACAGTAGATGGCACAACGTCACAGCTAACCAGGCACGACTGTTCAAGAGAAGGAGAAAGGCGGTGGGTATCGAGAGGGTGGCCCTTTTTGTCCCAAGCCCGCAGAAGCTTTATGCAAGAGGACATAAAACCCGTGAACAATAGCACAAGTGTCTTGCAGGAGATGTCAACGGTACACAGGGCAAGCCTATGCTGATAAGCAGGAGCGAGGGAAGCTTCCGCAACCGTGGTCCCGGCCTTCACTCCAGTAAAGAAGAAAGCCAAGCGGTTCATCACAGCTGGTGAGTCGAGGGGAGAATTGATAAGACTCTGTTGAATGAAAGTTGCAAAGTGGCAAGTTTGAGCTGTGAAAGAACTGTAAAAGGTGTTAAGGGGAGACCCGCGGCAGAGGGTAACCAGCACCACATGGGTTCTAACTAAAAGACTCTAGTCGATCCCCCTGTCAGTGAAACTACCAGAAGGCCATAGGAGAGCCACCGAAGTAGGTTGTTGGGTGTCTTGACCCACGTTCAAGTTATTATGCTGCAACATTTGGTGCTGTGGGCTTAAAAAATCCAAGATGGCTGAAAAGCCCACAATTGCGCCAGCATCCAGGAAAACCGCGCAGTTTTGCGCATACCAAAATGGTCGCCTAACCTGCCACCCACCAGTGCGAGCGTGGTGGGCCAGAAGCGCCATGAGTGAAACGTGGTGCCAAAGGAAAAACAGCAGTGCCTGTTAGCTCAAAAAGCGCTTTGAAATCACCTTTGTTTCTCTGAAATGCAAGCTAAAAATGCCTATTTTAAACATTGCAAGATATTCAAAAATCTCACTGAACATCAGCAGACATTTGGCAGAATGTAGTCTTGTGTGCATACAAAATCTGGAAAGATGAAGAGCGTAAAGCAATGTTTATAACAAAACTGGCTGAGCTGTGGATGTCAGCAGCTTAACTGAAATTGGATTTAAAACCACTAAAATCGAAATGTTTAAAATAAATGAGTGACCTACTTTTGAGTGTCACATAGGTTGCAACTGTTTAAAGGTCATAGTTTTGAACTTAGAATCAGCGTTCTAGCTGCATGTGTAAAAATTGTAAGTTTGATTTGAATGAAGAAAACTGGAACAAAAGTGACATTTAGCTGAAGCCTGGCTTGAAGAGATTGAATTCTGCCCGGCAACTACCCCCAACAGGAGTTGAAACTTGCCCAGCCACTGCATTCGCAGGCCTGGCTGCCTTCTGCTGTTCCCACCAAAAGGAGATCACACCTCTCTGATTGAAATAGGGGAGGAGCACCTGGGAGCAGGGAAACAGAACAATGAGCTTTCCTTGGCTCAGACAAATGTTAAATTAGGGGGGGGGTCGTAAATGGCTTCCTCTTGGAAGAAACTGGGAGGAGCAGTGCCTCTATGAGCAACCTGAGTTGGAGGAAGTGGACAAACCAGAAATTCCACCATGTGCTTTGGGAAACCACACCCCTCTGGGCCAGAGCATAGTTTTAAAAAGATGGATAATTCATAGTACGGACTTGTCAACATTATATAATTAATATCATTATTCTTGTGATTTTTCTGTGCACATTTTAAGAGGTGTTAGGACTCTGTGGTATGTTATGGGGGGTAGTAGCGGAAAATAAGGTATTACTCTGAATGTCTGCATGTTAAAAATCTGACACTTTATCATCCGATGCCCACATTCCTTGTGCATGTTTGTGTAAATTCTGGAAGAGTTTAGAGGTTGTGTTCTTGATGAAAAAGGCAGAATTCTGTCATAAGTGGACACAACATCTTACAAAGATAGGAATCAGATGGTTTGGTGCTACAGAAAATATGTTAACTGGACATATAATATTAGAAAAATGGTACATAGATAAATATGTATTTGGATCAAAAATAGATTTGTGTGCAAATTGCCAAGGGAGTGTTCTTTCTGTATGCCATAAAAATGACACACAACTCAGTTCCCCAATCAAGGGAGAGAGGTGGACTTGGCCAATGATAAGTTGTGAGGGGCAGGCTTAGTTATGCCCACGCAAACACCCATTTTCAAAAGACATAGAAAGGAACACTGAAACCCAGGGAGGACATTCACTTTCCACTTTCTTGCGAAGCATTTTGCCAGACCAGACAATATCCAGAAGGACCATCTCCAGAACTTAGAATCCAGACTTCAGAACTTTTTCAGCAGGCCTCAAAATCTTTTGCAAATTATTCAAACAGCCGGGCTGAGCTGTTTGATTCTGGCTAGAACCCTGTGCCAGTACCCAGAAAGCAGTGTTGTATCCAGAATCCACTTGAACCAGACCAGCAGAACCGGAGACCAGACCGCTGTGCAGTGCCAAGAACTTTTGCCAGAACCAGAGACCAGACCGCTGTGAAGTGCAGAGCAGAGCTGAGCCAGAGAGCTGTGACTTCAGAACCACCCGCCAGGAGTCCAGTCCAAACCTGATCAGACCTTAACGGCCTATTTCAAATTTATAGTGCGAGTACTCAGCCAGAACTGTGCAAACCAATCTCTTAGTTTAAAATAATGTAATTCAAACCATTTCCACCTATCTAGAACTGCATCATAGAATTGTGTGTCCATCCTGTTGATCCAAAACCTTCCACAGCGCATCTATCATTCTGAACCTTTAATTTAATTTCTGAAAATCTATCTCCACAAAATCGTCCGTATCTTTGGAACCGTGTGGGCTAGGAACACGACTTAACTTTCATTTTAAAGCTAAGAATCTAAGCTTTCCAACAAGCCATAAACCGACTCCTTATAGTTTTTCCGTAATCGCGCTCGACGCACTCGGAAAAAGTGCTGCGATTTGGCCCAATTTCTTCACCTGTCAAAATAGCCGCTTTTGCTTGAACTGCTAAAATTCGTTTTCAACCTGCTAATCCCTCAATGAGCATCACGAGTGTGGCTTGAACTAATCTTAAATAGCTATCACCTACCCTGAACCTCCTACAGGGAATTAAAATCATTTTTAGCATATTTTTCCCTTCTTTGCATACCACATTTTAAAGTACTTTTGCCTGTGTTTAAAACCATCCCTGTTTCTCTAAGCTTGCTAGGGGGGAACTGAAATTCGTATTGTATTGTGATTGTATTCCTGAAAACTGTGTGCTTACTTCCATCTCCTTATATTGCATAGGGGGGGAGTGAATTGCCACAAGGGGAAAAGTGAACATATCTCTTGTGAAACCCTATCAGTTTATTTCTGTACTGCATTTTTATTCATCATTGCATTTCCTTACAATCATAAAAGTATTCTCAGCTACCTTATCGTCCCTAGACTAACTCCTAAGTAATTAAATCAGTGTGCTAGTGTAACATCATCCATTGTTGATCACTGTCATATGCCTAAATGTGCGATCAAATATTAATTTATTTATAAAAGTGTGATATATATATATTGTTTAATTTTTCCAATAAATCTTTAATTTGCAAAACAAACCTACTTCTTGGTTCAGTGAGGTCAGGGGGATTCAAAGAGAGGGGCGTTATATAAGGGTTTATCATCCAGATTATAACTTGTCATAAAAATATATAAATAAGGGATTCCCTTGCGCATCCCAGACCAGGCATTGACTTAGTTGGAGTGCTTGATTGAAGTCATTAACAAGGTCAAAGTGGTCAAGGGTCAAGCAAAATCCCTGTACAATTGAAAGACTTTGATCTACAAACTGGTGAAAAACAAGGGAAGTGAATCCCGCACTGAAAGAAAGCAAGGGAAGTGAATCCCGCATTTTGAGAAGGCAAGGGGAGTGAATCTCAAGTATCATTTGGGATCCGAGCCCAGCCGAAGGAGATCCAGGAGTGAAAAGTTATCACTCAAAGTGCTCAAAAGGTCTGCACCCAGAGGAGGGGGACCTGGGAGTGAAATCGTCACCGAGAGACATTTGTAAAGTTAGTTGAGTAAGGCTCTGAGGGGTCTGCACCCAGAAGAGGGGGACCCAGGGGCGAGCCATTATCACCCTGAACCCAAGAAAGGGAGGTTCAGAGTGAACTGTTGAAAAGACTTTGTATGAAAACTATAGCAGACGATTTTGTTGAGAGCCATAGTGAACCCGACGGAGGGAGGCCAACAGTCGAAAGGTGTCCGGCCCGAACAAGGGAGATCTGGGGGTGAAGCCATCACCTGAAGTCCATGAAGGAGTGGTTATTTGATTTGTGGAATAAGACTGAGGGGTCAGCGCCCAGAAGAGGGGCACCCAAAAGCATTTGTAGAACAGAACTGTGTGTTTGTTGGAACTATCAGGCCTTCGAGGGTAAGAGACTTTTTATTGGGAAGCATCGAAGAACCTGATAGCCGGAACAGAATTGTCGGCTCGTGCTCAGGAAAGCTTGAGTGTGTGCTGTGATCAGAAGACCCACCTTGTCCGTGCTAAAAACATGGGGAAGGGAGACCCCTAGCAATCACATCCTGATTTATGATTTGAGAACACTTCTTCCTTTATTGAAAGTCCTATTCCACACTCTTTTGTATTTAGGTTTGGGAATAGGTTTCTTAGTATAGGCCTTTTGTATTTAACACAACGCCACTGGGACTGCCTTATTTTTCATTTGATGGTTGACGCTTGCTCCCATCTTAGATTTAGAATAGGCATTTTTCCACTGTGCATTCATTGTGCAATAAACACCCTTGTACAGTGATCACTTGTGTCGGTCTTACTTGTTGCCACCATGAGTTCCTCACAGCTGGGAGAGAGTGCTCCGAGTCAACAGAAAAGATAAAACACCTGCAGGGGCTGATAGCTGAAATTCTTCATAAATGCAAGCACAGAGCTTAATTCTGCGGTCCCTACACATGTTATCTGGACCTGGGGAACAAGGCCCATTCATCCGAGGCAGGCAGAAACTGTTGTTCCGATCAAACTGAAGATACAAGATGCAAGAATGTGACACAGCATGAAGCTGTAATGTCCTTGCTCAGGGCCAGAGGAGTCAGAGAGGTGGTAACATTGGTGGGAAACAGGCAGGACCCTGAAGCCATTCTCTCCACCAGTTATTGTGCTCACATGCTGGTAAATTTCCCAAGTTGAGAAGGCTCACACTGGCTTTCTCTGGGTGGTTCCAGGCAGAGCTACCCGATATGGCCAGGCCAAACAGATCATATATCCCCTATAGGATGAAAGTCTGGCTATACTGTTCACCCAATCCCAGCTTGCCCAATGTCCAGAAATGTAACTTTTTGATTGTGATTTAATGGTAGAACAAAACCTCACTACCAGCCTGTAATGAACTGGGAGTCCATTTGGATGCTGCAGAAATCAGTGTGCCTATCCCTGCTTCTGAATCAATAAAAGTAGTATTTTGTCACATTTGTGGACTCCTCCGTTTCTTGGGCACGGGGGATTTCCCTTGAGTCAACCTCTGGTGTTTAACTCTGCTTCACGTCAATAAGTAATAACTTGTCAGAATTCTCTTCAGAATGCAGCGCCTTCCACTGACAAACATTACCTGCAGGAGATCATCATAGCAGAGCAACAGGAAGTTGCTTTGTCCATTTAATTCCATCCAACCATTGACATGATCAAACCAGGAGCCGAAAGGCACTAAGCAAAAGAAAGAAAGACATCCATGTTACTGGACAAACTTTATAAAAACATCTGTGAAAACGACCAGATGATAAATCCTGGTTATTTGAAAACAATCTTTTTTACATTAACAGTGTAAAGGCACATAAAAGGATACTTGGAGCTCTGGCAGACATGAAGTTTGAGGAACTTGAGTGGCAGTGTGGTGAACTGGCTCCAGGGTCAGACTGTGGCACAAAAATGATCCAGGCACAAATGAAAAACTGACAAACGCAAACGGCAATTCATTTCCATTGTGACAGACTGTTTAAGTCGTACCCAAGAAGATATATTTTGTGAATAAATAACTAGAGAAAAAAACTGTCTGATCTGGATTGCAATAACTAGGTCTGATTACTCAACTATGCCTATGGGGCCATTGTGTTAGGCCAGTGTCAGAACAGTGCTCAAAGCACAGTATTCCCCCACCACACCTTGACACAGCCTGCCTGCAAGTGCATGGATAACATACATGCCAACATGTCCCATTCCATTCAGGAGGTAGTAGTTCAGTCCTGGTTTAACTTTACATTTTTTTAACTTGTAATCAGGGTTTTCCCATTATAAACCCAGCCAGAATGCAAAGCTAAATCCAAGACATGGACTAGCATTAGCATTGGATCTGCTGTCCTGGCTCGGGGCAAATGTGCCCCTTGCAGGGTAGGCCCCTTTGAGTGGGTCACTATTAATACTTTCACTCACCCTCCCCAAACTAGACTGCAGGGTCTGACTAATAAGAAACCTATCATGCTGTATGAAACAAAAAAGGAGCACATCCCTTCTGAGAAATCAATCTTATTCGTCAGACTCTAGTGACATCACTACCCAGTTTGCATGTGGGCAGTCCTGCTCAAAAAGCTATTTGACCCAATCTCTTATTAAAGTCTGCTTTCTCTTTGGTGGACCCGGACGATATATTCCAAGCTACTCTGAAGCTTAAGCCATCTTCTCCTCTGGACCTCATCCCCCTTGCAGTTTTGAAACAATTAATACCTGACATTGCACCTTGTGTTGCCTTGGCTGTTAATCTTATCTTGACAGTTCAATTCCTACTCCTCTTAAGCACGCTTTGGTGATCCCATCTAGCTATCAACCTATCTCTTTGCTTTCCTATTTGATGAAGCTTATGGAATCCATGGCGGCACCTATGCTTAGCTCAATTTTTGGAAAGCTCTTCTTTTTCAACCCATTCCAGTAAGGCTTCAGGCCTGGCCAGGGCACCAAGTCGGTTTTGGTTTCGGTCATGGACGACTTTGCAAGGCTAGCTGATCGGGGTGGGGGAGGCGTGCTGTCAGCCGCCTTCGACACCATTGATCATGTCATGTTGGTGGCCGGCTTCTCTTGCACGTTGCTGAACTGGTTTGGGTCTTTTCTGGCTGACCGTTCACAAATGATTTCTTTGCGTCCTTTCACCTCACCCTCTGAAATGCTCACCAGTGGTGTCAGCACTCTTGCCCATTCTTTTTAAGATATGCTTCCAGCCTCTTGCTCATCTTATTCAGTCATTTGGTCTGCCCTGCTATATGTATGCAAATGACACGCATCCCTCTGGGGCTTTTCATTTGAACAACTGTCTAAAGTCCGTTGGGAATTGGATGTGCCAGAATTGGCTCAAACTAAACGGTAAAAAAACAGATGTTTTGATTATCGGCCCTCCATAGGCTGTTTCCTTCTAGACACCAGATAACTGGCCTCCGTCCCTAGGCCCTTTTCTCCAGCCAGTTTTAGTGGGGAAGAACCTGGGTGTCAAAATATCAGCCTACCTTTCAATGGAGGTGTAGGTTAGTTCAGTTTGTCAACAAGGCCACTTTAAGGTGCTCCTGTTACTTTCCACCCCTCTACAGGCACCTGGGGTGACTTCGCTGATTCTGAGTACACTGGACTTCTGCAATGCACTTTATTTGTATCAGCCAGCGTTCTAACTGGATCGATTACAGGTGCTGCAAAATATGGCAACACAGGTTGTTCTTGGGCTCTCCTCCCACAATAATATTACGGTTGGGTTGCGAATTCTCCATTGGCACCCGGTAGCATGCCAAGTGGAGTTTAAGGCACTATGTCTGGTCCACTGTTGTTAGGCAAAGTTAGTATGCAGTACCCTTTGGGAACTCTACCACAACTCTGACTACAGGTATAGGAAACCCAACCTTTGATATAAGCTTGTACTACACAGTTTTGGTAACGTGTTGAGCAGCCAGACTTATTTCAAGAGGGGTCAATGTGAGCTGTAAGGGAGTTACACAGAGATTCACAGTGACAAGTATTCGAGTAAACTCTTACGCACAAGGTTTCATGAATAAACAATTATTAATTTATCAGTCAGAGTAAGCCTTCTTGAGAAGGGAGCAACATAAAAAGTAACACACAAATACACTTCAATATTATTCACTCTTAGTTTCTAAATCAGTAAAGACCCTTTTGGGATGGCCCACAGACACAACCTACAACCTCGGGTCACTTCAATAGCTAGTGTGCTGGGTACATTAATATCTTACTGTTTGCATTAGAATACTGTTAGAAGTTGGTAAAAGGAAAAGACTATTAGAACAAACAAGAGACCACAAATATTCTTGAGCAGGCAAATACTTTGGATCCCCCAAGCAGAGTTATTCAGGATAATGGGCTAAGCCAAAGTCAATGGGCAAAAGTCTTATATAGGAAGAAGCACTTCTTGTAGGTAAGTAGAAAAGTCTTTGCACAATGTTTTAGAAGTCTTTGAAGAAAAGAAGAATCAAATGTAGGGCCACAAGCCGTTAGACTTGTGAGTGGTAGAGGATGCAAGCAACTCTAGAGCAAGAGGTTCTCTCAGACTTTTTACCATACCTTTGTATTGAAGAAAAAGTGCAGCAGAGGACTTCTGTTCCTGAACAGCCTGCAGATCTCCCTGTTCCTGGGCCTCAGTCATGGGGACAATAGGGGGGACTCCTGCACCGCAATGGGACGGTCACCGCTCGCAACCGGCAATCTTCAAATCAGTGGCTGTTCAGTGTTTCAGCTCCTTGCATCTACCACAAATAACAACACTGCAGTTCCTGGCTGTCGAGATGGGCTTTCCTTGCTTCTAGGGTCCGCACTCTGTTGAGGGAGCTCAGGCTCGGTGAGTCCTGCTTCCTGGGAGTCGGCAGGATCTTCCTGGAGCTCTAGGCCAGCTTAAAAGCAACACACACAATCTGGAGTCCCTCTCCCTGGCTATATGGTTTCCAGCAGCAACTCTGTGGAAATTCTACCAGCTCCAAGAAGGATGTTCCGGTGGCTTACTTTGGAGTTGATTGGTCCCACCAACTCAAGGAGAGAAGTCGTCCTTGCAGCGGCATCTCTGTCGATAAGAATTTGGAGTTTCAGCACAGCAGCAGGGCTTCACTGGGCAAACCAACGGTGCAGGAGTTGCAGCAGGCGTCCTCTTCAAGCTCTTCTTCGGTTCCTTCGTCCAGTGGTCAACTCTGCCTTCCAAGCCAAAATCCTCGCCTTTTATTCAGTTCTCTCTGATTCATTCCAGCCTAGCTGTCAGTCACCCAGCAGGGTGGCTGACCTTGCCGGACAGTCAGCCGGCCAATCACTACAGAGTGCATTTGGGTCTCCTAGGTGACTAAGCACAGGGATCAGGCACCTCCCTCACTTCCTGCTCACCCCAGACACCTGGAGCCAGAGGCAGGCTTCACTTGTGAATCCGGCCAAAGGCAAAGCGAACAATGGGACCAAACCGGATTTGGTGCGCAGAGTAAATCTCAAGAAGCATCTTTCCACAAAGAAATGGTGAAAAAAGAAGGCCGGGGTCTTTTTGACAAAAATGGCACCCTTGGGGCTTTACTGCAGCTGCAAACACAGCCCCCAGTAAATGCACACCATGGTAGTTGAAACGAAGCCACTGCCACCAGCCATTCAGTGAGAAAAGGGTAACATAAAAATGTTACATGACAAGCTGGCCAAAAGGGGATACTAGGTAACCCCTCCAGCACCCTATTGTAAGATAGTGTGTGCTGGGTCAAGAAAGTTACAAAGGTAAGTAAAGTCAATTTCACTTTACTGCTCTGGGAAACAGTAGTTGATCCCAGAGAAGGTATTTAAACCTTTGGGAAATCTGAAAGACTTCCCTGTGCCAATGCACAGAAGGTGCTGTGTGACACAATGTAAAAGATGATGCATATGGGAGGGAATTGGCACATTTCTGAGAATTCTCCCTAACAACCGTGCCTTTAATAACCAAGGTGCTGATTACCTGCAGCCAAAGTTCTGTTGCTATGTGCCTGCTTGACCGCTCTGTTCTGCTTTGGACTTTCAGATCTCACTCCACTCTGGCATCTCGTTGGACCCATAACAAAGATGGACAACAATCTTGGCGGCAAATGACCAAAAACTTATCATTGCAATTGTTAAATTCTGGGAAACAATCACTATGGATCCATCATTTATATAGTATGAATCCTATATAAAAGAACATATCCCAGAATAGCAATTTGAACAAAGGTAGTCGAAGACAGCAAAAGAAAAGGAAAAGAAAACCCGGAAAATGTCAGAGAAAAGGACTTTGGATTTTTTTTTTTCTAATGTATTTTAAGAATGTATAAATGATCTGAGATAATAAGAAATGGAAACAGAATGATGAAAAAGTTTATTCTTAAACTAAATCATTAATAAAAAATAAAAAAAAATTTAAAAAAAGAAATTCCCACCAAAGGTAACCTGAAAATCATAACCAAGTCAGGAAACACAAACATGACCATTAGAGGCCACCAACTGGGCTTCTGCCCATGGGCACTAGTACCCTTGGAGTGGTGGCATGCAGAATTCAGCAGTCCCGGCTCTGCGCCCCACCTGTACTGGAGAAGGCAGCGAGGGAAGCGAAGAGAGAACTTGCTGATTTGCTGTATTAGAAGCATTGATTGATGGGTGAGGCAATGCAGGCTGGCAGCAGCAGGAAAGAAGTGGCAAGGCAGGTAGGGTCAGGGCACCTGAGACACAAGAAACTGCAAGTCCTACTAACCTGCTTAAATTACCAATACAAACGCTGTGCACTTCAATGTCATTTGTTAGTATTTCCAATCAATCATGTGGATTAGACAGGGTTTTCTCCCCAACTCCTTCATAGCTCTAAAGCCAGACAGGTTTCAGGCACTCGCTAAAACTCAGAGCCTCCACAGAGCAGGCGTGTGAATCCCAGGCATGAGGTCTGGCAACATGTGAAGAAGTCCTCGGCATGGTATGCTCTTCAGAAGAGCTGGTCACAGGACTAGCGAGGCCCTGTGCGGTAACAGATGAGCAGGCCTTCCAATGTGCATATGTATTGTCATCACTAAAAGCGACATCAGTATTTGATACTTCAGGACAGCAAAGTGAAGTTGAATCATAGGAAGTGACATCAGTAAATACGGTAAACAGAGACCACACGATGACTGTGCATTTCAAGACTTAAATATTATTGCTTTGGGCTTTGGCAACCAAAACCACGAAATGCAAGTAAACTGTTCTATTATCTGCTAAATGTGGCCAGTGAGTTACAAAGTTATATAATATTAGAACCCTAACTGGTAAAATCCTCAGTGAGCTTATCATAGAGCTGCAGGTGAGCTTTGAAACCTTTGTGGGCCAACCTTTCATCTTTTCACGTTTGATAAAGTAGGCATCAATGTGTATGGTAGTGACACTATTATTCAAACACTTAGAGACAAATCGGTTTGTGGTGTTGATTACAAACAGGCTCCTGTGCATTGTACCCTTGAGCCCTCCGGGTGCACATCTCGTGGGGACTGGGCCAGCATCCTTGATGCTCCTGCTTCTCCTGCCCACCATCCGTGGGGCATGGATCCAACAACAGTAACCAGTTCTGCCTCAGTTAATAGAAAGTAACTACTTGCCTCACAAGGATCAATAATAGATGGGCTGCTGGAAAATGGGCCCTTCTAGCAAAGAACAACAATATTCAAATGATCTGGGCAGGGGGCAGAATTCCTGGTTGTTTCTTCTAGAAGACTACCCTATTGTCTGCAACAGGCACAATCCCCTCTCAAACAGAAGAACAAGTTACTTTCTTACCTGGTAACGTTCTTTTGATGGGATGTTCCTCCGATGTATTCCACATCTATGACAGGTAATCACCACAGCTGTGCTGCTTCGGAAACATTTTCGGCGTCTGCGCCCTGCTTCCATGACGTCAATACGCGGTCCTCGAGGGCCTCCGTCGAGCCGACGTCACCGGATGTTATAAGGACGCATGACGCCCGTAGCCTCAGTTGTAGTTTTTTCCCAGAACGTGCGGCACCAATCTTCTGCCAGTATGACTACAGAAAGCCTTGCGGAAACGTAAGCTGCAATCGGATAAGAAATTCTGTAGAGGGGCAGGCTGGGAGGGTGCGATGTGGAATACGTCAGAGGAACATCCCATCGAAACAACGTTACCAGGTAAGAAAGTAACCCACATCTATGACAGACTCCCAAAGCAGTACTTACGTATGGAGGTGGGAAAAGAATTTTGAATTTTAGAATGCCCAATTAAATTGCAGAATAGAGGACCGCCTTGCCAAAGGCCAAATCTTGCCCATGGATAGAATCCAGGGAGTAGTGTTTTACAAAAGTATGGACAGAGGCCCATGTGGCTGCTTCACAGATGTTACGAATGGGAGCACCCCTCTGCAGAGCAGTGGAGGCAGCTACACCCCTAGTAGAATGGGCGCGTAAGCCTACCGGAGGGTCCTTACCCTCCAGACGGTAGCATTCAGAGATTGTCAAGATAATCCATCTGGACAAGGTCTGCTTAGTAACAGCTTGACCCAAATGCCTTCCAGCGTATCCTACAAAGGGCTGATCGTCCACTCTGACCCCGGGACATGCGTGAGATGTAGAAACTTAAAGCTCTCCTAGGTTCCAACCTATGGAGCCTATCCTCTTCCTTCCCGGGATGCGGAGGAGGATAGAACGCCAGAAGAATGACCTTCTGGCTCAAATGAAAGTCCGACACAACCTTCGGAAGAAAAGAAGGACGAACCCTAAGGACAACCCTGTCTTTATGGAACACTGTGAAAGGTGGCTTGGCGGATAGTGCCTGCAAATCACTCACTCTGCGAGTAGAAGTAACCGCAACCAAAAATACAATTTTAAAGGTCAACAGTCTCAAAGGACAAGAATGTAAGGGCTCAAACAGAGCTCCCATTAGGAATTTCAGAACTAAGTTCAAATCCCAACCGGGCTCCTGGAAAGGTGACGGCGGAAACACATTAGTTAGCCCTTTCAGAAACTGAGAAATCAAAGGAATCCTAAAATAAGAACACTCCTCAGACGAGCGCTTAAATAGGGACAGCGCCGCCAGGTAACCCTTAATGGTACCCACTTGCAGGCCCTTGTGGGCGAACGAAAGCAAAAAAGACAGAACCACAGGAATGGTACATGAAAAAGGATCCACATTCTTTACCCTGCACTAGTCGCAGAGCTTTCTCCAATTGCAACGGTACAGGGATTTTGTTGCGGGCCTTCTGGCTGAAAGCAACACCTCCATCACATCTTCAGGGAGGTCCCAATCCTTATACCTCAACCTTTCAGAAACCAAGCATGAAGGTTGAGAGACTTGACCTCTGGTTGGAGAACCCAACCCCCCTCCCGTGAGAGCAGATCGTCTCAGTAGGGAAGACGGCGTGGAGGGCAGATGGACATGTCGAGAAGGTCCAGGTACCACGCTCTCCTGGACCATGCCGGAGCAATGAGGATCATTCGGGAACCGAACCTCCATAACCTCCGCAGCACTTGGGGAATGACGGGGACTGGAGGAAACGCGTACAGCAGTGGGAAGGACCACTGCACTACGAACGCGTCCCCTAAGGCTCCTCTAGGAGGAAATTCCCGCGAGCAGAATCTTTCGCACTTCCGGTTGACACTGGTGGCGAAGAGATCCACTTGTGGGGTCCCCCAAAGAGCGAAGATCTCCAGGAGAATCTCCTGAGGCAGCTCCCACTCGTGAGAGACTGTGCTCTGCTGGCTCAGAGCGTCCGCCACCTCGTTTTCGTCTCCGGCCAGATGAACTGCCGAGATGGAAATTTCCTACTGGATGGCCCAGAACCAGAGCTGCATCGCCTCCCTGCACAGAGGGAGAGACCCTGCCCCCCTTTTTGTTGAGGTAGTGCATGGCCACTGTATTGTCCGTCATAATTAGGACATTCTTCCCCCGCACATACGGCAGAAAAGCCTTCAGGGCTAGCCTGACGGCCCTCAGCTCCAACAGATTGATATGGAGTATGGACTCTGACGCAGACCAACAACCACTGACTGTCAACTCGTTGGCATGGGCTCCCCATCCCGTAAGGGATGCGTCCGCCACGATCGTCACCTCCGGCCAGGGTAGCCAAAATGGAGCCCCCTTCATCAGATTTCCTTTGACGGCCCACCACAGAAGATCGTGGGCGACCGAGGGTGGCACCTGAACGCGATCTGACATCCTGCCGGAGGCTTGCAACCTCTGCATCTTGAGACCCCACTGCAGAGATCTCATCCACAGCCTGGCCTCTGGCACCAGAAGAATGCAGGATGCCATGAGGCCAAGCAACCTCAAGAACTCAAATGCCGGGAGACTCTGGGCACGTTGAAACTTGTCCACCATCTGCAGAATGTGATGAGCCCTCACCTGGGGAGGCAAACACTGCCCCAGAGATGTGTTGAGCACAGCTCCAATGTACTGGAGCTGCTGGGTAGGTGTCAAGTAGGACTTCAAGTTGAGGAAGAAGCCCAGCTTGTGAAGGGAGTGGGAGGTGACTGACAGATGATCCAGAACTTGCTCGGGAGAGCACGCCCTGATCAACCAATCGTCCAGGTAGAGGTAGACGTGAATCCCCCCTTTCCTGAGATACACTGCCACTACCATCATCAGCTTGGTGAAGACCCTCGGGGCGGAGGTCAATCCGAACGGCAGGACCCGAAACTGAAAATGCGAGTCGCCAACCACAAACCTCAGGTAATTCTTGTGCTTGGGATGAATCGGCACATGAAAGTAAGCATCCTTGAGGTCGAGAGACACCAACCAGTCCTGCAGTTGAATGGCCTGGAGGACTTGAGAGAGAGTAACCATCTTGAACTTGTCCTTCCTGAGGAGCTTGTTCAAACCACGCAAGTCCATGATGGGTCTCAATCCCCTGTCTTTTTTCGGGATCAAAAAATATGGGGAATACCATCCCTGGTTCCTCTCCGCTACAGGCACCAGTTCTATGACGCCTTTCTCCAGCAGGGATTTGATCTCCTGCGCCAGGAGCGGATCTGTACTCTTCAAAGAGAGCTTCCCTGGTGGATTTTCGTGAGGCCTCTGCCGGAAAGGAAGACAGTAGCCATGGGCTATGATCTCCAGAACCCACACATCTGAAGTAATGGCACGCCATTCTACAAGATGCTGCGCCAGCCTTCCCCCAACCGGCGATCCATGGGACATGGCCTCATGACTAAGCTGAAGCGGCTGCGGCAGTGCCTGAGGGCAAAGAGGCAACTGCCCAAGCGCCCTTGGCACCTCGAGTACCTTGTTTTCCACCTCTGGAACCTCTACGTTGACCCCTTTGACTGGCAGCTCACCTCAATCTACCAAAGGTCGAGTAGTATCGAAAGGAACCTCCCCTCCGTTGCTGTCCCCTAGGACGAAAAGGTGGAGGTTTACGAACTGCAGCGCTCAACGACTTTGCTGCAGCTTTGGAGGTCTGTAACCTCTCAAGGCTCTCGTCAGCCTTGCTGCCAAAAAGATGGTCACCATCAAATTGCATGTTGAGAAGCCGGGACTGTACATAAGGAGTAAACCCCAACTTCCGCAACCACGCAAACCTACGCATCACGGTGCTCGCCGCCATGGACCGGCAGACACAGTCTGCCACGTCCAGACCCAACTGAATGGATTCACACATGGCATCCTTGCCATCCTGAAAGAGGGCAAGAAAACCATCCCGTTCCTCCCCTTCGGGAATATGTTCAGCGCCAAAGATACACAATTTCACAGAGTGTAAGTGAATCTTGCCAAGGCAGAAATGGAGTTGACTGCCTTTGAAGCCATACCCCCAGATGAAAACACTTTCTTCGCCCAACTGTCGAAGCGCTTGTCGTCCCCATCAGGAGGGGGACACCTGCTTCGCTGGGGCCGTAGCCGCCTGCACCACCAAACTCTCCGGAGTGGGGTGCAAAGACAAGTAGCCGGGGTCGCCACTGGCTGGACGGTATTTTTTCAGCAACAACTTATTCACTGCCGGGAGACTCTCTGGAGCAGTCCAAGCCGCCGCCACCCTTCTTTGTAAGGCCATATGAAATGGCAGTACCGGGTCAGTGGGTGGACCTTGGTCCAAGATATCTGTCAGGTCATTCTGCAGAAAATCCATGGGTGGAGCAGACCACCCCAAATACTCCATCACCCTCGACATGAGACGCCTGTATGAAGATTCGGCGTGAGTACCAGGCTCAGGCCTGCCAAATTCAACCTCCGGGGAGGGGAGGTGTCCAGACCACTGGCATCATGCAAGGATTGACGCAGGTCTTCCAACTGGCTATGACCAGACAACAGTTCATCAAGAACCTCCTGAGGAACCAAACCTTCCACATCCGACCCTTCATCCACCTCAGAGATGTAATCCAGAGGCTGGAACAAATCCTTGGATGAGGGCACAGAAAAAGGCTCAAACACAGGCCTCACTGACTTACTCAGGGCCTTCCTCGGTGTATCCACCGGTCTCCGGGGTACCTCCGATAAAGCCTCCTCAAAAGGCTTCGAGGGCGTCGACGGAATCGACGTCGACGCCGAGCGAGGCGCCGACGGCTTCAGCAACGGCTTCGAGGCCGGAGCCCAGAGCGTGTCCTTTGATGGCCTCGGCGCTGATGTCTTCCTCGGAGGCGGAGCCTCGAGAGAGTCCCTCAACGGACATGGCGCCGATGTCTTCTTAGAAGACCTCAAAGGCTCCGAAGGGCGTCGAGGACTTTGAGGACCGGGACTGGAGCGGGCATGGTTAGATTGATCTACCTTGTCTGATTGGGACCTCGACGGCTCCCGATGATCGCGCCGACCGCCCGAGCCCGAAGGCGTGCGAGCGGTGGCCCTAGCGCGTTCCTTGCCGGCTTCTCTCGAAGGCGGGGACGGAAAGGAGCCCTGTGATTCGAAAATCGCCATCATCTCCTTACGAAATGCGTCCCATTCCGCAGGAGAGGAATGCTTGTTGGGACATGCTACCCGCCGTCTCGCAGAGTCCTCGGATGAGGAAGGCGACCGATGACGGCGCTACCGCGAGTGCCTAGTGGAGGCAGAGGAATGGTGGGAACCACTCCGGCACCAAGACCCCCTGGACTTACGCCGACGCAGAGAGTCGCCCCTCGAATCGCCGGTCGAAAGCCCAGAGGATTTCTACTTTCGGGTTTTGGAAACTCCACCTACATATAGCTTCTTCTTCCGCTCCTGCAAGGCGTTCGACGTCAAAGACTGGCAATCATCACAGTCATCGGTGGCGTGGTCCTCGCCGAGGCACCAGAGGCAGACGTTGTGTGGGTCCATAAGCGACATCTTGGAACTGCAGTCCCATCACTTCTTGAAGCCCGACCGTGGGGTAGAAGAAGATAAAGACATGATAGTTCACAAGTAAACAAAGTTCGAAGAAACGATCCAACAGCAGAAGAACAGAGGCGCTCCAAGATTCCAAAGCGAACACGTTCACGGAAAATACAGAACTGAGGCTACGGGCGTTGTGTCTCCTACTTATAACATCCGGTGACGTCGGCGGTCCTCGAGGACAGCTTATCGACGTCATCGATGCAGGATGCACACGGCGAAAAATTTTCCCAAGCAGCACAGCTGTGGTGATTACCGGTCATAAATGTGGAATACGTTGGAGGACACAATCCCCTCGAACATATAGCTTTAGTAAAAAAAACAAAAAGAAAAAACAAGCGGACCAAACCTCCCACCCAAAACCCTCACCAGGTATTGAAGCAGCTCCATAACTTCAGTTTCAGAATGTTGTGGGTTGTTGAGTCTGATGGCACACCGTTTTGTTTTTGTTGTGGTGTGTCACTCTTGAAATTACATTAGTAAACCTAGAGAATATTGTTTAGGCTTCTATGCATTTACATTCTGGATTGTTCATATTGTTCATAAAGGATGGGGAACATACAAGTTAGAAGTGTACTCTGTTTACTTAGCCTATGGATTTACAGGTTTGTCAGGTTGGTTTGTAAATGTGGTTTTCAAAAGAACTTTCCATAATTCATTTTTTCAGGCCGTAAAACCATATTGTAAATATTTGCAATGTGCCAACATGCCCCTGCCATTCAGGAGATGGTAGCAACGGCTTGGTTTTTGCTTTGCATTCTGAGACTTTCAGTTCATGATTTCTTCAATATAAATATAAGATTATAAGTCCCAGTATACAATAAAAAGCAAGACTAGACAGACATCTGCTAAATGTATGGGGCATTTTGTCATGTATTATATTTGCATCATCTAGAGCTGAGAAGATATTCGGTCAAGTGTCTAAAGCGACACAACATGGGCTCAAATCCCAGCTTCCCTGCTTTACTTAAGTGTGTTTCACTATGCCACGTTGCCCATAATTGGGA
Source organism: Ambystoma mexicanum (assembly GCF_040938575.1). Lineage (NCBI taxonomy): Eukaryota > Metazoa > Chordata > Amphibia > Caudata > Ambystomatidae > Ambystoma > Ambystoma mexicanum. Next base: position 219,212,932 of record NC_090922.1, read on the forward strand.
TGTCAGGAGAGAAAAAGTGTTGTGGGGTTTTATGGAAAGTATGAGGAGGCAGGAAGTCAGCAGTTGGCTTTTGTGTTTTTGTGGATGGAGAGGCATGAGGTCAGATAGGACTAGGTTTGCCTCTTAGCACAGTTGCCAAGTGGTCCCATGTCACGTGCAACACGTTTAGCCAATCCAGGCGTTTCATATTGCATGCTGGATGTGTAATTATGTTTGTCTCATGCAGCCAGGATTAGTTCAACATTTGTGTATTAATTTGATGTTGAATTGTAAGACACCCCTAGGAAAACATCTGCTTAATGGCACCCCAAGTTCAAGGGAGGGAACAACAAACAAAAGAACGCGAGAAATTATAGGAGGGAAAGATAGAACAAAAAGTAACAATCAGGTAATTCATGGCCTTTGGTGCGTTCCAGGTAAAGAAAGAGCTTTAGAGAAAAGGAAAAAAAGAAGGAATAAGTGCATTATTGCCACAGCGGCTCACTGAAACTCCGGAAGTGTTCTAGATCAGCAACAATTCACTCCAAGTTCTGGAGTGCACATTGGGCGACATGGCAGCTATACCTTAGGGGCAAGCCAGACCCTTCAGCTCAGTTCTGGCTTGCCACTACCCATGAATTCAGAGGGAGAGAAGGAGAAAGAGTGAGAGCGAATGGGAGAGTGTGAAGCAAGGAGAGAGGATGGGAGAGATGTTCTGAGTTCATCACTCTTGAGCACCTCCATGTAGAGAGCAAGTGTTGTATGAAGAGGCTAGTTAAACAATACAATAAAAGCTTAAACCCGTTCTCTGAGCCCTACAGCCCATATTACTAAGGCAACCGTGCATATCTTTATGGGCCTGGCCCCTTTAAACAAATGCAATACAGTATCGAAATATTCTGAAACGCTTTGCTCAAATTTGAGCCAATGGTTCACTCAGTTCCACAATTAATTTACCTAGGGATACTTTATTAAGTTTTAATATTTTCTAGTGTGCTTCGTTTATTTTCATAATATGCATTAAAGATATGCTGTTATATGTGTTACATGTCAAGTGGGAGGGGCGGGGGTGCAGTTTCAAAATTGTGCACTGAGGGATAGTCGAGATTTTCAGGACGTTTCAATCTATCCCAGGGGATTCCCACAGGATTTCCTGAGGGTCGAACACTGCTGTCAGCGTTCAAGCCCTGCGACTCAAGAGAGGAATTTGGCAAGCCAATTAGAGGCCACGACTCCTTCTAAAACACGCCCGAGTGCCTTTAAAATGCCAAACCTGCTTGAAATTTGCTTTGTGATTATTGGCTGCCGAGTTGGGAGTGCTCCGGACAGGATCCCAAATTAGTTTTATTGGAGGCGTTTTACAGTGCTTTTGGTGAATTTAGGACCTTTCTGAATACGTTAGTTATTTATGTTTTTCTTGATCCACTTTTGTATTTGTCTGTGTTCTTTAGACTTCCTCTCCAATCTTCAATTTATATCCTTAGACTCTTTAAGAGATTTTTTAACCAAAACAAACAATTCTTCTTGTACATACCTTGTTATCTTTTTGTCACTCCATAAATCTTATAAACAAAAAGGCTTCCCAACACCTTTACTTTCCTTTGTTTGTACAGAAACCTTTATCTGTGAACCATAGAGGTCTTCTTGTGACCTGCTGTGCCACCTTTCCTACTGTTTGTGTGTTTCAAGAACACTTTCTCATTGTGTCAGCCTTGCGAGAATCCCTTTACCCCTTGTTTTGTGTTTTGCACATTGAAATATTAGGCACACTAGGCACATTTGGGTTTTGCATATTAAGACCCTAAGCAAGGCCCTGAACTACCAACCAGAGTTGCAGAGGTTGAAGTAACGCGGGAGCACAGAGTGTGGGCATATGAGAGGTTGCAAGAGAGCGTGAGGGGAAGATGGTGGCCGAGGAAAGGAAAACCATTGTTGAGGAGGAGGAGACCGTGGTTGTGGAGGGGAAGACCGTCGTTGTGGAGGGGGAGGTGGGAGCTAAAAAGTGGGAGATGGTGGTTGAGGAGAGGAGACAGCATTTGAGGAGGGGAGATGGGTTGTTGAGGAGAAGGGTGTGGTTACCAATTCGGAGCAAGTTGTGGTGTTTGCAGGGTCACTCAACGAGTACCAACAGAAGTTGGGCGAGTACCTTGACCTTCCGGTGGGTGGGTAGAGGTTCTTCAGGTGCAGCAAAGAGAGATAGCCAGATAGGTGCAGGGGGAGAAAGGAGTTGGTGATTCTTCAGCAAGAGATTGAAGAGCACTAGGTGGAGAAGTCAGACGGTCCACCAGCAGCTAGCTCAGGAGGTAGAAGCTATGGCCACTGCACCATTGCCTACCTCTGCAAATGGCATGAGGGGGTCTCAGGCTTTCCTCAAGAAGGTGATGTCAGCTCAGGAGACATCCCCACTCATAGCATCAATGCGTATCTGATCATGTATGGATGTACTTCAGCTGGCCATATGGTTTTACCGGCAAAGAGGAGGCATGCAGTGCAAGATGCAACCTCTTCCAGAAGGAGGTTCATTGGGGTCACCCAAGTAAGGGTGTCTCGGGCACCTCCTCAATATGGAAGCACTTTAGGTTGTGGCACATGGTGTGTTCAAGGAGTCCCGTGGCACTATTGACTAGCAGGGTCAGTTTACCACCACTAGCAGTGTATCCACCTTTGGTTGTGGTACAATTTGGGTGAGGATCCATTTCGGTAGAACAGACAAGACAGGGCGATGAGGAATGCAGCCACATACTGTGTGCATTGCCTGACATCTGTCAGTCGGTGTGAGCTGGATGAAGAACTAGTGGTGGATGCCATCGAGAAGTACATGCTCACGCAGCAACGTGCCTACATTTAAATGACTGGGCAAGAGGGTAATAAAAGGGAGGACATGTGTGCTGGGAAAGTGCAAATAAAAGGTATTAGTGGCTATGCTGGGTGGTAGAGCCAAATAAATTGAGGCCGAACTTCCACGAAATGCAATGTTCGTGTTTCCCAGACTAAGAAGTTAAGAGTTTTACAGAATCAGGAGAGTGTACTGTGGCTTTGCTGGTTGATAGATCCAAAACAAAATTGAGGCAGAGCCACAGCTTTGTTACTGTGGTTATAGAACTCCGTGTGCCACCACTGGTTGGTAGGGCCAAATAAATTGAGGATGAAGGAACAACAAAATATTTACTTTTGCAATGCACTCACCCACTGCTGTCATAGTCAAAGTCTCCACCACCTTTCACCATTCTACTACATTCATCTGACTGTGGGTGGCTTACACACAAACCTTTACCACCTCAGGAATGTGTCTGCTGTTCAAAGAGATGGACCTGCTAAATCCTCCTGCCAAAGGTAGTGATCAGACAGGGCTTGTGACAATCTATGAATCAGCAAGATTCACTAGAATAATGGTGAAGGATGTTAGCACAAATGTGCCCATTGTCAGTTGAGAGGTGGCAAAGTGGCAATTTCTCCCTTTTCTTTTACCCAGGCATGTGATTGGTGCCAACTCAGATGGATCCACAGGGAAGAAGTGGTCAAATCGGTACACTATTTTTGTCCACTATTTTTGCCATTGTGTTAATTCTAGTTGCATTCAGAGTATGACCTCCATCCACCATCAACCCCTCTCGGCAACCCTGTCACCGTCCTGCACCTTCTCCAGCCCCCCCTTCTGACCCTGACTCCACTCCTGCAATTCACTCTCAAACTCCCCTCCACCCCAACAGGACTCCCCCCTCCTCCCCCCACAGGAACCCGTACATCACAAGCACTTTTCACACACTCAAAGAATGCTAAGAGCCCCAAACCAAACAACGACACCTCACCTTCCCCTACAACCTCTCCCCCCTTCTGCACCCTTACCCTGTCCCTTATTCACCCAATACCCCCCCCCCAAGGGTGCCTCCCTTTCAGGGGATCTCATCCCTGCCCTCCCTCACCATCCCTACCAGCCCCCCCACTGCCCGCCTCTTCATGGGCCATCAACCCCCGTCCTTCCATCCAAATCTCAGGCATCCTAATTAACACCAGATCTTTAGCCAAAAATGGACAACATATACAACCTTATTTCCTCAGAAAAAAGCCCAGATGCCCTTTTCATCACAGAAAGCTTGTTTGCTGATGACTTCTGACCCACCACACATGAGACATTGCCCCCAGGCTACACACCTATCGCACACAACAGAACTAGTAGAGCAGACGAGATCGCTATACTCCACAAATCTCACACTCACACTCTGAGGAACAAGCCTGCAATGCAGACTGAGAATCTCTCATAGTGAAATTTCTCATCAAACCCTCTTTTACCAACAGCTCCTTACTCCCGATTACAAGAGAAACTTTGCTAATGCTCTAAGCAACTACCTAGCAGCCATCCTGGTCACCCACCCCTCCCCTCACCATGGTAGGTTATCTCAATGTATGGTTAGATGTACCGCAAAACCCCATGACACTAACACTCCTGGACAACCTGGAAGCCCTCAACATGACTCAACTGGCATCAGGTGTTACACACACTGTAGGACATAGCCTAGATGCAATATTCAGTTCCTCCAACCTTATCTCCACGCCCCCGACCACTTATATGGACGGACCATGCAGCCATCTTCTCACTTTTGACTCCTATCCCTCCTTCCCGCTTGACTGACACCGGAACATCGACCCGCTTCCCATAGTAGAACAAGGTTATAGTAACTCTGGACTTGGTCGACTCCCTGCTTTCCTCCCTTCCAAATCTGACAGTCCAGGGAGGTCTGTCCTCTACTAGCCATTTCGACCTACGGCTCTCCAACGCCCTCAAATCACTAACCCTCTCCAGATCTGCTGCCCACAGACAAGGTCCCTCCCCTATATGGTTCACAACTTCCCTCAAAATCCTCAAACCTTCAACCACACCCTGGAACGCAGATGGTGGGCTGACCCACCTCCCCCAAATAGAGCTGCTTATGCCAGTCAGATCAAATTCTACTGGAAGAGAATCTCCAACGCTGGTAACAGCATCAAGGAACTCCAAAAGATCTTCTCAGAAGTCAAGGCCCCTCACTCCATGCCCCGCCTACTTGCAACTCCCAAACACTCTGCAATGCCCTTTCGGACCACTTCAGCATTTCTGTAGAAAGAAACTGCACCATAGGGACCAAACTAGCAGCGCCACCGCCCCAATCACCTGCAGCCCCATCCGACCCCATTAATCCAACCCCCTCTAGTCCTATCTTCTCATTCTCTCCTATCTCTCAACCCAAATTCCTGAAGCTATTTGCTAACAGTCACCCTTCCGGATCCTCTGGAAATCTGTGCCATCCTGCCCTCCTCAAAGAAATCTTTTCATCAACCTGTGCAGGCAGCATCGCAATATCTATCATTAACTCCTTCCTCACCTCAGGCATATTCCCGGCAGCCTTCAAGACATCGCACATCAAACCTCTCCTCAAAAAACCCTCCCTTGACCGCTCCTTCCAGCCAACTACATACCTTAGCCAAACTTATTGACCGAACAGCCTACTCACAGCTCTGCCTCTTCATTGAATCTAACCACATCCTTGACCCTGCCCAGTCCGGCTTCAGACCCCTCAGAGGAACTGAATCATCCCTAGTCTCCATCTGTGACTACCTCAAAAGCCCTGCAGACTCAGTAGGCTGTGCCGCACTTATCCTCCTCGACCTTGCGGTGGCCTTTGTCACCTCAGCTACAGCATCCTCACTGACAGACACCACTCGTTTGGCATAAGGGACCCAGCACTAAGGTGGATTTTCTCAATCCACACTAACAGATCACAAATAACAGATCTGCCTCCCTTCACCTTGGCCCCCCACCCTGTCACCAACAGGGTTGCACAGGGCACCTCCCCATCTCCCCTACTGCTCTACATGAGCCCACTTCGCACTCTTATTTGCTTGCATGACCTAACTTGCTACTACTACGTAGACGACACTCGGATCATCTTCAAGATCCCCCTTGCATCACAGAAATCAACCACTGGATGATGGCTAACAACCTCCTCAACCCCGGAAAAACCAAAATCACGGTTTGCAGGAAGACGGCTCTATTCCCCCAACCCACCCATTGGCCACCGTACCTAGGCCCTCCTCCCGCCACCTCCAATGCAGAAGTGAGCCTGGGATGCACCATGGACGCTGATCTGACACTGTCACACCACATTAACTCTATTGTAGAGGAGCAGCTGCATGCCTCTGCAGGAATCCCTCCCCCCCACCTCACAAATGTTGGAGACCTGAGTTTGTGCCATGTGTGACACCTGCAGTTGTGCCAATACCACAGTGTGTGTTTGAGAGTAGATAGACATTAAGACAACCCTATCGAATGTATCCCCGAAGCAATGACAACCTAAGTGAAGAATTCCCTGAAGGAATATGAAAAAGAGCAAAGAGAGAAGCTAGTGACTTTACAAGAGATGTATATGACATCCCGAAATACAGGCTGAAGATGCATGGATCCTACAGAAACTAATGAAGTAGAAAATCAAGCGAACTTTTAAATACGAAAAGAAGATTACATATGCACAAAGTCCTGTAGAAAATCAATCTTTCAATAATTGCACAGATGCTGAAACGCAAGTAGACCAAGTCATCATAGAAGCTGGTTATAAGTAGTGAATGGAATGCAGGTGAAGCTGCCATTGTGTAGATGCTAGACATTGGTATCATGAATTTAGTAAGCCAGGACCCATGAAGAGGGAAGGGAAAACTGTGTGGCAGCAAGAATAAGCTGAATCGTGGAGGTGCATGGCGAGGTTCTCTGGTCAGCTATCTATTCTGAAAAGGAGTGAAAATGCGAAGAATTAATCATCACCTGTTAAGGTGCAAAGGAAGAACACCAAGAGTGCCAAGTTTCATTCATTTAAAACCTGCAAAATGGACCAAATCATGGTCTCTTGTCATGCGAGCCAAGGATGAAAATAGAATTCCGATTTGGAGTCACAGAACACGAAAGTGAGAGCTCTCACTCCCATGTATTCTAAAGACAAGGATACTTTTGCAAGGCCAAGTTCAAACGCAATCTTCATGGCAGAAGACATAGGTGATGAGAGATGCTGGGTTAATTGTGTGGGGAGGTAGTCTCATGCCCCATCTCCTTGCACCTGGGCCAAGGCTTATGTGCTGCTAAGTGAACAGAATGTTCCAGACATGGCATAAGCATGCCAACCAATTGTAGTGGTCCATATAACGAATGACCTTATAGTTTGGAAACCAATGAAAAACCGTGTATCTAATGTTTCTGAAGATGACATGTTTTAGAGGTAGGCATATGTTGGTCACCTGACAGTGGGCATCCAATCACAATCCTAGTTCCTATAAAAGATGTACTTAGATGTTCCCCTTAAGCCAATCCCAACCTTAGTAGGTTTTTCATTATTTGCCACATAGTATGACATCACCTCAGACATATTTTGTGATATAAAAGATATGATGTGTGTAGATCGCTGAGAGAACCTGAGCGTACGTCCGTTGATGTTTGTTGTAAACTCCCCATTTTAGATAATTGTTAATAAAACACTACTTTGCCATCTTCCTGAGTTGGTTCGGTAATTCGGACTCTGAGTTATTCTGTGTGATCCCATCCATTACATGCACATTCCTAAAGGGTCCCAAGCTCACTATGTCCAAATCTTGCCATCTACGCCTCCGCAGACACATCTCCGGTATCCTCTTACCCTCACAGAGTCACTGCAATCAGGGTTATCGTCCTCACCCCCTAGACTACGCTAATTCCCTTTACCTTGGTGCCCCTGCATATCAACTCAGAAAGCTCCAACCGGTACAAAACACTACAGCTAGGCTCCTGTTGACCCCATAGAGCACATAACACCCCGCCCTCTGGGTCCTCCACTGGCTCCCTGTCAGGCTATGGCCACTTTCAAAGCCATGGGCATCACCCACTGTGCCCTCCACAAGATAAGCCCAAAATACCTTCAACAGAAACTCAACCGCTGCCAACCGAACAGAAACATGCGATCAGGTACCGCACTTGTAATCCCTCCCTTCAAATCAACAATAGGGGTATTCCTCCTTTGCCGTCCAAGCCCCCTCAATTTGGAACGCTATACCCCTTAGCATCTGCCACACAGCATATCACCTTGCCTTCCGAAGGGCCCTCAAGACCTGACTCCCCTGCCCTCTGCATCCTGCCAAACCCTGAACCTGCCATGAAATGTACTGAGCGACAGAGAGAATTATCGCCAGCAAGCAACAGGACAGAATCCACGCCACATCTACAAAATCAAGAAACCAGCCAGGACAAACGGGTAGGTATCACACTCCATGCTTATGGAAGATAGTCAAAGGCATGGCTACCCATCCGCATGATCATACACTACTTAAGGCACATCACACAGAGCATTGAGGCTATACCCGTGGGAAAAGGCGCTAAACAAATGAAAGATGACATTAATGTACATTACGTATATATGGCAGGTGGCAAGATGTGCAGGGAGGTTGAGATGGGCCCTAACCTCTACGTCTTGGAGTCTGCTTGGTGTACTTTCTAGTGGATGCCGTTGATGCGACTGACTGAATGGTTGTACTACTGCCAGCATGGCTGTACAATGGCACACGTGGAGTGTCTAATTCTCGTATCCTGTGTGCAGGGCTTGAACATGACAATTGCATGAGTTCATCAATACTTGCTCTGTCCCTTCATGCCCCTCTCTATCAGTGGTACTGTCAAGGTAGAGGTGTATAGGTCTCCATCTTGAATTAGGGATGGAGCATCATCGTTGTCCTGTTCTTAATTGGAAGGAAGGAAAATCAGAGGTGGGGAATGTTTAGGACTCACCTCTTCTTCCTAGTGCATAGATTGCTCTTTTGCTATTGAGCGGATGTCATATCTTCTTCCTGTGCCTCAGTTGGTGGCTGCTCGACTTCCTTCACCTCCTGAACTCCATCTGGTTTTTGATGAATGCCCAAAAGGCACTGCATGCACAATTACATTTCCTTCCAATGCACCATATTCTTTTGAGACATACCTCTGTGTTTTGCAGACAAAGAGATAAGTGGCATCGCTGGTGCAGAGATGCACTATCCGGGATGCAGCTGTAGCTGGTGAAATAAGCCCAACACGATACACCCCCCCCCCCCCCGACCACACTCGAGTCCTGCAGTAGATTCAGACATGTGCATTTAATTCACACTTCTCTCCAATAAATAGAAGTGCATTTCTCAGTGCTTTGGCCTTCTCCTCTGCCCATGACATGCATTTTGAGGTATCAGTGCCTTGGCCTTCTCTTCCGCTTGCAAGATGCACATGGGGTTCTGAGTGATTTCACATCCTCCTACAAAATTCAAGTGGCATGTACTACCCTTCCGCCCACAAATCATGTTTCCCCTTCAAAAACATAGCAACCCAATACCCTGATTCTATCCTAGGCCCTAATATTGATGTAATTCTACTCCGACCTAACCATCCTACAAAAACATTCCCTAGCAGGCCTGAGCCACTCCTGCCTCTTCAAACGCCACAGGAATGCCTTCACATTGAAACAAAGGCAAACCCAATAGAACATTATCTCTTGAACATCAGGGGCAATCCATAAAGTTTGATCTGGGCAAGACATTGGAAATTCTAAGGGTTTGAGTTTTCCTCTTACCATCCCGCTCATTCCTAGTAATAGGTATGTTGTGATATTTGCAGGCAATGTGAAGGTAAGATGGGGCAGTTCGTAGGGAAACATGGAAGGTGGCACTTGGAAATATTCTGAGGGCAATGTGAAAGTGGCATAGGCCAATCATACAGTGGCATGGAGCAATGTTCTGGGGAGCACTGCAAAAGTGGAATGACCAAATCTGTTGGCAATGTGAAAGTGGCATGGGGCATTTCGAGGATCATTCTAAAAGTGAAAGGGGGCAATACTCTGGGGGAAATGTGAGGGGCCTGGTGTGCTGGTCATATTCTGGGGGCAATGTAAAATCTAGCATATTATCCTGTAATTCGTGAGCAACTTCGTGATATTGTTGACCACCATGTATTATTTGAGGAATCCTCACATGTACGTTTGAAGTCAAAAGGTGCGTGGTGCCAGCACCTTTGCGTGCGTGGTGCCAGCACCTTTGCGTACGTGGTGCCAGCACCTTTGCATATGCTAGCAATAGATCATTTTTCTTACAATTCTGACTGGCGGAGTCAAGCAGAGTCTTTGGAGCAGTGTTGCAGTGACCAGAGTCTTTCTGTAGTCTTCAATGAACGTGGGCGTGATTCTACTACTCTGCTAAAAGCTGATTGGGAAACAGCGGCGAACACAATACTGGCATGCAAAAATGTCTGGAACCTACACCTTCAGGGAAACCAAACCAGATCCCACAGTTACGGGTGCTCGCATGGCGTGCCAGACAACATGAGAGGGGATACCCGTAACAACGTATGTCACACCTCAAAGTCTGCCTCAGTAGAGCTAGCCAAAAAAACTACAGTCCACTGTCTCAGCTCAAAACTCGTGACTTTCTGACCGTAATGACGACCAGAATAGAAGATGAAGTTTTTTCGTGACCAGTTACCCCATGGAATCATTGAAGCCAATGGCTTGGTGGGAGCACTACCCGCTACATCAAGAACAAGTGCAAGGGGAGACAGACGAAATTCTCTTGAAGTAGTAAATACATTATTACATAACTTAACCCAACTAAACAAGGGTCGTTCATACAAACACAAGGAAGTCACGGCAGATTATATTGAGTCTAGTTCATTACTTTCTGGTGGCAAAATCTCGACAACGGCGACCCCGCCCGAAAAGAGGTGGCAAAGTGGGCAACACAAACGTAGAAGGATTGAATCTAGTATGTCCTCGAGCTTGAGTTGCTCTAAAAAATAAAAAAACAACAAAAAACAAAACGCTGGAAGCAAAAAAAAAAGAAAAACAAATCAAAGTTAAAAGAGAACTTACTCTCACAACAACTCGCGGAAGTTTCTATGCAACATCAAGACTGTCAATGTCACTGTAAACAGTAACAGTGACCTAGCCTTAAAGAATACAAAAACATACAGAGAGCCCAAACAAAAGACGAGCGAAAACAAACAAGTGGTGGAATCAGCGGTCTTTGACGAAGTTCCAATTGATTTGATGGATATGTCCCACTATGATGACGACTGTGTCGTTGCCCCAGAGCAGCCTACCACCTCCGACAGGATTGTCCCTATACCAACTTAAGAGAACGAGTACGTGGGTGATGACAATAGGCTGATTATGAAAGAAATGACTACTCATCAACCTCTGGCAGCACCAAATGTGATAAACAACACAGCACCTGCAACAAAGGACCATGAAACCATGGCTAATGAGCTAAACATAAACACATCAAAAAGAACATGTATAGTGATTCAGTCGACATCGTCAGCAGACCTGGGGCCTCCGTTTAACTCCAGTCCCACCTTTACCACGCTGAACGAAAAATGGGAAAAATTGGCCCGCGACCCTCGGACGTTGAGTCCAGGAAAAGGCCTTAACAATCCAGCTTTGGAACTCTACAAACTGTCCTAGATTTCAGGCTGAATCTTGGACATCATGCTCAAGAGATGCCATCAGACGGCCCACAACAAATCGAGACGCACAAGGGCAGGGTGCAGCAACTCACAAAAAAAGCACAAGTAAACGTCAAAAAGCCTCAGGCGCAATATCGACTTGGGCTGGAACACATTGTGAGCAGCGACAACTTAATCCTGAATCGGAACAATGTTCTGTGTCAACTACATCACGCACCAAGTTTGAGAACCATTAACTCGAAAGATCTGAGAATCATAGAATTGCAGAGGAAGCGCAAAACGACAAGGTGATCATACACTTGGGTTCAAAAATCATATACAATATCATGTTGGATGCAGCGTCCATGCTTATGTCCTTGGGATTTGTTTATTTGAAATTTTGGACGAACCTTGTATGTATCCAAAAGCTGAGAAACCCAATTGTAAGCAGATTAATGTATTATCACAGAGGCAATTGGTGGAGCAGATGGAAATCTCGAGGGAGGACAAAACCATAAGGAATGCACTCCACAACAACACAAAGGAAACAACAGAGCACGCATTGGCACTAGATCGCCACAAAAACGTGTGGAATAAGGACCAAATCAAAATAACGTTTGGGTGCGGAAACACGACCAAGGTTGGCATGAAAGAGTCAACTGACTGACAGAATACAGCAAAGACATCCAACGACTGGACTTGGTTGGCTGAAGCTTTAACTCTAAACATGGAAAGTCATATCTAATGCCAGGTGCCCAAGGAAGCGCCCATGACAGTTCTTGGATCATGGAACACTAGAGGTTTTCGGCATTTGTTTCAGAACACTTGGATGACAGGGTTCGACTTAATAGGTTTACAGGAAACCCGGCTCACAGTTTGTGCTCTTTCGAATGAATTTGAGATTGCAATTAATCCAGCAATCAAAAAGCCAAAGGGTCGACCCATGGCGGGCCTCCTAACCATGGTTAGGAAAAACTCCGGCCTCAGGATCATCAATTCAAGAAACATATCACCTTACATACAAGCGACAACGATTGAATTAGCCAAATGTGGACCTATGCTTGTTATCAAACTATATTGGCATCACGAAGCAGCACGGACAACTTGATTTATTGATCAAGTTTCAACTCTTATAGATGACATAAACGAAGAAGAGAGCACACCAGGCCTCATAATATGTGGAGACTTAAACATTAATTGTGTGAACACAAACCAACAAAAGAGCGACCAGATAGAGGCTAGGTAGTGTCTAGAAATGGCCCTAAGAAACTTGATGATGTTAAATGGAAACACTACTGGCGACATCCCCGCAATCACCCGTCAAATAGACTCAGACAAAAATCTATCCTGGACTACTTTTTTGTGTCAGAAATCATTCACAAATGGTTACACACATGCAGGTGATTGCTGGACTTCACAGCGACCACAACATGGTGAAGGTCACCTTAAATTTGGCAAGGACTCAAACAACGTGACATGGAATCACAGTATCTCAGTCAAATCAAACAAAGTGAAACTACATCTGAACGATAGTGACACAAATCATATTGGAAAAAAATACTGCGAAGAACAGGATGACATCGAATATGGCCACTTGTTAACACAATTTATGGAAAAGAACCAAGGCCTAAAAAAGTGCAAATTCGTACCCAAGCACAAATTCGATTTGGAAATATTGAAAAGACGGCAAAGGCATGCTGAAATAAGAAATGCACCAAGACCTGACACACTCATCTTTCTAGAAACAAAAAGAGTAGCAAAACAAAAATATAAGAACTGGATTAAAGCACACAAAATGCACATGGTTCAGAAAGATTCAGAATTAATGATGACCAAACTAAAAAACAAAAACTTGTGTGAGTTGTGGAGACTAATCAACAATGAGAGTGCGTCACAAACGGCCCTGCTGACCAACATGGTACCTGAAGCAGTGTGGACAATGTATTACAGTAAAAAGGGCTCCATAGGTACCAACCCTGCCCATCCTCACGAACTGGAACTTAACATTAGAGAAAAATGACATCCTAAACATAATCAAAAGGGTGAGGGCGTTGAGGGCCCCAGGGCCCGACAGACTAACGACCTTCTCCCTAAAAAAGAATCCGGAGGAATGGGCTGAGATATGTAACATCTTATTCAACAGAATTAACCACAAATGTTCAACCCCAACATCATGGAAAAGCGCTGTAATTGTACCTATATTTAAAAAGGGCAACAGAGCCAACCCAAAAGAATATAGACCAATACCGCTGTTGGATGTGTTAGGCAAAGTCTATGCCACACTCTTGCAACAAAAGCTGCTCGACTATATCACAGAATCCAAGCATGTAGATATAAGACAGTCAGGCTTTGTGAAGGGAATTGGGTGTGGCCTGAACCTCCTAATATTAAATCTTCTCAAAATGGAGGCCATAAGAACTGGCACTAAGGTATACTTAACCTTCATAGATTTCTCACATGCTTTTGATAGCATAGACAGAGAAATCTTGTGGTCTAGGATGAAAAAGTGGTTGTGCCCGCCAGGCCTGTTGGCAGCAATTAAGGACTTACACACTGGGACCAACATCAAAATCCGTCTAGACCAGGTTGGAAACCTGTCAGCCGCTATTAGAACTTTTTGCGGCATCAAACAAGGATGTCCCCTGGCCTCGATTATTTTCAACTTGTTCCTTTCGGACATTGAGCATATGCTGAAGGGGGTTCACTAATTTCCACCAAAAATACATGGGTCACACGTTGGTTGGCTTCTGTATGCCGACGACTTGATCTTGTTGGATGTAACGCCAATTGGACTACAGCGGAAGTTGGATGCCGTAGAAGGATATACCAAAAATAACGTCCTACTTTTCAACAAAAACAAATGTGAAATATTGGTCTTACAAAATTTAAGGAAGACCAAAAGAAACAGTAAAACCCAATTGGAGAGGCGATTACAGAAGGAAAAACTAAACATTGTTTGTAACACCAGATATCTAGGAATGATGCTCAGTTCCCACATAAACGACGGTCCGTGGGCCGAATTGGCTAAAACTAAGTTCCGACAATTAGCATGTCAGGCGGTTATCTTAAATAAAAAATATGGCAAATGTTCACTAAGACCTGTGATACATTTCTACAATCTTAAAGTGGTCCCGGCATTGATATTTGGAGCCAAATGTGCCTTTGGATGTTCTCATGAGAGTGGGCCACTCTAGAAAACATTTTTTGAGTGAAGGTGCTACAGCTCTCCAAAGGTACACCAACTGCGTGCATACGATACGAGCTAGGGCTGATATCGATAAATGCCCGCGTATGCTGGAACATGGTGGCCCTTTTTCGCAAGGCAACAATGAAAGAAGTGGCTCTGCAATTGCAAATTCGGCATAATCCCGGTAATGGTGACAAAAACACCCTATTGGTCTTATGGTCCAGACGGCGTCAGGCCTTACTTGAAGATCTAGAAGTCGACCTTAAGTCTACAATGTAACCCGAACTTTTGACAAAACTGTGGAGGCTAGACTGGATTTCAACTAGTGACCAAAGGTCCCAACACAGAATAATGAAAAATGTGCCTAGTGAAGAAAGATCATTTAACGAATTGCAAAAGTATGTGGAATGTTTTCCAGATCAGTATCGTAGAAACTTGTACCTGAGCTTTCGGCTGAATGCATTTAAAACCAAGGAAAGATTAAGCATATGGGCAAAAAACAAGCAGCCAGATTTAACTTGCAGGCTTTGTATGGAACAGGAAGAAACTTTAAAACATCTTGTTCTTTTTTGCCTCGATCTTAGAGCGCAAAGAACAAAACACCTGGGGAAAAACCTTAAGGAGCGGCAATCTTTAAGCACCGAGAATTGGTGGCAAATTATGTTCACTGGACCAGAACAAAAACTAAACTTTGCTCTGACCTTTTTTTATGGAAGATGTAAGGGACACTATAGCTGTTTTACAGAGTGGTTTTGAGTAAACAAAAAACAAAAACGGAGATATGGAGTCTGAAGAAGTTACGAGGATGAAACTTTGATCCAAGTATAAGAGGGAAATGTTGTGCTGATGTTTTAAAGGTTTGAAATAACCATAAAAAAGAATTAAAAAAAAAAACACAATTCTGGCTTTTTTATGAACTTGCACATAAACAAAAAACGTGCAGTAAATCGCCAGATAGTGTTTCCAACTGGCACAGCTCTCTGTCCACCTTATGTAAAACAGGTGTCCTTTCTACAGGTGTAACGTTTATGAGTCATTTTACTCCAGTGATGTAGTGGCACAGTATTTCTGACAACGTTAGAGTGATGCGACAAAAGGTACTTGTGTACTATGAATGGGCGCCGAATTTTCTGATACATACATGATTTGCTCTGGAGATTTGTCCGGTTTACAGGCCAAAAAAGCATAAGAAGTATTGGGTTATTCCAAGTGTTTCCGTCGTAAGCACCAATGATTGTGGATCCAAATTCTTTTTGAAATTGCATTAGAAAATGCACTTCTTAGACCATGTTTTGCTTCTTGGTGTGAGAGCCACCAAAGGCTCTTCTGGGAGGAGTAGAGAGGGGAGGGGAAAGGGACGGTTTATTTTCTCTGATCCAAGGATCCTGTAATAGCTCAGCAGCCTCAATGCAGGTAGCATCTGTGCGGCTACTTTCCTGAGCATGGTGCCTAGGGATAGATAGTGTGAAGCAGGCTTTTCTAGTCAATTACAACCTGCACTTTTAAAATGCTGGCGCTCGACCTACACTTGTCGAATCCTCTAGGACGATCCTGACCCAGCCTCACCTCTATGGTTACCGCCGCTTAGGCTAATCTCGGGGAATGCTCCTCTTGAATAGAGTTTGGGTATACTCGACACCCATGGGGAAAAAAGCAGATGACCATAGAAATTCATAACTGGTGTACACGGATACCCATTTTTTAGATTTAGCTTGAGAGCCATCAATTAGCCAACATTATTAGCCTGGGCGTCCAGATAGGCGGGAGGTGCGATTTAAGGAGGGGTGCATTTCCTATCCCCGTTTCGCTTTTTACCCACCCATTGACCGCCCATAGCTATGCTAATAAAAACGGCCCATTCCACACACTACATTCCTCCTACCCAAAGTGCACCCTCTGGCATCTCTGTGAGCTAGCTCTATTGGATTGTAACACACTATGTGCTGTTATTGGACTACCAATGCTGGTTTTAAGCAGTCTTCTGAAAGGTGATGGGTTAATTGCAGCTATAGGGTCATCTTTGACTCAACACTTTCCTTCTCCGCCCACATCTCTGATGTCTCTAAAAAGTAAAACTTCCTACTGCATCTCCTCAGAGGTACTCTGCCTTTCCTCTCCTTCCCCCAGAAGCTCACCGTCTCCCAAGGTCTATTTCTCTCTAGGTTGGACGATTGTAACAGCCTCTTTTTAAATCTACCTGCCTCTACTCTCTGCCCTCTGCAACTAATCCAGAACAGGACTGCGAGACTGGTCCTTGGCCTCAAGCCCTGAGATCGTATCTCTCCAGCTCTGAAATCTCTTCATTGGCTCCCAGTGGCTGCAAGGATTCAATTCAAAACCCTCTGCGTTGTCCATAGGCTTTCTGGGGCCTGGGTCCAAAGTACCTTCAGCTATCCCCCCGCAAGTACCTCCCCTCTTAGTACTTTGCTCCTCTACCGCCAACTTCCTCAGGGTCAGTCGTTTTTCAAAGAAACGCGCTGGGGGGTAGATCTTGGTCTTTGGCTGGGGCCTCCCTCTGGAACAGTCTCCCTGCTACTCTAAAACTTGAGGAGAACCATCTCCGTTCTGGAAGCACCTAAAGACCTTTCTCTTTGCTTCTGCCTTCACTCCCCCTCTCCCCTGCTGATCTGTTCTCTCTTGGCACCATACACCTGGCCACCCTCTGTCCTCCGCGCTCAGGTACTTGCTCTCCCTGCCACCCTCCCACATTGCCTCCGGGTGTCAACCCTTGCACTGGGGTCTGTCTCTGTTCCCATACAGTGCCCCCCTTTTTTCTTCCCGCACTTATCAGACCTACACTGTCTGCTGCCTTAAACCCAGCACTTGCCACTTGCTGGCTGCACTACCACTTTTTGTTGCCTTTATTATTTATTTATTTATTATTAATTTATCTGTTTCTCCTTTGTCCGCTCTGGAACCTATATGAATGCTATATTCAAGCACAGAACAGTTTTATTTTCCAAAGTCCACTGCTATATCATCAGCACATCGCACTGCAAAGGTTTAATGTGCCTATAAAATGTCTCCTTTCCTTTTTTGCTGAAATGTCAGTGTGAGTTTATTTTAACAAATTGAATCCAGTCAAGGACAATAGCACCGACTATAGGACATCAAGGTTAACTGCTTGTGAAATATGCATTCTACACATTTCTTATAAGTGCCTGTTGCTCCTAGCTAAGTTTGTGTGATTGTCATGGCACATACTGATACTTTTTCCTTAAATCATAATTCATGAGTGGCCACTGCGGTCACCTCCATCTGTATATAATTGATGTAGCTTTGATGAAGAACATAATTATCAATGCAGTGACTTGTTCATCTCTTTACATGAATGGTACCGGCACACATGATTAATCGGTTTAACAACGGCGAGTTCGTCGTTAGGGGACACTTGGGGCGCTTCACAATTAAATATTCTTTGTAATTAACGATTATGTGATAATTGGTCTTGGAGAAGGAGCACCCGCTTCACACCTACTTAGAACACTTATTTAAGTTTCACACTACTGTTTACTGAAGATTGCCCGTCACAAGATGGACCTCGGACTTGAACATCCAGTTTTGTTTAGTCCGCTTTTTATCTTCATCACTCCCTTAGTCTTACGTGCTCATTAGCGTATCACGATCATCATCACGTGATTCGCTGACTTGAATTTCTATGGTAACCACTACGCTTCCCTGAGCGTAACCTGTTTTGGAAACGACGAACGCCGCTTGGAGACAGGTAATTTTTCCGTTCTCACGGAGCATTCAGAATCACTTTTTGAGCGAATTCGCCAATGACGTTATGTGTCCACTTGTCCACAGATAACCCACACGGGCCACTGTATGGAACAACGCTCCATTCTATATTTAGCTACTAACGCTTCCTGCGACCAATGTTGAAGCGACAAGCATGTTTTATGCTATTACCCTTGACTAGTCTCCTTCAGTCCATACCAGGTAATGAATGTAAACACTCATGTTTTGTGCTTTATCTAAACATTTAGTTTCTACGAAAATGTAATGCACATTTATATCACATTTTCACTAGGGAGCGCATGCCGCTTTTCACTGAAATAAAAATATAGAAGCTCCACATATTGACGTCCCATAGATCTGCGGTCACTCATACTTCCCTGCATTTGAATGCCCGTTGGGACATTTGCATGAGTAAGTCTCTATTTTCACTACTTTGGTCAAACGAGTTCTAGAAGGTCTATTCCTCATCACCCTTAGTTCAACAGGATTTTCCACCTAATTAGTGTTCTATTGAGTTGGTGCTCACCGGGTCCTCCTTCTCCATAACAGTGGCTAGTAGAAATATGTGATTTAGGAACTATGCATTGAATGTATAGTTCGGTAGAGAATTATCACTTGACCAATTCTTTAAAGCATTGCTTTTTAATTAGCGGCACTGGTTTTATTTCTCTTCTAACATGTGTTATGTGATGCTCGTTATACAGAATTATGGAAAATATCCATTTCTCCTTTTTTTTAAAAAAAACCCTTTTCTTTTCTCCACTTTCTGTTGAACAGTTCATTTGTGTCAGAGTGCTAATAGGCTCAAGAAGAAGAGGATTTCACCTCGAAACGCGTCAGCCAAGCACAGTCTAATCTATGGATACTTTCCTTTGCTATGTTTTGCATTTTTGATGCCTATTGACCGACAGTCAATAATGACTATTGTACATTGTTCTTGTCAAAATTAAATTTCTCTACCTTCTTCATATTGAGATTTCTTTTGATTATTATTGATCATACTGCACATGCAAAATTGTACGTAATTTATTGAATGTCTTTGTTGACAATATTATACAGTGTGCAGGGGACGGGAGGGCTCCCAATCTGGATCCTCTTACTTCCTCTTCTTTCAGCAATTCTGGTTTTGTGCCAAGACCATTTTTTCTCCCCTGCACCTCAAGTTTCAAAAACACATTACCTATTAAGTGTCAAGCAGTTACGTACCCTGAACCATTAGTGTGCACTGTCAATGACAAATACTCTTTGTCATGGCACATAGTGCCAATTTCTGAGTTTGGTGGTCATACAGCTGTAAATCCACTGAATTACCACCAAAATAAATGACTGATAGCGCCACTTGGTCCCATGGTTTTACCACAGGATCACGAGTGGAGGTGGGGTGGTGTAATTCCCCATTTCTGGAGCCCATCGGAATCTATGGGTATTTCGGCGAATTTACCATGAGCAATAATTCGGCTACAGTAAATCCACCGATAATTGGAGGAAATGTGGAGGATTTACCTCCAACTACTTTCTGGCGATGAATCCACCAATTTTCCGCCGAACTCAGGTGGTGCTGTAAAAATGACAGTAATTCCATTACCAGCCAAAAATGTGGCGATAACAGAATTACTGCACTGCTGAACTCGTGATGAGGCCCTTAGTACATTTGTCAGACTGCGGGATTAGCATAAACCAATGGAATGGCCAGCTATTAACTAAATCAATAACATCAGGAGCCAGAGGCGGCAATACTGCGTGAAGCGTGTGTCGTTTTTTGGGAAACTTCAACAGCGACATTGGGGAATCATGTTCTAAACGACACAATCAACGTTGCCAGTGGGTCTCAGTGTATTTCAAGGAATGTTGTGACTAGCAGTCCCTGGTAATTGAAGTAAGGCAAGAATGGCCATAATAAATGCAACGAATTCTACACTGGCATCGTGCATTTTAGCAAAGGTATAGTGCTGGAACAGGAAGAACATTGGTAAGCAGAAGAAAACCTCATTAGAAGCTTATTCTTCGTAATATAGTCCGGAAGAGATAAATAGTGATTAGTGTTGTATTACCATCAAATACATTGTAATCACAATGAAGGAGATGTTGGCCATATAAGCATTGCAAAGCATCTCAGGAGCATTTAAACAGAGGATTTTGATTGCTGGAGACAAAAAATATATCCATATGTTTTTAGCCCTGATTTTATTTATCCTAGAATGTTTATTATATGAATTTTCACTATTTTTAAATTCCTCCCTACCACGAAGCACCCTATTAAATACCCACTCCTAAAAATCATGATTCCGCTTCTCAAACTTACTATCTATACCTTATTTTTTATTGTATATTGTAGGTGACATTCTTGGCAATGAATATTGTGCACAGAAAAATGTGTCTGGTGAATATTCTGCAATGAAATCACTGAGTAAGGCAGACATTACAAAGAGTGTATGTAAAAAGCCATGTATTCCTTTAAGATTTCCTCAACTGAAGTATCTAAATGAAATTCTTTGTCACAATTGTTGTTAAATAAAAGCACAACACCTATTATGAAAATACCCAGTAGGTATTTCAGAATGCCAATAGGTGTCAGCGCATGCTTAGGGACAGAAAAGGGTGGCAGTTGCTGGTGTTCTGAATTGTGACTGAAATTGTGGAGTCCATGAAGAACATTTCTAAAGCAGACTCTTCACCAAAGCTCAATTTGTCTTGGTTATTGGCAACTTCATGAATTAAGCCAACTGTGCTGTGCCGCAGGACTTACCAATAAATTGATTCATTTGATAAATGTTTTTTCTGACTTTTATACTTGATGGTTGGGTGTTTCCAGCAGCAGGAATCTCAGGTGGTCGGAGTGGAATGTTAGACACGGGGCGGGCAGCTAGGGACGTGCCCTTTGAAGGACAAATTCATGACAGGGCATTAGGTCTTGTGATGCCAACAGGCCAGGCGAAGATTTAGAGCAGTACTGCCCTCACCCAAGGAGTGGCCATCCTATTTGAACTACAAGTAGATGCATAACCAAAGCAAATAAATCCCTGAAATTGAAGTCCAAGAGTGGTGCTCTGGTTACGTCATTAGTGAGCGCCTGTGGTCTGAAGCAGATTAGGGGGAGCCGTGTCTGGAACATACTGTGATTTTGGATAGGAGAAGCAGAGGTGATGCCAGAAATTTAGTCCAAGGGCGAGGTGCAGCTTGTGTGTGTCGCGGTGTCTAGTATAATGAGAAGGCCTGTTTTATCAAAGCAGAGTTGGCCTCGCCAGTCTTACTTTGAACATGTCTGGGTTGGGGTGCACATCACGTGACAGTTGAGATTTATTAGTAGATCAATATACCTGTTAGCTAATCATGTACTAGGATTCAATAGTGACTATGTAGTGGGCAACGTGCATAGGGGAATGGACTTAGATAAGGTGTGGCCAATACATCAAGGAACTATAAGTGGATATTAGTATGTCATGTGGCTGTTAGCCAATGAGGGTGGTGACATGACTTTGTAACCTATGTATGATAATGTTCAGTTTTCCGCTATATAACTTGTAACATCTTGGGATGTGACGAGCTCCGTGTCAGTCCAGTTCTATGGGACCATTAGAGACCTTTGCATATAATAAACCTTGTTTTCCCTTGCAAAGCAGTGCAGTGATTATTTGGCCTTCTTGGATTATTTTTATCGTACAGGTTTTGGATCACATCTCTCTACAAAAAACAACCCCATTGGATGCATTCTTTTTAAGTCGCATAGATTTTATAGATTAATCAGGCGAAAACTTGAACGCAGACAAGAAACAAGTCAAGCCTTGCTCGGAAAGGTCACACTTGCATCTAGGCGATGGCTTCTCTACTTATTTCCAGCAAAGACCGCTCCCGGTCATCGGTCGAATGGGACCAACATCTAGCCAGCTTGCATAAAAGAGTCTAGGCCTGACCTCCATTTCAGCTTTACACTAGGTTTTACAAACAATTGTGCAACTTTATGATATGATTATATCCATGCTGATGTCAGGGCAAATACAAAATTGTCAACTTTTGAGAACAAAATTGATCAGAATTTGAAACCAGGAAGAGCACAGAGGATGGAGTCATCTACTCTTCAAGCGGTAGTAACTCCTGTGCAAAGGTATAGGACCAACACTGAACACAATGAACCATTGGAGGATGATCTTGTTATGGTGGCTGGTACAGATAGGCTGAGTCTAAGATCAAATATTTCTTCCATCTCGGACAAAGGGATGTGAGGTTTGTACGTGTGCTACGACGAAGAAACAAGAAAAAAAAGATATTAAAAAAAGGATACTTTGAATAAAAAGCATGGCAACATCTTTTTTAAAAGGTATCTCTTTACCTGAGATTTCTCCTGAAAAGTCTAATGACTCATCAAATATCAAGGTAAGAGGGAACAACATTTTTAAAAAATGAAACCTCTAAAGATAGGAACAAAAATGACACAATGGATCTTTTCCACAAACCTGAAAAAGAGCCCAACAATGAATTAGAACTAAGCATCATTGAATAAACTGAGGGTTTAGAGACCTCGAAAAATAAGATTGCATTACTGGTCAAACTGTTGAATCAAGTCTTAATTCAGATGATCAAAACAGTGTGCACCAATAAGACTACAAGTACTGCAGATAGGAAACTTGGATTCAAATACATTTGGAATAATCTGGATGATCAAGTGTTGAATAGATTGAAAATCTTATTTTGAGCCACAGCTCTATTTTAAGAACAAAAACTTCCACATACATTGACTTTGTTGAGCTGTACAAAGAAACAATAGCAGTAAACATTTCTTCCAAAACAGGGGCATGGTTAACTTCGAACAACAAGGAGGAGTTACAACAAATATGTGTAGAGGTTACCGTACCTCAAATTTCCCAAAGGTGTAATAGAGAGAAATGTTTGTGGCAATGAAAAAATATCCAATGTGGAGAAACCAACACCAGCAATAATACATTGTGTAACTGATGGTAATAGTAGAAGAAAGGTCACGTGCTTCGCAGGAAATGATTCAGAGGATGGGAAGTTGTGTGATTGGTCTTTATTGCTTCGCTCCTTGGACTGAATGAGGCCAGAAGACTGGGATTTATGGGTGTAGAAAGCGGTAACCAAGGGATTTACCTTTAGCCACAGACCAATTAAATGTCTTGGAATTGTAGGGGCTTTAACTACGATTGTACAATTGATTGTTCCATACCAGACTTGGAAGAATTTAGTTTACTAAGCCTCTAATCTTGTATGGCTTCAACACGTTCACAGTTCTGGCAAAGTGTGGTTTTAGGGGGAATCCCAGTGGTGGGTTAGTGTTTACAGTTAACCAGAAATAGGCAAATTTACTGAACAAATTGTGCACCCCCTAGATGCCATTCTGGTGCTAAACTTCTTTGGCCTAATGGAAAACTGCACTTCAGAAATGCATATGTATAAACGGCTATTGTAATCCTGAGTCAACAGCTTTTACTATTTTAGCAGAGGAGATTTGCAAGCTTATCACTAATAGGATGCTGGATTGTAACAACTTAAACATTGTAATTGCAGGCGACCGCAACTGTATTTTTGATTCTGATGTCACTCAACACTCCAAGTTTAGGAATCCAAAGAGGAATGTCGAAGGGGACCCTAGGAGGTACACATGGAGAAAGTGGAATCAATTAATGGCCATATGAGAGCTGGAATAATTGCAATTGGAAGATCCTATAGAGAATTCCAATAGGGGCACATGGCATAGGGGGTAATATGATTTCCGAAATAGATTTAATTTCGTCTCTATTTCTCTTTTGGAACTCTGTTGCCCCTACTCCTCGACATTCACAAAAGTGAGTGACCATGCCCTTCTATTCTGTAGCATTAATTCGGGCAGGCGGGATGGACCTCAAAAAAGATTTCTGTCTCAGCTAACAAGTGTTAAACAGGTCTATGTAGTAAAAGTACAATATATAAACTTGCAATCATTAAGACATCTTAATCATGAACATGGGTGACACCATGTAAAGGGCCCGTTAATACAGAGAATAGTGGGAAGTATTTTTAGTAAGCTTCATTACCATAAGCTCTAAAAAAGGAACTTTTATTGAAGACAGATAAAAGAAACCTTGATTATCGCAGAGTGCTGGAGGGAAATAAATGATGAAATAAATGAGACAAAAGAGCACAATTAAGACTAATGCGTAGGCTCTACAGGGATGATCCTGCTAGATGTTCAAGAGCACTGCAAACAATATTATAACTGGATTAAGTCCCATGATTTAGGGACAATCAAAAGGTTACAAGGAATTCAGCACAGAGCTGGGGGATTCTCCGTCAGCCACGTGGAAGACTGAGGGATTATGATTTAATGACTGTAGTCAATGAAGACAAGTGGATAGTGCATTGAAGGCAGATATACCAGAGCGGAACAGAGGAGTTGGGCTTTAATGAAGTTGACTGTAGAGCATTGGATGCCTGTCAGGGATACATAACAGCGGAAGAAATTGTGTTTGAAATTAACAGAATGAAAAAAATGTAGAGCAGCTGGACCCAATAATATTCTGCCAAAGGTCTTACAATTGAATGCAGGACTCTGGTTGTCTTTTCTTGAGACCCTATTTCAATATACCTAGCCCAAAGAATCACTAGACATACTTCTACCAGACCTTTGAGCAAAGGTTACTCTAACATGATCCTCACCCCCAAGACACGGAAAGTCTGCACCGGTGGCTCTAGCTTTCCCACGATAGCCACCCACCATTGGAATGCCCTTTCCACTCACCTAAGAATGACAGAGTCCCACCAAGCATTCCGCAAAGCAATCAAAACCAAGCTCTTCTTTAAACTTTACAAGTCTACTATAAATGTTGTAATAAGGACTGCGATGCAAACTATACTAAAAGTTCTGCTATGTAAAATGTAATGATATATGTAACTGCGTACTTCACCTGTCATCAATGAAGTCACCCACTATCAATGTACCTGTACCTAAGAGACCACATTGGTCACATGTCACGACTAATTCAAAATTCGTACAAATCTCATGTAACAGCGCCTCGATGACTCTGGGCTTTAAGTGCGCTATACAAATGCAAATAAATAAATAAATAAATAAATAAATAAATAAATAAAATATTCTGGAAACCGTGGAACTTCCTTTATGGTGGCATGTGACCATAGTGGTACCTATTTACAAACAGGGAGCTAGGATCCTGCCATCTATGGACCAATTTCCAGTTCGAGTGAAATGTTTGCATCCATCCTTCTTAAAGATAATGAGGATTGGCAAAGGAATAACCTAATTCTCTCGAAATTTCAAGTGGGGTTAAAATTGGGAACAGCTTTAAATGGAATGTTGCTAAAATTAGTGTAATCTTTGGTCTGCGGCAGTAAAGTAAAAAATGTATACAAAAAATATAGGTCTATGGAAAGCTTACGATAAAGCTAATAGAGAACTGCTTTCGTTTAAGAAGCTGCACATCCCTGAAGGCTTTCTAAAAGCCATTATGCGCTTACACTCTGAAACGAACATCGAGTTCTAGCTAACATCAGAGGGTGGTCTATCAAAACCTATAAATACAGAGTGGCTTGTGCCAGGGCTGTATACTTACATCATTTCCATTATTCAGCAGACGTCCAAAATCTTTGAGATAAGGCCAATTCCTTTCCAATACCACTTGCACATCTGCAACTTAATTGTGCTAATTTATGTAGAGGATTTGTTGTTTTTCAATCAGTGTCCCATTAGGCTTCAGTGTAAGCCAAATGCATTTGAAGAATACCCAAAGCCTAATAGCTTGACTGTAAATACACACACACCAAAAAAAAAAAAAAAAAAATCGAACATCTTAATATCCACAAAGAAAGGGAACTGAAAATGTTTAGATGGCGCTTGGGAATGGATAAAAATCGAAGTTGTAAAGAAACTTACTTATCTGGGTTTTTCAATTTGAAATAATTGGTCCACCTTGAAGATCTCATTAAAATTAGGATAAAACCTTTAAACGGCCCAGCTAAAACAGTGATATTTAAAATTGTTGCTAATTGGCATGATTATCAATTAGTCAGCGAAAATAGTACTGACATTATTATGTCTCACGGAGAGCCGACGCGAAATACCACGATAGAGAATTTGCAGGAGGGATTAAACCCGTGACATGCAAACTGCTAAAACAGAAATTACATTTAATCCAAGTAATGTTACTGCACTGATTTGAAAAAGACAAAAGATGCCGAAACACCTGTCGTCATAGAGGGCCGAAACTTCAAAATAAAACTCAAAAAAAGTTTCAGCTAACCAATTGCAACATAGTGATTTTGTATGACCAGTGGCACATAAGTTTGTGTGAAAGCCCCAACTTGAACATATCAAACGGACTTGAGGAACCTTTTTCTCCGTTCACTTTTCACGCACATGCGACACTCCAATAAACCTATGGGATGAAACAGGGCGCGGAGGACAACAAGCTGATCTCTCTAAATTCCTCCTAACCTAGCACATTTTATCAAACACTTTTGCTTTATGAATGTGCGATAGATTTCGTGAAGGCCATCGCATTTCTGTTATTTAAGCATTATGTAGATTTCCACAAAATAATTTGAGGTTTTATACTTCGTTTTAGCAGGGTGTGCATTTGTAGTCTGAAATAATAGTAGAAAGAAATGCATTGTGATTCTGAAGTATTGCTGTGTAATTTGATTTGTCTTTTAAATGAAATTGGGAAAGGTTTGTGTAGTTGACAAACATTAACAATCAAACTATATATTTAAAAACCTTTACAAATATGCTTAAGCTCTCCATTCTCTTTAGTATTCAAACCTAAAAGCTTGTAGTGTCTGTTAAATGATGCAGTAGATTTTGGAGAAAAAATACATTTACTTCAATACACATTTTTGTTTTGAGACAAATAACTAAACATTCATTTGTACAGCACACATGCATTCTCAGGCATGAGGTAGGATTAGAACTTCATAGTACACTGTATAAAAATGCGCGTGTTTGTGGCATATTAGATAAGGCATGGGACCGGCTTGAGCTGGACTCAAGTTGAAGGTGCATGTGGTAATGGGAGTCCAGCCCCTGGGGAGGAAGGGTTTGAGTACACCTCATGGTTGAGTCCTCACAAAGAGTAATTTTAGTCGCGCAAGCTGGCTGTGATGGACTCACCAGCCTGGTGACCATGATGTGATGTGTCGGTTCCAGCAAGAAGTTCTTCTAAATGTACAGGTTTTGATGGTCGGGGTGCTCTTTAAATGGTGGGGGAGCTCTTTAAATGTGTGCATTGTGAAGAGAAGTGTCATCAGGGTATTGCGGCCTGACGAAAGAGGGGTGCCTAGGCCCAGGCCTATGAGAGTAAGTACCCCACACACTAAGTGGAGCAGAGGGAACATAATTTTGTCTTTTTTCAATATTGTCATATTGAAATATGTCTTGTGTCTGCCAATCAAAGGGATAAATAAAAGCAACAAGCCAAAGAATAACTGATGCAAAAAGGGATAAGCCAGGAGGACTAAAAAGGCCTCAACATTGGAGTCCGCAAGTTCGATACTCACCTTCTCCTTTCAGGAAGAGCTCAAGAAACTGCTCGAAGCTCTCCGGGTCTTTATAAAAGGTGGTCATCTGAGCAAAGTAGTAGAGAGAGACGAGGACATCTTTTGGGTTTCTCACAGTGTAAATAACCTAAAGAAAACAGCTGTTAGCAGAGGCTGCGGACACCACAAGGCAACTTCACAAGACCACCACCATTGGACAAGCCAACAGTCTCAAGGCCCCGCCCCATTCACCCACGAAGGAAACAAGACTTTAAACTTCACATTCTCAGCCGAGGTTGCGTTGGTTCCTTGCTGTAAAGGTGTTGAACGTTCCCTACTTCATATGCCCAGATGATTATGGGCCTCATCACGAGTTTGGCGGTAACCCTTAAATGCGGCGATAACGCTATTACCGCCACATTTAAGGGTCTACCAAATCACAGGGTTGGCAAATTTCCCCCAGCTCTGAGCTGGGGGCAAATCCGCCACAATTTTGCTGATTTTCAGTGCTATTACCGCCAGCGGTAATAGCGCTGAACATTCCCCATTGGCCCCAATGGGGAATGGGAAGTTACCGAATGGGCCCAATAGGGAATGGGGATTTACCGTTCTGCCAAACCTGTGATCCGGGGCTATTAGCACCGGGGAGTTTGGCGGTAGGTCTAATAGCCCCGGCAGTAATAACGCTGGGGTTAGCACCCAACTCATGATGAGGCCCTGTGTCTAGAAATCAGTTTAATGCGGTTAGTGATCACATTTTTAATGCAAACCGTTAATTTCTTGCGTCTTACGGCTTTCCTTCGCCACGCTTTATCATTTCTTATTAAATCAAAATTATTTTTATACTAAGAAATAAAGCTATCATAATGACAGCACATAGCATTTTAGCATAAACATAGGACTAAAAAGGATTGGGTCCACATGCAATTGCAGCTGTGTGGGGGCTTCCAGTTGTAAATGTCCCAAAGCACTGTCCGTCAGCTGTGCATCCTGTCCTGCTCACAATAGCTCTCAAGGGGAGCGAGGTCCAGCCCGCAAGGGCCCTGATTTTCGGCGGAATGGGGTACCAACGCTACTTTAGCCCAATGGCTGTTGCACATCTGTGTTTTCACATTAGGATTTGGGCATTTTTCTTTGAAATAGTTTCTTAAAAAACAAAGGTTTTGGAAAACGTTTGTCGTTTGTCATAAAAGGCTGTCCTCAAAGTGAAGCAATATTGTCTTTATTAGGTTTCCCTTGAGGGCAGGTTTTTCTTAAAAGACCCCCACTGATGCCTAGATGCTGTCTTCACTAGGAGGTGGGTGTATTTGATACATCTGAGACCTAGGGTCCTTGCGTCAATTTCTTTTTATTCTTCTTTTGTTTTTTACCCTTTTTTTCTTGATGCTAATAGTAGAGAGGATTTTTCTCTATATCTCTGTGTGTTGGATACACAGTAATGATCCTTGATCAGTCCTTGTCTTCATTAGGGTTGACCAAACTGTATTCTGGCATATTGCGTTCAGTTGTGCAGATACAGTATTGTAATAAGCCGACCGGTTTCAGTGGTAGAGACCACTTTCATCAGGGCTGGGACAGTTCGCCAAAAATGACGCTGTGGGTGTTGAGAGTGGCTAAATATAGCTTCCTTAGATGCAGGTGGACCAGTCTGTTGGGATACAGAACGGGGAGGGAACGGGAGGGAAGGAGGTGAGGGGGAGGAGAGACACTACACAATGGCAAGTTGTGAAAAGGCTACACAGTTTTTCTTTGTGTCGCCTGGTGTAATAAATGTCTTACCCTCAATTTGAGTGTCTTCTCTCCTTGGGAAAGGTCCTAGATGTGTGACTGTGTGACTGTCGTCCCACTGCAGATGCTAAAGTAGTTCCAACTTCTGCCCAGAGTACCTAGATATAAACCAAAATATGGTTTGTGTCAATCGAGGCACCTAGTTTTATGACATAACTTAGTTGCCACTTAAATTACTTAAAATTGGCAATGTTCACAAGGAACATGAATGCACCAACACATCTCAAGTTAGGTGTGTTTGTGGGGTACATATGTACCAGACCCGGTGAGTAGTGACACAGGGGTATTGAGCCCTAATGCAAATTCATACAGGAACCACACAGACATGATATGATAGGTATCCACTGTATGGCTAACGATTGTGATTTCAATTAGAAAGAAGTCGATTCAACAAATTGTTAAACACAAACTGAACTGACCTGTTGTCCCCTTGGTGCGCTAACGAATGATCCAAGATTGACGAATAATTCCGGTGGAAAGTTGCAAAAGACACCACACTAAATGGAAAGGAGAAAGCAATGTACAGTAAATGGACGCGGATGTTCGTGCGCCAGATTCAGAGGGTCTATTTTAGAGATACTATCTTTGAAATAGCAGGGGCATCCAGAGTAAGATACCCTGTATATGGTTTTACCTGAGTCTTGTTGTGTAGAAGAATTCTGGTGTGCCTCCAGAGTACGGGTGAGTAGTTTTCTACGAGCTGGTGGCGCTGAACAAACAATGGTCTTGCAGGGGTAAAGCGTTGGAGTGAGGCTCGCGATTTAAGTCACGTGATGTTTTCCAAACAGCGCACGTTCCGTCCTTCACGTGCATGGCTCCGTGCGGCATGGGAAGATGGGAGTGACTACGTGTGTCAGAGGCGATGTGGGAATTGTGGTATGCATTGCCAAAAATAAGGCGAATGCGTTGGACATTCAACGGTTGCCATTGAACTCTGAACAGTATGAGTCTATAAACCACAATAGTGCCTCCATGTATATATAAAACTGAGAATCTACCATGCGCCTAATTTTTAGTGCCATAGAAACAAGTGAACGCATATGCTTCGAAAACCACAAAGTACGTGTGGATGAATAAACAGGTATCTACCTATACATGTGTGCCAGACAGTATCTATAGGGCCAAAAGTACTTGTATTGCACAGGCAGGATGATTTTAAGACTTGAGACGGAATATGGTCCTGCATGCATGCTCGGCCAGATTGACAAGTAAGAAAAGGAAGATGAATGGAAGAAAATGAATGAAAAAATGAAAAACTGAATGAAAAACAGGACTAAATGGGTGGCTGGACGGAAAAGAAAGTTACAAATTGTGTAAGAAGTGACTGAGTAAATGAGAAGTTAGAAGTGCCCTTTTGTATAGACGTTTGTGGGTCTAGATCATGGAGTACCATCTAGGTCACATGTCAATTATGGTATCAATGGCATAATCAATCAGAAACCCCATATATTGTTCACTCTTCATAGAGTTGCGAGAGTTTGCCAGGATGTTGGTTTGTTGAAACCCCTGGTATCTGTTTTTAATCTAAATATCCATTGCTGTTCACGGCGATACAGTAGATCATGGAGATTCCCTCCTCTCGATGGGATGTTTACTTTTTCAATGATAGACCAGGTGAAGTTCTCTGGAGCATGATTTTTGCTGTCAAAATGTTCCACCATTAGTGCTGCTAATTTCTTTGTCCGAATGCATGAATGATGTTCAGCCAGCCTCGTCCTGATGGAGCGTGCTGTCATCTCTATGTAGCGAAGGTCACATGGGCAAGTTATAATGTGAATAACATTCTTTGTGTTACAGTTGGTTAAGTCCCTTTGTGTCCAGGGATATCTCAGACCGATGTCGATTTCCTTTGTTCTGGTGGTACTAGTGCAGGGGCTACATGTCCCACAGGGACCATGACATCTTGGTTTCTCTTGGTTCCATAGTGTTGCCTGTATCGGAGTTGCAGGTTCCTTGTAGGTGTGCATAAGGGAATCTTTCAGGTTTTTACCTCTCTTAATTGCAAACCTTGGGTTTTGAAGTTGGGATTCACCTACATTCAGAATCGGCCAGAGTTTTCATACTTCTTTATTGATTTTGTTGGTTAGAGGGGAATAGGTGAAGACGGCTGTGATGTTATTGTCCAAGGGGCTTTTTCTTTGGTGTGTTGTTCTAGGGTCACATCCCTTGGGATGTTCCTTGCTCTTTTTCTAGCTTGCTTTATAATCCTTCTCGGGTATCCCCTGTTTCTCAATTTCTGGCTTAATTGGTCTGCCTGTTTTTCATAGTCTGTTATATGTGAGCAGTTCCTACAGAATCTTAAGAATTGTCCAAATGGTAGATTCTTTCTCAGGCTCGCTGGATGGTAGCTGGAGAACTGCAACAAGGAATTCCTGTTGGTAGGTTTATTAAATACTACAGTAGATATAGCATTATTGCGTATTTCAAGTCTGAGGTCCAAGAAGTGTAAGGTTATGTGGCTGTGTGTCTCTGTGAAGGACAAATATGGGTTTTGTTGATTTAGCCATATCAGGAATGCTGCAAGCTCCTCATCTGTTCCTTTGAAGATCATGATGATGTCATCTATGTACCTTTTCCACAGGTCTATTTTGCCAAGCCATGGATTTGTTGATGGATAAATCTTTTGTTCCTCGAAATCTGCTACATACAGGTTTGCCAAACTCAGGGCAAATGTTGACCCCATTGCAGTTCCGGAGGTCTGTTCATAGAATGTTTTCTCAAAGAGGAAGACATTTTTGGTAAGAGCTAGCTCCGCCAGTTGCATGATTAAAGTGACAGGTGTTTCAACCGGTGGTTGTGTGTTTCTCAATACCTTTTCTACAACTTGTAAGGTAGCCATTTGAGGAATGTTGGTGTATAAAGCCTCAATGTCCATCGTCACTAGAATCTGTTGTCCAGGATCGAAAGGAAGAACAGCTGTTGTGTCTTTTAAATGTGATTTCATTTTGTTTATCATAGGTCTGAGGAAGAAATCGACAAATTCAGATAGAGGCTCTAAGATGGATCCTATACCAGAGACAATGGGTCTTCCTGGTACCGGTGTTGTACCTTTGTGCACTTTAGGGAGTGCATAGAATGCTGGTTTTCTCTGTGTTTTTGGATTAAGATACTCATATTCTTTCAGGCTAATATGGCCTTCAGCCATAGCTTCCTCTATGATAGGTAGAATAAGTTTACGTATATCTTCTGTAGGGTCTTTTCCGATTGTCTGTAACTGGTGCGGTCATCTAGGAGCGTCTTCACCATTTTGTTATAGTCTACTGTATTTTGAATCACTGTAGCACCTCCCTTATCAGCCGATTTTATTGTGATTTCATCATTTTCCATCAAGCTCTTTAGTGCTATGCGATCTTTTTTTGTAAAGTTGTTGAATGTGTATTTTTACTCTCTCTCCAGGTTCTCAATTTTTCTTAAGAGAGCTTTTTCGAAGGTGATAGATTCTGGTGAGATTTCATTGGGTGGTGGGTAGAAAGTCGATTTGTTTTTAAGGTTGGTTGCAGATTTCTCTTCGTCCCTTTGTATTCTTGTGTTGAAGTACTATTTGAGCCGTTTGTTCCTGACCAACTGGAACATCCGCGTCCATTCACTGTACATTGCTTTCTCCTTTCCATTTAGTGTGGTGTCTTTCGCAACTTTCCAGCCAAATTATTTGCCAATCTTGAATCATTCGCTAGCGCACCAAGGGGACAACAGGTCAGTTCAGTTTGTGTTTAACAATTTGTTGAATCGACTTCTTTCTAATTGAAATCACAGTCGTTAGCCATACTGTCACGACCCACACTCTGAAGACCCCCTGGCCAACCTATGGGCCAGGGAGAGTCTTGACTTCAGTCCCCACTAAACCCAAGAATTTGCAGCCTAGGGCTTCTTGGGGCCAGTCCTGGCGCCTTTGGCGCCAGGCTCATGTTTGAATATGGACTTGTGCTTGGGAACTACTTTTCGTTAATGCCAGTCATGTGGAGGCATCCACATAACCCGACTCCTTGAAACCAGACTTGCAGTATAGTGTTTTTGGGTGTGGTACCATGGGGACTATTTTACCTGGACTTCTTTCTTGAAGCTATTTAAACCACACCCGAATGGACTGACACGCTTCGCGTTAGTTTGCATTTCTGCAACGTAACGCTCACCATGTTCAGCTTCAGCCACGAACCTCGGAAGAACAGCACCTGCAAAAAAGGAAAAGACATTGTGAGAAATGGCAGCAGCTTACCTGAACTTCATCGCCAGCGGTCCGCAGCTCTCCTGACCATCATCCTGGAACCAGCGCTCCTTCGGATCAGCAGACCTGTAAAAGAGAAGAAACAAGGCATTAGATATTGTACAATTAATGAA
This sequence comes from Ambystoma mexicanum, assembly GCF_040938575.1. Classification (NCBI taxonomy): domain Eukaryota; kingdom Metazoa; phylum Chordata; class Amphibia; order Caudata; family Ambystomatidae; genus Ambystoma; species Ambystoma mexicanum. Next base: position 219,246,894 of record NC_090922.1, read on the forward strand.
CCGTGCCGAAAGGCTTACCTCAGCAGCCGCTCCTCAATCAGCATCACTACAGAAATTCCATACTCTGGCCGAGTACCGTGACCTGTGGAGAGGAAAAGATAACAGGTTAGCAAAGGCAAGGCATCTTAAGCGCAGCGTATAGCGCCTACTCACCACATCCAGGCGCTCCACAAACTGCGAAACACAGATTCCGCCTTGCCACATATTGGACTTCTGCGTACCTAAGGAAGAAAAAGACATTGTTAAAACAGGCATGCAAGGACAGCAATATTCATAGCAATAAGATCTAACTGAAAGACTCTAGATGGGCAGGCATCAGTGAAGAAACTCGATCGCCATTGTCCACCAAGCACAACACGCACCTGCCAAGACAGCAGGACGGAGAACTCGCCAACATCTAAAACAAGGTGAGGAGAAGTCCAGAAGGGCCGCAGACCTAAAGGGAGGTGAGAGGGTGTTTACCCCGGTTGCCCAGTCCTGAACATAGCTTACCTGTATTCCAGGCAGAACTCTTCCGCTGGTCGCATTTGGGCATCGCAAGGAGGGACATCTGAACCCCAACTGCTGGGTGGCGCCCCCGTGGAACCAGGTGAGCGTAACACATACAGTGGATACCTTTCATATCATGTCTGTGTGGTTCCTGTATGAATTTGCATTAGGGCTCAATACCCCTGTGTCGCTACTCACCAGGTCTTGTACATATGTACCCCACAAACACACCTAACTTGAGATGTGTTGGTGCATTCATGTTCCTTGTGAACATTGCCAATTATAAGTAATTTAAGTGGCAACTAAGTGATGTCATAAAAATAGGTACCTCGATTGACACAAACCATATTTTGGTTTATATCTAGGTACTCTGTGCAGAAGTTGGAACTACGTTAGCATCTACAGTGGGACGACAGTCTCACAGTCAGACATATAGGACCTTTCCCAAGGAGAGAAGACACTCAAATTGAGGGTAAGACATTTATTACACCAGGTGACACAAAGAAAAACTGTGTAGCCTTTTCACAACTTACCATTGTGTTGTGTCTCTCCTCCCCCTCACTGTAACGCTCACTTGACTCCCACGGAGGCGCTGGCCTGGTTCGCACTGCTGTGACCTCTTCTAAGGTGATGCGCAGGGTTCGGAAGATGGACTGGACCGGGCCCCCAAATCTGGCTTGTCTGGCTCGCAGAAGTATCCTTCTGTAGGCGAAAATAGGGGATTAACTGTCTGCGGGGTAATGCAATCGGCCTCCCACTTTCCCCTCTCACCCTCCTCGAAACCCTTCTGTGAGTCCCTGTAGCGTCTCACCTTAGGGTCTGGAAGGACGGGCTCTCCATCCTGCTTCTGATGCAGGGGCGCGTTGGTATCCAGTTACTTCACTGGATTTTCGGATTGGTGAGATTCAAACTTGCTTGGCTTCCAGGTAAGTTTTTTTTTTATAAGAGGTTCCCCTTGTGTCCATGCATTAATGTACTAATGCTAGTGTCTTTTTCCCCATAGGGGCCGGGGTACGGAATGCCGGGGAACAGGCACCGACCCGAGATGAGAGGTGAAATCCTTGTAGAAATCAGGTAAGTCTTTAATGAGCGTTTTTTGGTAATGTCTTTTCATTCGCTCATTAACGCTGATGTCTCTTTTTCCCCTTAGGGGCCGGGGTCCGGAAATGCCAGGATGTGGCGCGGACCCGAAATGAAGAGGGACTGAATCAACAGGTAAGTCTTAACATGGAGATTTAGCTTTCCTTATTCCCTTCTCTCCCTCACCTTTTGTTCTTGCCTTTTTCTCCCTAGGCGCTGGGGCGTGACTGCGAATCAGGATGATCGCTGCTGAACAGGCGCCCTGTTTCAGGATTGTCGGCGAGATGTCTCCGGGATGCGGATTTAGCAGGTAAGGACTTTTCCTTCTTCTGTTCTCTTCTTCTCTTCCTCTGCAGGTGATCCAGGATGCTGGCAGGCGTGGCAGAAGTCAGGATGCAGGAGCAGACACGGTGAGCGTCCAGCTGCTAGATGCAGAACAACGCGAAGCACGTGTGGCTGTTCGGGTGGGGTTTAAATAGCCTTGGAAGAAGTTCCAGGTATGTATCCTTCCTCCAATCAGGTATGTATCCTTCCCCGACCATGCCTGGATGGTAAATTAGTCCCACAGGTAAAGTAGTTCCTTTCAGGCCTCAAAGAGGCCGGGATCCAGCAGCATGGTCTGCATCAGGTAAGTGCACTCAAGCACTCCCATAATGAGCCTGGCGCCTGTGGCGCCACGACTGATGTCTTTTATGAGCCTGGCGCCATAGGCGCCAGGACACCTTCCAAAGGGCCCCTATATGGGGTTGCTGGGTCTTTTCTTGGGGACTGGATGTCCGCTTTCGGGGACGCAGGGCTTGAACCGGCTCCCCGGGAGCGAGCATCATGACACTCACCTCCTTCCCTCCCCGTTCTGTATCCCAACAGACTGGTCCACCTGCATCTAAGGAAGCTATATTTAGCCACTCTCAACACCCACAGCGTCATTTTTGGCGAACTGTCCCAGCCCTGATGAAAGTGGTCTCTACCACTGAAACCGGTCGGCTTATTACAATACTGTATCTGCACAACTGAACGCAATATGCCAGAATACAGTTTGGTCAACCCTAATGAAGACAAGGACTGATCAAGGATCATTACTGTGTATCCAAAACACAGAGATATAGAGAAAAATCCTCTCTACCATTAACATCAAGAAAAAAAGAGTAAAAAACAAAAGAAGAATAAAAAGAAATTGACGCAAGGACCCTAGGTCCCAGATGTATCAAATACACCCACCTCCTAGTGAAGACAGCAACTAGGCATCAGTGGGGGTCTTTTAAGAAAAACCTGCCCTCAAGGGAAACCTAATAAAGTCAATATTGCTTCACTTTGAAGGCAGCCTTTTATGACAAACAACAAACGTTTTCCAAAACCTTTGTTTTTTAAGAAACTATTTCAAATAAAAATGCCCAAATCCTAATGTGAAAACATGATAACCAAGGGAAGATTTGGGTACTAGACCACCCTTAATGTCCAGTACGTGGATACCCCCGTTGCACATCTGTATCACATTCATGCCAAGCAGTGTCCACAACTATTCACTACTCCTTTTACACTTGTACACTCAGACCACAGAAAAAATAGACAAGTTGACCCCTTCCCACACACCACCAGGGGAGGTGGGGACAGCACTCATCTGGGCAGACGAGACCTGGTCAAAACCCTGTGGGAATAGTCATCACGCCATGGGGAGAAGCTGGTGGTGATGCTACAGTACTCGTCACACACAGGCACACCCCACATACACTCACGCAGCAGAGCACATACTTTAGGGCCCGGGAAGTTCAGGGGCTGCTTGCAAACAGCGACAGGGATGCATCTATGGAAGAGTTACAGATCTCAAATCGGCATAGGACTCAAGGAAAGCAGTAGCCCAATATAGTTAAAGACCATTTTACAGACGTTCCGGGTGATTTATCTAAACACAGCAAAAGGGGGAACCAAGCGTGTGTGCGCACCTCGGTGTCATGATGTTATCCAGCACAAACTCTGATTCCCGAGGCTGCGCTCCCATCGAGACTCCACTCATTGAAAGGTGGGGAGGGAAACATGGGAGAACAAAACAGCGATCTTACTACGCCCAGTGACATTGAGAGTGCGCAAGTGCATGGGAGAGGGGGAGGGGAAACGTGCATGGAAGGGGGAGAAGTGGAAAATGCGAAGCAGAGAAGAAACAGATAAATAACAATAAATAAATAATAAAAGGCAACAAACAGTGGTAGTGCAGCCAGCCATTTACAAGTGCTAAGTTTAAGGCAGCAGACAGGGTAGGTCTGATAAGTGCAGGAAGAAAAAAAGGGGGGCTGTATGGGTACAGATACAGACCCCAGTGCAGGGGGTGGCCCGGAGGCAGTGCGGGAGGGTGGCGGGGTGAGCAGGTACCTGGGCCCGAAGGACAGAGGGTGGCCAGGTGCACAGTGCCAAGAGAGAACAGATCAGCAGGGGAGAGGGGGAGCAAAGGCAGAAGAAAAGAGGAAGGTCTTGAGGTGCTTCCGGAACCAGAGATGGTTCTCCTCAAGTTTCAAAGGGGCAGGGAGGCTGTTCCAGAGGGAGGCCCCAGTCGAAGACAGAGATCTACCCCCAGCTCATTTCTTTGAAAAACTACTGACCCTGAGGGAGTTGTATGTAGAGGAGCGAAGAGCTCGAGAGGGGAGGTATTTGCGGAGGGATAGCTGAAGGTATTTTGGACCCAGGCCCCAGAAAGCCTTGTGGACAATGCAGAGGGTTTTGAATTTAATCCTTGCATCCACTGAGAGCCAATGGAGAGATTTCAGAGCTGGACAGATACGATCCCAGGGCTTGAGGCCAAGGACAAGCCTTGCAGTCCTGTTCTGGATTAGTTGCAGAGGGCAGAGAGTAGAGGCAGGTAGAGTTAGAAAGAGGCTGTTACAATAGTCCAACCTAAAGAGAACCAGAGCTTGGGATACCATGAGCTTCCGGGGGAAGGAGAGGAAAGGCAGAGTACCTCTGAGGAAGTGCAGTAGGAAATTTGACTTTTTAGAGACCTCAGAGATGTGGGCGGAGAAGGAAAGGGTGGAGTCAAAGATGACCAAGGTTCTTAGCCTCGCAGGTTCGGGGTAGGAGGAGTGCCAAGGGAGGCTGGCCAGAGAGTGAGGGGAAAGGATGGTGAAGGTGTGCCGATGAGGAGGATCTCCGTCTTGCTGGCATTCAGCAAAGATCATTGGTAGCACACCAATCTTGAATGGCAGAGAGGCAATCAGAGATGAGAGAGGGAGAGGAGGTGGCAGAGGGCAGTCTGAAAATGAGTTGAGTGTCGTCAGCGTAGCACTGGAAATTTGAGCAGAAAGTGGCAATGCAGCGGGCAAGAGTTGCCAAGTATTGGTTGAAAAGCCAGGGCCAGAGGTTTGACCCCTGCGGAACACCACAGGTAGAGAGGAAGATAGATGAAAGGAACGACTCAAGTTGGACCTGGGAGGGTCGATCTGAGAGGAAAGAGGTCAAGAGGTGGGAACACGGCATTGCTCTGTGCTTCACCTCTGGGCTTTGCGTATCAGATCTAATCAGATCCTGAATAATATCGTAAGTGCACGCCATCTTGGGTGGACAACGTTTCTTGACTAACTCTTGCAAGTGTACAGGACTAGCTCTTTTGACTATTTTCATTCGACAAAAATTAAGAGCAGAACAATTGTACTTGAATACTAGGTGAAGCACTTTTATATGTATATAGTGAAGAAATGATAAGAATTGTTGGATACCCTAGACAACACAGAGAGGTGCTCATAGTGTTTGAGTAAATAGACCCTTTGGCTACCTGGGTTGTTGACTTTATTTATTCCCTCACGCATCCAAGTAGGGGGAGGCACCCTGCACTCACCTCATTCTTTCGTTGAATGCAGCATTAGGTGCTGCAAAGGCTGGTTTCTCCCCTGAAAACTAAACTCTGGTCCAATTCTGCAGCACTACGTAGGCGCCGTTCAATATTACCAATTATTGCAATGCAACTCCAGCTCTAGTCCCAAATTAAGATATCAAAATTCAATTTTTCATTTCAAAAGGCCACGTTGATGCCATCCGATAGTTGCCATGGTTTCCCCAAGATTTATGCAAAATAAGTGCTTATTAGGAAATTGGAATGCAACTAACTGAATAATGACATGGGCAGAGAGAGGAGGCACCAAACGGAGTAATGCCTAGAATGTAGAGACATTTTGAAGGACGGTTAAACCAACATCAGCGTTGGGGTGACCTTGTTTTTTGCCTTTGTGTCTTCTTCCTTACCTTCGCTTTTGAGCCCACTAGGGATCGGGGGAAGATGCTCTTGGCCAAATGACTGGTCATGAATGGAGGTCTCTCAGAGCTGGTATTGAGCCGCTTTGCCACGTCTATGACCTCGATCCAGGGAGAGCGCTCCCAATTCGGGACAGTCTTGCTCCATGTTGGGTCTCCCTTGGAACGGATTAGACTCAAGATTTCAGTTAACCACGTTGTACCTTAGAAAGGAGAAGAAGAGGCAAGATTGAGCTTGTATTTGCAGAACTGCCATGCTGCTTTCTGTAGCAATAGCACTTGATTGAGTAGATGCAATAAACATCACGAGAGCAGTCGAATGCTACACTCCAGCTCTGGGCACATTAGGCTGGGAGGGGCCTGTGCATCTTTCTTCATAGCTATGAATGTAATGTGAATATCAGTGGTAACCAGATGTCCTGGCTTTGGGGAACTGTCCCGGTTTCTCACCATGTCCTGACAAGTGACTGCAAAATGCTCCCATCTTCCCACCGTTTAGTTTTAGCTCATTGAGGTGGCGTTATGCATGTGGATGAGAAAATAATAATGGTATAGGTAGTGGCATGGCACATTCTTCTGACAATTTTGAAGGACACATCATCTATGCTCTCAAAACACCTGTCACGTTATGGTGATTTAAAGCAGCCCTTTCTGCCCGCAAAAGCATCTTCCTGAAAAGCAGTAGGGCATTTGCAGATATTCAGCTGCTCCTGATGTAGAAAAATATATGAAATCTTCACCAATTGTGCCTTTTTAACCAGCAGATGTATAAGCAATATGGCACTGCTTGGACGTCAATGATTTCCGGCAGAAATTACTGTCATCCACACACACCTCCCCCCGGGCCTCCAACCCCCACCCTCCAACCCCACCCACCCTCTGAATCCTCTTGGCACTCACTAATGTGCATTTCAACTTCATTTATTGCATGTGATCAATACCTTCCCCAATGATACGTGAAAAGACTGCACGAGTTGGGAATAGTGATAGTGAATGGAGAAACTCTCTATATAACATTGAACACACAACGGATTACATGATTAGTTGATCAGATAGGACTTTAATTGTAAACATTTACAAAATCACAATCTAAGTAGAACACGCGTGGGCCAGAAAGTTGGATGGCAATGCTACATCTAGTAGGATATTCTTTGTCTGCAATGCTGTGTGGCAATTGTTCAGCACGCGGACAATTCTGTTTCAATCCAGTGGCTCTCCATTACCGGTAAAAGAAGCATGTAGCATAACGTCATCAATGCATTCAAATGTTGATTTCTTATAAAGTGGCTTCGCAACCCATAAAACATACTGCAATTCGCCACTATCTTGCTTACTCATTGCACCTGCACCAGTTCTTGCCTGGTCCCTACTCACATTTCCAATGCGAGTTTAAGACTACCCACCTCATCTGTTCTTCCATCCCATCCATTGTAAAATGTAATCTTTTGTGACAGTATTTCAGGCGCGTGCTTTGGAGTACCTCCCACCTCTCTGACTTCACCCTCCTAGCACTTACTCCTATCATCTGTTCCTTGACTCTTGATAGCAGCTTGTCGGTCTCCCCTCCTACCCCCCTTGTTCTCCCCTTCTCCCCCTCCCCTGCTCTTCAAATTTGTCACCGACAGTTTGCTTAGTAGCGTGCCTTGTTCTCCTTCCCCCTCCGTCCCCTACCCCCCCTCCCACCCCGCCTCTTGTTTACCACCTGCACTGCGTAAATTGTCGTCAGACATAGTAATGTTACTGCTTGCTTTGCTCTCCTTCCTATCCATTACCTCCTGCCTTACTTGTTCTATGCACTTGCACTATCAGAAATGTCGACAGGCCTATTATGATAGTTATTTTCACATTCTGTATTGCTTCAAGGACTTTTGCTGAATGTAACTGTATTTTCCTATGTCCCCTCCCTCCTTGAAGCGCTTGAAACACATTGTCTATAGGCGCTATATAAATAAACTATCATATCAAACTATCATATCATACTTCTCAATACCCTGTGTGGCAAATTCAGTAAGACATTTCAAATCTCTAGTCAATCGCTTGTCACAAATAATCTACCCTAGAGCCTCACAAAGGGGTGTCCCAGGCTCCAGTCATTTCTTCCCCCTTTGCTGGTCCTTACTCATTGGAGGATGTGCGCATGCCTAGTAGTGTTGGTTTGCACCCTGTGTATGTTTGTTTTGCTGTATGGTGCAGAAGTGATTGCCACTTTTCGACAAGTGAAATGTCCATTTGTTCATCATTTTGTGAATTCCACCATGGATGGTTTTTTATCAACTGAGATCAGTACCATAGTTCTCCCAAACCATTTCTTCCAGCGCCATTGATTTTCTTAATCACTGATTTAGACACATGCAAAATATTCAACTGATGGCCAATGTGCAAAAGCTTCTCTCTAATGACTTTGGCTATGCTCCTATGTCGGTCAGTTGCTAACAGTTCAACTTCTATGTATGTATGTATGTATGTACGTACATACGTATGTATGTATGTGTGTGTACATGGATGTATGTATGTGATTTATAAACACTAAACCTAATTGGAAAGCAACACAGCACTGCACAAAGGGTATGCACCAAGGGTTACACCCAGTGGTCGAAGTGTGCAAAAAGAAGTAGTGGAACTACTGGTCTCCACCCGCTCCCCACAAACCCCATCACCACACACCCTCCCCTGCACAAAACAAACCCCCCCAAACACATGCACCTGCTGTTTAAGGGAAAATTCAGTGCAGTGCACAGAAATTGCAGGTTTCAACTTCTTCCTACACTTTTATTATAACACGAAACCATTCCGGAACTGTTTATTTTTAAAATAAAAGTATAGGATCAGTAAAACTTAATTTAAAAAAGTAGAGGAGCACCGCTACCAACCAGTCTTGTCCACTTTGACCACTGTTTACAGGTGAGGGTGCTTTGATGAATCCTATGGATCCCTCACTGAAACCCTGCCTGAAGACCCCTCCCAGGTGGCCAGGGAAAGGTAGACACTTCCTGGTCCCGACCTTGGGGGTAGTGTATTGCGGGAGGATCACCCTGGAGGAGATAAAGCCCAGGGTGGTGAGGCGATCCTGTGGGATGAGACACAGTTAAAGGGGAAGGGACCTTTTAAAGGTACGGAGACATGTAATGACTTATTGTCGTTATGTGTCTGAACCACGCATTAAACCTGTTGATCTGAGAAAAACTGGTGCAACATCTTTAAATATCCGCAAGAAGGAAAGACCGGTTGAGACTTCCAAGGTTATAAATACCCCTTACTCCCAAAGGTGCAGTGGCAGGACATCTATACATGATGGTTTAAATGAACTGCCTTTTCCTTTTCAAATACTCTTGTACCTTTTCCTTAAAGGCATTTAAAGGAAATAGATCTGTAAAATAAAGCTAATAAGAAAACCTACTTCTGTTGGTTGGGATTACAAAGCCCAAGAACTGGCAAGAGGAAGAGGGGCCAAGAACAATGTTGCAGGAGTTGTCAGCTTGTTAAGCATAATGGCCCAACCTGAAGGAAGCAGATAGTCTTAAAAGGCCCCCTAAGGTGCAGGCCATTAGATGGAGCTGGAAGAGTCGCATCAGTAGCAGCAAAGCAGAAGCATATTGTTGGCAATCCAAGAAGAAGTTGGTGGGAAGAAGGGATGCCGGGAATTTGACCAAGCAGATAACAGCTGCCTGTACTAAATCTGAAGGGCAGAGGTTGCGCAGTGGAAGGCGTGAAAGAAGACTGCTTTCCGTTATGTGAATCAGATTGCAGAGATTGCGCAGGAAAAAGTGTGCCAGAGACTGTGGCTGGAAGTTGGTGTACAGTCGTGGGTCTCAGGAGCGAGAGGGCTTCCATGACTGCATGGCAGGGATGAAAACACCTTCACCAAGGAAGAGTGTGTGTGCCCAAGAGAAGTCAGAATCAGGTCCTGCAGCACATGAAGGGAGCAAGACAGAAGCCGGTGAGTGTTACCAAGTGTTCTTGGCCCTTGTGCGAACAAAGGCAGGCAACTGTAGGCAAGCAGAATCACTTGCGTATGAGTGAAAGTAGTAATAAACCGACAGTTGATTTTCGGACAATGGGAAGTTTCAGAGGTAGTCTATCTCAGGATCGAGTCACACCATTTGCACACTGTCTTCCCAAGCATGCACACGCCTGTATGGCTCACCACAGGTGGACAGTTTACCATCTCTGGACACCTACAAGTGCATTTCCTTTCCCTTTTTTTCCGCGTAGGCATGACCTGAACATTTGTTGACAATGCGCCCATCCATTTATGGACCCACCAGCACCTAGATGCTGCCACATACCGATATTGCCGGATTGTGAAGAAAGAGCGGGATAAGTCCATCTCGCCTGGACCTGCTAGGTATTTATTCAATTTTACATTCTAACCTGCCAGTTTTGGTAACAACACTTCCGGTCCTTACCAACAGATCGTACGCGCACTGGGTCACTGAATCCTTCTGTCCGGACCACACGGACATCCAGACATTTCCACCTCCACATTGATTTCTACCAAACACGGTAAGATCCTTTTGGATCAGTCTCGGCATGGAGACTTTTGATACCTAATTAAGCATATATTGTGGAACCAGATTGCATGGAGAAGCCTGGTTTGTTATCATTAGAGAATCATTACCCATTTAGGGATTAATTATCTATCATTCATTCTGATTAGTACTGAGTAGTAGTGATTAGTTGTCCATTATCCGTAGGAAGGGGAACGTAATTGTCTGACTGACTTTCAATCCGGACATTGAATTGGAATTGATCCAGAGCAGTTTTTCATGACTGTCAATTTTTGGGACTGAATGTACATCCATTTGGCCAAGCTAGAAAAACATTTTTTTTTTCTGACGACGCTTCTGCTATTTTGTTTGGAACTCTGCGGAGACTGACTTTTTGGGAAATCTGACCTTTGTTTTGGATTTCTGTTGGTTGGAATTTGTGCACATTTATGGCAAGTCGACGACTGTATCTGCGTGTTTAGAGAAGTCCTGAAGCTTGTTTTTTTTAACTCACATAAGCTGTGAGGTTTGGTTGAAGAAAATCCTGAGGGTTGAAATAACAGAACTGCAGAATGAGCTCATTTTTTAGTGAATTGAAAGCAATATGAAATCGGCTTAGACATATGCTTGATGCTTGGGAAGTTTTGCTGGCACCAACCATAATGATGGGGTTGAGAAAGAATAGTGAAGAAGCAGGAACAGAAATGACACCATATATTGATGGCTTGCGAGCAATAATATATCGTCTCAGACATGTAATTGATATCTGGTAAGATGTCCCAGCAGCATTGAATTAGCCATTGAAATCTTTGACAACAGCAGTGATGGGTGGGAACAGAGTTCCTATGGCGGGGTGAAGCGCGAAGTAGTGCACAGAGAACATTTTAATATTGTTCGTGGGGAGAAAGCGTTACCTCAGAATAATGACAGAAATAGTGTGACCCAAACAGTTTGTTCCACTGATAGTGAGGCAATAACTGAAGAGATTGCAGCAATAGCAGAGCAACACATTGAACAAATTGAACAAGATGTTTGCTATGAAGAGGAACTGGAGAGTGCATTTTTGACAGATGTGCAGTATGCCTACAGGAATGCATAGAGGGGTTGCCTATGAAGATTTGCATTATGAAACTGTATCATTGGAGACACCTTTGCATGGAGGCAGTTATGTGAAGCATTTGCAAACTGGGTTTGTGAGAAGAGATGAGATGGTAAACATTTGAATGATAATGACATTTGTAATGGCATTTTTGGCAGAATTTGTAACAGCAGTGTTTTGCCTATGTTAAGGAGTGAAAATCTTGTTTTGACTATCGACACTGAAACATGGATAGCAATGAAGGAAATAGTGAATCGAGTGGATCATGCTAAAGTTGGTTGTTCTGAGAGATTGCATTCTTTTAATTTTTTGAGATTTCCGACTAACTGCATGGAGAGAACAGGTGTTTAGGTTTTGAAAGCAATGATGCAGAAACATCGCATGGAATTAGCAGACTGTTGTTTTGAAGAAGGAGTAGGCAGAGAAGGGAAGGAATGTTTTCTTTAATTTGAATTGCATTGCACATGCAGGAAGCAGTGTGCATTTGAATGAAATTGATTTGTTTTGTCAACATTTAGTGATTCAGCGTTGTGAATACATCATGTTGAAAAGGGAGTCTGTGGCTAGAATGCATTGATCTGACACCATTGTGCTTTGAAATCGGTACTTGCATCCAATGTTGGCTGTTCCCTCATGAGAAGAGCTGGGACTGGCATGGCTGGCATGGCATAGCAACAACTGGCATGGCAACAGCATGAATACTGACAAGGAAGGAGAGAATTTGAATCTGGATTTTGGCCTAGGGGCAGGAACAAGGAAATTGCATGGAATTGCCATCTGCATTGTTTTGCAACACTCTGAATGAGTGCCACGTGAATGATGCATCAGTATCAAAAGAGGATAGACAAGGGAGAACTTTGGAGATAGGGATAGTGAGGAAAATGCTTGAGAAACTGTTTTGATTGGCATCAATGAAGGAAGCTTGACGCAGTGAGGCTCTGAAATCTGTCACTGAAATTGTCTGTTTGCGAGGACACACAATTGAGTTCCGTTTGCAGGTGGAACCACACTTTCTGCTTTGGGCTATGCTTTGATGCCATAAACATGTTTGCTGAACACACACACTCGTTGTTGGCATTTTTGAACACGTAGCTTTGTTGACACGCTTTGTTGACATTCCTTGGATGAAACCTTTGCATCAGAACTGTATCTGTACTGACTTGGAATTTTGCACAGATGTGAGGACACACATACTGTTCTGTTTGGCTGCAACCTGAATTGATCACAGACTGACATGCAGTGAGAGACTGGAAATAACTTAGACTGGAAATGTAACTGAATTGGCCTGCATGACCAATACACTGGAAATGTATACACTGAAATTGAATACATCCTGATGTCCACAGTACACATGCATTGATTCGATGCATTGCATTTTCGTTCTGAATAATCTGCTTGCAGACACTGTTGGCTTCACACTTTTGACTTGACTTTTAGCTATGACATGACATTAGAGATTACATTAGAAATGCTTGCATTTTGTTTTTTTGCATTATTGAGATAGAATGTTTTTTCCCTTTGCAATTTTTCTTGTTTTAGCATGCCACATTGAGACATGTTTTGACAAAATGTTAGTAATGATTATATAATCATAAGAGGAGAAACTAGATTGCATGGAGAAGCCTGGTTAGTTATCATTAGAGAATCATTACCCATTTAGGGATTAGTTATCCATCATGTATTCTGATTAGTGATGATTAGTTATCCATTACCCACATATTATGTAGCCATTTGCATTTGCTATAGAAAGAGGCCTGTTATATTTGAAGTGCCTTGGTAGAGACATGTAGATATTTGTTATATGTATTATGAATGCATTTAGAGACACATATGAGTGTGCACTTATGAGTATACATTGAGCTTTGAGTATAGCGCTTGCCATTGCGAGTTAAAGAGAAAACGCTAGAGAAAGCATGAGGCCTATGGCATTTTGAAGCCATCCTGAATGAGACACAGAGAAGCGCCACAGACTGCGAAAGTTGTTTTGAGTTACAGGGGAATGAGGAATGTGTAAACAGTTTGGTTGTTCAGACAGAGATTAGACGTGACTTGTCTGAGTGGAGAACGGAGAAGGGCTGGCTTATCAGGCCTGTTTGGCTGGTGTTCGCAGACAGATTGTGGGGGTCATGCAGGGAGTGTTTTGAACAGAGGCAGAAGAGAGGGATTTCGTGAAGCTAACAGTGGGGTGAAAAGAGGAATATGAGAGATGGTATGGTAACACGTAACACAGATAGCATGTACAAGATAGGCTGAAATGTCACGATGACAAGAACATGCAGTAATTGAGAAGTACAATGCAGTGCATCACAGACTTTTAGGCACTGCTTGGATTTAGAAATGCTGACAGAGAGATTGAGAGATCGAGGGAGCTGCTCTCTGTGAGATCGAGAGACGTTTGGATGACTGAGATGGATGGAGCTGCTCTCTGAGTTTGAAGAGAGATGTTTGGCGATGACATAGGAGAGGCGTTTTAGATGGAGATGGCTTTGGACGTTCGGGAGCTTGGGTAAGCATTCTGATGAGAGCGGATGCAGATCGATCTGGCAGAGAGAGGCCAAGGAAAGGCCCTGACTGGCTGGTTGCAGAGTGGGAAGCTTGCACATGGCCCGAGGGTAGTATTGATCTGAATAAGACACGTGCCAATGGGGAATTAGGACAGACACTCACACAGATCTTTTGGGTTTTATACGATGGGGAAATCATACAGGGATTGTCTCAGAGAGAGAGAGTGGAGTGTGGTGAGGATTGGAGAGGAATGGTGTGGATTGGAGAGGAATGCTGAATTCTGACACTTGCCATATGTATGAATACACTGGATACGTTGCTATTAGATTGCTTGCATTAGAAGCCTGTAAGGCTTACAGTTATTGCATTGCAGATTAGATTTGCACCAAGAGCATAAAGGTGCAAATTCGAGATTTGCATTATAGTAGTGTTTGCATCATGCCTTTCTGTGCATGAATACATGTATTTTATTGTTATTGAAACTGACTTGTGTGTTTTCATTTTGTGTCCAATGTGCATTTTATTTTGTGTCTATTTTTATGGTTATGGTAATAGCTTATGTTTGTGTGTCCATAGCATAGTAACTTAGTAGTAACACAGTGCACAAATCGCCCTGAGATACAAGAGCAGGGGGGGGCATAGTGATCCACCACCCCGAGGTAGATTTGGGGACTAACAATATTGCCATTGATTAATCCGTTTTAAGTTGCACCTAGAACCCCACACAATCCTGATCCTCGACAGATCCCACAGGATACTCTTACTATAAACATGCTCTGTCCTGATGAAGGCTAACACAACAGTAGCTATATAACCCAGCTCTACTAGGCCGAAACAAGTCATGTGACAATATGACTCCAAGTCTCAGTGTCCAACATAAACACTGTTCAGATTAGTGCATTGAAGCACCTTGTATTGTTAATGTACATGTGTTGCTCATGCTAATCCTGATAGGATATCATGGAATGTATATTGTGTTTTGAATCACGATCCAATGTACTGATTTTGGGGGAGCACGAATTGTATCATGTATTGATATCGTATGTAATTGTTGAGTCTCCTGTGACAGCTTGTATATTGAATATTGTTTCATTTTATTTATTAAATTTGCTACATAGCAACTATCGTCACCTTGTGGTAATCCATAACAAGAGTATTTGTATGGGGTTCTGTGACCTTGCTCATCTGTTGTATTTAACATTCACCCACCTGGGTAGAGCAGGGATGTAACCAGGAGCCTAGTGTATAATAATAGTCCTAGTGCAGCCCTTGGCTGTGGGCACAGTATTGACCTCAAGTGGGTTCTTTACTTTTTCAAAGTTTCTTTCACTAAAATGTTGTCATCCGATCTCTGTAATTTTATTGAGAAGGCTTCCCTTCTCTTTACTTCTTCATAAGTAAAAGATGCAGTATTCAAAATGGTTCAGATTTATAAGCTGAAAGTTCTCTGCCATTTGGCACCTTTCGGGAAGTGTTAAAGGTTTAAGGTAACTTACTTTCAATCAGTTTGCAACATTATTGAATGTCGCATTTAACAGACTTTATAGCTTGACTATTCTTAGACGTTTAGTACCTGCGTGATATGTATAAAGTTTCTGTATATGTAACTTGGTCATGTTTGTTTAATTCATTAAGTTTTAGAATTCTCATGAGCGTTTAAATTGTTCTCATCGTACAGAGACTATGAGCCTTTAAATTGTTCTTATTGTGCAGAGACTCTCAACAGGTTTTGCTTTGTCTGTGACCACTGTGTTACAAAGTATTCAGCTGGCTTTCATGAATTAACAAGTCTTTCATGTTTGTCGGATTTCAGTAAGGATTTTATTCGGAGACCTCTGACAATGTGTCTTTCTATCCATGCAACCACTCTAACAAAGTATCCTTACGTGCAGCATCAAACACTTGCATGCCGTGTTTCTTCCGACTGGAAACTCGCCGGATGCTTTGATGTGCGTCCTAGCAGCACAGATCTGCCAGCCTTCTCCTTCTGTGTTCAGAGCTCCACCTTCTGCCACTCAAGTACTCCTGGGTCGGCTTCTCACCCCAGGACAACACGCCCCTTGCACAATGGAAAAAGGGACAGACTTCCTGCATGGCTACCCTTTCATGCTTCTGTCCTTTCCACAGAGCCCCTGCTCGTGGGCCGCTCCTCCTTGAACAAAAAGCATGTTGAATATGAAACTGCACCCTGCTGAACTTCTTGGCCTTTCTGCTGCTGCAAATTCACTGATACTGCTCCCGTCACCATTCCCTCTCATACACAAGTTAGGTGCAGCACTGTAACAGGTTGCAGGTGCGAGTTCGCAATCAGCCCTGCCTGACCATCATTAAAGGACATGCCTGACCTTTACTGCTCTCAGCAGGCTTCTTCTTCGTCCCAGTACCCAAGTGGTGAAAGCAACTAGTCTTTAGTACTCTTGGTTCCTTTTTCCTCATCTCATTACCTATAATGGTCATGTGTCAATTATTTAGGGGAGATTGTTTTGCAATATCCCATAAAGACTCAAGAAGGGTTGGTTTGCTCATTATTAGGGAAAGGGGGATACCATGTCTCTCCAAAGGGCATCTTACTCCCAGTCCCTGCAGACCCTCCACCCAGGTGATCCTCTCTCACAGGTCCACCCCCACGGTCTGGATGAAAAAGCGATGGCCTTTTCCTGGCCACCTGCGCAGAGGATCCATGGGGAATAGATATGTGAAAACACTCTCAGATTTCTCAAATACCCTTCCCCAATGCGGGTTGGACCGAGGTGCTTCACAAGGAAATCGAGAGGAGAGTTACCTCATCTCGCTTTCGTTCCTCTCGAGACTTGATTGCAAAGCCACCAGGTTTATGGTTCAAGAAATCCTGCATTCCTCTAAGGTTAGGTTCTCTTATTTGTACTATTGATTCCACGGCCAATGAAGTAATTGGTCTCCTCTTCCCTGGCTTTTTGTTTTAATTCAAGAGATTGTAGCTGTGAAGGGACATGAGACACAATGACATGATTTGGGGAATTTGTTTGGGATATTAGTGAAACCCATTGTTCAAAGTGAGGTACATCTCTCCCTAAGAGTAACTGAGTTCGCAAGTTGGTAATTACTGCTACAGTCAAATCTATTTTCCTTCCCAGAATAGAAATAGGGATTTGGGTCAATGGATATGTCTGAGAATGGTTGTGTATTCAAGTTACTTATTCCTTTCTCTCCACCCCAGGGGAAGTACATCTGTTCTTACAGCACTTTCTTTACTTCCGGTGTCCAAATCTGCCCGAATCAGGTTTCCCTCTAAAATGACAGGAACTTTATGTGGTTTTCCCTTTTGTACATGAAAAAACAACATTAGGTTTTCTTTGAGGTTGACATTGTTGACTAGATGACATGTATTTGGGAAATTCAACTACATTTACTGGACAATTTCTTACAAGATGGCCAAACTCCTTGCATGAATAACATTTCCGATGGGGATTGAGAAAGGGATTTATTATTCCAGGTTACCCTACTATTCCTATTGATTCCCATCAGGAGTCATTGTTTCCAATGACCACTTCTTGAGTAGTGGTTATCTGGGGAAGAAGAATGTCCAATAACTCTACTGAGGAGGATATAGCCTTACTTGTTTACAAATAAGTACATTATGGGCTTTCCTTATCAGGATTTGCCCAAGTTAGGTCTCCCTCCTCTTCTTCCCTAACATTTAATGTTCCCAAACCTTCTAATATAATATTTGGACTTGTCCCCCTCAGATTTCTTGTGCGTCTTTTTCAAAAGGGCTAGAGCATAGGTTCTTACTTTACCAAGATTGTTTTCTGATACTTTTCTTTCTAGGTGGGATAGGAGGATGGTTCCCATAAAACCTCATAGCTCAGAATTCCTATCAGTTAACCTCTGTTAATCTTAATGTGGGCCTCTGAAAAATTCTAAAAGGATACATTTTAATTCCTCCCACCAACCCCGAGAGTATAGGCTGAATTCTTAACCCTTTTCCTTTAGGTTAGTTGGTAATATATAAATGCCCAGGCCATGGGGAAAACCAATTTGTAAGCCTAAAGGAATTACTACATTAACTCTTTATGGTATTCGACAGTCATAAGGACAAAAGAAATGATAGTAATTTCCTTCTACAGATTTCCTGATGGGAAGCATGGCCTGTGTGTGCAAAACCTGAAAGGTTACCCTTATCTGACGAATCCTTGAGTTGGGAGTATTGATCTTTCCTTCAATATTTTGTGGAAGGGACTTAAGAAAATGTTTGGCTTGTTCCTATCCCTTCATCAAGGTAATTTAAAGATAGCATGGGGGTATTCGTTGTATGGCAAGTCGTATAGGTCTGCATCATATCTTTAATATCGGCCTATCCCAAATGAGAAAAAAACATTCTCTTAAATAATTTCTGAGTTTCCCATGGTCTGTGTGATCTTTTGTTATATGGCACTGAGCTTTTACCAGAACCATATTTTTATGAGAACCATATTTTTATGAATTTCTTGAATCACCAGTTATCATTTTATTTTGCCTACTTGAGTAGGTTTTCCCCTATAAAGAAATACTTTTTTAAGAAAAAAAAAAGGTTATTTTCCTTCACATCCCATATCTTCCGAGATTACTTGTGAAAACATTTTAGTTAGAAAGGGGTCTTTTCTCTGGGCTAGGGCTAAGTATGGAGATTTGATTCTCCAGAACTCTCTTTTCCAGACTCAGAGGAGAGGGAATCATTTGTAGCTTCCTTCTCTGTCCCAGAACCATGCGTTCCGCTTTCAGTGTTTTCTTTCTCTGTCATTATGGGAAAGATTGCCCTCTCAATCACCCCTGGAACTATCCTATGGCCTTGGTAACATTGGAAAGGGCTTCTTCCCATGGTTTTGAAGTAGTACTTTAACTTGACCCCTGAAATTGGGGCCCACTATGCCAGCTAGCACGTCCAATCCCAAGTCAACATGCCAACCCTAACCTATGTGCTAGTCTTAAATAGGTCTTGGGGGTGGAATCAATATTAAGTCAGTAGATATTAGTTTCCTTTCTCCTGGGGAAATTGTCTCATCCCTACCTCTACAAATATCAAACCTGTAGAGTCCTTCGTTGCTACTGAGGGGTTTGATGCTCTGCTACTCAGCTTCTCAAATTGTAGGGTTCCCCAACTTGTATCAGTTTAGCCACACCCCACCTCTGACACTATCTGTGAAGGCATCTTGGAGTAAGACACATACAATAGATTAAAAGTTCAAAAACATACACTTTTATTAGCTTAAATGTCAGGATGGAAAATTGCTATCTGGACCTATACTACGGTTGGATTTCCCTACCAAACCAAAACTAGGGAAAGTCAAAGTCAATACGTTCAACTTAGGAATCTGCCTGTGTCCAAAACCTATACTTTCTCTCACAACTAATCTAATACAACATGTAGGGATGTCAGTAACCAGAAACTAATGTGCAATTTAAAGTTCAGAACTTGGTTCAGTTTGTAGTGTTCTTTCAACTACTCTCCCCCCCCCACCCAAGTATAAAGCAGTTCTTTTAAAAAGACTGAAGATTGTCTTGAGTTTACAATACTCAGGGTTCCCATCCCCAAGTTTCAAAACACAATTCAAACAAAATCCTGAGGCTCTTTCCTCAAGACAAAAAAAACAGTCCAATCTCAGGAATCCCTTCCCCAAGACACAATTTCAATGAAGTATTCAGATCTTGGGGTTTCCCCAATTTCTTTAAGGTTCTGTGCCACCCTGAGGATCTCTGTATTATGCTGGTCTTCGTAGCACAAAGAAGGTTTTTGGTTGAAACTGAAATCACTTGTGATCCCCTTTTAAAGTTAATTTCCCAAAGTTCCCTTCACTTTCAGAATATATAAACATTGTGTTCACTGATCTTGGCATTCACTTTGTAGTTCAACATTGGTTGGTTTCTTTATATTTATATACAGTGCTTTTGTAGAAATTACATAGTTGAAAGTTAATTGCAATGTCAAGTTTTTCTGTGTAAATGTCATCCAATGTCTATAATTGTATTGAGAAAGCTTCCCTTCACTTTACTACCTCATAAGTAAAAAATGCAAAATGCAGTATTCAAAATGGTTCAGTTTTCGAAGTTGAAAGTTCTCTGCCATTCGACACCTTTCGTAACGTGTTAAAGGTATGTTTCTTTCATTCAGCTTGCTGCTACATGCAGCATACAAAAAGGTTACAGACTTTAGAGCTTGAATATTCAGCATCTCTGTGATATATATAGTAGAAGTAACTTGGTCATGTTCGATTAGTTCATTAAGTTTTAGAATTCTCGTGATTTTTTAAATTGATCTCATCGTACAGAGACTGTGAGCCTTCAAATTGTTCTCATCATGCAGAGACTTTCGATAACAGGTTTTCATTTGCCTGCGACTACTCTGTTACTAAGTATTCAGCTGGCTTTCATGAACTAAAGTCTTTAATGTTCATTGGTTTTCATAAGGATTCTATTTGGAGAGCTTCGACAACTTGTCTTTCAATCCACGTGACCACTTCATAACAAAGTATCCTTACGCGTCACACCAAACACCCACCCACCGGGTTTCTTTCTATCTGGAAAAAGACTGGTTGCTTTGATGTGCATCCCAGCAAAGCAGATCTTCCGGCCTTCTCATGTCTTCAGGGCTCCACCTTCTGCCCCTGAGGCACTCCTGGGTCGGCTTCTGACCCCAGGAGAACGTGCACCTTGCACAATGGAGAAAGGGGCAGCCTTCCCACATGGCTCCCCTTTCACGCTTCTGTCGGTTCCACAGAGCCCCTGCTCGCGGGCCGCTCCTCCTTGAACCAAAAGTGTGTTTAATATGAACAGCACTCTGCTGTACTTCTTGGCCTCTCTGCTGCTATAAATTCACTGCTACCGCTCCCATCACCATTCCCTCTCTTACACGAGTTAAGTGGGGCTTTTTATACACCTACAATCCTGTAACAGGTTGCAGGCGTGAGTTCTCAATCAGCCCTGCCTCACCATCATTAAAGGGACATGCCTGACCTTTACTGCTCTTAGCAGGTCTCTTCCTCGTCCCAGTAGCCACGTGGTGAAAGGAGCTCGTTTTCACTACTCTTGGTTACTTCTTCCTCGTTTCAGCACTTTTGATGGTCATGTGTGAATTATTTAGGGAAGATGTTTTGTAATACCCCATAAATATGGGAGATGGTTTGGTCATTATTAGGGAAAGGGGAATACTATGTCTCTCCCAAGGGCATCTTACTCCCAGTCACTACAGACCCTCCACCCAGGTTATCCTCCCTCCCAGGTGCACCCCCAGGGTCTGGATCCAAAAGCGATGGCCTTTCCCTGGGCATCTGCGCAGAGGATCCATGGGGAATAGGAGTGAGAACACCACCAGGTTTCTCATACATTTTGAGTGCAACTCGTTCAATCATAATCTTCTCCCTTCACAGGAGCATGAACCCTCTAGGATGTGCCCCTTTAACTTTTGGCAAGTTATCGCCCTAGTAACTGGTGTGTTGCATTCCTGCTCTGGACCACTTTCATCTTGGGTGGCAGGAAACACATATGGCTGGTGATGGTCATGACCGTTTGAGTGATCCTCCATATACCCTCTGCAGGACCTGTATCACAGAGCAAGTGGAGGCTCCAAGCCCTCAAATCACTCCAGTCCCAACACCCATCATCCGGCCACCAATACAGGATTAATCACAGCTCATTAATAAGTATTTTGACTTCTATGTTTGTCTTACCTGATTTTGGGTATGTTATATTGAAGATATCATCGTCAAGCACTTGAAACTCATTTTCGATAAAGTTGAGGTCATTTTCATTACTTGACAAGGGGTGAAACAGGATCCCTTTGTAGGTAAAGTAATCATCAGCCATAGCACTCCTGAAATAGACAAGGCAACAGCATTACATGTTATGCAACAAATGCATGGTAATGGAATAGTATATGACTAAACCTCAAATCTACTGCCTTCTTTTACCCAAACAGTCAATGTCAAAACCAATAGGGATCTAAATCCATGTATCCGTTTTTTCCAATCTGGAAAGAGATACAAGGAAAATAATGTCAGGCATTCACTGAGGATCCCACAATACAGCTTCCTTCCCTTGCTGTTCAGAGTGAGTCACCCTAGATGCATATACACTTGCTCATGCTCGCCTCTTAACCAAAAAGGGTGGAAAAACCATGTACCTATCAAAAATATACTCATATTTTAATGTTTATCAAAAAACACATCACATTCACAATACATTTTTTAAAAAAACACATCATTGTGGTCCAAACTCATTGTGAACCACATATATCTGTATATATAGGCATAGATAAGGTTTTGAAGTGTCAGCTTCTATGCCAAGAGTGGAAAATGTATGTACAGATATATGTGGTTCACAATGAGTTTGGACCACAATGATGTGTTTTTTGAAAAAAATTATTGTGAATGTGATGTGTTTTTTGATAAACATTAAAATATGAGTATATTTTTGATAAGTACATGGTTTTTCGCCCCTTTATGGTTAAGAGGCGAGCATGAGTAATTGTATATGTATCTAGGGTGACTCACTCTGAACAGCAAGGGAAGGAAGCTGTATTGTGGGATCCTTTTGAATTTGTACTTTATTGTCCTCACCCACACAGCCCCTAAAAAGAGGACATTCGTAGCTCATCAGAATTGATGAGGCATTCACTGAGGGGCATGTGAAAGATTGGTCATGAGGTGAATAAAGTCAGCTGTGTCTGAGTCTGCGTCTCTTCCTCTATGCAGTTTTTTAATAAACCATAGGCATCCCTGTAAAATCATTGCATACACCAGTTGATCGACCAGGGTGCATTCCTTCATTTCTACATCAACCTGTCAGGATTTAGATCCTCCTCTATCCCCCTTCACTCATTCTCAAAAGAAACTGAGCACTATTTTCTGAAGCCATTTTGCCAAAGCAAGAGTGCACAAAGGGAGGCAGGATATCCCTTGTAAGTGGTCTCCAAAAGCTGTGGGGTGGGAATAAGCCACGTGGCGGAAAAACAGTTCCTGATGAGAGTCGGGTGCGTATTAAGACAAAGTGAGCTGAAATCTACTTGCACAGAACCAGTATCGCACTATGGAAGAGAAGAACTGCAATACATCTCCATCCCGTCCACTTATCCCCAAAATAATGGGCAATGTCAAGAGGAAGCCATAGGCCAAGGCTCAGCCGTCACAGAGCTATACACATTTATACAATGGCAAACATTAGAAAAAAGAGACATTAGTCACCTTCCTATTGCCTATCTAAACTAATAAAAATGTAAGCCATGTATTACACTCCGAGTTTGATACAGTGCGGAGCCCAGACAGTGCCATCTTGTCCTGATATCACTCACTGGAGGGTCTCCTGAAACCGATGCACATGAATGGCACACAGATCTGATGGTAGTGGGTTCAACAAGGGTACCAATAACCTTTACACCAAGCATACCGCAATATCCCAGAGTGCCTGACCTGGCTTGCAGAGACACCCATCATGACAGTACACAGTGTACCCTAGGAACCACAAGATGTGCGATAAAAAAATACAAATGAACTACAGAGAAGAAGCAGACTCCTACAAGCCATCAAAAAATTGGTTAACTTTCTAATAAACAAAAGACTGTAAAATATTCTAAAAAATTTGGGCATCACAAATTTTAGAAACTTCAAACCTTTTAGGACATCAAAAGACAAAATGGTGGAACAAGAACATGCTAAAGTAAATCTTGATCCAAAAGCTTCTTCTATTCAGGAACATGAAGCACTGGATGGACCCGTTGTTTAACCAGCAACCCCACCTGCAAAGCAACACCATTATCAATGCACTCATTTTCAAAAGGCTTATGTTGGTATTACTGGGGGAAATAACTCAGGAGGTAAGACACAAGAAGGAAGGAACCCTGAGGACAAGCAAACTGTCACCTACAAAACATGCTACATTTCTAAAACATTTGGCATTCTTATACAGTTTGTTTGGCCATTGGTAAAGTCTCAGAAATAACATCTGCTGTCATTTGTGCATGAAACAGAAAAACACAAACAAAACGACGCTGCAAAAATACCAGAACAGAAAACTTGAGGAAACCGGCAAGAGAGGAGATACTGGACTCTGCGAATGAACAAAGTCATCATTATCATAGCATATTTCTCTGTCTACCCATTAGTTTTAGGAGAGGGACAGCTTGGCACGCAGTCTTCCAAGAAGCTTTTACAAAACATTGAAATATATTTGGAAAGCGTGTCTGTGACCTTTCACTGAAGTCCATGAAGATGAAATACCCCTTATCGGAAATACACCAACCAACTCAACAGCAAAATTAAACTTCATTCATGTAACTCTCTACCGTCATACTGCCGGCTTGAACGTCAGTGCCTATCTTTACGTGATGCCCACTGCCACGCTGCTTTTCTCCTTACACTCTCCATGTTCGTATGCATGCCTGACATGGCCCTGTAATCCTAGATAGCACTTTCCTTAGCATGTACTATACAGCCATCAATGTTTAGTCCTGTATGAATACCTGTCTCTACTCTCTCCAACTAGAGGTGTGCTCTCCCAAGTATGTACTCAATGCACCTACCACGTTGCTCATATGTACTTTGATGTAGTTCCCTGCAACATGAGGTGAGGTTTCCCAAGTATGTGTTTAATGCACCTACTATGTCCCTCATATGTACGTTGATGTAGTTCTCCGCAACAAGAGGTGAGCTCTCCCAAGTATGCATTTAATGCACCTATGTACCTCATATGTACTCTGATGTAGTTCCCCGTAACAAGAGGCAAGCTTTCCTAAGTGTGTATTTTGCACTATATTGCGTCCATTGTATGCCTGGTCTGCAACTATTTTAATTGTTTGGCTTCCTGCACTTACTGTAACCATAGTCTTAAGGTAAAGCACAACAAGATACCGCTGGCTTTTGTGCGCTATATAAATAAAGAAATCAAAGAAGCACCAGAGTTAACCTTAATAGCAGAACACTCCTCCATAGGTATGGCTATGGTAGAACAAGTTACTCTCTTACCTGGTAACCTTCTTTTGATGGGATGGTCCGACAACGTATTCCATATCTATGACGGTAATCACCACAGCTGTGCTGCTTCGGAAAATCTTTCGGCGCCTGCGTCGACGACATCGATACGCTGTCCTCGAGGGCCTCCGTCAAGCCGACATCACCGAATGTTATAAGTAGGCGTCACGTCGCCCGTAGCCTCAGTTGTAGTTTGTTCCCAGAACATGTGGCACCAATCATCTTCTAGTATGACCACAGAAAGCCTTGCGGAAACGTAAGCTGCAATCGCATAAGAAATTCTGTAGCGGGGCAGGTAGGGAGGGAGCGATATGGAATACGTTGTTGGACCATCCCGTCGAAAGAACGTTACCAGGTAAGAGAGTAACTTGTTCTTCGAGGGGATTGGGTCCTCCAACGTATTCCATATCTATGACAGGCTCCCAAAGCAGTACCAATGTAAGGAGGTGGGAAAAGAATTTAGAATATACAAATTTAGAATGCCCAATCAAATTGCAGAGTAAAGGACCGCCTTGCAAAGGTCAGATCCTGCCCATGGATAGAATCTAGGCAGTAGTGACGTACAAAAGTATGGACCGAAGCCCAAGTGGCTGCGTCACGGATGTTACGAATAGGAACACCCCTCTGGAGGGCAGTAGAGGCAGCCACACCCCAGTCAAATGGACCCGTAAGCCTACTGGAGGGTCCTTACCCGCCAGGCGGTAACATTCAGAAATTGCCAAGATGATCCATCTAGATAAAGTCTGCTTAGTCACAGCTTGTCCCAAACGCCTTCCACCGTAACCAATAAAGAGCTGATCGTCCACTCTGACCCGGGACATGCGTGAAATGTAGAAACTTAAAACTCTCCTAGGATGTAACCTATGGAGCCTCTCCTCGTCCTTACCAGGATGCGGAGGAGGATAAAATGCTGGAAGAACAACCTTCTGGCTTAGATGAAACTCTGACACCACCTTCGGAAGAAAGGAAGGACGAACTCTAAGGACAACCCTGTCCTTATGAAACACAGTGAAGGGTGGCTTAACTGAAAGAGCCTGTAACTCACTCACTCTGCGAGCGGAAGTGACCACAACTAAAGTTTTAAGGGTTAACAATCTCAAAGGACAAGAATGCAAGGGCTCATATGGAGCACCCATGAGAAACTTGAGAACAAGGTTAAAATCCCACCCTGGCACCTGGAAAGGTGACCGAGGGAACACATTAGTGAGCCCTTTCAGAAACTGAGAAATTAACGGAATTTTAAAATAAGAACACTCCTCAGACGAGCGCTTAAATATGGACAGCGCCGCCAGGTAACCTCTAAATGGTACCCCCTTGCAAGCCCCTGTGGGCTAAAGAAAGCAAAAAAGACAGAACCACAGGAATGTCACATGAAAAAGGATCCACATTCTTAACCCTGCACCAGTCGCAGAACATTCTCCAACGGAAATGGTACAGGGACTTGGTTGCCGGCCGTGAACACCTCCATCACGTCTTCAGGGAGGTCCAATCCTTATACCTCAACCTTTCAGATACCAAGCATGAAGGCTGAGAGACTTGACCTCTGGATGGAGAACCCAACCCCCATCCCATGAGAGCGGATCGCCTCGGTAGGGAAGACGACATGGAGGACAGATGGACAAGTCGAGACGGTCCGAGTACCACGTCCTCCGGGCCCATGCCGGCGCAATGAGGATCATCTGAGAAACGATCCTCCGCTGCACTTGCGGGATGACGGGGACTGGAGGAAACGCGTACAGCAGTGGGAAGGACCACTCCACTACGAACGCTTCTCCTAAGGCTCCTCTCGGAGGAAATTCCTGCAAGCAGAAACTTTCGCACTTCTGGTTGACACTGGAGGCGAAGAGATCCACTTGAGGGGTCCCCCAAAGGGTGAAGATCTCCAGGAGAATCTTCTGAGCCAACTCCCACTCGTGAGAGATCGCGCTCTCCCTGCTCAGAGCGTCCGCCGTCTCGTTTTCGTCTCCAGCCAGATGAACTGCCAAGATCGAAATTTCCTGCTGGATGGCCCAGAACCAGAGCTGCATCACCTCCCTGCACAGAGGAAGTGAACCTGCCCCCCCCTTTTTGTTGAGGTAGTGCATGGCCACTGTGTTGTCCGTCAGAATCAGGACATTCTTTCCTCGCACAGACGGCAGAAAAGCCTTCAGGGCAAGCCTGACGGTCCTCAGCTCCAACAGATTGATATGGAATCTGGACTCCGATGGAGACCAACAACCGCTGACTGTCAGCTCATTGGCATGAGCTCCCCATCCCATGTGGGACGCTTCCGTCACGACCGTCACCTCCGGCCAGGGTAGCCAAAACGGAGACCCCCTCAACAGGTTGCCTCCAGCGGCCCCCACAGAAGGTTCTGGGCGACCGAGGGCGGCACCTGAACGGGGTCCGACATCCTGCCAGAGGATTGAGACCATTAGAGCTTGAGAGCCCATTGCATAGATCTCCTCCGCAACCTGGCCTCTGGCAACAGAAGAATGCAGGATGCCATGAGGCCGAGCAACCTCAAGAACTCAGGATGCCATGAGGCCGAGCAACCTCAAGAAGTCGAACGCTGGGAGACTCTGGGCATGTTGAAACTTGTACACCATCTGCTGAATGTGGTGAGCCTTCACCTGGGGAGGCAAACACTGCCCAGGGACGTGTCGAGCACCGCTCCGATGTACTGGAGCCGCTGTGTTGGCGTCAAGTGGGACTTCTTTAAATTGACGGAGAAGCCCAGCTTGTGCAGGGAGTGGCAGGTGACGGACAGATGATCCAGGACTTGATCGGGAGAGCGCGCCCTCATCAACCAATCATCCAGGTAGGGGTTAACATGAATCCCCCCCTTTCCTGAGATGCGCTGCCACCACCATGAGCTTGGTGAAGACCCTCGGGGCGGAGGTCAATCCGAACGGCTGGACCCGAAACTGAAAGTGCGAGTCACCAACTGCGAATCTAGGGTACTTCTTGTGCTTTGGATGGATCAGCACATTAAAATAAGCGTCCTTGAGGTCGAGAGACACCAACCAGTCCTGACCTTGAAGGGCCTGGAGGACTTGAGAAAGAGTAACCATCTTGAACTTGTCCTTCCTGAGGACCTTGTTCAAACCGCGCAGGTCCATGATGGGTCTCAATCCCCCATATTTCTTCAAAATCAAAAAATAAGGGGAATACCATCCCTTGTTCCGCTCCGCTACAGGCACCAGTTCTATGGCACCTTTCTCCAGCAGGGATTGAATTTCCTGCGCAAGGAGCGGATCTGGACTCTTCAAAGAGAGATTCCCTGGTGGATTGTCGTGCGGCCTCTGCCGGAAAGGAAGACAGTAGCGGTGGGCTATGATCTCCAGAACTCACACATCTGAAGTAATGGCATGCCATTCTACCATATGCTGTGCCAGCCTTCCCCCAACCGGAGAAGCATGGGCCTCAGGACTGAGCTGAAGCGGCTGCGGCAGTGCCCGAGGGCAAAGAGGCAACTGCTCGCGCGGCCTTGGCACATCAAGTACCTTGTTTTCCACCTCTGGTACTCTTACGGTTGCCCCTTTTGAGGTTGACATACTGCAACACCCAACGACTTTGCTGCAGCTTTGGAGGTCTACAACCTCTCAAGGCTCTCGTCAGCCTTGCTGCCAAAAAGATGTTCACCATCAAAGGGCATGTTGAGGAGCCGAGCTTGCACATCAGGAGCAAACCCCGACTTCCGCAACCACGCAAACCTGCCTATCACGATGCTCGCCGCCATGGACCGGCTGACGCACACACACATGATCAGCCGCTAGGGAAATACAGTTCCACAGAGTATGCCTGAAACGAGACAAGGCACAAACGGAGTGGGCCGCCTGAAGCGCCTTACCCCCAGAAGAAAATACCTTTTTCGCCCAGCCGTCAAAACGTTTGTCGTCCCTATCAGGAGGGATGGTAGGGTACGACGCCTGCTTTGCGTGGGCCGTAGCCGCCTGCACCGCCAAACTTTCCAGAGTGGGGTGCGTGGTCAAGTAGCAGGGCTGGGTGATATTTCTTCGGCAAGGACTTGCTCACTGCCGGTAGACTCTCTGGAGAAGTCCAAGCTGCAGCCACCCTTCTCTGCAAGGCCATATGGAATGGCAGCACCGGGTCAGTTGGTGGACCTTGGTCCAGGATATCAGTCAGGTCATCCTGCTAAAAATCCCCAGGGGGGGCAGACCACACCAGGTAATCTGTGACCCTCGACATCAGGCGCCGATAAGAGGAGTCGGCATGCGTGCCAGACTTAGGCCTACCAAATTCCACCTCCGGAGAGGTATCGAGCGCACTGGCATCATGCAATGACTGGTGCAGGTTCTCGAGCTGGCTATGACCAGAAACAATGTCATCAGGGACCACTGCAGGAACCACACCTTCCTCAGACCCCTCATCCACCCCAGAAATATAATCCATAGGCTGGAAAGAGGGAACTGAAAAAGGAACAAAGACATGTGTTGCCTTAGCCAGAGCCTTTCTGGGGGGTTCCCCCGTACCACGAGGCATCCCCGACAAAGCCACCTCGAAAGGCGTCGATGGAATTGGCATCGACATCGACTGCAGCGCCGACAGCTTCGACGGCGTCGACACAGGCTCGAGGGCGTAGCCCAGAGCGTGTCTCTTGACAGCCTGGGTGCCGATGGTTCCAATAATGTGTGTAAATCTCATAGGGAAATGTTGCCCCAAACACCAAATGCCTCCATTCAGAAATGGCCTTCATTCATCCCCAACAATTATCCTGACAGAATGATGTATGTCACAAGATGCAAATGATAGCTAAAGATCTAGTAAGTTCCATCTAATTGCAATTCTGAACTTGGAACAAAACTTCTCCAGCCGTTCCATCAGAAACCTCTGGGTGAAATGTATAAAATGGCCTAGAACAGGGGTTCTGCAATCTGCGGATCACCTGCTGTTTTGAACTATGGCTCCCAGGATCCCCCTCCATTGACTATGCTGGCTAGGGCTGATGGTAGCTGTAGTCCAAAACGTCTGGATAGCCAAAGGTTGCAGACCCCTCGCCTAGACATATCTGGAGGACTTCAAACAGGGCTAAAAGTAAAAACCTTAAGATCTTGAAAGGCTTCTACAGCCGGTCCATTCCAGTGAAACCCATCTTCCAGGTTCTTTCCCTTAAACATGAGATTCATCTCAGCCTCAAAGTTGTTTTTAATGAACTTCCAACAAAATTTTGGAAACCCCAAGAAACCCAGCGTTCCCTCGGGAAACCCCAGAAATAGCCAAACCAGAATTGTGGACACACCTTTATGATCTGTGGGCAGTTACAAAGGAGTGTGGGAGCCCCTCTACTGACAACAAACATGGGTCAAATACCTTGTTCATGGAATTTCTTCCTGTCAGGAGGGTCTACAACCACATTTTAGCTTGTGCACGGGTCCCTCTTTTTCTATAGGCAGACCAGCAGAAGAAAGTAATTATCTTAGGTATTCAATACTTTCTCAAACTCTGACTTTTTCACTTTGCTCACTTTGCTTATTTAATTAGCATTTATTAAAAAGTGACTTGTGCAAGTGCAAATAAAAATAAATATATAAATGAATAAAGTGCAAAATGTTCCTCAGTTCAGTACAAAATATGCTCCTTATGTATTGCATAATTTTCACTTTCTAATGGTCCAATAACCAAATTGAAAGGTATGCTCCAAAACAGCTTAAGTCCATTTAGTGTTTATAATATCCATTGTTCAAAAATGTTGCATAACTGTATCAAAGCAAGCACCAGACGTATTATCACCAGCCCTTCCACAGATGAACAGCAAAATTGCATAGTGGGTTAAAGTATTGACTGGACAGACTGATGGCTGCAAAGGGCGTTAAAAGCCAAGGAGAACGGGTTTATGGGTGCATATTATGCTCAGAGGTAGAACAGAGTTTCCTATTTGTGGATCACCAATGGTGTGGGTCACACAAGATGCCGTATTAATTCCCTAATCTTTAGGTTTAAGGGCGAGAAACGTTTTGGCACAGTGTTAGTCCAGTTGTAAAAAATAAAAAAATAAAAATAAAGCAAAATCCAAGTTTTATTTCTTTTTATTGGACTAACAAAATATTGTGTTAAGATGGTAGTAAGCTTTCGAAGTCCCAGAGACGTCTTAATCATATGGTAGTTACAAGACAAATGTGAAACAAAAGAAAGCACACACATGGCTGACATCACTTTTACATGGGGGAACAAAGGCAAGGGAGTCTCCCACTTTAAACCCCATTGGCTGCAGGAAATAATTATGCCATAATTATGCCAGGAATTCAGTCTTGCAAGCAACCTTTATTGGAAGGGCCAAAGCTGAGCATGTGTCTTTTTATTTCCAAACACTGGGAGACAGTTTATCTTGCTGAGAAGTAAAATTTCAAGCAATGTTTTTCTGTGTGTAATGTGTCCAAACATTTAAGCGTGTAGTGTCTAATGAGTGGAACCCAGCATAAAATAACAGTAATGACATTGTAGACAAACTCCAAAATGTTAGATTAAAAGGCACACAGGTTGAGAAGGAAAGGGATATGTGTTTTCACACCTTTCCTGCACGGCAAGGTTTTTCACATGTATAGTGGTATGCATTTGCCAATACTATAAGCAGACTCATGTTTTTCCAATTGTAATGTTTATAAGCATGTTTCAGTCAAATTGTTGCTTGCAGCCAATTTGTTGCTTGCTGTGATTGTAATGCCCCGCCTGACTAAGAAAACACTGTGCACCCATGTGTGGGGACTAAAATATGGTCCGAGTTTGCTGCAGGTCTCTGCAGCCTCGATGCTGTGCTAGGGTGGTATTTAGATTAGCCCAGGTTGCTTAGGCCTACTTGTATGCATATGGTGGAACTAATTGTGATGAATCTAGCAAAATGCTGACTGGCTCTCTGGAGGGAAGCTTCCCTTGCGTGGCCAGGGAAAGGCAGAATCTACCCGACTCTGAGGGTTGCTATCTGCGGGGGGACCACATAGGGGAGGACAACCTCCAGAGAGACAGAAAAATACTAGATCAGAATAGTCCTTCAGATGTAACTCTTGTAACACTCAGGAGAGAGAGAGAATGCAGCACTGTTGTGATATCCTGGCCGGAGAGTAAACCAGGGGTAAGGAGAGAAGTGAGCTGAAATTGTGGAATAGTGATAACCAATACGAAAAGAGAAGACCCATTCCCGTTTTAAGGATAAGTAAGAAAGTTGCAATACACTGGTAGAGAATATACCAAGGGTACAAAAGGGTGTAAGAAAGGTAAGGGGTAAAAAAAAAACTCCATCGAATTGTGCAGTAGTAACAATTGATGCAATAAAACATTGGATGAAAAGAGGAACTCAGGGGGAGAGTCACCCCCTGCGAAACAATGGAACATTATTGACTTTACTGGAACAACCTAACAGACAGTGGAAGACCAGAAGAAACATAGGGGAAGGGAAGACCCCTTTTCTGGTGGAACCTTATTCCTTTTCTATTCTGCACAATTGTATGTTTGGAACTTTTTAAAAAAAAGGTACAAGTATATAGCTCGCAAAAATCCCCACTTACACATTATATATATTTTAGTGTGTAAGGGCCAGTTCAGGGTTTTGGTCACAATATGGGGGTGCTTTATTGGTTTAACATCCCAACACAGATGTTCATTACTTTTGTTGAGACAGGGAATCCCCTCAAACCTAGGGACATGTAGGATTTCCCCAAACCTTCCTATTAGTTTGACAATAAATGTTCAATTTCATTCAGAAACCTATAACTGTGTCTGGCTCTTACTCTTTATCCCTTACATAATACAGAAATATTCCCTAAGCTTCCAAGTTGCTATGTTTACATTTATCCTAGTTGTGCCTCATTTTGGCAGTTTGTTAATGACTCACATACAAAGTGGCAAATACAAAAATACTTTACCACTGGTCCAATGGTAAAGTGTCATGGGCATGCCTCTTCTTTAAATAATGGGTACCAATAATGTCTGCTCAGACATCCAAAATTGCCCTACATGATGCATGTGACCTTACCCATTCGGGGATCTAAGCATTGTGTCGAAAAGGTGTATGTGAGAGGTAGTAGCAGCAGGTCATGTTTGGGTACTGTCGATTTGATTGCCTTGAAGGTTTCAGGCACAACGTAGGCCATAGTGTGACATATATCCCGTATCTATGTTCAGATCATCATTTATCAGGTTGAGAATCTTGAAGAACTTGAGCTCCTATGTTCTTCTTTGTGTGGCATTCACAAACAAGAGGGAAGTGTGCACAAGCACTCCCCAGATACACCCTCTTACCTTTTATTTTATGTGTGACAAGTTCGGAGGCCCATACCTATCACCAAGTAATCCAATACTCAACCTCTGGCATCAACGATTTATTTCCATACAACTGTGCAGAAATTATCAGGAAAACTGGCGTAGCATCCCAGTCAACAAATATGGCCCCAGAACACAAATTCCTTGTAGTTGTCATGCCCCGCATTCCTGCACACGGACGACTAGGGCCGTCCGTTTCCATGTGGAAGTTGCCTTGGCGACTAAATCCAAGCCGCGGGACGCGCCGCACTACATTTCCCAGCATTCCCACTTTTTACGATCACGTGACACGCCGGCAACGCGTCTCACGTCCTAGGAAAGTGAATCGTATTTAACTACGCTTGTCCATGCAATAGGTGCTCCTAAAACTAAGCAGTTAGTTTAAGCGCCCGATTCAAGTTATCCTGTTTCCTGAACCTCCTAGACCCGGCTCGTGTTTAAAGGATTATTCTATACGTCTCAGCCCTTACTATTTCTGAAGCCAAAACCCCCTTCTGATTTCCCTTTGGCAGTCGAACTCCTGGCTTTGTATAACGGATTGCTCTCTCCTACTCCTGTTTGTTGCGACGTTTTCGGATTTGCTTCTCACCACTGAATTTCCAGATATAAGCTTCCATTTGTCCCCTCTGAACACTATCCTCACGGACTTCCTAATTCCCCTTCTTTTTCCACGCATCGACGTGACTATATGAACGCTCTCCTGATTTTCCTGGTCACTATTGGATCGCTCACCTTCACTTCAAGGACGCTTTGCTGAACTCACCTTTCACTGCAAGGACGCTTTGCTGAATGGAATAAGGGATTGCCTTTGGACATTAGCTGCGCCCTCGTGCCGTTCGGGTTAGGTGGAACTCTACGCTAACTCCTACCAACTGGAACCTTCTTCCTGCACCACCTGGTTGTCGTAGAGTGCTTTGGACTCACAATAGGTTGTGGGATTTCTCTCTAGCTAAGCAGGTAAGAGAGGAGATTGTGGGTGGCTGGTCGCTGCACAATTGGGTACAATTAGTTGCTCTCTTGAACCATTGTTTTTTCTTGTTTGTCCCTTTAGCTCTGTTGTCGCTGCTCCTGCCTTTTCGCCCAAGCCCCTGGCCTGTTAGTTATTATTAAATCCCTACAGGCTACGCTCTTGGGGGGGGAAGTCTTGTTTAGCATCACGCGCAAGGTGTCCCGGAGGAATCTGGTTCGCTGCACGTTCAAGATACCCCAAAACGGAAGGGCTCCCCGAAAGAGTATACTGACTGTATCCTTTACACGGCTGTATCCTTTATAAAATTTGTCTAATCTGTGACAGATTTAGGAGCCTATTATTTCTTGCCTGTCGGTCATGGAAACCGGAGCCGATCAAATGGCTGCCTTGCTGCAAGCCTTTGCGGCTTTACGTACCGACATGGCATCAGCACATGCGACCCTCCATCAGCGCATGGATGTGCTACAGAGTTTCGTGCAGCCACTACCACCCGATGAGGAGTTTGGTGATGCTATTGCAGCAGCCCCTCCTAC
Source organism: Ambystoma mexicanum (assembly GCF_040938575.1). Classification (NCBI taxonomy): domain Eukaryota; kingdom Metazoa; phylum Chordata; class Amphibia; order Caudata; family Ambystomatidae; genus Ambystoma; species Ambystoma mexicanum. Next base: position 219,281,522 of record NC_090922.1, read on the forward strand.
GCCCCAAGTACCATCTCCTGCTTCAGCCCCCATTGTCCTTCCGGGACCTTTCCCTTTGGCCCCTCCGGAACGCTTTTTTGGAGATCCAAAAACATATCGGACCTTCATTAATCAGTGCCGTCTGCATTTTCTGTGTCGCCCGCTGGCATTTCCTGACGCTGTTACTAAAGCAGCGTTCCTTCTTTCCCATTTGGGAGGTACGGCAGCGGCTTGGGCTAACCCGTTGCTCGAAGCCAACGACCCAGCCTTATATGATTTCGATACCCTTATTCAATCCATGAATAGTGTATTCGATATGCGTTACAAAGCACAGACTTCTGATCTCGAGTTCCTTGCTATCAGCCAGGGCAAATCGGACCTTATATCCTACCTCGCCCGTTTTAATCAGTTGGCAGCGGAAACTACCTGGCCCGAACAAAAGAAAGCGGCCGTCTTCTATAAGGGGCTTTCGGAAGAATTAAAAGACGCTTTATCAGTGGTACCGGCCCTACCGTCCGGTTTTCCGGAACTGGTTGACTTGGTTTTACAGGTCGATGCTAGGTTACGGCAGAGAAGGGGCGAACGGCGTGTCCCTGATCTTCGTCTTTCAGCCAAAGCAGTAAGCCCCCCTTCTGCCACTTCAGGAGAAGTCGAACCAATGCAAATAGGGGCTATCAGAGGTCCATTAACCAAAGCCGAACGTGAACGGCGTATGGTAAATAATTTTCTGTTTCTATTGTGGCCAGTCAGGTCACTTCATCCGTGTCTGCCCCAGGCGACCTGTCAAGACGGCGGGAAACGCCAAGACTCGTCCTTAGGCCGAGCCCTAAGGATGGGTCACCAAATGGATGGCTCGGAGCAATGTCCTCCCTCCTCACACATCTATCTGGCAATGTATTTTGTGATTCCCGGTGTTGAGCCTTTCACCAAACCAGTCATGATTGATTCGGGGGCTAACGGTAGCTACATGGATATACAGTTAGCTCAATGCCATGGTGTAATGGTAGTCCCTAAAGCTAGACCTGAGGAGGTGCATGCTGTAGACGGTTCTCGTCTGATATCCGGATGGGTAACGAAACAGACAACCCCGCTTTGCATGTCCACCCAAGAAGGCCACACGGAACATATAGTGTTTGACCTTATTTCGGCCCCTCAATTTGGGATCATTCTTGGTCTTCCCTGGCTTCGGACTCACAACCCTGTAATTGACTGGGTCCAACGGACGGTGCAGTTTTCTTCCGTGTTTTGTATCCAACATGGTCCTCAAAACCCGGATATGTCGCCTGCTTCTCCTTGTTTGGCATTGTTGTCTAATGTTCCCTACATTAATGCCACGCTAAAGGATCCAACACCCGAACTGCCAACGGTATACAAAGCATTTTCCGATATCTTTGACAAAGGACTATCAGAGATGTTGCCCCCACACCGTTGTTACGACTGCCCCATTGACTTGGTACCTGGGGCAGTGGTGCCTCACGGTCGTGTCTATTCCTTAACCGTCAAAGAAGAAGAACATCTGAAAGGATATGTGGATAAAGCATTGCGTCTGGGTCATATTCGACCTTCCCGTTCCCCTGCTGCCTCTCCCATATTCTTTGTGCCAAAAAAGGAGGGGGGACCTGCGCCCTTGCGTAGATTACAGGGCCTTGAACAAAATAACGATCAAGAACCAGTACCCGCTACCTCTCATAACGGAACTACTTGATAAGATGACATCTTCCACCATTTTTACCAAATTAGATCTCAGAGGGGCATATAATTTGGTCAGAATGCGAAGCGGTGATGAATGGAAAACCGCTTTTAAAACGAAGTTTGGGCTCTACGAGTATTGTGTCATGCCCTTTGGGCTTTGTAACGCCCCAGCCACTTTTCAGCACTTCGTTAATGACATCTTTGGAGACATGCTGGATTGTTATGTGGTGATCTACTTAGACGATATCCTGATATTCTCGGATTCACTCGCTCAACACATCCAACATGTCCGCTCCGTATTGCGGCGTTTGCGGACTCACTCCCTCTATGCTAAACTAGAGAAATGTGTGTTCCACGCCACCTCAGTCGAATTCTTAGGTTTTCAGATTTCGGCAAAAGGGGTGCTCATGTGTACTTCCAAAGTCAAGGCTGTAATGGACTGGCCGGTTCCGGACTCAGTAAAAGCGCTCCAGTCTTTTCTGGGTTTTTCAAACTTCTACAGACGTTTTATCGCCTCCTTCTCTGAAATAGTGGCACCTCTTACCCGTCTCACTAGTCCCAAGGTCCCCTTTGTTTGGGACAACGAAGCCCAGTCGGCTTTTGAGACATTAAAAAAGGCCTTCACTACAGCTCCTGTTCTACAACACCCGAACTCCTCTCTCCCTTTCATAGTGGAGGCTGATGCCTCCGCGATAGCGGTGGGGGCCATCTTGTCTCAGATCTGCCCTGCTACACAGCGGTTACATCCGGTGGCCTATTTCTCCCGAAAACTATCTCCGGCTGAGCGCAACTACACCGTCATGGAGAGAGAGTTTCTGGCAATTCGAGCGGCTTTCAAGGAGTGGAGACACCATCTCCTGGGTGCTCGACACACCATCACCGTGTACTCTGACCATCGGAACCTTCAAGCTCTTTCGCATGCAAAATGTACCAATGCCCGTCAAATACGTTGGCATTTGTTCTTCACACTCTTCGATTTCACAGTTACTTATCGCCCCGGCCTTCTAAATGGGAAGGCGGATGCCTTATCCCGTGTCGGTACTGATTTTAACAACCAGACCTCGGTGTCACCTATATTGCCCCCAGCTTCTGTAGTATGTGTCTGTTCGGTCTCCACCTCATTCCTTGACCAAGTACGACAGTGGACCAAAGATCATGTTTCCTTTCTCAATACCCTAGATGCCCATATTGTTACGGGTCTTCCTTATGTTCACGGGCTTTTGTATTTACCTGACGACCAAACCAGACGGAAGGCCTTGGAATGGGCACATGATACCCCGTTGGCTGCGCACCCTGGTCAGCTTAAAACATATGACCTTTTACACCGATGGTGCTGGTGGCCGGGTATGAAGAAGGATTCTGATTCGTACGTATCCAAGTGTGCGGTGTGTATTCAATGCAAGAGACAACCTGGGAAACCATTCGGTCTATTGATGAAAATGCCTCTCCCACCACATCCATGGCATACGGTCACTCTCGATTTCGTGGTGGAACTCCCTTCGGTCAGGGGGATGTCAACTGTACTCGTGGTTGTGGATGTTTTCACAAAAATGGCACGGTTTATACCATGTTCTGGACAACCTACTGCTCCATCGTTGGCTAAACTATTCTTTGATCATGTGGTGCGTTTTTTTGGTCTTCCCACAATCATGATTTCCGATCGGGGCACCCAGTTTACCTCACGGTTCTGGAAAGCCCTTACCCATTCCTTGGGCATAGATGCACGGCTCTCGTCATCCTACCACCCCCAAACGGACGGACAAACCGAACGCACCAATGGCACCATGGAACAGTACCTTCGTTGTTTGTGCTTACAACATCAGACCGACTGGTTGTCCGTTCTGGGAACCGCGGAATTTGCTTACAATAACTCTCGGCACTCTTCAACAGGTTGTTCTCCGTTTTACGCATTGTATGGTGTACACCCAAGGATTCTTCCACATGTCCTACCTTCACTGGACCAGATCCCTGCTGCAAAATCTACAAGAGACACATTGGTTGCTATACGCGACTCGATTGTGTCTCATCTATTGGCTGCGCAGTCCCGGACAAAAACACAAGCGGATAAGCATCGTTCACCTGCCCCCTCCTATGCTCCGGGTGATCGTGCCTGGCTCTCGACCAATCATCTTAACATTCGGGGTAAGCGAAAACTATTGCCTCGCTATGTAGGTCCCTATAAAGTACTACACTGTCTCAATCCTGTTGCAATCCGTTTGGACATTCCATCTCATTGGCGGATTCACCCTGTTTTCCATGTTTCCCTCCTCCGTCCCTTTGTACCTGGCACTCGACTTTCTGTTGCTCCTGCTCCCATCAATGTGCAGGGGGAAGACGAATACGAAGTACATGCTATACTGGACACTCGTCTGCGCCACGGAGTGCGATCTTATCTGATTGATTGGAAAGGTTACGGCCCCGAAGATAGAACTTGGGAGCCGGCCTCGAATGTGCATGCTCCCCGGCTTTTGCGTGCCTTTTTTTTGGAAAGATTACGTGCCAACCGGGGTAGCCGCTCTTTGCGGAGGGGTACTGTCATGCCCCGCATTCCTGCACACGGACGACTAGGGCCGTCCGTTTCCATGTGGAAGTTGCCTTGGCGACTAAATCCAAGCCGCGGGACGCGCCGCACTACATTTCCCAGCATTCCCACTTTTTACGATCACGTGACACGCCGGCAACGCGTCTCACGTCCTAGGAAAGTGAATCGTATTTAACTACGCTTGTCCATGCAATAGGTGCTCCTAAAACTAAGCAGTTAGTTTAAGCGCCCGATTCAAGTTATCCTGTTTCCTGAACCTCCTAGACCCGGCTCGTGTTTAAAGGATTATTCTATACGTCTCAGCCCTTACTATTTCTGAAGCCAAAACCCCCTTCTGATTTCCCTTTGGCAGTCGAACTCCTGGCTTTGTATAACGGATTGCTCTCTCCTACTCCTGTTTGTTGCGACGTTTTCGGATTTGCTTCTCACCACTGAATTTCCAGATATAAGCTTCCATTTGTCCCCTCTGAACACTATCCTCACGGACTTCCTAATTCCCCTTCTTTTTCCACGCATCGACGTGACTATATGAACGCTCTCCTGATTTTCCTGGTCACTATTGGATCGCTCACCTTCACTTCAAGGACGCTTTGCTGAACTCACCTTTCACTGCAAGGACGCTTTGCTGAATGGAATAAGGGATTGCCTTTGGACATTAGCTGCGCCCTCGTGCCGTTCGGGTTAGGTGGAACTCTACGCTAACTCCTACCAACTGGAACCTTCTTCCTGCACCACCTGGTTGTCGTAGAGTGCTTTGGACTCACAATAGGTTGTGGGATTTCTCTCTAGCTAAGCAGGTAAGAGAGGAGATTGTGGGTGGCTGGTCGCTGCACAATTGGGTACAATTAGTTGCTCTCTTGAACCATTGTTTTTTCTTGTTTGTCCCTTTAGCTCTGTTGTCGCTGCTCCTGCCTTTTCGCCCAAGCCCCTGGCCTGTTAGTTATTATTAAATCCCTACAGGCTACGCTCTTGGGGGGGGAAGTCTTGTTTAGCATCACGCGCAAGGTGTCCCGGAGGAATCTGGTTCGCTGCACGTTCAAGATACCCCAAAACGGAAGGGCTCCCCGAAAGAGTATACTGACTGTATCCTTTACACGGCTGTATCCTTTATAAAATTTGTCTAATCTGTGACAGTAGTCTCTGAGAAGATCCACTGCACAATGTAACAAAGCCCATGATATTACCACCTCGTAATGGCATGCATAGGCCATGGCCCAACTTGGGATGCACCCCCTGCCCGCAACAGGGACAGACCTCCTGCATTTCAATGAATGCAGAGGTTTTTGCTACATGTCAGGATCCGTCAGAAGCAAAACGTTGGTTGTCAAAGAGTAAACTGGAATAAACAAACCTCAAGAAATGTCTTAACCCTGGTCAGCACCCACCATTTTTAGAAATGTAATTACTACACAAAGGGAAATCCATCACAAACCCAGGTAGACGATGTCTAAAGAACTTTTCAAGCACACATTCTTACGCTTAAAAGTGTCTGGATTTCCAGTATCTAGTTAGAAACCATACATGCAATCATGGCAAATCAAGTCATCTTTCAATACACAAGATATGTTCACACATTCCATGCATAGTCAGGTTTCAACGTTTCATGTTTATATGCTATTAAGTAACCTACATCTAATGATTCACCTGCGTCTGTGATTAACACTAGCATCCTTTTAATGAATCTATTCTAAATAGTGACCACTTTTTTTGTAGCATGCTTTTCTACCACCATTGTTGCGGAGGGCCACACCCTAGGAGAGATTTCATCGGTTGCCATCTGTGTTCTATTCATTGTCCTAGAAGCTGCAGATTCGACTTCACCCATATTGGCTAGCGATGCACCTGTAGCCGGACATTCCTGTCCTGCCCGTCCTGCTGTCAAAGCATTGGATCTGCCTTTCCAACTCAGGGGATGTACTAAAAGGCCCAGGGGTAGGCCCACTGCCTTCCCCAGGGTTCAGCACAGGGTCAGGCAGACTCAATGTTGATAACCTCATCAGCCACAACTCCTACCATTTAGTTGTCTATTAAGGCTGAGGGGCTAACATGGTCAAGAGGAATCTTCTGCCCCTTGGGTGGTCCTATCAATATAGTGATCTACCAGCCGGGCCCTAACCCATCCTGTTCCCAAGGATCTCTGGTAGCGCCTGGGCTCTCTCATTCGGTTTTTAACTTGCCATGAATAGGTATGCAAAGTCAGTCACAGCAATTTCTTTTTTCCTACTGCTGCCTCCTTTTCCCCAGGTCCTGACATTTTTAATGTTTATAAGGTCTCTGGTGGCATCCCACTGAGGGCTGGGGTGGCTGTAGGCATGACAGGGTGTGTCTGATTCCTGGCATTCATTTGTCATGTGGGGGCATCCTGTGACAGTAAGCAACAGAAGGTTTTTTGTATTGGTGGATTTGTATAAACTTGACTGGTCATTGGCTAGCTTTGACTTAATTTTCCGGCCTTTGTGTGGACATCTCACTCATGGTTTGCTTGTGTTCCATGAAACCTCAGATGAAAGGGCCCTTAACTGCACTCCGAAAAAGTCTTCCCCCATTCACACGGGCCGGGATATCTACATACAATACCGTTAATCCCATCTGTGGCTCATGTGTTATAGCAATTGCAGAGAATTGCACAGCTTCAGTGAAGTCCATGACTAATCTATCATTGGCAGGAATCTGCATACGCTGATGACATAATCCTTTTATCTAAATCTCTGATGGGCCTACAGCGCCAATTGTCAACGTTGCGTGGGCTGCTTGAGGAGAAGGGGCTAAAACCTGAGATATCCAAGACCAAGATTTTGGTCTGCCAATCTCTCAAGATTTAGGAAACATTTGAATTTATCATTTAGTGTGGTGGGAAAAATGTTTTGAATATTAAGATTACTTGGGCATAAGGATAGATGACATCCCGTCATGGAAACAATTACTCAAGAAGAGTTTTGCGACATTGGCCCATAGAGATGAAGCAGTGCAAATATTCTCAAAACACTCTGCGGACAGATTCATTTCTGGTGCCCTTGAAGTTTATTCTATGCAAGCAGTTTTGGCTGCGATACATGGGGCGGAGGCATGGGGCCACATTGACACAAACCAAATACATATCACAGAGGATAAAATTGTCAAAAGACTACATCCACTGCCGTTAAATGCACCATCGATTCTGACATTACTCAACTTGGTGTGAAGGGGCACCTCTTATAATGTAGAATTAAAGCCATTGTCATACTAGGTAAAGATTCGGACCAGAGAAATTCTTAGGGATTATTTGGCGACCTTAACTAATCTTTTAGAGTCCCCAGGTGCCTCAACATCGCTGTGGTTAAAACATGTGAAAGACATGTTATTTAAACTTCACCTTCCAGATTATGGGGCCTCAATCTAAAACCTATTTAATTAAGTGATTTGATCAATGGGCCAATGCAGAAAGGTGCAGTTGCTCGGCAAAGAGTAACTTAGCCTTGGGTTCAAGCTTTATCTAGACAGGTGGGACGATAGGAGTTGGCTGTTTTTTATTAAAATTGCGACTGGAGATTTGACCTGTTGGCCATTTAGCTTCTATTGCAAAACAAGAGGCCTTTACTTTACTTTTACTTTATGACCTTTGTATTGCGCAGCCATAGACCCGTGGGTGTGAGGGCGCGGACAATGACAAACATAACAAAAAACAGGCAGAAGCTATCCCGAGGTCGGAGAGTTGCCGGAGAGAGGATATCAGATGGATGCTTATTTAAAGAGGAGTGTTTTTAAACCCTTTTTGAAATTACTCAAGACTGAGGAATTACTCAGGTGACTAGGCAGGGCATTCCAAAGAGACGGGGCCGCAAACCCAAAGGCACAAAGTTGAGCTTTTTTGGTTTTAGATCTTGGCTGGTTAAGAAGGTTAAGATTGTTAGATCGTAAATTTCTGAGGCAGGTTTTTTCTCCTTATATACCTTTGTAAGTAAGGGGGCATTGTTCCCTTAAGGCATTTGAAGGTGATAACCAAAAGTCTAAAGGGTATCCGAGACTCCACGGGGAGCCAATGCAAGGCTCGACGCGCTTCAGAGACATGGTCTCTATATGAGAGTCCCACTACGACTCTGACAGCGCCATTCTGAACCACCTGGAGACAATTGATGGTGGATTTACTGGAGCCTGCTAGCAGACTGCAGCAATAATCCAATTTGGCTCCTACAATCGCTCGGGTGATAGACTCGGCATTCTGTTGAGAGATGAACGGTCTCAAGTGTGCCAGCAATTTCATATAGTAAGTGGCAGATGAAAGTATACTGGCTACATAGGGCTTCATATTAAGTGACTGATCCAGGATCGCACCCAGGATTTTTACTTCAGCGAGGGTGGGGATTTGATCATCCGCTAACTGGAAATGCTTATAAACTGGATCAGGTTTAGCTAAAATGCCCTCCGATGCTACCACCATAAGTTCAGTCTTACCGCGATTGCGTGCAAAGTTATTTATCCATTGTTCGATAAAGCAAAATATGCGATTGAGTTCCTACACGTCCTGGTCATACTGACCTGTGAGAGGGATGACACATTGTGTGTCATCAGCATAATTAGAAAATAAAATACCCTCTTGAGCGAGATGTGCGAAGAAGGGAGCCATGAATATATTGTAAATACAAGGAGACAGACTAGCACCTTGTGGAACTCCAAAGAGCACCTGAATGGCCAGTGCCTTTGCCTCATTGGCACACACCCTGCTGAATCTGTTAGATAGAAATGAGAGCAGCCATTTGGTGGCGGCCTGGGAGCAGCTGGCAACTGACATAAGCCTGTCTGTCAGGATGGAATGGTCGACGAGGTCAAGACCAAACAATTTTGGCACTTCCTCTTCTACTCTATATTATATAAAACTTTAAGGGTCTCAATGGTTGACGTGCTTATGTTGCAAGAAGGTATAAGGAATGCGGGTAGTACACTGGACCTCTGTAGACCATCAAATGACCAACGGCAGAGAAAATGTGATCCTCAGTTATATGAGATGTTCCTGGAAAAAGAGATCAACATTTTTAATGGCAAATATGTAATCAATTTAGATCTATGATTAGCAAGGTTTTATTTGTCCCATAGGATGCAATTGTTTTAACTGAATCAGATGGAATTAGGCTGAATCAACTACTCTTATTAATGTATAGTACATCATAGAATGGTTAATGATTGTCCTCAGTGTTTATTATTATGGGTGTTTAAGTTTAGTTTACTGTTGGAGTATATTTTCTTTATACCAAAATAAAAGTAAACTAAGAATCAGCCTACTCCTCCATCCTGCCTACTCCAGATCTACCAACTCATTGTTTGACAGAGAGCGGCAGATGACCATCACCTTAAACACATACCACTCCATTTCCTCTGAAAATCATCCCACTCTTCTTTCCCTTATTCCTCCTTTCTTCTTGTCCTTTCCAGTGCTCATTTTGCTCCTTCTCAGGGAACAAAGCAACCATGCACAAACTGCACCTCCTCATGGAGGCCACCTGTCACGTGCCGCCGACCGGGGAAACCCCAGGCACGGCTGCGGTACATAGATGGCAATTGCTTTGGCATTTGATAGAGCGCTGTAGCAGACACACTACACGGCCTGACAGGTGCTGTACTGGACACAGGAGAGCACAGCATCACATGCTCGGATGCACACATCATGCACTCACTCAGAAATAAAGTTCATCGAATTCCGGACCGCTTAACTTCCCAAAAAGCTCTGGCAGTTGGTTGGCATCTCATGTGTTTTAGTTTCTTTGTTCCAGATTCCTGCCTCATCTTCGACTTGCTCCTCGTGGAGTCTCATCCTGGTTGGCTTGGCGAGTGAACATCTTACCTGGTATTTGGACCCTATATTGCCTTTGAATTGTCTTTGCTTCAACCTTTGGATATCTGGAACTGTGAACTGTTACTTGGCATTTGGACCCTGGATTACCTTTGGATTGCGTTTGGTTTTGTCCGAGGTTGTCTTGAATTATTCACTCGTCCTGCAGCTGGTGCCCCCATCCTTCGTGAATCCTGCAATTCCAGATTCAGGTAAGGCTCTTGGGAGCTTAAGTGTTATTTGGGAGCCATTGTAGCACTTCTACCCAACTCTTGTTCCTTTCCCCCCCAACAGCCTGCCGGAACCACAACGGTTTACCTCTAGATCTTTCACTCAATCCTGTTCTTCTCCAGTCGTTTCGCTTGGAGAAGTGCAGTATAGAGTGGAAGGGAGACCAACTGTCTTCACCTGCCTGGGTCCCTACATTTGTGTCCAGACAGACACTGGTAGCCATCTGACAGAGCCTGATACCACCTCAGTTTTAATTCCAGAACCCAGGTCACAGTGTTGCAGACAATGAGGGGGGAGTGGTGGGACTCCGGTTAGTACTTTACATAGGTGGGCTACCAATATCTGTAGTAGTATTCAAACAATGTCACAATGTATAACAGTGAGTAAATCAAAAAATGTTTCTTAGAAGGGTGAGTAAATCAAAGAATTATTAAGGATACATAACTAAAGAAGAAAGAGAGGAGGTTCTCTGTAATACCAAGAAGCCTTAGAAGCTTAACTTTATATATTTCTCCTTAAAATGGGGGAAACACATTTGTCTTTATGAATGTGGACACATAAGGGATATAGTATGGGTCAATTTTATTAATTGATTCTGAATACATAGGTTGATATAAAAAAAAAAACTTGATCGTTATACATACACTAAAAAAAACCTATGGGAGAAAAATGCACTTTATGATTTGAAGTGTAAGTTCTGTGAATCAGACTATGCAGGCAGTGGTTCCGGGCTGGATCCCTACCTATCTAGGCTGACTGGTGAACGCAATTACAATGCGGGTCAACATCAAACAAAATAAATTTGCATAGTTTAGGAGGGGGAATTATTAATTATATCTCCCCTAATGAACAAGAGATGATCGCTACTGGCCTATCTTTCCATTTGGGAAGACGTTTCGGCATTAGGTGGACCCTTGCCTTCATCAGGACTGTATACAATATCTTAGCGGGACTCTTAAGGGAAAAAATAATATGAATTTAAAATGTTTCCCAAGTGGTACACAAAATATACAATATAGGGCAAGAGAGTTAGAGCTTCTAGATTACAAAGTCTTACAAACCTCTGGGCTGATATGCGCAGGAGGGGTCAGGGTAGTCTTGACATACGTTTTAGACAAGAGATGACATGCAAAGCTGCCTCTGGGCATACCTACATGCACAACATAGGAAAGAAACATGTTTCTATTGCCATATGAAGCAGGGTATAGCCAGATAGAGCATGACCGGGGTATAGTAAGGTAGGGAGGAGCAAAATCTACCAACACATGCTGTTGTCTCTTACCCATAGTGGGTCTTCAAGGGTGGAATAATCAGGTGGGCTTTGGTAGAAGAGGTAGAGAATCTCGACGGGAATGGTGGAGGCTCTGCAGAGAAAGAAATGTATGTATATGCGCACACCAAGGGGTATATTGGAAAAGCGTTGACGGGAAATCAGCAAATGCATACTATTGTGTAACAATGAAGGGGAGTGTGCATCTTTGTATATGTAGCTGACAGCTCTGTGGGGCTACAGTGAGTGCATCTGTGGATAGTGCCACTCGGATGTAAAATGGGGCCCCATTGACTCTGCCCGATATATATTTAAATTTAAGGCCAGAAGTACTGTTAGGCGGTCTGTTGGCTTGTAACTGGGGCATGCAGGGGCTGTACATGCCGCCGTGAGACAGGGTGCCTTACCGGTTGTAGGAGCAAAGATGTATGCAGACTGTTATGTCTGGAGCATGTTGCTCTGCCTGGGTGGGCCAGGTCTGAGCTAAAGCTGCTCCTTCCTTCCCTGTCGCGAGTTAGGGAGGACTCAGGCGGATCCTGCTAACAAGAGAGCAGAGGAGTAGATCACCTAAAGTGAAAGTGGAGGGGCAAGTGGTGGCGTGAGCATGCAGCATGTTGCACCGTTCTGATTTTGAACCAGGTCGTTAGCGAGCTTACTGTGTCAAAGTCTGCTGCTACAGTCAGACTATAAAGTGCTGCATCAGGTGTCTCGGCTACAGACGTGTGTAACGCTCACCTGATTCTCGCAGAGGCGCCGGTCTTGACTGGGCGACTACCGTATCTTCAAAGGTGATGTGTAGCACCCGGTTGGCTCTTTGGGCTGGACCTCTGTGCACTGTATGCCTGACGTGTAGAGTAAGATGTCTGCAGATAGAAAATATGGGGTTAATGAACTGGGGTTATTGGGGTGTCCCTATCTCTTTCCTCTTCTCCTCTCCTGTAGACCCCCAAAGGTTAACGCTCTCACCTTAGGTAAGTGAATGCCGAGCTCTCCATCTGCCTCGGGGCAGGGTGCTGTAACCAGTTTCTTCACTGGATAGGTAGCGCAGGCCTCTTGACTTCAGAGGACTGCTGTCCGTCGTTTACTGCACGAACGGTAAGTTTCGAGTCATTCAAATGTCTTTAAAGTCTTTAGTAATGATGTCTCTTGTTTTGCAGGGTTCCGGCGATGGCGGATGACGGGCTGAAGTGAGTTGAAGATGGAGCCCGTGTGATGAATAGAAGCGCCTGGAAGCACGTAAGTAAGCGCTTGTTGCCTGCTTCACTATGCGCTCTAACTGTCTTTTTATTTTGCAGGTACGAGTTCGGAGCGGCTGTGGGGTGCCGGAATACCCACTGGATTAGATGTGGAAAGGAGTAATGGCACGTGAGTATTAAAGTTCCCCAATGTCTTTAAACGCACCTTGTTTTGTCTTTCAGATGCGGGATGCAGCGCCGAAGGCCTCCGGAGCGTGCAAAGAGTTGGTAAACTTTTGTCTTTCAGATGCCGGAATGCTAACCTGTTCTTTCTTGTCTTTATAGGTGTTGCTGAAGACTGGATTCAGGATGGTAAGCCTTTGTCTTTCAGATGCCGGAATGCTAACCTGTTCTTTCTTGTCTTTATAGGTGTTGCTGAAGACTGGATTCAGGATGGTAAGCCTTTTTCCTTAGGCCCAGGACCGGATGCAGAAGACACGATGAGCGTTCTGCTGCAGAGGTTGCAGAATAACGCAAAGCAAGATTCATCCACCGGGTGTGGTTTAAATAGCCTCCTGTAGTGCTTAGGTGTCTCCTTCCACAGCCACGCCTAAGTAAGAAAAGAGTTCCTGGTAAGAAAAGAGTTCCTGCCTTCCAGAAGAGTTCCAGTGTTCTGAATCTAGGGAGTGGCTCCAGCCCCACCCAACAGGAAAAGTAGTTCCAAACAGAAGAGGATCAGAGACTCAACTGGCAGGCAAGTAAGCAGCATGGTCTGCTGAAGGTAAGTCCACACAAGCATTATGAGCCTGGCGCTTCCAGCGCTGGGACTGGGCATATTTATGAGCCTGGTGCCACTGGCGCCAGGACTGGGTCCAAAAGGTCCCAATTGGGACTGGTTGGCACTCGGAACCTGGGTTATGGATCTGCTTCCAAGGGAGTTGGGAAAACCCTGACCTTTTGGAAGCAGAGATCATGACAGTACCCCCCCTCAAGGCCCCTCCCAAACCGGGCTTCTCCGGGGGTTTTGGCTTGTCAGGAAATGTTCGGTGAAATCTTTTCATTAGGCGAGGAGCGTGGACATATTCAGCAGGTTCCCAGGATCTCTCTTGGGGGCCGTAGCCTTTCCAGTCAATTAGGTAGAATAGTTTAGATTTGGAGATCTTGGAGTCCAGAATGCTTTTGACTTCAAACTCGAGTTCTCCATCCACTAGGATAGGTTTTGGAGATTTGGTTAGTCGGGTTTGAGGTTGCACGGGTTTTAATAGAGAGACGTGGAAGACCGGATGTATCTTCATGTGCGGGGGCAAGTCCAACTTGACCGCTACTGGGTTTACTATGGTAGTGATGGAATAGGGACCAAGGTATCTTGGGTTGAATGTGCGTGGCCCTTTTAGAGATAGATATTTGGTGGATAACCAGACTTGATCCCCTACTTGATAGTGAGGGGCTTCCTTCCGATGTTGATCTGCTCCTTTCTTGTATTGTTCTTTAGCCCTTTGAAGGTGAGAAACAGCTTCCTTAAAGGCTTGGGTGATTGTAGAATGCAGGTAGTCTACTGCTGGTGTTTCAAGATCTTGGAGGGGATCCAACTCCGAGGTTCGAGGGTGACTGCCGTACAAAAGAAAAAACGGGGTTTTCCCAGTTCCCGAATGGACAGAGTTATTGTAGGCATACTCGGCTATCCAAAGGATATCTTTCCAAGTTTTTTCAGTTTGTTGCAGCATGCAGCGTAAATACTGTTCCATAGTTTGATTGGTCCTCTCGGTTTGTCCGTCGGTCTGAGGGTGGTGACTGGTCGATAGTCTCACATCAATTTGAGCCGACCGACAGCAACTTCGCCAAAAATGAGAAATAAATTGACTACCTCGATCCGAAATTAGAACCGAAGGAAAACCGTGCAGTCGGACGATGTTTTTCGAGAAATTCTCGGGCCAGAGTTGCTGCTGTTGGCAAGCCTTTGAGCGGAATGAAATGCGCCATCTTGGAGAATAAGTCCACGATTACTAGAATCGTATTGTATCCGGAGCATGGAGGTAGATCGGTGATGAAGTCCATAGAAAGCGTATGCCAAGGGCGAGGTGGGATGTCAATAGGGCGTAAGAGGCCTGCTGGTCTTTCCTTTTGACTCTTGTTTTGGGCGCATACTCCACAGGACATTATAAAGTCTCTGATATCTTTTTTCCAAGACGGCCACCAGAAGTAGCGCTTGATCTTTTCTGAGGTCTTGGCTATACCGGGATGACCTTCCATTAAAGAGTCGTGATAACAAGAGATTACTTTTTTCTGTAAATCTGTGCTGGGTAGGTATAATCGTTCTTGGAAATACAATAAGTTGTCCTTTACTGCAAAGTCCTTTCCCTGCAGATGCCAATTCTGTATGTCTGCTGGAGTTACAAGTTGCCTGGCTTTATCCTTAACTTCCTCTATGGATTCTGTGGCGATTACACCCAGAATTCTTTGTTCGGGAATGATTGGTACAGGTTTAGGGTTGACCAAGTGTTCTTCCACTCCCATCCGAGAAAGGGCATCGGCTTTACCGTTCTTTGTACCAGGTCGATAGGTAATTATGAAGTCAAACTCGGCAAAGAATAATGCCCAACGGAGTTGTCTAGAGGATTGGGCTTTTGCGGTCTTCAAATATTGCAGGTTTCGGTGATCCGTAATCACAGTAACGGTGTGTCGGGCACCCAGCAGATAATGCCGCCAAGCCTTAAAGGCAGACTTGATAGCCAGAAGTTCCTTGTCAGTAATCGTGTAATTGATTTCTGGAGGCGAGAATTTGCGGGACCAAAATGCCACGGGATGCAACTGATTGGTTACCGGGTCCTTTTGTGATAGAACTGCCCCCATGGCAAGGCTTGAAGCATCAGTTTCCACGATGTAGGGGAGTTCGGGGCGAGGGTGTTTTAAGATTGGTGCAGAGATAAATTTAGTCTTCAAATCCTGGAAAGCTTGTTCCGCCTCGGTAGACCATTCAAAACGTTTGTTTTTCTTTAACAAGGCAGTGATGGGCTGGACTATTCGAGAGAATTCGGGGATAAACCTGCGGTAAAAGTTAGCGAAGCCTAACATGCTTTGCACACCTTTTACGGAGGATGGTGATGGCCATTTGAGAACTGCATCGACCTTCTTTGAATCCATACGCACTCCGCCAGGTGATAATATGAATCCCAAGAATTCAACTTCAGTCACGTTGAAAACACATTTTTCCAACTTAGCGAAAAGTTTGTGTTGACGCAATCTTTCGAGGACCATTTTCACGTGTTTCCGATGTTCAGATTCCGATGAAGAATAAACGAGGATGTCGTCAATGTAAACAACAACACATACATCTATGAGCTGTCTGAGGACATCGTTCATAAAATATTGAAAGGCGGCCGGGGCATTGCAAAGTCCGAAGGGCATGACCTGATATTCAAATAGCCCACACTTGGTGCGGAAGGCCGTCTTCCATTCATCGCCCTCTTTTACTCGTACCAAGTGGTAAGCTCCTCTAAGATCCAGCTTTGTATATATGCATGCTTTTCTGACTTGGTCCAGGAGTTCAGGGATCAAAGGTAACGGATATCTATTCTTAACGGTGATCTGGTTCAGGGAGCGATAATCGATACAAGTTCTAAGGTCTCCTTCCTTTTTTGGAACGAAGAACAAAGCTGAAGAAGCAGGGGACTTGGAAGGACGAATAAACCCATTTGCCAGGTATTGATCCAGGTATTGTCGAAGGTGAAGGTTCTCAGGCTCGGTGAGGGCATAAATTCTACTACAAGGAGGAGTAGATCCAGGTATCAGGTCTATCTGGCAGTCATAAGACCTATGAGGAGGTAGAGAGTTAGCCTGATCCTTCCGGAAAACATCTTGGTATTCTAGGTATTCGGGAGGTAACTGGGGAGTCTCTGAAGAAATTGCGGCCAGTGCAACACCAGGTGGAGGGTGACAAGTAGAGACACATTCTGGAAACTGGACCGTTCTTGCTCGCCAATCGATCAGAGGATTGTGTTTCTCTAACCAAGGTATTCCTAGAATAATCTGAAACTGAGGGGCCTTGATCACATCGAACACGATCTTCTCATGGTGTCCATCTTGACTTACTAGCGTCACCTCTTGAGTGGTATGCGTTACTGGCCCGGAGGCTATCTCCGTACCATCCACCGTAGTAATGACGTCCTTTACAGCCTTGGGACAAAGAGTTAGATTCATCCTCAAAACCATTTCATGATCCACATAATTGCCGATGGCACCGCTGTCGACGTAAGCTTCAATTGCATGTAATCGATCCGGATTATCAGGGCTAATGAGGACCATAGGTATCACGAAATGCGAGGTCACGGAACTGGTTTTCACGCTCAGCAAGAGGACCTCTATTCTTGTCGGGCGAGGTCGTTTCCCTGCTCAGAGTTTGTAACTTTGGTAACTGCAGCTCCTACTGCCTTCCTGGCAGGTTTCACCGGACAGTCTCGAAGAAAGTGCCCTGAGTTTCCGCAATATAGGCATAATTGCAACTGTTTCCTCCTTTCCCGCTCCCTTTGTGTTAGAGGACCTTTCAGACCCCCTATTTGCATGGGTTCCCCGGAGTCTACTCCTTTGGAAGGAGTTGGCGGTTTGGAAAATACTCGAGCATCAAACTTGGAACGATCGGCCTTCCTGTTCTGCAGCCTGTGATCTATTTGAACGACCAAGTCTATATAATCCGAACAGTCTTGTGGGGGATTCACTACTTGGGCTAAAATGTCTTTGAGCTCTCCACGTAGACCTCTATAAAACAGCGTAATCCTTTTGTCCTCAGGCCATTGAGTTTCCACTATTAGTCTATTGAAAGATGCAATATAAGCCAAAAGGTCTTGATTACCCTGTCGCAACAAAAGAAGCTCATTGTCCAAGGCCTGCCCCTGTGAATGTTTTGCGAACAGTTTTTCCATACTAAGCTGAAAGGCTTGAAAATCATGGAGAACCGGATCATCTTGATTAACTAGAGGGATCGACCAGTCTGCCGCATTGCCACTAAGGTACGAAAGTACAAAAGCTACTTTTGCTTGATCAGTTGGAAAGGCTGCTGGCCGGCATAAGAAGTGCAACCGGCACTGATTGATAAATACTGCAAACCTCTTTGGGTTACCAGAAAATCGTTCGGGCGGAGCCAGAGGTACATTCCCAGGTAGGTTGATCTGCACTGGATTCATAGAGGATGTTGAAGGAAGATTTGCCCCTGATGCGGGTAACGGGGTCTGTCCGGCTTGTGACTGTAGCACTTGTCTAGCAAGATTGTCTGTTCTCTCCTTGGAAATAATTAGTTCCCTTCTTAGAGCATTCGTTTCCTGACGAGCTGCATGCACTTCTGCCCTTAGTTCCCCAAGTAACCGGGCTAGGGGGTCAGTATCCGAGGTTTCCATAGCGCCTGGGCGAGAGTTTTGCGGTAGGCTTTGCGTTCTGTAACGCTCACCTGATTCTCGCAGAGGCGCCGGTCTTGACTGGGCGACTACCGTATCTTCAAAGGTGATGTGTAGCACCCGGTTGGCTCTTTGGGCTGGACCTCTGTGCACTGTATGCCTGACGTGTAGAGTAAGATGTCTGCAGATAGAAAATATGGGGTTAATGAACTGGGGTTATTGGGGTGTCCCTATCTCTTTCCTCTTCTCCTCTCCTGTAGACCCCCAAAGGTTAACGCTCTCACCTTAGGTAAGTGAATGCCGAGCTCTCCATCTGCCTCGGGGCAGGGTGCTGTAACCAGTTTCTTCACTGGATAGGTAGCGCAGGCCTCTTGACTTCAGAGGACTGCTGTCCGTCGTTTACTGCACGAACGGTAAGTTTCGAGTCATTCAAATGTCTTTAAAGTCTTTAGTAATGATGTCTCTTGTTTTGCAGGGTTCCGGCGATGGCGGATGACGGGCTGAAGTGAGTTGTAGATGGAGCCCTTGTGATGAATAGAAGCGCCTGGAAGCACGTAAGTAAGCGCTTGTTGCCTGCTTCACTATGCGCTCTAACTGTCTTTTTATTTTGCAGGTACGAGTTCGGAGCGGCTGTGGGGTGCCGGAATACCCACTGGATTAGATGTGGAAAGGAGTAATGGCACGTGAGTATTAAAGTTCCCCAATGTCTTTAAACGCACCTTGTTTTGTCTTTCAGATGCGGGATGCAGCGCCGAAGGCCTCCGGAGCGTGCAAAGAGTTGGTAAACTTTTGTCTTTCAGATGCCGGAATGCTAACCTGTTCTTTCTTGTCTTTATAGGTGTTGCTGAAGACTGGATTCAGGATGGTAAGCCTTTGTCTTTCAGATGCCGGAATGCTAACCTGTTCTTTCTTGTCTTTATAGGTGTTGCTGAAGACTGGATTCAGGATGGTAAGCCTTTTTCCTTAGGCCCAGGACCGGATGCAGAAGACACGATGAGCGTTCTGCTGCAGAGGTTGCAGAATAACGCAAAGCAAGATTCATCCACCGGGTGTGGTTTAAATAGCCTCCTGTAGTGCTTAGGTGTCTCCTTCCACAGCCACGCCTAAGTAAGAAAAGAGTTCCTGGTAAGAAAAGAGTTCCTGCCTTCCAGAAGAGTTCCAGTGTTCTGAATCTAGGGAGTGGCTCCAGCCCCACCCAACAGGAAAAGTAGTTCCAAACAGAAGAGGATCAGAGACTCAACTGGCAGGCAAGTAAGCAGCATGGTCTGCTGAAGGTAAGTCCACCCAAGCATTATGAGCCCGGCGCTTCCAGCGCTGGGACTGGGCATATTTATGAGCCTGGTGCCACTGGCGCCAGGACTGGGTCCAAAAGGTCCCAATTGGGACTGGTTGGCACTCGGAACCTGGGTTATGGATCTGCTTCCAAGGGAGTTGGGAAAACCCTGACCTTTTGGAAGCAGAGATCATGACAACGTGGTAATGAAGAAGCCGAATCAGGGATCATGGGTAATAAATAGTGCAGATGCTTTGAGAGGACAGGGCGGGTAGCCGTGTCAACCTTGCAAGCTCAAGGGAGGCCTGTGACGATGGGCCTCTGAGATAGGACCCGTGTGTAATGACGTAAATGATGTAAGTGCATCATGACCATGGAAGCTGTAGGGAGGTCTGCGATTGGGAGCCTATATGATAGCTACTACCTGTGCTAGATGTAGTGATGTCAGCGCATCGTGACGCGGTACGGCAGGGTTAATTTGGGTGCATCTACAAGGGACCTGGGTATGTTTGTGATGCCAGAAATGGGCTAAGGCATGTGAACCGATCAAGACTCCAAAAGGTCTGTATAGGAAGCACACGATCTGTGGATCAAAGCCGGATCCTGATCGAGTCAGTCATGTGGGCAGGGTTCCATAAGGTGAGTCTGACGGCAATGCATAAGACAATAGGGCGGATGAGAAAGTGAAGCAGCTGGTCCAGGGCTGGGCCAATGTCCAAGTGGGCCTTGTGAGGAGGAAGGGGGCGGGGGAGGGGGGCATTTCCAAAATATTGTCTCCAGGTATATGGATCTGCAGTGTGGAGCATAGTCTTCCCATATCTGGAGAGAGCGGGTCAGTAGATGGAGGCGTAACATCAGACCCTGCTTGAGATGGGGAAAGAGGATGGTGTAGGAGGAGGGATCCACCAGATTCTCCACAGAGAGGGTTAGCTATGGGAGCTCATGCAATAAGCACATTCCCGAGGAGTCTTATGGCTGACCTCTTCAAACAAATCATTCTTAAGCATCCCACATCCCAATAAGTGGTCCCACTGGTACCTCAAGTTCTCTTATATATATGTATAAATATCCAGAATAGTATTTCTGATGCTTGTATCTGCTTAGATTCACATGTTTTGCACAGGCCGACATCTAGTGGTAGGTGCAGAGTATTGTATGACTTGTTGTTCGGAGTTCGAAAAGGGATGTCGACTGGTACGTGTTTGTAATACTATTCTAGTAAGATGTGTATGTACCCATGGTCCTTCACGCATCCAGGTTCCTCAGATTGTTTTCTTAATGACATGAGGGAGCATTAAGTGTATGCGTGAGTACAGAAAGGTAAGTAAAGATGTAAGATGTCTATGTACCATCAACTCCAAGAGGGGAGGAAGGGTGGGCGCATGCAATCTAAGCAGCTCTGCATCAGAAATATATAATTACGGTAAGTAATGTAGGTCTTCTGGGGCTTGTGGATCTGCTTATTATCACATGCTATGCATTGACTAGCGAGCAGTATCTGAAGAAGGATGTGTGTTGTTGGAAGGTACAATGGCAAAATGATATCTTAACACCACCTGTCCCACCTGTGAATCACCCCTTGAATGTGAATCGAAGCAGTAATGCTGTGTGAAGGTGTGAGCTGAGCTCTAAGTAGCTGCTTTGCAAATAGCACCTAAGAGCACATTTGCAATGAAAGCTAGAGTAGCCCCGGTACCTCAAGTTGCGTGTGCTCTGGGCCTGAATGGTAAGTTAATTTTCAAATAGCTGACTTAGGGACAGAATCCCTTCTGCCTTCCTGATGGCGTAGTGAACGAAGGCTTCTTTCTGCTGATTTTTTGGGGATTTTGAAAGAAAGTAGGAAGTTTGATGGATTGATTGACATACAACATTGAAATACATTTAGGAGAGAAGGGATGTATACGTAACACAACTCTGTCTTTGTGAATTAAATGGATCTTGAACTGAGAGAGCTGGCAGTTTGCCGACCCTCTTAATAGAAGTGATCACAATGAGAAAAGCAGTCTTATAAGTGAAATGTTTAAGACTGGCTTTACACATTGGCTCAAAGGGGTACCCCATGAGTTTTGTAAGGACAACATTAAGATCCCAACTAGTGTAGGATTGGAAATTGGAGGGTATAGTCTCTTAACCCCCTCCACAAATGCTTCCACCACTGGAACTTTCCACCATGTAATTTTACTCCGAGATGTGGTATATGCTGAAAGTGTGACTAGATTAACTCTAAGCAAATTACAAAATAAACCTGAATCTAGTAAAGCAGATAGTGTATTATACATGTAGGCAAGCAGTCAATGGGGTTCATACTGCATGCTCAGCAACACAAAACAAAGTGTTTCCATTTGCTGAAATAGCAGTGTCTTGTACTGATATGATATGACATTTATAATGCGCCTATACACAAGTATTTCAAAGCCCATATATTTGGCTTATATGCCTACTTTAAGATGTCCATATATCTTTGGGGCAGGCTCAGGTATCCAAATTCTATGACTTCAGGAGCCAAGCTGCCAAGGTCAGTGTTTGTTGACATGGATGTAGTGTTGACCCCTGATGTTGGGATAACCTTTTTTACAGGCACAGTAGTTTGACTGGTGGGCAAAGAGACATTGTCAATAGGTGTGAGAACCAAGTTTGACGTGCCCACATTGGTCCTATTAGGATCATGTTGACTTGTTCCTGGTGCATTTTGTGGATTATCTTATTTAGAAGTGGTGGGTGGAAAAGCGTACTCAAATATCCCAGACTAATTCATCCACTGTGCGTTCCCCTTGGCACCTGTCTGGGGAATACCTGGATGCGTAGTCTTGGCATTGTGCATTCTCTTGTGTTGCAAAGAGATCTATGTTTGGATGGCCCCAGTCCTTGAAGACTTGGTGTTGAATGTCTCCATGTAACTGCCATCTGTGCTTTGAAGAAAGTTGTAGGTTTCTGCTTAGCCTGTCTGCTAGACAGTTGCGTTTCCCTGGAACATGTTGCGACAGGAGGAACATGTTGAATTTGAGAACCCAATTCCAGATGTTCTGGGCTAGTTTGGACAGACTTGGAGTGTGTCCCCCCCCCCCGTTTGCTTATATAGTACATGTCTGGAGTGCTGTCTGTCGGGACTAGGACTGTCTTCCTCGTCAGCTTGTGATGAAAAGCTTTGAACACCGCTAGTAATTCCAGAAGGTTAATATGCTTGTTAACGCTTGTGTGCCCATGCTGTGTGCGGTGTGATGGTGAAAGCAAACTCCCCACACTGAAAGTGATGCTTTTGTTAGAGTGGCCTCGACTGCAGGGTGGTGAATGAATTGGCCTTCAAAAGGATTTCTTTTGTCCACCACTGCACTGATTGAATGAGTGGATGTGAAACCACCACTAATTCATCCCACAGAACGCTTGCCTGCAACCATTGTTTCACTAGCCACTTTTGCTTTTGACACATGCGCAATCGAGAGTGTGTCACTAGGTAAATGCACAATGTTATCATTCCCACAAGGCGCATTGCCTTTCTCACTGTTATCTGACAACTGGCTACATATTGTGGAACTTGAAAGAGTATGTTTTGGGCCCTCTCATTGGAGGGGAAGACTAGGGTGTTTTCTGTTCGAATTAGCGCTCTAAGAAACTGTTTTACCTGGCTTGGAACGAGGCCGGATTCTTTTCTCGTTGATCAAGAACCCCAACTGAAATAGAAGATCAATGGTTTCTTGAGTGTTCCTTTAACACAGTTTTGGCGTGTATCCTGTTATTAGACAGTCCTCTAGATATGGGTACACTGGAATGGACTGTTTGAGAAGGTGTGCTGCCACTAGTGTACTTTGGTGAATACCCTTGGCGCTGAGACTATGGGCCTCATCACAACTTGGGCGGTAATGCTGGTGGTATTACCGCCGGTGGTATTAGCCCTACCGCCGAACTCCCCGCCGCTAATAGCGCCGGATCACGAGTTCGGCGGTAAAGTAAATCCCCATTCCCCATTGAGCCCATTCGGGAATGCCCCATTCCCCATTGGGCTCAATGGGGAAAATTTGCGCTCTTACCGCCGGCAGATTTCCCGCCGGCAGTAATAGCGCGAATTTTCGGCGGATTTCCTCCCAGCTCAGATCTGGGGCGAAATCTGCCTAAGTCCTGATTTGGCGGACCCTTAAATTCGGCGGTAATAGCGCTACCGCTGGATTTAAGGGTTACCGCCAAAGTCGTGATGAGGCCCTTAAACCTTAGGTACTTTATGTGTGTCAGCTACATTGAAATATGAAAGTATGCATCTTCTGCAGCGGGGTCATCCTGAGTTTTTGCACCTTGACATACACGTTTGTAGGATGCAGACTTAAGACATGGCAAATACTTAAATCCTTTTTGGGGACAAGGAAGTGTAAATACCTTTGTTTACCTCTAGAAGCGAAACCAGCTCTATCGCTCCCTTCTGTAGCAGTGTTGATATTTCTGCTTTTAGAATCAAGTGATGATCTTGCCTCGTGTTTCTTGAACTCGGCGGATGGTGGCGAGGGGTTTCCAAGAATTGTATAGAATATTCTTTGGCCACCGTTGATAACACCCACTGGTCTGATGTAATGCCCTCCAATGTGTGGGTGACTAGAGTAATACAACTCCCTACTTGGGAAATATGGCAGGTGAATAAGTAAGTCATCTGCTGGAGGGTGCAGAGTCGCCTCTAGTGGGTGCACTCCTGCCCCAACCTTTGCCTAGTCTAAAACATCAGTGTGTGGTTTGAAATGTGGAAGATTGTTCCTGAGATGTATACCATGGGGAGGAGCTTGTTGTATACCCAGACTGAATGGGCCTTCTATGCACAAAAGCACCAATGGGTATTGAACACCATGCGTTGAATGTAAGGCTTGTTAGAGATCTGACCTATGGTCTTTATAGTCTCATGTTCTTTTTTCACTGTTTTCAACATGTCATCTACTGCTTTACCAAACAGGACATATAGGCATATTTATTTATTTCATTTGTTGATAGCGCCCAAATCCAGACGTATCACGGTGCTAGATTACATTGGTAGGAAAAAGACAATTGAAGTAGAACAGTTGCTGGGTTACATTATTAGTATGTTTGCAGCAGTAATGGCAAGTAGGATACAGTTATTAGAATGTTTATTATATAAATAAGGGAGGCCTGTGTTTCAGGCTTCAAAGCTTGAATTGCAAAGCCAGGAAATGCATTTCAGCAAGCTATCCTGTGCTATAATTCTGCCTGCAGTTTCAGCAGTGTCTACGGTGTTTTTAAGGATGTTATGGGCCCGTTTGCCCTCTGTGACAATTTTATATAACTGAGTTGAGTGGTTCATGAACTGCATCCAAGTTGTCGTTTTGAAGTAAGTTGCATTGTACAATGTTGTAACTCGCTAGTAACTTAGTATTAGCTATATGATTAGAGTATGCTGCAGTCGTGGCAACTTCCCGAGGGCGTAACGTTTTTTTAGACTCTTATCCAGTGGAGCCTTAGCATTAGACAAAGGGACGCCTGACAGCTTTCTTGTGGTGGAAAGTACTAGGGAATCTGGTTTGACATGGCCTCTAATCTAAAACAGGCCTGTAGGAGCAGGTTTAAAAACGTGTTCACCCCATGGGGTAACTGCACGCATTAGGGACAGTGTAGTTAAAGATGGTGTAATCATTTTCTTAATGGATTGGAGTAAAGCTATTAACTGGCTAATTGGAGTTTTTTTGTTATTAAATATGGTCCAGAAAATCGGTGTCCTGAACAGACTCTTGAGTTTGTATTTTAAAATGGCCAGCTGCCCTTGTGAGCAAATCATTAAACAACAGCTGGTCGCCAAGCAGGGATGTGGTGCCAGGTTCGTGAGTGACATCAGGAGACTGTAAATAGTGACATATGGGTCCTAGTGGGTAGGATGACTAGGATCATCATACCATGTCCCTTGGTCATCATTCCCCTCGAGTAGAATCACCCCCCTTGATCATCATGATGAAGATCACCAGGAAATACCTCATGTTGTGACTGGTCTGTTACATTAATGACGGTATGAATAGGTTGAGTAGGTGATGTGTGAGAAGTGTGTAACCTAGGAGATTTAGGTAAAGGTTCTCCATCCTCTAAATGTAATGTCTTCGGTCTAAAAGGGGTGTGCTCCATAAATGTTACAAAGGAGGAAACCTTGTCCATAGTTTCCTCAAAACGTGCCTTTGTCCATGTCCCTGTTTTGAGAGTTTCTGCAAGAGGAAACGCAATAGCCTCTGGGTCAAAAGCCTATTGCTTTCTGTACAGCTTCAGATACAGGAGAGGTAGCCCTAGTGCAGGGGCAGTTTGTGTAGAGGGTGTTACTGCAACACTTGAAACTGCTGTGGATGAGATGGCATCCCTGGGGTGTTTCAGAGATGTTTCTATGTGTTTTGTATTTCTTTTTTGTTTTCAACGGCCAAGTTGTTGGACTTGAAACATGCTCTATTGTAGATTTATGCACAGCAATCAGGGTCTGTTCTTGTGAACTGACATGCACTAGACGAGTGTGAGAAAGCACAGCACGCTTCGGACGTGCGGTATCAGAAGATATTGAGGTATCTCCAGTTGCTATGTTGCCTTTTTTTTGACAGATCTATCGAACATTGGCCAGGGGATGTGTGTATGGTGCTTGTGACCATGTATGCCGCTGTCACCAGGTGTTGTCCCAATAGCAGAGCATTGGCCCTGCCTTCCAGAGCTGGGGACTGACATGCAGGAGTCTACCGACTCCCTTTGGATGACTTCATTGTCCAAAAATGGAGCCGCAGCTGCCTTGGTCCACAACATCTGATGCAACAGCACTGGTGGGTGAACTGAATTCGGCCAGCATAGTGTAGGCCACCCACAGTTTGGTGCATATCTCCTTGAGCGTCTTGGGCCTAAAGAGCTTACACGACTCACAACGCTGTTCAGAATGGTGATGGGGAAGACAGTGGTTACACACTTGATGAGTGTCTTTCCACAGAAATGTTTTATTACAAGAAGGACAAGATTTAAATGTAAATACAAAGGCAGCTAGATAAATGTATGTAGTGGAGAATGTGAGAAGAGGCATTCTCTGAGAGGTATGCAAATGTTGAACACCCCACTCTCCCTACTGCAAGGCCAAAGCCAGATGTAGGTCGCAGCCAATCGTTGGGAAGTTGAACAGTCTTTTCGAAGTCTTCATTAGATTGGTAGATGATACCGCTTCTCGAAACATGCATGGAAGACGCATCCATCGAGAAGTCAAGAAGTTTTAATTAACAATATAAAAGTAGCTAAAGCTATGAACTTTGCATAACAGCGACCGACCACAATGGCAGAAAATACAATCTGAGAGACTTCTGCGTGTGAAGGACCATGCGCACAGAACGCGTCACACTAGGGATAGTTTTACAAACACGACTAGTCGACGTCCCTTTTTGAGCTTCGAAAGCAAGTCATGCAGGGCTCCGCACCTACCACTAGATGTAGGCCTATGCAAAGCATTTGATTCTAAGCAGATCCACAACCCTCAGAAATATATAATTCTTTAAGGAGGTCTGTGCATCCTGGGATTCTCCTCTCAGCCCCTCAACTTCTACAATTCTGGATGAAATGAGCCTTCCAGTCCAGCTCTGAAAACTCAAACTGATTTGTTAATATCTACACATTTGTTACAGTATGCACAAACTCTAATAATGTACAAAAATGTATACTAACAAATGCAGTTGTGGACCACATAGCATAGTCCTGAGGTCCCTTATAGGGTATGTCAGAGCTCATTACGACCCCCAGAGCCTACCCAGACCCTCTTGCTACCCCACATACAGGCAATGCACTTTCAGGGTCATAGTGACATTCGTGCAGGACATGTGATATGAAAAGGAGATCTCCAAATACCATGCCGTTCCCCACTAGCCTTTATCTCCAGTCTGGTGATGTTATAGCTTCTGGGGGTGTGCTGGCCTCCGGTGATGGGAGTGTCCAGCTGAGTAGAGTGGTATTTTGGTTGTGACTGCTTTGTAGATGATGCAGGTTGTCTTGAACATTCCGTGTGCTCGAAGGGGAAGTAGGTAAAGCTCCTTGAGCGGGGTGATACGATCAAATTCTTTTAGTTCTGTGATGAGGTGTGTTGCAGCATTCTGGATGGCTTTCAGAGATGACAAAGTGGCTACTGGGATTCCACCATCCGGATGAGAGATGACATGGGCTTGGACAACTGTTTTGAATCTCTGGCAGGTTTGAAAGACTTGTCTTTGCAGAGGAGCCAAAGCTTACCATTTCACTTGTGTGTTCTTGCAGAGGTATGCTTTGAATGGACAGTAACAGTTCATAGTAAAGCCAAGACAAAGTGCACTTGTGGAGAGCAGATGTGTAAATCCATCGATCTTCCTTCTTAACGGCGGGGTTTCCGAGAACAAAGAATGTGACCTTTGAAGGGTTGAGTTTCATGTAGGTGCTTCACAACCAGGCTTGGATGAGGAACGTGCACTGCTTAAATCAATGGATATTGTCAATGCAATTGAACTTTAGGTAAAGCTGTGTGCTGTCTGCTTATTGGTTTATCTAGATATCAGCAACAAGTACCCCCATAGGTTCAATGTATACATTGAAGATGACAGGGAAAGGGTGGAGCATTGTGGAACACCGCAGGTTACTGGGCAGCACTGTGTTCTGTTTGGGCCCATCTGTACACAGTCCTGCAGTGGCATGTGTTGAAGACGTATGAGGTGCGCATGCAAGGATGTTGAATGGAATCATGGTCAATGTTATCGAAGGCAGGATATAGGTTGAGCAGGATGAGTAAGCAGAGTGCTCCCTTTGTTCACGATGTGTGGAGTGTCATCGATAACGTGTATAGTGGTGGACTCTGTTCCTCATTGTGGTCCGAAACTGGATTGGTAGACCTGTAGAAGATTGGGCGGAGTGATCATTTTGTGAAACTGGAAGATGACGGTCTTCTCAATCTCTTTGCAGAGGAAGGGTAGGCGCTTGATGGAGCAAAGGTTGTTCATGTAATCAAGGTCAAGTGCAGGTTTCTTCAGTGGTGGGAAGATTGGTCACATTTTCATTGCATCTGAGAAGGTGTCTTGTGTGAGAGATGCATTGATGACATTGGAAGAGTTGCACATGCTTAATCTTGTATGGCATGCACAATGAATTAGGGAAGAAGTCTGTCTTTTGTAGTTGTTCGGTTTGATGAGTGCAAGAGTGTTGGTGAGGTCTCCTGGAGTAATTGTCCTAAATTCAGTACAACTTGATATGTTGCAGGGTCGTGTTGGTGAGATGTTTGTAGGGTGTTTGGAGCAGTCAATGTGTTGTCCTATCTTGTCTATGTTGACTGTGAAGAAGCCGTTGGTGTGGCACGGGTAGTATAGCTCAGTGGCAACGCATTAGTCTTAGAATCAAGACGACTCAGAGCAACACAGGTTTGAATCCCAGGTCCGAGCTTAGAAATATCTTCGATATTAAGTGCATTATAAAAAAAACAATTATAATTTGTAATGGGATTATGGTATTGTTATACCTGGTAATGGGTTGATACAGTGCTTGACGGCTTGGAAGAGCACTCTGCTCTTGTTGGATGCTGCCACAATGGTGGTTATGTTTTGGCTGTTTTGACGAGTGTCTTGCATGCCGATCAGAAAGTTCTCCGGGAGAGGAGGTATTCTAGTTGGTGGGAATTTCTCTGGAGCTTTTCTTTTCTGAAGATGGCAAGCTTGTGGCCAATATGTTCCTGTGTGTACCAATGTGTGGAGTGCTTAGTTTGTTGAGCCGAGGTTTCAGTGGTACATGGGTGTTGATGATCTTTGTTATGGTTTGTGTGAGTGTGCTGAGCTGAGTGTTGACATTCTCCAAGGGGTCAGGCCGGGAGGCCAAGACGAGGTTTCTTCCCAGTGCATCAATTGAATGGGCAATGAAGTGTCTTGGTTGCTATAGGTTGGCCCCAATAGAGGAGAGGTGTATGGTGGAGCAGGATGTGCATGGCTGTGTGGTTCCAGTCCAAATTTAGGGGGGCATACAATGTCTGGAGAAGTGGTGAATACAAGGTTTGAGTGTGATGCCTTTGTTGTGGGTTGGTTCTGTGACAGGTTTCTTAATGTTAATGGTGTTAAGCAGTTAGAGCAGTGTTTCTCTGATTTTCTTGGTTGCTTGGGTACTTGCAGGTAGTCCAAGGAAGATATTATTGGTGTTTTTGATGGATGCTGATGCAATGAGGTCTGTGATTTCAACGATTAAGACCTTGTTGGTTTCTTTGCCATGGCTGGCCCATAGATCAGATGGAAGTGAGCTGTCTCAGTGTGGGTGATAGGAGGTGGCAAGTGAGAAGCAAATATAGCACAACGTTTATATAGTAAAATATTATTGTGTCTGTTTATCAAACACCATGTATTAGGTCAACATCAATTGCAACTCGTCAATGTACTAGTTGTACACTGTATTTCCATGCATTAACATGTTCTTGTGCTTGTCTATCAGACGTCATACATAAAGTGAAAGAGGCATACGGAACATCAAACCATGGATGTACGGATTCAATCATCTATTGGCATGTATTGTTATGACATGCTGAAAAATCTTATACATACTGTAAGGAACTTGTGGTGGCAACAGTAAAGACAGACACAAGTGATCACAGTGCAGGGGTGTTTATTGAACTTTATAATGGGTGAGATAAACAACTAATCGAAACCTAAATCTAAGATGGGAGCCAGCTACGACCATCAAACAATAATAAGGCAGTCCTAGTGGTCTCTTGTCAAATAAAAAAGGGCCTAGGCTAAAAAAAAAAAACACGACTGCCAATCCTTGCTGCTAAATTACAAAAAAAGAGTGTGGGATAATGTTCACCAGAAAAGAAAGAAGTGTTCACCAAATGAAGTCAGGATGGTATGGCTGGGTCTCCCTTCCCCACGTTTTAATCACGGGACAAGGCGGGACTTCTGAGCACAGCACACTCCTGAGCCTCGCAAGCACGAGGTTCACAGTTCCAGTTCAACAATTTCACAACCTTCAGAGGCTAAGTCTCTTTCCTGACAAAGTCGCTTGCCCTGGAAGACCTGCTGATTCACGACGACAAACACAAAAAGTTCTCTCAGCGATCTTGCACCTTGGGCAATTGCTCTTTGCCCCCCAGGATCTCCCTCCGCTGGGCTCTGATCCCCTTTGCAGTTTGGGCATCCCTCCATTGGGTTCACTACAGCCTCTCTTTAAAATAGTTCCTGTATTTCTAACACCATTCATGTAAAGTTCCTCAGAAATCAGGCTTTTCCTTCTCCTAGCTTTCTTTCGGCATCCCTCTGTCGGGTTCACACTTGCCTCATTCCACAGTTCACAATCTTATCCGAAAGCAGGGTTCCCTTCCCCTAGCTTTCCTCCGGCAACGGGTCAGAGACTTGATTGTACAAGGATTTGACATGACCCTTGTAGGACCACTCTAATGCCTCTCGCCACCCCTTCCTAGGGTCTTCTGGTTCTTGTAGTTTCAAAACAGGTCTCGGTCAGAGTCTTTCGAATGAGCGCCGACATGACGCCAGACCCCTCTGCAACTGGGCCGCAACTGGGCCGCAACTGGGCTATCTTTAAAGTTCAAACATACACACAAGTTCTTTCGATTTCAAATTCCTAGCGTTCAAAATGTTGCTACTTGAAACTTTGGGCTCACAGTTCGGTTTGCTCTCAGCGTCTTCTGACTCACCGGCTGTGCTGAACTCGTTGGTTTCTGTGATCTCTGGAGTCAAGTATAGTACCACGGTAGCCATTTTGTCTCTACGACTGCGTTACCAATGCAGGAGGCCCCTGTGTACCGTTGACATCTGCTGCTCTGCACGCCAGCTGTAACTCCGGGGCTTAAGATTTCCCTTTCGTAGGCTTCGAAGGTTTGAGTTGAAAAGGGCAAGGGAAATCCCCGCCTTCGTCGCCCTTTCAGGTCTGGCCACCTTTCTACTCTGTTTGAACAGGCGGTTTTGTGTAGCTGTGTCCTTGTGCGTTCGACCTTACTCGAAGTGTGCTTTCGTGCTCTGCCTTTTATACCTGTGGGGAAGGTAAAGGGCTGTCAGTTGTGCGTGATGACTGTCAACTGCCTTTTTCTGCCTGACCCGTGTGTTGGGACAGGTCAGGTAAACGGCTCTAGTGGTTAGTCTGTTGTGTTACCGTGTTAGAAAGAGTTCGGGTGGGATAAGAGGGAGGGGGCAGAGCTTCTAAATATCCTACAGGGCAGGATGGGGAAAAGGTGTTACAGAGAAGGGGATTCTGCGTCTCAACCCTCCATATCTCACTTCCACTGCCCAAGTCCCCTCGCCCAGGGGATCCTCCCCCACTAGTCCACCCCCAGGAACTGGATCCAATAGTGATAGCAGTGTCCTGGCCACCTGTACAACAGATCTCCGATCTAGCATGTGAGACATCTTCAGGTTTCTCACAATACAGAGAAAAGGGGCGGTTTGTACACAGATGGTAAATAGTGCTTTACGGAAAGCAACGTAACCATAGTTTTTCTTTCATTCCATTTGAAAATACAGAGTCAAGTCTGTTTACCCAGAATGCTTCCCTCTGTTCACGCTTTTTGCTGACATTAATTTTCAGGTTTTTATGTTGCGATCAATTCCAAAACCTGGAAGCAGTTCTGTGCTATCTGGCGTCGTACTTCATCAAAATGCCTGGCTATAGCGGAGTTGGAATTGTGTAATCGATGTTGGATCTGTGCTCATTCCATCTAGTTTTAGCTTTGCGACTAGTTACACCCACATAATAATTACTGGATGGTAATTTTATTGCATATACCACATTAGGTGTGTCGCAAGTAGCATAGTGGTTCCGTGTGATTTACAGTTATAACAGCTTAAGCATGGGAATGTTTCAGTTTTCCTTAATTTACCTTTGAGTGTGATCAGATCGAGTTTTCACTAGCAGATCCCTTGGGTTACTTATCCTCTGATATGCAAACACTGGTATATTCCAAAACAGATCACGCAATTTACTGTTGCATGTAAACATTGTCCAGTGTTTTAGAATGGAGGGACATAGGTCAATACAGTGAACATTTTAGATATTTGTGTGTTATTTATAGAGCTAGCCCGGATGGTGGACGATTCTGAAATTCATCGGCTCTTGACTCTGCCACCTCAGTTCTAAAGAAGGCACTGCATGTGAATAAACTGGAGTCTGCTTGATTGTGTAATTGAGTCATTTTTAAAGGCAGTAGTATTTACTACAAACGGGTGACATCAGATCTGATCTGCCCACACCCCCAACTCAATGTGCGGCAACAGGACCAACATAAATTAAACATTTGTGCATATTCTTAAATGAAGAATGATACCACACATTGAGAATGATCAAAGTGTAAACGTAATTAAATGTTTCTCCTCACTAGGAGTTTGGTGATGCGGTAGAAAAGTGACATTAATTCCGTTATTGCCACTTTTTTGTTGTTAACAGAATTACCACCATTTTTACTGCACTAACAAATTCATAGTTTGGAGGACAAGTGGAGGATACACCAAAGCTGGACGTGAATCCTCCACATTACCTCCAAAAATTGGCAGAGTTACCACAGAAGAATTACTTTGGACTCCAAAAATGAGGATTTACACCACTGCCACCACTCATAATCCAGTGGCAAGTCCACAGGGACAACTGGTGGTAGGGGTAAATGATTTTGGCAGTCATTCGGCAGATTTACTGTCAAACTCGTAATGTGGCCCATGTGCTGTATATTGAAGGCTGTAAACTCTAAAAAAAACTAGACAAGAAATCTTTCAAGTTACTTTTACACACACACACACACCCACCCACCCCCCCACCCCCCCAGGTGTAGCAGAAGTGTCATCACCCGATCCTTGACCTCTGATGACATCACAGGAAGTGATGGAACACGACCTTTCTCCCCTTGACAAAACAGGAAGTGGCATCACATAGCATTGTTCCCAAGTACATTACAAAAAATATGGTTATGCTATCACTATAATGTGATATACATTTCATACAAGAATGGATCACCATATATATTGTTAATATAATTGTGTATAGGCCCATACCACCAAATTATTGTGAATGCAAGCAAGCAGACGTCCAAGGCCAAAATGATAATGTTTTATTATATAGCACTTATGCTTAAGCGCTTTATATAGAAAGAATATACATACAATATCACCCAACCTGTGTTGGTCCTCATTTATCGACGTATGAAGGATGAAAGGCTGAGTTGAGGTGTTTAAGAACAGACTAAATTAGTGACTCGCCCCTTGAAGTGTGCCTGAAATAAACCTTTAATGAGTCTAGTAATTATTGTATAGAATTCCAGAAAGACAAATTATTTGTCATTCCTATTCTTTGTTATTTAGGGTCATTGCTCACTTGTGGAACCCCCGCCCCCCTGATTTTTTAAAGCGGCCTGAACAAGAAAGAAAGCTACTCCAGAAACTAAGAGCACATGGTGCTTGCCACAGCCCAGGAGCTTACATTTAAAATAAAACAAAATATAGATTGTTTTTCCTTTTTTTTAGGGGTAGCGAGGGAGACCACGTGGGGAGCAAGGGAGACCCCAGGGGTTGCAAATGACGTCCCTGTCTGCACACGCACACATACAAACACACACACACAAATTCAAGTGCTGAAAAAAGATGCAAAAAACTATGGGGCCACTGAAAAACAAATTTTCGATGCAGGTTATGCATACCATAGAGGCTCTGATGGAAGATCCGCCAGCAAACACACAGGCGTAAAACTTTAAACCAAAAAGTACCAAAATGCTTTTTCACACAAAAGTCTCTTTCCCATATCCATATCCCCTTACTCAATCCAACCCGCTTCTTTCCACTTGCACCTGGTGCCTTCCTGGTTGCTGCTCTTTTTCCCTACTTAAGGAGCCCTCCAGCCTCTTTTCCTTTGCAGATGGGGAGCAGGTGCAAGTGGATCTAGATCACCTGGCCTAAGAACCACCCACATTCTTAGCCCTGCTTTTCTTTCTTGTTCTTAATTCTAAGACCAAAGGTGTCTCTCGGCCGGGCAGCCGATGCGAAGAGCAGATGAAGAAAAGGGTCATTCCTGTTTGGACCAGGAGGATCCAGGCCCGAACCCCTGATCAGACAGCACCCCACTCTTTTTCACTGCTTACTCTCTGTTCTCTCCTCTTCTCCCTTTCTCCCTTTTCCTATCTCCTCCCCTCCTCCCCTTACTTTCTTCTATGCACTTACTCTATCAGAATTGTCCCTGAACCTAGTATGATAACAAACTCGCCTGACTCCGCCCCCCTGCCCTTACTCGTTCCCCCCCCCCGACCCCTCTTCAGCACTATCTGAAATGTCATCAGGCCTAGTACGATAGTCGCTTGTTTTGTTCCTCTCCTCCCTTTCTGCACCCCTCTCCCTCACCTTTTGTTTTCTCCGGCTCTACCAGAAATGTCGTCAGGCCTAGTAGAGTAGTCACCAGTCTGTTTCCATTTCCTTCCCTCTCTCCCCCTCCCTTCCTTAGCTATTTCTTAGCTCTTGCACTATCTGAAATGTCATCAGGCAGAGTACGATAGGTAATTTCACATCCTTACTGTTCATGGCCTGCAAGAATGTCACTTTATTTTCCCTTGTTCCCTCCCTTGCCTTGAAGCGCTTTGAAACACATTGTATATAGGCGCTATATAAATAAACGATCATATCATATCATATCATATCAATCCTCAACCCAAACTCACACCAGAAACTCCTAGGAGTTCCGGCGTGATACCGCCCAACTCGTGATGAGGCCCATAGTACGAAATATATGCTTATTTTACTCTAAATGCTTTTTGGAGGTTTTTGTCTGCATTGTGAATTTGAGGTGTTTAAGAACAGACTAAAGGCCTCATCACGAGTTGGGTGGTAACGCCAGCGCTATTAGCGCCGGTGTTAATAGCCTTACCGCCAAACCCCGGGTACTGGCCATTCCCCACTGAGCCCATGCGGGAATTCCCCATTGGGCTCAATGGGGAATTTTCACGCTCTTACCGCCGGCGGATTTCCCGCCAGCAGTAAGAGCGCGAAATTTCAACGGATTTCCCTCAGCTCATAGCTGGGGGGAAATCTGCCAAACCTGTGATTTGGCAGACCCTTAAATGCGGCAGTAATAACGCAACCGCCGCATTTAAGGGTTACCGTCAAACTTGTGATGAGGCCCTAAGTCAGTAACTCGCCCTCTGAAGTGTGCCTGAAATAAACCTTTAATGAGTCTAGCAATTATTGTCTAGAATTCCAGAAAGACAAATAATTTGTTATTGCAATTCTTTCTTAAATAGGGTCACTGCTCAAAGTGTTACACTTGTGGACCCCTGTTTTTAAGAGGCCTAAACAAGAAAGCCAGCCATTCCAAAGGGCCACATGACGCAGCCCAGGAGCTTTAATTCTTTAACACAAAAAAAAGAAATTTAAACCAAAAGAAGAGGTAGCAACAGAGACCAGGGGTCACAGTGCAACCCCTTGCGTCCCCCAAATGACATCCCCGATACACTCATAAATCACCATGCACTCTGCTTGGGCAAAACCTTGATACCGGGTAGTGTGGTTTCCGTCACTGCCATCATGCTGTTGTTAACCTTCCTGCACCCAGTTTTAAGCCAAGGTGCTGCACTTTTAAGGACTTTACAATGCATCTTTTATATCTCTTCTCCTCTTTTCATCACGATCCCCCTCCCTCCTGCAGCTTTGCAGCATCACTCTAAGACCAAGGTCCTTGTGCTGCCTCAATATCTGGTGAGTTATGACTGTTGGGCGTGGCGGGAATGCCATTTTGGACTGTGTGAGAGGAGTTTTTGGGCTTGGGGGAGACAGAAGGGTAGACCCCAGGAGGAAGTTAAGTAGGGATACTGGCTGCTGTCCCGACTTATGCCCGACCTATGCCTTACCCAAAATGGCTCTATATTTGACGGACAGAATTTTGAGCAGTTCACCGAGCATGCTAGAGGGAGCTTTGAGGAGTCTCCAAGCCTGAAAACCAGCATGCTGAGCAAGGCAAGATGGGGGTCTGAGGGGCCCCGAATTTCAAGCAGCTCTTTCTGTGAACAAAAAGTTTCTTGCATCTCAAACCCCTAGCTGTAATTGAGTGGAGTTTCCAGATTGCCTCTTCCCCATCATCTGCCAACTCGCAGATACTCGTTTTGTTGCACATGGGATGCAATGTATCGATCTAGCACAGAGAGGAAGGGGGAGAAAGAGGGAGGGGAAAGAGCGTAAGAGGGAGGGAAAGAAAGTTAGAGAAAGAGGGAGAAAAAGAGGATAAGCAAGACAGAGGAAAAGAAAGAGGGAGCGCGAGACAGATTGTCAGTGGCAATCAGAGCTAGTGAAATGAGGCTTGTCTGTAAGAGGACAATGGTGGGACTGCAGGGCTGCAGGTTGCTTTGCTTTGTGAGGTCTACAGGCCTCCTCTGCCTGTTCCCCCGACTAACTCAACTCCCCTCTAAGACCGCCTACCTTCTTACACTAAACACAAACACACACACACATCCACCCCCCCAGACTGCTGCCACAGGCGTCATCATTAGCATATTAGCACTAACCAAAACATGTCCAAGCTCTCTTTAGCCCCAAAACACTCCCCCGTCACGTCAGCTGCTAACCAGACCCAAAGCTCTGTAGCCTATCAGATCTTGGGCTCTACTCTATGGATAACATACTCCCAAGAAGAAAGCAGATATTAGCACACTAGAACTAGGTCCTTGGACCTCTACCCATCAACACCACAGGTTTCACATCTGCCACTCCCACCAATAACCCTTCCCCCTTATTTTTCGGAGAGACCAGAGAGCAGCAAGGCCATGAATAGTGGCAGAGAGAGCTATACAAGACCACTTACATTACATTAGAACAACATGTCCCATAAATTTGGTCACAGGGGAAAATAAATAAATCCACAGAGGTCACTGGCAGTGTTCCCTCTAAACTGTGTGCATGTGTGGTTGACCAGCTTCCCTGTGGGTGCCACTTAGAAGAGTTTTAGAAGAGCACACAAACAATTCCCATCTTCACAAGAACTAAAAAGGAATGAGCAACAGTAGTTTTATGTTGGTTGTAATATGAATAACGTTGAAGCACCAGAAATTCCATAGCCAAATGGTGCCTTAGCAAAAGCGTCACTCGCACTATGTAACCTAACAGTCAGCACAGATATTGGTTACTGACGGTAAGTAAGCAGGCTACTTGGATGTATAAGCTCATACCAGGATTCCTATTCTTTGTACATATGTCACAAAGGTGCTATGAAGCAGTGCCTCCAATGTTCATTTGCCCCCTGAGGATTCTGAGTAGGCAAATATCATGCTTAGCCTATTAGACGTCAGCAGTGCTAATCCTACCCTATGAGTGGAGAGCAATGTTGCAATAGCATCTACTTGGTCTACAAGGGATTATGAGTATGGAATATGCCTGCCACTACTCATACATAGCATTAGGGCAATGAATATTCAAACAGCTGCATTGCTTTTCAACCAACCTGCATTCTTTCCAGAATTTCAGAGTTCCATTGGGCATAGACCTTAACAAAGGCTATGGTAATGCTCTGTTGGTTTCACTTCTTCGCACGCAACAATATTAGGTAAGGTTGCAAATTATCTGGTTTGCACTGCAAAATAATTGGGTGCATGCATTTTCTTAAACTGCCCATAACATCAAAATGAGGCTTTAAATATTTTTTGTTTGCAAAGTGTTGTGGGTATGCAAATACCGCAGTGTGTGTTTTACTGCTACATTCCCTCACTTTTTACAGAGCTCTATCAACTAGTATGGGAGGCCAGGACAGGATCCGGGAGTGAGGGTGGATGGGCACAAGCGAACACTCCTAGGGGTGAAAAATAAAATCGGCAACCAAGTCAGATGTTTGGGCAGAGCAGTACTGTGAAGGAAATGTGTTGTTTATTTGCATTAAAGGAAAGTAAACTGTAGTAACAGTGTAGGAAACTGAACCTTTGGTTTCTTTCCATACTCTGCTGTTGAGGGGTTTTCAAAATAATTCTGTTTTCTGTGTTCAGTGCCGCTAGCTGCCTCATGCATCTTGTTTAACTTATAAGTGTATTGTAGAAAAGGGGCCCCTAGTTGCACTCCACCTGTTGTACCTCTGAGCATTGCTGCGAACAACTTAAAAGGGGCTCCATAAAAAAACCTCAATGAGGCTCTTACCGAATTTTATATAGGCTCCGGCGAAGAAGGGTGAGAAAAACCCCTCTAGGCTATATTATATGCCCAGTTATTTCAAGTCCTATGTAAGGATTACAAGCAGGAATCTGATCAGAGTTTACCTCCTACTTGGAATCAAATGAACATGTAGGCAGTGGCATATAGAGGAATCAAATTTAGGGAGCACAGAAGGGGCCACAGGCAAAAGTCAGGGGGGTGAGGGGCCTGCCTATAAAAGGGCTATTAGTATGTTTTCCCAAACTGACATGGGCCCCACACTTGGCATCCCCCACCCCACCACCACCCAGAACCCAAGCCCTATACCTGGCATCCTGCCTCCCTACCACCAGAGCCCAGGCCCCATACCTGGCATTCTGCTTCCCCATCACAAGAACCCAAGCACCATACCTGGCATCCTGCCTCTTTACTGCCAAAGCCCAGCTCCCTTACTTGGTATCCTTCTGCCCCAAACATGCAAAGCCCAGGCCCCTGGCATCTTGTCTCCCAGAGCTCAGGTCCCATACCTGGCATCCTTTCACCCAAGGAATAACAAAATGGAGGCCCGTTTTCAAAGTAAGTAGGGTAAGCCCTGACAGTAACATGTTACCACAAAAGAGGGCAAACACACCTGATCAATCTGCAATGCAACACACTACACATTCATGAAAAGTTGAAGAAATGAAGTGGCTTCCTACTGATCCTATCCCTGTGTATTGGTAAGGATAGAACTGGAGGTACTGGATAGGGTGATTGTCCCGTCTAGCGAAAGACTAATCCTAGTCTGTACTGGTGTACTGATCACGCCATACAATCTCAGGTTAGTGATACTTCCAGCTTGTGTGGAATCCTAACTAACTATAGTACAAGATTAATGAACTATGACGAACAGCCTTGGGCTGTGACGAGATAGTACTGTACCTTCTGGGTAACCAGGTGGTGTAGAATTCAATGTGTGGAATTTATTCTGTGTTCTATGACACGATGTACATACAGGAATGGCGATCTTTCACGATGGTACCTGCTTAATTTGTTTAATTTTGCAACAGTGTTGTGACCCTATACACTTTTTCTTTATGGCCTGATTGCAATCATCACCTATACTATAGATTTGGGGTGTGGTAAGAAATATTGCACATGTGCACTAAAACAAGAGACTAGTGAGTATATTGTCCGTTTATTAAATATGAAGACCGTCCTGAAGAAAGCGGTTGCAAAGAATTATTACCATACGTTATGTCCAAAATGGATCAGATGAAGTGTCTTTGCATTTGTTTTAACTTTGTTTTTTTGGAATAAAAGGCCCTGGAACTATTGGTTAATAAATTAGGCATTACCATAAATAGCCGTCGGACCTTCCATCACATTTGGATGTTGATTGACGACTATAAGCTGCAAAGGAGGAGAGAATAAAATTATGGAAATCATTGAACCTCCAGAACAACTGAATGGTGGCCTAGAAGTAAATCAAAAACTGTGAAAAATAAATTCCTACTGCTTCTTATTCTATCTTCTTTTAGATAAGCGGCACACCAGTACAGACTACCTGAGATTGTATGGCGTGATGGATCAAAGGGCTCAAGATGAAGTGTCTTCTCAGGTGTTTTAACTTAGTTTTTGGGGAATATATTGGTTAATAAATTAGTCTTTACCATAAATAGCATAAATAGCATAGAAGAACTTTCATCACCATTTTATGTATGATTGACGAACATAAGCTGCAAAGGAGGAGAGAATTCAATGTTCCAGAACATTGAGCTTCCAGATAGGCGGCACACCAGTACAGACTAGGATTAGTCTTTCGTTAGACAGGGTTAGACAGTCACCCCATCCTGCCTCTCCAGTTCTGCCCTTGCCAATGGACAGGGGTAGCATTAGTAGGAAGCCACTTCATTTATTCTCCAACTTTGCATGAATGTGGAGTTGTGTTGCATTGCATATTGATCAGGTGTGTTGGCTCTCTTATGATAACTTCCTTACAACCCCACCATCCAGAGTCCAGGTCCCATACCTGGTATCCTGTCTCCCCACCACCAGCGCCAAGGCCACATACTTGGTCTATTTGCTGCCCCCACCACATTACGCAGGGCCCAGGACCCATACCTGCCATTGTGCCTCTAACATCGCCATAGCCCAGGCCCCATACCTACCATCTTGCTCAACAGCCAGAGGCCAGAACACAAGCCTCATACCAGACATCCTTCCTCCCCACCACCAGAGCCCAAGCCCCATTCCTGGCATCCTCCTCCCCC
Organism: Ambystoma mexicanum; assembly: GCF_040938575.1. Taxonomy (NCBI): domain Eukaryota; kingdom Metazoa; phylum Chordata; class Amphibia; order Caudata; family Ambystomatidae; genus Ambystoma; species Ambystoma mexicanum. The sequence goes on from NC_090922.1 coordinate 219,322,190, forward strand.
TTGCCCCCAACCCCTAGAACCCAAGCACCACACCAGGCATCAACCTCCCCACCATTAGAGCCCAAGCCCCACACTGGGCATCCTGCCTCCCCACCACTATAGTCCAGGACCCATATCTGCCATTCTGCTGCCCCACCACCATACCTAGAATACTGCCTCCTCAACAGCCAGAGGCCAGAACACAAGCCCCAAAAAAACAGTCATCCTTTCCCCCACAACACCAGAGCTGTAGCCCCATAATAATGTTTTCCATTGATATAAGCAAATAAATGACTGTGATTTTTCCAAAGTGAAAAAGGTTGCTCCCAGTTCTTTCCAGGTGGTCTGTTGAACAATGTATGGTAACTAACTATTTGAAAAGAATTCTACACCGCCATAACAAAAACAACACATCTTCACATACAACTCCTCATTGAATCAATACAGATTACACAATAGAACGCATAGCACCCAAAGAAATTCCCTAAATAGCACACTAACCTACCACAGATACACCAACACAGCTCCCCACACTCCTTAAACATCACAAGGACAGACAATAATCCCATCAACAATTAAGTTACCAACCTAGTGTGCACATTAACACTGCTCCAGACAACTTACAAAATATATAAAACTTGCACACCACAGGGAATCCTACCTTTTCAGATCATGCACACATCAACATTGCAACAGCGCAACTTTTTTCAAGTATCATATGCAGTTTCACAATGTGTACACCGCCTCCCGTTAACCCCTCCCCTATCCTGAGCTTACCCCACATCACCGCCTTCAACCACTCTGAGGACACCCCTTCCCCTGAGGAGCCATTGTCTTCTAGGCAAGTCTGGGCAGGCCCAGACAGCGAAGCTACTAAGTCCCTCCACGCTATCAATGTCTCAGCTTCTTCATCTCCCCCTCTATTAACTGCTTCACTCCACATCACCGTTTCCGCATCCGCCCATTTCTGAAGGTCGTGCCACCAGACTTCTACTTTTGCTCTATTACTTGCTTTCCAGTTCATCGCAATCCTGCGCTTCACAAGTATATAAGCCAGGTCTTTGAGTTTACTTACATGTTTGAACTTACGCGACCTGGGGAACCACCCCAGCATGCATGCCCACAAAGATTGCACCTCCAGCCTAATCTCCTTTTCGGTCAAATGGTGGGCCACCTCCCTCCAGAATCTCCTCATTTTCCGGGCACGCCCAGAACATATGCACCAGTCCCGCATTCTCCTCCCCACATTTAGGACAGGTTTGTATTCCAGCATTCTTAAACCTAGCAATCTTCTGTGGGGTCATATATGCTCTATGGGTAACATAACTGGATTTGTTGCAAGCTTGCGTTCCTTGACACTTTTTGTGGTATCTATGTACCCTCACCCACAACATATCACTCATAGATTCCCCAGCCTCGTCTTCCCAGTCCCATCTCAGCTGAATCACCTCCTTTCCCACCCTTGACAACAGCAGTTCGTAGATTTGGGATACCTCATGGCCTTGTCTGACACATCATAAAATGTTTCTATGGCTGTGTCGGGCTGACTCTCCAGCACTGTTTCTGACAAAGTGTCTTTTATCTTCCGCACCAACCTATTATAAATGATGTACTGTCCCTGGTGTAGTCCAGTGTCTACCACCAGTGTGTCAAACTCCACCGTCTTCTCATCCTGTCACACATCTCCCAGCGTTACTATACCAATCGGTTCCCAATGCTTCCGGGCTATCTTCCTCAATTGCTCAACCACTCAGTTCAGTGCCACAAGCGGCATCTGTGGGGAACACGGGTACGGGTTCTCCATGGCCAGGCAAGCCCATCGCCATATCTTCCAACCGAAGTTTAACATTCTTGTCCCCCCGCCTTGCTGTAATTTTGGCAACCATAACCATTCTTTCAGGAAAAACGGTACACATTCAGCCCTCAACAACCTGGACTCCAATGTGGAGTCTTCCGATAACCCCCTCGCCACATGTTGTAGTTGGCTGACCAGATAGTACATCTCGAAATTGGGCAATTTAATGCCCCCTTGGTCATACATGTTTTGCAATTTCCAAAAACGCTACCCTGTTCCCAGTGTTCGGCCATATGAACCCCCTACAAATGCCCTGGATTTTAACAAAGAATCCAGGAATGGGTTTGGTATCATATATGGTATATTCACAAAGTACTGTAACAGCTTAGGCAGCACCACCATCTTTAACAGTGCCACTCTCCCTATCATGGTCAGAGGGAGCTTGGCCCAGAACCTCATGCTGTTTTCAATGTTAGCCATCGCCTTCTCTGTGTTTTCGACCTCAACACTGTGATGTACACCAATCCTTAGGTATCTAACGGTCCTGGTCTCCCATTGTATTTGTAATGCTGGCAGTTCCTCTTGTGGTATCCCTTTATATCTACCCTGGGAAAATATACATGATTTCTTGGGGTTCACTGTGATGCCAGACAGCACCGCGTATCGCACCATTACTTCCAGAATATATTGTAGGTTCTCTTCGGGATATCCCTTATACAACACAACAGCATGTCATCAGCATACATTGATATTAAATGTTGCCATCCCTTCGTACTGATCCCCACCTCTCCATATTGTTGCCTCAGATATATAGCTAGGGGTTCTAGCGCTAAAATAAACAGTATCAGGGACCACGAACATCCCTGTCTAGTATCCCTGCTGAGTTGCCATCGGTCTGAGATGGTCGCTCCCGTCCTAACTCGGGCCAGTGGTTTACTGTACAGCAATTGGGCCCATCTCAAGTGTGTGGGCCCAACCCCGTATTCTTTCAGGGCCGCCATCAACCAAGCCCATTTGACAGTCGAAGCCCTTCACTGCATCTAATGAAATTATTGCAACCTCTTGGGGGTCCCCTTCAGTTTGTTCTAGAACATGGAGCCTTCTGAGATTGTCGGATATGTTCCTGCACGGAACATACCCGGTCTGGTCAGGATGTATGAGTTTATTGATAATCAGTCTCAGCCTATTTGCCAGCACTGCCGTAAGTATTTTGCTATCTTGGTTAAGCACGGATAGCGGTCTATATGATCCGCAGTTCAAGCATGATTTGTTAGGCTTAAGAAGCGAGATGATAATTACCTCCCTCAGAGACTCCGGCAACGCTCCCATATCTAATGCCTCATTTAACATTGCTAGTAGTGGGGGGGAGCAACTCCACCTTGTAAGTTTTGTCAAATTTGCTAGGGAGTCCATCCGCCCCTGGAGCTTTACTAGTGGGTAAGAGCTTGATCACTGCTTCCAATTCCTCTAACGTAATCGGGACCTCTAAGTTCTCCCTCTCCGCTACCTCTAATTTGGGAAGGCTGATGTCCTTCAATGTTTCCATCACATCAATCTCCTCTCCCTCATCAACATCCATATACAGTCACTGGTAGAACGCTAAAAAGCCTTTATTCACCCCTTCCTGGGCATCTAGTATTTGTCCATCCATCCCCCGTACAGCTCTGATTGTTTGTCTGGGTGTCTCATTCTTTAACAACCAGGCTAACAACCTGCCCGGTTTATCTCCCTCCGCCTGCTGTCTCTCAACGTATCTTTTATAGTTCAAGTTGCATAATCTCTCCCAGTACCCCCTGCAATCCTGTTGCAGTTGTTGTATGGTTACAGCCTCCTCTGGGGAATTCCCTCCCTTGCGCATTATTATCTCTAATTTATTTTCTGCTTTGTGTAACTCATGCGTTATTCCACGCTGTAGGCCTTTTTCTGCCCCCCTCACCACCACCTTAAATGTCTCCCATAACGTGCCAGCCGATTCTATGCTCCCAGTGTTGTTTTCAAAGTATTTGTCGTGACCCACATCCAGAAACCCCCCTGGTAAGCCCATGGACCAGGAGGGGTCTTGGCTCGGGTCTCCAACAAACTTAGGCATCCTTTGCCTAGGCCCTCTTGGGGCCAGTCCTGGCACCTTTGGCACCAGGCTCATACTTAATAAAGACTTGTGTTTAGGGAACTACTTTATTTCAAGAGCCAGCCAACATGGAGGCATCCACATAGTTTGGCTCCTTGGAAGCAAGCTATGCGGTATAGTGTTTTGGGTGTGGTAGCCTAGGAACTACTTTACCTGCACTACTTTCTTGAAGCTATTTAAACCACACCCGCCTTGGATAACACACTTTGCGTTACTTTGCAATCCTGCAACGTGACACTCATCGTGTTCAGCTGTGCCCGCGAACCATGGAAGGACAGCATCTGTAAAGAGATAAAAGGACATCGTTAACAGCAGCAGCTTACCTGTAATTTCATCGTTAGCTGCCCACACCTCCTGTGAACAGCATCCTAGGATCAGCACGTCTCCCGGACCGGCGGATCTGCAAAAAAGGAAGAAACAAGGCATTAGACACTTTTACAACATAACAAATTGTGCCGAAAAGCTTACCTCGCAAGTCGCCCCTCGACCAGCATGGCCTCGGGATTTCATACACTGGGCGAGCACCGCGATCTATGGGAAAGAAAAGACAACAGGTTAGCAAAGGTAAGGCATCATAGCGCTGCGCATAGCACCTGCTTACCGCATCAAAGCCCTCTTTATACGCCATCATTTACCGATGAGACCCAATTCAGCCAATGCATCACATTGAACTTCTGCGCACCTAAAGAAGAGAAAAAGACATTATTTAAACCAAGAAAGGCATGCAAGAATAACAACAATATACAGCAGCAATAAGACCTACCTGAAAGACTCAAAACAGGCCGGCATCAGTGAAGTAACTAGATCGCATTCGCCCACAAAGGACAATGCGCCCCTGCCAAGAAGGCAGGACGGAGAGCACACCTGAACTAACAACAAGGTGAGGAGAGGTCCAGAGGGGCTGCGGGCATATGGGGTGATGGGGGGTTGCTTACCCCAGTTGCCCCGTCTTGAACATTGCCCACCTGTATTCCAGGCAGAACTTCCCTGCTGGTCACACCTGGGAACCGCAGAGAAGGATACCAGAGTCCCAACGGCTGGGTGGCGTCCCCGTGGGTACCAGGTGAGCGTAACAGTATTCCACCATTTCCTTCTTCAGGTCCTCTCTAAACCCTATGTCTTTCAAAGCTTCGGCCCTGAGTCTCCATTTCGGGATCCGTGCCCTGGGCGGCAAGTACTGCCATGTCACAAGCAATGACGAGTGGTCGGAGAGGACTCTCACTTTGTATTCTGTCTGTACTAGTTCCCCCGTCAGCGCCGGTGCTGCAAACACGTTGTCTAACCGCATGTGCAGGTTTTGTGGGGCCGAATAATGAGAATATTGCCGATCCTGTGGCTGGTGCATCCTCCATACGTCCACTAGTCAGAAATCACTTAGTAGGGACTTCAGAGCTTTAGCTACTGGGGTGGGCTTCTCGATCTTCTTATCTGATCTGTCACCGCTGAGTTCTAGCATGCAATTAAAGTCTCCTCCCCATAGAACGCCCCCCCCCCCAGATATGCAGGCTCATCTTTCAGCATAGGGTTCTGAAGTAGCTGGTAGCATCTTGGTTGAGGGCATAAGTGTTGATGATGCTCAGTCCTCTGTTTTCACTAGTCCTTTTATTAGCAGCATCCTCCCATCTGGCTCGATGATGGACTGTAACAGCTTAAAGGGGACGTGTAGTGCTATCCACGTAATTACCCCTCTGGCATATGCCGAATATGTTGCTTCTATGGTGGTCCCTCTCCATTTCCTCCCCACCACTTCCTGTTTTTCTTTTGTCAAGTGAGTTTCCTGCAACAGAGCGATATCGATTCTCTGTCTCTTCAAATACATCCTGACCTTATTCCTCTTCAAATAAATATTGAGACCCCTGACATTTCAGCTCGCTATCTTGAGGTCCCCCATCTTATCCATACCCCGTACCGCCTGGTCCTCCCTTGTCTTCCGCTCCATGCGCAGTGATTTATAGGTGTATGCTCGCCCCCCATTTCTTAACACCCCTTCAAACTCCCCAACTCCCTATCCCACCCCACCCTACCAATCCCCAACTGCTGCCCTCTCAAGTCCTCCCCCCAACTTCCCAAACTGTTGCACAGCTCCATCCCCAAACTCCCAAACTCCCTCCCCGTACCCCACCCTACCAATCCCCAACTGTCGCCCAGCTCCATCCCTGGATCTCAGGCTACCCCGCATCTAGTCCTTTCTTGGCTTTCGCCGTTACTTGGAACACAGCAGGGGGACACCACACTACCGGTATCCCAGCTAAACTAACTACTGGGGGTAAGATCGCGTTTCCTCCGTTCTCCCGCATTAGTGATTGTTGTGCCTCCCGTCGCAGGACTATGCCTGTCCATGCGCTGCACTTCCACCTCTGCCCTGGCCGCCTGCGTGGCCCCGTTCCTGTTAGCCTGGATGGCACACTTCAGTCTCGCTCTTCCGCGGGTCCGGCTCAGCTCTGTCCTCCGGGCTCCCTTAGGGTCACCTCTCTGTCTAGCATCTGACCACGGATCCCAGTGGGGTCCCCTTAGTGTCTCTCTCGAGCACTGCTTCCCAAGTCTATGCCAGGCTAGCAGCCACCACTTTCTCCCTCCACACTGATGGCCTTGTCTGGGCCCTCAGCTTTCTCAGCTTCACTGTGCACTAGCTGCCTTGCACGGCTTGCCTCAACCTGTCATGGGTCTTCGCTCTCCTCCTCCGGTCCTAAGGTTATCCGTTTGTCTGCTTCCTTGATCCATGGATCTTGGTCATACACTTGCTTATCCTTGCATGTATTCCTCTGTATTTGTCACTCCTAGCACTCCCCTTGACCCTGCTGATACTTTCCATAGGCAACTATCAGGTCGCGTGCAGGTACAACCTTCTTTATTTAGTTCTGCGCTTACTATGGCCACACAGCACTTTCCAGTCGGCTGTAGTATTAATACAGGGTGATTATGTGTCGGCTTAGAGCAGGGGGTCAGGTCCGCTGTCCGTCACAGCCTGTTCTGCTCGCGCTTCTTATGGTCTTGGTTGCGCTCATACACCCCCCCCACAGAATCCAGGCACGGCGACGCCTCCTGGCTGCACGACGTTCCTCGCGCCTACTTGAATGCTGCCTTTCTCATCTCGGGAAGCGGTCCGCACCCTGCTGCGAGCTGCACTGTCCTTCTGGAGTGTCCTGTTTTGTTCCCGGTGCAGTTCGTTCTGCATGGGCTGCTCTGTCCTTATGTTTCCCAGCATAGCTGTCATACCCACTGGGGGCTCTTGCATGTCCTCCTGCAGTCCTGCCAACAATATCCGCTGCCCTGGGTCCCTGGGGCACGTTTGTGCTGCCCGTTGCTCAGTCGCTGCAGTCCTGGCTTCCAGAGTTCCTCTTTCGGCCAATCCCTTTGTTCTGGGGTGTCTGCCATCTTCGGGTCGCTGCACGTTATCTTCTGCCAACTTCACCCACTGCTTCCTCGTAAGTCCAGTTAGCAATTCATTTCATATCATATCATTACCAGTTGTGCCTCAGTATTTCACGGGCTGATATCTGACGTTTTATCGACCAAGGATCCCTCGGTGCTAGTTATATTACAGGATTATTGCAGGAGCTTGTTTGGATCCACGTCTTGTTACATGGCCTCGTAGCCATGCCCTCGCAACAGAGCAACGTTCCCCTGCTTCTGCATTAGACTCCTACGCCACCTCTTGAAGATCCTGAAAACCCAAAAAACTGTGAAAATGGTGGACTGTGTACTATACAAAACTCAATAACATAGCACAACGAGGCATAGAAAAATGTTTCACGCATTCTCCTGTGGGGACATACTATGGCTGGCCCATGCCATTCTGGTGACTGGCAGCAATAGAGGAGGAAATAATTGTTGGCTCTGCTGTGGTCAGTCCACTTTACATGAAGAGATTACATTATTTGCCCAGGATCACACACACTGTATTTAAACAGTAAAAAACATTTTAACCCAATCTACAGTTTAGGCATTTGAACACAACTGTCAAGCTCGACTTTCTATAAATATGTTTATTTTGGATTTCAAAGCCTACAATAATACTGTCTGATAGAGCAGAGTGTTCAGGTTTCCCATGTTCATGTGTGAGAAGGCGACCCAGTCCTGTTTATGCTTGTGAGACATGCATTATTCCTAAATTTCGAATGTGCTAGAAAAAAATACAAGTCCAAGAATCCAGAGGGGGGGAAAACAGGACTGGATGGCCTTCTCATGCCTGGACACTGGAAACTTGAGAGTTCTGATAAAATACAGATCTCAAATTAAAGTAACCTTACAATATGTAAATCCTTACTTAAACATGTTGGGCCAAAAGAATATTGTTGTAGTTTTATTTTTCACATCCTAAAAGAAAAAAAAAGTAGCAGAATCCAAAATGTCCTGATCGTGAGGAGGAAAAGCTGTTTCAACGTTCTATTTTGCTGCCGTACAGAGGAGAAAACTCCACCCACATTTTCAACAAAATCTTGCGGGATCCGCGAAGTAGAGCCTGAAGTGGACAGTCTTCAGTGGGCATTGGGCAGCTGGCAATTGGTAAGACAGACAATATATGATAATCTTCTAAACATTCTTTGAAATTTGGTTGTTGATATCCTTCCTCTAATATACTGGTTGAAAGTATTCTGCGCTCTCATTTCAGTACGGTGGCTGCGGACTTAGATAGTATTTGGGCCGTCCTCGGTAAGAGTGGAATGCTGTTGAATATGTGTTCCGAGTTAGTCAAAACTTTCTACCTGCGTCTCTTTTTGAATATGCGTCATCAGGGGCGGTGACTGCAGACTTTTCAGTCTTTGAACTGCTCCTGATCCTGAGAGTTGTTGGCTAGTTGGAAAGAGCTACCGGTGAGCTTCTGTTTGGCAATCATGAAACTAAGAAAAAAACAGAAAATAATTGCTAAAACAAAGGGTGCAATAAGCTGGAGCAAGTGCAAGAAGAGGCTGATTTGAATGTAGCCTCTTCCTCGTCAAAAATTACTGATTTCTTTGTGGGGCCAGCTATTGCCACAGTGCCCATTGAGATACATAATGAACCAGCTGAATTAGTGATGCTGGTAGATGAGGCGGCATGTACTACGGCCGAACTGGACAATAATAACTCTCTCCTTAACCTCGGTTACAGCTAGAAGGTCAAATTAGCAAAATGGAAAAAGTGGCAGCTGAGAAAGCTGTAAAATCTAAAACTAATGCTCTAGGAAGTGTCAGATGAATCTAGGTTTTGTAATGAGAATCATATTTCTGTTATACATTTCTATCTTGCTCACCCCGGCTTACTGGCCTAAATGATACACCATCCAATTTTATCAAAGATCAAGACCTTAACATCTCCAAGAATGAACGGGAAACATGGGAAACTTTGTTTGGGGAAAAACCGAAAGAGCAAGAGGTTCATTATGAACCAACAAGTTTTCAATCACATGATATTGCATGTCAGGTACATCACTTCTGGCTGGTTTGGGAAAGGGTAATCCGAATACCCAGTCATTTGGTCGCATTGGCCGTTCAACACTGGACACAAAGGTAAAGGTACGCTCCAAAGATCATGGTCCCAGCCTTCCTGACCATCTCGAATCAACAAAAGTGGAGATCCTATTGGGTAGTGATAACGATGAGGGTAATGAAGATGCTCATTTAAAAGACAGAGAAAGGAGGAGGAGGTAACAGATGGTCATCAATGAGAGACCTATCCCCAAGGCAGTAGGAGATTGTGGTGAAGAGGATGGTGTAGTGAAATCCCTGAACAGTAAACGCTCGTCGAATAGCTCTAGGAAGAAAGCAGCCAGAAGAGCCAAGAGGGCGGCCTCTAAATCAGGAAATCTTACTAACTGGCTTCTAGGAGCGCATTGAGGAAAATCAAAAGTGGTTAAGGAAATACCTGATATAGAAGAAGAAATACCGGAAAGCTCCCTTGATAGCTCTAAATCTTCTATGAATGGTAGTGCAATATCCATTGAAACATCTGTGTGTGAATTCAACTATGAACCTGATGAGTTACACAGAGAAGTGGTACAAAGAGAAGAGACTACTGTAAAGCCCACTAAACGAAATAAAGTGGATTTGGGTAGAGGAAAAAAAGAGCGTTCATCCACTCAAATCATTTAACATCAATTTAACATATTACTAAAGGAAGGAGGAAACCTATCAACCATAGTCAGTTGCTGGAAAATTTCAACCAGTTGTTACCAATAAGGTTGATCAAAAGTGAGGACCTCAAATTTGTTAACTATGTGAGGACCTGATAACCAAGGTACGCTGCTATGCAGGAAAGGTGGTGGGCCTAGTTAGATTCCACTCTGGGGAACTTGTGAAAAGTGGCTACGAATTGGATTGTGAATGTGTGAGCAAACAGGTTAATAAAAGGTAAACCGAATAGCAATAAGTACAATCACAAAGTGAATAAAAAAAGTGCATTATTAAAAAACTAAAACCAGCAACATGGGTGACCCAAATGTAAGATCGTACAGGGAATGGCTCTACTCCGTTCTCCCCCAATGATTCCCAATAATCGAGTAGACACTAAAATCATTACATGGAACATGATAGGCCATAAGCATCTCTTTAAAAAGGATGGATTCCTAGGTCTAATATCTATGGCAGATATTCTACTCCTCCAGGAGATCTGGCTCATGGCAGCATCTTACTTGGATGGGTTTTCAGTTTATGGCCGTAGTGCCAGTAGGGGGATTAAAGGCAGACCGTATGGAGGATTGCTCACTTTGGTGGCCAATAATATTCCTTCTAAAGAGATCCAGGCTAGCACCAACGATAATGTTCTGGGTTTTGAAATCCTAATTGGAGGGCAAGAAAAGGTGCTGATAATCAATGTTTATGATCACCCGGTGGATTAATTCAATCTGGGCATTCAGGGTACAATCTTTGAGTTGATGACTAGCAGCCATCTGGATGGTAATGAAATGGATATTATAATTGCTGGGGACCTAAATTCAAAAATCATATAGGACAATGGTAATACTGACATTGTGACTAAGATAAGGAATGGGAATAAAAATCATAGGGGGAAAATGTTCTTTGAAGAAATTGAATTAAAAATGGTAAATGGTGCAGTTAAAACAGATATACCTATGGGGCCGACATGGCACAATGATCTGCAATTCTAGATAAAGCCTTGCAACTTTAGGTTAACTTTAATGAGTTCAGCGATCATGCAACCCTCTGTTTTTGCTTTGGCAACAGGGCTACAAGGACCATTACTAGTGTTAGAAATAAACAGCAAAGGTTCTCGATTGGGATGGTCTGATAGAAATTTGGAAAAGGCCAAAACCTGGAATTGAGGTAATATTGCCATCTACGGTGATATGAAGTCTGCAGAAGAGATTGTGGATTGGTCGACTGTCTGTATGCATGTATAATTGTGCAGCGAGGGCAAAAATACTTGCAGTCAAGGGTGGGGCATAGGCCGGAAATACCCTACGATAAAGCAACTAAGAAGAAAATGAGACAAGATCGAAGAATTGTTGACCAGTTCAATATAGGACTAGAAGAAAACGTGCTATCAGGAATGGCTATAGATATTGGAGAAAACGATATCTTAGCTCTGAAAACAATGTGGTTTGGCAGAATATGGTAAAAATACTAAATGAGGGCGATAATTGCAAAATGTGGGCAAATTATAGGATGTGAACTGGTGGAGGTAAAGATGTTCTACTTTGTAATATTGAGGAGCGGATATGGGAGAGTTACCCGAGTAAAAAATGTGCTGGTCACGATTTTGTGCTTGCGACTAGTCCCATTTCTAATCTCATTATTATTTGGGAAGATATCATGGATATCATTAAAAAAAAAAACATAAATCCTCTAGGGCACCTGGCCCTGATGGGGTATGTAATTTGATTATTAAAGATAAACCTGTGGTATGGGCTGGCATTTTGTGGACCCTATACAATAAAACAATAACCACGGTTATTGTTCCTAGCTCTTTGGGGATGTCACACATTATACCCATGTTCAAAAAGGGTATTGGAACCTTCCCAGATAATTACCGTCTGCTAGCTATGACAGATTTTCCTAGTAAAATATTTGTAACATTTATGCTAAAAGGTATGAACAATGGGATAGCAAAAGAGAACATCTAGAACATCTCTATGGTGGGTTTCAGGAAGGGGCGCTCCACCAGTATTAATATCTTTCTCATAAATACCTTGCTAGAAGAAGCCAAAGGGAGAAAAGAGTTGCCATTGTATATCCTATTTGTTGATTTCTCCTCAGCCTTTGACACTATCGACAGGAGGCTACTATGGGAAAGATTACAAAGGATGCGTATGCCACAGCAATTATCATACATGAGTATAATGATATACAAAAATAACTTTGACAGAGTAAGTCTGGACAATCGGGGTCACCTCTCCAAGCAAATCCTGGTATATAAAGGAGTTAGGCAGAGTTGTGCGTTGGCACCTACTCTTTTCAACCTCTTTTTTGCAGATTTTCTTGGGATCTTGTTGGAGAAACAAAATGCTTTCCCTAAAATTGGGAAAAGAGAATTGGGGTGGTTGGGATATGACGACGACATAGTGATATTTGATAACACTTTCGTTGGTATTTCCAATAGTGCTACGGCCCTGTGCAGTTATGCAAAAAGTAATGGGTTACAAATAAATATGTTGAAAACCAAATTCATGGCAATAGGTCAGAAGCGCACATGTAGACCAAGCATCAACAACCCGCGAGGTACTATTGGCAGAACAGAGCACTAAAAATATCTGGGTCAGGATCTATCTTCGGAAAGAAAAGTAAATGTCTGTCTGCAAGAAAATAAAAGCATGGTCTACAATGATGGCGGTAAACGCTTTTTCAAAACAAAGCTGTGGGCTACTCACTGATGGGTGTACTTAACATTTATAGACAATTGGTGGCATAATTTCTATATGGCTTGGAAGCTTGTTATTTTGATTGGGAGAATTAGGCCCACAAATTAGAGGGGATGATTTGGCGAAGAATCTTGGGCCTCACGAACTACACTCCGATCGAGGCAATAAGGTTAGAGCTTGGAATCACCTCCTTGGCCACACATATTAACATAAATAGAGGATTTCTGTTTATAAAAAATATGTATGCAAAAGATCATTCCCTGCTATCAATAATGAAAAACGCACTCCACGAAGGAAACAATGATAATATGCAAAAAGTTAAGAAAGTGAACAAAACCTTCTTTGATAAAATATGCTGGTCCCCACATTGAGAAGATAGAGAAGGAGTGCTCTGTTTATCATTAAAGAGATGTGCAATCAAGTGTGATTGGGTGGCCAACCACGACAAGGTAGCTATCAAGAAATCATTGTTGAACTTTCCAAGTTATACTTAGCAAACCGCAACCTTACTAGACTAATACCATCCCAAGATACAAGGAAATATTCCCGAATATCCGGCTCAATCGTTTGAAGGTTTTTGAAAAAAAGAACTTGCTGAATTTGCATGGATAAGGGTTGCATTGAAACTCCAAGACATGTGCTCACCTCTTGTACCAACTTAAGATCCACATATGAATGTTATCTGTCCAAATATGTGAGTAACTTGGAAGATTTAACCAATAAAAGGTTTTTAATTGAGAAGCCTTTCTGGTACAAGTTGGGGCCTAATGACTGCAATCACGCAAGTGTGTAAAGTTGTAGAGAAATTGCTACTGAAATTTGAAACTGAAGTTAGACTATTGGAAAAGCTCTAGAATGAGTAGCTATCTCTATGGTTATGTCGAACTGATCTGCCTTTCTTCTGTTATTATATGCCATGTATGTCCTAATGGGTGGTAAGAAAGACACAGCGTGGGCCTCAAAGATTCAAAGAACTTAAGGATCTCGTGACAAAGTAATGTCAAGCCAAATGCTTCTTTCAGATTGACCAAATGCTCCGATATCTCTTTTCCTTTGTTTCTCCTTTTATTTTCATTGTACGAATGGTTGAGTTTATGCTTTTCAAATGTTGTTTGTTTCCTATAATGTGGTTTGTTCTATACCTAATTATTTTGTGATTTTTATTATGAACTATATACCCAACAAAAATAGAAAATAAAAAAAATGTTAAATAATGCAAACCTGAAAAAAGCCTCACTTTTACACAAGTGTACTTTAAGAATCACTAAAAAAAGGTTTGTTGGAATTTGACTAGGATAAAGATTACATGCGGCACAAACTTCCAGCTTGTTGTGCAACTTTTAAAGAACATTAAAATATCCCTATGAAGCAATCTGATTTTTCCATGTTAAAATGGTAGACTTAATTACTAACTTTGAAAAGGTAAGCTTTATTGTGCAACTTTAAATATCTTGTAGGTATACACCCTCTACTAGGTAAGTCAGCTGCTAGGAATCTCTCAGATGGAATACGGAACCCATCAGATAAGAAAGAAGTCAAAGGAGTAATTGCAGGCAATTAAGGCCACTATAAACAACAGGCTAGGGCTGGGTGGAGGCCAATCAAGGAATTCTGTTCAGCTGAGATGTAATGGGCTTTGCTGAAAAGTTAACAAAGCCACTTTAAGCAGACTCTGCAACACTCCCAGGGCAGGTCTTCTCCCGTCAAGCAGGGGATTTGGGGGGGGGCGGTGAGGTGAGGGGCACACAGGGGAGAACGACCCCACCGGCCTTACCCTAGCGACACTACTGCTTTAGGGAGTAAAAAAGTCATTAGCTCTGCCAAGAGGCATATTAAAAGATGTTCTTTCACTTTAAATGTCCTCTTGAAATCGGGCACTGATATTATTAGAGTTCCTTCCAATGGTAAAGCTGTGCTGGTCACGGGTTCGATAATATTACTGGAACATTGTGGGTAGAAGCAGGGGTTAGGCTCTGATTTGTTCATGGTTTTACACTTTTTGTTGTTGCGTTTATTTGTACATCCTATTTTTTTTTAGGCACATTTTCCTGTTTTAACATGGTGCCTCTTATCTGTAGATCTGGTTTTGAATAAGTGCTCTGTACACAGGACAATGCAACGTTAATGGTAACCAGTGGCACAGGCATTCTGATCATCATGTGTGTCAGGATGGTAATTGCATAAAAATAACTTATTCTGATGCAATTACCATCCTGACACACATTATGACAGGCATGTCTTTTTTGAACAGCGGACGGGTGAGAGCAGGCGCCAGTGACTGCAGGCCAAGCCAAGCCCTGCCAGGTCCTCGGGGCCTCATGTGAGTGATTTTGTGCATTTTTTAAAAACTACTGCTGACCGTGCTCTGAGCGTGTTGTTGTGACCACTCCCCCTTCCCCTTCAGCCACTTCCTGGTCCTACTCTCCCTTCCGCCCTCCCTGCCCGCCCACACCCCCCTTCCCTTCCTCACCTCCTTCTGCCTTTATAACTTTTCCCCCTGGGCAGCCCCCCTGCCCGGCAGCCCCCCTGTCCGGCATCCCCCCCTCGGCTAAGGGCCCCTTAGGCAAAGGGTGGTTCCTTGGGTGCGGATCCCTCTGTGTCTGCAGGTGTCCGCAGAGGACGGCAGGCGCCAGTTATCACCTTGCTTTCTCCACCTGCTCTACCGGCCCACCCCACCCCACCTTCACCTGTTCACTTCATTCGCATGGTGTCTACTCTTCACTGTGTTCCGCAATTTGAGGTAAACTAGGGCTTTTTCTCCCCTTGCAGGATTCTCAAACTTAGGTGGCCTCTCGACTGGGTACCTAATACACATTTACTGTGTTACTGTAGTTGTTTCTGAAATGTGGTAAACTAGGGCTTGCCACTCACTTCCTGTCTGCTTGCTCTCATCTGTCTCCCCCCCACTCCCTCCTATTCCATGGTGCTCTCTATCTCGCCTATCTTCTCCAACTGCTTCTCCATTGACTATCTTGCTCTCCTCACTAAATCAGGTAGGAAAAAGTTTAAAAAGGACATCCTGGTCTCCAACCCGGGCCTCCCCATCGCCGACACCTACACTGGTGCTTCCTCCAAGGAAACTCTCACTGACATACTCTTTTTCGTGCCTTCGCCTGACCTATGGACCCTTCATATGTTCTCTGTTCTCTCTCTGTTCTCTTCTTCTCCCATTAATGGGATGTCCCCTTGGCCCCCTTCCACTCCTCTAAGGCCATCATTAAGGTCTACACTAATGGGACCGTCTTGGTCCAAGGCCCTCAGGCCAACCTTCACCTCTTTGACAGACACTTCCCACGCCTCATCAACTTCCTTTCCTCTCCTGCTGTCCCCCCTCCTCTGTCCTCGGCTACCTTGCCTCCACCCTCCCTCCATGCCCCCTCTCGTGCTCCTTCACCTCCACAGGGCGTACCTCTGATCTGTACCCTTCCCCGGAAGCCCTTCAAGGTTGGCAACCTTCTCCACATTGCCACGCTTAACTCTCGCTCTGCCATCAACCATTCCTCTGATATCTGACACCTTCTTGAGGAACTGCACCTTGACGTCCTCGGTCTCACTGAGACATGGTTCACAGCCAGCTCTGTCACCAGCTTTGACACACTCCTACCTGATGGTTACAAGATCCTCTCCGTGCTCAGGCCCAACCATGCTGGTGGGGTGTGGCCCTCATCTTCCCTGAGTGGATTCCTGCCACTTTCACTCCTACACAGACCTATTCCTCTTTTGAATGCCTTGTCTGCCGACTCTCTCTCTCTCTCTCTCTCTCCTAGCCATTCCCTTACCGTGGCTACTATCTATCAGCCACCAGGTCAAATTACCTCCTTCCTCTCCAAGTGGGCGGATCTCTTCTCCTCACTCCTGTCCTCAACCACTCAACTCCTCTTTCTTGGAGACTTCAAAATCCACCTGGATGCCTCCTGTCCCCCCTCTGGACTCTTTCGCAACCTCTGTGACTCTCACTTTCACTCTCTATTCTCCCGTCTGGGCCGACTCATTCTGTAGGGCACACCCTCGATGCTCTGATCTCTTCTGACCTTCCCCTCTCCGTCCCTCTCTCCACTCCTCTCTCCTGGAGTGATCACTTTCTCCTATCCTCCCACCTCACCTTCCCGTCCCCACAGGCAAAGCCACCCTCATCACTGCCACCCTCCTTCTCGGTCATTCGACCCATGAAGCGCGTGTCAGTTGAGGCTTTCGCTGCCACCTTCTCGCCCCCCCTCCCCCTTCGGCTGACTCCCACCCAGACACAGCCCTCTCCACGCTCCACTCTGCTATATCTGATACTCTTGATATCCTTGCCCCTGTCATGAGAATCCGCCTGAAGCCCAAAGCCAAATCTAACTCCTGGTATGACTCGGATCTCGTCACCCTAAAATGCAAGTGCAGGGTGGAAGAGAGGAAATGGCGTGCTTCATGTTCATCCTCTGACAAACTGGCCTGCTGCCTGTTCCAAAGGCACTACCGGCTCTCTGTTCTCACCAAGAAGAGAGCCCTTATCCAAGCCTGCATCTCTGTGGCATCTAACAATCGGCCGAACTCTTTAAAATCTGCAAGGAGCTGGCCAACCCTGCTGCAGTCTCTACCTCTCCTGTCCCCTCCCAGACCCTCTGCACGGCACTGGCCTGTCACTTCATCTCTAAAACTCAGGATATCCTGTCCTCACTCTCACCCACCCCCCACCTCCCTGCCTCTATTCCCTGCTCTTCCTCTGCCCCTTCTGCAGCCATCCCTCCTCCCTCCTTCTCTGCCTTTCCCCTTTTCTCTGCTGACGAGGTTTCCAGACAAGTCTGATCTATGAAAGTCTCGTCAAAACAGGTTCACCCCTGTTCCTCCAAAACTATCAAGGACCACATCGATTCCCTGGCTCCTGCCCTGACTGACTTTTGCAACCACTCCTTCGTCTCTGGTGTCTTCCCATCCCCCCCTTAAGCACTCCCTTGTGCATCCTCTTCTTAAGAAACCCTCTTCCGACCCCTCATGCCCGGCTAACTATCGCCCAATCTCCATCACTCCCTTCCTGGGCAAGCTCCTGGAGAAACTGGCCATCTCCCAGCTTAATCTCCAAGCTGAATCTGTTGGTAGTCTTCATGACCATCAGTCTGGCTTCAGAGCTGCCAGAAGCACGGAAACTGCTCTGCTGAACATCCGCGAGGACCCGCTCTCGAACCTTGACTCCAACACTCCGTGTGTTCTCATTTTGCTCGATCTCTTTTCTGCCTTTGATACTGTCAACCATGCCATCCTGCTCAACCGTCTCCATGATAACCTGGGTATCACTGGTCAGGCTCTGGCGTGGCTGACCTCTTTCCTCTCCAATCGACCCTCCAAAGTCCAACTGGGGTCCTTCCTCTCTGACATCTTTTTCTCTACCTGTGGTGTCCCCCAGGGATCTAACCTCTCTCCCTGGCTGTTCAACCAGTATCTTGCACTCCTTGCCCACCCCATCGCTGCTCTCTGCCCCAACTTTCAGTGCTATGTGGATGATACCCAGCTCATTTTCAGGCTACCCTCGGCCTCCTCCTCTCCTTCCCTCATCTCTGACTGTTTGTCTGCTATCCATGAATGGTGTGCCGCCAATGACCTCTGCCTTAATGCCAGTAAGACTGAGATTCTACTCATTGGCACACCCACTCCCTCCTTCCCTGCATCTCTCTGGCCTGCCTCTCTTGGCCCTCTTCCTGCTCCTACCTGCAAGGCAAAAAACCTCGGGGTCATCTTCGACTCCACACTCTCCTTCTCTCCTCACATATCTGACGTCTCTAAGAAGTCACACTACCAGCTGCACCTCCTCAGAGGTATTCTTCCTTTCCTCTCCTTCCCCCAGAAGCTCACTGTCTCCCGAGCCCTGGTTCTCTCGAAGCTGGACTACTGTAGCAGCCTCTATCTAAATCTGCCTGACTCTACACTCCGCCCTCTGCAACTTATCCAGAACAGGACTGCGAGACTTGTCCTTGGCCTCAAGCCCAGGGACCATATCTCTCCAGGACTGAAATCTCTATACTGGCTCCTAGTGGCTGTGAGGATTAAGTCCAAAACCCCCTGCATTGTCCACAAGGCCTTCTGGGGCCTGGGGCCTAAATACCTACAAATCTCTCTTCCAAAATATCTTACTTCGCGAGCTCTTCCCTCATCCGCCTCCAACTCCCTCGTGGTCAGCCGCTTCTCCAAGCAACGAGTTGGGGGTAGATCTCTCTCCGCGGCAGGGGCCGCCCTCTGGAACAGCCTTCCTTCCTCCGTGAAACTTGAGGAGAACCATCTCCGGTTCCGGAAGCACCTCAAAACCTTCCTCTTTGCTTCTGCTTTCTCTCCCCCTCTCCCCTGCTAATTCTTGACTGAAACTGCACTGAATCTGCAACTGGGCCACTCTCACCGATCTCGGTCCCTGGCCCAGCCACTCTCCACTTGCACTGCCTCCCTGGCAACCATGCACTGCGGGACTGTCTCTGTATCCCTACAGCCCCCTTCCCAGCACTTGTCTGCACTTACCTTGCACTTGCCGCCAGCTGGCCCTATTATTTATCTATTATTCTACTCTGTACTGCACTTTCCCCCCTCCCTTTCCCTTCCCCCTACCCATGCACTTGTACGATCTGAATGACACCTGGCCTAGTAGGATCGTTGTCTGTCTTTCCTTTTTTCCCCCCTCCCTGCCTCATCGTGCCTTGAAACTCTTGTGTATAGGCGCGTTACAAATGCCAAATGCCATATCATATGTTCTCCTGAACCATAAATTAAGTGCACATGTGCTCTTATTGGCATGTTTTCTGGGACACTCCTTTTAGCTACAAGTGTTTCATGTGTGGATTTTGGGCCAGCCACATCAGCTGTGATAAGATTTTTTTATTTTTATTTATAATACACAAGTGTTTCTTTTCCAATGGCATAAAACACATTATGCATGGTCTCCGAGCACAGACAACAAAGCCTCAAGTACAATTATTGTTAATACTGAGCATTCCATTTTCTTTGTGCATATACATATTTTTATGTGCATAGGAGGACTTTTACTAGGTACAGGTGGCAGATTTTGAAATCGTGCACTGGGTGAGGAACTCTTTATAATCACATCTAAAATGTTGTTTTTTAGCCCATATCTTTGAAAAAAAAGTGCAGTAAGATATACCTTTTACACTGATTTGTAAATAATTGCAGAGGTTGGGGAAGGGGAAATTCCCCTCCAAACTTTCTTCAGAGATGATAGCTCACTATTTGTATTTCATTTATACAGCGCTTAACACCTAAGCGCCATCTATTCATGCTCGCAAAAATATGTACCCTCTTTAGTCAGTTGCGCACATGAAAAATAATGTGCGCACGAAAGCCAACCACTTCCGCACATGGAGAAAAATAATTAACATTGGTCACTGGTCGAGCAACAGGTCTCATATCGGGAGACAAGGATGCATTGCATATCGGTGGATCGTTCAGGTGTTGGTGGCAAGCTCTGTACCAGAGACATTATGGTGGCACAATACCTGTTAGATGGCTAATATAAAGGAAGAACGATGCCCCTTCAACGAATTTAGAGACGTGGGCAAAGAGATGGCATGTGAAAACGTAATCTAAAAAAAACCCTCTTATTATTTTGTCACTTATAATGCTTTAGCAATGCCGGAGATGAGGGCAGTCGGCAAACACTTCAACCAGAGGTTGGTGTTTTCAGAACAATGACTTCCACGCAAGACTTATAATCAGGCTTGTTTAGCTAGAGTTCCACCTTTAGGGTTATGTTCCTTCTGATGTCAGAGCTGCGGCTTCAGGTTCATTGTCCTCTTTGCTTTCCACGGCTATTGCGTTTCACTTTTGACAAGCTCTACGAAAAGGTTCTCTTGAAAGGTTCTTTTTTGTCAGAATATCGGCGGTAGGTTTATTGTAACTCTGTAAACGCAATTACTAATGTAATTTCATGGTAGCGGCTCGGGCCTTCACCATCCGCCCAAGGGAACCATGGGAGATTTTTATCAGGTGGTTTCTACTGAAAGTTAGACTTGCTTGATGTGCAACAGGCCTTTCCACGGCCAGACCAGTTACCAGCCTGGTGGAAAGTGCACAGGGCTCCCAATACATTACATCTGTCAGACGATGACAACTTTACTTGAGAAATGCTAGGTGCAAATTCGAGCACAATAAGCCATTGGAGGATGGTTGTTTTGCTGGGATTGTGACCAGAGGTCGAAGTGGGCGGGAGCTGTCGGGAGCGGTGCTCCTATACTTTTTATTTTTCAGTTTCACTGTTCCTATACTTTTATTTTAAAAAGAACCCGTTCCAGAACGGTTTAGTTTTAAAATAAAAGTGTTGGAAGAAGTTGAAGCTTGCAATTCAGTGCACAGCACTGAACATTCCCTTAAATGTTAGGTGTGTTTGTTTGGTAGTTTGGTTGGGTGTTGGAGGGGCGCAGCGATGGGTTTGTGGAGAGTGGGGCAGACCGGCAGAGAACATAGCTCCACTACTCCTTTTCGTTCACTTCGAACACTGATTGTGACGAGTTACAGTTTCAACACATCACTCAGCCTCTTGAGGAATAAATAAAAAAAATAAAGCTCAACTTTGTTAATTCAGTAAACCTTAACAATGTTAACATTTTAAAAATAAATGCTGCTGCAAGTTTTTTCAATTAATTTAAAATATGGCATAAGTGTTTTAGCCATAACTTGCACAGGTGCGTATTCATGTCACCAAAGAAGAGTATATATGTTAGTTATGGTTAAGTTGTAAACTTATAGGAAGAGCACTTTTTCGGTAGCTTATAACTTTGCTCCTGCTGGAGGAATCCTCACCAAACTTTGTAAAAAGAAGTATATGGCCGGCTCTGAATTTTTTAGCCAAGTTGGGTGAAGTTTCGTGCTGGGGGTGGGGGCAAAGTTATAGACTGAATGGGAAAAAACTTTGCGCACGTCTACAGGCTGAACGGCTGGACGGATTTTCACCAAATTTGCGGCAGGAGCGGCGGCTTGGGCCAGAAAGCGTGCTTTTGGGCTTTTGGGGACATCTGACCAGCACTTGTTTTATACTACTGAAATGTACCTCCTAAAAAATTTGTGATATCTAGGTGCACTCCGCAGACACATTTCCCGGTTCGCTCCGTGGACAGAAGTGTGATTGGGTCGCGGTACGGCGTGGTGTCAGAGAACTTTGGACTCGCCCGCTGGTTGGCTGGAGGGAAGCTTGGTGTGCGTCAACATGTTTTGGGAAATCCAGAGGATAGTGTGGCGGCAGAAGGGTCTGCAAAATGTACCGAACGGAATGTGTGGGCAGCAATAAGGGAGAGAACGGGTGGGGGAGTGAAAAGTGGTTCATGTGACAGACATAGGTAGGTGGAAGACGGAGGAGCATGCTTGCAGTTTTGGCACGTACTACATCAAGTTGCGG
Organism: Ambystoma mexicanum; assembly: GCF_040938575.1. Lineage (NCBI taxonomy): Eukaryota > Metazoa > Chordata > Amphibia > Caudata > Ambystomatidae > Ambystoma > Ambystoma mexicanum. The sequence goes on from NC_090922.1 coordinate 219,344,256, forward strand.
GTAACTAGACAGGCGAGTACTTTGTGTGATGATTGGAGGCAGGTGCCGTAACGGCACAATAGCTTCTGCTGAAAGCTGTTTGCGTCAACCTCTTTCCGCCTTGAGTAGTGGCAGGTCATTTTTCGAAGGGGAATCAATTGCAAAGGACAAAGGTTGGTGGGAGCGTGGGGGGCTGTGTTATGTGGATGGAATGCAGTAGTTGGGGACATGGTGGCATGGATGGGTGAAGAAATTTGCCTTAGGTCTCTAGAAGGATTACAGTATTGGGTCCATGGGTGAAGGCAGTACACCATACGCCATACACTGAAGAGCGTAGGGCTCTAGCATACCCACCAAAGTCACGCTAGTGTGGGTGTGCATCCGGTACAGGGTGGGACGTGCATAGTGCAATGTGCGCATATTGGTTGCAGTAGGCCAGTGTTAGAAACCAAATGTGGGTAGTTTGGCAGTGACACAATACTATGGTAATGGAAGTGGGGACAGCCGTAGTATGTGCAGGAAAGTGCACAGTGGTGCAGGACACAGTGTTTTCTTTGTACATTACAGTACCTGCTACAATATGTTGCTGCATACTTCCATGGTGGAGCACAGGTTACTCAGTGGGGCTGCTGTTAGTGCTGTGCCATTATGTACCAGTAAGGGTGTTGAAGGTGGTGTGCAGTCATAATGTCGACATCAATAATGTCGACAGTCAAAATGTCGACAAATTAATGTCGAAAAACAATAATGTCGACAAACAAAAATGTCGACATTATTCGATATTTTTTCGACATTAATTTAGTGTATGCATAAATAAATAAATAAATATATATATGATGTGTTGAGTATGAGGGGTGGTTGGGGGGGTGTGGGGGGGTAGCAGGGGGGTGTTGGGTGAGGGGGGGTTGGGGACCCCCCCATAGTAAATACAATTTTTATTTATTTAATTATTGAATAAATAAATAAATAAATAAATAAATAATTGGTATGTGTTGAGTATGAGGGGTGAAAGGGTGGTTGGGGGGGTGTGGGGGGGTGGCAGGGGGGTGTTGGGTGAGGGGGGGTTGGGGGGGGGACCCCCCCATAGTAAATACAATTTTTATTTATTTAGTTATTGAATAAATAAATAAATAAATAATTGGTATGTGTTGAGTATGAGGGGTGAAAGGGTGGTTGGGGGGGTGTGGGGGGGTGTTGGGTGAGGGGGGGTTGGGGGGGACCCCCCCATAGTAAATACAATTTTTATTTATTTAATTATTGAATAAATAAATAAATAAATAATAATTGGTATGTGTTGAGTATGAGGGGTGAAAGGGTGGTTGGGGGGTGTGGGGGGGGGGGCAGGGGGGTGTTGGGTGAGGTGTTGATAGTTTTAAGGGTTTATAGTCATAATGTCAAAAAAAAATGTCGACATTTTTTTTTCGACATTATGACTTTTTACATTAAAAGTATAGAATGTCGACATTATTATTTTCGACATTATTTTTTCGACATTTTTGTCTGTCGACATTTTTTTGTCGACATTATGACTATAAACCGTTGAAGGTGTACACGGTTGGGTGCATGGGCAAAGACTGTAGGCCATAGGCCATGCAGTGAAATTGGTAGGCCTGCAGCACATACAAGGCAGTAATGCATTTTGGATTGTGCAGCAGCTAGAGTGTGGTGACCTACAAACAGTGGGTGTACAGGAAATTCCACACAAATATAGAGCAGAAGAAGTGAACTGCCATGTCTGCATGTTTGCTGTTGGTAAATGTTTTCATGTGTGATTGCCAATGGTGCTGTGAAAAGTGATGCATTGTGGGCACTGGGTGTAGGATTTGCATATTGTTACTATGAAGAGGATATGGTAGAAGTGCACCTTGATTGTGCTTGGTTAGTATGCTGCGTGCTGAGTAGGTGAAGTACGGCAATGTTGTGCAAAAAGTTGTGGCGAGGATGGTAGTGACAATTCTTTGTGAATGGCTGTGGTTGGGGGTGCTTGAGGCTGTGGTGCATTTGTACATTGTGCAAATAGTAACCTGTGTTCCCAAGTGGGTGCAGTGTAGAGGGTGAGTATGTGATTGCTGGATGCGTGTGCAGGTTGGGTAGGAGTGCTGGTGGCAGTGGTGTGCATGTGGATTGGCATGGTTGCTGAAAAGGTGAATTGCATACTGCCATTAAGTTGTAGTGTGTGTGTTCTAGGTCTGGCCTGTTGGGTGCAATCGAGCAGCAGAAGTGAGCTCCCATGCATGCATGGTTGGTTTTGCAGGTGAGGGCAAGGTTAGAAGATGGTAAAGGTTGTCATCTGTACTTGCCGAGGGTGATGTGAAAAGTCTTGCAGTGTTGGCACTGGGTCCTGGGTTTATATACTGTCAGTATGGAAGAGGATATGGCAAAAGTGCACCTTCAATGCCCTGAAGTGGTATGATGGGTGGTGATTTGTTGAAGTAGGGCCAATGTTGTGCAAAGGTTGGGGCTAGGTTGTTAGTGATGGAATACTTTGTGGATGGGTGTGGGTAGGGGTGGTGGAGGCAGTAGGGGTGGTGGAGGCAGTATGTTTGTGGATTGCCATTTGTTTTCGTGCATGGGTGCTGGATGGTGTGAGGGAGTTGGGTTGAAGTGCCGCTACGTATGTTACGTTTGTGCACAATGTTAGATGCCTACATGGTTGCATGGATTAACTCATAGTGTAGGGCTAGGTCTCGGAAAGGGTGGAGTGTTCTGTGCATGCCAAAAGGTGTGCTGGGGCCACCGCAGGATGATTGCGGATGCTGCAATAGGACATTCAGTAGGATAAATGTGTGGTTGAAGGGCCTTTGGAAGCAAAGCAAACATGTTCTCAGAGTCTTTCATGGGAAGTATGGAGTCGTGTACAGAAATCATAGTGTGCAATGCTGAGGGTCACTATGTGATTGGTGTAGCTGTTTTTGAAGCAATCACTCTCGAGTAGGCACCAGAAAGGGAATGTTGAAATAAAAGGAGTGCAAAGGATAGAAGGATTGTGTCTGCTTTACTGGGGCATGGCCCTAGCTGTAACTGCGCAAACGCACATGCCACATCATGAGCACAGAGCCTTCGCGAATGGAACCGTGCAGATTCTCCAATGAGAATTGGAGCGTGTGGTTCACCAGAAGGGGCTGTGCCATATTTAGCCTAAGTTGAATGCTGTGAGGTTGGGAGACATGGACAGACGGCGAGTGCTTATTGTCGGTGCTACTTGTGCACGATTTGCACAAATATGTGGTAGAATGAGGCTTCGATAGTGACTTTCAGTTAGAAGGAGTGAAGGCTTTTTGGAGCACATTGTACGAGTGGGGTTTCGGGTGCATGGATCTCCTTTGCAAATGTGTGGCCTCTGTTGGTACAGTAGATGTGGTGGTCGTGCATTTTGGAGGACTGCATTTGGGCCACATGCCGTGCTCGCGTTTGCTTGCTAATTTAAAGAAGTTTATGACAGATGTGATCCAAATATTTCCAACTGCAAAGGTGATTTTCTCCTCCATCACACCAAGAGGACAATGGGAGCAGGTCGGTGTATTTTGGTCACAGCCAGAGGTCAGGAGATGTTGGATAAACAGTGTCATGTGCGACTTTATGTGCAGGGCTGGAGTGTTGTGCACCAACTGTGAAACCATTGCGAAGCAGAAAGATTTACAGTGGTTCCAAGGAAATGGCATTTTTTTATAATTCAATTGGGAATGCTGATGTGTTTGCCACTCTGCACGATGCGTTGGAGAGAATCCTGTAGACATGTAAGAAAAGCGTTAATCTACAGTCGAGAAAAATGTCTGGAGGAGAAGCAAACAGACAGTGAGCAAAAGAGAGAAAAAGAAGAAGAATGTATGAATGCACAGATAAACACACGACAGGGGGAAAAAAAGTGACTAGAGACATTCCTAAAGACATACTCCCCATCGCTATGTTACATTTCCCCCCCAACTCTCCTCCCTAACTCCCCCCCACCCCACCCAAAGAACCCTTGAACCACCTTCCCCTCCACTTTATCGCATGTTACTGCTGTGCATGCTGCAGAATTTTGAGGATTACACAAGGCACATCCGTCTGTTTTTACGATTACAGTTACAGCATTGGCACTGTCGAGGCCAAGCCAGTTGGCAATGTGGTTGCTGGTTGTGGTGTGTACCCAAACACTGACAGAAGGTCTAGTTCTACAGTTCAGTGTAAAAGGGCTATAAACTGCCCCTGTACAAGGTAAGGGGCATGCATACTGTTTGAGTGCATGCACGGCACACAGTTGCTTACCGTTGCTAATATACATTCCTTGGTGCTTTTGTTGGGATCACTTTTCCGACATTTGCAGTGCATGCATTACAGCGACAAGACCTTATTGTGGTGTTTAAAAGCTACGTGGCAGGCATCATGTTGTTACATATGCAGTGTGTGTGCATTCTATCATATCATGTAATATGGTATTTTGTGCCATTTGTGTTGCGCCTATATACAAGTGTGTGAAGGCGCACTGAGGAAAGGGAGGCGGAACGGAAGCCACACAGACAAATGTTTTCCTGTAGGCCAGCTGACATTGCCAGTGAGCAAGTGAATGGAAAGGGGGAGGCCAAAGAGCAGTACATGAGAACAATACAAAATACAAATGCATGCACCAACGGCCAGTGCTGGCAAGTGCAAGGATAAGTGTACACATGAAGTGGTGCCTGGAGTGTGAGGGTTGTAGAGAGCAGTTCCCAAAGTGCGGGGGGTGGCAGAAGGTCATTGCAGGGGTGCAAATGTAGGGAGGGCGGGAGGGAGGGAGGTCGGCTGGGCCACAGATGATAGGGTGGGTAGGAAAGAAGTGCACAATACTTTTCAATCAGGAAGTGCACAATACTTTTCAGCCAGGAAGTGCACAGGGGAGAGGAGGTGAAAAAGAAGAAGCACATGGAAAGGTTTTCAGGTATTTTCAAAGCTCACAATCCTTCTCCTGAAGGTCTATGGACACAGAGAGCCTGTTGCACAGAGAGGCCCCAGCAAAAGAAAGACATCTACCACTGTATCGCTGTGTGTAGAAGGAACTGATCCGGGGGGAATAGGAGGCGGATTAGGGACGAGCTGGAGCAAGCTGATAAGTAGGAAATGAGAGTGCAAGATATTGTGGTGACAGGGACCAGCAGGCATTCTGCGTAATGCACAGGGCTTTCATTTTATTATTTGCAGCCACTAGGATCTATAGCAGACATTTTACTCCACCAGAGATACGATTCCTGCCGTTGAGGTGGAATTGTGCACTCCTTTTACGGATGATTTGCTGACGGGTCACAGTGGAACTTGACAGATTTAAAAAGAGCCTGCGGAAACAGTGAATTGTACAAGGCACCACAGCCCTGCAGACACTGACCTTTTGAGTAAGTTACTGTACGTTGCAAACATACATTCAGTGGTGCCTTTAGTGCATTATTTGAACAAGCTATGTAGTTGGTGGGGTTAGTGGGGATACTGTGGTATGGAAACAACAGAGTTCCTGTTTCGCTAATGTAGTGTATGAAATGGGTAAGTGAGAACGTTGTAAGCACATACCAACAAATTGCCACTTCCGGTAGCAGATGGGAAGAACGTCAGTATGTTTTGGCAACTCGTACTGGACACCTAGAGGCAGACATCATGCAATGCGGCACTTATAACAGAGTTGTGCACATACTGCCAAACAAAATGTCATACCTTTCTTTTGAGGTCATGGTGCTTATGTGGATGAATGTGCATGTATGATCCTGGAATTATTCAATGAACATTCCACTGGACGTGCTTTCGAATAACAGCACACGTGCAGGCTGATTTTGTAAAGGTTGAAATGAAGCCGTGGAGGACTGACTATAGGATGCTGAAATCTTGGCATTGCTGGATCCGTGTGAGTGCTTAGCAATACGTAATAAGGGCATGGTGGGATGAGGATATTGGAATGGGAAGAGGGACTGTTCATTGACTGGGGCACGGCTCTCAATACTTTGCGAGGTGCATGTGCTAAATTGTGCACTTCTGAACATGCTGGCCAATGGCAATGTGATTGTTGCAATTGACCAATCAGGTGGATAGATTGTGCGTCACAGGAAAGGGCGGACATATTTTCTTTCATTGGATCACACTGGAAGATGCTGCCCACGGTGAGTTTTGCCCCCAGATGGCCCCACAACCATTTCAAACACTGTAAAAGTGTTTGAAAATGGCTTTTAGCACGCTCAGCACTCCAGTCCCCTTCCTCCTTCCCCAGCCCAATCCCGCCTCCCAACCCTCCCCCGGCACCCTGATTGGTCTTCTGACCCAGGAAAATAGAAAAAGAAAAAAAAAAACGGAAACAAAACGAGCGTGGCGTCCTCGCCACCTCCATCACACTGGAAGATGCTGCCCACTGTGTGTTTTGCCCCCAGATGGCCCCACAACCATTTCAAACACTGTAAAAGTGTTTGAAAATGGCTTTTAGCGCGCTCGGCGCTTCAGTCCCCTTCCTCCCTCACACCCTCCTTCCCCATCCCAATCCCGCCTCCCAACCCCCCCCGGCAACCTGATTGGTCTCTTGGCCACATATTATAAACCCTCCCAGGGCAGCCCTCTGCCCGGCAGCCCCTGTGGCTAAGGACCCCAAGGCCAAGGACGGCTCCTACATTGGCAGCTCCAAGATGTGTCTGCAGGTGTCCTCAGGGGAAGCCAGTGAAGTCAGCAGTCAACAGACACCAACAAAACTGTGAGTGTGGCACGGGTGGGGAGCAATTACTCTACTCCAGAAAACCACTGCCACTCTATCTTACCTCCCAATGACATAGAGTGCCATAATATTAGCATGTCCATACTTAGATAGAATTGTGAATATTAGCCTGCATGGCATCTAGATGGAATTGTGAATATTGGCATGTCCCCACTTAGCTAGAAATGTGAATATTAGCATGTCCACACTTAGCTAGAATTGTGAACATTAGCCTGCGTCGCATCTAGATGGAATTGTGAATATTGGCATGTCCACACTTAGATAGAATTGTGAATATTAGACTGCGTCGCATCTAGATGGAATAGTGAATATTTGCATGTCCCCACTTAGCTAAAATTGTGAATATTGGCATGTCCACACTTAGCTAGAATTGTGAACGTCGGCCTGCGTCACATCTAGATAGGTTTTGATTGAAGGATAGCATACCTGCCCGCGCCCAAACTTGAAGGTTAGCATGTGCCACACTTAGAACTGTGAACACCAGCCTGCGCCGCTCTTGGATAAGATTGTGAATGTTAGCATGCCCAAACCTAGATAGAACTCTGAACGTTGGCCTGCGCCGCTTCTAGGTAAGACTGTGAAGGCCAACATGCTAAAGGTCAGGTAACCCACTAACCAATATAACCTCAAACTGTGCATACTTATCTCACTCAAAAACTCACACAACCATCTCTCGCACCACAAGCCGCACACACTTCACAACACTGCAACAACACATAAGCTGGAGCAACAGCACACACGGACTGACACCGATCCAATACCTGGGCCAAGGCTCAGTATCTGGTGTATACCGAGCTGAAGCTGCCAACAGAACAGCACTCCTCTCACTATCCTACTCCCTCTTCACCTTACCAACCCATCCCACCTTATCGTTTACAGATCTGCCAGAGCGCCTGGGGACCAATTCCGTTGGTGACGGTGCGCGGTACAAATACCTTTAACATTACCTTGTGTAGTGCGGCTGGCGGAGATGGCAAGATGGACAGTTTTTATAGTGGGTGATCACTTTGAGGTCGATCTGCTCCAGTATACCGTCGAAAGAGGATTTATGGGAATTTGAATTTGGATGAAGTGGAGGCTTTGTGGTGCGGTGTCCCAGTCCATACTGTAGACCATTTGCTTGCAGAATGTGGTTGAGTGGCCACTTTAGGTACTGTACACGTTGTGGTAGTGCACTTTGGAGCTTTGCTTGTGGGTTCCATAGCTTGTGCAAGTGTGTAACATCAACTGAAAAAGATGATGAAAAAGTGCAGTGCATCACTGCAAAGGTGCTTTTCTCAAATATACCACCAAATCCAGCTTATAACTATTCCAAAGCATGTTTTCGGCAGCCAGAGGTGGGAAGGCGTCTTATCAAGAGAAGCATGTGCAACTTTTTGCATGCTGCTGGGATGTACTCCTGTGACAATTACAACATTGGTTATCGATATGTGCAGCTTCTCAATGTAAATGGCATTGCATTGTTGCCCAGTGGCAATGACATTTGGTCTTCGAAGCTGCACTAAAGACACCACTGTAAGAATGTGATGCACTGTGCAACAAATAAAAACCATTATAAAAGCCTACAAAAAGAGTTGTTACGGTGGAAGGTGTTTTAAAGAAAGAAAATTGCCTTTTTTTAAAGAGCCACTACTACAAAGGACATCCCCTACCCTGGTTGACACTTCTTCCCGTACTCCCAAGTGCACACACCTGCTAAGGTCCGCTGTCATCGCGATAGTTGCAGGGTTGTACAACATACGCCCCTTTTGCACATGGCCATCTCATATTTCGGACTGTGGAGGACACGAGATTGGCCAGTAATCTTTCAGGGTGTGACTGCACGCACAGACTGCGGTATATGATACATTTGTCAACCTAAATCCAGAGGGTGAGCTGATGGGTGCGTGTCCCAGCCACAGCATATGCTTTCTGGGAGAATCGCACATACATTAACTTGACAGTGAATGGAAACCAGAGTCCGGTGGGAGTTATGTGTACAGTGTATAATGTGGTTATATACGCGTCTGGAGCATGTACACTGAAGTGATAGCTTTTGGTTTGTCTATGTGAGACTTTGGTGACGCTGCATTCCAACAACATTATTGTTGTTCATTGTGGAGGGACAAATGCATACGATGTAACACGATTTTCACTGGCCTTTCTGCCGAGGAAGACAGTAGGCCAGGTAATGGTTATGTTTGCAAACTCCACCATCCTTTTGTATCCCAAAATGCAGACACTCATGTAGGCACGTTATTTTTTATGTGGTCCGGAAATGGAGAACCTTTGGTACATGGTGAAGAAGTGTATTTCTGCCTTTCTACAACTTGTGCAATTGCCATACTGTACAAATAGGAATGCATGCTTTCACAGCACAAACAGTTTTTTCCCACAAGTAGCATTCCAAGTGATATTGCTTTTTGCGAGTACAGCAATAATGTTTGTGGTTCCTGTTGCAATGCACTACAACACGCACAACCATCTGTTTGAACAGTCACCCATTTTTACCAGATGCCACTGCACTGTTTTCCACAGTACCAAAGTTCTTTCCATTTAGCACAAAAGTGTGTGGAGGGTATAAAAAGTGTGTCACCCTGGCTTCCTTCATTGCGACTTACATTGTGACAGTCTGTAACAACCTTTATATGAGGCACAAAAAATATTCCTAAAAGGGACGTTATGGCGAAGGTGCAGTACTGGAAAGGTAGCATCATTTGTAAATGCACTATGCGCAAACTACGTTCTGCTTACCGTGCACTACTAGAAACATATGTAATTGACTAGCAAAAAACAAAAACAGGGACGTTATCATACGTTGCACTGGCAAAAACCTATGCGCTTGAATGGAAAAAGTTACAGGGACGTTGCGGTTACAGGGCATACTGAAACACCCCCACAATGCAGCAATTATGGTAGGCTAAGAAAGCACAACTTGCTCCACCAGTGAGCACTGCAAGGACTTACACTCATGACATCAAAGATGCCATCACAAATCTCATTGATGCCATCACTGATGGCATCACATGTGTACCTACCCCTTTTTTGTTAACTGACATAAGTAGCCAGATGCTTTTCTTCAATACCACTTAAATGTTAAAGGTATTTGTACCGCGCACCATCACCAACGGAATTGGTCCCCAGGTGCTCAGGCGGATCTGTAAACGGTAAAGGTGGGACGGGTTAGTAAGGTGAAGAAGGGAGTAGGATAGTGAGAGGAGTGGTGTTCTGTTGGCAGTTTCAACTCAGTATACACCGGGTGCTGAGCTTTGGTGTGGATAGCGGATCGTAGTCAGTCCGCATGTGCTGTTGTTCCGGTTTATGTGTTGTTGCAGTGTTGTGAAGTGCATGCGGCTTGTTGTGCGAGAGATGGTTGTGTGAGTTTTGAGTTAGATAAGTATGCAGAGTTTGAGCTTATATTGTTTAGTGGGTTACCTGACCTTTACCATGCTAACATTCGTAGTTCTGTCTGAGTGCGACACCTGTTGGCCCTTCATATTCCCCTCTAGATGCAGAGCCGGCCAATGATGAGGACTCCATCCAGGTGTGGTCATGCCAACCCTCACACCCCCTTCCAGATGCGGCGCAGGCTAGTGTCTAGAGACCCGTCTAGGTGTGGACATGCTAACATTCACAACTCCATCTGAGCGCCACGCAGGCCGGTGTTCACAATTATAGGTGTGGCACATGTTAGCATTCACGTTTCTGGGCGTGGGCATGTTGTCCTTCTATCGATCCTATCCAGATGCGACGCAGGCCAACGTCTATCCAGATGCGTCTGCCGGTCTGGATATGTTCATCCGGTACGTACGAGTGGGAGAGTTACATGGGGCTTTTGTCTGGGTCTAGGTATGTGGTCAGTCTCTGCAGCCTTCCTTTGTGGCTATTTTCCATGATGTCTTATGCTCTGTCGAGTGGTTGGTTATTTGGTTTGAGTGTTTGTCCAATTTGAGAGTGGTCAAGGTTGGAGTAATTTTCGTCATTGTTTTAATGTCTGGGCATTCGGGTGCGTCTCCGCTGTAGTTACGCTTTGAAGAGCCATGATTTGAGGAGTTCCCTGAATGCTAGGTGGTTTGTTGTATTCCGTATATTCTTAGGTAGGTCATTACAGGTTTTGGGTGCCTGGTGAGAGAAGGACAATCCTCCGAGTTTTTTTCTGTTCTAGGGTTTTGGTTCCAGGCGTATGTCAGTGCTTGATCTTAGTGTTCTTGTCAGTTGGTGTAGGCGTAGTTTGTCGCTTAGGAATTCTGCGCCTTGTTTGTGTATTGCTCTGTGTGTGATGCACATGGCCTTGAACTTTATTTGTTGTTTCAGTGGTAGACAGTATAGTATTTTTAGCGCGGGTGTGATGTGTTCTCTTCTGGGTAGCTTGAGGAGGAGTCTGGCTGCTGCATTTTGTATGCGTTGCATTTTTCTAGAAGTCGTTCAGGCATGCCCAGGTATAGGCTATTGGCATAGTCTACTCTGGATATGATCAGAGCGATGAAGGTAAGTGTTTTGTTGGCGAATGACAGGAATGGTAGGATCCTTTTTGCTACTCGCAGGGGGAAGAAACATTTCTTGATTACCGAGTTTACTTGTGGCTCCAGAGTGAGGTTGTTATCCATCAGGACCCCTAGGTTTTTTACAGTTGGAGATGGTTCTGGTGTGGTGCCGAGCTCTCTTGGCCAGGGGATGTAGTTGATGTCTCCTCCCTTTTTTGAAACAATCATTATCTCCGTTTTGCCCGGGTTGATTTTGAGATGGTTGAGGTTCATCCAGTTGTATATGTCACGAAGGCAATTCTGTAGTGTAGTGTTTTCGTCTCGGGTGTCTTGTATGTTGAAGATTATTTGAGTATCGTCGGCGTAGTTGTAGCATTTGAGGCCATGTTTTCTGAGGAGTTTGATTAATAGGTACATGTAGATGTTGAATAGAAGTGTGGAGAAGGATGATCCTTGTGGTACTCCACACGTGGAGACTCTGGGTTTGGATTTACAAGGTTTCATCCATATTGTTTCTGTTCTGTTTGTTAGGAAGGATTTGATCCATAGTAGGGCAGTGTCTGTTATCCCTAGTCCTTGTAATCTCTTTATGAGGATGGCGTCGTTGACAGTGTCGAAGGCGGCAGACAGATCAAGGAGAATCAGGGCGGTGCTGTTGTCTGGGTCTGCGTTTGTTTTTAGGTCATCCCATATTGAGAGGAGAGCCGATTCTGTTCCTCTCATAGGTCTGAAGTCAACTTGTGCCTGGTCTAGTAGGCAATGCTCTTCTATGAATTCTTGGGTTATTTGGTAGACGTATGTTTCTAGTAGTTTGGCTATGTAGGGTATGTTGGAGATGGGTCTGTAGTTAGATAAGTCCTCTATGTCTCCTGTTGTGTCTTTGAGTAGCGGCTTGATGTAAACCGATTTGAAGGCCTGCGGTACTTTACCTGTTGAGATTGAGAGGTTGAGGAGGTTTCTGTGGTATTCCATGGGGGTTCCTTGTTTAAGAATTGTTTTGTATATGTCCGGGGGCAGAGGTCTTCATGAGAGCCTGAATTGTTCCTTTGGTTTACCAGTTTGACGAAAGCCTCTACTGATATTTCTGGGAAGTTTCGTAGCTTTTTTGCGTGTTCCTCTTCTGTGTTGGTGGGGTTTGAGCTTTGAACGCTTGGTCTGTTTTGTATGGTGTGTTGGATGGAGGTTATTTTGTTTTTGAAGTGGTCTCCGAGGTCCTCGCAAAGTTTTGTCGATGGTATTGGCGTGTTGTTGCAGGCCGGTGGGTTTTTTATTTAGTTTATGATTTTGAATAGTTCTTTTTGAGCGTTTGGTGCTCTGAAGATTTGGTTGTCATAATGTTTCCTCTTCGCTTTTTGTATTTCCTTTTTATATGTGCGGATCTGTTGTCGGAATATCAATTTGTTTGCGGTGGTGGTGGTGGTGTTCCTCCATTCAGATTCTAGTTTTTGGTTTTTCCTTTTCATGGCTTTGAGTAGTGGGGTGAACCATTTTGCTGTAGTTTTCTTGCGTGAATGGGTGAAGGGCTTTCCTTTTACAGCAAACCTGTGTACGGAGCATTGGGAAAGACTTTAAAGCATGGTGTTGCAAATGTGGGCGTGTTTCATTTTTTCACAAGTGTCATAATGTAGGTACAAACAATAGTGACATACCTTTCATTACTGAGGTGTACCGTGTGCCCATGGGCAGTGGCGACATTGTCTGGGTGATAGAATCAGGTCATGATCCGGATAATCTGCCTACTGGCCATGATCACGAGGGACAACACATGGGGGTCAAGTGGCCATGTCCACCTGGGACCTGGTAAATCGACAATGGCATAGGTTTGAAAGGGAAGAAAAATGTGCTTGTGGTAATATGGTCATACGTTTCTCTCTTCGCCATCTACAGCCTGCCATGGAAAGTGAACAGGGTCCATGTATGGAAGCCTGCTTTCCCTTTCCATGGTGAATTTCTTTTTTTTTGTTTTTTTAGCAGCCCGCGTTCCCGCTTTGCGAACCGTCGGTGCTAATGGGCTTCTACTCCTATTGCAGGGGCTGGAAGGGGGGGGGAGATAATGGCCCGCAGACCTGGTTATCCACCCTTGCTTCCCTTGGGCAGATAACTTGGGCTGCCGGGCTGGCATCCACTGTGGCAGTTCCTTCAACAGGGGGGGGGAGGGAATCAACGCCACATTATTACTATTAGCATAACACAAAATGCTAAAGTAACTGTTGGAAAATATTATTGAGTCTATCTACTTTACTGAGAAATGTAAAGAAGATTGAGTCTATAGGTTATTTTTTTATTCTATTTTTTAACTGTGGAAGGTGGTTCCTAAAAAGAACATTTTTTTTTCTTGTTTTTTGATGCATTTACTTTTTTTTGGCAGGAGACCTTAATACGAAAGCTGGGTAGGGAAAAGTGGGAAGAGGCACTGAGTACTTATATGGAGGGTCAGTGGAGAGGGGGAAGATGTTGCATATGTGTCACTTCTAAGGTAGGGGGCAGTGTTTCTCATGTTCCTCGATTACCACTTCACAAGCACTTCTGAATTGCTTTCATCTGCACAATGTTGCCTTCTAGTATATACAGAGGACTACTGTCTTCAAATATGGATCAAGAGCCTCTAATTGCTTGCAAGGTAGGTGGTGGGATTTAGTGTCCCACAGGGGTAGGATGCGTGGATACAGTATTGGTGGACGTAGATGATGTGAAGGAAGATAAGACTCCCACTTCCTAAGAAAGGAACAACCTTTCTGAGAGCATTGCGCTCATTGGATGTGGCGTGGCAGCACATGGAGGTAGTCACGTAAGAGTACAAAGTTTCACTCAGTGCATGTCACTTTGGCAGCTTTAACCTTTGCTACATTCCCAACGTTGGAAAACAACTGCCCTGTCCATGATTCTCTGTAGGTGCCACAGGTAGGCACTTCCTCTACCTCATCCTCTTGGTCCTCTTCTTTGTCTTTGGGAGTACTGCGCTTTTTTTTGTGTGACGGTCCTCCAACTGCTGGTGGTGGTCGGTCTTGGGGAGGACAGATGGCAATAGCTGATGGCATTTATAAGATAAAGAGCAGTTTTGCTACAGTTCTTCCAAGTATGCACTGTGTACTATATTGTTAATGCATAATGAGTATCCACAATAATAAAACCTAGTTTGGGGATCTGGAACTCAAATCTTCCCTCGTATTGAATCACAGTTTGATTTGAGTCAATTCTTCTTATTTTGAGGATTAAATCCACACCGTTGAATTCCTGATTTGTTTTATCCTTCAAGATTTCACACATTGTATGTTGTTTCCCAAATAATCATTAATATTTATTTCGTTTTTTGGAATGCAACCCTTTAAAAATAGAGGTGTTGATCTGGATTATATAAGTCGAGAGGCAGAACTCATGAGTTTATTTCACAAGTAGTATTTATTAAAAAGTGTTATTTGGAGTGTTGGACCAAAGGTAGTCTAAGACTACTCCTATTTTTTGTGTGGTTCGGAGATATATTCCTTCGTGTAAGCTCTGTTCCTAGGGTTTTCAAATAGACAATCCCTTTTGGTGTTGGGATTACAGTGTGGCCTGAATCGGGGATATCTCTGATCCGTAATTTTGCCAATCAGGTCACATAAAAGCCGACCGGTTTCAGTGGTATTGGGATTATTAAGACCACTTTCTTCAGGGCTAAGGACCAACACCAATTAGTGTGTGGTCTCATTTCTTCTACTGGTAATAATGAATATCTTGTATTCCAATAGGAGGTTGCCCCATCACTGATGAGACAACTCCCATACGTCAAGGTCCTTGATCTGAACTAGTATAGTGATTTACAGTGTCACAGATCCAAAAAGATCACACACCTCTCATCTACCAGGAGGTGAGCAAGGAATGTGTGATCTTTTTGGATCTGTGACACTGTAAATCACTATACCAACATATTACAGTGGTGCCGTACACAAACATAGAACCTTTTGAATAGTGTGTTCCTGACTGTTCGTGAAGAAAAGCACCTACTCTACTTATGGTAGTGAAGAAAAGAGAGAGAGCCAAACATGTGATGTCATCAGTGATGTCATGAATGAGATTTGTGATGGCATCTTTGATGTCATGGGTGTTAGTCCTTGCAGTCCACACTGGTGGCACGAGTTATGGTTGCTTAGCTTACCATAACTGGCAGATTTCAGGGGTTTTTCGGTTTTACCTGTAACCATAACGTCCCTGTAAGAACGTTTTTCAATCCAATTTCATAGGTTTTTGCTAGTGCAACGTAAGCATAACGTTCCTTTAACAATGTTTTTGATACACACACGCTGGCATCTTAGCACCAAAAGGTTGAGTTGCACCAATTTGCCTTCCTGTGCTTAGTTCTGCTCCAATCTGCACCTCAGTAATAAGTTTTCTCCTATTTTGTTCCAGAGTGACTAGTTTTCTCCCATTAGCTGACACCCTCCACATCCACCCCAAACCCCCCTTCCCACGCCAGCAAACAGACAACACACAAACATGCACATAAACACATTTTCTTAAAAATCACAAACTTTTAGGTCTGGTCTCAGCTTCTTTGGGTCATAAAGCTTCACTGCAGACCCACGCTGGGAAGCCAGAAGAAAGGTTGGTTGACAACTTTCCTCCCCGAGTCCCACCTCCTTTGGTTCTATTAAAGCTTTGAAAGCATGGCTTTGGGGCCTCAGCATGCACTCTCTGGACATGCTGGGGCTCCAAACCCAATAACCTTTATAAGTACCACTTAGTGCATGTGGGGCCCTGTGTAGCCCCATCTGGGATTTAGCTCCTCCTCACAAAGAGGCATCTGTCCCGTCCATAAACCTCTCACCTGCACTAGCACTCCTCCCGTCATACGCAATAAATACCAACATGGGCTTCCCCTGGGGCCGAGAGGGCGGGAAGTAAAATGACGAGGGATGAGGTTTGTTCAAATGGGGGTTACTTCGAAGGAATCAAGACAATTCTCCCCCTCCCTCAACTGCTCATCCCTCTTCACCTTCAACTTACTCAAGAAAACAAGAATGACAGGTTGCTAGGAATCCACAATCGCCACAGAGAGCCAAGTTGATATAATGCAACAAATTGAATGTGTGAATAACACAATAAAGTTCTCCTTTATGCCAGGTGTATAGAACTCAAGATTAAAGATCCAACTCCAGAATTGTTAGTCTTTAGAACGGAAAGTAGTTAATGAGACTCATGTAGCTGCCCTACAAATTCTCATACAGGGCAATCACCTTAGCCACTGCCCATGACTCCGACACTGCTCTGGTTGCCCTGTTAGAGAATCCTCGAAATGCAAGCACTGTGATTTGAAACAGGGCACCCCCAAATTGCAGGAGGGCATTGTGCAGAAACTTAGATTGGTTTACATATCTTTGGTTCTTTTGGAGATCCAACTCTAGAATCCTCCGAGTCTTTTATAGAGGAAAGTATCTGATGATGTGGCTGCTCTACAAAAGTCATACAGGGCAACCCTCATGGCCTACCCCAATGATGTAGCTATTGCTCTGGTTTATCATCCATGAATAATGGGGAGGGAGGATCCCACCTAGATCAAAACCCTTCCAATCAACCTAATCCACTTCCTCGAGGTGGACACAGCAGAGCTCAACCCTTTTCGATACCCCGAAAGGTTACAATAGGTTATCATTGTCAGAGGTCCTGAATGACTCCATTCTTAAGGTTTAGCCTGCTGGATGTGCATAGAGCCATGATGGTATAACACTCCATGGGTGGTAGCACAATATCTTGCTCTAAGGAAAAAGTTAGCCCAGTCCCGGACTCCTAAAGCCTGCAGAAGAGCTCAGAGATAAGGTGCTACTCGCCTTCAAAGCTCCAATGTCAGACAACCTCATACTTCTCTGAAAAGATCACCCTCTCAAGAGGTCAACACAACACCAGGAGCCAAGAGATCACTAGACTGGAATCCAAGAAGTGCACAACGCAGAGGACCAGAAACAAGCATTCACGCTATAATCCCATGCTCTGGAACAACCTTCCTGCTAGCATCAATCTGGATCCCGCCGTTCTGAAAATCAGGAAAGATCTGAAGACACTTATTTTCAAGGAAAAGTTCATTCAAAAATTTGGATTATAGACTTGACATGACAACTCTCCCCCTCACTATGTTACAGGCATTGTATTATACATCTTTTTGCTACTTTCTAGTTAGGCTTGTGCTATATAAATCACCAACGTGCAATCATACATAACCACAAAGAGCTGCACAGGGTAGAGCTGAAATATCCCCCAAATTACTAAAGAGGCAAAATGACCATCAGAGGGTGGGCCAAACTGGTCAACCTCCAGACAGTCATAGCAGCACGATCCCTCGATATTGTACAGCACCCACCACTCTCTCGTAAGAACACAGACATACCAAAACTCCTGTGAGACCGATCGTGCCAGGATGAGGGGAGTCATGTCCTCCGGTGCTAGTTGGACACCACTGGAATGAATGATTTCTGTCTCATCTGCAATCACTTTTAACAAGACTGAAGGGACCAGAGGAAAGGGAGTAAAGGCCTAAAGGAGACCCTTTGACAAACAGATGCTCACATCATCTATTTACTAGTGCATTCATGGAGGATGAACACTGATCAATCCAAGGTTTGACAAACCATTTGCATATCTCCCAAAATGTTTCCCCGAGATCCATCAGCTAATGAGGAAATGTTTCTGCTCAGCCTGTCCACTTTGACATTCATCATCCCCCATGATGAGAACCACCAATATCAACATCGGGTTCTGCTCTGTGCAGCTCAACATCCCTTCCACCAGAAAAGCCAGGGATTTTGACTTGTAGGCCGTTTCCCCACCGATTCCCCCCACCCCCCTGGTGACCATCAGTTCAGATATGCCTTTTCACAGTATTGTCCGTGCAGACCAGGACCGAGTTATCCTGGAGGAACTTAAAAAAATTATGCTGTGCCATCTGCTCTATCCAGTTGGATGAACGATCTCTTTCCTATGGTAACTATCTGCCCTGGGTTTCCGTGATCCACCAAAAGATTTGGTCCTGGATCTGGAAAAATCCATTTGGACCCTTAAACTGGTTTAGTCTTTTAGACTGCGTTACAAAGGTGCAGAAGCCTGGATTAAAACCCAGGTTCTTAGGACCAGGCTTGACACATTTACCCACAAGACTACTTGAATGTGTGATACGCTTGTTAGGATTACAGTCCGTAGCTCATTTAAGGCAAAGGGATTCTTAGGCAAGGCTGACAGATCGTCCGGGGTAGGTGGGGCATGGGTGTGGAACTTATCGTGGGAGTAGTTAACGGCTGTCACGAGTGCAACAAATATTACATGTTTTAAGTGGTCTTTTTCTACTATTGGAGCTGTGTGTTTAGGGGTGGGACTCTGGCTGGATACAGCCTGTTCACCTCAACAGTTTTTGCTGACATAAGGTGATTTTCCCAGGTTCACTCATATTGTTCAAGCTATTTCCTTCCACCCGTGCATACCTTTCAAAATCACAGGATCCCCCGTACCCAGTCCAAAGTCTTCTGCTCTCTTCTTCCTTTTGCTTCTCTGTTTCCTTCCATAAACTCCCTCACTGGTTTGACCTTCCATTTGCTGCTCATTTCATCTTCCATATGCTTCCTCATCTTCATAAGGAAAACTATTGCTAAAGCATGAACAATGAAAGCTGTTTACAGCAGAACCCTTAGCAAGAAACTGGGAGATTAATCCCAATAAATCATGCCATTGTGTACCTTTTTTCAACATAGTACCATCATTTAGATATTAAAAAAAAAAGTACACAGCAAAAGAGAAGCAGAAAAATAGTGTGGCTATATCAATCTACCCATCTTCTCTTCCCATCTACCTCTTCCCTTTCTATTCTATCCACTCCTCCCTCGCCTTTCACCCCGTTACCTTCCATCAACTCCCCCTGACCACCATACAATTTACTACCACTCCTACCTACTCTAGCCTACCCCCACGATGTCTTCTTGGCCTGGCTGGAGAGAATTAAGGATGATGCTGCCTCTTCCTCTGCAGGGGCTGAGTAATGAGGACCCCAGTCCTTATTCCATCCAAGATGGTGTGTGATCAACAATACCTTGCTGAATACCATGGCTACTCCCAGCAGGCCACGGAGCTTGTGGTCCAGCAATTTTATCATGAAAGACAGCCCCCCGTCCTCGATAAATATGAAGCATTGAATAGGATATTTTGTTTCTTACAAAATGACTCTGAAGCACAAAATTGTATTTTTTATTACAATTTTGCAGCACATTTTAATTGAGTTGAGGGTGTGTGGGAGTGCTAGCATGCAGGACAAAGTGGGATCAGGAGGTAGACAGTGCAGGTTGAGGGGTTTCCGGCCTTCTGCTATCACCCCCAGTTGAATGTGGCAGGGAGGAGGAGCCAGTGCTCCCCCGCCATCCCCTATATATCATTGTCTGGTACATACTGTTTATAACATGCAATTGTCCATGATGACTTCTTATTTGACATTTACTTTGCTTTGCTATCGAATGCCACAATTTCATTCAATACATGTGGCCTTATTTTTTCGAAAGAAAGATTGTGTGTGAGACTTTAGCTTTTTTATTTGTTTTTTTTAATAGCTCATAATGCAAACTGGATCACTTCTAGGGGTCCTAATTTTGGCAGGAAACGCACAGTGAGATTAAATGATTTGCCCAGGATTACACACTTTTGTCAAGTGGTAAAGCCAGAATTTGAACCCAGCCTGAAATGTAGGTCCTTGATCACACATCTTTCCAGCTCAAGTTGGTACACATATGTTTTAATGTTTGGTTTTAAATAACTAAAATAGACTTTTTGCACAGAATTTTAAATTATACATACCCCGCTTACCATAGTTGCTACTCTATATAAAAAAAAATGTTAAGTGATAGAAAAAGAATATTATTATGAATTGTATACTTTTATACTAATGATGCAAGGCATGAAAATGAAATGTTTATTATTAAAAGTTTCTGTATTTTGATTTCTCTTAATTTAGTTTATTTTTCTTACTTTGCCAACTTCTTTTGTAAATGTTTGTAATAAACCATAAATACTCAATTGTATACAGATTACATTATAAATGCACAAGTCACATGATAAAACAACCCGACAATGTGTCCATCATTGTAGAAACAGGCTGATGAAAAAGAGTATTGGGGTAATTTTGTTTTGAATCCCAAATTGCATGCAGGGGGTGACTTCTGTTTGTACTTCTTTGCACAAGGACCTCTACAGGCAATGTGAATTGTTTCCACAGAGTACTGGAAAAGTAAATAGAAAAACAAAATCGCCTTTTCTCTTCACTTTTACACTACATGGCTGGAAAAGTGTAAATCTCTCCCACAATGAATGATTTGCAATCCGCTTGCTTTTACCAATAAAGGTACAATCATAGGTGATAATTTTCCAAGTCCTCCGGAGTGGAAAAAGTGGTGGTAAAATGATTTGATTGTAGCTTTATTTTCCCCATCCTGGAGGGAGTAACGCTCACCTTGTATCCACGGGGACGTCACTCACCCTGTTCTGACCTCTTACGACCTCAAACGCTTCCCTGGAGTCTACTCGACTGGAGACTGGGCCTTGTTTTCTTGGAAAGTGTTCTCTCCGTCCTGCTTTCAGCGCAGGGGCGCGTTGATTGATGCGGACTTGTTGCTGCCTAGTTACTTCACTGGCAAGAGTACGACAGGTAAGTATAATGAGTCTTTTGAGCAGTTCTCTAACTTCGTTCCTTTCCTTCCTTAGATGATGGCCGGCGTCCGTGGATGGCGACGTGCTGCTGAGATGAGTAGCGCTGAAGGTGAGTGAGAGCGCGATGCGCGTTGGGACCCTTTCGTATTTGTATTGAACCGAGTTCTTTTTCTGTGTCTTTTAGGTGCTGCAACGTTTTCTGCTTGGATGCCGGTTATGAAGAAGAAATGCGGTGAGCAAGCGTGGCATGCAGCGCCTCTAGATGTTTCCAGGCTAACCTGGAGTGTATTTTCCCTCTTGCAGATGGATGAGAAGTTCCAGAGACAAGAGTTTCCCCAGAGCGGCTGGGATTCAAGTAAGCGTTTGAAGCTCTTACAGTCTTTAAAAATAAGCGAAGATTTGCTGAATGCTTACTAATGCCTTTTTTGTGTTCTTTTCCCTTTTCCATAGGAAGCAGCGTGCCGGGATGGGAATGCCACTGCCGAAGATGCTCGCAGAACAGAAGAAGCGATAAATGATGAGCAGAAGCACCGCAAGGTAAGGCTGTTCCTAACGGTGTTCTTGTTCTTGCAGGAGCTGGGCGCAGAAGAAAGATGCAGGCCTACTGGAGACCGATCCGAACACGGTGAGGGTCACGCTGCAGGTGCAGAAAACACAAAGCATGTTTCTCAGCCTGGGCGTGGCTTAAATAGTCTCTGGGTATCCCAGGTGTCTCTGGGCTGAACCACACCCAAAAGACTAGACTGCACATGCAGTTCTGGGAACCGAAATATGTGGGGGCATCCATCTTGTCCCCATCAATGCACTACAAGTCCAATCCCCAATGTTATCCTATGGGAGTGAGTGAGTCTGGTGCCACAAGCACCAAGTCTGACTCCAAGTGGGTCTTTGGAGGGATGGAGAGGCCCTTGAGGGCCATGTAGGTGATTGTGGCCTGGCTCCAGCCTGACATCTTGGAGGGCTGGGGACATGAGGGGCAGGAATCATGACAAAGGGAAGCCTAAAAGCTCCAGAAATGCACATTTATGAGAACTTACAAAAAATCTCATGCAGACACATAGGGCCTGATTCACAGAAGCGTTTTATAATGGTGCAATTCCATAGAAAAACATTCTGTGAATCAGGCCCAAAGTGTAATGAAATGTATAACAAAGTCATTGTTTGACACAGCTTGTTTTGTACCCCCTTCATTTCTAATCACCCACCAATCACACTTAAGTTGCTTATTAAAAGGTTATATAAATTTAAGAAAAAAAGTACCTCCCCCCATCATTAATCACTTCCTATTTTAAATCATCTGCTGCAATGCCTCATTGGGAGAACCTTTTTAGCCCTGGCTGACTTTGAGTGGAGAAAGGAAGAGCAGGGTGCCCCATGGGCATTTGTCCATTGTCCGACTATAAAATCCACCTCTGATTGTACTCTGCAGGAAATATTTCAATACCCTTTTCTTAGATTTATCAGATGTGCACCGTTTTGCCAGAAACATAAGAAATGCTCTTTTCTTGTGTTGTTCTTTTTAAAGTTTCACAATCAATCTTATGATAGGCAAATGTTTATGGGGGGGGGTGGGCAATCCTTCAGTCCTGCTTCTCCCCTCTGTAACTGGTGGCATCCCAGAGTAAATAACTTCCATTTCCGGCACTGACTAAACACCCAGCAGTTATATCATACTATTCAAACAAGACCCACAATACACATGAGGTATTCTGTTTTTTATACAAACACTGTTAATGGTTACTCCAACAGTACTCATTTGTTCATTTCATGAAAAGTTGTGACGAGGCAAGCTAGGCTTCCACACAGACAAAGTTACATACTATTTAGGTTAGAACCACACTGGTTATTATGCACGAGACTAAGATCTGAAGCTGGTCCATAGTACCCAAGGGGGTGTTTTGTGTCAAAAATCTAAGCAAACTGTGATATTTATTCAGCAAAAATGGTCAAAACTACTAGCTGCATAGTGAAATGACTCATCAAACTGGCCCACATTGACCAAAAAAGTGGCCCATTTTGACTGGCCTACACTAGCACTTTGCATTTTTAGTACGGGCACTGCCCTATATGCCACTCCGAGCCTAGCGGCTCATCCATAATGGCTAAGGGGGCATCCACCCAGTGGCCCCCTCACCCATTATGGAGGAGCCAGCCAGTGAAACACTTGAGCACTCCCTCAGCTGCTTTTTCCAGCTGAGGGAGTGCTCCTGGGCAGGCTGAACTGTCAAAGGGAAAAGTTCCTCAGCCACACATGCTCACTGAGTCATGCAAGGCTGGGGGCGTTTTGCTTGGCCAGCCCTGCATGGCTCATTGGAAATGCTCGCTGGGGCACTGCATCCGCGAGGGGGAGCTCCTGCGCCTCCTTGCACATACGGACAGAGCAACCTGGAGCGGGGCATTTCTGCACCCACGCGCAGGTCCCTGCAGAAGGTTTATGTTCCATTTATTTTTGTTAGTTCAATGTGTATATGGATGTGTGTATGCTTGTGTTATGAGTGAGTGTATGGTGATGTGCGCCTATGAATGATAGAGTGATTGCTGTGTGAATGTGTATGTGCATGTTTGTTTTGGTCCGTTGAGCTGATTTTGGCGATTGGAGGGTAGGGGGTGGGGGGGGGGGAGGAGGATTGTACGACAAAGGCACTTTAAAAATGCCTTTGTTGCACAATGCCCCTACCCACCTGCCAAAATCAGCTCTCCTGAGGCGCTGTAGAGCCCAAGGGACAGGGATGGTATTTTTTTTACTGGATATCTTTCATAGATGTCAATCAAAAATACCATGCTTTCCCACTTGGCCCCCCAGCACCAATTGCAAACTTTTTGGCTTTTACCCATTTTTTTAAATGTATGCTCTAAAATGCAACATTTTAACCCATTATTTTTAAAAAATGAATGGGGGCGGGCCCCCGAACCCTCCTTGATTGTTTCGGGCTCCCTCGCTGCACTCGGTCGCTCTGGCATTTTAATGGAAATATTGATGCCCCTCCACCAAAAAAAAAAAAATCACCAGATCCCACTGGCCCTCGGACTGTGTTGGGAACAGGGTGGGGGGAGCCCAGGGACTGTGGTGGGAGCAAGATGGGTGGGAGCAAGGTGGGGAGAACCCAGGGACTGGGTAGGAGTGGGATGTGTGAGCCCAGCAACCGTGATGGGAGCATTTGGCGGAGCCCATGGACTATACTGAGAGTAGGGTGCAGTGACGGCGCGCAATAGTTCCTAGCCATTTGTACATACTGTCCACATGACATTTTTTTTGGGGGTGGGGGGCGGCCTGCCCAAATTTTGCTCTGGGGGCCCAGGACAAAAATGTTTCAAGACCACTGCTCTAGCTAATGGTGAAAGAGCAGTTTATCTGTGGAGAAATCCTAGTTTAAACCAAGGGCTTGTCCTGCAACCTGATAATTAAAACCTGCTGATTGGGTGGCTGCATTGTGTGGGATAGTTTCAATGTTAATAGGGGTATTTATTCATGCAATATTTGTTGGATACCTGTATATTTATGCAATGTTTGTCGGACATTGCATAAATAATCGTGTCCATGCATCTGACACACATTGCATAAATATATAAATAAACTGGGTCGTGGCTGAGGACTGTCACTTCCTCTGGTCACCCCTTGCCATAGGGTCACCAGAGAAAGTTACAGTTTGCTTTTCGTGAAGCTGTGACCTGTATCAGAGTCAGAGAGTGTTAAGTCTTGTGTCAAAGACGACACACGCACACCTGCAGAGGCAAAGCTGCCTACAACGCACGCCAACTACCCGCACCCCAATACACGTCCAAACAAAATGCAGGCACGTAACCATTCAGTGACTAATGGCTCATCAGCAAGTTTCCTGCGTTAAATTCTGATTGGAGGGGCTGGTCATGGCGGCAATGTGCTGCTCTGCCCCCCTACTCCATGTCATCGCAGGAGTTTTCTTTCACCCACCTCCCCATCACAGAGCATGGGTTTGGGGCTGCTGACTCTGACCGGATCCGGCTACACATCTGGTGACGGATCTCGTATCCGGTGAGAGCCAGCCCAATCGCCAGCGCTGCATATGAGGAGGGGTACAAAGCTCGTAAATGTTGATTATTTGCCCACCCGTTGTCATGCTAATCCCCATCACCACTCTCACCCAGTTCCTGCCCCTCCGCCCTAAACACCTCCTTATGGGAACTCTTTGAGCTTGCTTTATTCAAGCCTTGCCATTAAACTTTGCACTCCAAGTGCCTGCTAGTGTTTTCACAAAGCTGTCTTCTGAGCATTAATGACTTACTTGTAGCTGTGAATGCGCTACTGGTGTAATCAAAATGTCTTATCCAGGTCTGCCGTCAGCCACTCAATTTATAAAAACTATGCGTGTCCTTCACTGAAGACCTGTTAAGAACAAGGATCTATAGAATAGAATTGGCAAAGAATTTGATTTGCTTATAAGTACTATGCATTGCTCTAGCATCAATGGCAGGTCAATACCACTTACGGCAGGGAGCGCTAAATAAACAAATAAATTGCCCGCATCAGAGACGCAGGCACAGAGCAATGCAGGCATTTCAAATTTTTGGGTGGGCCTTGCCTGGTCAGGCCTTAGGCTGGCTATGGGTCGATTTTGGACCATACCTGCCTATCCACCGAGTTTAACCCGGTGTTCTCCGTGGAAGAGCGAGGAGTCTCTGAGTTTACTAGCACACGCCCAGGTTTGCTGCGGCTCACCCGTGCGTCTGTGCGATTGGCCCGAAAAGACCACTGCTGGTAGCCAATCGGGTGGAGGCATGGACGGGAAGCGGTAGTCCTGTGAAGTCTCTTAGCTTGTCTGAAGTCACTCTCTGTCACAGGACACATTCAGTGAAGTTAATGACCTTGTCTCGTGTGACAACACTCCATCCTGCATACATGCCAACCCTCCTGATTTAGGCGGGAGACTCCCGATTTTTTTGTGAAAAATACTGCTATTTTTCACGTTCTCCCACCTAAAATAATGATTTCCCCAATACATTTCGATGGGGAAATTGTTGTCTCCTGATTTCTCTGTAGAAATCTCCCTCCCAGGCGCGTCGGAATGTTGGCATGTATGCATCCTGTCATGTCACTGCTGAAGTCTTTTCTTCCACGACATGTCCGTCTTTCGGAGGGAATTCAAAGCCACTGGAAAACGGTTGTTGGCGCCACTGAAAACGAACATAAAGTTAAACATGCACTGTGGAAAAAGTGTACCCAAATGTACACCGATACACACAAGAACTAACGTGACTTGCCACACATGGAACTGACAGCAATGATGGGCGGGGATCCGAGCTATGGAAAGCTAAGGCAGACGCGCAGTCTCATAACTAAAAGTAATATACTACTAGCCAAAGCAGTGGCGCACGCCCATTGTGCAGTGTTGCATAGTAACCTCCCTGGGAGCATGGTAGCTCCCAAGATGTTGTCATGGGTTACGTGGCCGTAGCCACGAGACCAACATAATAAAAGAGACATGAGCCGCTTCCGGCTCGTCAGTCACTCCATCAAGAGGCTCGGTGTTGTTCTTTGTTAGCACAGCGCTGGCTGGGCCCAAGGACAGCGCCCAGCAGGAGGGCGGCGCCCCTGCCGGGCAACGCCTTTCCAGGGTGATCCCTTAGCCATAGGACCATGGCTGGCTGAGGCGACCCCGACCTGGGTGCCCCCAGAGCCGGGGCTGTCATGTGCTGGGTGCCCCCAGCCACATGTGGGCTCCAGTGACCTGGAGCACAGTGGGGTGATCCCCACTGCATTATCACCCCCCACCCCCAATCAATCCTTTCTTGCCAGTTCCTTTTCCAGACCGTTTGCCTTTTTTCACGTTCATTTGATATAGATTCGCCTCCCCTTGTATACTTCTATTTCTTCTGGTCATTTCATTTTACCACACACGTTTTTCTTTCCTCCCCCTTCTTTCTCGCTTTCACCTTTAATTCTGCATTTATTTCTCTTTTCTATCCCCTTTTCTGCATTATGGCTCTTTCCCTCCATCTGCAAGATTAGCACGAGCACCATTAATGGCTTTGGGGATACATTAGTGGAACAATCGAGGTACTGCCCAACATCAGGGAAGAACGGTCTACGGCTCAACTATACGCAGAGGTCTTTAGTGATGTATGGGCGTCGGGTTTTGTGTGTGTAAAACACGTGGACGGGGTCTTGCCGAAAAGGGGTCGGGCGCCTGTGAAGTCATTCCGCGGGTATCTTATCTACAAATGTAGGCAGATATGCTGCGGACTAACCAATGAACGAAAACCGAAGCATTTAAAACAGCCCGGGGACTTGCAAGATGACGTGTTTAAGTGTTCGCAATGCACGTCGAAAAGCTGCCATCACCTCAGCCTGTAGGAGATTGAGCACAAAACACAAAGTAGCCTGTCACACAAGCAAACTACCCACCCTAGCACCAAACACAAAGTAGCCTGGCACACAAGCAAACTACCCACTCTAGCACCAAACACAAAGTAGCCTGGCACACAAGCAAACTACCCACCCTAAACCAAACACAAAGTAGCCTGGCACACAAGCAAACTACCCACCCTAGCACCAAACACAAAGTAGCCTGGCACACAAGCAAACTACCCACCCTAGCACCAAACACAAAGTAGCCTGGCACACAAGCAAACTACCCACCATAAACCAAACACAAAGTAGCCTGGCACACAAGCAAACTACCCACCCTAGCACCAAACACAAAGTAGCCTGGCACACAAGCAAACTACCCACCCTAAACCAAACACAAAGTAGCCTGGCACACAAGCAAACTACCCACCCTAGCACCAAACACAAAGTAGCCTGGCACACAAGCCAACTACCCACCCTAGCACCAAACACAAAGTAGCCTGGCACACAAGCAAACTACCCACCCTAAACCAAACACAAAGTAGCCTGGCACACAAGCAAACTACCCACCCTAAACCAAACACAAAGTAGCCTGGCACACAAGCAAACTACCCACCCTAGCACCAAACACAAAGTAGCCTGGCACACAAGCCAACTACCCACCCTAGCACCAAACACAAAGTAGCCTGGCACACAAGCAAACTACCCACCCTAAACCAAACACAAAGTAGCCTGGCACACAAGCAAACTACCCACCCTAGCACCAAACACAAAGTAGCCTGGCACACAAGCCAACTACCCACCCTAGCACCAAACACAAAGTAGCCTGGCACACAAGCAAACTACCCACCCTAGCACCAAACACAAAGTAGCCTGGCACACAAGCAAAATAGCCACCCTAAACCCTGAGGCGGAAACCTTATTTAAAAAAATAAAAATGCAATAAAAAAACATTAATATCAGTTAAGCATTGGGCTGCATACCAGTTTTAGTACCACCGTGGTGCATAGATGCGGGCAGACTATGCCTCAGTCCGCGGACTCTATCCAGGTGGCCATCAAAGTGTAAAGCCACACTCTTCGCACTGCACTTCACCCACCATCTCATATTTAACACATCCCTCCACAACCCCAATGGCATCTCTCCCACAAGCACCTGAACCGCATTCACTGGAGAGGACCTCATCACACCCGAACACACCCTCAATGCCCTCGCCTGTACCCTATCCAACCGCAACTTCTTACTCGACGTATAACCCACTGACACCTGACACCCAAAATCCATCACACTCAAAATCAACCCCTTATACAACATTCGTAAACACTTCTGTTGCGCACCCCATTCTTTCCCAGTCACCGCCCGCAACAAATTCAGCCTGCGTTTACACTTATCCACCACACCATCCACTTGCACATTCCAATTCAACTTTCTATCCAGAATCACCCCCAAGTACCGAAACTCTTCCATGCTCTTCACACCTTTCAAAACCAAATTCAACTCCTGCTGCACTCTTCTCCTTGAGAACACCATACTCACACTTTTATCCACAGACACCGCACTTTTGGGTTTCACATGTGGGAGAAGGGAGTGCAGTGGGGTGTGGGTGATTTGATGAGAAGGCCGTGGTGGATGACGAGATCTCCAAAGGTGTGTTTGGAGTTGGCGAATGTGGTGTCGAAGAAGAGAGGTATGTGGGGAGAGATCAAAGCTTTGGGTCAGGAGTATGTGGCAGGAAAGGAAGGATACAAGGTGTTTACGGATGGTTCAAAGGATCCTGTGTCTGGGAGAGTGAGAATGGTGTATTATCTAGAAAGCATTGGGGAGTATAAAGTAGGACGACTGACAATGATGTCTATTTGTACGGCTGAGTTGCTGGCGATTGATAGGATGTGTGAGTTGGGGTATGAGAAAGTGTCATTGAGTGGGTTCTCCGATAATTAAGAAGAAGAAAAAGTGTAAAGCACGCGCTCTGCTCTCTCGGGTCTAATGATTTTATCCGGCTTCGTCCTGCTGTGTGGGCACCGCGGCCGCACTTCCCTAGAAACGGCCGTGGGCGGCACTACAAGTACCAACATGCAGTGGGTAAAGTAAACCCAGGAGCGGGTGGGTCCTCACTCTTTCACGCGAGATATTGTGAGAGCTTTCATTTCACCGAGAACCGGGAAGGACCAGCCATTGAAACTCCGAGGTGGGCGCCGCTTCCTTTCATGTCAGCTGTGCACCCGCGCCCCTCATAAAATGCACGCCTTCTGTGCAAAGCCGCGTGTAAGGGGCGCACGTCACAAGTCATCGGTTCCCCGAGCTCTGGGTGTCGCTCTTCCCACACCCGAAGACCCCAACAGTAACATTTCGGGGGGCAGGGGCCCAACTTAGTTACACATTCTAATGAGCTTATTCCGATGCAGCTTTAACGTTAGGCGCAGTTCTCTCCAGCCCCACCCGCACCAATCACGATTTAAATTGCATTCATGTATGCAGAGGAGGCAGGTGCCAACACTTTACATTAGTTATCGCCGGACCTTTCTTTGTTAACTGTGCAGCCCAAGGCACTTTGTGTTCTCTGGGCCCTGATATACGTTAGCGCGTATTCTCTTTGCGAGCGCTACGGCTCTGTCTGCAGGCCAAAGTTTCAGGTCAACACAGGCTACCATTTCGGGATTTGAGGGGGGAGTAAGGCGCGCTATGCCCGTTGCGGGACTGGGTTTACTTGCCTTTTCCCCCATGATACATTTACTACAAGTTACTCGTGAAGTAACTTGAGAGCTCTGCCAACTGATTAGGACACACAAACGCCCCTGGCATACACAGACACTGGCATAATTAATAGGAACCCCAAAACGGCGTTCGTTGCGAAGGCAATCGGAGCGTCACGTCGATGAGAATTAACTCGCTAATGAACGCCCAGCCCCGCATTGTTAGAATAGAAGAAGTGCATACGCTAAACGACGGCTCCCAAATAGTTGCAGGTCATCCAATAAAAGCCGTCAGCACCCTCTCTGCAGTGCCAGAAGCGGGTACCTGAAGGATGAGTCCCTCTGAGTGCCTGATGCGCGTAACTCAGGGATGAGTCTCTCTGCAGTGCCTGATGCGGGTACCTCAGGGGATGAGTTTCTCTGCAGCGCCTGATGCGGGTGAGCCCAAGTTGGGACGCGGGACTCAGTTTATCGTGGGCTGCTGTGGCCAATAGGCGCAGTCTTGGCAGCTCAGACAGGCGGGGGCGGGGGTTAACCACTTAGCAGCCAACGCAATAGAACGTCGCCAATTTTAAGAGAAGGAACTCTGTAGAGCCCTCACGCTGTAAATAAATAACTGAACACACTGTCCCCTTGCCTGTTTAAAATGATTTCTGTTTAGTTTAGGAATCAAAACCAGGAAATGTCTGCCGAGGCGTCTGAAATCAAACAAGCGTCGTGGCTAGGGACATGCTGTTGATTTTAGTTTGGGCGATGAGGTTATACGCCGAGCCTGTTGCATTACAGGGAGAAATGGCTATGAGGAGGGATACAAAGCTTCTAAGTGTCGTTTGATTATTTACCCACCGATTGTCATGCTGACCCCTATCGCCACTCCCACCCAGTTCCGGCCCCTCCGCCCTAAACACCTACTCTTTGAGCTCGCTTTAGTCAAGCCTTATCATCAAACTTTGCACTCCAAGTGTCTGCTAGTGTTTTCACAAAGCTGTCTTCGGAGCATTAATGACTTACTTGTAGCTGTGAATGCGCTACTGGTGTTATCAAAATATCTTATCCAGGTCTGCCTTCAGCCACTCAATTTATAAAAACTATGCGTGTCCTTCACTGAAGACCTGTTAAAAACCAGCATTGGCAAAGAATTTGGTTTGCATATAAGTATTAGGCATTTGTCAGGAACGGTTATTAGATGCCCAGATAGTCCATCATTTCGCAGGAGCTACCATCAATGACATGTTAATACCACTTACGATAGTGACTGGCGATTGCCTTTCACATGACTACTCAAAAGCATTGCCAATGCTTGTTTGATATGCAAAAGCACTGCTCTGCCAGAAAACTTCCCTTGCAGTCCCTGCTGTAATCAGAACCGTTGTCAGGTCGTAAATCAGGCACACGCAAAAGCCAGGGATTCTTGTCCCTGCACCACATTCTTTCTTTGTTAGAATGCGGTGATTTAAGGAAAGTGTTCCTCCTTCATGGAAGAACACTATCCTATTTTTTTCATGCACCTCAGAATCTGGTCCTGAATTCATTCTTGAAGTTCTGATTGGTTCATGGAGCCTGCACACATAGCTGCCAGGTTTTTCAACTCTATGTGTGGCACCTCGAGCCCACCCTTGTTATTCCCATTGCCACAGGCGGAACTGGGACATTTGGCAGCTCTTTGTACAGTGTGCTCATGCGTAAACAGAAATAGTCTGTCAGGTGAAGGAAATAATGGACAAAAATGTGAGTTGTATTTATGACATTTCTTCGGAAAGAAAATGATTGCAGGAGTGAGAAATGATTTTTAAAATCATTTCAATTTTTCACGATTTAGTACTTTGATCTGCAACTTTTGACTCTTTAGATGTTGTGGCATGTCAGTGACTCTTCCTTTGTGCTTTTGGTACTGTGTGTCTAAGAAAGGGCAGAATTAGTGTAGGCAGGGAGAGTTCAGCACACATGAGAATGGTTCCAGCATCTTGTTTCTCTCTGTACTCCTCCCTTCCTGTCTCCTTCACTTCCTATAGCTCAAAGCACGTTGGGTGCAATGCAAGAAAAAAAGACTACTTGTCTCAAGGACAGGGATTGAACCCCTTAAAGCAGGCTCGCTTTTGTCCAATCACCTGTGAACGTTTGGCTATAAAAGAGGGGGTCTCACACCCGCTTCTTGGAATCATCTTCGAATCATCTTTGGAAATAGAGAAGATTTTGTTTGGACCCTGCTAGTAGAGTAGTACTTTCCATTCCGCCAGTTGTAAGCTGAAGACAGATGTTCCACGCAGAGGCAAGCTCTGATTCCCTAACCTTCCCCAGGGCACTTTGGGGGTGACCGTGCTGCTGGAGCAAGACCTGCCTCTCTGCCAGGTACAGCAGTAAACAGGACTTCAATGAAAGTGAAGGACTCCTGCATGTGTTTGGCAGCCGCCCCTCCATTAGGGAGGCCGGGACCAAGGATCTATCTTGTCACTGAACCCCTGGATTGGGAATCACAGCACCCTTAGTACCAGACAAGCTAGGATCCCTGTGTTTTGATATCAAGCTTCTTCAAGCTGCCTTTGAATACTTTTCGCCCCCAGTTCGAACCAACGGATTCTCCGGTGCTGACTTTGGTGCTTGCTGATCTTCAAACCACGGTGCTGCACATTTAAACAAGTTTGCCACCTTACCAAGCCAGCCGAGTGCGTTATTGTCCCACCCTAAACTAGAAGCTCATCACTGCAGCTGTCATCTTCAAACCACCAGCATCTTCGTTGCTGATCCAAATCACTGGTCCAACTGAACCCGGGGCCCTCACCGAACTGCAACCTTTGGAACACATCATCAAACCGTCCGATTCAAAAAGTGCACCCACTCACCAGCAACTTCACAGTTGGTGGCACGCATAATACGCATTCTTCGAACTGTGCTCTGAACCACAGCAAACCTAAGCTTGACTCCGCCTCGACACTTGCTCCACATCTGGAACAACACGACTGCTACAGACCCATACAGTACCTAGAAGCCTGGTTTGATTCTTTCAAACTGCCAACAACAGCAGCAAGGAGTTATTGACTGCTAACTGCCACCATTGTGCATCTTTGGACCCTAGAGATAGGTGAGGTACCATTTAATCTCTTTTTCACACAAGAACATACTCTTTGCTGAACATAGTGGTATTTAATTGCCTTTCAACCCTGTGTCATTACCCAGAATGCTGCATTGTTCTAACTTGTGCTGAATTCTTTCCACACAGGTGGGTTTGTTTAGTGGTTTTCTAGTTTTGCATATGGTGTGTTTAATTGAAGCACATACAATTTTATAGAACCTTGATTGGACATTCCTTTATTTTGGAATGTTGTACTTTGGGGTTTGGGTATTTACTGGCTCGGTACTACCTTTTTGGTAGGCAAGCTTTATGAGCTTTGCTGAGTCAGGGGACTCCCATGTGGCAGTAAGATTACGAAGGACAAATAAGTCAACAGCCTACAAGCTTTTGAGGAGGATTGGTGGATGGAGGCTTTCTAGGGATTAGTAGAATGAGTAGTGATACTGAGCCCCCACGTCAAGTACACATTTCATTTCGGGCATGGAAGTGGATGGGGAAAGTGGCAGCAACAGCGTTTCCCGCCATTTTGCAAGGCTAGAGGGTATTGTAGTTTCCCAGAAGTCCAATTAGTAACAAGCCTCAGCCAGGTCCCACACTTTTGTAAATTCCAAAGCTTCTACTAGTTTCCGGTTGGGTCACTCTGGGGACCTGCTAGCTGACAGGAAGTTCCATCTTGAGGAAAGGAAGTTGCCCTTAGAGTAGCAGAAGCAGCACAAAAGAGCAAAAACAGAGATACATTTTACCACTGTATAAAATGGAACTCGAGAACCAGAGCCAGATTAGGAGAACTTCCAGTGGTGGGGAAGCATCTCTAACAGTGGTGCCCAAGGGAAGCCATGTGCTACATCCCAAAGGATGTTGTCTCCCCATACGAGGTGGGGAAGGTTATGTTTTGATTAATTTGAAATGCTGGAGCTTGCCTTCAGCCATCAAGAGGTGGAAGTAGAGCTGTAAGGTGCAGGCCTTCTAAGATGCCTACAAACGACGGGAACTGATGTTGTTATTCACTTGGCTCCTGAGGAGAGACCCCTATATCAGAAGTTGAAGGCTGCAGTCCTAAGGAAGTTTTGCTAGACCTCCCAAACAGTAT
Organism: Ambystoma mexicanum; assembly: GCF_040938575.1. Classification (NCBI taxonomy): domain Eukaryota; kingdom Metazoa; phylum Chordata; class Amphibia; order Caudata; family Ambystomatidae; genus Ambystoma; species Ambystoma mexicanum. The sequence continues at coordinate 219,378,224 of NC_090922.1, forward strand.
CTCCGGAGCTTTAGAAAGCTCCAAAAGAAAGGAGGTCAAACCTTTGAGGCATTTACACATCAACCTTTGGTTGGGTCAAAGGTATCAAATTTGATGCTTTTTGGGCATGTATACTTTGGTTACAGGTGAGACTATTCTTAAGAATTGTGAGATGGTGGTGCACCAACATATAGTCGACAAAAGTATCACATACACCGGGGAGCTTTCCAAGGCTGTCGATGTGGGCACTGTGGTAGCTCAGAAGGAGGAGACCGACCAATGGATGTTGAGTTGAATGGGATTGTTTTTGAAATAATAAAGAAAATGCCTAACTTTCCATAACCCAAAGGTTTCCCTACCTAACACACTAAACTAGGGTGCTCATCAGTAGTGAAGTCTGTAACCAAAAGTCTGTCCTCTGTCCCAAAACGAACCTAGTCTGAACCTGCCACTTATATTAAATAACAGAAAAGAACAGGAGAATGACTAATTTCTGGGTTTGCTTTTCCAGCACAGCTCTGACAGTACTCCTTAATAGGAAAGCTTCAGGTAGTCCATTGCCTCTTTTTGTAGTGAGTTTTCTCAGAATAATTCTCGCTCCTTTCTAATTTCTTCTTCTCACTGAACAATACAGTGTTCCAACCTGGTGCATCGCGGTGAGTAGAGCATGTTTTGAGACCCTCCTGGGCTTTACTTTAATTTTGTTAACCCTTGTTGAGCCCCCCAGCCCTTGCAGGCCTGCTTGCTTCCCCCGACCCCCTCAGGTTTCATTTTCACCTTCACCTCCCACCTCCCGCCTCTCAGCCCTCCCTCCTCCCCTGATTGGCTTGATTGCTACACTAACTGACCCTCCCAGGGCAGCCCTCTGCCCGTGCAGCCCCTGCGGCTAAGGGCCCTAGGAAAAGGGTGGATCCTACAGAGGTGGCTCCAGCTTGTGTCTGCAGGTATCAGCAGGGGAAGCTGTGGCCAGCCGTCAACCAGCAGTGACTAGTAAGGTAGGAGTGGCCCGGGGTAGGAATAGAGCCATCACTCTACCCTGAATACCCTGCCATATAACAACCTTACCTACACTAGAATAATATTGTGATTATTAGCTTGTGCCACTCTAAGATAACACTATGTTTATTGGCCGTACTTAAATTGCATTGTGAAACCTAGGCCTTTCTCCCACTATTCAGGATCTATATTTTGAAAGTAGTGTTGTCTTATGGTTTTGTCTTCTTAGCAAAGAGTTTATCTAGCAAACTGTTCTACTATTGTCTGCGCTCTTGTCGTTTTGTTCAATTGTCCACTATTGTCTCGTCTTTCCTTGTCTCATCTGCTTGTGCCCCTACCTGTGTCGCTCCCTAGTGTTCTCCCTGCCCTCCCTCCCCTTCCTCTTGTCTCCTCTCCCTACCTACTCTATGGTGCTCTGTCTCTCCTATCTTTTCTAACTGCTTCTCTATCAACTACCCTGTTCTCCTCACTAAATCTGGTAGGAAGAAGTTTAAAAAGGACATCCTGGTCTCCAACCTAGTCCTTCCTATCACTGACACCTATACCAGTGCTTCCTCCATGCAAACCCTCACTGACATCCTCTTTGTCGTTCCCTCGCCGGACCTATGGACTCTTCATATGGTCTCTGTGCTTTCTCCTTTCTCTTCCTCTCCCATTAATGACGAGCTATCCCATTAATGACGAGCTATCCTCGTCTCGGAAGGAGAGTTCAGGGGCAACGTGCTCGCCTTGGAAGCAAGACGACACGGAGCAACACAGGTTTGATCCCCGGGTCTGTGCTTAGAAACCTCTGGGTATTAAGTGCGCATTATTAATAACCTATCATATCATATCACCCGGTGGAAGGCCCTCCTGGCCTCCTTCCACTCCTCTAAGGTCAGTATTAATGTCTACCTTAATGGTACCATCTTTTTCCAGAGCCCTCAGGCCAACCTCCTCCTCTTTGATAGATGCTTGCTGCACCTCATCAATTTCCTTTCTTCGCCTGCTGTCCCTCCTTGGCTTCCTTGTCTCCCCCTGCTATCTCCTTCTTGGCTAACTTGCCCTCTCCTCCTTCCTCTTCTGCCCCCCCCAGGGCTTCTTCTACACCTCCGCAGGGCGTACCTCTGATTTGTACCCCTCCCTGGAAGTCTTTCAAGGATGGCAACCTTCTCCATATTGCTGCTCTAAACTCTCAGTCAGCTGTCAAACACTCCTCAGACTTCTGCCGCCTCCTGAAGAACTTGACCGCGATGTCCTCGGTCTCACTGAGACATGTTCATGGCCAGCTCTGTCATGAACCTTGACACTCTCCTCCCAGATAGCTACAGTATCCTCTCAGCGCCCAGGTCCAATCGTTACGGAGGGGGTGTAGCCCTGATCTTCCCTGAGTGGATTCCTGCCTTTGTCATTCCTACACAGGCTTACTCCTCTTTTGAATGCCTCATATACAGGCTCTCTCTCTCCTAGACATTCCCTTACTGTGGCTACTATCTTTAGGCCACATGGTAAGATGTCCTCCTTCCTCTCTGAGTGGGCGGACCTCTCCCCCCCCCTTTTCTTGACCACTCAACTCCTTCTTCTTGGAGACTTCAACATCCACCTGGATGCTTCCAGTCCTTCCTCTGGACTCTTTCGCAAACTCTCTCTCACACTCTATCCTCCCCTCTTGCCCGACTCACTCTGCAGGGCACACTCTGGATGTTCTGATGCCTACAGACCTTCCCCTTTCTATCACTCTCACCACTCCTCTCTCCTGGAGAGATCACTTTCTCCTTTCCTCTCAGCTCACTCTCTCCACCCCTCAAGTTAAGCCAACTTCTGCACTGCCACCTACCTTCTTGGTTATCCAATCCATGAAGTGTGTGTCAGTTGAGGCTTTCGCTGCCACTTTCTCAAACCCGCCCTGTTCGGCTGACTCACACCCTGTCACAGCCCTTTCTATGCTGCACTCTGCTATATCTGATACTCTTGATGTTCTTGCCCCTGTCATGAGGATCTGCTTGAAGCCCAAAGCCAAGTGCAATTCCTGGTATGACTCGGACCTCGTCACCCTTAAACGCAAGTGCAGGGTGGCTGAGAGGAAATGGCGTGCTTCCTGTACATCCTCTGACAAACTGGCCTGCCGCCTGCTCCAAAGACAATACCGGCTCTCTGTCTGCACCAAGAAGAGAGCCCTCATCCAAGCCCACGTCTCTGCGGCATCCACCAACTCGGACGAACTCTTTAAAATCTACAAGGAGAAGGCCAATCCTTCTGCAGTCTGTACCTTCCCTGTCACCTCCCAGGCCCTCTGTATGTCCCTGGCTTCTCATTTAATCTCTAAAACTCAGGATACCCTGCCCTCTCTCTCTCTGCCTCTCCTTCTCCTTCCTCTACTCCCGCTCTTCCTCTGGCCCTTCTGTGGCCATCCTTCCTCACTCCTTCTCTGCCTTTCCTCTTTCTCCCCAGATCAGGTTTCTAGACAATGTGGTCCTAGATGGCTTTAGAGGAACAGTCGACACCCTGGCTCCTGCTCTGGTCGACTTCTGCAACCACTCCTTCGCAACTGGAGTCTTCCTTCCCCAAACCCTCAGCTGACCCCTCCTGCCCTGCTCACTACCACCCAATCTCAATCACTCCTTTCCTGGGCAAACTCCCAGAAAAGCTGACCATCTTCAAGCTTAATCTTCACACTGAATTGGTTGGTTGTCTCCATGACCATCAGTCTGGCTTCAGAGCTACTAGAAGCACAGAAATCGTTCTCCTGAACATCCGTGAAGACCTGCTCTCAAACCTTCACTCCAATACCCCCTGTGTCCTCATCTTACTTGATCTCTCTTCTGTCTTTGACACGGTCAACCATGCCATCCTGCTCAACCATCTCTGTGATAACCTGGGTATTACCGATCAGGCCCTGGCTTGGCTGACCTCTTTCTTCTCCGATCGGCCCTCCCAGGTGCAACTTGGGTCCTTCCTGTCCTCTATCTCTATCTCTACCTGTGGTGTTCCCCAGGGGTCTAGCCTCTCTCCCTGGCTATTCAACCAATACCTGGTAATTCTTGCCCACAGCAGTGCTGCTCTCTGCTCCAAGTTTCAGTGCTATACGGGTGGCACTCGGCTCATTTTCAGGCTCCCTTCTGCCACCTCTTCTCCTTCTCTCATCTCTGTCTGTCCGCTATCCAGGAGTGGTCTGCCACCAACGATCTCTGCCTTAATGCCAGTAAGACGAAGATTCTCCTCATCGGCACACCTGCTACCTCCTTTCCTATAGCCCTCTGGCTCGCTTCCCTTGGCACCTCTTCCTTCTCCCACCTGTGAGGCTAAAAACCTCAGGGTCATCTTTGACTCTGCACTCTCCTTCTCTACTCACATCTCTGACGTCTCTAAGAATTCATACTACCAGCTGCACCCCCTCAGAGGTATTCTTCCTTTCCTCTCCTTCCCCCAGAAGCTCACTGTCTCCAGAGCTCTGGTTCTCTCTAGGCTGGACTACTGCAACAGCCTCTTTCTAAATCTGCCTGCTTCTACTCTCCGTCCTCTGCAACTCATCCAGAACAGGACTGCGAGACTTGTCCTTGGCCTCACGCCCAGGCATCGTATCCCTCCAGGACTGAAATCTCTGCACTGGCTCCCAGTGGCTGCAAGTATTAAGTTTAAACCCCTCTGCATTGTCCACAAGGCCTTCTGGGATCTGGGGCCTCGATACCTTCAACTTTCTCTTCCTAAATATCTTCCCTCTTAAGCTCTTCGCTCATCCTCCTCCAACTCCCTCAGGGTCAGTCGCTTCTCCAAGCAACAAGTTGGTGGTAGATCTCTTTCTTTGGCTGGGGTCTCCCTCTGGAACAGCCCCCCTGCCTCCCTGAAACTTGAGGAGAACCATCTCTGGTTCTGGAAAAACCACAAGACCTTTCTCTTTGCTTCTGCTTTCTCTCCTCCTCCCCCCTGCTGAACTCCTGACTGAATCTGCACTGGTCACCTGGCTACCCTCTGTTCTCGGGCCCAGGTCCCCTCCCCCGCCAGCTGCACACCTGCACTGCTTCTCAGGCAACCCTTGCACTTGGGGGCTGTTTCTGTATCCCTACAGCCCCCACCAGCTCTTGACATTTGATGCCTGCACTTACCCCTGCACTTGCCACAAGCTGGCCACACCTTTTACCTATTGTTTTATCTATTCTATTTATTTATTACTGTTGATCCTATGAACTGCACTGCACCCTCCCGCTTTCCCCACGGACTTTCCCTTTCCCCCTCCCCTGCACTTGCGCAATCTCAATGTCACCTGGCCTAGTAAGATCTTTGTTGCTGTCTTCCCTCTGTTCCCCCTCCCTTGCCTCATTGCGCCTTGAAACACTTGTGTATAAGCGCGCCACAAATGCCAAATCATATAATTTAATACAGGTTGAGTGCTTGTTAAACCTTCACTCTTCTTATCATACTTTGTAGGATTCTCACTCTTCTCACAGGTTTGCCCTTCACTGGGACAAGTATGATTAGTCCCGCTGTAATTCAGACTCTTCCTACATGTTTGCCAGTCACTGGGACGAATTCGATTAGTCCTGCACTGTTTATAGGTTTGCCACTCACTGGGATGAGTATGATTACTCTCACTGCAATCCTCACTCTTCTTATGATGTTCCCACTCACTGGGACAAGAATGATAAGTCCACTCTTTATGTTCAGTTTCACATTCATAGAAATTACTCCCACCTGTTTTCCTGGTTCTCCCGCTCTCCCCTTTACCTGCAATGTAATGGGGCTGCATCAAGATTTCAGCGTTCTTCCTTGCTTTGGTTTTACTGTCCTTCAAGATGGCTTTTCTGCTTCCTTCCGATTTCTCTAGAGACACGCTCCGGTCTCTGAACGTGGTATCAGCTTTGTCAGGGTTCTTCTTTCCCTATCCCTGTTGGCCACCACCTCTTGTTTCCCTCCTGGGATTTGCTTCAGTCTGGAAGACCTGTTGTGCTCTGCAGTTGACATGCTTTATCCACGGCATGTCGAAGTTGGGGCTCTCTGTCACCCCTGGTCCAAAGTCCTACCTGGGACTACCAGCCTCTGGACACTTCTGTCGGTTGCCCGTTCCGTAGTGCTCCTCAGGCACTGCTGATCCCATTAGGTTTGCGGTCGTGCAGACCAGCCTTCTCGCCGAGTTACCGGCTTCCATCAGTAATCCGATTTGAATCTTTAGGGTTTCTCTTCCTAGTTTTCTAGAAGCTCCCATTTTTATCACGCAACACTGGGGCTTCCCCAGCCTCTCGCCATAAGTTGGAGTTATGTTCTTCATAACTCTGTATGGTTTCTTTGTCTCAGTGGTTGACAGACAGTCATTCATCAATACTCCTGCATTCATCCTCTTTGCTGTACCATACAGATTTCTGTTTTTAGTAATTACATTACAAAAGCATATGCAGGGGTGTTGCTAGGTTTGTAAAAGATCTGGGGCTAGAGCCCATGGCAAGATTAGACATCACATAACTATATCATATGAACACACGCGCTAGAACGTGCTTTCGAGTGTTAATATTGCATACTATACTGCTCATACACATTTGGAAGTACTACTAACATGTAGGTAGCTATACAGCCACTCCAAAGTGTTACATGTCACCAAATAGTGCTAGGTAATATTTCATGAGGTTATATACGACAAAGAAAAGCCTTTGGACAGGACAGCCAAAGAGTTGCTGTGGATTGAGAAATTGTATTTAAGCAGCAGCTGGAGAGCTACTTGTTTGCCACATTAGCCATACAGTTGCTTGCTGGACTGACAAACTGACAGGGGGTAGCTAGTGGCTTAAACAGTGGTGGGACATAATTACTTTAACTATACAATGTAGCGAGCAAGCGCAGAAAGCAAGCCTGAACTTGACATTGGGAGGTGGGGGGTTCTTCCGCGTGAATTTATTTTTGTTGAAAAAACAAATTCAAAAGGCCTGCAAATCAATATTGTAGAGGAGCAGTTGCATGCCTCTTCAGGAAACCCTGCCCCCTACCGCCCATATGTTGGAGACCTGAGATCGTGCCGTGTTTGATACCTGCAGTTATGCCAATACTGCAGTGTGTGTTTGAGAGAAGATACCCATTGACGCAACCCTACCGAATGTATCCCCGAAGAGATGACAACTTGATGAAGGAACTTCCTGAAGGAGTACGAGAAGGAGCAGAGAAAAGAAGCCAGTGACATCATCCCAAATTTGGCGGTAACCCTGAAATGCGGCGGTAATGCTATTACTGCCACATTTAAGGGTCTGCGAAATCACAGGTTTGGCTGCATTTACCCACAGCTCTAAGTTGGGGTAAATGCGCCGGAAATTTAATTTTTAGCGCAATTACTGGATGGTAGTTGCACCAAAAATTCCCGATTGGGCCCAATGGGGAATTCCCAAATGGGCCCAATGCTGGATGGGGAATTACCGTTCTGCCAAACCTGTGCTCCGGCTCTAATAGTGCTGGGGAGTTTGGCAGTAACGCTACTAACCCCAGCGTTATCCCAATACTGCCGGGATACCGCCCAATTCGTAATGAGGCCCTATCTACAATGTTCCGAGATGCTGGCTGATGAAGATGTATAGGGGCTAATGATGAAGTAAATAATCAAGTGAACGTTTAAATATGGAAAAGGAGATTACACGTGCATGAAGTGCTGTAGCAAATAAACCGTTCAATTATTGAACAGATGCTGGAACGCAAGTAGACTAAGTCATCATAGAAGCTGGCTATACGTAGTGAATAGAATAAAGGCGAAGCCGCCATTGTATAGAAGCTGGACATTGGTATCATGAATTTAGTAAGCCAGGACCCATGAAGAGGGAAGAGAAAACTGTGTAGCAGCAATAATAAGCAGAATCGTGGAGCTGCATGGCAAGTTGTCTAGCCTGGAGTCAAGACTGAAGCAGCCAAGGTCAGCTATCTATTCTGGAAAGGAACGAACGTGTGAAGAATGAATCATCCCTTGTTAAGGTGCAAAGAAAGAACACCAAGAGTGGCAAGTTTAATTAATTCAAAGCATTTAAAACCTGCAAAATGGACCAAATTGTGGTCTCTTGTCACGTGAGCCAAGGATGAAAATAGAGTTCAGACTTGAAGTCCCAGAACACAATAGTGAGTGATCTCACTCCCATGTATTCTAAAGACAAGGATACTTTTGCAAGGCCACGTTCAAAGACAAGCTTCATGGCAGAAGGTATGGGCGATGAGAGATGCTGGGCTAATTGTGTGTGGAGGTAGTGTCATGCCCCATCTCCTTGCACCTTGGTCTGGGTTTATGTGCTGCTAAGTGAAACGAATGTTCCAGACCTGGCACAAGCATGCCAACCAATTGTTGTGGTCCATATAACATAACACCTTATAGTTTGAAAACCAATAAGAAACTGTGTATCTAATGTTTCTGAAGGTGACATGTTTTAGAGGTAGGCACATGTTGTCCACCTAACAGTGGGCAGCCAATCACAATCCTAGTTGCTATAGAAAATGTACTTTGATGGTCCCCCTTAAGCCAGCAATATTCAAAATGTGGGTCGCAGCCCCACAGGGATCCGCGGGGGCAGTGAGAGGCCAGAATGAAATCTAAAAAAAAAAATGTTTTTTTTTTAGATTGGAAGAAATGGCAGTGGCAGCTTACATGGTCGGGCAGAAGCATGAAACTGTCTCAGGCACCAACAATAATGAAAGTGGGCCGCAGTTGTAAATGGATATTCATTCCTTTAGTCACAGACTGTTTGAATAGTACCCAAGGGGGTGCGTTGTGTTAAAGTGTAAGTAAATTGTGATATTTAAAGAATATTTTTTCGCAACAATGGTCAAAATTACTAATTGCTCAATGGTCAAAATCTAACTGCATAGTGAAGTAACTCATCAAACTGGCCCACATTGGCCAAAAAGGTGGCCCATTTTAAATGGCCCACTCTAGCATTTTGCATGCCCTATAGGCCAGTCTGAGCCTGGCAGCTCATCCATAATGGCGAGGGGGCACCCACCCAGTGGCCCCTTCACCCATTATGGAGGAGCCAAGAAGCCAGCTCAGTGAAACAATGAGCACTCCCTTAGCTGCGTTTTCCAGCTGAGGGAGTGCTCCTGGGCTGCTGGGACTGTCAAAGGGAAACACTATTTCCCTTAACAGTTCAGTTCAGTGCCCCAGTCGCACATGCTCACTGATCCATGGAAGGCTGGGGCGTTTTGCTTCTCCAGCATTGCATAGCTCATTGGAAATGCTGGCTGGGGCAGAGCAGCCTGGAGTAGGGCGTTTCAGCACCCACATGCAGGCGAATGCAGAAGGTACGTTATGTTCATTTTTTTATTTTATTTAAACATGTGTTTGGATGCTGTGTATGCTTGTGTTATGAGTGAGTGTATGGTGATGGATGCTCGCGTGAATGATACAGTGATTGCTGTATGAATGTGGTGTGTGTGTGTGTGTTAGTTTGTTTTGGTCCGTTGAGCTGATTTTGGCAAGTGGTTGATAGAGGGGGAATGAGGGTTGTACAACAAAGGCATTTTAAAAATGCCTAAATTCCTTATGTTGTACAATCCCCCTACCCACCTGCCAAAATCGGCTCTCCTTCTGAGGCGCTGTGGAGCCCAGGGAACAGGGATGGTATTTATTTACTGGATTTCTATCATAGATGTCCAGTTAAAAATACCATGCTTTCCCCCTTGGCACCCCGATGCTTTGCATACACACATCATCATGTTGATTGTGTTACGCCCAGTGGGGCCCAGGGGACAGGGATGGTATTTTTTTTTTACTGGACATCTATTATAGATGTCCAGTAAATAATGTCATGCCTGCCTCATGGGACCCCCAGCACCAATTGCAAACTGTTGGCTATTTACCCATTTCTTTTTTTTAAACTATGCTATACAATGCAACATTTTAACCCATTATTTAAAAAAAAATAAACATGGGGGGGAAAACCCGCTGATCCTCCCTTAAATGGTTCAGGCTCCCTCACTGCGCTCGGTCGCTTAGGCATTTTTGGGGGAAATAGTTATGCCACTCCACTTCAAAAATTCACCAGCCGCCACAGGCCCTCAGACTGTGTTGGGAATTGGATATGGGAGCCCAGGGACTGTGGTGGGAGCAGGATGGGTGGAAACCATTGGATAGTGGTGGGAGCAGGGTGGGGAAAGCCCATGGTGTGTGATGGGGTGGGGAGAGCCCAGGGACTGGATAGGAGTGGGATGAGGGAGCCCAGCAACTGTGATGGCAGCAGGTGGGGGAGCCCAGAGACTATACTGGGAGTAGGGTGTGGTGACAGCACGCAATAGTTCTGACAGCCCGGGAGGACAGCTCGGCGTTAATGTGCTCACCTTGGAAGTAAGACGACATGAAGCAACACAGGTTCGATCCCCGGGTCCGCGCTTAGAAACCTCTAGGTATTAAGCGTGATATAAATATCATATCATACATACTGTACATTTGGTATTTTTGGGGGGTCCCGGCCAGCCCAAATTGAAGACCGCTGAGAGCACCTGATCATACGTCAGTTGATATAAAACAGTACTTTGCCATCTTCCTGAGCTGGTTCGGTTATTTGGACATGGAGTTATTCTGTGTGATCCCATCCATTTCATATGCACGTTCCTAAAGGGCCCCAAGCTCCATATTGTCTCAAGTTTCCCATGGCTATAAATGCGAGTGCCATCCAGTCCTGGTTTTTCATGGAATTCCGGAGAGAAAAAGCTATAGGTGCAGAATCAAATGGAAAAAAAAGGAACTTCATGGCCTTGAACTCAGATTGTTTACTTATAAAATGCACATCTCATATGAAAACAACATTTAAGTAAATTAATCCTTAGAGACACATGTTAAAGCAAAATAATATTGTTGTTGCTTTATTTTCAACATCCTGCATAAAATAAAAGAGCCCCACCATACAAAATATTACAAACTGGGTAAAAATGCATTTTTTAGACCACTACTTGGATAAAGGTTACTTTTGTCACAAACCTCCAGCAGGCTGTTGTGCGAGATGTTAAGAGCATTTGCCCGTTCATATAAAGCAACCCTTTTTTCCGTGCAGCAGGTATTAAAAGGCTTGGGGGTAGCCCAGTCCGTGTAGGACGCTACTGTGGCCTTGCCTAAGAGATTAGAACGGCAGTCAGCCAGCCTGAGCTTTGGAACTGCAGTGACAGGGGTCAGGCGGCCTCACGTCACTGCCAGACAGCCAGGCCATGATAACCTGACGAGCCAGGCCCTGGCCTAGGAGCGAGGCCTGTTGGCTGGTGCAGGCGCTGCCCCCGAACGAACCCTTGAAAGGAGATTTTTCTGTTATGCCTAGTTAACAATGAAAAAGGGCACGACCTGCAAACCCAAGAATGTGTGCATTAATAAAGTGTAATTGGGTACTACATGGTGGCACTATTGTGTGGACACAGAGGCGTAGCCAGGATTGTCTAGCAAATGGGGCCTGATGCTCATGTAGTTGGGCCCACTGCACTGACAAAAATATCTGTAAATTCCCACACAGCGCTGCTGAGTGGGCATTTACAGATTTTGGGTGGGCCTTGCCCCTCAGGCCCTACCCTTCCTGCGCCTCTGTGTGGACTACTTTCTGGGTGGCCCTCCTGGCACCAGCTGCTTAACATTGGGAGATGTATTTACACAAACTGCTTTTTATTGATGCCATATGTTGCGATGCCATACACAGGGGGAAAGCATTTTACAGCAAACCTGTGAAGGGAATATACAGAATTCTTATTTGTGTACCCCTTTTTGTACCTTAGTTATAAATAGTTACTGACTTATAGTAGCATATTAATGTATCAGACATGTGGTGTGGAGAGTTGGTGTGCAACCCGAAGAAGCTGGTAGGGGGCGGGTCTGCGTGCAGTCAGGGACATAGACCCGACCTGACGCTCACATGGTAATTTACGCTTGTTTATGATCCTTTCAAGCAGATCAATCCAGGCAAGAACTGTCAAAACAATTAAAGTACCTAGTTGATTCATCAAATGCAAAGTCTCTTCTATAGTATAACTCAAGCACATGTGCAGTCCATTTCGCTTCTGTAAGGGGATTTACTTCTGTTCTTTCTTTATAAGAGGACATGTATTGGTTAAAAATTGACGAAAAAGTGTCCTGTGTGCGCAGGGCCCCAAAGAGGATTTGCCATTGAGCAGAGGTCAATATAGGCCAATTGTATATTCTTTATTTCTATGTCAGAATTCAATTTAGAAAGTCCAAGCTATTTTACTTGTTTAATATTGTTTAATATTCATTCTAAGTTCAATTTTTTGTTTGCAATGATCACATCATACAGCTGCACATGCATTTGCTTACTAATAACACATATTTTCTGAGTTTCTGCTAAGATCTCAACAAACATGTCTTCAAATCTAACATAGTAATCCGTAATGGTCATACTAGAGCCAAACACATCATGCAAGAGTTTCATAGACAATGCATCATTAAAGGACTTAATATTATTCTCTGTCCATAGAAACCTATTGTTAGACCAGCTAGGGAAGTAATTCCCCCGTAAATATACAGCAGATGTCTTACCACAATAAACGGGGCTAATGGATTATCAAACAACCATTCATTCAAACTGATTTCCAAATAATTCAAAATATGCCATGTTTCAACCCCCTGTCTTTCTTCCCGGAGGATCATACAAATTTATTATCATAACTTTTTGTGCATGTTGCATGTGACGAAATGTCAAAATAGCAGCAAAACATAAAATCAATTGAATCTTTGCCAGAAAATACACATACAATCATTCTTAACTCCAATAATCAATCCAGCAGTCCGTCTTCCCATTGAGCCCTTCCTAGCAAATTTTGATAACAATGAGACTAAAAGTTTGAGTAAGCCAAGTTTCTTGTAATAGAAATATTGATGCGTCTCTCAACAAAATCTGGCCACATGGATGTAAAAAAGAATGAAAACCTCTGCAGTAACAAGATTAAAAGAGGGGGAAGAAGGAGAAATCACAGATCATGCCGCCTCGTCCAAATTCTCACGTGCATCGTTAGACCGCCTTGCTTCCTGCGCAGAAAAAGAGCTGATATTTAAAGCCGATACATTATTTTGTACAATAGACTCTACTTTCTTTGAACCAAGCCCATAGTTTCTCTTGTGCTCCTGGTGGTCGGCCAATTTAGTAATGGTTTTCTGTTCATCCTTTTGATTTCTAGTTAGCTTGTATCCCATTCTTAAAACATTCCATAAAAAGAACATCAACAAATCAGTGATGATGGGAAAAGTCAGATGAATACATGACCATTTCAAGTCACTCCTCAATTCCGGGATCTCAACTAATGTAAGATCCTCATTGTAACAAAACTTTATTCGGCCATAAGACCATCAAAGTAAAACCTAACACAAACATATACTACAATTTACTAATAATTTACAAACTGCTTGCCTGTGACAACTCATCAATCCCAGTTTAAGGAATAATCCCCATGTACAGACGAGTTGTATTACAGGGCTCCAGCAACCCAAAACCACATTGATTTCCCAATCTATTCCCAACGGCTGTAAGGTTCATGCCAGATAAGAAATAGTTAAATGGGGTACCTCCAGGTTAATCCCCTGGTCATTGAGGATGAACTGATTCCAATGCTGCTATTAGCAGTCTGATCATTGCTCCAGAGTTTCCCCAATATAATTATAGCCATTCTCTGGTCCCAGAAGACTATTTTTACTGATTCATGGGGGTTACTACCCTCACCAAACATTCTATGACAATCCACTATATCATCCCTGGAGACAAAAGCACATCTCCCAGCAGTGCAGAGCCAGTGTATACATTTTGAGGAGAGCGTCCTTTGGTTCACGCTTATTGCTGGCCAGTTTGGAACCCCCTGGAGTAAGAGATCTTTAGTAGAGATGGACTTTAATTGCGAAATGCAATGAGTGAATCACAAAACCTTTTCACCCTATACCTTCGGATATTTCTCTTTAAGGGCTACCTCAAGAGTGGGTGAAGGGATAGTGTGACTCTTCTTGATCATTTGCACTAGCACAGTTTCACCCCCTCCTCGATGTGCACCCTTCCTGTGTTAAGAGATGATTTGCGAGGTATCTGCTGATTTTTCGGACAATTTACGGAAAGGGCACTGGCTACGAAACCAATGATCCTCATTTAGTGATCTTATTCAGGCGATCAATTCTTCCTGTCGCTGAATACTCCTGCAAGCAGTATTTTGTTTAAATCAAAAGGAGGAGTGCAAACTGAAGAATTTAACTGATTCTTAGATCCCCCATCCTCCAATACAGAAACATTTATCTTATGTGTATTCTTATTTTTTCTCCTTTGTTGCCTTCTAGTACATTGCCCTACGGCTACCTTTTACAGATTTCTATTAGTTGTTGCAACAGGTATGACTGAGATGGGCCTAAATGGGGTAAATGGGGGAATTCATACCTTCTCTTCCAATTCCTCCGTTTCCAAATGATGAATGGCGATGTTTTCATTAAGTGTACCATCAGCTACACTTACATTAGTTATTGCCTCATTTGTGGCAAAATTAGGGACAGCCTCCAATTCGTTTGCAAGAACAATGCCCACACGTTCTGTTAGACCTTCTTTAATATAGCGCTGTTCTTTGTAGATGTTATTACACAAGGTAAATAATGCTTTTAAAATAATAAATTGTTCTGTATCATCCGTGTCGTCCAACGTGGCCGAAGGGGCAATGGAACTGAAAGAGGTATTAGCCACATGTGACGATGCATACACAGTCTCATCTGCACCAATGGTGTATGAGATAGATTTTGAGAGGTGGAAGTGCTAACTATATTTGTAGTATGATCAATGATTGGTGCTTGCCTAGTCGACCCCATTGATTATCTTTGAAGGCGAAGACATAGGTTCAATAAGGGATTATTATCAATAGGAGGAAATGATGACAAATCCTCTTGATTTGAAACAATTTCTTTCCATGATCAAAGGAGAAAGCCATGTCCTTTTCAATGGGTGTGCTAGGTTGGCAAGGTTTAAGGAAGGCAGTCATTTTACTTTGTTCACTTAAGTCCTTTGTTTTGTTAGATGTTTCCATTACTCCAATCGCTGGGGTCTGCTCTACAGATTTAGGTTTTGACTTGCTGTAAGGATCACTTTTATTATTAAATGAACAATTATTGTGTAGCTCTACCAGAAGTCGGAGGTAATTGGCCTTGCGCGTTATTGCAGAGCTGATATCGCTTACGATTTACTGGCATAATCAGTCTGAATTTCCAAAGCAATGATAAAATAACCAACCTTTATGCCTAACGCCTCTCCGCCAAACTGCACTTTATGCACTTATGAGCGCTTTGTGCGCGGCTGCGCTTTTAAACTTAGCCCCTTTCCCTTTCTGTTCAGATTTGCTGCCTCTGTGTGAAGAGATGAAAGAAGGACTTCCCGTAGTCCCAGTAAGCCTGGCTGCTACAGCAAAGAAGGAGAACCTGCCGTATCAGCCGAGTAGCAGGAATAGCCAGCACACCATCCACAAGAAAAATGGCATACTTGCAGCAGAAGTCCAAGCCAGCCCCTCAGAAGGCACAACCCCCGGGAGCAGGATACCTTTGCCACTATGCTAGTGGAATCAGAAAAAAAGATGAAAACCTTTCAAGTCACCAAGCATCTCAGAGGTAACAGCAATATTAAAGTTGCACCATTATCACCCATTTCACCCATGTCATGGTAGCCTCAGACACATGAGTATACATATGTCACAACACTGCATGCACATGCACTATATGCACAAACACAGAAGCCTTGGAGAATTATAGCCTATTGGGCACTAGGGTGACCAACTTTACAACATGGTTACGCAGGACACTTTAAATGTGATAGTGCATCAGGTGAGGCCTTCAGTGAATATGGTCCCATAAAGTGTCATTCAGGCCCTTCATTTCCTACCCATTAACCTTTTGGTAGCATTAGTGGCAGATGGAATGTTAAAGGATAGTTCCGGGACTTTTTTTTTATTGTCCCTACGGTTCGGCCATGTGTTTTTAAGCATAAATCGGTAGATCGTAGAAAACTTTCCTATGGACCTTACCCGACTTTTCGTCCATTAACGCACTCGAAATCAGCCGCCATTTTCTGATAATCCTATCATTTCCCCCCCATCGCCCTGGCTCACCTGCTTTTGCGGCACTAAATCAAATCCCCCGCCCCTGAAACAGACTTTATCAAAACATTCATATTGCCCGCCTCTATCCGTGACGTGACTGTGCTGCGTAGGCAAACGCGCCCAGGCGTCTTCTACGCGACTCCACACAGAACCCGGAAACCAACACAGATTAGCTCACAACACAGCGCGCCACAATTCGGAATATGAAACTGTACTTTTAAATCAAACCGCATGATTGTAAATTTGGTAAAGTACATTCATTTGAAATCAAATGTTTAGAGAATATTCAGCGATTTGCATTTTTATTTGCTCACGTTCCAAAAAGTTTGTTTTGAGGCACGCAATGTTCCTTTGCTGTACACAGGGTCTTAGATCATCTCACAATACAGCGCCACAATTCGGAATATGAAACTGTGGTTTAAAAGCAAACGGCAAGATTGTCCATTTGGCAAAGTACATTTATTGGACATCAAATGTTTAGAGAATATTCTGCGATTTGCATTTTTCTTTGCTCTTGATCCAAAATAGTTCGTCTTGAGGCAAGCGATGTTCGTGTGCAGTACACAGGGTGTTGGTTTACGATAAAATAAGCTCTTCGGTCGCACTGATAATCGCATGGCTGTTCCAACAACGAGGCACTAGGCCACCACAACGGTCTGTATGTTGCATCTAGCTGTTAGTACCGCGTAAGGGCATACTTGTACTTGGCGATCGTCCCATAAGTCAGGGTGGTAACGTTGTTCACGCGGAGAAGCAACTGGCGGTTATAAAAGCCATCCGCCGGTGTCTGGTACTCGTGACACATACAATAATGAAGGATGTACCTGTTTTAAAAACATAAAAAATGAAATTAGTCTCACCATCAGATCTTTATTAAAATTATTCATTTTATATATTAGGTCGGGAAATTATTTCATAGCTAGGACAGTGCAACTGGGTATTATACGTCAAGGGGGGGCTGTAGGATACTGAGACAGTCCCCCAGTGCAGGGGTTGACAGGAAGGCAGTGCAGGTGGAGAGTGGAAGGGCCCAGGACCGAGGTCGCAGACAGTGGACCAGTTGTAGCAGGGGAGAGGGAGAGAGAAAGCAGAAGCAAAGAGGAAGGTTTTGAGGTGCTTCTGTAAAAGGAGATGGTTCTCCTCAAGATAGTGCGCGGTACAAAACAATATGCCACATAGAACGAACAAGTACAACTTAACCCGTCTTTAAAGCTACTGTATAGTAATTAAATTGCGGTATAAACTCATCTAAAGAGTTACTTACATTATATTTGCATTTTCCATTGTGTCTGTGCGTAGGGCAGCCCCGAAATTCCACTCCTTCTATGCCGACGTTATTTCTTCTAATGAACGAACATTAAATGGCTTTCGTTTCTGAAATTATATTCATTATCGTTTCTTACGTTATTGCCCCACACCCCCAAAAAGAAGTCTTTCGGGATGGTCCCGGCCTGTCAAGGTCAAATAACAATAGAACCTTATACTGAGTCGTGGGCCATTCCGGCACCCGAGAAAAAAACCAAAGCAGCTGACCTTCACTTTGAACGAGCACACATTCCTAGTTAGCTACATTCAGTGTAAGGCCATCTCACAGGACTCACAGAGCAATCACTTTTATTTACACAATACATAGCTACACATATTCAATGGGCCTGCGACATGAGGAGACTCGAGAGAACAGACAATCAAATTACAATCATTTAAACCGTGATGTGTATTTCTCATTGAGCTCTTCTTTAGGTGGACATGGAACAGAGGCAATGTTGGGTGGCAATGCAGTTGTCCCCTGCACAGGTTTGTTCACAACTCCATGTATGTGCCTATCTAGGACATCAACAATAAGTCTCTCAATAAAGTCATATTGCATATCCTCAAACACTGGTTTGATAACCCATTGTTTACTTCTTTTAGTGAAGGCCTTATTGTAGCGAAGCATCCCTAAAGTTCCGGTCGTCCTACTTTGTTGACGGCCAACATTATGGTTATGTGCCAAGACCGCTAGAAGAGTCCGATTTATCATGCCCTCCATGCCAAAATGCAATCGTTTTGGCCTGTACTTTAGGCACATATTGTGGAACACCTCCAAATCTTCTGTGTGGCAGAATTCCGTGAGTCCCCTCAAATCTCTTGTTATAGTTTTATCAAATACAATCTTTTCAATGGCTTTGTGAGTGGGTGATGAAGGAATCAACCACTTCTTCTTCCGTGCCTCCTCTGTGGAGAAATGACCATGTTCACAATTGTGGAAATGTTGGTTTGTGGTCCAGCGGTGAATGTTGCTACAGTGTAGCATTACTGACCGCCATTTTTCCAGTAGAATTTCCAACGACCCTCCACATGTTTTTGAGCTCCACCAAAGATGGTTGCTGATTGACTTGGACCACTGTGAAATACCTTGCATATCTTTTTTTTTTACCTGCAGCCGACATTTTTTTTATTGATTGTTTTTGCAAGATGCCAAACGTCAAATTGGTGATTTATATTTTTGTACTCTTCTCTCATTGTCTTGGCAATTGAAATGTGTCTGTCCGTGGCTATCAGGTCGATCACCATTCCCCGCGATTGTAGTTCTTGCAATGATGCTACAAAGCCAACTTTCTCCATGGCCAGTGAGGATGTACTTTGTGACACCTGCACGACCACCAAACTCACAATTTTCTTACTTTCCATGTCCTGAAAGTGGTAGGTGCAGTACTTGGCTGAAAATCCTGGGCTGTCGCACTGTCCATCACCGGCTAGCCTGAACCGTTTGCCCGCGAATGTACTATCAATAGACCTTTTTTCCATTCTCCAAGCTTCGCTAATGGCTGGAAATAGATAATCGGTTTGGTATTTGTAGAACTGAGTTTTCGCATTGAAATGGATTCCCACAAACTGAAAGAAAGACTCTAACTTTTTAAAACTTGAACCACTAAAAAGTGCAGCCGCTGCACAAAGTAGATTGCCTGCTGGCAGTTGCCTCAGCATGGGCTGTGCAGACCATGAGAAAGGATGATATTTTGTACAGGTGGCATGTATTTTAAGGTTAGTGCCTCGAATTGCACGAGTCACATTAATCAATGGCTCCCCACACACTTCCCCACCAACCGAATGCCCACATTTCATCCGAATAATAATATCAATCAAACAACTATCGAATACAATGAATTTGGCCTCTTTCCTTATACTGTCACTCTGCATCCCAGCCGGTTCTGCCTGTAACGTTGAGGACATGTCACTCACATGAAAGGTAGAATCTCTGATATCGTCTTCCGCTATGTTCAGTGATATTGATGGTGTTTCATTGTCGTCCACTTCATTCTCTTCCATTGCAACATCTGTTCCTTCTCCGGCGATGGGTGAATAAAACAATTTCTTCAACTTTCTCACGGTCTTAGTTTTTGCGGGTGTGGATTCTGTGAATTGATCTCCGACTGCATCCGAACTACCAGGAGGACATTCACTATCAATGGCTGGATGTGGTATAGCTCCGTTGTCAATCACTTCATATTCTTCCCATTGGCACGATGCATCTCCAGTCTCAAGTCCCTGCCAAAAGGTTTGACAAGCAACATCTCTCGTTCGCTTCACTGTCTGTGTAGATCTAGTTCGTACACCCACTCGCAACTAGAGGACAGATTGGAAAAGGGATGTTCAGTTTAAACACAATTTACAGTATTGAACTATTAACAGTGAAAAACAACATAATATAGTGACCAGGACGCTAACCTTCTTTTGCTTTCTTTTCTTTGAAACTTTCTTGCCTCGAACTTCAACATCGGGACGCTGTTGCTCCGACTCGTGTGTGCATGTCTCCACTTCCTCTTGCGCTGCAACGACTATATTTTCATGATAAGCACATCCATCACGCACTGACGCTCCATCGACTCCCTGAAACATAGAACTTTCATTAGTATGTATAATAATATTGAAAACACAAAATGTACTTGGGGACCAATACCCATGTACATCTCAATAGCTAAACACGAATGAACGCTTTGTGTAGAACATTCAAACGACAATTATTCACGCATTGTTGATCTAGTTAGATGGAACTGTCAAGATCCATACCTCGGGCTCCTCATAGACTTCCATTGATGATATTATTGAAGATGTTGCTTCAGTAACTCCCTGAAACACAGTAATTGCATTAGTATGGTTTTCTATTTTGTTAAAAAGAACATAAACTTTGTGCAGGCGTCAACGGCTCATCTAAATAGACCTGCACAAATGATCAGTTGTCTAAAATAAATAATGGATATCTAAATATGATTCGATTTGCTCGATCGTTGGAAGTGCCACCACCCAGAGATCTGCATCAACTACTAGGGGTGATGTTCTTGTAGAAGAAGCTCCGTCATCTCCCTGAAACATAGCACTTGCGTTAATAAAGAAGGAAGTATAGCGGATGTAATCACGTCATATGATTTCGCTTGATCGAACTGTCAGCATCCATACCTCGAAATGCATAAGAACATCAAGGGACGATGTAACTGCGGTGCACACTTCTGCAAGCTGTTGCGCCGACCCATAACTGCATGCTCCCCCTTCTTCTTGGACTAATGCTCCATCGACTCCCTGAAACATAGGACTTTCATTAGTAATGAACACAATATTGCAAAAAGAAGAAACATAGGAGGGCGACGACAGAAGGACATATCAATGGCTAAAAACGAAAGAAACATTGTGTGTAACAATCACGCTACAAGAATGCAAGATCTGATGATCTCCATCGATGGAACTGTCCGGAAACGTACCTCGAGCATCTGAGTGACATCAACGGTTGTCGTCAATACGTTGGACTCCTCAGCATCTCCCTGAAAGACAGTACTTGCATTATTTTGGATAACAATAATTATAACTGAAAACAAAGACTAGAGGACGAGTACAAGGGTGTACCATTAGGTAAAATAATCACACGATAAATTAAAACTATTGATTTACATGCCTAAAACAAGTCAGTGGCAGAATAGCTAAGTAAGATTACCCGATAGGCGCTTGAAGTGGCTGATGACTGCAATAACGACACGGATGGAGAATCTTCCGCCTTCATATTGAGTGGATACATAAATGGGGAAATTATTGTTAGCTAATGCTACACACTACCGCAAGGCCGAGAGATAAATACGTAAACTTGACTCACCAGTGGAGGGATGTGGACGAATAGAGTGGGAATAGCAGTTGAGAGCAATTTTCGCTTCGCTCGCGGTGTGTTCTTCTTTATTAGCAATGATGTGGAGTACATGTCAGAGGTAAAGTGCCTGCTGCAGATGCGGTATCGATCACCCCTCTTGTCCGCAAAGACTTCTAGGACTCTACTTTCAAGCTCAGACGGTGGATATCCGCAATATCGGACCCATTCTCTTATCTGATCTATTGTCTTAGGGAAAACATGCATTATAGTACCTTCAGATTTACTATGAGTCTTCGAAGGGCAACCGCCAATGGAACAGGCAGGCATTGTGGAAAGTTCTGAAAAGTAAAGATCAACAATTCTCTATGAATACCAATGTGTTAAAAAATTAAATGACACATATAAAAGGTTCAATGCAAGGTTCGTTTTGGTTCTTAGAACTATACACGTTATTCACATGCGGATAAGTATTTGAATAACTTTAAAACAATAGAAAAATAATTTCACTAAACTCAGAACATGTGACTAGTTCCTTGCATGTACTGTCTTGAACGAAAAGAAATTGGACCCAAAATGATTATGGTACATGGCCTTACCTTGACGAACAAACAGTTAGATGCAGGGATCAGAGTAGTTTCTTGTCGTAGAACAGGGAGCAGTTCACAGGTTGCAAAGTGACGAGTTTCCTCGAAGTGGTCACGGAAGTTCACAGAGACGAAGAGCAGATAACCAGCACCTTCACGGGTTGACTAGCAAAGTGCAAAGAAGTTCTCATCAGAAATATGAAGTGGGTTATAAAGAATTCGAAACAGGGGTGTGTTTGTGAATGACGTGTATATGTCGTGGCATTATGCGGTTTGCAGGGGGGCGTCCAGCGTGAGGGGGGATGCTTGGCAGGAGACACGGGGTCTGGAGGTAGACATGGGAACAACAACCCATGCTCTATAGACCACTTTGAAGTGTACATGGTCTTTGGCACCTCTTGGCCTTTATCGCTCCCTGATAGCTCCACTTGCCAGCACAAGTACCCCGGAGCGAACTGCCTTTGATAGGGTGGGGGGGGTGGATTGGGGCGGTGGTCGTGCAGACAAGACTCGTTTGCCGCATGGCCTCACCAAGGAGAGGCCATCTAACTGCATGTAAGAGGCAGGCTGCAGGATCTAGTACATGGAAGGCAGGGGGGTGAGTTTATAAATACCTCACCCTCTGTAGTGATACACAAAATTGCAACCTTGCCAATCAGGGCTTTAGATGACAGCATTAGCTGCTGAAAGCCAATAGTGTATTCAAAGTATGTGCTAAAAATGCTGACAGTAGTCTGTTGTAGCACTTCCATTATGCAGTAGTGAGCTACAAGGAATATGCAGGCCTAGTATGAGTGATAGGTCACATTACGCATTGTTCATAGACAGGCAGGGAGAGGGCCCTAGCTCTGTAGCTAATAGACATTTTTGGAGTGTTTGGAACATTATGGCACCTATATAGCGCTTAGATAGCCAGTCTTAAGCGCTATGAACACTAAGCTATGAGTGCATGCCTTTTAGAGCTTGCAGATGGGGTTAATACATCCCTGCTTCCCTTAGAATATTCTGCCTCACTAACGGTAGCCCTGCATGGCCCCAAGCTAATCTCCTTTTCTCTGGGAAGGCACTGATAAGACATTCCTGAGCTTTCGCGCAGCTGGGAGCCAGGGAGGGGCTCAGAAGAAGGAGCAGTGGAAATTAACAGAGTTGGGTTTTTTCCATGAGCCAGCCTATATTTTGCACAGGGAAAGTTCTGGAACTGTGCGTCATGGGCGGGCAGCGCGAGATTATAAAATATGCATGCTCACATGACTCGGGTGGGAGATCGTCCTGTGGACTTGGTTCGAGCAAGATCAAGTGCCCGGAATTGGAGCTCTGACGGCACCCGGCAGCGCTGTCCTCTGAGCGGGGCTTGTTACAGCTAGCTTATGAGGGCCAGAGTCTCCCAGTGCTGATTGAAGGGGCGTAAGACTGTGTTTCTCTATGTTTCTCTATGTTTATCTAAGTTCTATGTTTCTCTATATTTTGCATTTCTCTAAGTTTTGTGCTTTGTAATCTTCTCTAACTTGAATACCAAATGTATATGAAATTCACTGTTTAGAATAAATACTAAAACTTATTAAAGGTGTCATTTGTCACTAGCATGAGATCACTGCTCAGCACAATAGAACCTGTATTTTGGGCTGAATTGGGTATTTTCTGCTCTCAAAGGGCTGGCCCCGAGGAAGATTTTGCCCATATCAAGACATTTGGTGGCAGAGGTGGGATTTGTGCAGAGCAGTGCCTTGCTGTGAAATGACAAATTGTGTGAGAGAACACAGTGCAGAGTGAGGAGCAGGCTGTCGCATTTCCTTGGTGGTCTCACTGCAGCTCTGAGACTTCAAAAGACAGCAGCGTTGTGCCGGCTTGCCATGGCCGATAGCTTGTGTGGTTAAGACTCCCTTCAGTAAATCAGTCGTGACTGACTTATTGCTTGGGAATGGAGCCAGGGAGTACATGGCGATAAACAAGCGGGAAATGGCTTTGTTTAAAGCGCTCCGATGAATGGTCAAGAAAGATGTATGTTCAATTAGGAAAGAATTTTATCATGCGGTTTCCCCAGTTTAAAGTTGTAATTTGAAATGCAAAGTGAGACGGAGTTCTCAACTCTATTCTGTCATGAGGGCAGGGAAAATAGTTCCGAGGATTTGACATGCAAATTGTGAATAGTAATCTAACCATTGACTCAGCCCCAGTGTGCTAGCGAGTGGGGGGCTGTAATGTACGGAGGCGAAGGTTCGCTTTTTTAAGGTATGCTTTTGAAGTGTTGACATTCCTGAAGATAACGTGGGGAATGAGCCGTGCTTAGGAGAAAGAGTAACATCTGTGCTGAGAGCCTAAAGGGTTTGTTTTTATTTTGGCAACTGTAAATTCCATGTGCTGGTGGCGAATTCTGTTTAAAAGAAACACACTAAAATGGTTATATTGCATTTTAAGCTGTGCCATGTTTATAATGGGTGAGAGACTCACTTAAAAAAGAAAGTGAGTGATGTTATTTGGATTTTCGATTTTTGTGTATTGATTTGAAATTGCAGAATCAGTTTGCAATGGTTTGGGAAAAAACAATTTATATTTTTCTAAATTGCCTCTAAATTGCCCCTGGAGTATTTTTGACTGTTCCCACGCTATGCCATGGATTTGTACTGTTGCGTTATAAGTGATGTATGTTTTTGGAAATAGTGACCTGTTGACTGTGGTACATGGTGAAAAATGTTGTGCACACAATAACAGCCCACAAGCAATATAGAGTGTGGGTTGCTCTTGCAGAAAAAAACGTGTAGGGAGCTGCACTAAACATGGCATTTTTTTTTTTAAATGCACTGAAATAAGTGGTTATATTCTGGCAATGGTACAACAGAATGAAAAATCTGTGTGTGATAAGATAGCACAAAGATTTAGTGGGTTACGGGTTCTTTTGAAAGATCGCACATTGCATTGGAGTGAGCTTGTGAAGCCAAACTACAAGCTTACGAGGAAGAAGAGAAAAAAAAACGTATGCTTTTAAATGGGATATTAATCAGTTCAAAACAGGCTAAAAGACGCTTTGACATTTTGCTAAATTACATGGAGTAGAATCTGATGACAAGAAAGTGCCTCTTTTGAAAATAAGAGTCTTGCTGTGTGTGCAGAGCTTGTGCCTTGAAGATAACTTGCACTGTCTTGGGCGAGGTGCGCGAAGAAAAAAAAAAACTGTTGGAGGAAGGCAAACAAAAAGCAGAATACTGCACTCCTGTTTAGTGAAATGGTGCTTCAGATATGAGAGCTTTTCTGAGTTGCTGGAGAAAAACAGTGCAGGAAAGAGTTAATCTGAATGAACTGTCTGAAACGAGTGCCTTTCCATTGAAGCCGCCACAGTGTAAGAGTTATAGGCAAAGAGATAAGCTTGCTGCGCGAAAGATAAACAATGACATTCCTGCATTCCATCCCCTGTGAGAGACACGTCAGTGTGAGCAAAAAACTGAGGAGAGGGGGTGCAAAGACAGAAATGCTGATCAGAAATAAAGAATTTGCCCAGTATCAACACTGGAAGGAAATCAAAGGCTGCATGCAGGATGGCAGATGGGCACATCACATCTGAACATTTGGGGAACCTGTGCATCTGTGAATGGGCTAAGAAAAGACAGCTGCCCAGTTCAAGAGACTCCGTGCAAACTGCATTCCCATGCACCATGTGATGTGATGTGAAGTGAAGCGACATTGCTGTGCAAGCTGCATTCCAGTGCTCCATGTGATGTGAACTGAAGTAAAGCGCTGTGCACTGGAGAAGAAACCTCTAGGCGCTTTGAGAAGAGAGAATACACAGCTGGCAAAATGCAAGCTACATTGCCAGGGCTGGAGTAACTGACAAAGACATTATGGCATTCCACATGAACACTGCACATTAGCCATGATCCAGAAGCCTCACGGCTTAGTGCAAGAATGAGTGATTTGTTGAATCAACAAAAGAAACTGACTTAGACTATCGCGCTCAAAGGGGTGGGCCAAGAAATCAGCAAACACCCTTTGAGAAAATGATAAGTGAAAAAACCAGAGGCTTGAAAGACACTAGCTGTATGGAGAAAAATAAACAAAGCTGCTTGTGCAACTGCAGGCGGTATTGGACTGAAGGACTTTACCTTTGAAAAATGGAGTGATGCCAGCAGGGCAAACTAAATCAAGATCATGAGACACTGGAAGCAAGTTGGCGCCTGGCATTCCTGATCGCTTTGGTGAAAAAGAAAAGCATTGTGCGACCTGGGTACTTATATGGCTTTTGTAAAAGCACAGATCAGTCTGAGGTACCATTGACCAACTATGATCGCATTGCACAAATGAGTTTGTGATTAGGCAGTTACACCCCGTATGGTTGAGTGTAAATAAGCCCCCATAAACATACAGAAGGGTGTCAAATAATTGCAGTAGCAATGATAAAGTGTGTAGTTACCTGATGAGACGTCTGAAGATGGGGGTGGTGTTCATGGGAAGGGGTGGATAACGCTGATATTGAAGTTTTGATGACATCCTAATGTGAAGAATAACGACATTGTACTTTTGATGGCACCCTAACATTTCTGTTTGTATTTTGCCTAGGCAAAAAAAAGCAAGACAATAACAGAAGTAGATGTGTGCAATTTGTGGGTGACACTGATCAGTCAAGCAAACTGTGCTCAGAGAAAGCGAGTCAACTTTAAACGTGTCCTGCACCGCACTCAATGCTGCTAACATGCATGACATATGAGGACATTTGTTCTGCAACCTGCGAAAGGTGTGCAACAGAGTAATAACTTTTGCTGAACTGGCACGGTGCACACTTGGCTAATTATCAAATATTTGATGCTACACATTCAAATGATTCAGTTGCTGGAAATAACTTAATTGACATGTCTTGCCTTTCTTGTTTAAAGGACTGTGGACAATGAGTTGTGGACTGTAACATCATGCACCACAAACAGCTGTGTGACACAGCACTTGAATGCTAACACATTGAAAAATGGTTTTTGAATGCACTTTTTGAGATGAATCTGAAAAAACGAAATGGTTTTGCTCTTCCAACTGAATTGCTTTAACCAGAGATGCTTTGCTTTTTGAAAAAAAAAAAAAACTTCTACGTTGCACGTAGGCAGGAAAATGATTTATGAATTGTTGGGGCAGAAGAATTATGCAAGCAGGAGCGTAATTTATTTTGAGATAAAATGAGTGCGCACATCAAAGTCACCTCTGCGTAGGTTAAGATCCTTAATTGAAGTAATGCTGCCAAGTGTGTGAGCTCCAATTTGAAATGGTAATCTTTGAAACACTGGATACTTTTACAGTCAGTTTAAGGCGGGTAAATGAAACCATGACTGACTAGTTATTTGATTTTATGACACATAGTGTGTGACACGGTTTTTTGTTAAACCAACCAGTTTCATGTTTTTGTGGGGACAGCTGTCTCCAGCACACTATTGCAAAGAGTCATCTTTTTGATTGTAGACATTTGGAATAATTCTTTGGAAAAGCGCTACAGATGAGTATCCACATGGAATTGCTAGCGTACTGGCCTGGCACATTGTCAGACATCTTTTGTCACTGACTCATATGACTGGTGTCTATGAAGTCATAGGCCCAAATGTTTCAGTGAATGGATACAACGATTTGTTTATTTGTTTAATGTGATGTTTTTTTTTTCTGACCAAGAAATGCAGCGAGTGTTCTCGCCAAGATTTTATGGACTATAATTTGACTAAATGCATTTCACACAATGGTGTGATGAAACAGCCACTGCCGGATGGTAGTATGGTGTTTGTGGCAAAAACTAATATTGTATATGGTAGATATCCCACTTGAAGAAGGGTATTCTCCAAGTCACAATAGGTAGACACTGTGAACATGTTAGATTTCCAGTAGTAAGGCAACATTTAAATTGTAGGCTGGTAATGCACACCTCTATTATTACAGTGATACACTTAGACATAGATTTATCACGAGGCAATGTTTCCTTAGTACTACCAAGCTGCTACAAATGGAGTCAATTTCTATGGCCCATCACTAGAGTGCGCGTAGCTAGGGAGCTAGATTCATTAATTGCAGGAGCTTTATATGTTTGTGACATAGAAACTGTGCACAATAAGTTAGCCACTATGGGTTCTGATGCCAGCTCTGCTATAGAACTTTTGGCCTAGTGGGGCCCATTGATACGCCCAACACTGCTAGAAGTATTGGCAACCACTGAAGATGGCAGAATTTTAGGTATGAAGACATTTTTTTCTGCCATAGGGCAGGTCAACAAGACTGCTAAATACACACGATGCATGGTATGGCAAACATTGTTTAATAAGCAGGTGTTGGCTTTTTACTGAGTGGGGGCGACCATCTTCCACACACTGGCACGCAGAGCTACAGTTACCAGCATACATATGGATTAAATTGCTTGCTTTTGATTGCATGAATAACAAATGCCATGCTTTGATGTAAATTAGTAGAATTGTTTTTATTTAGATAACCTGGTGCCCATGGGTTCACCTTGTTCACGAAATTAGATGGTTTCTGGTTGGGTTCCACATACATGGGGGAAGTGTCTAATCACACAGCCCATAGCCACGTTTGAATGCCCTGGGATCAGGGGGGAGGGTAAGCCCTTAGAGTGAAAGGATGCCTGGTTTTAGAATTGGTAACCATACATAAATGCAATAGTGCATTGTAGATTAGACTACACTGGATTGCCTTGACATTCTAACTGCATGCTGCTTTTTAACTGACAATCAGTTATACAATAATTATTTAGGTATTGTTGTGTAGGCCAGGTTTTGGCTAGAGTAAATGTCCATGTTCACTTTGTGTAGGTATTGTTGTGTAGGCCAGGTTTTGGCTAGAGTAAATGTCGATGTTCACTTTGTGTAGGTATTTTTGTGTAGGCCAGGTTTTGGCAAGGGTATATGTCACTGTTCACTTTGTGTACATTTTTGTTTAGGTAGTGTTTTACCTTGCATGCCACGCTAACTAACCGCTAGAAGATAGTTTGCTTAAACCTCTTGCAAAGCCCCAAGGTCTTTATCACTGCACTAAATACTATATTGATGTGTATTAGTCAGCATTTGTCGCACACACGTTGAATAGGGGTGGAATGTAGTGATACACAAAATTGCAACCTTGCCAATCAGGGCTTTAGATGACAGCATTAGCCGCTGAAAGCCAATAGTGTATTCAAAGTATGTGCTAAAAATGCTGACAGTAGTCTGTTGTAGCACTTCCATTATGCAGTAGTGAGCTACAAGGAATATGCAGGCCTAGTATGAGTGATAGGTCACATTATGCATTGTTGATAGACAGGCAGGGAGAGGGCCCTAGCTCTGTAGCTAATAGACATTTTTGGAGTGTTTGGAACATTATGGCACCTATGTAGCGCTTAGATAGCAAGTCTTAAGCGCTATGAACACTAAGCTATGAGTGCATGCCTTTTAGAGCTTGCAGATGGGGTTAATACATCCCTGCTTCCCTTAGAATATTCTGCCTCACTAACGGTAGCCCTGCATGGCCCCAAGCTAATGTCCTTTTCTCTGGGAAGGCACTGATAAGACATTCCTGAGCTTTCGCGCAGATGGGAGCCAGGGAGGGGCTCAGAAGAAGGAGCAGTGGAAATTAACAGAGTTGGGTTTTTTCCATGAGCCAGCCTATATTTTGCACAGGGAAAGTTCTGGAACTGTGCGTCATGGACGGGCAGCACGAGATTATAAAATATGCATGCTCACATAACTCGGGTGGGAGATCGTCCTGTGGACTTGGTTCGAGCAAGATCAAGTGCCCGGAATTGGAGCTCTGACGGCACCAGGCAGCGCTGTCCTCTGAGCGGGGCTTGTTATAGCTAGCTTATGAGGGCCAGGGTCTCCCAGTGCTGATTGAAGGGGCGTAAGACTGTGTTTCTCTATGTTTCTCTATGTTTATCTAAGTTCTATGTTTCTCTATATTTTGCATTTCTCTAAGTTTTGTGCTTTGTAATCTTCTCTAACTTGAATACCAAATGTATATGAAATTCACTGTTTACAATAAATACTAAAACTTATTGAAGGTGTCATTTGTCACTAGCATGAGATCACTGCTCAGCACAATAGAACCTGTATTTTGGGCTGAATTGGGTTTTTTTTGCTCTCAAAGGGCTGGCCCCGAGGAAGATTTTGCCCATATCAAGACACCCTCCCAGGAGAATATATGGGTGCAGTTCACCCTGGAGACCCTGGTTGCCTAGGCAGTTAGTCAGCAGCAGGCTGGCCTGTGGTGGCAAGGCGGCACGGGCCAGAGGGGGTCATCTCTGTACCCGGTGCCCAAAAGGATGATTTATTATGATCAACCATATTGATTATTTACCTATAACCATGTTTTGTATCAATAAAATCCAACAGCCTTTTATTGCCAACGCTTGAACAAAGTGGTGTGGTAAGTATTTTTGGGGGAGGAGGCAAGGCCGGGAGGCTTGATGCCAACCCGCAAAATAACATATGTATGTCTGCTGCATATGGGTTCAACGGTTATGTGGATTGAAGGCGGGCGGCCAGCGTGAGGGAGGATGCTGGCCGGAGACATGTGGTGTGACAAGACAAGGCACAGGAAGACTATTCAATGGAGACACACTAGATTCATTTAAAAAATCAAAACAACCATTGTTAAAATATATGTTGGGTTTTATTTTAGATCTTAATTTCAATTGAACATAAATAATAAACATTACACATTGTAAAGTTCCGGTTGCAGCACATCCAGGGAAAATCCGCGGTATTGTCCACTGTCGCTGGGGAAATGTTGTCTAATGGCAAGTACCGCACAGGCAGGTATTACTCTCCGAACGCGGTGTCCGAGCCTCCCGTGAAGCCACCAAGTGAAGCAACGATAGGCCACCAGCCTGTACCACCTGTGAAAATGAAAGATGCAAACTG
Organism: Ambystoma mexicanum; assembly: GCF_040938575.1. NCBI lineage: Eukaryota > Metazoa > Chordata > Amphibia > Caudata > Ambystomatidae > Ambystoma > Ambystoma mexicanum. The sequence goes on from NC_090922.1 coordinate 219,408,790, forward strand.
TATTAAAATGACAAAACTTTCTTATCACTGTCGATTCAGGTAAAAAATGTCATTCTGCTTTGAAAACAATTCTATCTAGAAAATGCACAATATGGAACCAATTTACATTCATTCGAATGATATGTAGATGTAATTTTATATGTGGGAGACGACCATGAAATAGTAGTGGCATCACTGACATCACAACCAGAGTATACTTACTCGTTACTCGGATTACGCGGACGAACAGTGCCGCGAAGTTCGTGCATAAGCACCATCATCATCCTCAACACGGTCAGTGAGAGGCAGGCTTCCCTGAACTCTGGCAGCTCGGTGATGCATTGCGGACTTGGCTCGCCTTCCGAAATGTAGGCCAAGCACCCGGAATTTTCACGGCAGCAGCAGTTCTCCTCCTCAGTTGGCATTAGCTCGCACCGATTGCATTTGCACCAGGTGGAGAAGCCGTCCATGCGACATGGTCCAGGCTCTTCATCCGTTGACTGGTCCTCCCAACTGCCGTCCGAATCCCCATCGGTTTCGCGTGCTTGCCTTTCCAGTAGTTCTTCCTCGGTGTACTCGGGCTCGTACATATACGGCATTATTGTAGCCATTGTGTGGTAAAGAAAGTAAAATAATTTACAGAGATGGTACAGGTGTTCACAAGGCCTAGAAGCGGCGAAGGTAGCTGACCAGAGCACAGAAACGAGTCACAGAATACTCAAAGTAACACAGAGAGAGTAATGGAATCGAAAATCTGCTGCTGTGTGTTGCGAAACGGTGTGTTTATACTTATTGAGGCAAGAGGCGTCCTGCCATTTCCATGGCGACACTTCATTAGCTGAGGCGCAGCGATTGTTGACACGAAACGTGCTTTGGCGTTGAGAAATGGGCGGTACGCGTCTGCTGATGTCAGGCTCAGGGGCGGGGGATTTGATTTAGTGCCGCAAAAGCAGGTGAGCCAGGGCGATGGGGGGAAATGATAGGATTATCGGAAAATGGCGGCTGATTTCGAGTGCGTTAATGGACGAAAAGTCGGGTAAGGTCCATAGGAAAGTTTTCTACGATCTACTGATTTATGCTTAAAAACACATGGCCGAACCGTAGGGACAATAAAAAAAAAGTCCCGGAACTATCCTTTAACACATGCACAACACAAAACAATAACCCAACCATAGGACCATTGTACATGCAGGACACTGACCTGCTAAAGTTTGTCCACGACTCGTGAGGCAACATATATGCAAACCTATTCTTCATACGTATAGACTGCAACAGAAGTGGTGTTTTAGAACATAGCTTTGCAAGGAGGGTCATCAGTGTTTGATATTTGGAGACACCATTGTAAGTGACATTAGAAGAAGTAGCCACGAGGAAGTCGGGGAACAAATAACTGTGTGGTTTTAAATTCATGAATGGTCACTATTAGTATGTATAGAGCAACTCTGTAGTCAGGTAAACCATGGGGGGAGGTATTTGTGTTTTTATAATAGTATATATAATGGCATAAGATGGAAACTGAATTACTTAAAGGGACTTCAGATCAGGCAAAGTGAGATAAAGTTATCTGCCCAGAATCACATAATTTACTTAAGTGGTGAAACAGGGATGTGGACTATTTTAGCACTTCTCCAGATATCTTCCTAGGCTTATTTGATATAAATATGTGTTAAGGTTTTTGTTGTGAAGTGCTTGTCTAGGTATGAGGGAAGACTGTGATGTCATGTTGAATGTTGTCCTCTGAATGATAGAATGTAGCGGTGAGGGTTCCAAGCCCAGGCAGTTAGGAAGCCCTCTGCCTGGGTGATGGGAGCCAGTGTTGTCCTATCCTGTGTATCTTACTTGTTTTTCATGTAAATTGCTTGTAATGTGCCTTGCAAGCCTGGTAATAAACCTTACAAGTAAACCTAAGAAGGCTCGAGGTCACTTTGTAACATTGGCAATGAGCTGGTCCAGAAGAAAAGGAACCTGCGTGTAAGGTGAAGAAACTAAGCTGGAGAATCTGCTGCGGGGGGTGCAGAAGGAGAAACAAGAGGACACACTGCCCCCAAAACAAAGTAAGACCCATCACCCAGGGCATAAGAGGGGAGCTTGGTTGGCCATAGCCCATAAGGGAAGGACAGTGGTACCTACACCCATGTCGCATAAGAATGACAAGGATGACAGGCTGTCTAAGTAGGAATCCATTATTAAGTAACTTGTCAAGGACCTTTTATGGTGCAGCTAGTGGTGAGGCCAGAGTTAGCATTGTTAACCTGTAATGGTAGTGTACAGGTGAAGCCCCACAGGAGCGCCGAGGTTGGTGGGTTTGACATATCTTGACATTGAGATATTGGCTGTCTCAAAGAACTGCAAAAGAACAGATGGGCATCGGAAGAAAAAGTTGGCGGTGTATAGAAGGAAAACGTTGTGCTATACCTCATTAGCAGGTCAGCCAACAAGGCGACCGTTGGTCAGCTGGAGCTCGTCTAGAGTTCGGCGCTGCTCGTAGGCGGCTGGGCGTGTTGGTGAAGGAAAGGAACGAAGTTCGTATAACGTTCCACTGAGCGAGTCTGATCACATTACTTTCGGGCAGTACTTTCAGCCATGGAAGTTCGCAAACCTTTACTCAGGAAGGATGGAGTAAGAAGGGAAGTGTTGCATCAGTCAATTAAAGATCCTGTGCGTGGAAAGTAACGTGATGATGTCACGTGTAGATGTGCCTGGAAAGGAAGTGGTATGGACAGTCAACAGCTACGTGTTACTCACGATGGAGTTGGCGTATGGAAACGTTTGTTGGTGCGTGGCAGGATGAGCAAGCAGTGGATAGTTGTGGCCCCGAGCAATAGCCCTTAGGGGATTCGCGGGCCTATGGGAAATGCGGTCTGTGCAGAGGAGTGGCATTTGAGCAGAGCAAGATTAATAGACGGAAGGAAAGGGACAATGCATGCTATGAACTCAGCAGCATGCAAGTTATATTCTTTATGTAAAGTGTGTTAAAGGATATAAACTATAACACTGTGCTTATGCTAGTTATGTTGTATTGTTTGTTTTAACTTATATAAGTAATACTGGTCTGGTTTGTGCCAATGCTGTGCACGATAGGTATGGTGTGCGGGTGATGTATGCTGAGTGTATAGAATATAGTATGGTATCCAGTCTTAACAATTTTTCAGGATTTGCAGGTTGAGGGTGTACGCACCCATGGACTTTAAAAAGGAGAGTCATTGCGGTTGCGGCGAGAATGGTTAACAGGGAATGCTAACATCCTAAGGATGTTAGATCTAATGTTTATTTTTTGGTTTTGTAGCTTAGGGTTGTTCGGACGCAACAAGGATTTGTAGGTTTAGCAAGTGCAAGAACAACTTAAAGCCCACATCAGGATATGGTTTTACAGGTTATAAAAATCCTTATTCAGGTTAGAGCCTCTGACAGGCAAGGGAATTTTAAGGTAGCTGGGATAACCAATGTTTGAAGTTGTAACATTTGGTTTGTTTTATATGAATGAATGTGACTTTATTGTTTTCACATATGTTAGGGCATGGTGCATAATATTAGCAGGGTGATGAGACAGGTTTATGGTTAGACGTGCAAGGGTCTTGCAATTTAAGGTATGGTTGGTCTGATGGTGCGTGGGTCGTGCCAGGTCAGAACGTATGTGGTGTATGTGTTACACCTTGTTCAGAGTGACAGTATGGTTGGTCTGATGGTGCGTGGGCCGTGCCAGGTCAGAACGTATGTGGTTTATGTGTTACACCTTGTTCAGAGTGACAGTAAGGTTGGTCTGAATGGTGTGTGGTCACATCATGGTCAGTATGTACTGGTGTGTGTGGCATGGCAGTTTGACAGTATGGATAGTCTGATGGTATGTGAATAATACCAGGTCACTGCGTGTGGTATGTATGTGTCATGCCATATAAACAGTTGGTGGGTCTGATGGTATGGGAGCAGTACCAGGTCAGAATGTGAGGCGTGTGTGTGTGTTGTTCCTGATGGATGAATTTGGTCGGTCTGATGGTATGTGAGATACCAGATCAGCACCTATGGTATGTATGTGTCATGCCAGATAAACAGTTTGGTTAAGGTGTGTTTATGGCGTATAAAGGTAATCTGGTTAGGGATGGTTTGTGTGTCTGGCTGTGACCGTGGTATGTGAGTCATGCAAGGTCAATGGTTTATTAACAAAGCTGTGTTGTCTGGGTGGTTGCTTGTAGTTTGTGGTGTGCAAGTCGCATAGGGTTAATGGTCGGTTAAGGCAGATGTGTTGTGTGTGTGTGTTATCTCCCCAGCCCAAGTGTATGCGTGACTGTGGTGTGTAAGTCACGCAGGGTCAATAATGTATGTACCTATTTAGTGGTGTTTGACCATGCCTATTTGTTTTATTTTTGGACACACCCACTACCTTGTGGGTGCTTTGTGTTTAGGTTACGACTCTAAACCATCTTCTACAGGGTGCAGCACTGGTATCAATTTTTATGGGTGATGGATTTGATGTGCCTGGCCAGCATATTGAGTGTGTAGGTATGAAGGAAGAGTATGGGTGTTGTGCTTGCGACCTGTGTGATCCGAGTCGGTATGTATATGTGTGTGTGATGTGAGTGAGAGGGGAGATGTGTTGTGAAGTGCTTGTCTAGGTATGAGGGAAGACTGTGATGTCATGTGGAATGTTGTCCTCTGAATTATAGAATCTATGGGTGAGGGTTCCAAGCACAGGAAGTTAGGAAGCCTCCTGCCTGGGTGATGGGAGCAAGTGTTGTCCTATCCTATGTATCTTACTTGTATTTCATATAAGTTGCTTGTAATGTGCTGTGAGAGCCTGGTAATAAACCTTACAAGTCAACAACCTAAGAAGGACACACCCACTACCTTGTGGGTGCTTTGTGTTTAGGTTACGACTCTAAACCATCTTCTACAGGGTGCAGCACTGGTATCAATTTTTATGGGTGATGGATTTGATGTCACTTTGTAACAGCTTTGCTCTCGATTTCATGTGCTTCAATGATTTTTTATTTACAGCGATGCCTTGGAAAGAGCACACATTACATAATAAACTAACCTTAACTAATGTACTAACCTTATACTATATAAATCATGTTTAGCAAAACGTGTATGGCTTTAGCTGTATTTTCCCCATGCTGAATGGATGGTCACAGTAGCATCATGCAAAGTAATGTGAGCCAAATGTTCCTTGGGGTTTAAAGCAACAGTAGTCATTTCACACCACATGAGGCATTATGCACCCTTCTCATTTCTCATCACAGACTATTCATACTTTGTAATGCACAAGGGCCCCTACCATTAGCCGTCCCTGCTGTGTCTGCATAGTCTATATTGTCCCATTATAATGCTCTGCTTATTGTGAGAAACCTCAAGGTATCTCCCTAACTAGGTCCGGGGATCTGTCATAGAGGTGGCCAGGACATGGCCATCGCTATTGGATCCAGTTCCTGGGTTTGGACCAGTGCGGGAGGATCACCTGGATGGGGGGGTGCTCGGGGAGTGGTGTGGGAACACCGATGGGTGAGACGTGATATTCCTCTTCTCACAACCCTTCTTCCCTATCCTACCATATAGGATACTCAATTTCTCTACCCCACACCCTCTTTTCTAAACGATCACTTTTGCACACCACAGGAGACAACAGACTAACATTAGGGCCCCTTATCTAACACGACTCAACATAAGGGGTCAGGCAAAGTTATGCAATTGACCAGAATCACTCACACCTAATGGCCCTTTCCCTTCCCCACATGGATGAAAGGTGGAGCACAAGAGCACACTATGAGCAAGGCAGACAACACAATGAGAGAGCTATCCTCGGGTGGCAGTTCAAGAGGAGGAGAAAGGTAGTGTGTGGGAGCGAGGGGCCAGTAGGCCCCTCTCTGCCTTCACTTCTCAGTACAGAGCTTGGATCAAGTGCCTCCAGTGATGGGTTCGACCCTTGCCCTTATGGAAATGTAACTTTCGTTGACATTTGCGTAGATGGGACCACTGAGCAGGACACGAGGGCATCCATTTTTGTACCCCCTTTCGACTCCATCTTGGTGACCAGGCCTCACTGCGATAGTACAAAATGCTTCTCTCCCTTTCCCCGCAGCAGCCAGGCTCAGCGCACACGGCCCCCACCCTCGTTCCCACTCTGACTGAAAATCTCTGCGGCTCCATTCTCACGCTGAAGCCGGAGTTATTTGCAACAACTAATAAATGTATCACATCAGTCTTCCTCTGGTTCACTGTCCTGCATGTGAACCAGCATGAACTAAGCACATAGTTCGTTCATCTCCACAAACGTGTCCTTGCCCCCGCACCCTCGCCAATGGGAACTTACTGCCATTCTGACCCTGTGTCCCTGCAAGATATATCCTTTCATGTGCCAGACCACTGACCATGCTATGAGGCCCACCCAACAGACCCCCAACTAAGGTTAGACCCCTGCTGCAGTATATCGTGCCTAGTATTAACAAATGCCACATACCTGAGATTCTTGTGAGACTAACCCCACAGTTCAATGAGAGTATTATAGTGGTCAAGACCCTTAAACCTGTGACCTGTACAACCCAAATGTTATAGATGATATAGACACCTGTGTGATTTGTATAATGACATGATAAACAACTGAGGGTCTTTTGATCAACCATTATTTAGTGCATGCATTATTTAGAATGCATTCATTAGCTTAGATAGTGATACCCTGCTTCACGACGACCTGACCTTCACCCAACCGGAGCACAGATATCTGACGTCCATCCTCCCGCCAACCAAGCAACCAACCAGGAGGAAGAGATGGTGCCCACACCTAAGACACCACCCTGGCTGACCAATCCGGGTCCAACGTAGCATCATATGTTAGATATGACAATGTGCCTATATAATGTGATGTAACATTAACTTTGTTAGAGCACTCTGAGATCTAGATAAACTTTTCCTTGAACTCTCGCAGACTGCTCTCTTTTGCCTTAATCCCTGTCTGGGGAGTGTCTGTTTTATTTTGTTGCACGTGTGAGACAGGGAGGGCACAAACATTTGGTGACCCCAATGTGATTTGGAGAGGTGCTTCGAGGCCCGCACTGTGCGACGAGATCCGGGAAGCCCCCCAGCAAAACCATCGCCTCCGCGGCCTATCAGCCTGTGCACACTACCAAGAAGGGTCAAGGGTTCCTGGTTGACGAATACCGACTGAAAAGCTGCTTGCTGAAGCGGGCCACGGCTTGGTTGGGGTGCCGTCCCAACTGGGGTCGGACCGCGAACGGTGACCCTCGGATCACCTGGCTGAACACGTGAGTGCCAGTTGCGAAGGTTACCAAGGAAAGGTAAGGGGGAAATAGTAGGGAACAGGGGAACAGGTGGTAATGGGTTATAGGGAAGAGTAGGGCCTGTGTGAGTGATGATGAGGCTTTTCTGATCTGTCCTTTATATGGCCATTAGGTTTTGTGAGAAGAAGAGAAGAGGTATCCTAGCCCGGACGGGGTAGAAGGCGGCGCCGCGTACATTGTCTCGTCCAGTGCAGAATAGATAAGTGAAGATAAAGAGAAAATAGTAGGAGTCTCGTATATTAAGTAGACTCAGAGTAGTTATTTAGAATATTCTTTTTTCCGTGTAAGTGAGAATTCTTGGGAACGAGTAAGAAGGTTTAAGAGGTGGGGAGGGAATGAGGAGAATAGGTGAAATGGGGACGGAGTGGTAACGGGAAAAAAGGGGAAATAAAATCGCGCAGGTAGTGCATGTGATGATATGTGTTATGTGTTTTTCATGTTCCGTCTATTTTCAAGAATATCAAGGTATTGCAATTGATTAGTTGATAAAATTGTATACATGTAAAAGTGAACTGTTGAATTTGGAAAGGTGATAATCACATTAGTGTGTTGATAGATATATATGCATGTAGAAACTATCAGTAATTGAAAGACCCATAATATATTGTTGATCTAGAAGGAAGAACGAGTGGGTGGAGGGGTGATTAGAAGGAGACTGAGATTCAACCATACACACAGGGACAAGGAGAACCATCATCATGGGGGGAATAACACCACTAGCCCATATTTGTCAACACCTTCCGCTATACAGTGAAAAGATACAAAAGTACCACGATCAATGGTTGACGGAGATAAAAGGAGATAGTGTGACGCCGATTTGGCCAGAAGGTGGGTCATTCGATAAACGGGCGTTGGATTTAGTGTCCACACACTTGTTAGCAAGATATAAGAGGAAACGGTTACAAAATAGAAGAGAAGTACTGGACCTGTGGAGAATGTTTGAGGAGGTTACACCCACAGCAGAGGTAGGTAAAGAAAGAACGAGTGAAAACCCGAAAACGCAGGAAGAGGCAAGCGGAACGCCAAAGGGCAAGTGCACAACCACTACAGCTGAAGGTGACACAACTAAAATATATCCCTTAATGTCAAGACCAGCAGTAGGGTACAGCGAGCCTCTATACGTACCGTCATGTCTCACCCCCACACCCTCAAACGGAAAGGTAGCTACAGCACCACTGCCCTATGATAAAGGAGGTTTGTATGGCCTGACAAGTGCACCCGCCATGAATTTAGCACACTTAACCGGAGAGTTAGACCGCCAGCTAGCACATGGGAAGACAGAGGACAAATGCTACCTGGGGGGAGGGGAGATACCACCATTGTCTACGGCAGATCTCACACCTTCAATAAGCACAGCAGGGGAGATGGCGCCAGCAATCTCAGAGCCGGCATGATCGATATCCTCACAGGGGACACACATACCAAAAGGGCGAGAAAAGTAATGGCAATCAGGAGAGTTCCTGTTTCATCTAAATGACAAACCAGTGAGGATTATACGTCCATCCACCCCAGAAAGTCAGCAAGGGGAAGGACAGGTGGAGAATTACGACCAAGAAACAGATATAGAAGAGGTGTGGAGTGATGAAGGAGTGGCGGCCGTAGGGTCCCCACTGCAGCATCATTTCGATGACATGGATCCGCGATCACCCCGACGATGGCAGGGTAGATTAAGACAGCGAACCGGGAATATGTTGATAAATAAGGTAAAGAAAGGGACGGTAAGTAAAACAGGAAAGAAACATAAGCTTCAGATGCCGTTGATACACCAGGGGGCAGGTAGGCCGCACTACATTCCATGGGCCCAAATGGACAAAAATAACTTGTTGAAAGTTCTCCCCCCACTATCGGGAGGAGCTGGGAAATGGTTACACGCGTTCGAAAAACACACGGCAGGGGTGCCATTAGCCATAGGCGGCGTAAAAAGTTTGTTAGTATCGGCAGTTGGCGATCAGGCAGACGCAGTATGGGAAAAGGCAGGATGCCCAGGAGTGACGATGAGTTGTGACCGCCATGACGGATCACCGTTCAATAACGTTCGAGTGCAAGTATGGGACGCATTGCGGCGCACGTTTCCAGACATTCCAGATTTACGTTTAGTGATGCAGTGTACAATAGAAGAAAACGAAGATCCTACGCAATTCATACTACGGGTGCAAGATTTGTGGAGAAGCCAGACTGGCACGCACGGCGTGGAATCAGTCCACCGCCTTGTTCTATTTTATCATCAAAAAGGGGCTCCCGAAGGAGGTACAGAAGCCCTTGGACAAAATAGCTGGGCTAGAAGCCAAGGGTTGGCCTGAGATTCAGAGTATAATTGTACACCACTGCAGGTGGGTCAAAGAGAGGGAAAAGGCGATAGCACAGAAAAGGCTTGCAGACGAAGCGAAACTGGTGCAGAACAAATTGGTGAAGGTCGCCACCGTAAACGCCAGCGTAGCCACAGATAGAGAAAACGAGGGGATGAAGGAGCGGGAAGTAGGCCAGTGACAATAGCAGTGTTGCGGACGGCAGGAGAACAAGGACCGTGGAGTGGAGAGGACTCATACAGTGGACCACAGTGGCAAGAAAGACCGGCAAGAGGAAGAGGTGGGTACCGTGGCCAGAGAGGAGGATTTGGGGGTATGGGGGATAGAGGATTTGGAGGGCAAGGGATGAGAGGAGGACCACAAGGGTCTTGTTGGAACTGTGGGAGATGGGGACATTATTCGAGGGATTGCAGAATACGGCCTTCAGGGTATTTCCAAGGGCAGCAGCCCATGGAAAATGAACAAGGATGGGGATGCCCACACCCAGGTAGCCCTTATGGGTTACCAATGGGAGGGGGAAGACAACAAGACCAGTGCTATAACGAACCCCAAATGCAGCAAAGACAGCCACCCCCACAACCGCATCACAGCGCACAGCAACCCATGGCGAGACAAAATGCTGTAGGCAATGCAAATAGTAACTGTTTCGCAACGGCTGCAAATGGCGTCGCTGCGTGACAGTGGTCGGAGGCAATGTCTTTTCAATACCAGGGCAAGAAAGGTATGCAGACTAGGACAGGCCACAGGGAACACTTGCGTGTCCAGTCCTATCCACCACCCTACGTGCAGAAGAGGAACCACTAGTGGGGGCGGAGATAGGAAATAAGCAGTTTATCTTCATGGTAGACTCGGGAGCAGAAAAATCATGTCTTATGGAAGGGCGGTTTCCGCTCTCAGGCAGGAATTTGGAAATGCATGGGTTTTCTGGGGCTATTTGAAAAGTTCCTTACACTAAAGATCTTGATATAACGGTGGGGGAAAAAACCGTGTGCGCACCCTTACTGTACCACGAAGACGCGCCAATAAATATACTGGGCAGAGATTTGCTAAGTAAATTGAACACGACCATTTTGTCTACTGAGCGGGGAATAGTGTGCTCCACCCCAGGAGTATGCCCAGTACGAGCGATGTTGATGATTAGCACAGTGATGAATGAAGTTGTGGTGCAAGGAATACCCATTGAGATAGACATATTTATTTATGGCATCAGAGTATTAGCCCAAGTGGTACCAGAGTAAACGAGAAAGGAATGGAGAACACCATCAGATTTTATATTCCGCCCAATTGCACACACAGATGTTGTGCCAGGCAAGATCATGTCCATAGACATCGAGGCAGTTCAGGTATCAAGCAAACGCAGTGTGGTCATAGGATTGGATGCGCATGGGTGTGAGAACTGTGTTATGCATAGACCCCCAACATAATGCTAAGAGACATAACTGATGAGGAATTATTCACTTATAACGAAGATGATGGAGAGATAATAATGGAAATAAGCATACCATGTGACATCATGATTCAGTATAGAGAGGTACACAACCCACTTATGGCTAGCATTAATGCCCCGCCGACAATATTTGAGATAGACATGGCCAAGGTGGCGCCTGAAATTTGGACTACAGGCCCCCACGATGTAGGATTACTCTATGAGGTGACACCAATAAAGATAAAACTAAAACCAGGAAAAAAGGAGAATCGGCTGGCATATCGGCTGCAGGGCAATCGGCTGAAGCATCGACAGCGCCCCAACAAATGATAACAGAAGCTCCAACTTACGAACTATAGTCAGAATATGAACTAAAGAAAAAACTAACACAAAGTAAAAGGTCCTCCAATTACATCTCATCCGAATCATCGAAACTCCTTGCTGAGATCCCACAGAAGTACAAGTTCTTTTCATCAGCAGAGACATTTTTTTGCATCACTCCTTGTCCCAGGACTCCAAGCACGAACAAACACCAAATGGTTGCAGATAGTGCACTGGGAGCTCATCCAACTGGCTAACGACACTGAAGAAGGGTTCAACGTTATAAAAATAGAGCTCCGTGCACTGCGCCTAATGACAATGCAAAACAGATATGTTCTAGATCTCCTCACGGCGATGGATGTTTGCCAAAATATTGGGGGGGGGGCGTGTTGCACGTTTGTGCCAACTGAAGATGCTGATAACAGGACACTCTCACATGTGATAACAGCAGTACACAATCTAGGAGAGAGGAAGAGAACAGAAGGAGGCGCAGAGGAAAGCACATGGTTCGACAATCTGTTCAACTGGATACCATCATGGGTAAACGTGGCAATGAAATTACTTGTCCCCATCATCGTCGTTGTGCTCCTATTCTTCTGTGTATGCCAACTGGGACTCCGGTGTTGTGAAAAAAGCATGCCTACCTCAGCTATGATGATGGTAACAATGGGCCGACCGACAACGGTAGCTACCATGATAAATGCGCAAATACAAACAGGGGAATACACCACACCGCAATACAGGATGACAGCCATTTACAGGCAATATGGGGACAGGGTTGATAATTTACACCACACAACACTAAAGGAACCAACGGAGCTGCAATGGTACAGAGAGTTATGGGTGGACTTAGTTCGAGATGGTGGGATCTACTTAATATGTACACCAGACGAATATTCCAGAAGAGGGGATAGCCTAAGAAGTGTGTGCAGGGCGTGGATGCCAATAAAAGGCGCCCCCGCGTGGGACGAAGCAGTTGCGGAGGCTGAGTACTACCGAAGGGAGAATGAAAAGAATAAAAAATAAAATATTCGTTACTTTAGATGTAACGAAAGGGGGGAATGTGTGGGAGCGAGGGGCCAGTAGGCCCCTCTCTGCCTTCACTTCTCAGTACAGAGCTTGGACCAAGTGCCTCCAGTGATGGGTTCACCCCTTACCCTTATGCAAATTTAACTTTCGTTGACATTCGCGTAGATGGGACCACTGAGCAGGACACAGGGCATCCATTTTTGTACCCCCTTTCGACTCCATCTTGGTGTCCAGGCCTCACTGCGATAGTACGAAATGCTTCTCTCCCTTTCCCCGCAGCAGCCAGGCTCCGAGCACACGGCCCCCACCCTCGTTCATACTCTGACTGGAAAACTCTGCGGCTCCATTCTCACGCTGAAGCCGGAGGTAGTTGCAACAACTAATAAATGTATCACATCAGTCTTCCTCTGAGATCACTGTCCTGCATGTGAACCAGCATGAACTAAGCGCATAGCTCGTTCATCTCCACAAACGTGTCCTTGCCCCCGCACCCTCGCCAATGGAAACTTACTGCCATTCTGACCCTGTGTCCCTGCAAGATATTCCTTTCATGTGCCAGACCGCTGACCATGCTATGAGGCCCACCCAATAGACCACCAATTAACGTTAGACCCCTGCTGCAGTATATCATGCCTAGTACTAACAAATGCCACATACCTGAGATTCTTGTGAGACTAACCCCACAGTTCAATGAGAGGATTATAATGGTCAAGACCCTTAAACCTGTGACCTGTATAACCCAAATGTTATAGATGATATAGACACCTGTGTGATTTGTATAAGGACATGATAAACTACTGAGGGTCTTTTGATCAACCATTATTTAGTGCATGCATTATTTAGAATGTATTCATTAGCTTAGATAGTGACCACCCTGCTTCACGGCGACCGGACCTTCACCCAATCGGAGCACAGATATCTGACGTCCATCCTCCCGCCAACCAAGCAACGAACCAGGAGGAAGAGATGATGCCCACACCTAAGACACCACTCTGGCTGACCAATCCGGGTCCAACATAGAATCATATGTTAGATATGACAATGTGCCTATATAATGTGATGTAACATTAACTTTGTCAGAGCGCCCTCAGAGATCTAGATAAACTTTTCCTTGAACTCTCGCAGCCTGCTCTCTTTTGCCTTATTCCCTGTCCGGGGAGTGTCTGTTTTATTTTCTTGCACGTGTGAGACAGGGAGGGCACAAACAGTAGCAAGAACCGAGGGGGTGACAAGGAAAGAAGAGACCTTGCCATTTCTGACCCAGACCCGTGATTCCTCTGTGGAAGAAATTCTAAAGCCGCAAACAAAAGCTAACGTGTGCTGCAGCAGATGTCAACGGTACACGGAGTGTGCCTATGCTGATAAGCAGGAGAACAGAATGCACTTACTACTGTGGTACCGTCATTGACTCCGGATAAAAGGAAAACCAAGCGGTTTATCACAGCCGGTGAGTCGAGGGGAGAACCAATAAGAAACTGAACCGTGTTAATGAAAGTTGCTAGTTAAAGAAAGATCAAAGAACTGTCAAGGTCGTAGGGGAAAGCCAGTTGAAAGGGTCCGGCCCCATGTGGGTATACAGCGAGAGACTCTAGTTGCTTCCCCATTTTCGTTGAACCCACCAATACCAGAAGGCCGTGCGAGGGCCGTGAGAAGATTGTCAAAGTGGTCATATAGCAAAATCCGCTGTACAGTCAAAAGTCTTTGACCAGCAAGTAATGGAAAGCTACGGGAAACAAATCCTGTATGGTGAGAGAAAAGATTGGCAAGAGTGAACCCGACGGAGAGATGCCGATAAAAAGGGGCGAAGCCTGATGCCGCAAAGAACATTTGCGCTGACAAGAGTGAACCCGATAATAGAAGGTTCATTGTGAACTGTTTAAAAAACATTAAGAATAGTGAATGTAAAGGAGAAGATTGTTTAAAACTCAGTTGAAATAAAAGCCATAGTGAACCTGGCGGAGGGTGGGGCTAATATTCAAGAGGGGTCTGAGCCCAGAACAGTGGGACCAGGGGTAAAGAATCTTCACCCAAAAAGGGAAGCAAACAATAGAGAAGGGTCTGAGCCCGAAAGAGGGGGAGCAAGGGGTGAAGGAGCATCACCCCAAGTGCAATCAAGAAGGTACTTTTTATTTTGTTATTTTGGACACCTCAGGCCCTTGGAAGCAAGATACGTAGCCACTGAAGGTCTTGCTACTGTTAGAAACTTTTTGTAGATCTGAGCCCGGAATAGGGGGAGCCAGGGGTGAAAGGTCATCACCCAACGTATGGACGGAAAAGGAACTCTTTGTTTATTATTTTACATGCAGCTGGTCATCGGAGGCAAGAGTCTTTTTCTAGAAAAGAGAGTTAACCGCCAGAGGTCCTGGTACCTGAGAACGGAACTGTAATCTGAGAAAAGCTCGAGTGTGTGTGCTGTGCTCCAGAATCCCACCTTGTCGCGTGCTAAAAACGTGGGGAAGGGAGACCTCCGGCTACCACATCCTGATTTATCATTTGTGAACACTTCTTTCTTTCTCAAGGACCTTATCCCACACTTTTCTGTATATAGTTGTGAAGTTTGGCAATAGTTTATTTTAGTATAGGCTCTTTTATTTTGACAAAACACCACTAGGACTGCTTTATTATTTTTTGATGGGCATAGCTTGCTCCTCTCTGTAGATTCAGGTATAGATTAGGCATTTTCGAACCCATTCATACAGTTTTATAAACACCCTTGAACTGTGATCACTTGTGCCTGTCTTTACTGTTGCCACCATGAGTTCCTTACATTACATTGAGCAACCTGTTAAGATGTTTTACAGACCCTTACAGACAGAGATTCAACCATGACACAGACGTATGAGCGAAGCTTGGAAGGCTTTGATCCAGCCGTAGTAAAATCTGGACTTTTCACAGAGACAGACATGGTGTGTGCAGAACGTAGGAAACAACCCAGAATACAGGACAGTCCAGAAAAAATAGAGGATGGTTGGATACCCTACTAAGCACTGAGAATTCAATATTGCATCTACTCAGTTGCCTTCACATGCCAACCAAACATGAGTTAACTCAAACTGCCATGCCGGTGGCAGAGGACAAAAAAGGCACACCTAGACAGCGACAGCAGACACGTTGACAATGACAACACTAGTCCTAATCTGTAAAAAATGAACCCTTTGTTCACCTGAGATTCTTCAAAAACCATGTCCTAGGTATAACAGGCACAATGGTGATGGGGGTCAAGGGTAGGTTCCTGGTCCAAATGGCACCTTTTGGAATATTGACAGGTTATGCCACAGAATGCAGGATGTAATTACTTTAATCTATGGAATATATCTTGATGTTTGAAGATTTGTTTTTCAGAGAAAAGATCCCTGGATTTAACACCACGACCACAACAATCCCATGTGACAATTTTAGGATAGGAAAAACATTCAGTATTATTTAAAATAATAAATAGAAAGTAAAGCTGGTCCTCTATCCACAGTTGCTAGGGACGTCACCTACAATATTCCACACAAAAACAGGCAGCTTGTCTACAAAAAAGAAACACAACCTGCCTGCTATTATCTCACTAATATTTTACATTCGCAATACACACAAGTACCCATTCGTAAAAGACATGCCTGAATAACTATTATAGGCTAAAATATACAATCCTTTACAATATGATATCCAAATTATCACGGCTTGTCAGCATTACTTTTCAAAGAAAGCACTAAACATTTCGAAAGCAATACTTCACAATATGTTATTTTCTTAATTTACTCTGACACCATCAGCCAGTAGCATCAGAGAAAAACATTAAATTCACATCTATATACCTTATTCCAGGGCTCATTCTATTCTAAACGTTGGGCATTGTTGGTTTCTAGCTTGGACATAAACACAAGCATACCTGGCATGGTATGTTTGACTACTATACATTCAGGTTTGGTTTTGGTAAAGAAGTTCTCTTTTGAATCAAAACTTTATTTTACTAGGCATTAGGAATCTGCTAAAGGCAGAATACGTTCTTTTCTGCGCAATGTTATTTAGAAAATGGCATTGGTTATTTAAATTGACATTATTTTTTGGGGAATAAAGGGGATAAAATAGCCTCATTCCCATTCCACTTTAAGGTGTTTAAAGCTCTATTCATGATTTCTCTTTTCAATTCAACTATAGTTTTCACCGGCCAATAAGTCTAGCAATTCCTATAAATCTGTGAATCATGTGTGCACCATATCACAAACCCAGATATAAATTTCCCGTGTGAATACTCAGGGATTCCTTAATATTTGGCTAGTGCCAGAGAATATATGCCCCATGCACTAATACATTGTAAGGCATAATTCTTTTAAGTATATTTCCACAAAGTTCCCTTTGCAGTCATAGTCCCCATTTAGTAGAAGGCAAGTAAAGGATTCCCCCCAAAAGACTTTGAATTGTAATCAGAGGTATACATAATTGTTGGGATATATATATCTTTAACTACACATGCGCTGTTGTACTCACATTTGGTTTTTCTTTTTAAAGTCCCATGACAGTTAGGAACATCAACTTCTCCAAGCAGCTCTGCCAAGTGATCTCTGCTCCCGGCTTGTCCCTTCCACCAAACTCCCTATCAGGTACCCTGGCTCTGTCTTGGGAAAGGCTTCTGCATTTTGCTTGCCCTGGAAAAGGCCTACTTAAGGAGGACTTACATCAGCTAAATTCAGATGGCACCCCAATCACTACTTCTCCTGTCAGACATGCTCCCGTCCTCACAGTGTTCCCAGGAACTCTCCCAACTTCCTGTATGTTTTGGCCCCAAATACTTTACAAGCTTCAGCCATGCAGCATTCTTTGATGCAGCAAATTCTGATTGGATGGGGCCTATGATAGGTTATCTCTCATGTGTTCACACTCCCTAAATGTCTCCTTTTATTAACATTGGTCCGGTGTATTTTGCAAGGTGACAGGGAAGGTATTTCTCTCCTCCCCTCCAAAGTTATGATCAAATTGGAATGAAATATATCTTTCTCTCATCATACCTGCACCATTACTGAGGCCTAGATAACCGGAATCACAAGCCTGAATTTGTGGACATGCTTCATGTTTAAGTAGCTAGTAATATCGGAAAGGTATTGAAATATGTACATATATTTATAATTGTGCATATTAATCTATGGTGTTTATAGGCAAATAATACAGATAGCTTTGCTGGATTCAAATCTATTTCAGGTTTTTAAATCAAACAAAGGACTCAAAAGATATAGCTGATAATATGGTTCATTATATAGTGCCTTTTAAATTAACACATTTACTTTGTTTTCAAAGTTGTGCATTGTATGTTTATTTGAACTCATTGTTAACAGAATACACATAGGAATACAAATTCAGTTAACATGCATTATCAGATGAAATCGATTAAACATATACACAACTATATTTGCATGATACGATGCATGAATCTGGGCGATATGATGCATGCCATGACCTAGTGCAGGGCATGCGACTGTGTGGCCTGGGAGATGCCTGCAGATATGCCACTTGTCCTCTGGATAGAGCCAGTGTCGAAGAAATGCAGGGCGACCAGGAGCTTCACGTGTGCCCCGTGTGAGGGGTCAGAAATGTGAGGTGGATGACTTTGCAAAGAGGTTTCAAAGTTTGCCATTTTATTAAATCAAAAAGGTTGGATAAACGCCTCACTATCCCTACCCAGGGATTTCTCTGCCTAACACTCCAACAAAGTATATCTGCTGCTCACACTTATACATTCAACAAATCAAAAAGGAATTGCATGGCAGTTCAACACAACAAAATAATATCACAATTGAACCTGTAATTTAACAATAGTCCTGGCTTATGATCTGGGTGAATTCCCCTTCCCCAGATTCAACCAGAGTTCTTGCTTCACAGTTCAAAAGAAAATAAGAAAAGTCCTGGTTGGTAATAAAGTTCTAACACAGTTCTTTGTAATTCCACTGGACAATGGGAAGTTCCAACACTTCAACGACATACCAAAATAGAAAGCTCTTTCTCTTCTTAAGAGTGAACACCAAAATGATCTTCTCCACAAGGTCATAAATATCGTCTTTGTCAGGATGACTTGCCAAAACCAAATGCTTTCAAGAAATGTAGCTCCTACACAGCTGGATAATGCAGTTCTTCCTTCAGCACCATAAATAAAATAATAATGATTATCAGGACCACAGTTTAGCACTTTATCAACTGCTAGCTGGTCTTTTCCCATGCCAGTCCTACTATGTCAAGGGTTTGCCATCCGGGTATACTCCCCTGCCCAAACAGCTCTTCATAAATGGGAAACCCCCTTGTTTAACTTTCCCCCGAAACTCCAATCTTTGAATGGCTTATTGCAAAACTAAAGAAGTCAGAAAAATGAACTTTGTTACTAGGGACTTCACCTGAGGGAGACTGGGATGCTTACAAAAGCCCCCTCAGGGCGCTCAGTTGGGAGAGAAGGAGGAGAGCAGTGTGAGCAGAAGCAGCAATGCAGACTGTGTATTCTGCCGAGGTTAGGACGGGAGAAGGAAGATGCTGAGACCATTGGGAAGCCAATGACTCTGGCTGGTCCAGAAAGGGTCTATGTCTTCAGCTGTTCCAGGTGCAAAGGTCATGCAGCATGAAGCACGCCAAGAGAATGCTGGCCCTTTGAAGGCTCATCCTGCAAAGGCTGTGTAGTGGAAGGTGAAAGCAGCAAGGGAAGTTTTCACTCTCGAGAGGTCACCGGTGGCTGGCATGCCCCAAGAACTCTCAGGAGCCAGGAAGGCTTCAGCAACGAATGGCGTGGGTGAAGGCCAAACAAGAGCGACTGCTTGCCGTGTCTCACAGAGCCACAGCAGTGGAAGACCTGCAACTGCGTTCATGATCGGAAGTGTTGAACCTACCTGGTTAGTTCACAGTGTGAAAGTGTCTCTGGGATGCTCTGAGACTGCTTGCGTTGTCCAGACAGTCCCAACCCTCTTCCGGGGCACTAGCATACGTGACATGCAGGAGCCTGCGAAAGATGTAGACCTGAGGGAAGGCAAAGGGACAAAATGGCCAAAGGACAGAACAAAAGACTTTGTGGCACAGCCTTTTTCGGCACTTGCCTCAGTCTTGGGCCAAACAAAGGAAACGCGATATGGTCCATAAAAACAAAGTAAAACTACTTTAAAAGTAAACTGCTGCCACCAGTTCATCCTAGGCACACTTGTACAAACACCAAACAATCATTAGAGGGTGGCGGGTGGCTAGGGCCATAAAACAAAAGGACCACTATGTACGGTACTTTAAGGTACGTGGCACATAGATAAAAGTTACCAAGAAATGGCAACATAGTTGAAGACTAAGGGGAACATAGTTTCCCCAGTACTGACGGCCTGAAGGGCATGTCAGTTCCCCATAACAAATGAGCGAAAGCCCAGAGGAGTGCAGCTGAAGGATCTGCTCCACTGGTAAAAGTCAGGTTAGGTAAGCCAAACAAAGCACAACGTTTGGGGAATTCACAAATTGAGGGAAAATTGCACCTAAGGAATATCTTTCCTAACAGGGGTTTTGCTAATTTTTAGGGATCATTGTCATCATCAGAACATACTTTTACTCAGTGTTTTTACCTTCAAGTTCTAAAAATACAGTTCATACAGAAAAGATACAGATTTAAAGATATAAGTAGTTAATAAAAAAGGATCCATACATTATACACTATTTACAACATATGGGTGAATAGAACGGGGAATTACAGTACGGGGGAGTATAAATGCTAGACTTCACGATTAAGAATCCCTGCTATAATAGGTCAATGTACGGCTGTGCTCCTGCGAGGATGTAAGTGCAGTAATTGTCAGGGATAGCAAAGCTTGCAGCCACCAACTCTTACTCACCTATATCCATGTTGACGGGGCCATACTTGATGGTCCTGCCTCTCAACAATTAGGAAAGTAATCGGAGTCAACAGCTACCCTAGTTATTGACGCTTTCAGTAGGAAAAAGATCACAGTGGGGCTAACTTAACACATATCAGTTAGCTCATAACATAAACACCAAAAGATCAAGATATCTTTTTCAAACATTGAAGAATGCGATTTATTAGATTTACACAATTAAAAACCTTTACAAGAGTCGAAAGGTAAAGTATTCCATCCTTGGCACAAGAAAACCAATAAGTTTGTACAAAGTTATGCAGTAATTATACGCATGGGTGGGTTAGTACAACAATGGTGATTATGATTACATATACTGCCAATGTTATGGCAGTATGAAAACTTGTCAAGTTGTGATCTTTTTCCTACTGAAAGCGTCAATGACTAGGGTAGCTGTTGACTCCGATTACTTTCCTAATTGTTGCCTTACCCTCTGGAGTCAAGCCCCCTTAGAAAAAAGGAGGGTTTCCTGCCTTATTTTATAGACCTGCCTCTCAACAGCCATGCCCTCTGGATGAAACGGCAGTGCAGAAAACCGCAAACGGGAGGAGGCATTCTCTTAGTAATCGTAGCGCTGGCATTGGTTGATGAATTCCTGCGTTGTTCAGAATACGTCGCAAGTACGTGCGTCTCAAACACTCCGTTTCTTACATAGTAATAAGAAATGCAGCATATATCATTGCATTGGTTGCCAATGTGATGTGGCAGTGTGGGTGCTTGATGTGCTCTGTGGTGTGTTACAGGACATGTGTTGGTTTTGTGAAGAAGAGGCAACCAAGAGCAATGAAGACTACGCTCTGGTACTGGGACGAGGAAGATGCCTGCTAAGAGCTGTGAGGGTCAGGCAGGGCTAACTGGACATTCTTCCCTGCAGCTAGTCAAGGGATTGCAGGTGTATAAAAGGAGACCACCCCACTGTGACAGGAGAAGCAGCAAGGTGATTGGTGCAAGGAGCAGGATGCTGAGATGCTGAGGACTACAGAGAGGTGGTCCACCCTTTCTAGCCACCCTCCCAACCCATACTTCACCCCCTTGCCTCCCTTGGCCCCTTTTCCTCCTCCTTCCTCCTTCTCCCCTGTCCCACCTGAAAAGGTTAACAGAGTTGTCAGCCCATGAAGGTCTCTTACTAAACAGGTTTCCCCTTGCACATCCAGAACCATTGAGGATAACATTGGCTCCCTCGCCCCCGCACTCGATCTGGATCTTTCCCCTCCTCCTTTAAGTACTCCCATTGTGCTACCACTCCTGAGAAAACCTCCAGCAGACCCTACCTGCCCTGCCAACTACCACCACATTTCCATCACCCCCTTCCTGGGGAAGCTGATGGAGAAGTTGGCATTCCCCCAACTCCGCTCACACCCTGAACTTGTTGATGGTCTCCACGACCATCAATCTGGATTCCGAGCATCCAGAGGCACGGAAACTGCTCTTTTGAACACCCATGAAGAACTGCTTGCATCTCTGGACTCCAACTCCACTGCTGTCCTCATCATTCTCGATCTCTCCTCTGCCTTTGACACAGTCAATCATTCCATCCTCATACAAAGGCTCCACAATACCTTTGGTATCTCGGTACAGCACTGGACTGGCTGACATCCTTCCTTACTGACTGCTCTTCCCAAGTCATCATGGACACCTTCCCCTCTCCTACTTCCTTCTCCACGTGTGGTGTCCCCCAGAGTTCTATCCTCTCCCCTTGGCTCTTTGACATCTACCTTGTTCTGCTTGCATGCTTCATCTCCTCCTTCTCCCAACTTCCAGTGTTACACAGATGACACACAGCTCTTTTTCAAACTTCCTGCTGACCCTCTTGCACCCTCCATCATCTCTAACTGTCTATCTGCCATCCAGTCCTGGTGTGCCTCCAACAATCTCTTCCTCAACGCCTGTAAAACTGAGATCCTTCCCATCGGGACCACTGCCCCCTCCTCCTTCCATTCACTCTGGCCTTCCTCTTTGGGCTCTCCCTCAGCTCCTTCTTCTGAAGCCAGAAACCCTGGAGTCATCTTCGGATTGTCTCTCTCCTTCCTACCTCACACTCAGGACATTGCCAAGAAGTACCACTTTCAGCTCTTCATTCTCAAAGGAATTCTCCCTTTTCTTACTTTCCCCCAGAGGCTCAATGTTACCTAAGCCCTGGTTCTCTCTAGGCTTGGCTATTGCAATAGTCTCCTGAATCTACCATTTTCCACTCTGTGGCCCCTCCAGCTAATCCAGAATAGGGCAGCAAGACGTATCGCTGGCAGAGGCTGCATCTCTCCTGCCCTAAAAAATCTTCATTGGCTCACAGTTGCTGCACAAATTAAATTCACATCCCTCTGCATCAACCGCAAGGCTGTCGTGGCCTGGGGATCACACTATCTTCAACTTTATCTTACCCAACACTCTCCCTCTAGACCACTTCGTTCCTCTGGCACAAACTCTTTGTATGTAAAGCATTTTGCTAAACAGAGAGTAGGTGGTCAATTGTTTTCCTCAGCTGGCTCCCTCCTATGGAGCAGCCTCCAGCTGCCTCTGCACCTTGAGCAGGACTTTCTTAAATTCTGGAAGCACCTAAATGCCTTCCTCTTGACCTCCTCTTTCCCTTCTACTCTGCTAATCCCACAGTTGGTGTGATTGGTGTGCAGGGCACTTGCATCTTCGGGGCCACTGACCTCCAACACCCAATCGGCCCAGCTCGTCTCTCCCCTCAGCATTTGCCCTGGCACAACCTCTGCCCTGGAGGATTGCACTTACTCCTAACGTGGCCCTTGGCCATGTAGCACTCAACAACCAAGCACTTAATCTGTGGCTCGCCCATAAGCCCGGACCCCCGAGCACTTACTCCCTCTGCCCTTTCCCTCACTGCACTAGCATATTCTGGATACTCAGTAAAATACACAATTGCTCAGCTTTTGGTATGAACCCGTTACAGATGCAATGGAGGAGAGGGTTGGGGAGGAATGGTTCCCCTCTTGGCAAACCTCTGTGAAATACACTGTCAAAGGTAGAGACTGTGAAAGAAGAATGGATCATGCACCAAGGGTGCCAGAAGATTGAAGGAACCCCATACTTGCAAGGGGTTTGGTGTTACATTTTGTGCTTTATTCAGTGTACAAAGCAGAAGTTGCAGTGCAATTCAATGCCCTGCCCTCCGTAATGCTTTAAAGCACAGCATTAAAATGTCCTGTTCAGGTCTACCCTTGAGCACAGCGTTCTCACACACACACAAAAACACGGAAGCAGCACCAGCTGTTTGTTGCAGTGTCATCGTTATCCTGCATGCCATGACAATAGTTATGTCTGTCAAACTGCTCTGCAGAGGGCAAGTGGTGAGTTTGGTGAGGAGATGCACGTGCGGATTATCAGCTCGGGACTGACATAGCAGCAAAAGCCCAAACTAGGCCCCTCAACCCTGATTCATTCTCTGTCCCTGCAGGTCTCTACATCGTTCTGGCCCCACCTGCCCCTACCCCTGTAATAATGTCACCAGACTCATATTGTGGGTGGAAAAGGCTGCACCTGCTTTATTAGGCAGCAGCGAACTTACAAGTGTTCCGCCTTCAGCAGTGCAGCGTCGGGATTCTGCTCTGAGCTGGTGTCCTTACACATTGGCGCATTCCCCAGATGACCTCCTCCTGCGACCAGCAGGTTACAAAAATGTGTACATGTTTTCGTGTTGTAGTCTATGGAGGTGTTTGAACCGGAATTGGTGCGCTAGGGCAATTGAATAATGGTGAGAGGTCAGCTGCTTTATCAGCTCTTAGGGGTATTCCCCTTAATGTCTAGTCATAAGGGATATGTTTGTATTGGTTCGGCAGATAGCTTGCGCTATACCCTAAACATTATGTTAGTAGATGATTCAAAGATCTACGCGGTTCTTAGTATTTATACTATTTACACTTGGTCGTCCTCAAGGTCGTTCAATGTGTATTCAGATAATTCAAATGAAAATAACATTATTTTTGCACATAGTTCACATATGATAACACATAGATTCATGTTATACAAAATAATATAAATTCATTGAACACATTTTTCCATATCCACAATGCTTCAGTATTTTGGGTTGGAGATGAGGAAAGGAAGACAAACAAGGGGTAATTCCATTAGCAAGTTTTGTTACAACATTCTCCTTCTTGTGTTTATTACATTGTAGAATCGTACCCTGCCTATTTCCAAATTGCCCCTATGGCTCATCCTCAGTGAATGCCAAAAAATAAATAAAATAAATTGTCCATTTGTTTGTTGTTTGTATATACAGGGTGATATGTTACCACCAGAGCGAATGCCTCAGTACCTCCAGTGGTGTCCTGCCAGTGTTCAGATTATGAGCTATAGTTTTACTGTGAATAGTCAGTGAGTTATCTAATTATTCATGCAGATTCCCGTGTAGGCTTCACCAAATATGGTGCCAGGTTACTGTATGCCACCCATAGCAACACACATTGCTATGCTTATTGGCCCGCTATTTAGAGATTACGAATTCCTTACCAATTGTTAAGGTTCAATTGTTGGCCTTATAGGTGATGCTCCAAATTTCGGTGTTCATATTCTTTGCCAATATCCTTCCTTTTTGTTGTTGCCAGTGTGATAAACTAAGGTTACAACAACAGAAACATACATTATTATAAGGGCTTTGGCCCATAAGAGAGTTTCAGAGTTGCCATGCTTGACCAGGCAGGGCATACAGTCGCTTACCTGTTCGGATCAGGCGACTTGATTATTTTAAACTGTGGTGTTCCTTCAAAATGCTTTCAAAGTTGCCCGGTCACATTCCTAAGAAAGGAGTGCTAGAGGATTAGTTTTAAATGAGGTGCTCACACATGCCCTGCAAATGCATTGTGCTGAGCATGAGAAACCTAGTGCTACCAATAATGTGAGTTAATTAAGAATCCCCCTGGCATCGGATTAGTGTACCCCCAAACTTACCTTGTTAGGCATTTCAGTCCATATTGCTTTCCCATTTATTGGCTAGATCTTTGTCTTCCTTTTTATCAAAATTGTGAAAAATAAGGATTCTAAGACCCCTCGGGATCTTATTGTTCTCCAGATAGTTGGTTAGTGAAGCTTTCTCCCAGTATTTGTTTATCTCATTTTTGGAAAGTTTCTGTCTTAGTGTTTCAGTTGAGTTGTAGTTACTCCTTAAAGCGTTTCCAGTGCTCCCCCTGGGAGTGAATAAGGCAGCTCAATCCTCTTCCAGGTTCAGGAAATAATCTGCCCTTGTGTCTTGTAAACGGCATGCACTAAGCAATGACAAATTCACAGAAAATATCATAGTATGGAGACGCTATATTGATGATATTTTAATAATATAGCATGGTGGATAGAAGAATTAGATGTATTTTCAGACTATCTGAATGACAACAGTTTTGGTATCAAATTAACTGGACGCTGCGACCAATTTCAGATTGACTTCCTTGATCTGCTTATCTATATATCGGAATATGGGCAGCAAGTGACCAGCTCCAGCAGAGGCAACCGTTTCAGATGGCCATCAGATAAGCTCTATGCCCTGATGCTAATAGTGGCGTATCCTCCAATTATACTTTATCCAGATCTTGTTTACAAAGAAGGTCTATATGTAGCAGCCATGCAGACATTTAAGACAAATGTCCAACAGCAGGCAAGACCAGCCATGGTACTCTCCCATTCATAAGACGCTGAATTACAGATTAAGAAATCTATGTTAAGAACTGATATTCAAGCCCTTAAAGGCCTGCCAGTCGATATGAGAGTCTGTGGAACTGGTAAGTAAAAAAAAAAAATATACGCACTGGATAAAAGCGAGAAGTGCTCATATGTAACTCACTGACGCTCAAACCATGTTACGCACTCTCGTATCTGAAAGTTCGGCCTTAATATGGGGCCTCATGAAGAAGATAATCTCACCAACTCAGACCCTGATGCAGATAAACGCAGTACCAGAATAAGTGTGGGCACAATATTATAGCTCCCTCTATGCCGCTACCCCTTGGGTTGAATATCCTGCTCCCGCGCTCGTCAAGCAAAGTATTGACCTTATAGTCTCTGAAGAAGATCTTGTATTTTACATCTCTAAATTATCCACTTCGCGAGCACCAGGACCTGATGGCTTGTCTAATAGCATGCTAAAAGCCCACACTCAAACTTGAGCAAGAATTTTCTATGTACTATTTACTCAGGTCATTTTTTCCCGTCATATTCCACCGACCTGGCAAAAATCAATAATTGTGCCAATTTATAAAAAGAGTGATCGAACTCACCCAGCAAATTACAGACCAGTGGCACTATTGGATGTTCGGGGAAAACTTTTTGCACGCCTTATATTGAAACAATTTAACATCTGGGCAGAGCTAAATAATATTCACAATCCCTTTCAATCCGGTTTTATGCCAGGCCTCGGGACAGCCATTAATTTACACACTTTACATGTCATCAAATAGCAGGAAGGACAAAAACAATAGCCTCATTATGCAGCCTTCATTGATTTTCAGACTGCGTTTGATTCTGTGTCAAGGGACCTGCTATGTTATAAACTGGCTAAAACTGGATGCCCGATATATCTCCAACATTGGATAAAAAAATTCCACTTGAAAACCACTAACCAAATTAGACTAGCGTTAGACGGCAGATTGTCAACTTCCATAAAAACATATAGAGGCCTTAAACAGAGTTGTCTGTTGGCCCCGTCATTGTTTAATATTTTCATCTCGGACATTAGTGAAGGACTCCTTAGCATCATTTCAGATCCCCTTTCAGATCCCCTCGTCTGGTTCAGCATGCTATACCCTGGCTCTTCTATGCCGACGATTTAGTTCTGCTGGCGAAGACGCCATAGAGATTGCAAGCCCTTTTGAATGAACTGGACAAGTATGCCCGAAAAAATGATTTAATTATTAACCTCTCAAAATCTACGATTATCATTTTTGCCTCTAGTCAGAAACTTAAGCGAAACACGTTTAAATAGACGTTACAAGAAAAGCCTTTGGGATCAGTCCGACAGTACAAATATCTAGGGCTCATTGATAATGGCCAGCTTTCAGAGGCTCCTTATTACTCTGACATTGCTAAAAAAAAATGAAAACTGCTACAGCTCAAGCATCCATGATAAATCAGAGATATGGCTGATTTTCTTTATTACCAGTTCTGACATTTTATAAACAAAAAGCGGTACCATCTACCATCTATGGTGCAGAGACTCAAAATTGGTGTGGTCATGTGTTTTGGACTATCATTGAAGGTTCTTATTGGAAAAAATTGTTAAAATTACCGAAAAGTGTTCCAATGTTGATTTTAAGATTCAAATTAGGCCTTATTTCATTTTATGGCATTTAAATGAGGAAGTGTATAATGATCTCCAAAAATAATTAATTGCTTGATGTATTGTCGAAATATAAGAAAACAACAAATCATAAATACATGAGTATATGGCGATCTAAAGTGCAAGAGTTTCTGATGGCAACTGACGTATCTCAGGACATACTGATCCACAATACTAACAAGGCTAAGGAAAATATCTGTAAATGGGATTGGATTGATACTCGAACAGAACGTCTTGAGCCAAAACATCTTGAGATGTATACATCTCTTGACAAAAAGCCACAGACGCCAGAATCATATGTCACTAAATTTCCATCTGTAAGGTATTGTGACTTATTTATTCAATTTAGACTGAATATCTGGCACTTGAAAGAGGTTTTGGCTAAATGGAATTTAATTCAGGCTGACTTAAATATCTGCCGATTCTGTAAGAACGCAAATGAACCAGAAACTCTTACTCACTTGATCGGAAGATGTCCTCGATTGATGGTATAAAGAAAGAAATATTTTGAACATTTTTTCATTGAATTTCGATTGGTAACACCTGAACTATTTTGGAATGTCCTATATAATACCCAAACAACATCAATGAGATTGTCGATAGTGAACTATCTTTTTGGTCCTAAAATTGGAAGAACTTTTTAATTAGCCTGTCTACTACTGTGGAACTATAATAAGCTGGAATGCAAGTGGTGAAAATGTCTTATGATTTTATTTTATGATTTTATTTTTATTATGTTAATGTTGAAATTATTTCATATCATATGGAACCCATGAATTGTATAATATTTTGTATTTTGCATTTATTTTATTTGTATACTGTGTTAATATGTAAAATATTGAAAAGTTGTTTCAACAACTAAATCAATCCAAATATATATATATATATATATGTATATATATATATATATATATACACAAACCAGAACTTTTCAAAAAAATACTGAGGTCAACTCAACCTTACACGCAGACAGCTGCCATTGCAGGACTACTGTTCATGACATACCTATGGGGGAGTTCTACAGAGCATGTCGCAACTGTAGTGAGGAGCATAACTTCAGCAAAGAATGTGATTTACTCACCAGAAGATTTTGGGAAAGGGGATACCGGATTACCAGAATGAGGTAATCAGTAAGGCACAAACTAAAGCCAGAGACCAGTTAATAGTTGACATGCTGCAACCCAAGGAGAAATCCACTAAAGAACGCAGCAACATAGATATCATCATGAAATACTTCGAAGACGCACACATATTGTACAAAATAGTACAAAGACATTGGAACATCTTACTCATGGACTCTGACCTATGCTCATATCTGTGCGGGAAACCAAGATTTGTGCGCACTAGGGCACCAACACTAAAAAACAAGCTTTGCCCATCATTTTTGGAGACTTGCAGAATGGGTGGAAGCAACTGGCTTAAACCAACAACATGCTTTTTTAAATGTGGTAAGTACATCATGTGCAGACATGCACACCCAGACAGCATGGAATATACGGACATAGGAGGAAGAATGGTCAAGATCAAGGAATCCATAAACTGCAGGACCAGCTATGTGGTATACGCTATAATTTGCGTTTGTAAGAAGATATATGTCGGAAGTACAATCAGGCAATTACGCATAAACATTAGGGAACACATGGCCAGCCTTTCTAAACAAGACCAGCAACTACCACTGGCAAGCCACCGGCAGGATAAACGGCAGACAAAAGAGATCTACAATTCATAGGCCTCATGAGGGCACAACAAAGCAAAAGAGGCAGTGATCTGACATTGAGACTGACAACAAATGGAATCAGTTGCATTTGTTACTAGTGATGTGTGAAGTTCGGCCTCAACTCAGAGCACGAGATGAAGGTATTTTTATGGGATGGGACATAAATTTGGAATATGGGGTCTGCACAACTGGGGCGAATGGCTTGTAAGTGTCTCTTTTTTTCGGCCAGATGTTTACAATCTCACCATACGCCATTACTGTTGTTTAATTCCATCATGGAATCTGCACACTCATGCCTAGCAAGTTCCTTGTAATCGCATTTCACTCCAATATGATCGCTTAACAGTAGGCAATTAAGGTGACCAGATCTGAAAGCTGATGTTCAAGAGCCTGGTCTCATGCAACACTCATACATATTGTCGGATGCCACAATTGAGTTTAATCAACACGGGTACATGGGATGTCCACTGCACAACCACCATGGATCATCATTAAACATCCGGGTACATCACAGATGTTTTAAGGATGACGTGGTTATGCAGACTATAACTATTTGGGCGCACAGGCAAACCTTTAAATGGCGCTCTATTTCATCAAGAATGACCGTTTCCCATTTTAAACAATTCAGTACCGAGATTACACACGATGTTTTATGTGGTGCTTTATTACATACAAATTACCTAATTTCATTTTAAACATGTTGGTACTTACCTGTAACAGCTACCACAGAGGGACCAAGGCCTTACATTTAAATGACCTTACAGTTTGACCACAGGGCGTCTTTATAGAGAATAGATATTTTAACGACACAAACACATAACCATCAGTAACATCACACGCTTATACACGTTATGTCACACGCATACAATTTCCATAAATAAACAAGCTACTTAAAATGGCGCCGCGATCGGGACACGGACGCCAGCCAGGGGATTTTCCACTTGGACTGAAATGTCTAACAAGTTAAGTTTGGGGGTACACTAACCCAATGCCAGGGCGATTCTTAATGAACTCACACTCTTGCTAGCCCTAGGTTTCTCATGCCGAGCACAATGCATTGCCAGGGCATGTACGAGCACCTCATTTAAAACTAATCCCCTGGCACTCCTTACCTGGGAATGTGACCGGGCAACTTTGAAAGCATTTTGAAGGAACACCACAGTTTAAAATAATCAAGTCGCCTGATCCAAAGAGGTAACAGGCCCGGCTCCATGAATTTTCATCTGGGTGGGCCAGGGTTGTGGCCAGGGGGGCCCACATTCCATTGGGTGGGGGTCTAGGAGAACCCTATTTAAAGAAGTGCTGGCGTTGATCCAGATTTTGCAGATCTCCAAAAATAAATTTGCACACCTCTATAAAAAAAAGTACATAGCAAAAGAGAAGCAAGGAAAATCGTGTTGCAAATCAATGTACCCATCTTCTCTTCCCATCTGCTCTCCCCTTTCTGTTATATCTGATCCTCCTTCACCTTTCACCATCCAGACACGTTCCTTCAGCTGCCCTAACCACCGTTCTCATTTACCTACCCTTCCACCTATTCACAATAGCACCCAGCACGCCTTTCCTGGCCTGGTTTGGGAGAATTCAGGGCGATGCCTCCTCTGAGAGGGCTGAGCAGATGGATGGTGTATGCCCAACAAATACCTTCCTGAGCACTGTGGCTACTCCCAGCGGGCCCCGAAGGGGATGCTTGTGCTCCCTCCATCCTGTTGTGAAAGATAGACCCCCCCCACAATACTAAAGCAAGGAATAGGAGATTTTGTTTCCTACAAATTTACATTTTTTTCTAACTTTTTTTTATTTCATGAACAGAACATACCATGCCCAATCAATACAGGTAGTCTTGTTGATCTTATTAATATTTAGAGCACAACAACATATCCTCCAATAACATACACATGTATACAATTCTCCCTTCACCCACCCATTCCACAAATGCCCCCTCTCCTTTCCAACTGAGCCCCTACATTAGTCCCATTCTGAATGTCTCCCATCAATGGTTCATGTCCAATATTAAATTTGAAACACAAAATGTTATTTTTTGTTGCATTTTCGCAGCACATTTTAATTGATTTGAGAGTGCAAGGCTGTGCTAGGGTTGTAAGGGCTGCATCAGGAGGCAGACGGTGCTGGTTGAGGGTATTCCAGCCTCCTGGTATCGCTCCTGGTGTGGTATGGCATGAAGGAGCGGGTCTTGCTCCTCTTGTCAAGCCCCTATACACCATTGTCTGGTACATACTGTTTACATACTGGTTATAAAATGCAATTGTCCGTGATGACTCTTTGTTTGATGTGTTCACTGGTAATGAATTAAACAATTTTGTTCAATAAATGTGGCCTGGATATTTTCAAAGTTAGATGTGTGTGTGTGTGTGTATCCTAATGCCTGTGCTGGCCATCTATTAAATCATGAGTGAGGTTTTTTGGAATAGCTTGTAATGCAAACTGAATCCCTTCTAGGGGCACCTACTTTTAACAGGCAAGGCATAGTGAAATGAAAAAAATTTGCTGGGCATCACACACTTTGATTCAGTGGTAAAGCCATAATGTCAGCGTAGACTGACATATAGTTATTTGACCAAACATCTGCAGGGCTCAAGTTGGTACAAATATGTGTTGAAGTTTGGCTTTCAATAACTAAAATAATACTAAATTGTATACAGTTTACTTAAAGAATGCACCAGTCACATGATAAACCAACTTGACAATGCATTCATCATTGTAGAAACATGTTGATGAAAAGATTAAGGTGGGGCATTTTGTTTTGAATCCTGAACTGCATAGAGCTGAATTCTCCTGTTTGCGCTTTTTTGCAAAATGGGCCATTCATTAATTTTAATTGTTTCCATCAAGTACTGGAAAAGTAAAGATTAAAACAGGTGAAAATCGCTTTTGATCTTTACTTTACTACTACGTGTCTGGAAACTTTTAAATCACCTCCACAATTAATGATTGTGGGAGTCATCTGCAGTGGATTCCTTTTGACTCTGTCCGCTTTTACCACGTGTAAAAGTTGGCAGATCTCATAGGAATCCATTGGATTTCAGCCAACTTAAAAATACATGCTGCTGGAATGCCAATAGGATTTGGCAGGGGGGCCTTGTTAAGTCTGATCTGCTCTCCAACTTCGCTTGGCAAATCATACAAAATCCTGTAGCTCATACAAAGTGGAGCTAAATGCATTTAGCGCCACTTCTTCCACTCTGCTTGACCTGGAAAAGAATCCCTTATGACTGTAGCTTTATTTTCCCCATCCTGAATGGAAGCCTACAAGCTCCAGCATAGCAATGAATGAGAATTTACAAAAAATCTCTGACAGACACAAAGTGAAATGAAATGCATGTCAAGGTTATTGTTTCACACAGCTTGTTCTGTATCCCCTTAATTACTAATCACCTAACAATCACACTTAAACAGCTTCTTAAAACCCTATATATTTTTTTAAGTGCCACAACAATGATCACTGCCTATTTACCTTTTCTCATTTCTAATTTATTTATTTATTGAATTTATTTCTAAAGCACAATGACAGTGGCCCGGGAGCATCAGAGCGCTGACATGACATACAATAAAAAACATAAAGCTCAGCGAAGTCTAAGGAGAAACCTGAGAGAAACTAATGGAGGTCAAGGATCCATTTATTCAAAAGGCAAGGTTTTCAGGACACGTTTGAACCTGGGAAGACTGACACACAGCCTCAAATCAGGCAGGAGAGTATTGCACAAGTGAGGAATTGTGGCTGGGAAGCATCCATTTTGCACCTGTACCAGTTTGGCCTTTGGGGTGAAAAGCAACCCTGTGTTATTGGATCTCAGATTACGGCTGTTAGATAGACACTTCAACTGTGCTGCCATATAAAAAGGGCTTATTCCATACATGCAAGCCCCTGAAATGCAAAGGGTACGAAATGTGATTCTCTTTGTAATAGGGAGACAATGTAATGCTCGGTTTGCTGTTGAGACATGATCTGTTTTGCGCATCCCCATAACGACCCTAACTGCATTGTTCTGGACAGCTTGCAGACGATTGAGCTCTCCTTTGCCTACCCCAAGTAGACTGCTGCCACAGAAGTCCGGGCGGCTCCCTATGATCGCCCTGGCTAGGGTGGCACAACTGCAGGCCTCAAGGAATTCTCTGAGTTGTGCCAAAAGTATAATGTAATATAATGTTGAGTTTGACACTAGGCTGCTGATATGGGACCTCAATCGTGACTCCCAAGGTTTTTATTGTTTTTTCAAAGTGGGGAGCAGACAGTCTGCGATTTGAAAGAATGAATAGGACTGATCAAGCTGGCGCCACTTGGGGCTGGTGCCCAGTATAGTAATCTCAGTTTTTAAGTTATTCAGGGCTAGGCCATTATACAGCATCCAGAGCTCGATTTGGTTGTATGTGGCATTAATGACCTCAGTGTCTTTGGAGTGGTCACCTGATAAAGTGAAAAGACAATGAGTATCAACAGCCTATTTGGCATAGCACATCCTATTGTAAATAATCTGCCTCTGAGACTTGTTAAAAGATACAACCTCAATGGTAGGGCCTGTTCAGCCCTGATGTTTGCATGTGAGGGGTGATGGTAGAGCAGGGGAGGGGCATTGGCATGTGTCCCTTGTCGAAATGTTAAATCCACCTCTGATTGTACTCTTTAGTAAATATAGAAATACTGATTTTTATTTATAAAAGATGTACACCTTATATACTTTGCCCTGGAACATTATAGAAAACGCTCCTCTTTTTTGTTTATTTTGTGGGTATTCATGTTTAATTTCTGGCACTGCCTAAACACCCAGCACCCAGGATTTACACCATACTTTGCAAACTCTGTAAAGTTACTCAACAGATTAAGGGTATGAAGTCAGAACTTATCAGTTTGAAACATGAAACATTCTGTCAGAGTAGACTAGGCTTCCAAACAAAGATACATTCTATTTAGGTCGGACCCCCACTGGTAAGTATGCATGAGAAGATCTAAAACTTGTCAAAACTTGCCAACCTAGCCTAATAATTTTCAGGTAGGGCCTTGTTGGACTAGCTCAGTGCAGCTTGATTCCCAAGGCGTAGCCAGCAAGACACCCACATCTGGGCATATACACATTAACTTAGGGAGACAAACAGAAGCCAACATGCATCGGCAAAGCCAACGGCTTGGGCTTTTGATTAGGCATGGGTAGGCATTTGCCAGACACTTCCATAAGGGCACCACATAATTGTACCACCTGGTCATAAGATGGGAACAGCTGGAAAATGGTGGCAATAACTGGGCATATGATGGCATTGCCTGGCAAATGTCTAATAACTATAAGCAAGCCAAAACGGATGGAATGTGATTGCTTGTTTAAGACATGACTTCAGTGCAATCACAGAGGCATTGACAAATATATTGCTTATAAAATCAACTGGCTGAAGACACACATTAAGAGAATGTTATTACACCGGGAGCTTATTTACACAGGTGATTAAGTAATTAAACACTCAAAAGAATGCTTAGATATAACACTGACAGGCCCTACACAGCAACATGTTTGGTGTTCTTTGTTATAGAGCTTGCTCATAGAGTTCTAGAAACGTTAGGTTTTTCTGGTGAGGTATTAACACAGCCATGGCTAGTCATTAGGTGGGTAAATGAACAGACACACCCATAGGATGTGTGTTTCTTCTCACATTTTATCACCATCCTAGCTGTGTTTCACTGCATGCGTTCTGGTTGTACCTAATAGGTAAAAAGTCTATGCATCAATTAAAACCACTGCCATTGCTCTGGCCAGCCTTGCATACTATTGTTTGCATATCAGCCTTGGCCCTATCACTAATATCAGAAGCCTGTCCCAAACTTCTAGACCACAGGGCCTAAAAATCCATGTGGTTACTTGTGTTCCAGTGAAGATGGAAATTGAGAATGACCTGCACCTTTTGGTGGCAGCACCAAAAGTCATTTGCTAATGGCTTGTCCCCTTCTCTAATGGTGCAGACATACTGCAAAATTATGTCATGGAATGTTGCGTAGAGCAACGGTAGTGGTAATGTTTAATTCAAAGCCCTGCATGTATCACTTTTTGATTTTATTACACTCTCCCCTCCAGAATTACATTTTTGTTACAACCAACCTTATCTTTTCACTTATACTCAAGTAGTTAATGCAGCAGAATATATACTTTGAATGTAATTTGTAAGGACCCCAAGTCAGGTGACGCACCTTGCGCAGAAATCTGTGTTCAAGCATCTTACCTGTCATTTATATAACTTGATACAGTTAACCATTTTATTAAGCATGATGTGAAAAACCATTATATTCTCACAAAAAATAAACACAATTTAAAATACAGAAACCAACATTGTGATTGTAGGTTTGAGAAAATAGTTGTAGGCAGCCTGCTTGAATATGTGTGCTACCTCACTTAGAGGTGTGTGTGGCTCTCCATCTCTCTGGTTATTTGTACTTTCATGGCTGTGGGGCATAAATCATTGTTTAGGGCAATAAAACAAATCCTGCAGTTCAGCCTCTCAGAATATCTTTGAGGTTGCTGATTAATGTTTAGAGTGCCATCCATCCCCCCACTCCCTTGGTTACTAGTGGTGTATCACACCACTGACTTGGCCTCCTTTCTAGGGGGGCCAGGTGCTGGATCTGGGGGGGGCCTGGCCCCCCTGGACCCCCTGCTGGAGCCAGGCCTGAGAGGTAAGCGACTCTATGCCCTGCCTGGTCAAGCATGGCAACTCAGAAACTCTCATATGAGCCGAAGCCCTTAAAATAATGTATGTTTCTGTTGTTGCTACCTTAGTTTATCACACTGGCAACAACAAAAAGGAAGGATATTGGCAAAGAATATGAACACCGAAATTTGGAGCATTACCTATTAGGCCAACAATTGAAACTTAACAATTGGTAAGGAATTCGTAATCTCTAAATAGCGGGCCAATAAG
Source organism: Ambystoma mexicanum (assembly GCF_040938575.1). NCBI lineage: Eukaryota > Metazoa > Chordata > Amphibia > Caudata > Ambystomatidae > Ambystoma > Ambystoma mexicanum. The sequence goes on from NC_090922.1 coordinate 219,444,922, forward strand.
CATAGCAATGTGTGTTGCTATGGGTGGCACACAGTAACTTGGCACCATATTTGGTGAAGCCTACATGGAAATCTGCATGAATAATTAGATAACTCACTGACTATTCACAGTAAACCTATAGCTCATAATCTGAACACTGGCGGGACACCACTGGAGGTACTGAGGCATTCGCTCTGGTGGTAACATATCACCCTGTATATATATATATATATATATATATAGTAATTTTTTATTTTTAATGAGAATGTTTTATTTTTCGGGGTATTCACTGAGGATGAGCCATAGGGCCATTTGGAAATAGGCAGGATACGATTCTACAATGTAATAAACACGAGATGGAGAATGTTGTAACAAACTTGCTAATGGAATTACTGCTTGTCTGTCTTCCTTTCCTCATCTCCAACCCAAAATGCTGAAGCATTATGGGCATGTAAAAATGTGTTCAATTAATGTATATTATTTCGAATAACATGAATGTATGTGTTATAATATTTGAACTATGTGCAAAAATAATTTTCTTTTCTTTTGAATTATCTGAATACACATTGAACAGCCTTGAGGACGACCAAGTGTCGAAACACGCGGCGGCTGTTTCTGAGCACAACAATAAATAGCATAAATACTAACACTGCATACATCTTTGAATCATTTACTAACATAATGTTTAGGGTATAGCGCTATCTATCAGCAGAACCAATACAAACACATTTACATGTTGCCCAGGTGCTTTGACCTCTTTCACGGTTACTCCTTTTCCAGGTATCCTGTCCACCTAAAAAATTCCCCATTGCCCAGGCGTCCTGAACTATTACACCTCTTACCCCTATCCCCAGGCGCCTTGACCACTTACTCATTCCATATAGGTCTCCTGACCTCTTACCCAATTCCCTGTTCCCGGGTGCTTCAAGCTCTTACCTCTTCCTCCTATCCCCATGTGCTTTGACCTCTTAGTCATGTCCCCGCTCTCTGGACCTCTTACGCCCTTCCCCATTACCTAGATGCCTTGACCTCTTACCAGTGCCCATTTCCCCAGGTTTCTTGTCCTCTTACCCAATTGCTCCTTCCCTGAAGTTCCCTATGTGTCCTGCCCTTTAACGTTTCCCCGGTTGCTTGTAATCTTCCCACTTGCTTGCTCCTCCCCCATGGAGTTGTCTTCTTCTCCATCTTTCCCCCAGACCGTTGTCCTCTTCTATGCTTTCCTTTCGTCCCTGGGTCTCTGGACCGCTCACCTGATCCTCTGGTTTAATCGTTTCTTGACCTCTTCCTGCTTTCTGGGTTTCTATACTTGCCCCTCTCTCTTACCCTTTTCCCTGTCTCCTTTGTTTCTGACCTATATGTCCTCTACAGCCTCCCCCAGCTGATGTACCCTTTTGCGTTGCCTTTGGACCCCTGGCCCTTCCCCAACCTAGCTTGTTTCCCACACACTTCTACCTAAATGCTTGCTAGCCCCATCCGCCTCGGACCCTAGTCCCGCCATTACTCTTCAGTGGCTGCCGTCATCGAGGAGTTCCCCCACCTTCATAAACCAGCTACCTAGCTAACTCCCTTGCCCTGGTACCCTACCTTCCTTAGTGCCTCAGCGCCCCTCATCCCGACCACCAAAATTGCTCCTCGGCATCCCCACCCAGGCTAGTTCCTTCGTGTTGCACCTTTTGGATTTGTTCTACGACCATGTCTACTTACACTCTATTAGACCCTTTTATCGTTGCCAACCCCCCGCCCCTCTCCCTTTGCCAGCTACCCCGTAGCGGCATCCTCCTATTTTTGTTCACATCCTGTTGCCTTTTCCCCCCAAATTGAAAATTGATCCACATGGCCATGTTTTGTTACCCTTTATTGCACTGTTCTGCTGTTACTGCTGCCCTCTTCCCCTTGCCAACCACCCCGTAGCAGCGTCCTCCTAGTTTAGTTCACATCCTGCTGCCTTTTCCCACTTTGAACTTGCCACACAGCCATGTATCGTTTCCCTTTATTGCTCTGTTGTGCCGTTACCGCCGAAACCTTCTCCTCTTCCCCGTGTCAGCTACCACGCAGCAGTGTTTTCTTAGTCCTCTTTCTCCCTCTTCTGCACTCTGCTGCCTTCCTTGTCACATCCTTATATCTACATCCCAATTCCTCTACAGCTTCCTTGATACCCATCCTCATTGTTGCAATCTCTGCCTCGACAATTGTTTGATGAGTTACTTTACTATGCGGCTACTAGTTTTGACCATTATGCGGAATACATATCCTTTTAAATTGCACCTTTCCATAACATTTCTCCCCGGTCCTTTGCTTTGTTTAGAACAGCAAATTGACAAGTTGCGTCGGCCTACCACCCTTTTGCGTAGCTCACTTAGATCCTCTGATATTCCCAAACCTTGTGCACTTACTTGCTTGCCCCAAGCCAACCACCCCTGTGATGGCGTTGTTTTACATAGCCCCTGGAGTCGATTATCCCCATCTTGTATCACATTACCCCATGTGTGTCAACCTTCTGATTGTTCTTAGAACATCGGGCATCTAGTGCCCCTACCAGCTTGCCCCAAGCCAACCACCCTGTGGTGGCAAACCCTCCTATTACTTGTTTCATTCTGACCAGAAAGTCCATAATCTCATTGGGAAGCCAACCTTTCTTCCTTTTGTTGCCATGTACCATTTACTATCCTATTCCCCACACTTTTGTCCCCTTCCCTCTCACCCTCTGTCCTTTTAACCCTCTACCAACCCTTCGCTGATAGCTTTCATCCTTCCGCTCATATCCCCACTGCTCCCCCGCCCCCAGTTCCACTAGCCAGAGCACCCCACTCCCCTGCACACACTGCCTTGGAGAGAAAGGGATACAACAAGAGTACCCTACCCGAGACTGTTCTGAACCAGACCCCAGCATAGCCACGGATCTTGCAGGAATTGGGGACATCGCTCTGCAGGAGAGCACAGGTTTCAGGATGCAATGCTAAGACTGTGGTGGTCCAATTCAGGCTTTTGCCAATGTATTATTAAGGCTGTGCATGTGTATTCTATCTTAATCTACACTCTCCTCTAGGTCAGTGGCAATGTATGCACCGCAACGGTTTCACGTTGGCTGTATTATTTACCTATGCTTGTGTGACGCACAAGAGTTAATTTTTTGGTACATGTGATATATCCATCCCATGTGCCTATGTAATCTGCTTAAATCTACACTCTCCTCCAGGTCAATTACCATATATGCACCCCAACGGTTTCAAATTAGCTGCATTATTTACCAATGTTCGTGTAACGCACAAATGTATATTTTGGTAAATTGTAATATTTCCATCCCTCATAACCGCACCCTGCATTTGACGAACACAATGAGGTAACCATTTCACACATTACAAGTTGTAAACGTCTTGAAAACTCATTACCCAAGCCCAAAAAGGCACATTCTTTAGTTTGTCCAATTTCATTCTGGTATTTGTAGTCCCCAGGGTTGCAGGGGCTGGGGGGGTAGCGGAGCACCCTGCCCATTGTTCTCGCCACTACATAGAGGACATTGCACAGCCGTCTCTTGTCTTCCACAGTCCCAGGCAACATGTCGCCCCACAAAACACCAGAACCGAAGACAACCCCCCTGCTTGAGGCGTAGCGTTCACCCCCTAAATTCTCGGCCTAAGTTCTCGGCCTATGCATTATCGACAGAGACTTAGCCTTTCAAGGGACAGTTTCAGCAAAACTAAAGTGGTGTACGAGGCCATGAACAGCCTCTACTTGTGAGGGCATCAACTGTGACTGCCCTTCCCAGGCTGCTCTGTGAGCCAGAGTCACCGGATTTACCACTGCAACGTGAATTGCCCCTTTGAAAATCCATAAAGCATGGGCCCACTAGTGTGGGCGGTGGGACTCTCTCCCCCTCCGTGCACTAAATAGAACTTAGGCCATCTTTCCGAATCAAAACCAACGTTATAATATAAGACTGGAAGTGTTTTAGTCTGGGGGGAGCCATGCAGGGTGTGACGGGTGACAGTAATGACAGTGCCATAATGAAAAGGCCAACCAGAAGGTAAGGTGGAAAAACCTTGGCCACAAGCTTTATTGTACATGACCTATGGTGCGAAAGAAAACCAACCAACCATAATAAACCATAATGAAAAAACATTACAAATATTTTGGGGGACAGGGGATCAGGTGTGCGGGTACCCTACTCCCACGTAGGACCAATTTGAGGCGGATCCCTGCCGCCCATCGTACAAAAGCTTGTGACGGTCTGTGGACCCAGCGTGTGAGCTGTTACCGGTTTATCTTCTTAGTTTCTTCATTGATATTCCTACTGTATTCTTCATACACAAGATGTCTCCATTACTTCGCCAATGGCATTCCTGTTTTCTTGCAATAAACAGTCTTTCTTTGCTATAGCATTGACTCCTTTTTTGTACTTGTTCTTTCCATGCGATCTGGAGAGGCATTTGCTTTCCCCCACTGCTGTGTGCCTTATTCCATGCTTTGGTGGATATGTGGACCTTCCTTTAGCTCTTCTGACACACTTGTGATATGGCCCCTTGAAAGGCACTATTAAGTTTATCTTCAGAGGTGGGTTCTGGAGCTTTGGCTTTCCTTCCACAGGCTTAAATTTTTGGGGTGTTTGAGGCATATGTAGACCTTCCTTAGGCTCTTATGGCCCACTTGTGATGTGGCCCCATGTGAGGCGGTAATAATCTTTTATCCTCAGAGGTGAATTCTGGAGCTTTGGCTTGCCTTCAACCTGTTTTCAGTTTTTTGGGGTTGTCTTTTCCTTGTACCCTTTGTGGGGAGGTGTTTTGCCTTTTCCCACTTTATGTAGGCATCCTTTTTGCTCGCTGATCCACTTGTGATATGGCCCCTAGTGAGGCGCTATTCATTTTTTATCCTCAGAGGGGGTTCTGTAGCTTTGGCTTGCCTCCAACGTGCTTTCAGTTTTGGAGGGTCTTGAGGCATATGTAGACGTTCCTAATAGCTCTTCTGACCCACTTGTGATATGGCCCCTTGAAAGGCGCTATTAATTTGTTATCCTTAGAGGTGGGATCTGGAGCTTTGGCTTGCCTTCAACAGGCTTTCAGTTTTGGAGATTGTCCTTTTCTTGCACCCCTTGTGGGAGTCGTTTTTGCCTTTTCCCACTGTATGTTGCTGTCTTGCAGCTCCAGTCGCTGCCAGGACAGGGTGAACTGATGACTGGGAGGCATCAAAGGCTCCTTGTCTCTGCATCCGTCCAGATGCAAGGGGGCCCTTTGATATGGGGTGTCAGGGGCAGAGACTACCTGTTGTCACCTGCCCCTGTCACATCCTCGCCATTTTGGGCACCCAGAAGTCTGGGTCCCTTTTGTGCTGGGACCCAGTGGCCCACCCCTAACACCCGCATGGTAAGTGGGCCAGCACCTAAAAGGTGCTGCCCACATCCGGGCCCACGACAGAGCCTCACCTCCCAGTTTATGCCCCTGGGCCCTCCAGTTCCGGAGGGCCCATGTCTATTACATCCAGCACAGCAGTACATATACCTGCAATGGTCAATGTTCAGCTTCAAGCAACTGTAAAACGGGTCAGCGGGTGGAAGGTTGCTCTGGATAAGGATTACGGCAAGGAGATTAGCTCCTTTCGTGCATGGCTACTACAGATAGGTGGAGGATATTTGAGGGAATAAAGACTGGCATCCAAGGGTTTTCAACTCTCAGAAGTGAGTCCCCTCAACAAATCAAATGCGGCACAACTTTAGTCTGCTAACAAATAACCGCTTTCACTACCAAATTACACAACTGGACGCAGCACCTTACTGCTGAAACTACCCATGCGGCGTGGCAACCGCACTGGGCAAAACACACCATGCACATGACACCACCTCACAATGCAGCATCGTAATTTTGGTAAATCTATGTGCTATCACCAATCAGGCTGACGGAGCAGGAACAGCCAGTTGTGTCCCACTACTTTCTGCCCTGTAAGTTCGTCCCAATTCTTTCCTCATGCCAATGGCATTTTGGTATTTGTAGTCACCGTGGTTTGGGAGGGACGGTGTGCATCTTTGGCAATACTGGGGAGTGTGAATGCATGGAGCAACTCTCCCTCATCCATAACAGGTGGAGGAGCAACCGTTAATTTCAACTCGCGAAATACTTATTTTTACGTGCAAAAGCACCACATATTGCAAGTGGCCAAACAACTCCTCCCGATGTTTCCCACCTAGGGAACTAGATCCACTCGGCAAAACCTATCCCCCAACCGGCCCAAACATGGGAGCAGAGGGAGGGTGTTAAACAAGGGGCTCTGTGAGCCACGGAAAGCTAGGAGCTGGCCTGATCCCTGCCCCTCCCCTGCACTTACCCCATAATCACATTCCGAATAATCAGTGGAGCCAAGAGACCGTGACTGCTCCCCAATGTTATGATTAGCCAATGATGACTGAAACGTTGTGTAAGTGTTGGCAATAAAAGGCTGTGGTTTTTATTGTGCATACATAATTGTAAACACATAGTTTGTAAAGTTTCTTTATCAAGATCACACATAACAAGAAAAAGAAACAATGTACACTTTTGGGCTCAAGGTCCAGGGGCGTGTACCTGGCCCATGCCGCACTCATGTTCCCACAATGGCGTGGGCTACGTTTGTTGCCCTGTTTTCCTTTTCTTGCCACTTTCTTCTTTGTTCCGAGTGGCTGGGATATGAGAAAAGAAGGTCTTCTGCGCTCGCAGAATGACTGTGGTGCTCTGTCGGGAGTACAAAGAAACTGATTTCTCCCTACCTGGTGCCCCTCTTTCATCCTACTGGACTTGCTTCAGGTTGGCCATGTGCTTGGGGGGCTTTTTTTGTACCTCCTGCCCCCTGGCCGGCACCTTGCTGTGCCCCTTTGTTATTTCCCTTTGCACCTCTTCCTGCCGTTCCTGCCCGGGGCAAAGCACTTGATAGTACCTTAGCACCATGGTGTGCTCGGCCCCAAGTCTTGCATATATGCTAAACCGGCAGCGGCAGGAAACCAGGTGGTTAGTGGCCTCCGGTTACTTCTGCTGCGTGCTGCTGCCTGTATATTGTCCCTCAGTCACTCTTGCTCCCCAGATTATTCTCTTGCGCTTTCGCAGCGTTGGCCACAATCAGTGGAGCCAAGAGACCGTGACTGCTCCCCAATGTTATGATTAGCCAATGATGACCGAAAGGCTGTGTAAGTGTTAGCAATAAAAGGCTGTGATTTTTATTGTGCATACATAATTGTAAACACATAGTTTGTAAAGTTTCTCTATCAAAATCACACATAACAACAAAAAGAAGCAATCTACACTTTTGGCCACGAGGTCCAGGGGCGCACACCTGAATGGGTTGCTGGCCGTCCAGGTTCCCCCAAAGGTTACTTATCTACATCCTCTTGCGGCTAGGCTGCTTATCATTTCTGCATCGAACTTGTCCATTCCTTTGTCTCATAAATGTGTCCCGTTGCTGTGGAACAGCTCTGGGTTTGCCAGTGAAATAGCACTATGCTTGGTGAGGTGGATTCCCCTACTTGTGCAGAATATTTTATACAAATTCTCCCCCAACCATACCTTTCTGGGCAGCATTGCTGAGTAGAATATCTCAGTCTTTCTCCAGTTGTGCTCAATGCCTGCCAGGGATGCACATGTGTCCGCCAGCAACTTTTTCCTTCCTTGTTTCATAAAAACATTGCCCCCTTGGTGTATAATCAAAAATGTGGGTGGATCCCTGAAGGCTACTAAGTCTGCCAGCCGGTCGTGTATCTCGGACCATTTCATGCCCCTCCACCCCCACCATGACGTGGTGGTGTTTTGAAATGCCGATCTCTCTTTTGTGTCTCCGGACAATCCCCCCATCCTGAAAATGAACAAGTATCCCATTATCCATCCTGATTTGAAAGGGGGTTCTTGTACTGTTTGCGAGAAAAGTGTCACATTAGTTCTGGTCTTATATAACTTTTGTAGCAATCTGATTTCCAGCCACCAATTGTTTTGACTTTTTTCGCCCCCAGCCCGCCTTGCCGCTCGGTTGTTGCTGCCCCTATTCTGAAGGAGTGAGTCCCATATTCCTTGCTGTACCAGCCTGCTTTTACAATGGTTTTCATGAGTACATCTTTAAATTGAAATTGACTTAGCGCACTGCCATCCCTGTTTACCCAGAAATGACCGCCCACAAGTGGGCGGCTCTTAATGTAATGATTGCTGATACACACTGGGCACTTTGTTTTGTCCTCTATGCAGTATAAATGAGTTTCTCTTTCTGTTAGGTGGGTGGAGGGGTGTTGGGTGGTTGGGATGGGAGCTGGGGGAGTTTTTATTTTCCTGTTTACTTCTCTAGGGGCTATGTGTTTTTTCGTTGCTTGTAGTGTAATGTTTTTATCGACTGATACTGTTTTATTGTTTATCTTATAATGAATAAATAAAGAAGTAAAAAATAAAGTAGCAAAAAAATAATTTCTCTCTTGCCCCCTGTCTTGGATGTTTGCACTTCTATTGAAATACTGCCCTCTTTTACCCAAACATCCAATATGCCCAAACCATTGCTGGCTTTAGTACTTGTAGCGATTTTTTAGCCTGAAAGCCCCAAAATATGCGATGCTAAATGCGGCTCTAAACAGCTTTGTCTCATACTCGTGCGAGCACACCGCATCTAGTAACCTTAATAAAATTACAATTTTTTAAAAATGTAAAGGGTCACTCCTGTCCTTCTGCGGACCCTCCAACTTCCCCCAACCTTTCGGTGTGTAAGTTAGAAGTGAGCTGCAGGTTGGGTCTGAACCTCCCTGAATTTTAGCAAAACAGGCTACCGCCGTCAGGTGTCTTTTTGCCCAATCTTTTTTCTTACCCTGATTGTAAGACAATTCCAGAAATGTATTTTGATCTCTTTTGTTGTTATTGACTCTACATGAGAAAAATCTGTGACCTTTAGTACTGTTTCCAGACACTTTATTGAGCTGCAGTGTTGCCTGCCAATGCATTCTTTGCAAGACCCAATAATAACCCTGTTGCAGGGTCCGTGTTTTCTGCAAGAGGCTTGCTCCTGCTAACACCAGTCTCTGAGGTGTGTGTAACTGATGGTGAAGCATCTCTGTCCCAGCCGTCCAGTGTTGGTGTTGATGCCGCCCTCATTTCTTTGTCACTGCCTCCCAGCATTCTTCTGGAATTTCCGTCATCTTTTTGTCTGCCTCTGGACTCATTTGAGGCAATGTATGCTACTGAAACCGAGATAATGCATCTGCATAGTCATTGTCTGTGCCAGCGATGTGCTTTGCCCTTATTTCAATGTTTCGGTTAAGAGTTATGGTGGTCATGACCCTTACTATCCATAAAACCAGGTGGCAAGTAGTTGATCTTCTGTTTATGATACCTATTACTGCCATGTTATCCAACCATGCAATAAGTTCAGTGTTTGCAAGCTGTTCCCCCCAAATATGTAGCGCCAGCCAGATTGGGATGATCTCTAGTAATTTAATGTTTCTCATCAGACCTTGTGTATGTCGTGCTTCTGGCCATGACCCTGCACACCAATCCTTGCCCAGTATAGCTCAAAATCCTTTGCTCCAAGCTACATCAGTAAATAGCACTCTGTTATTGTCTGTGTTTAATGGGGTGCGCCATATTGTTGTACCGTTGAGTTCTGTTAAAAATCCCTCCCAAACCAGGAAGTCTTTCTTAACTTCCTCCCCAAATCTTATGTGTAGGTGGGGTTTTGTGTATGTTTGTTTGTTTGTTTTATTATTTATATTGCGCACCAGACCCAGAGGTATTCGGGTGCAAAAGCATAAAGAGGTTTGTTAAGCTTAAATTACAGAGTGGACAGGAAGAGTACAGCTGAAGTTACAATGCTGTATGTATGAGACAACAGGTAGCAGGTGTACAGTGTACAGTGTACAGTGTACAGGTGTGCAGGTGTAGCCTTTGGTCTTCATTTCCAGGTTCCTTGAAAACACTTTACCCTGAGGAATCACTCTGGCTGCGAAATTGAGGCTACCTGCTAGCTTTCCCTAATGGTCACCTTATCTTTTCGTCTTAGTGCGCTTAGCCTTTGGAGTAGCTCCTCTGTTTTCCCAGCTGGGATCCTACAAATCCCCAGCAGCTGTGTCTACCTCAATGGCCAGGAAAATTATGCTTGTAGCTGGGTTGGGGTTTTTTTCTTTTGCCAGTGGTATGCCCCACTGCGCAGCCATTTTTATAATTTCTGATAGAGATTCCCTGCATTCCCCTGTACTGGGCTGTCCTATCAAAAGGAGGTCATTCAGGTAGTGTACCACCAGGGCTCCTGGTCGTTTCTTCAAGAAAGCCCAATGAAAAAATGAAGCAAATTGTTCAAACAGTGCGCATGACTTGCCAAAGACTGCTTTTCTATCAGGAAGGTAGAGAAATCCTTGCACAACAACAGTGACTACCTTCAAGTTAAAATTAACCTATCCCCCCAATGTACCATTGCTGTCCACATGGTCTACCGCCCCCCAGGCCCAACAGGTGACTTCCAAGCCTCTCTCATCCACCTCCTCTCTGACAACCTCAAAAAACAATCAAAAGCCATTCTCCATGGGGATGTTAACCTAGGTCCCCTGGACAGTAAGGACCCAGCAGCCAAATCCCTTGACTCAGCCTTCAAGGCTCGGGGCTACAATAACACCATCTTTAGCCCAACCCACCCGCAGGGCAGAACTCTTGACTGGATCGCACAACCTAACTGCCCACTCATCATCACTGGAAACTCTCCCACCCCATGGTCAGACCACCACATCATCACCTTCAGCATCCTCACCACCTGCTCCACCACCCCCTCACCCCAACCACTGCCACCCTGCCTTGCCAGAAGCTCCCGTCAGCTCACTAAGGAAAGGCTACTGCCCTTCCTCCAAGGACCAGCCTTCAGACCCCCTTTTTCCTCAGACCCAGAAAAACTCGCAACAGCCTACGAAGTTGGCATTAAAGCAGCTATTAACTCCATTGCCCCCCTTAAACCCTGTAAATCCAAACCCACCACCCATTCCAACTCCTGGTTCACCCCGGACCTCCTCGCTCTCCGCATCGAAAAAAAAGGCTGCTCTCACTCAGTGGCAAATGTCTCACTCTGACAAAGACAAGATGACTTTTAAATCCTGCACCACTAGATATAAAAAAGCAATCACCCAAGCTAAGGCCAAATCCTTTGAATCCAGAATCTCTGAAGCCCAATCCAGCACTAAAGAAATCTTTGCCATTTTTAGGGAGCTAGAGATACCCACCCCCGCCCCCCAGAACTTCACCAAAGACAAGGCCTGATGTGATGATATACAAACAGCCATGAAAAATAAATTGAGCCTGCTCCAAAACAAAATACTAGCCACTAAGCAAGCCCTACCCAACACACACACCCCTAACCCACCACCAGCTCCAGATCCCCCCCAATCTTTTTCATTCAAACCCATTCTAGAAAAAGACATCACCAACATAATGAGGAACATCAAACCCTCCAACTGCAAAGGTGATGCATGCCCAGCCACCATTATCAAAGACTGCTCTGAAGCATTAGCTCCCTTCCTTACAGCCTTTGTAAATGCCTCCTTTGCTACAGGGAAAGTCCCTGCCTCCCTCAAGGAAGCCTGGGTCCGCCCTCTCTTAAAAAAAACAACTCTCGACCCCACCTCCCCCAACAACTATAGGCCCATCACCACTGTCCCTTTCCTCCTCAAAATACTGGACAAAGCAGCCTACCTGCAGGTTCAACACTTCACTGAAGAGAACAAACTCCTAGGACTCTGCCAATCTAGCTTCCGCCCCAGTCATGGGACTGAAACCGCCCTACTTGACCTAAAAAACCAAATGGACGATGCCAGAGACATGGGCAAACCAACACTTCTCTTACTTCTCGACTTATCCGCGGCTTTCAACCTCGTGGATCATGATGTCTTATGCCACCACCTCTCCTCTACTTCCAAATTCTCCCCTGAAGCCACAGCATGGATCACCTCCTTCCTACAAGACAGAACCGTGCAAGTTTTCTCGGACCTAGCATCCGCTTCACCAACTATCATACTCTGCGGTGTGCCCCAAGGCTCCTGCCTCTCACCCACCCTCTACAACATCTTCACACGACCCCTTTTTCTCATCTTCGACGCCATGGGCATTTCATACACCAACTATGCTGACGACACACAGATCCTCCTCACCCTCACTGGCGACTATGACACTGACTGCATGACCCTCAACAACCTCTACAACACCATCCAAGCCTGGATGGCAGACAATGGACTATGCCTCAACTCCGACAAGACTGAACTCCTCCTGGCAGGCTCACCTGACATGCTGAAAAATCTGGACTCCCAATTCAGTCATTTCACCATAGACTCCATCAAAATACCTGTCTCAGAATCAGTCAAAACCCTTGGGGTTTACTTGGATTCCAACCTATCCATGGACAAACAAGTCAATGCTATAGCCTCTGCAGCTGCATATCATGCCAAACTAATCAACGCAATCAGGCCCTTTCTCTCCAAAGAGAACTGCACTAACATAGCCAGAGCCATCACTGGATCTAGGCTTGACTATTGTAATGTACTCTCATGTACTCTTTCTAGGCACCTCCAACAAAGACCTAGAGAGGTTACAAATCATACAGAATAGTGCTCTCCGGGCAGCCCAAGGCATTGCCAAAAGAGAACACATTTCAGACGCCAGAAAACTAGCCCACTGGCTCCCAATAAAAGAAAGAATCATCTTCAAGACTCTGACACTGACCCACAAGTGCATTCACCTTACTGCCCCTGACTACCTCTCCCAAAGGATCCACCCCTTCTCCTCTACGAGGCCAACCAGATCACCATATACTAACATGCTCTCTGTGCCTTTAGTAAAAAAAGCCAGAGCAGGCGGATCCAGCTTCCCATATCTCGCACCCACTCACTGGAACGCCCTACCTCCCACAATTCGAGGTGAGGCCTCCCTCAGCGCCTTCTGCAAAACCATGAAAGCAACTAATTCACATAAGATGCGTCGCACCAGTTGAATACATATCATATGTTCCGAATGCATAAGCTGTATTGTAATGACTAACTATACCAACCAAAATATCAGCTCTATGCCTCGTGGAATTCATAATGTACCACTGAATGCCTCTATTCCTGTAACTAAGCTCTTGCAAGTAACAGCGCCTCAATGCCCATGGGCTACTTCCGCGCTATATAAATATAAATAAATAAATAAATAAAATGATATCGCAGACCCCCATTAGCAGGCACTTGTCTCTGTAAAATTCACCCAACCAAGGTTTCGAACTAGGGCTTACCAGCAGTAATCTAAAGGATGACTCTATGTCTAACTTAGCCATTATTTCGCCCACATTTTCTAATTACTCTAAGTGCCTCATGGAAATGTGTGTAAGTCACTGCGGCTTCCATTTCAGGTATCCTGTCATTCACTGACTGGCCCCATGGGTAGGGCAAGTGGTGTATTAATCTAAACTGTCCTGGTTCTTTTTTGGGTACCAGACCTAGTGGTGAGCAGATGTATTCCTTGAATGGCATTTCTTCCCAGGGCCCACCAATCCTGCCTAATTCTAATTCTTTTTGTATTTTATTCCTTACTATTGCTGGATTCTCTTATGCAGATTTCAAGTTTTTGGTATCACCCTGGGCTCCCGCCTTTTGAATGGGATGATGAAATCTTCTAGGAAGCCATTTTTTATAGACTGCCCTATCTCTTTGTCTGAGTATACTGCTATTATATGCCTGAAATTCTTGACTCTAATGGGTGTTCTCACTGGTGTTATGGATACATTAATGCTCTGTAATTTTGTAATTCACCCCTTGCTCCCCTGTTCTTTTTGGAGTCATTTAGTTTCGGTACTTTGGCTCTCATTGCTATTCTTTTTTGGAGCCTTTACTTGGCAATCTGGTGCATCCATTGCTGCTGTGTTCCCCCCCACATGTTGTACAAGCTTGCTTGTAACTGCACTCCTTCCCCCATGAGCAGTGCCCTTTCTCAAACTTCCAATATGTAATGTTGCTTCTGTTGGTGTCCTGTGGTTTGCTTGTATTCTGGCTGCGGGTATTTGACCTAGCCACCCATGGCTGTTTTTTCCAAAAGGGCTGCTCGTTTTGTTCTGCTGTTCTGAATCAGTGCATTTCCCATTGTTTGCCTGTGAAGTTTTGGTGTGTGCAGTACTCTTTTCTGGTTTTGGTCTTCAGAACCTCCTGAATGTATAGACTATTCTGTACTTCATCCCACTCTATTTCAAGGCGTACTGCCATGGCCCTCTTAAACTGCTCATCATAGGTGAGCCAGGCTTCTCCCCCCAAAACTTCCCTCACTTCACAGATTTTTTCTACATAAGTGAATAGCGCTTTGCCTTCATTTGGGGATTTCTCTAAAATTACTGTTGCCATTATTTTAATGCTTTTAACCAGTTATCCCAATTGTACTCAACATGTGATTTTTTAGACAATATTTTCTCTTAGATTTTTTTGGGATCCCTAAACACATCATACCCTTTTTGTTGAGCCTCTAGTAACGAAAACATTTCTATGTATTCTTTCCCCCATATTGTTTCTTAAGCCACCTGTTCAATATTCCAAGCTAATGATCTCTTAAATCTATTCAATATCTCTTTTTCCAGATCTTTTAGAGTCTCTAGCAATTGTGGAGTTGTCACCACCGCGCTTTGCTGTTGTGGGGTGTTCTAACCAGTGCCATTGGTGATGATGACTGGTGTTGGACCAGTGGCTTCTGCTAATAGCACTGATATTAAAGTCCCCTCTGTGGTAGGGCATACCGTGTCGCTCTGGGCGGCGCTGGGACCTCCTACCCATGCCCTTAAATGACCACTATTACTTTTGCCTTGCTCATCATCAGTTCCGTCTGACCCTGTACCCCTTAGCTGTTTTGCCCCTAACTCAGTCATCATCTTCTCTAACCAGTCAAATTTTGCATTTACTAACATTTCTTGTTGCACCAAATTGTTGTTCACAAAATTATCCAACATTACGTTAATGCGTGCTTCTTTTTTTACCTTTCTTTGTGTTCTTTTTCAACCCAGTGTCTGGTGTCGCTTGTTTCTCTGACGTCACTGGGCTCTTGCTCTCCTTGGCCTTATTTTTTGGTGGTTCCTCCGCCTCCTCAAGCTCTATGTCCTCTTCTTCCTCTGAATCTTCTCCTAGCCTTTTTCGCACCCAGCCGTGCACCTTTTCAGCTGCTGTGACCCATTCCCGCACCCTGGAGCCCTTCTTGAAGATCGATGCCTTTCCTTTGTCCTCTATTGCCAGGTAATTTAGCCACTTAAAGTAATGCTCACGCTACTTTATTACCAGCTGTGCGGGTTGCTGTTGCTTTTTCTGCTTTCTTTCAGCTTTGTGCTTCGATTTTGCTGGGCCGCTTGAGCCCGGTATTCTTGCTTCTTGTCAGCATGCGCAGTGCTGTCAGGGGTGATCTGCAAACTTGGAGTTAAGCTTCCTGTAAGCACTCTGTCTACCTTGGCACGTTGCTCGCTCTAGCCAGCGGAAAAAAACGTCCTTATACAATGCTCTCCTGTTCTTTTGAAAACCGCTGAAGCTTTGAGTTGCCGGCTCTTCGTGTAACGCAGTAAGTTCTGCAATATAATTTCTTCCGGCAGTCTGGGACATATAGAAAAAACAAGGTGCGCCGCCTTGTAACTGACTGTATTTCTACAATACGCTGCCATGCTGGCCCGCTTCAGCTGTCGCTGAGTGCCGCCTTCTACTGTTTCCTTGGCAACTCTGGGTGCAGCTCGCACTTTCCTTCTTCCCTGCTCACCATACCCCTGCTGCTCACTCCGCAACACGCTCTGCGCTCTGGCTGTGTCTCCGCCTCTGTCAGTCTCCGGGGATTTCGCAAAGCCTCGGCCGTGCAGGTACGTTTGCTTATCCTTGTTGCTTTGCCGTGGTCCATCACTGCCCGTGCGGGCAGTATCCATTCGTTCGGCTACTTACGATCACTGATGACGTAAGCTGTGAACTCGGAAAGGACCATGCAATGATTGCTGCCCAAGCAAGGTGAAGCTCAAAGAAGCGAGATTCCGGAGCAGGAAGAAAGTCTTCTGCGTGCGCAGAATGGCAGGCCATGTGTTTGGGGGGCTTGTGTTGTCCTCACGCGCCTGGCCGGTTGGTGTCGATGGCACGTTGTACCTTGTTGTGCACCTTTGTTCTTTCCCTTTGCACCTCTTCCTGAATGAGGTACTTGATAGTGCCTTAGCACCCTGTGTGCTTGGCCCCAAGTCCTGCTGTCACGACTCGCTCCCTTCGCTCCCGTTCCCACCACTTGGGGGCATGATTTGGGGTTTATTCCCTACTGGACCTTTCCTCCGAACCTTATGCTACAGTGCTGTGATGAATTGGGAGCGCTAAATCCCTATTTTCCAAGCTACTTCCCTTCCGGATCCATTCCAGGTTTTTGGCAGCCAGCATGCTTCTTTAACCAAATGACTATGCTTCCCAGAATGCCTGGCCCACTGCTCCACCTCCACCCTTGCAGGATGAGGTTGGGTGGAGGATAGGTAACAGCTGTGGCTGCAGGTGCAGCAATCAGCACACCTGAGGCGTGTGCTCGTTAAGCAGCTTTAAAAGCCTCAGTCTTACTTCAGTCCAGCGCTGGTCATCGTTTGCAGTGTTCCTGTTGTGACTAGTCCCTTGTTCCTTGTTCCTTGCCTTTGTACCTAGTTCCTTGTTCCTGTTTTCTTGTTCCTCCGCCCTGAATTTCGGATTCATGCGCTAATTGATTTCTGCTCCCTTTATTCCCTTTTTGTCTTCCTCTGTTTGCAGGCAGTATTTCTCAGTGCTTTCCCCTTTTAGCTGCAGCCCAGTTTGTCTGTGTTCTATATTTCTTTGACTCTGTCCTTTGCTGCTGTAAACCCGTATGCCTTAGCCTTCCTCTTAGATTAGCATCCTGTCTTTCCCTTGGAGGGGTAGGGGGAAGTTTGCATTGGTTATTTCGTTTTTCCCTGCTCCTGATCCTTATTTTCCATTGGGATCCATTCCATGTTTTCCATTGCACAACTGCATTTATTTCCCATTTGATATTTCGGTGTGGTGTGCGGTTGTAGCTAGCTCCTGTGTGAATGCTTATGTTTTCCTCACTAATTTGTAAACACTTTTCCAACTTAGGTATTTAGTTTTCCTCCCATTGCTGTTATAGCCTTTCTGGGTCCCAGTTTCATCAACAGGATTCGTGGGCTAGCTGACATTCAAGAGGTTTATCTCGTCCTCGTGAGTACTGTTCTTTAGTTCCCTTATTTAATACCATTAAGAGTGTTAGTTCACAGATCCTGTCATTGCTTGCCCTCCACGTGGGTTTAGCGCTGTCAGTACCTGTAACAGCAATTGGGGGTAAGGCGCTTGCCGACTTTCCTCGCGGTCAGGTGCTTACCCCACATCCCTTTTCATATATTGGTTTTGTTGTCACACTCTATTTGCACTCCTGGGTTCTAGCATACATGAGTCTTTGTTCCTGTGCGCACGTAGTTTAATTCGAAGCCTTTCACTGTGTAATTTAGTGCATATTTCCCTTGCCATATTCGCTGCCTTTGTACTCGCCTGACTAATCCTGACAGAATGACCAGCCCAAAATTCCCATTGAATATGGCAAGTTTAAGAAAGAAAGGCAGCAAGGCCTCTAACATGTTTGTACAGAAAGCTTCCCCTACATTTACCTGTGACAATCAAATCACTAGTCCTGACTTAAATGAACTCCTTGTCACGAATGGGCATTTACGTGCAAAGTATTTTTCCCATAGGATGGCACATCCTACATTGCCTGATCCTAGTTCTATCTTTTGTTTTGATCCCGATTCTATGTCAGCGCAAGCCTTAGCCGCAGAAAACAACACACTGTTAGACTTATTATACAAGAGTACCTCTGTTGTTGAAACCCATGATTCCAGTTGTGCTTCACCTCAGATAGAACAGTTTCATTGTACAAACATAAAGAATGGAGGGGTTCCTTGCATAACTTCTGTTTTCTACCCTCAGTCTAAAGCATACTCCTTTGCACAAGTACATACTGTAGTCCCTAATGCCAAGAGGTCTAATGCCAATAGTTTGCTTAAGGGAAACACAGACCAAGTTGGTAAGAGAAACTATAAATCACAGAACCTGCAAGCAGTAGAGGACAATGTACAATCGGTGCACATCCAGATTGCTAGTGCAGGATCCAGCCCTGATGCCACTATGCCTCCCCCTGTGCCTACTGATAGTGATGTACAGTTAATGCAGGGCATGCTAAGAGCATTTCACTCTTTACTGAATACACCTCAGACTTTATCCGTTGATGTTGATGAAGTGAACACTGTTCAGCCCCTGAGTGCAGAGACTTTGGTAAACCATGATATTTGTCAATATGTTAGATCTATTGGGAGTGAAGGTCTTTCGTCTAGCACAGCGCTTAATCTGGGAACAGTTTCTAACAATTGTTCTGCTGTTTGTCAGGGATTGCAGTTAGCTGAAGATTTACAAGCCACTCCTTTACCTAAAACTTCCTGTGTAGCAGTTTGTCATAATTCTGATCTAGCACACATACAAGCTTCTGATTTCCAAACACAATCCACAATGGTGGCATACACAGATTCAGTCACTACAGTAGGCTTAGGCCCTGCTCTTGATACAGCTGCTGAGACTGAAGTAGATGTTCAAGCTGATGTGGAAAACGATGTTACCTCTGGGTTCACGCTTCCTTCTGCCAATTCTGATCAATATGAACAGTCAGAGACAGTACAGATTTCATGTTCTGATGGACTCATTCACCAGTATACAGAACCAAAAAACCGGCAGGCGATTCCTGAACTGTTGATTGTTAATCTGCCTCTTTCAGAAGCTAAAACAGAGGAATGGACAATTGACGAAATCCTGATTAACAGAGACTTTACTATGGTGATTCCACTGGTTGATTTTGACTTCTACAAAGAAAGAGACTCTGTGTCACCCACTAAAGAAAGGGACTGCAAGGGTACAGCTCAGTCTTTGGTTACTGGTGCCAAGGAGTCTACTGCCCTAAAGGTGCCCTCCATTCTTGAGCCACCAATGTGTCTGTCAACTTCTGAGACTTCTGTCTGTCCTCCTACAACCATTGACTCTTCTATGATCCAATCCACAGCCCTGCAGTCATCTTTGGCACACGTGTCTTCAACCAATGAACCGCTGCCATGTCTGCCATTTACTCAAGAGCCAGTCCCAAAGACCTGGACATGGTTGTATCCAGCAACCGAGATTGCTTCAGCTTACATGCCTTCAGCCTCAAGGTTTCCCCTGGCCTGCCTGTCTTCAGCTACAGTGACTCATCCTGCAGATCATCCTTCAGCTTTAGAGCCTCCGGTAGTCCATCAAAAGTGCATGTCTTCAGTCCCGGAGTATACTGAGTATTTGCCTTCAGTTCATGAGACGCCTGTATCCTGCTTAGCCTCGCTGCCAATATCAGAGGTATACCTGTCTACACCATCAGATCCTGCTGTATTTTCTTCTGCTCCAGCGATTCCTCCTGAATCCCAACCATTTACTGTCGATGAACGTCTAGCTTGCCTTTCTTTTGCTTCAGGAGGAGCACCAGAATGCCTGCCTTTTCCACAAGACGATTCTCCCAACTGCTTCACTTTAGCATCAGAGCCTCCTAAAAATGCAGCATCAGAGTTTGAGACTTTTGCCAGCTCCCGCTTCAGAGTCATCAAGCTGGACCAAGTGGTGAGTCAGAACCACTCACCTGGGTGTGCACAGGGGGTGGTGCAGACCGGCGTATTACCTACAGGACTTGTGCAACAGAATTCCGCCAAGAAGCACCAGTTGGGTGCTAGTAGCCAAAGGAAGGGAATGACTGCTGCAGTTCAAAATGTGTCTGTTATTGCTCCTTCTGCGAGTGTGCCTGAAATACCAAGTACTGCATCTATCACTCCTATCAGTATGCCAAACGTCTCTGCTGTTGTATCCCACGTGCAACAAGGTGGTTACACGACTGTCACCAGGAGTACCAGCCTTGTACAACCCATTGGACTTTCAGGTCTCCAAGGCGTAGAACATGTGCAGTCAAACCTTAGTCACTTTCAACCACAAGCCTTTTCCCAGATGGATGACAGAAGAAAATCTGAACCTCTACCTCAGCCGCCACCTTCTCTAATGGCTGAACATAAACCTTTCCTGAAGCCAGCAATTTCCTCACCTCCCGCATGTCCACTCTCAGCAGAAAGGCTAACAGGGCTTCTACCATTGTCTAAGGCATGTTTCACCAGCCTGCCTCCCTCCTCAAAGACTTATAAGGGTCCACTCCCAGTGACTGAGCTTCCTGGACCTTCCAACTCTGCTTCAGGTCCTGCAAGTCCTTCATGCCTTTCTTCGAACCATGAGTCTCTTCCTCACCAGAAGCCACCGTTTCCATCAGTACCACCTCCAAAGACAAAGCACTCCTATCATGGAAGTCCATCTGCCTTTGCCCACAGGCCACCATTTCCATCAGTGCCACTCCAAAGAAAAAGCACTCCCATCATGGAAAGAAGATGTCTCGTGCGGGTGGCGGCACCCGAAGACGGCCGTAGGAGGGGGTATACTGTCACGACTCGCTCCCTTCGCTCCCGTTCCCACCACTTGGGGGCATGATTTGGGGTTTATTCCCTACTGGACCTTTCCTCCGAACCTTATGCTACAGTGCTGTGATGAATTGGGAGCGCTAAATCCCTATTTTCCAAGCTACTTCCCTTCCGGATCCATTCCAGGTTTTTGGCAGCCAGCATGCTTCTTTAACCAAATGACTATGCTTCCCAGAATGCCTGGCCCACTGCTCCACCTCCACCCTTGCAGGACAAGGTTGGGTGGAGGATAGGTAACAGCTGTGGCTGCAGGTGCAGCAATCAGCACACCTGAGGCGTGTGCTCGTTAAGCAGCTTTAAAAGCCTCAGTCTTACTTCAGTCCAGCGCTGGTCATCGTTTGCAATGTTCCTGTTGTGACTAGTCCCTTGTTCCTTGTTCCTTGCCTTTGTACCTAGTTCCTTGTTCCTGTTTTCTTGTTCCTCCGCCCTGAATTTCGGATTCATGCGCTAATTGATTTCTGCTCTCTTGATTCCCTTTTTGTCTTCCTCTGTTTGCAGGCAGCATTTCTCAGTGCTTTCCCCTTTTAGCTGCAGCCCAGTTTGTCTGTGTTCTATATTTCTTTGACTCTGTCCTTTGCTGCTGTAAACCCGTATGCCTTAGCCTTCCTCTTAGATTAGCATCCTGTCTTTCCCTTGGAGGGGTAGGGGGAAGTTTGCATTGGTTATTTTGTTTTTCCCTGCTCCTGATCCTTATTTTCCATTGGGATCCATTCCATGTTTTCCATTGCACAACTGCATTTATTTCCCATTTGATATTTAGGTGTGGTGTGCGGTTGTAGCTAGCTCCTGTGTGAATGCTTATGTTTTCCTCACTAATTTGTAAACACTATTCCAACTTAGGTATTTAGTTTTCCTCCCATTGCTGTTATAGCCTTTCTGGGTCCCAGTTTCATCAACAGGATTCGTGGGCTAGCTGACATTCAAGAGGTTTATCTCATCCTCGTGAGTACTGTTCTTTAGTTCCCTTATTTAATACCATTAAGAGTGTTAGTTCACAGATCCTGTCATTGCTTGCCCTCCATGTGGGTTTAGCGCTGTCAGTACATGTAACAGCAATTGGGGGTAAGGCGCTTGCCGACTTTCCTCGCGGTCAGGTGCTTACCCCACATCCCTTTTCATATATTGGTTTTGTTGTCGCACTCTATTTGCACTCCTGGGTTCTAGCATACATGAGTCTTTGTTCCTGTGTGCACGTAGTTTAATTCAAAGCCTTTCACTGTGTAATTTAGTGCACATTTCCCTTGCCATATTCGCTGCCTTTGTACTCGCCTGACTAATCCTGACACCTGCATATATGCTAAACCGGTGGCAGCAGGTGGAAAACCGGTGGTTTGTGGCCTCCTGTTACTTCTGCTATGTGTGGCAGCCTGTATTTTGTCCCTCGGTCCCCCTTACTCCCCAGATCATTCTACTGCGCTTTTAGCTGCAGGGGTGATCCCTTCCACAGCATTGGCCAGACCAAACAATACAGGCAAGGACCCAAACCAACTCTCAAAGTGGTGACCACGTTGATTCTTACCCAATGTCAACCAGCGCATTAACGTGGGGGCCCATTTACAATTTGTAGCGCGTTTAAGAACCTGCTGTTTTGGAGGCGAAGTTCATATAATGTTTCGGTGTTAGGAGATGCAAAAGGAATGTTTATTCAGAAAACACACCGAGCACCAGATACCTAAATCTACACTCTCCTCCAGGTCACTTATAATATCTGTAACAAAACAGTTTCAAATTAGCTATCTTTTTTTTGTTTATTTTTTTTTTTGTTTATGGCTCAACAAAAAGCCTTTACAAAAATCTCAAAAACAAATCAATCATACATTAAAAAAAACACATTATAACTCAGTAAAATCAAACATTAACGACAAGACAACCAATATGCTAAAATCTGAGGTTCCCTCTAACTACTAACATCTCATACTTGCCTTAACTTAAGTTTTTGATCTCTAACTATTTACAGTATTGTGGCTGCATTAAATTTCAGACAGTTTGTTCGCTAATTTTTAACACTTGTACAACATCTGTGGCATTTTGACCCAAGATTAGTCTGTCCCAAAAAATTCTGATACAAGACCTTCTTCGTGTTGCACAAATCTCCTGAAGAGTGCTAATCGCGGAATCCACGTGCCTTCACACTCCATTAATAGGTGCCTGGGTGATTGATTTCCTGGGACAATACAGGTTTTACATAGTTGTTTTGGTCTACTTCCTTGCTTTCGCCTTGCTACCACTTCTCCGCAGTGTGCCAAGTTCAGCCTTATCCTTAGGAAGTCGTTACGTGTCGAACTCTCTGGAAATTTTGTAAGAAAGCTGGAGAGACAACCTAGCTTTTTCTCACCCTGAAAAACGGGGATTACAGAAGAAGACATTCTGACCTTCTCGATTGTCTCTATCCAATCAAAAGATTCCAGCTTCTTCTTGACTTTCAATGGGCTAGATATAAGAGTGTCTACATCCAAGTCAACCTTAAATAAGGACTCTCTCACTCTGCTTTCCAGTGATGACAGAATAGCAGATCTGGAATGCAACACATGATATCTAATGTCTCCATAGAGGGTGTTCTCTTTTCCATTGATGGTCTCCCGATATAGAGAGATTAGCATCCAATTTGCCATGCATCCCAAGGATTTTAGACCAAGTTCGAACCGAAGGCTCCAACTTGAGGTGCAAACAAGGAGACCTAGGATCCTCTTCCATAGCTAACCTTCAAATATATTCCAATTAACAGACCAGAGCTGCGGCCTGGCCTCCAATTCATAAAGGATTACAGGAACTATTTTTGCCAAATAAAATTTGACTAGCGGCAACCTCAGCCTCGACTTTGTAGAGGGCTAGAGAGGCATAGATATTATATCCCAAATATTTAACCACCTCCACCCTTTGAATCACTTGACCGTCTAGAACCCAGTTCGAATATTTAATTTTTTTTGGGGGTGTTTAAAAACCACGATGTTTGACTTGGCAGAGTTTTTTGAAAGCTTATGTGTTACTGCATACTCACCCAACTTGGTTAATAATCGCTGGAGCCCAACTGATGTTCTATCTAACAACCCAATGTCGTCTACATAGGCCAGCCAAAAGACCTTCCTTCCATTTAGCTCAGGGCTGGCCAATGAAGAGAAATGAGCTACCTTATCTTTAAATGTTCATATTAACGCACAAACCTTTGACAACATCTGATATTTCCTTTGCATCCAACTGAACCCTTTGTTTGTCAAACACTGAAACACAATGAGGTAACCATTTCATCCCATTCCAAGTTGTTAAACATCTTTAAACATTTAGCAGTTTTGCCCCAATTTCATTCTGGTGTTTGTAGTCTCCAGCCGTGAGAGGGAGGTTGGGGGGGGTAACGAGGAATAGACGGTCTTACTGGCACAGAGCGTGAAGATGCCGCAAGGGGGCATAGGGGCATGGTATTACTGGTCTGCATGGAAATTTTAAAAAATGGTTTTTGGTAGGCGAGAGCCCATTTTGGTCAATGGACGCACACGGGGCGCCCCACACGTGAATGAACCAAACCATGGTGGCCAAGTTGTCAGGCAATGCACAAAAAAACAACACAAATCCACTGCAAATAGAAACACAATTAAATTGCAAAGCAATACACTCATCATTTTTCCTGCAGACTTGCCAACTGCGATACATGGACAGATCACACACCTTGCCAGTTCACAAATCTGGAATTGTATCTCAAAGGCGTTTAGCACTCACTACCACCTATTAGAAGGTGCCATAGTGCGCTAAAAGCTGCGTTAAAATTTCACATTTTTACAGTGCTTTATTTGGGCAACCCTGGCAGAATCGCAGACGTTGTCAGATCTAGGGACAGGGAGTTCTCCACAGTCCACGCTTAACTCTGATCTATGCCAGTAATGTCTGTTATCTGTGCTTTAAACTGTAATTCATCGCCACGGACTCCATGCACTGCAACGCTTCTGTCCCTGTAGTGTGTTAAGGTATTTTTTTCTCTTGCACTGCAATGCTGCTGTCCCTGCAGTGTGTTAGGGTATGTTTTTTTCTTGCTCTGCAATGCTGCTGTCCCTGTAGTGTGTTAAGGTATTTTTTTTTCTTGCACTGCAACGCTGCTGTCCCTACAGTGTGTTAAGGTATGTTTTTTTTCTTGCACTGTAAGGCTGCTGTCCCTGCAGTGTGTTAGGGTATGTTTTTTTCTTGCTGTGCAATGCTGCTGTCCCTGCGGTGTGTTAAGGTTTGTTTTTTCTTGCACTGCGACGCTGCTGTCCTTGCAGTGTGTTAAGGTATGTTTTTTTTCTTGCACTGCAACACTGCTGTCCCTGCAGTGTGTTAAGGTATGATTTCTTTTCTTGCACTGTAAGGCTGCTGTCCCTGCAGTGTGTTAGGGTATGTTTTTTTCTTGCTGTGCAATGCTGCTGTCCCTGCGGTGTGTTAAGGTTTGTTTTTTCTTGCACTGCGACGCTGCTGTCCTTGCAGTGTGTTAAGGTATGTTTTTTTTCTTGCACTGCAACACTGCTGTCCCTGCAGTGTGTTAAGGTATGTTTTTTTTTCTTGCACTGCAATGCTGCTGTCCCTGCAGTGTGTTAAGGTATGATTTTTTCCTTGCACTGCAATGCTGCTGTCCCTGCAGTGTGTTAAGGTATGATTTTTTCCTTGCACTGCAATGCTGCTGTCCTTGCAGCGTGTTAAGGTATGTTTTTTTTTCTTGCACTGCAATGCTGCTGTCCCTGCTGTGTGTTGAGGTATGATTTTTTCCATGCACTGCAATGCTGCTGTCCTTGCAGTGTGTTAAGGTATGTTTTTTTTCTTGCACTGCAATGCTGCTGTCCTTGCAGTGTTAAGGTATGTTTTTTTTCTTGCACTGCGACGCTGCTGTCCTTGCAGTGTGTTAAGGTATGTTTTTTTTTCTTGCACTGCAACGCTGCTGTCCCTGCAGTGTGTTAAGGTATGATTTTTTCCTTGCACTGCAATGCTGCTGTCCTTGCAGCGTGTTAAGGTATGTTTTTTTTTCTTGCACTGCAATGCTGCTGTCCTTGCAGTGTGTTAAGGTATGATTTTTCCTTGCACTGCAGTGCTGCTGTCCTTGCAGCGTATTAAGGTATGTTTTTTTTCTTGCACTGCAATGCTGCTGTCCCTGCAGTGTGTTAAGGTATGATTTTTTCCTTGCACTGCAGTGCTGCTGTCCTTGCAGCATATTAAGGTATGTTTTTTTTCTTGCACTGCAATGCTGCTGTCCCTGCAGTGTGTTAAGGTATGATTTTTTCCCTGCACTGCAATGATGCTGTCCTTGCAGCGTGTTAAGGTATGATTTTTTTCTTGCACTGCAATGCTGCTGTCCCTGCAGCGTGTTAAGGTATGATTTTTTCCTTGCACTGCAATGCTGCTGTCCCTGCAGCGTGTTAAGGTATGATTTTTTCCTTGCACTGCAATGCTGCTGTCCCTGCAGTGTGTTAAGGTATGATTTGTTCTTGCCCTCCCTTACCAGGCCCCTTAATTAATCCCTTTTGCGTATGCGCCCCAGAAAAACCCCCATGCGTGTCCATAGTCCAATGGTGTGGCTGCTGTTTTCCGGCCCTTTGACCTGGCCATGGATCAGGCCAAACTGCCCACCAAAAGATAAGAGAGTGGAGGGGGAGGAGCCCCGTGGCCCTGACCCATGTGACTGTGCAGGCTGATCTCCAGCTGCGCAAATCAGAACCCGACAGTGTCCCAAGCTACCTTGTTACCACCACTGGTCAAACTCGTTGTTAACCCAGGTATTATATGCAAACATTTACGGTCCTTTGAACGTCCCTCACAAGCGTTCATGCAAACTGACTTGTTTTCCGGCGGCCCAGTTTACAGGTCATTACTATGGGCTTTCCCTGTTTCGATCGCCACACACACAACCGCACGCTTCTTGACAATTGACACCATGATGGGGAGAGGCCAGGGGGGTTGGACGGTTTGTCAGACGTGAGGCTTCCAGTCAGGTTACAGTGCTTTATAGTTACCTTAATTTATCAACTAGTCCTTCTTAGATAGCAGGTGCATGACTGGACTGGTTTTAGGTTTTTGAATCTTCCAGCTCGTACTGCCTCCCAACTTGTGGTAGTAACCCTCCCAGGTTTGCACGACATGCTTTATTTTGGTCTACGAGTTTTTACACTGGGACCTGGAGGCGGAAGTCCCACTCAGAAAAGCCCATAGCTCTCAACCATTTATGTTGCAAAGGCGGGTGAAAACACCCGTTTTTTTTTGGCTGGTGAGAGGCCCATTGAACCGAATGGGCGTGAAGGTGGCTTGGCGGCTGAGTCAGCTGTTTACAAGGCGGGTGACACCTGCCAAAAGCGTGTGAGTTGAGAGCTATGAAAGCCTGGCTGTGAAAATGAAGGAAGTGCCTCCTTCATGACAAAGGGGAAAGGGGGCAGCCAAACAGCCATTTCTTTTGCACCAATGTGTGCAGTGAGGTGACCAGGCCAAAACAAAAGAAAACACCAGACTCACGGGCTCCTAGGGCTTTGGGGGTCGAGGAGGAGGTGTAACTCTTACCTGATAAGGGCCACACATGTCCCACAACAAAGGAGACCATCAACTGGACTGGTTGGGGCGAGGGGTCTCCCAGCTAACACAATGAGGTGTCTATCTGCCCTCAGGCTACTTGTGGCCCATAGGAGAGGGCAAAGGCACCTTGGTCATAGTTCCCTCCTCAGCACGGCAAGAGCAGCAACAGGAAGAGCACACGACGTGCAGACAAAACCCACCCTGCCCGCCCAAAATAGCCAAGCAAGGGCTCTAAAGCCCAGACGAAATCACAAGAAAATGCATTCATCATAAAATAAATGGAAGTCACGAGGCTCAACGCTGTGTTTGGAAAGTCGTACGTTTTATGGAGGGTAGCAGGGACCAATCTCCAATTGGCCCTACGATGGAGCAGGGCACCCGCTCACCCGATGCCACGTTCCACAAAAGCATATCTCACATTATCAGTGTTTTTATTATGAGTAGTATGTTTGGTATACTAAAGCTTATGGCCTACGGTCTCTGGAGGATAGCTCAGGGGCAACATGCTTTCCTTGGAAGCAAGACGATCCCCGGTCAGCGCTTAGAAACCTCTGGGTAACAAGCGTGTTATAAATGACCTATCATATCATATCATATTTTCCCACCTTACATTGCTTGTGGGTCTGCTATTACACATGCATGCTATGCATGGGTTAGGGAGTGGTCATTTTGCTGCATACACCTACCTGCTCACTAACAGTTCCCCACATTATGCCACTTCCAATCCAGGCTTATTCTCATAGATTCCTTTTGCACTCTGGATAGATGTTGTTTAATTCCGTTGGCCCGTAGTTGAATTTTAGACCTTTCGCTGACATGTAAAAAGACGAAGTGCTCACCTAACACAACTTGGGACAGTAGTGGCGTGGAACTGTCCGATTCGTCTGGCTTTTTGGCTTACTGCACAAAAACCCAGACTCATTTAAAAGTGGAAAAGGTCGCTTTAATGTGACAGGCTAAAGATTACAATTAAACACTTACCTGGCTCCATGGCCTTACAAACTAAAGAAATATTTTAAAAAACCAATTAAATAATTAAACATTTTCCATTTTTCCCCAACAATTAAATAATTAAATAAAGCCATTTCCTCCCTAACTATCCCTTGGACCCTACCGTCTCCTTACCCCTTTTCCAGGCGTCCCGCTTTCTCCCCGGGGCCATGCCCCTCCAGGCTCAATACCTGTTCCCCCGTGGTGGCCCGCTTGTGCAAACAGCGCCACCCCATCCTTTCCCGTGTCATTCCCCCATTGTGCTTCCCTCCCCCCACATCAAAAGGGGCCATGCCCCCGGAGCCCAGAACCACTTCAATACCCCTCAGACTCACCTCTACACCAATCTCCCCCTTCCTATGACCTGCAGCCAGACTGACCTGCCACATCAGCAACAGAAATTTACATCACAACTTCACTAATGCCCCGACTTGTCACACGAAACTACCAACCCAAGAGTCCTTAACAGACCAAAAAACCCCACAAAAACTTGACCTGGCCCGTAAACCCCCCCGCAGAACCCCAAGTACCATGGTCCCCCCCCTTTATAAAACCAGACCCCCGCCTTAACCAAAATGAAGGGGTGGGAGGGCGGGACAATCATCAAGTCCAACCGTCGCCTGCCTCCCGAACCTTCCCTGCCCTTAAATACCCTAAGGAGACACTCAGCCCCCCACGGCCACTCGCTGGCCGTGTGCAGCGCCAAAAACCTCCCCGGGGGGAAACGCTTCACGTTCCCCCTCGGCACCCCCCTTTTGGCTTACTGCACAAAAACCCAGACTCATTTAAAAGTGGAAAAGGTTGCTTTAATGTGACAGGCCAAAGCTTACAATTAAACGCTTACCTGGCTCCATGGCCTTACAAACTAAAGAAATATTTTAAACAACCAATTAAATAATTAAATATTTTCCATTCCCCCCCCACACAATTAAATAATTAAATAAAGTCATTTCCTCCCTAACTATCCCTTGAACCCTACCGTCTCCTTACCCCTTTTCCAGGCGTCCCGCTTTCTCCCCAGGGCCATGCCCCTCCAGGCTCAATACCTGTTCCCCCGTGGTGGCCCGCTTGTGCAAACAGCGCCACCCCATCCTTTCCCGTGTCATTCCCCCATTGTGCTTCCCTCCCCCCACATCAAAAGGGGCCATGCCCCCGGCACCAGAAAAACCCTCCCCCGAGGTGTTCTTTCTAAAATTTTCCTACCTCCAACTCCTCAACCACTCTCCCAGCCAAGAGCTCCAGTCTGCCAGATAATGATTGTTCCCCAAACCGGAAAGTTTACCCATCCTCTCTAAATCTCATCAATCCTTTCTAAACCATCTCCTTACGGTACAAAACCTGTACTGACACCGATGTACAACATTCTACCATCTCTCTGTTTATCCCCTTCCTTGCCCGCTCTATCGGACCCTCATTTTTCGCTCCCCTCCCAACTCTCTGTGGCAAACACTTAGTCCCTCCTACAGTTGCTTGAGGCCACACTTGTCAGACCCCTAACAAAAAACCCTTTTTATTTTCCTAAGAAGGGCCACACCCGTATCCCTTACTAGATCATTTTCCCTACCAAGACTAATCCCCCCCCCAACTGGAGGCCTATAGTTTTCCCTAAACCATGCCAACATAGGAAGCGACTGATCCCAGCCCAGCCCCCCAAACCTGGACCATCTTACCACAACATCTTTATAGTTGCACCCCAATTGCCTGCCAACAACCCTTTTCTCAGCTTCTTACCCCGCCCACTTAACCCTAGAATGTCCCAAAACCAGATTTTTGACATCTGACCGTACCTCCTAGCAGCATCTGAAAAAGAAATTACAACATCACTTACAAATCAACAACATCCTAATAAATGCAACACTCCTGCTACCTACTGAAACATTGGTATAACGACATTCCGTTTGACCCGTCCCTGGCATACCCTTTGTATCTCCCTTACTCCCAGCGTCCCAACCTATTCACCTACTCCTCTGAATAGCCCAGCCTGCTACCTTCAGATGCTGCACCCCTCCTAAAAGAATGAGTTACCAATCTCCTAACCTTTCCCGCACCACTAGTAACACCTTCCTCAGTACCCTATCCTTTCTGGCCATCCCCTTAACCCTCTCCGGAAACACCCAGGGTCCTCTCCTACCTGTCCCCCTATATTTCGCCCCTTTCACCTAACCTTTCCACAATACACCTAGACCCACTTAGCCCCCCCCTTTTTCCCCTAAACTATTACCCTCCTGCTCACCCTTGCCCCCACCTTCTATCACCTTATTCATTTGGCCCTGCGTTGCCCCCCCTGCACCAGGGGCCCGCATGCACCCCCGTCCATGCAGACCCTTTACTTTCTTACTCCCCTCGCCGCTGCACCAGGGGCCAACCTGCACCCCCGTCCATGCAGTCCCTTCCATGTAACTACTCTTCAAGCTCCTTGCGACCATTACCCCTGTTTCCCACCTGCACCAGGGGCCCTAGTGCACCCCCGTCCATGCAGGCCTGTTTTCTGCCTTACTCCTCTCCACCGCTGCACCAGGGGCCAAACCTGCGCCCCGTCCATGCAGACCATTCCACATAAATACCTCTTCCAGCCCCGTGCTTCGTTGCTTCACTTTTTTCCCCCAGCTGCACCAGGGGCCCTAGTGCACCCCCGTCCATGCAGACCCATCTCATCACTTCCCCCTGCTGCACCAGAGGCGCTCCCGCACCTCCGTCCATGCAGCCTGAAGCTTACTCACCTTGTCGTGCGGCAAGCGTGAGGGCTTCGCCACCGTCAACCATGCCCTCCAAACGACGGCCACCACCCCTTAACAATTTCCACAGTTACACCCCCCTGCGGCCCTCCCCTACCTTCGATTCTTCCTCCTCACCCCTCTCCTTCCCCCTTTAACTCGCCCCCAAAACCTTCATCAAACCTTGTGCCCCCCCTCCTTATCCGATAAACTGAGCCCGACCTACCAGCACACCCCAATTCACCTGGCATGCGGTCCTTCCCCCCCACCTCCTTGCCCCGCTCCTCGCCCTGACCCACTGTCTCCTGCCTGAAAACAATCCGTAACCGGATGCCGACCCGCACACCTGCTGCACTCGTGTTTAAATTTGCACATCCACCTCGTGCAGCCTCCTTTATTGAACGACCAACATGCTGTCGAGGGCTGTCCTCTGCCTCCTCGCCCCACCCCCTCATGGGCGGGGCAACCAAGAAAGGGCCGGAAAGGCACACACAGCCCACTTGCTGTGTGCAATGTCGTGGCAGGCCTCGTTGGAGCCATCCATTGCAGCCAAAGATCCATGTCTATCTCCCCCCAGACCGCCTGACTGTCCTCCGCCATTCTCGCTCTGAATTCCTCATCATACCTTACCCAGGCAAAACCCCCAAAACTCGTGAAAGCCTTCCTAATGACGTCCATGTATTTAAGCAGGGCCACGCAACGCTCCGGGAATTTTTCACAATAAACACTGGCATAAATGATAAATGACGACGTCCAATTCTCAATAGTCACCGGGACCCTTGGGCGCAAAGCCAGTTCCCTCTCTTCCTCCTTAGACCCCTCCTTCGCTCGCACTTCCCTATGGAGCAATTTAAAAACATCTACAAATTCCCCCGCCTGAAGCTTCTCCCTGGTCGCTGCCATCAAGTGCGCCCCCAACGGTTTTGTTATCCCCAGGTATGGCAATTATTTCTCCTTGCCTTTCACTTCAACCTCCTTTCCTTTTTCAGCTTGCAACTCGAGCACCAATGGCTCCAACACCTTGTCCGTTTGGACCTCCACTGAGCAAATGCTCTTCTCAACCCCCAAGGCTCCAATGGCCTGCACACCAACTTCTTTCCCTGCCCCTTGCAAACCAGCCCCTTCCTTTCCCGTCCCCCCCTTTCAACCCCTCTCTGCCATGCAGATGACCATTCCCTTTCCCGCTCACCTCTTTTCACGCCGGCCGTCTGCGGTCTGGCGTCCACACCGATGCTCCTCGTCTCTCTTAGAGGGCTCCTGCTGCGGGGACAAAACATGTCAGCAGACTCACCCAGCTAATAGTTCCCCCAACCTCTTGCCCCCCCGACCACCCTGCACCTGCTTTCCCAGATCCCACCTCAAACTTCTTCTCTCCTCCCCCCTTTCCCTTACCGCCCTATAACCTTCTACCCCCCAATGCCCCACATAATCCTCCAACCCCACTTCATCGCCCCTTAAATACCATTGCGGATGCGAGCTCATGCCCGAGTTGAGTTGATCTTCCTCTTGCGAGCCCGGGGGTCCGACCCGCCACTCCTTTGACGTCTTCTCGGCGGGGCCGCGGAAACCCTTGCCTGGTCCTCTTCTCTCAGGCGAGGCGTTCTGTCCTCCACCCTGGAATCCTCATCGCTAGGGGCCGTGCGGCACCCTCTAGGCTCTCCTTCCGGTGACTGAGGAGGGGCCGTTCTAAAACCCTCTACCTCCACCTGACCAGCGGGGGCTGCGCCGCGCCCTCCGCCCTCACTCCTACCGGGGGGGCCGTTCCGCGCCCCACTCTAACCTCTTCAATTGATGGGGACCTCTCCCTCCTTCTCCCACCTGCACTCTTCTGCAGGTATTTAGCCCCTCCTCCCCTCTGCCCTGTCCCCCCTTCTGCCCTCCCTCGCTGGCCCCACTCTGGTTCCTTTGAGCCACCTCCTTTTGAGCACACCCCCCTTTCCTAGGGCTATCCTTCACTCCCTCCCTCAATGGCTGCCCCCCCGAAATCATTTCTCCCCCGGGCGCCCTCCTGTCTATCTCCCTTCTCAACTTCCTGCCCCTGGATTCCCACACCTCCCCTCTCCCCGCCGCGAGGGTGCAAGCCACCACTGCCACGAGAGCCCCATCTGCCGCTGCGCTACGCTGCGGCCTACCGCCACTTATCTCCTCCTCCCCCGTGACCTCTCCACCAGTGACCTCCCCCACTGCCCCCCCAACTGGGCCCTAGATGCCCTACTAATTATTTCCAAGGCCTCCCTCAGAGCCTTAGCATCCACCAGACCCTTCTTGCTGGCTCCCTGGCCCACCATGCTGGACTACTAATCTGGTTGTGCAGTACAATATATGTAACCCCTTGAAAATTTTATCTAGCAAAACCTAAGCCCCCGAGCCAAAACTACCCGTGGACCTATACCCAATTGAACAGCTAACCTTGAACCTAGTAAATCAGCACTTCGCCACACCCAAACGGTAATATGGATTCCCCAATAGAATGCTCCTAATTATTATTAATTAATAAACAATTTCTCTTTTTTTTTTTATTTCCCTATACTTACCCCCTAAAATTACAGGCCAAGCCCCTGCAACCCTTCTAACCCCGAGACTTGGCAATAAGGTGCCACCAGCCACAGAAAGCCCCCCAAAAACCAGAGGCCCAACTAACAGGGGCCGAGATGCGCCCGTGTCACACTGCCCCCTGGCGGCGTGTAAGCCCAACCGCACCTAAAAACAACAAATGGACGCGGCCCCTTTAATGGGAGCACACTGTCCCCTCCGTCACGCGACGGCCACCGCGCGCAGCCTTCCTCCCTCATAGCCGAAACCACACGGGACCGGGAGCTCCCCCATCAAACAACCCGTGCGCGGGAAGGCACAGACCACAAATGCCCGCTGAACCCGCCCCCACTCCCAACGGCCCGTGTTCCCCTGCACCCTACCAAAACCCCCCCACTCCCTGCAGCACCGGTCGAAAATGCTGCGTCACGATGCTGTGCCTGGAAGAACAAACCCCTACGCCCGCACACGGACCACGGGATCCAGAGCCTGATAAGTAAGAGGGGGTACCTTATCTATGGTACCCCCGGCTATAACACAATTCTGAAATCAATTAAGTTTTTTTTTAAAATTTTTTATATAACTAACTATGACTAACCTCCCCCAACTTCTAAAACCCTGTCCCTCTCACCTGCGCTAACCTGCCGCACCGAAGGCCCAGCTACTCAGGGAAGGCTCGGGAGCAGGCGACAGGACTGAAGGGGTGGGAGGGCGGGACAATCATCAAGTCCAACCGTCGCCTGCCTCCCGAACCTTCCCTGCCCTTAAATACCCTAAGGAGACACTCAGCCCCCCACGGCCACTCGCTGGCCGTGTGCAGCGCCAAAAACCTCCCCGGGGGGAAACGCTTCACGTTCCCCCTCGGCACCCCCCTTTTGGCTTACTGCACAAAAACCCAGACTCATTTAAAAGTGGAAAAGGTTGCTTTAATGTGACAGGCCAAAGCTTACAATTAAACGCTTACCTGGCTCCATGGCCTTACAAACTAAAGAAATATTTTAAACAACCAATTAAATAATTAAATATTTTCCATTCCCCCCCCACACAATTAAATAATTAAATAAAGTCATTTCCTCCCTAACTATCCCTTGAACCCTACCGTCTCCTTACCCCTTTTCCAGGCGTCCCGCTTTCTCCCCAGGGCCATGCCCCTCCAGGCTCAATACCTGTTCCCCCGTGGTGGCCCGCTTGTGCAAACAGCGCCACCCCATCCTTTCCCGTGTCATTCCCCCATTGTGCTTCCCTCCCCCCACATCAAAAGGGGCCATGCCCCCGGCACCAGAAAAACCCTCCCCCGAGGTGTTCTTTCTAAAATTTTCCTACCTCCAACTCCTCAACCACTCTCCCAGCCAAGAGCTCCAGTCTGCCAGATAATGATTGTTCCCCAAACCGGAAAGTTTACCCATCCTCTCTAAATCTCATCAATCCTTTCTAAACCATCTCCTTACGGTACAAAACCTGTACTGACACCGATGTACAACATTCTACCATCTCTCTGTTTATCCCCTTCCTTGCCCGCTCTATCGGACCCTCATTTTTCGCTCCCCTCCCAACTCTCTGTGGCAAACACTTAGTCCCTCCTACAGTTGCTTGAGGCCACACTTGTCAGACCCCTAACAAAAAACCCTTTTTATTTTCCTAAGAAGGGCCACACCCGTATCCCTTACTAGATCATTTTCCCTACCAAGACTAATCCCCCCCCCAACTGGAGGCCTATAGTTTTCCCTAAACCATGCCAACATAGGAAGCGACTGATCCCAGCCCAGCCCCCCAAACCTGGACCATCTTACCACAACATCTTTATAGTTGCACCCCAATTGCCTGCCAACAACCCTTTTCTCAGCTTCTTACCCCGCCCACTTAACCCTAGAATGTCCCAAAACCAGATTTTTGACATCTGACCGTACCTCCTAGCAGCATCTGAAAAAGAAATTACAACATCACTTACAAATCAACAACATCCTAATAAATGCAACACTCCTGCTACCTACTGAAACATTGGTATAACGACATTCCGTTTGACCCGTCCCTGGCATACCCTTTGTATCTCCCTTACTCCCAGCGTCCCAACCTATTCACCTACTCCTCTGAATAGCCCAGCCTGCTACCTTCAGATGCTGCACCCCTCCTAAAAGAATGAGTTACCAATCTCCTAACCTTTCCCGCACCACTAGTAACACCTTCCTCAGTACCCTATCCTTTCTGGCCATCCCCTTAACCCTCTCCGGAAACACCCAGGGTCCTCTCCTACCTGTCCCCCTATATTTCGCCCCTTTCACCTAACCTTTCCACAATACACCTAGACCCACTTAGCCCCCCCCTTTTTCCCCTAAACTATTACCCTCCTGCTCACCCTTGCCCCCACCTTCTATCACCTTATTCATTTGGCCCTGCGTTGCCCCCCCTGCACCAGGGGCCCGCATGCACCCCCGTCCATGCAGACCCTTTACTTTCTTACTCCCCTCGCCGCTGCACCAGGGGCCAACCTGCACCCCCGTCCATGCAGTCCCTTCCATGTAACTACTCTTCAAGCTCCTTGCGACCATTACCCCTGTTTCCCACCTGCACCAGGGGCCCTAGTGCACCCCCGTCCATGCAGGCCTGTTTTCTGCCTTACTCCTCTCCACCGCTGCACCAGGGGCCAAACCTGCGCCCCGTCCATGCAGACCATTCCACATAAATACCTCTTCCAGCCCCGTGCTTCGTTGCTTCACTTTTTTCCCCCAGCTGCACCAGGGGCCCTAGTGCACCCCCGTCCATGCAGACCCATCTCATCACTTCCCCCTGCTGCACCAGAGGCGCTCCCGCACCTCCGTCCATGCAGCCTGAAGCTTACTCACCTTGTCGTGCGGCAAGCGTGAGGGCTTCGCCACCGTCAACCATGCCCTCCAAACGACGGCCACCACCCCTTAACAATTTCCACAGTTACACCCCCCTGCGGCCCTCCCCTACCTTCGATTCTTCCTCCTCACCCCTCTCCTTCCCCCTTTAACTCGCCCCCAAAACCTTCATCAAACCTTGTGCCCCCCCTCCTTATCCGATAAACTGAGCCCGACCTACCAGCACACCCCAATTCACCTGGCATGCGGTCCTTCCCCCCCACCTCCTTGCCCCGCTCCTCGCCCTGACCCACTGTCTCCTGCCTGAAAACAATCCGTAACCGGATGCCGACCCGCACACCTGCTGCACTCGTGTTTAAATTTGCACATCCACCTCGTGCAGCCTCCTTTATTGAACGACCAACATGCTGTCGAGGGCTGTCCTCTGCCTCCTCGCCCCACCCCCTCATGGGCGGGGCAACCAAGAAAGGGCCGGAAAGGCACACACAGCCCACTTGCTGTGTGCAATGTCGTGGCAGGCCTCGTTGGAGCCATCCATTGCAGCCAAAGATCCATGTCTATCTCCCCCCAGACCGCCTGACTGTCCTCCGCCATTCTCGCTCTGAATTCCTCATCATACCTTACCCAGGCAAAACCCCCAAAACTCGTGAAAGCCTTCCTAATGACGTCCATGTATTTAAGCAGGGCCACGCAACGCTCCGGGAATTTTTCACAATAAACACTGGCATAAATGATAAATGACGACGTCCAATTCTCAATAGTCACCGGGACCCTTGGGCGCAAAGCCAGTTCCCTCTCTTCCTCCTTAGACCCCTCCTTCGCTCGCACTTCCCTATGGAGCAATTTAAAAACATCTACAAATTCCCCCGCCTGAAGCTTCTCCCTGGTCGCTGCCATCAAGTGCGCCCCCAACGGTTTTGTTATCCCCAGGTATGGCAATTATTTCTCCTTGCCTTTCACTTCAACCTCCTTTCCTTTTTCAGCTTGCAACTCGAGCACCAATGGCTCCAACACCTTGTCCGTTTGGACCTCCACTGAGCAAATGCTCTTCTCAACCCCCAAGGCTCCAATGGCCTGCACACCAACTTCTTTCCCTGCCCCTTGCAAACCAGCCCCTTCCTTTCCCGTCCCCCCCTTTCAACCCCTCTCTGCCATGCAGATGACCATTCCCTTTCCCGCTCACCTCTTTTCACGCCGGCCGTCTGCGGTCTGGCGTCCACACCGATGCTCCTCGTCTCTCTTAGAGGGCTCCTGCTGCGGGGACAAAACATGTCAGCAGACTCACCCAGCTAATAGTTCCCCCAACCTCTTGCCCCCCCGACCACCCTGCACCTGCTTTCCCAGATCCCACCTCAAACTTCTTCTCTCCTCCCCCCTTTCCCTTACCGCCCTATAACCTTCTACCCCCCAATGCCCCACATAATCCTCCAACCCCACTTCATCGCCCCTTAAATACCATTGCGGATGCGAGCTCATGCCCGAGTTGAGTTGATCTTCCTCTTGCGAGCCCGGGGGTCCGACCCGCCACTCCTTTGACGTCTTCTCGGCGGGGCCGCGGAAACCCTTGCCTGGTCCTCTTCTCTCAGGCGAGGCGTTCTGTCCTCCACCCTGGAATCCTCATCGCTAGGGGCCGTGCGGCACCCTCTAGGCTCTCCTTCCGGTGACTGAGGAGGGGCCGTTCTAAAACCCTCTACCTCCACCTGACCAGCGGGAGCTGCGCCGCGCCCTCCGCCCTCACTCCTACCGGGGGGGCCGTTCCGCGCCCCACTCTAACCTCTTCAATTGATGGGGACCTCTCCCTCCTTCTCCCACCTGCACTCTTCTGCAGGTATTTAGCCCCTCCTCCCCTCTGCCCTGTCCCCCCTTCTGCCCTCCCTCGCTGGCCCCACTCTGGTTCCTTTGAGCCACCTCCTTTTGAGCACACCCCCCTTTCCTAGGGCTATCCTTCACTCCCTCCCTCAATGGCTGCCCCCCCGAAATCATTTCTCCCCCGGGCGCCCTCCTGTCTATCTCCCTTCTCAACTTCCTGCCCCTGGATTCCCACACCTCCCCTCTCCCCGCCGCGAGGGTGCAAGCCACCACTGCCACGAGAGCCCCATCTGCCGCTGCGCTACGCTGCGGCCTACCGCCACTTATCTCCTCCTCCCCCGTGACCTCTCCACCAGTGACCTCCCCCACTGCCCCCCCAACTGGGCCCTAGATGCCCTACTAATTATTTCCAAGGCCTCCCTCAGAGCCTTAGCATCCACCAGACCCTTCTTGCTGGCTCCCTGGCCCACCATGCTGGACTACTAATCTGGTTGTGCAGTACAATATATGTAACCCCTTGAAAATTTTATCTAGCAAAACCTAAGCCCCCGAGCCAAAACTACCCGTGGACCTATACCCAATTGAACAGCTAACCTTGAACCTAGTAAATCAGCACTTCGCCACACCCAAACGGTAATATGGATTCCCCAATAGAATGCTCCTAATTATTATTAATTAATAAACAATTTCTCTTTTTTTTTTTATTTCCCTATACTTACCCCCTAAAATTACAGGCCAAGCCCCTGCAACCCTTCTAACCCCGAGACTTGGCAATAAGGTGCCACCAGCCACAGAAAGCCCCCCAAAAACCAGAGGCCCAACTAACAGGGGCCGAGATGCGCCCGTGTCACACTGCCCCCTGGCGGCGTGTAAGCCCAACCGCACCTAAAAACAACAAATGGACGCGGCCCCTTTAATGGGAGCACACTGTCCCCTCCGTCACGCGACGGCCACCGCGCGCAGCCTTCCTCCCTCATAGCCGAAACCACACGGGACCGGGAGCTCCCCCATCAAACAACCCGTGCGCGGGAAGGCACAGACCACAAATGCCCGCTGAACCCGCCCCCACTCCCAACGGCCCGTGTTCCCCTGCACCCTACCAAAACCCCCCCACTCCCTGCAGCACCGGTCGAAAATGCTGCGTCACGATGCTGTGCCTGGAAGAACAAACCCCTACGCCCGCACACGGACCACGGGATCCAGAGCCTGATAAGTAAGAGGGGGTACCTTATCTATGGTACCCCCGGCTATAACACAATTCTGAAATCAATTAAGTTTTTTTTTAAAATTTTTTATATAACTAACTATGACTAACCTCCCCCAACTTCTAAAACCCTGTCCCTCTCACCTGCGCTAACCTGCCGCACCGAAGGCCCAGCTACTCAGGGAAGGCTCGGGAGCAGGCGACAGGACTGATACAATCATCAAGTCCAACCGTCGCCTGCCTCCCGAACCTTCCCTGCCCTTAAATACCCTAAGGAGGCGCTCTGCCCCCCACGGCCACTCGCTGGCTGAGTGCAGCGCCAAAAACCTCCCCGGGGGAAACGCCTAGCATTTCCCCGGGGCCCCCCTTCTCCCGTGTTTGTTGGGGTTCGCCTGTCTACATAAAGGTGTTGCTCATGTTGTGGTTTAGCCCGGTTTACATGTTCCTCTCGAGCCATTAACTTCATCACGTTTTATTTCGTTCCGAGTCTGGGAGGTGTCTAAAAAACGTGCAGCACACGCACAACCCCAATAATGTTGTCTGTGAAGGCTAGTAAATTCAGGCTGAAGGGGTGAACAGGTACAACGATATCCAATATGTCAGTAAACCTTTGCGCATCCTGCTTTGCAGTACTAGATTAAAGCGTTTTTATTTCACGGCGTTTTATTTCACGGGTTAAGGAGCAATCGTACATAACAACAAAGACCCATCACTGCGCATGTTTACAACTGACCTCACACACAGTACCTCGAGCTGCTATGGCGGGCGGCAACCCCAGCGATGGTCGGTACGAACGAGATAGCTTTCACCCAAGGCAATATAAACTGCACTTCACACAACGCGAGGATCCGGAAACCATTCCAGAGACGTGAATACAATACATCACGATAAGGCATTACAGGAAAGTCAATAAACCTCTGCAATACGACTGAAAACATGCACGTTTCAAAATAAACGAACGTGCGTTCTAATTTGTTACTGGGCCCATTTCTGAAAACGAATTAACTTATAAATCATTGTAATTATACTCAAATGAGAAGCTACAACAGCCTAATGTAATGTAAGCTAAAACTATTGTGTTGTGAAAAAGTCTATTCATATATCAATTCAAGGAACTTCACAATCAGACCACATGCACACACACCAATTAACCTACTCTGAATACCCCCTAAGTACTGATGACAGGGTTTTTATAGCCCATAATCCAGCTCTTTGCCTCCTGTGTCTCTTTGCTTCCATTAACCACTTTGTTTCGCTATCTTGCTGTTTCTACACAGCAGTCTCTCACTCTCCTACTGGTTTCCCCCTTTCTTACTCACTCTGTGCCCCGTTGGCTAGTGCGCGCACCTTTTCTCCAGTTTCATAATCCCTCTCTTGCAGTGTATCCTGTCCTCAGCCTTCCTCTGAGCTTGTCACTCTGTCCCTGCTTCTGCGACGCCTCGAGCCTCCCTCCCGCTAGCCTTGCCAGTGTATCCTGGGCTCCCTCTCGCTTGTCTCTCTGCTCTGTTTCTGTATATTGCCCTGCTGCCTGTCCATCTCTCTCCCTCAGACTTGTTGCAGCCTCTCTTCTCCCGAGGACCAGCTTGCTCTGGGTTCCACTGACAGCAGGACTCGAGTTACTGCTTCTTCAGACACACCAGCCTCTTGCTTTTTCTTCCGGTCATGTATCTCACACTGTCTCTTTTTTCTCCAGCATGGGGTCTGGCATGGATTCACATGCTCATGAATATTCCCCGTCGTCAGGCTGGGAATCCTCGGTAAAGAAAAAATCAGTATCAGTTTTGTTTCTGATCTGTCTTTCTTAGTAGCAACCAATCACTGGTCTCCAGGTCATACTGCCCCCAGCCATTGACAGCCCTCTCCCTAAGCCCCTCCCCTGGCAGCCATCCTCAGATTTTTACCACACGTTCATGTGTTGGGAGTCCTCGTGCTATAGCTCTCGAGCTTTTACTGCATTTTGCGATTTTTCAAAGAGTTTAATCTCATTTTTTGGTCAAGCAAGCCTCAAGCTCCACCGTTTCTACTTCCGATCAACGGGGACCCGTTTTGGAATTTTCTACGCCCCTCAAGGGCGAAGTTTTAGTCGAGTACGCTTCTTGGAAGATTCCAGAAGAACTTGAGGCCCACCCCATGGACATGGCCCAGGACAAGGGAAGCTCGACGCCTGGATCCAAGCTTTTCAGGAACTGCCCTAGATGCGGGTTACAGAATGTGTTCAAGGAGGATGAGCATTCTAGATGCCTCTACTGCCTTCACGAAGACAAAACGCACGTGGAGAAGGAATGTGCGTTTTGCAAGAACATGTCGGAGCGGACCATGAGGGATCGACGGATCCGCCTCACCAACTGGCTGGAAGGAAAGAGCCCAGTGGTAGGTGAGAAGAAGATGTCCGAGCGGTCTTCTAAGTCCTTTGAGGGTGCTCCGGCGGCGGGGGCCCAACAGAAGGCTAAGCACTGCGAGTCCGCGGGCACCGGGAGCGCTGAACGGTCGGGCTCCTCGGCTGCCATGCAAGGCGCACTTTCACCGATACCATCAACCACGAGCCAACGCTCTGGCTCGGGGAAGAGAAAGTCGGAGATCCCGGGTAAGCTTCTGGAGAAGCCCCAGTCGATCCTGACAGAGACAGCCGAGGGGGAGCGAGGCGGTGTCCTTCCCTCCAAGGTGAAGGCCTCAAGCATGCCAAAAGTCGTGTAGGCCCTGATTCACCTGGCTATGGCCTCTATCGAGGGAGTTGTGACGGCCCTGGCAAAGCCTGTGGAGGCTACCGCAGTGGAGACGACCTCGGGGCCCAGAGTTTCCCTGCCACCTCTTTTCCTCTTTTCAGCCCATCGATAAGACCCCCGTGAAAACCCTGGTGGAAAAAGAGGTGGGGCTGGTGGCCATCACGGACACGGATACAGCCTCCTAGGAGGGGCTGGTTGAAGTCGTGCAAGGCCTCAACAAGAGGTTTGAGGAGGTCCGGTCCCATGGGAGCAACCTCGGGGAGGGGGACGAAGAAAGCGACGGTGGCGCTAAGGAGGTACCCCAGGAGGACGAGCAACCATCTCGCCCGTCGCAGCCCTTGCCGGACAACTCGGCGGCCATTTTGATGGCAATCCAAACTTTATGCATGTAGATAAGGACGAGATTGCCTCTACCCCCAACAGACAACCCAGCAGAGCCGGGCCCGTCGTGAAGCCCTCCAAACAAGCAGAGGAGAGTTCACCCCCCCCACCTTTCCAGCCCTCACGGTCTGCTCAGCCTTCATCTCCTTCCCCTGATCCTAGGGATGACAAGGGAACAGATACGGCCACGACGGGGACGGATGACGACGGTGGTGACGACGGGAGGGGCCTTCCATCACCACCCCCTCGGGCCTGCCCGCCCGACGAAATTGGCTCCTTCCATGCCATGATTCCCAGGGCATCTGAGCTCTTCCAGCACTGCCCTGAAGAACAGAAGAAGGAAGGTTTCCTCTGTCAATGATGCAAGGCCAAGAGGAAGACTGTCCTCGCGGCGCCATTGCTTGATGACATCTGGGACGAGGGACTTGCTCTCCTGAAGAACCTATCCACGACGCCTGCCAAGAGGGATCGGTACGAGAAGAATTACCGGGTCCCCGATTCCACCCCTTTGTGCCTTAGGGCGCAGCCGACCCCAGATTCGGTCGTCTTGGCGATGGCCAAAAAGAAAGCGGAGGGGGCGACGGCTTCAACTTCAACCTCCCTACCTGACGGCGAGGGAAAGAGACTAGACGCCATGGGACGACGAGTCATCGCGTCCGCGGCGACGACAATTAAGGCGGCCAATATCCTAGCGATTGTGGCCCGTTACGACAGGGAGTTGTGGGACAAGATCGCCCCCTTGCTGGACTTCTTACCGGACGACAAGAGGGCGGAGGCCCTGGGGATCCTACAGGAAAGTGAGATGGCCTCAGACCACGCCATAATGGTGGCCACAGAAATCGTGGACACCGGGTTCCGCCAGTTGGGCAACAGAGTTTGCCTTCGACGGCGGGGATGGCTCAAGGCAACAGATTTCCGCCAGGACGTGCAGACCAGAGTTCTGGGCATGTCCTTCGACGGGAACAACCTGTTTGGAAAGACAGTAGATGAGTCACTTCAGGCCATCAAGACCAACACAGAGACGGCTCGGGCCTTGGGAGTTTTGCAGCACGACGGCCGCCCTTTCGGAACTCCGGAAGCAAGCAAGGTGCATCCAAAGGATTCGGCTGTGGCTCCTCGACGTACCGCCAGGCAGCCCGCTCCTCGTCACAAGAGGCCTACCGAGGGCGCGGCAAGTCAGGAGGACCCCGTAGCCAAGGAGGCCAGGGCGGCAAGGCCGCTCCAAGCAGGACTGAACCGGCCGTGGAGTCGGGCCCCCACCTGAGCGCCCCGGTGGGAAGCCGGCTGGTGAAGTTTGTCAGCGTGTGGGAGTCCATCTCCACTGACCGTTGGATGCTGGATGCCCTGGCCCACAGGCACACTCTCAAATTT
Source organism: Ambystoma mexicanum (assembly GCF_040938575.1). NCBI lineage: Eukaryota > Metazoa > Chordata > Amphibia > Caudata > Ambystomatidae > Ambystoma > Ambystoma mexicanum. The sequence goes on from NC_090922.1 coordinate 219,488,495, forward strand.
CTAAAGAAGTGCCCCCGAATTCCTCCCATGGCCAGGAAGGAAAACCACATCCCACAACTGCTGTTAGAGGTAAGGGCGATGCTCAAGAAAGGGGCCATCAAGCTCGTCCCGAAGAGGCTTCGGGGCTCCGGAGTATACTCAAGATACTTTCTCGTCAGAAAGAAGACAGGCGGTTGGCACCCCATCCTGGACCTGCGTCGGTTAAACAAATACATTAAGGCCCAGAAGTTCCAGATGGTCACCCTCCAGCAGGCGACTTCCTATCGTCGCTGGACTTGGAAGATGCTTACTTCCACATTCCCATTCTAAAAGGACACCGAAAGTTTCTCAGATTCGTAGTCCAAGGACGGCACTACCAATTCAAGTCCCTGTATTTTGGATTGAAGTCAGCGCCCAGGGTATTTACCAAGTTCCTAGTGCCAGTGGCGGTGCGGCTGCACCTGCAAGGGATCTACGTTTACCCCTACCTGGATGATTGGCTTATTCGAGCAAGGACAAGGGAGCTCGCCATCGAGCACACAGCGAAGACCGTCCAACTGCTCATGGACCTGGGATTCTCCATCAACTTCCTAAAATCCCACCTGGTTCCGTCGCAGATCGCACTGTTTCTGGGAGCCAAGATCGATACAGTGGCACAATTGACTTCCCCGTCGGAGGAAAGGACGAAGGCCATCCTGGGAAAGGTGCAGCGCCTGCTGGCCACGGACATGGCCAGGGTGAGGTCAATCAAGTCACTTCTCGGCATGATGTCCTCCTGTATCTACCTGGTGCACCTATGCAGGCTGCGGATGCATCCTCTACAGGAGTTCCTCGACGCCCGTTGGATGCAAGCGGCGGGCAGCTTCGAAGACAAGATCCCGCTCAACGAGGCCTTCCGCCAAGCTATTCGGTGGTGGGGCATCCGTGTGCGTCTCACGGCGGGCACAGACTTTCAGACCCCAGCACACCAGGAGACGGTGACGACGGATGCCTCCCTGGAGGGTTGGGGAACGCACACCGGAGATCTTCACGCGAGAGGCCTTTGGCTCCCGGAGGAAAGGTCACTCCACATCAACATCCTGGAGCTCCGAGCAGTGTTCTGGGCTCTCAGGTCGTTTCTCCCGTCCCTCAAGGGCAAGGTGATAAGGATCTTCACCAACAACACCACCACAATGTTCTACATCCGGAAGCAGGGAGGAACCAGGTCCCCGGCCCTATCCAAGGAGGCCCAGGATCTGTGGCATTGGGCTTTTGGCCAGGGGATGTTTCTGGTGCCCTTCAACCTAGCAGGGATAAAGAACACCATCGCCGACTCGCTGAGCAGGGTGCTGCACTCATGCCACGAGTGGGAACTGCGTCAGGACCAAGTGGATCAGCTTTTTCGACGATGGGGCAAACCCCAAATCGACCTGTTCGTGACGGCGGCGAACTCCAAGTGCCAGAGGTTCACCAGCAGGTTTCCCCAGCCGAGGAGCATGGGTGATGCTTTCTCGTTCCCCTGGGACGGCCTGTTCCTGTATGCGTTCCCTTCATTGCCGTTGCTACTGCGACTCGTCAACCAACTCAAGAAGTCCCAGTGCAGGATGATCCTCGTCGCACCGGTGTGGCCGAGACAGATCTGGTTCCCGGACCTTCTGGACTTGTCAGCATCCCCCCAGTCAAACTATCGACGGACGCAGATCTTCTCTCCAGAGAAGGAGGCGCCATCCTCCATCACAACCCGGGGTCGCTGAACTTGCAGGCCTGGCTCCTGTGGCACTAGAGTTTGGAGGGTACGATATCCTGACAGACTGCAAGGAGGTGCTTGCAAAGGCCAGGGCGTCCTTAACTCTCAAGTGCTATGGACATAAATGGAAGAGGTTCTCTGTCTGGTGCCGTGCACAGAAGATTAACCCTCTGCAAATTACGGCCCCTCAAGTGCTGCCGTACCTGCTGTCGCTGGCCAAGGCGGGGCTGGCTCATGCCTCCATCAAAATACATCTGGCGGTGATCTTCCGCTACACCAGAACTACGGGGCGATCATGCCTGTGGTCTCATCGCCTGGTGAAGGAGTTTATGAAGGGACTATTCCGTTCGTTCCCACCGGTGAAGGCTCCGGCCCCGGCATGGGAGCTCAACGTGGTGCTGACCAGGCTCATGGGGGCGCCTTTCGAGCCTCTGCATTCGGCACCGTTGAAGTTCCTGTTGTGGAAAACAGCATTTCTTGTGGTCATCACCTCATTATTACAGTCCCCAGGTGCTCACGTGCACCAGGACTTAAATGGGGCAGGAATAGCCCATTGTGAACAAGACGCTGAACATGAAGACATGAGCAGTGTCTTGAGGGGGGGAGCATGGAATCGTCATTTGGAGATTATGGACCAGGGACAACGGAAAAGGTTGATCGGCCCCCGATAGACAAAGATGACAATATGGTGGAAAGCTTAACCGGTTTGTGCTTTGAAAAACTGCATTGCAATCTTGGTAATTGTCATTAGAATATATACTGTATTAAAATGTGTAATATTCATATTGGTGCTATTATTTCAGCATACTGGGACACAGTGGATTCCCGTCAGCAGGTAGCAGTTGTGCACTGCTTGGAACTGGCCCTTCAGTGGATAAAGAGGAAGCAGATGGGAGCCACAGAAAAAGTTTTCCCTGGTCCATCAAAAGCATCAGAGGTAAGTAAGTGCCATTAGAGTTAAACAAAAGTTGGTTTGTGCCCCTATGAAATAAATAAATGTTTTTTCTCTATCCAAATGCTATTGGTTGTAGGGTTCTGTGTGTTTCCAACCCAATCTCAAACCCTCCTCCTCAACATTCTTATGCAGCCGTAGGGCTTCTAGACGACTGTGTCAGAGGGTAGGAAAAGTAGCTCAAATATTGTGGCTCATGCATTCAGAGTTTATTGTCCATTACTCATTATATGCCCACATGCAAACATATCGCTTTGTCCATTACTTATGACCCGTTTTGCTTCAAATGTCATACAGTGGGGTTCTGTTTTTTTCTTGTTTAAATGGTTACGAAAGCACGCACATAGTTAAATTCCCATATGTATACGTGATCAGCATCAGTTGGCTCGGGAGCCAAATTTAGCTCCTGATAGGCATGGTGTAAATTTAACAAGGCTCTTCAAGGCTACAAACAGGGCTAAATAGCCCCCAGCTCCCCTCAATTTCAAACCCTGTGTATTTGTTTTGCTTGTATGGCTCCTTTACCAATGCACTGCACATGGGGAAACATGAGATTGGTATTTCTTCACAATATATCAATTATGCAAAGAAATGGGAAACAAGATAAACGGAGAGCTACTTCTGGGGAAGTGACACTAATATATACTAAATTCTAAGGAATTGCCATGGTTTGATCCAAATTGAGAACTTTGAGAAATGTAGTAATTTTTCATTTTTTGTGTACACAGACAAAAATGCCCCTTGTGACAAATTAGACCTGCGGGTTTGCAGATGTGTCAGTGAACCCGGTGAAGTTGAGGGAGATTGTCGTAATCCCCAAAAAATCAGACTAGCAACCCAGCACGTTACCTACTGAACAAGCTGCTGGATCTTTTGTTCACAAAAGAAGAACTGATGGCAGCAAAGGGTGAGGCTAACACTGGATCGTTATCGCCAGGAAGTTATACAAGATACATAAATGGAATTAGGAATTACGAAAGTGCATCAGAGGGTGTACAGTGAAAATTGTCTATGCTTTATTTCTCACAGCTATGTGTCAACCAAAAAGTACTTTGCTTGCTCATTTCAAACTTTTCATACAAATCTTTTTTGCATTTCAGAATTTATCCATGTCCAAGCCAGGGAAATTGGCATTCCAGTACTCTCTGCATCAGAGTACAGAAAAGCCCTCCAAAATAAAATTGGGAACTACCGGATGAAGAAGGAGCCAAACCTCGTCTTTTCTACAGAAGTGTAGTTCTACACTCCCTTGCTTTTTGGCCTCGGCCTGGATACTTGTATGACTCTCTGGACTGGTTCTGTGTCATCCCTCTCACCCTTGCTAGCTGAGCAGGACCCCACCGAACTCGCTTGCTCCCTGGACTGAGCCTGGATACTCGTGTGATTCCTTGAACTGGTTCTGGGACCCCTCCCACCCTTGCGCCCTGGGCTGGATGCCACCAGACTCGCTTGCTCCCTGGACTGGGCCTGGATACTCGTGTCACTTTCTGGACTGTTTCTGGGTCCCCTCACCCTTGCTCCGTGGGCTGGACCGCACCGGACTTGCTTGCTCCCTGGGCTGGGCATGTATACTCGTGTGACCCAACAGCCCCCGGACTGGTTCCGTGTCCCCTCTCACCATTGCTCCCTTGGCTGGACCCCACCGGACTGGTTCTGGGCCCCCCTCACCCTTTACTTTTAAATTGTAAAGCATCCTTGTTTGGGATTGCTACAGTCGTGTTTTTGTGCTGTGTACACAGTGTCTGATTGAACCTCTGCCTCTTTTCAATAAATACAGTGGGGGAAAAAGTGTTGCTTCTTTTTAAATATAGTTAATTTGCCATTACCTGGTCTTGACTTTCATGGCCATTTTACCTAAATGACTGTGACCTAATAAGTCATCACTATTATTCAAAAAGCAATTCAAACTGCAACTCTCTGAAATGGGCAGCAATTAAGCCACAGTGATGCTTTTAAAGCCCAATTCAAGAAGGTGCACCAAATGTGTTTTTAAGCATTTCTTTTCAGGATTATAGTAAACTATTTTTGTTAAACTCCTAAATTTATTTCCAGCTCATAAACCGAAACAATGCCTATATAGTTAAAGGATATTTTGGAGATTGTTTTGTTTTTTTTGATTTGTAAAGTATTATTTGGTGAGTACATTAATTGCTTTTGGATTTCAAAAGGTTTATTTAGGGATTGCATTGCATTGCTTTTGGATTTCTACGAGGAAGGATTTCTAAATAACATATTTCGGGTGCATTAAAGGAATGGAATGGTTCGGTCAGAAAATATAATTGTCCCTATGGGTCGGCCATGTGCTTTTAACCATAATTCGATCGATCGTACAAACATTTCCTATGCACCTTACCTGAGTTTTCGTCTCTTGAACACAAGCAAAATCAGGCAGCAGGGCGCGTCCATCTTGTGATAATCTTATCACATTCTGCATCGCCCTGGGTGACCTGAGTTTGCGACACTAAATCATATCCCCCGCCCCTGAGCCTGACATCACTAGACACATACCGCCCATTTCACAACGCCAAAGCAAGTTTCGTGTCAACATTCTCTGCGCCTCACCTAATGGCATGTCACCATAGAAACGGCAGGAAGCCTCTTTCCTCGATAAGTATAAACCGAGCGTTTCACAACACACAACAGCAGATTTTCTTTTCCATTCCTCTCGCTGTATTTCTTTGAGTATTTTGTGACTCGTTTCTGTGCTCTGGTCAGCTACCTTCGTTGCTTGTAGCCCGTGTGAACAGATGCCAGTACGACCGCTATAAATTATTTTCGTTTCTTTACCACACAATGGCACCAATAATGCCCTACCTGTACGAGCCCGAGGAGGAATTACTGGAATGAGCAAGCTCTGTAAACGATGGGGATTTGGACAACAGTTGGGCGGACGTTTCAACAGATGAAGAGCCTGGACCTATGCGCACGGACGGTGTTTCCCCCTGGTGTACCTGCAATCGGTGCGCGCTAATGCCAACCGAGGTGGAGAACTGCTGCTGCCGAGAAAACTCTGGATGCTTGTCCTACATATCGCAAGGCGATCCACAGCCGCAATGCGTTACCGAGCTGCCAGACTTCACAGCAGTCTGTCTCACACGGTCCGTGTTGAGGATTTTGATGGTGCTTATGCACAAACTTCACGCAACAGTTCGCCCTCGTAATCCAAGTAACGAGTAAGTATAGTCTGGTTGTGATGTCAGTTAGGCCACTACTATTTCACGGTTGTCCCGTATATTCTCATAACTTCAAGATATCATTGTCATATCTGTTTAGTCTTGCAATTCTCTAGTAATAGTCGCATAAAAGTCGTTCAATATTGTGCGGGGTCTAGCTAGCATTTGTCCTGGCAAAAATGCCATTGCATACAAGAGTTGTCATTGACAACTAAGGTTTAATACACTTATATTGGTCATTTAAAAAACAGATTGTATCTTTCTCTTTCATAGGTGGTACTGGCTGGTGGCCTATCGTTCGTACACATGGTGGCTTCATGGGAGGCTTGGACACCGCGTTCGACGAGTAATACTCTGTGTCGTTGGTGCCATTAGACAAACTTACCCCAGTGACAGCGGTCAGTACAGGGGATTTTCCCTCGCTGAGCTGCAACCAGACCTTTACAATGTCTAGAATGTTTGTGCCATCAAAATAAGAAACCAAATAAAACACACATTTTTGATCAATGGTTGTTTCAGTTTTTAAGTGAATCAAGTGTTTCTCCCTTCAGCAGTGTTCCGGTGCCTTGTCTGCATGCCTCCCGGCCTACCCATCCCACCCCCCACTATCAGAGGCAGTTCGCACCAGTGGATGCGCGCTGCCATGGGGTGCTGTCAGGGGCCCGAATGGCCAAGGTGCCAAACAACATGTACACTTCAAAAGATATCCTACGCCCAGGGGCCATTGTTCACATGGCCTCCCCAGACCCCGTGTCTCCAGGCAGGCCTCCCCTGAAGCAGACCGTGCCCCTGCAATCCACATAATAACACGACATATACACGTCATTCATTCACAAACACACCCCTTTTTGTTATTCTTTATAAACCACTGGATATTTACCATGAGAACATCTTTGAGCACTGCAAGTCAACTCGTGAATGTGCTACTCTGTGACCGCTTCGAGTGAACTCGTCAGTGTGCTACCTGTGAACATCTCCCTGTTCTTCTGCCACTAATTACTGTGCTTGCTGAATCCAACTGTGTGTTGGTCAATGTAAGGACATGTATCCTAAACAGATCTCCTTTATTTGTAAATGTATGTCTATTCCGAAGTATCGAACTCCGTAGTGCATTGCTATTGACTTGAGTTTCTTTTGTTGTGTTATCGAAATATCAATTTTTATCAGTGTCCATTGGCATCGTATTGCATCCTTCGCTGACCGTGTCTATAATATAAGCATGTTTCCTTTTCATGCACGATAGTACATTCAAGGGACAAGTAACATGTTCTGATTTTCAACACATCAATGAATCGCTTCTGAAATTTAACCCAAAATACAGCCGCACACGCTGCACTGGTTTTGCTGTGGTGCCCAAAAGAAAGCGTGCAATGAACAATATATGGTCCAATTCATTCTTTCTCACATATTTATGCAAAATAATTTTCTAATAATGTTGACCTTTATTTTGCAGAATTTACAACAATGCCTGCATGTTCGATTTTCGGTTGCCCTTCGAAGACCCATGACAAATCCGAAGGCATTACAATGCATGTATTCCCTAAGACTGTTTATCGAATAAGAGAATGGGTCAGACGTTGCTGATATCCATCGGAAGAGCTTGAAAGTAGTGAAGTGGGAGAATGGAAGACCAGGCTCCCGTCCTTCACCTCTCGCGCTTGGCCTAGAGGGTCACGACCCAGACACCCGCCACGAGAAGAGTTTGTCCATTTACCAGATGACCAAATACCCTGGTATAGGAACATACGGATGTGTCCATCTGCCTGCCCAACAGCCCGCACTGGCCATGCCGACACCTGCGGCACGGACCAACTAGACTAAAATCTACACGTCGTTAGAGATGCCATGACGACCTAGACAACGGGAAGCACCTCTGTACAAATACACACATTGGACATTCCCACACCGATCTACACGAAGAATATACTCAGTGCTATGACGTAGGCGACAGGCATATTCACGGACGTGCATCTTTATTATTTTTACATAGGCTTTCAGAATGCAGAAACGCAAGACGCGTCATGAACTCATTTACAAAGCTTGCTCACGCTTCTCTTGAAACCAGTTACCACTATAAGAACTATAATGAAGACACGATACTGGTCATGGAACTATATGCTACTATAACTTAAAGCACCCATGCACCAACCGGATCACGTATGCACCAGGCCCAAGTAGGCCTCAAACAAGAGCTCCAGTGGACGTTAACAAAGCAAGAGTCTGGTTGCTGATCCTGCAGAATGGGCCCGGTGAAACAACCAGCCAAGGTCGCGATGTTGCAAACCCACATTCCAAGAACAAAGCATCAAAGGCACGATGTTGCAGCCTTGCACTCCGCGCACCAACGTTAAGGTCACACCTGCAAGTTAAACCAGACACACAGTGGAAAAGCAATATTAATTGTGCAGAATTCTGCCTCAAACACGGTCCCCCCCCACGTGACCAAGCCGAACCTGACGAGATGCCAAACCCAGGAGAGAAAAGGCGTCTGGATCCCTCGCTACGAGACACAGGCAGATACACTTGAAAGGCTCAATGGACATCTGCGACAGTGGGAGCGGTCAGCCTTCCAACTATGAATAAATCCTCACATTGTCTGCACGTACCCATATTGAAACATTGTTGCAATCGCAGGTACACCGAGAGCTGGGAACAACGGTGGTCCCAGGCTGGGAAGCTCACGGGTGCACCAATCAGAACATGGGGCTCTTATCTCAGACGTCAGTAATATTAACCAATCCTCAGGAGTCTTCATGTAACAATTTTCATGTATCTAATTGTAGGGACAACCCAGATATATCACCTGACTACCCTTTGTCCAGTAACATTGTCCTCTATATGTGCGCTATACTAACCCTATCACTCGAGCAACCAATTAAGAGTGGCGATAGGTTTTTTGTTAACTTTCTGAAGTGACGCGAATAGCGCGTCATAATGCAGTAAAAAGGGCCTGCGAGCCCCACGATTGTGTGTGTGTCAGGACGGACGCGTACGCTCCTTGACCCATCCCTGCCGTTTTTGTCTAATAAAAAGCAGAGTCACCTTGCTCCTTGTGTGTGTCTCGCGCTCTGTCTCAACTGGGATACATGGGAGGAGTTGGGGCCTCCCTGCCTGGAGGTCCGCGGACGGCCCGGCCGACCCCGGCAGAATTTCCCCCCGACAAGTTGGAGGCACTGCTGAGATCTGTTTAAGATCGACTTTTTCTTTTTTACTTCGACCCTCTATTTTTAATTTTTCCAGGCACTCCCGTTGCGAGGAGGCCCGGCGGCGCGGCCCCCTCTGCCGTTGCCCCCTTCTGAGGACTACAGGACCATCGCAGAGCTGCGAGAAGACCGGACAGCGCAATCCGGATATTGGCCCTCGGGAGCCGGTTGAGAAGTATCCCGCCCGCAGTTGGCGAGTGTCCAGACGTGGTCCAGACGAAGGGAGGTGGCGAGCCGCTTGGAGGGGTGCACACAGTCGAGCGGCCCTGCATCGAGAGAACTTGGTGAGCATGACACGCACAACAAGCAATGCGAAATTGTGAGGGAGGGGGGAGGAAGTGAATGAGGGAGGTGTTGTACAGATGCGCGGCGAAGGTCTAACAACTTAGTGTTGCCAATGGAATGAATGGTAGCGAAACGAGTGCGAGAGCAGTCGGCTACGTTACGCGGAAGAGGGAGGGCGGAGCACGAAAACATCACGTGCGGCCGCTCGTAAGGCACTGATTGGCCTAAGTCGCGACTACGTGTAAGGGTGGGTGTGTGTGTGTGTGGTTTCCTATGATTTGGCATTTATTGATCAATGAGTAGACGAGGATCCCTATTGTTCGAGCAAGAAACTCGATAGGTAGATGACGATTCCCTGTAGGCGGTGGCTAGTTAATTAAGTTGCCCAATACGGAAGATAATTGGCTGGTTAAGCCCTCCTGTTGAGGGGCGTATCACACGCGAGGCGACGCAGCGTGCGCAGTCCGATTATATTATTGATTTGATTACCTTGTTCCAGGAGTGACAGGAAGACAGCTGTAGGGTTAGCGGGGGTAGGTTGCAAGTGTATTTTGAACTTAAAAGAACATAATAAGAATGTACCATTAGCTCGAAGAGATCGGTGACGTCACCAGTAGGGATTTAATAGGATAGCGTGAACACAAGGAAGTTTGGTTTTGGGAGTGGTGGGGAAGAGAAATGTGATAAGGGAGCAGGCGCGGAGATAAACGATAAACGAGTGGATCGGGAAAAGGAGAAGGGGAAAGGGGCGTGGCTGCGCACAGAGAACGCCGGTCACGGCAAGTGTAACAGGGGGAGGAGAACGGGGAAACAGGACGACTGTATAAGAGCGTCGCAAAGGGTACACAGCCGCAGGGGGCTGTGTGCGCTTCGGCCGCAGGGGGCCGTAAGGGTGTAGTAACAGAAGGGAATTGACAAATGTAAAACCATACATAACGGATTGTCGTAAGTCCCCATACTTACGGGGCCAGGTAAACAATATAAGGTTGTATATTGTAAACTACCAGTGAAGGAAAGGATAACAAGTGGAGAGTCACCATGTCATACGGGACAGGGTCGGGAGGGTGGGGGAACACCCTCACTACACCATTACAAAACATATGCACCACACTGCCACCCCATAGGGAGAAGTTAATAAAGTACAGCATAGAGTGGACCCAGGGGACGGATAACAAAATGTTAACACCATGGCCACCTAATGGGAGTTTCGATCCATATGCCCAACATTCACTGCTAAACCATCTGCACAATACATACAAGGGGAAGAAGTTGGCAAACCATGTGGAGGTGTTTAACTTATGGAGGATGTTCCAGGGATCCCGACCGGGACCAAATGGAATGTTCACTATGGGGGAAACACCGGAAGAAAAGGAGACTAAGAAAGAAGGAGAGGATGGGAAACAGGGGCGTGAAAGCACAAAGAATACGGGGAACGGAGGAGAGGGAGGAGAAAAGAGTGTTAAATCAGACGACATAAAAAAGGAACCGAACAACGAGATACCCATAACACCGGGAGTGAAAACGGAGGGAGGAGGGTTGTACCCTTTAAGAGAATTAGGAGAAATAGAAGGACAGTTAAGGGCAGCTGAAGGATACTCGAACCCGGCATACAGCCCTCCACCATATGTGGCTCATAGGAAAATGGCAGTGGGAGAGGGGAAGATTGGAGAAGAACAGACTGTAGAGATAGGACATGATGAGTGGGTAGCTGCACAAATATTATGAAAATTACGAGGTTCACTAACTGGAGAAGAGAGGGAGGTAGTAAAGAGAACAGACGAGGATAGTGCAAGAGAGAGTGAAATAAGGGGGGAGGAGCTATTACGGCAAAAGGAAGAGATTTTAGAGGAAAGATTAGCAAAGCTAAGGGATGAGCAGAATGAACTGATCAAACAGCTTGAGAGGGAGGAAAAAGAGAGAGTGAGGAAAAGAAAAGAAGGTAAGAACGAATTGGAAAAATTAAGGGAACAAAATGAGGAGCAAAGGAGAGAAGCTGAAAGGGTAAAAGCAGCAGCAGACAGGGTATCAAGAGTAGTGTTGAGAGAGAAGAAGAAGGAAGAAGAAGAAAGAGAAAAGGAAATGGCAATATGGAAGAGGAGGGTACTATCAGAGACAGCTAAGAAATATGAAGAGGGGAAAATAATAGAAAGTATCGTGGAGAGAGAAAGAGTGAAACGGGAAAGGAAGAAAGAGGATGAAAGAATATTGGAACAGATGAGCAACGTAGTAATGGAGGAATTGAAAAGGAAGAGGGAGGAAAATAGTAGGGAGATGGAGGAGAAAAGGGAAGGAGAAAGAGAGGGGAGGAGTAGGGAGAGTGAAAGATGGGGGATGTATATAGAAGTAGAGAAGTAGCAACAACATCAGCACTAGGGGGAGCGGTTGATAACAAAGGAAAAGGAGAAATAGACCTAATAGACTTAGAGACAGTAACAATAAAAGGGAAAAAGGCAGAGTGGGGGGTGCCATTTATGAATGATTTTTGCAGTGAGGAGGAAGAAGGAGTGGAGAGAGAAGGAAGAAAGAGTGAAAGGGAAAGCTTAGATAAGCTATACCTCACTCGAACAAACATAGACTCGCCATGGATCAGTAGGAGAAGGGAGGACTTGGAGAGAAGTGAGGAGGGAGTGAAAGGACTAGTGGAAAGACAAACCCATGAAAACACACCATCCCCATCTCCATCACGCCCTCCCCCATCGCACCCTACATGCTCAACCACCGCACGCTCGTTGCGCAGAATAAAGCTCGCGCCCTTCATGGACGAACTGACACCCTATGCATGTAGGCTTAGAGACCTCCCTAGTCGCAGGCAAGATAGACAAATAAACACGCCCACATTAACTACAGGAAATGACGAAAGGGGAAAAGATGGAGAAGGAGTTAGGAGCAGGGGTAATAAGGACGAAATTGAAGAGGTAAAGGAACCGGAAGAAGAGGAGGGGTGTGAAGACTCGATATTGTGGAACATAAAGGGTGACACAGGACACAACTTAATGCCACTGTTGGAGAGAGGAGGGGTTAGACCACAGTACGTCCCTTGGAAGCATACGGATAAGGAAAATATAAAATGTAGGCTCCCATCACTAAGTGGAGGTGCGGGTAAGTGGATATATGAAATGGAAAAACACACCGCAGGACAGAAACTAGCAGTAGGAGATGTAAAGGGCCTGTTAATATCAATATTAGGGGATAGAGCGGATGACATTTGGAAGAGAGCGGGATTCCATGGGGTAACAATAACAAACACATCGCATGATGGGGCACCATTTGCAAACTGCAGACATGCGCTATGGCAGGCACTGAGAGTACAATACCCAGACACATCAGACATAGGAACAATTACTTCCCGTAAGATGCGTGAGAATGAGGATCCTGTTGATTATATCCAGGATATCCAAGAGAAGTGGCGCATGGAAACTAGAGAACAATGGGACAAAACACCAGCCATATTTTATCATATACTAGTACAAGGGCTCCCAGAAGGAGTTCAGAAACAACTAAAGAAAGTAGTGGGAATGGAAGCAAAACCATGGCCAGAAATACAACTGACTATAGTACATCACTGCAGGACATGACAAGGAAAGATGAAACAAAAAGAAGAGGACAGGAAAACAGAAGAGGCTAAACTAGTACAGAAAAAACGTACTAAATACACAATGGAAGGGGCACTAATAACTACGCCCACACCAATGGCCCAAAGCCCAATACAAGTAGTGGCTGCACAAGATCCTGCTCAAATAGCACCTCCACAGATTATAACACAACAAGTCCCAATGCAAGGAGCTGGGTATTATAGTTATAATAGGGGGAGAGGAGGATTTATGAGAGGGAGAGGATACGGATATAATGCCCAACAGCAGGTGGGAGGACTTAGACATTCCTACCCCACAGGGCAACCAGTATACCAGGACAACACAGGGAGCTTCCCATGGCAAAGCAGGGAACCACCCGTGTGTTGGAGTTGTGGGTTATTAGGACACATGTCACGTACGTGTAGGGTCAGGCCAGGAACACCAGCATGGAATGAACAAGCACAACCTAGGACCCCACAAGAACTGCAGGGTATACAACAACAGCAGACGTTACAACAAGGAAATGACCCACAACAACAACAAATACCACAACAACAGCCACTGCCACAACAACAAGTAACGTTAACACAGCAACCCCAAACTCAACAAACGCAATTGGGTAGGGTGACGGTCTTGGGACACAACCCTTACACAGGGAATGGCCAATCATTGTACCCACAATAGGACAGCCCACTGACGGCCTTGGTGTGTCCCATCCTGTCAGTAACACCTAATAGTGCGGAGGAGCCACGCATAGAGGTAACGATAGGTGACAAAAAATTATCATTCCTTGTTGACACCGGGGCAACCCGGTCTTGCATAAGGGAAGGTAAATTTAAGATGTCAGGCGAAGCCATGAACACCCAAGGATTTTCTGGGGCTAAAGGGTTGGTTCCATTTACTGATAACGTTCCCTTATCTATTGGAGATTATGATCTGTCAGTTCCACTTTTATATTATAGTGCCTCACCAGTGAATATACTGGGGAGGGACATAATGAACAGGTTGAATATGACAATCTCCTTTACAGAGGATGGCATAATTTGCTCTACTCCAGGGATTAACATGCTCGCAGCACGACAGATTATGCAAGCATACTGTGGACAGACAGCGATTAGGGCGGAGCCAGTAGATGGCGAGCTATTCCAGTATGGAACAGACATGGCGTTTGCATGGATGCCAGGGATAGAAGGGAAAATATGGAGGAGGCCAGCAGCCTATCTGTTCCGACCAGAAACACCTGTTAATGAACCAGAAGGAAAGGTGTTTGTAATGGACATTGAGAGCATTATTGCAACAGCTGATTATATTGCTGTACATGCCCAAGATAAAGAAGGGAGAGCATGGAGGGCAGTGATAGCACTAGCAGAAGGATGTAGGCTGACCCAGGTGTCAGATGAGGAGCTGTTCTCAGAAGAAAAGGAGGAAGGCGAAATGGTGTTCATGATGAGTGTAGGAATATGGCTAAGGGTGGCTCACAAACAAGTAGCACAGAAAATTGCAATGGCACTTGAGGCACCCGCATGCACCCCAGTCCCCTTCTTTGAGGAGGATATGTCAAAGGTGCCCAAATCATTATGGACCACTAGCCCTTATGACGTGGGATGCATAAAAAGCATAGGGGGTGTAAGGATAAAATTGAAAAAAGGTGCAATACTACCAAGAGTGAAACAGTACCCACTGTCAAGAGAGGCAGATGAGGGTATATATGAAACCATAACGGCTCTTATAAACAATGGCATATTGGTCCCCTCAGAGTCACCCTGCAACACGGCTGTGTACCCAGTGCGCAAGGCTAAAGGGGGGTCTTGGCGCTTCATACAGGACCTCAGGCCCTTGAATAACATAGTGGAAGCAGAGTATCCAGTAACAGCAAACCCGGCCACAATATTGTGTGGCATTCCAGCAGAAGCATCACGGTTTACAGTGATTGACCTTAAAAATGCTTTCTTCTCAATACCATTACACCCAGACTCACAAGATTTGACAAGCTTCACTTACCGAAACACAAAGTGGAAACATACCAGATTGCCACAGGGTTATTGTGAATCACCCTCAATTTTCAATAGAGTAATACAGATGGATTTAAGTAACGTTGAAATGGAAAGCACAGTGTTACAGTATGTGGATGACATAATAATTTGCAGTATAAACGAAAGTAAATGTAGAGAGGACTCCTTAAAAATGTTGACGATATTGGCTGAAAAAGGGTACAAGGTAGACATGAATAAGATACAATACTGTCAGGAACAGGTACTTTACATTGGCCAACTGATATCCCAACATGGAAGAAAAATTGCACCACAAAGAGCACAGGCCATTTCAAGCACTCCAATGCCACAGACTGTGAGAGAACTGCAGCAATTTCTGGGGCTGTGCAACTACTGTAGAGCATGGGTATTTGATTACAGCTCATACATAGGACCCCTGCTTGAGGGTTTGAGAGAAGCAAATAAAGGGGAGAAAAAGTTGAGGTGGACTATGGAAATGAGAGAGGCCTTTGATGAATTGAAAGACGCAATTTCAACTGCTCCAGTACTGGCATCCCCAGACTATGAGCGACGATTTTTTATATTTTCACATTGCGACTCAGCAGTGATGAAGGCAGTATTGGCCCAAAAAACGAGCATGGGCTATAAACCAGTAGCATTTTACAGCGGTCACTTAGACCCTGTGATGTTAGGCCACTTCCCTTGCGAACAAGGTCTCGCTGCAGCTGCTTTTGCAGTGGAAAAAGCATCAGCAATAACCATGGGGTGTCCGACTACACTGTTTGTGGAACATGCACTATTTGCAATATTGAATAAACCTAAGTCCACACTAACAACGCAAAGGGCATCAGGTTATGAGATCATCTTGTCTAGAGCTGAACTAGCAATTGTTAGATGTAGCACGGTTAACCCTGCAAGGTTCCTAGCAGAAGTAATTGAGGAGGGAGATTATGCCCATGATTGCACCCAAATAACTGAACTGTACTCGGGTACTAGAAAAGTTGACGAAAACGCACTAGAGGGAGGTGAGCTTTTGTTTATTGATGGGTCATCAACTATTGATCAAGGAGATGGGATAAGGAGGACGGGGGCAGCAGTGGTTAAAATGATGGAGGCGCCGGTGTGTGTGGCTATGAAATGTGTACAATTACCACAGCATTATTCTGCTCAAGCCGCAGAACTGGTTGCACTAATATTGGCATTGAAGGAAAGTTTTGACAAACGAGTAACTATATATTCCGACAGTGCATATGTTACATCCACTGTCCACTCAGGGCTATCAAAATGTAGAAGAAGAGGGTTTAGGAGAGCTGATGGCACTCCAGTGCAACATGCCCTCTTATTGGCTGAACTAATTGAAGTAATAAATGACCCCCAAGAACTAGCCCTAGTAAAATGCACCGCACACACCAATGGGGAAGATCACATCTCAAAAGGGAATGCAGCAGCAGACGCACATGCGAAATATGCTGCATACTTTGGTGAGATATGGAACCCTACAGACTCACAGAGAGGGAGAGGGAGGGGAATGGCTAGGGAGATGTTGATAAGAGAAGGGTACACCCATCTTCCAGCCACACAAATTATGGAGCTACAAGCGGCTGCACCAATGGCCGAAAAAGAAATATGGGTAAAAAGAGGATGTACAATGTCACCAACCGACGCATTATGGCGCCAGAGCAGCACTGGGAAAGTTGTAATACCATTGGCACTTTTAAACACCGCCCTGAGCCAATTACATCACCCAGCCCATACAGGCAAGGAAATAATTGCAGCACGAATTAGAGAAGATTGGTTCTGTCCTGAGTTAAATTCTCATGTGTCAAATTTTATCAGCAATTGTCTTACATGTCAGCAGTTTACGGCCGGTCATACCCTAAAGGTGATAAGAGGTACCATACCCCGGCCAGAGGGAACCTTTCGGCACCTTCACATTGACTATGTTGATATGATCAACATATGTCAAGGTAATAGGTATATGATTGTAGTAGTATGCCCATTCTCTAGATGGATCGAAGCAGGGCCCTGTTCACACCCAGATGCATTTAGAGCAGCCAAATTCCTAGTAAGGGAGGTCTTCCCTAGGTGGGGAGTGTGCGAGGTGTTAAGGTCAGACAACGGCCCACATTTCGCAAACGAAATGTTCCAACATATTACATCCTTGCTGAACATAAAACATAAATTTGCATGTGCATACCACCCACAGGCTAACGGTGTATGTGAACGCCTGAATGGCCTACTGAAGGAGGCAATTGCAAAAATACAACAAACAACAAAGAAAAGCTGGTTGTATTGCCTTCCATTAGCCCTATTCGAATTGAGGAATAGGCCAGGGTCCGACCACCACCTCACCCCGCACGAGGTGGTTACTGGACGTCAAATGCGCCTTCCCCTAACGCCAACGTCAAGGGCATTCACTGACCACGAAAGTTCAGCAAGTGTGTTAGGTGATGAAATGTATCAATATGTGTCTTCTTTGATTACTAGTGTTGTGTTTGTGTCTCAACAGCTCGAGCGCACACGGGGCGGGTCCACCAGCAATCAAGAAGAAGGCGCCAGTACCGAATTAGAAAAGGAGAACTTGTGCAAACTTGCCAAAGGTGACCACGTGCTACTTCGCAATTTCAATAGGAAGTGGAACGATAAGAGGTTTACTGGCCCCCATCTGGTAGAGGACATATCAACAAGAGCAGTAAAACTAAAAGACAAGCGTGCCTGGAACCACTTACATGATGTAAAGATCTACAAACTGCAGACACGCCCCAGCGCCAACGACAGGTCCAGTGGAAGAGCAGCAACAACATCCCCTACAGAGGAAGGAAGTTCTACCACAGACAACGACCCAATTGTTCCCTTACCGTGTCACTACCCAACTTCCCCGGAGACAATAACTGACGAAGAAAGGAGTGATACCCATACTGCCCACCCCATGGTCACACGCTCAAGGAGTAAAAATACTTCCGCCACCTGAGCCCAAACCCCCGCCCATTGACCCCCAAGTATAGTCATAACTGACCTGAAAGACATTGCCTCACAAATACACCTGTAAACACGTGAATGTTCTCTTTTTCTCTCGCACATACAGGTACTGCGTATTGTATTGTTAAGAAAGTAGCTTACTAACAAGTTCACTGCCCAGGTGTAGATGGTACTACCAGACGATAACTACCCAGAAGAATTGTCACACCAATTTGTATACGAAATAAAAAGGCCAACGTACCTAAAAAGGAGAAGGGTGCGTGTCTACTACACAGCATTCCTCTTGGCCATAGAATATTACATGCCCCACCTCCGCCCATACTTGCCGATCCTAAGAGACAGATCACTTAGAGTAGCGTGGGAACAGCTCTTCGCCTGGGCACTGAATGACTATTTGATAGGGAGAGCTTAAAGGAAACAAACCACTAACATTTAGTAACAAGCATTTTTGAGAATTTTCAGGCAGGCAACTTTAACGTCGCAAGAATACGCTGCCAGGACTGCAGCAAGGTAAGAGCAAAATTCCGGTGAGACTAGCATATGTAATAAAGGTAATAGGGATTTTGATGATCACCGGGTTCTTGGCTGCTTCTGTATGGCAGTACAGCTATGCTATTAATTTTATTGCTGCACCTAAACCTAATATACCCCCGTCCCCTGCTGCAACAGGTGTTACGTCAGGTGATAGTAGTAACCTTGCACCCAAGCAAAATAGAGTTAAACGCAGCACATACTCAGACAATAAAGGTATTGATAATTTTATACAAGATTCAGCACACGTCACAAACAACATATGGTACCAACACATGACCCGCATTGGTAAACAAACAACTGAGGACAGCTGCTACGTTTGCTCATTAATACCATACGCCATGAGTGCTTCACGAACATTTGTTGCCACAGAAATTGATGAAAAGATAGCACAATGCATAATATGCTTGGCACTGTTCCAAACGAAAGGAAGATTTCAAGGGACGGTAGTGCACATGACATGGAAAACACAAGATTCATATCCATATGAAAACAACTTCCTCAAGACCTATTTGAGTTACCACAAGACCAGTTTACATGCAGAAGCATTCAGATACATAACAAGTGGCCCTGCAAAAGGAGAAACAAAGAAAGTAACATTGCAGTATCTACCATGTGATTGGTACGCCACCGAAGTTCCGGGTAAACAAGGATGTTGGGAGAGGCCGCTGGTGACGATAACAGGAAAGGTGTATCTGGACAACAGCTGGGAGATAGGAGTGATTGGCAGCAACATGGTAACAAAAGAAACTATCTCAACTATCGAGGCCCACAATCACCGATGTTGGACGACGTGGATCAAGTATGTACCAATGCTCACGTGGGTAGAAACAGATGAAGACCCAATAACAATACTACCGCTGACTGCGCCCAAGGTATGCTACCAGCATAAAGGAGAGGTGGACGTAGGATATAACACCAATTGTGCAAGTGTGACGGAGTTACCTGAGGGGGGAGCAGGAACAGCAGTAATAATGGACCATTATTGGGCCTGTGGAGAAAAGGCATACCATACACTGCCCCCCCTGTGGAATGGTGTGTGCACAATGGTGCACGTCAATGTACCATCACTAGTGGTACCTAAGAAGCATGTTAATGTGGCGAACTTTCCCAAAATGGATGAAGGGGACAAGAGAAAAAAGAGATCTGCACCACTTAAGGAGGAGCAAGGGAACAGGACCAACAACAATGATACTGTCCTAAATAGAAGGAAAAGACAAGGAGAGCCACTGACAGGAAATTACCTGTGGGCAAGGTCGGAAACGGAACTAACCTCCATACCGCCAGAACACAGACTATTGAGCAGAGCAGCAATGTTCTTCTCTTCAATAATACATCCGGGACTGCAGGCTTACGCAAACGCGAAATGGCTCCAAATAACTAGATGGGAACTAATGATGACCATTAATTCTACAGTAAATGGGTTTAACGCAATAAAAGAGGAGCTGCGAGCTATAAGAATGGTAGCACTCCAGAACAGATATGTATTGGACCTTCTCACAGCAATGGAAGGAGGAGTTTGTGCAAAGATAGGACAATCATGCTGCACGTTCATACCTGCCAACGATGCTGATAATGGTACACTGACTGAAGCAGTTTCACAATTGGCCCAGATGCACTCCAAAATGATGGATGAAAGTAACGGTGTAAACAAGGATAAGAGCTGGTTCTCAATATTATGGTCATGGATGCCATCCTGGCTGTCAGATGGACTGAAAATAATAGTGGGTTGTACTATTTTGGCTGGAGCTACGCTGATCATAATTAGGGTTTGGAAGGCCCGGAAGGCACGCACCACTGACGAGTTGCTCGAAATGGTGGGAATGCACCCCCTGATGCCAGCAGATGACGGCCAACATACAGGTGTGATAATACAGGAGAGGGAGAAGCTGCGCACCCAAATAATCACCAACCATCTAGACCCACCATCAGTGAAGATCGAGAACCCAACAAACCCCAGGAGTTACATAGGGAAATGGGTATACTGTACTCCTGGAGGAACCTGTGAATATATGTATTGGTCATTTGAAGATCATGTGAACCATTATGGACATCTAGAAGGAATAACTAAGATATGGCGAGTAAGAGGAGATAACGAGAAGGATATGTTTGTGGTCGACAAGTCGACCAGAGGGGGGACTGAAGTGGGAGAATGGAAGACCAGGCTCCCGTCCTTCACCTCTCGCGCTTGGCCTAGAGGGTCACGACCCAGACACCCGCCACGAGAAGAGTTTGTCCATTTACCAGATGACCAAATACCCTGGTATAGGAACATACGGATGTGTCCATCTGCCTGCCCAACAGCCCGCACTGGCCATGCCGACACCTGCGGCACGGACCAACTAGACTAAAATCTACACGTCGTTAGAGATGCCATGACGACCTAGACAACGGGAAGCACCTCTGTACAAATACACACATTGGACATTCCCACACCGATCTACACGAAGAATATACTCAGTGCTATGACGTAGGCGACAGGCATATTCACGGACATGCATCTTTATTATTTTTACATAGGCTTTCAGAATGCAGAAACGCGTCATGAACTCATTTACAAAGCTTGCTCACGCTTCTCTTGAAACCAGTTACCACTATAAGAACTATAATGAAGACACGATACTGGTCATGGAACTATATGCTACTATAACTTAAAGCACCCATGCACCAACCGGATCACGTATGCACCAGGCCCAAGTAGGCCTCAAACAAGAGCTCCCGTGGACGTTAACAAAGCAAGAGTCTGGTTGCTGATCCTGCAGAATGGGCCCGGTGAAACAACCAGCCAAGGTCGCGATGTTGCAAACCCACATTCCAAGAACAAAGCATCAAAGGCACGATGTTGCAGCCTCGGACTCCGCGCACCAACGTTAAGGTCACACCTGCAAGTTAAACCAGACACACAGTGGAAAAGCAATATTAATTGTGCAGAATTCTGCCTCAAACATGGTCCCTCCCCACGTGACCAAGCCGAACCTGACGAGATGCCAAACCCAGGAGAGAAAAGGCGTCTGGATCCCTCGCTACGAGACACAGGCAGATACACTTGAAAGGCTCAATGGACATCTGCGACAGTGGGAGCGGTGAGCCTTCCAACTATGAATAAATCCTCACATTGTCTGCACGTACCCATATTGAAACATTGTTGCAATCGCAGGTACACCGAGAGCTGGGAACAATGATGGTCCCAGGCTGGGAAGCTCACGGGTGCACCAATCAGAACATGGGGCTCTTATCTCAGACGTCAGTAATATTAACCAATCCTCAGGAGTCTTCATGTAACAATTTTCATGTATCTAATTGTAGGGACAACCCAGATATATCACCTGACTACCCTTTGTCCAGTAACATTGTCCTCTATATGTGCGCTATACTAACCCTACCACTCGAGCAACCAATTAAGAGTGGCGATAGGTTTTTTGTTAACTTTCTGAAGTGACGCGAATAGCGCGTCATAATGCAGTAAAAAGGGCCTGCGAGCCCCACGATTGTGTGTGTGTCAGGACGGACGCGTACGCTCCTTGACCCATCCCTGCCGTTTTTGTCTAATAAACAGCAGAGTCACCTTGCTCCTTGTGTGTGTCTCGCGCTCTGTCTCAAATGGGATACACGGGAGGAGTTGGGGCCTCCCTGCCTGGAGGTCCGCGGACGGCCCGGCCGACCCCGGCAGAATTTCCCCCCGACAGTAGAGTCAAACAAGTCTTGGAGGACAGGAGGGGTCATCGATACTGCATCTGCAGCCTGCACTTCGACCGTGATATGTACGACACATCCTTGGACCCAAAGAGGAATCAACTGAGAACAACTCGGAAATTGCTCCCAAACGCTATTCCAACTTTATTCATGAAAATGCCGCCACAGGTGAGTCACACTTCCGGATTTAGCTTTATGCCTGTATTTTTGGTGTCAATATCAATTATAGTACTTTGCATATTTATATGATTGAATAGCTTTTGAAAAATGACTATTTTGCTAAACATCAGTCCTTGTTTTGCAGAACACACATAGAAAAATGATTTATGGGGACGGATAACTATGCTTTATTATGCATTTCAATAAGTGTAATTTTCTCGTATTCAGTCTCCTTACATGCCATTTTGTAATGTTGGAATTTCTAAATCGAATAATACTTTCCCTTTACCACTCCATGACTATCCACCGAATATGAAGGAACAAGATTCAACATCCATGTCTTTCCGGGAGTCATCAACCACTTTGATTGCATATCAGGTAATCTTACCTAGCTATTCTGTTCCAGGCTGTTTTTATGCACGGAATTCGAGATAATGTGATCATATTTTCGCAACGTATCATTGCTTTACACAATGTTTCATTCCTATTTTATTATTGGCATGTACCTTTGTCGTCTTTCCGAATTCTGTGTCTAGTTTCAAATCTTTTCAACCTTACTAATGCAAGTACTGTGTTCCAGGGAGATGCTGAAGCCTCCACTACTATTAGAACATCCCTCATAGTAGATCTGGTGTCAGAGGTATGGGTCTTCACATTTCAATAGGACGAGATAATCTGATCATATTTTTATATTGTGTAATTGTTTTACACAATGTTTCATTCCTACTTTATTATTGATATGTACCTTTGTCGTCTTTCCGAATTTTGTGTCCAGTTTCCAATCTTTTCGACCTTACTAATGCAAGCACTGTCTTTCAGGGAGATGCTGCAGCGTCCTCTACAATTACATTATCCCTTGTACTTGTTCCGGAACCAGACCCTACAGTTGATCCGGAGCCAGAGGTATACGTACTGACAGTACCATCTAATGAAAGAAAGTCGGTCGAATTATATGTGTAATGCCAATGACTTATTTTAAATGGATACTATTTTTTGTAGGGGTGTATACTAGATCCGTATATTGAACCGGAGGAACGTGGATCTGAGTCGGTGCACAAGTTTGCTGATGTTAAAGAAGGTTTCAAAGAAAAGAAATAAAAATAAGGTTAGTTATAAACACTTTATATTGTTGGCAATAGTTTTGTGCTAAGGCCCTCATTATATGCTTTTTTTTTTAATGTAAATTGTACAACACTGTATGTTGGATTTACACTGAACATCCCTTTTCCTATATGTCCTGTAGTTGCCCAATGGAGTACAGACTATGCAGACACAGACAGCGATACAAAGGACAAATGCTACTTGCCAAACTGATTTCACCTTGGAGGAACTATTCATTGAGGCGCGTCGTGTTCACACTCGAGATGCCTATGTCCAGTGGCCAGAAAATTAATCTAATATGACCGGCGATTCAGCAAAGTGTTCTTGGACCATTACTAGGATGCGCCTGCTCCACCAGAGGAAGGTGAAATTGAATTTATAGATGATAGTTTAACATTACTAGATGAGCACTTGACACAATCGACACCTGCCAAAAAAATGCCCCCCAAAAAACACTCCACATTGATGTTTTCTCCTATCCATCGTCAAGTAAAAGACGTTGAAATGACAGAAACTGAAGCATCAACACTATTGACCGACGAAACAGACAAAGATATCGACTATAGTATGTCCGGTTTGGCTGATATTTCCACAACGGTTCAGTCCGAAACCACAGTGTTGCCAGATGACAGTATAATAAAAGAGGCCAAATACATAGTATTCGACAGCAGCTTGATTGAGATTATACAGATGCTGAAATGTGTGCATTCAGTGGGAGGGGAAGTATGTGGAAAGCCATTGGTGAGCGTGACTCATCTAACACAAGGCAGTAACCTCAAAATACATGCCACCTGTGAAAAGTCACATAAAGCAATTTCATGGTCCGCTCAACCGATGCTGGGGAAACTGCCAGCTGGCAATTTACTGTGTGCAGCAGCTTTACTTTTCAGTGGCTTTAGTTTCACAAAGTTATCCAGTTTCTTTCAGTTTGTGGGACTCCATTTCATTTCTAAAACGCAATACTACACACACCAACGTGATTATCTATTCCCTGCCATTAGTGATGCTTGGAAAATTGAACAATTGGCTATTCAAAGTACATTCCCCGACAAACGGTTCAGGCTACCCGGTGATGGACAGTGTGACAGCCCCTGATTTTCTGCTAAGTACTGCACCTACCATCTCAAGGACATGGATAGTAAGAAAATTGTGAGCTCGGGGGTCATGCAGGTGTCCCAATGTAAATACTCGTTGGCCATAGAGAAACTTGGTTTTATAAAATCACTGCAAGGAAAAAAAAAGGTTTGGAAGGTATTACGCAATGGTCCCAGTCTTTCAGCAACCATCTTTGGTGGAGCCAAAAAACATGTGATGGGTCTGTGGAAATTCTACTGGAAAAATGGCAGTCATTAATGCACTACTGTTCCAACGTTGACCACTGGACAGAAAACCAACATTTCCACCAATGTGAACATGGCCCTTTGTCCCCAGAGGAGGCACGGAAGAAGAAGTGGTTGATCACATTTTCACCTCCACACAAAGCCCTTGAGAAGATTGTGTTTGATAAAACTCTATCAAGAGATCTTAAGGGACTCACAGAATTCTGTCCCACAGGAGATTTGGAGGTGTTCCACAATATGTGCCTAAAGTACAGACAAAAGAGATTGCATTTTGGCATCCAAGGGATGACATGTCGGACTTTACTTGCGGTATTGGCGCATAATGAGAATGTAGGCCGGGAACAATCTAGGACTGCAAGAAACTTAGGGATGCTTCGCTACATTATGGCCTTTACGAAAAGAAGCAAAAAATGGGTTGTCAAACCAGTATATGAGAAAATGGAATTCGAGTTTGTGAACAATCTTATTGGAAATGTCGTCAAGATGCATACTCATGGAATCATGCACAAATCTGTTCAGAGCACACATACATTGCCACAACGCATTGCCAGCATGCCATGTCCACCCAAAGCAGAGCTTGTGAAATCGTTCAAATCACGGTTGACATGATTACCATCTGTTTTTAGTTTTTTAAAAAATGTTTCTATAAACTGTACAAATAAAGTATGCAATTTCTCTTTTGAAATCTATCCTCTCAGTGCTTTTCTTAAAAATATATTACAACTATTAAGATTGCTTTCACATTTCACAGTTTAGTCGAGATACTGTGGAACCTTCATTTTTCGTGTTAATGACCACTGGGTAACAGTGTTTAAGAATATTTGGGTTTTGGCAGTTGACTTGCATGCTCGTCCTACAAAAGGGATTAGACCTAGGCCACAAAACATTCTAAGTGTGCAAGAAGTACTGGCTGTGAAAACATGCCATGGGGTAGGAGGCCATGAGATATGCAGAGGTGGGCCTATCACTAGACACATTTTGACTCATTTTATGTGTTACATAGATTATAATTTCGGAATAAGGGGCATTCTGTCGTTGGCAATTTTTCCTCTACAGCTCAGCAGCGCCACGAAAAATGAGCATTGACAGCCCCCCAATTCCCTGTGCCCGTGCTTCAAAATTCATGTTCTCATGGATGAGTTGACACAGGATGTTGCAAAGTAAGAATGTATGTTCATTTTGAGTGAAGGTCACAAGCTTTGAATTTTTGCTTGGGAAATGGGAGGCCTACGCGCCCAGCGCACAGTATAAGGTTCTATTGTTTTTTGACCTTCAGAGGTAGGGACCATTCCGAAAGGGATTGAATTGAAGGGGGAGGGTGTAATAATGTATGATGTGATAAGGTTGCCCATTCCGAAACTGCACTGAGTTACATATAAGTTCAGTTTATGAGAAATCATTGACACGAACGTAGGAGTCTGCATTACGGTCTGCAAAGCGCCAAGAGAATGGAAATGCCGAATATAATGTAAGTTTCTCTTTAGACGATTTCATACCAGAACTAGTCGAAATACGAATAGCTGACCGTTATTACTGGGTCACATTGTACTTGTTCGTTCTGTGTGGCATATTGCAATGAAGTGCTAATACAACCTTTGTGTGCTGGGCTATCTACCGGGCACATCGGCAGGCCAGTATCGAGACGCATGTAGACCACCACTCGTTTCTGCCTTGCTCTATGCTAATAAATCATTACATTGTTTTGCACCTCGAATTCTTGCCCCAGTTTACGCATTACGTTTAGAGCTCAACATTCTCGATCGCACTAGCCTCGGAAGCAAATAGCAGAGTACTTTGATATTCCACATTGCATTCTCTCGGTTCACATTGTGTCACCTCTGCGCTAATAAAGAAAATGATTCATTGTAATAATGATCGGCTACTGAGACACATTTCGATTTTTATCTTTTGGAAACAGGTACATCTTGCCGTTCTGCGATTGTCATCTATTCCAGAATCCGAACGATGTCTTCTTCAACCGCCAGCTGCAGCTACATGTCAATCACTGGATCTACTTAACCGTATTTTGGGACGACAGACAAGGTCCAATATGTCCGTATGCGGTACCGGCGATTAGGAGCGACATAACAATGTTTATGGTGGTCTAGTGCCAAGTTGATGCACCAGCCTTGCAATTCACCGAGCGACCGAAGTGCTTCATTTAGACAAAACGAACACCCTGTGTACCCAAAAGGAACACCGCGTTACTCACAATAAACATTTGGGAATTTATGGAACGAGAGCAAAGAAAAAAAATTCCATTTTCTTTGATTATGTCAGACGCCGAATGTTATCGAAACATTTCATGTGAAATAAATGTACTTTACCAATTGTACAGTCTTGCTTTTTCCTTTTAAAGTACAGTTTCATATTCCTAATTGAGACGCGCTGTGCTGTGAGACGATGTGTGTTGTTTTCTGGGTTCCACGTCTAGTCACGTAGGTGATGACTGGGCGCGTTTGGCTACGCTGCCCAGCAACGTCACGGAAAGAGGCAGAGAATATAAATGATTTGGTGATGTCAGGCTCAGGGACGGGGGGGGGATATGATTTAGTGCCGCAAACACAGGTCACGCGAGGCGATGCGGCAAGTGATAAGATTATCACAAGATGGCCGCGCCCTGCTGCCTGATTTTGCCTGTGTTCAAGAGACGAAAACTCTGGTAAAGTGCATAGGAAATGTTTGTACGATTGATCGAATTATGGTTAAAAGCACATTGCCGACCCATAGGGACAATAATATTTCTGACCGAACCATTCCTTTAACTAAAACAGGGGATTCCCCCAAAAGTGGTACAGCTATGGTGGGGGTCCAAAATATAACAACAGGAATTCCAAAAGCTGTAAAAAAAATACATTTAACCTAATTTCTTTAAGAACTCATTCATAACAGGTATCAAAGATATCCTAAAGTTAATTACCCTGAATAACCCGAATATATAATCTAACGAGGTAATTAAGAGAAAAAAAAGGAAAACAGGTTTTTGCATTGAAATGAATAGTGTGTTGTTTTTTATTCACTTCTTCGTTGTGGTGATTTCTTCATTCATATATAATTCACTATCCAGATTGTCTATGTATAGGGTATTCTTTGTTCATGTATTGTCCTTCATATTGATTTTCAACCTCAAAATCGTATTTCTTATTTATTTAATAAAACACACTATTCATTTGAATACAAAAACCTTTTTCCTTTTTTTTCTCTTACCTCGTTAGATTATATATTCGGGTTATTCAGTGTAATTAAATAACTTTAGGATACCTTTGATACCTATTATGAATGAGTTCTTAAAGAAATTAGGTTAAATTTAATTTTTACAGCCTTTGGAATATCTTACCAGTTAGACACGTGCTGGCTTAAAGATAGGACCCTTGAGGGCATACCTGGCAAACCCACTTTTAGATCACAAATCTCTTTGATTTCCATGCATAATATTTGAATTCAAATTAAGGGAACCCCTGAAATGTGTAATGCCCGCTTCCCGTTTAGGGGAGGAGCAGGAGGGTTGCCTGTGTTTTAAAAGGCCTTTTATTTGAAAGTCTGCAGTTCGGTCGTGCACTTTTGGTTGTCCTGAATTGAAGTATTTAGAAGCACACTTGTTGTAATTTTAACCCTTGTTTGTCAAGTTGCTCCAATGTATTGAAACAATTCATTTATGTTTTTTCTATCACTTCACACAATGAATCATGAAATTGATCTTTGTTATGTGTATATATGTATTATACCTTGAAGAAATCAATACAGAGTTTTTAGAAAATGTACAAATGCTTTGGACTAAATTACTTTTCCGAATGAGTACTTTATCTATGATTTTGAATCTTTCAATGACTGTAGGTCAACACAGGACTGTTGTTTTCTCCCTCCAACCAGCTCAATTTCACTAAAACGAGGACAAATGTTAGCTTTAGTGAATTGAGACAATTTATAGCACTCTCGAAAAGAAATTGTCGTTTGCTTGCTCCCCCAGAATTTACTTTAAATTAGACTGAATCAAGAGGGTAGGGTACACTTATGGTTTACTGAATTGAATTCAACCTGTTTTTTTGCTATGGGTTCCTCGTGCACACCTCCCTACACTACGCCCAGGGCTTTAAGTGCGGCATTGCATGCCAGGACCAAGCCCCGGCAGTATCCAAAAAGGTCTCCCGAGCCGGAGCCCTGCCGGGGCCCATCCCCGACAGCCCCAGCCACGCCGACCCCTCCATCGGGCAGCCTGTGTAGCTGAAGCGCTCCAGTTATACAGGCTGCCTGCAGGTGTCAGTACTTCAGAAGTACTGACACCTGCAGGCAGCCTGTGTAACCATGCAGTACGTCGGCTACACGGGCTGCTTGATGTCTATGTACTCAGAAACAGGAGGAGGGCTGGACTGCCCAGCTCTCCTTTTGTTTCAGAGTAAATAGCCATCACGCAGCATGAAGCCAATGGGCTTCATGCAGCTTGATGACTTAACTCAAAAACAAAAGGATAGCTGAGCAGTGCAGCCCTCTGCCTGTTTCTGAGTACAGAGACATCAGCAGCAGTAGGGTGACCTTTCGTTCAAGGAGCCAGCTGTTAAAGAGTTGCCTACCACCGGCTCCTTGGATGAAAGGACTGCCTGCTGGGTGTGAACTGGGGCCCGCTGGTGTCACACCTTTGGTGTGCCCAGCCCCTTCTTTTGTTTAAAAGGAAGGGCTGGGCGCATCAAAGATAATAATGCCAGTCCGCGCCAGCTCTCATTCTATTACCAGCACCCCTCAACCTTAGTCGAGGGGGGCTCTCCTTAGGGGGCGTGGCCTAAGTACCCCTATTTAGGCCACACGCTCTAAGAAGAGCCCCCCTTGATTTATAATCCCACTTAATGCACTGACTACGCCCCCGGACTCCACCTCACTACCCCCTACTCCCACATACAGATGCACAAGTATATGTAATTGTTCGATTCAATAAAAAGTGCACGAAAAAACTGTAGACTTTCAAAAGAAAGTCTTTTATAAAACGGGATACAGTTAACTACTTGGTTACACCAAAAATGTCAACCTACTGAATTGACGGCTTACTCAATTGCTTATATTTTTTTTAAAATGTTTCTTTCCCTATCCAGTCTGCAGCAACCCCTGGTACGCTACCTACCCTATTCTGAGGAGGGGCTTGTTTTCTGTGCAGTGTGCTTCATTTCAGTGTATGGCCTGTAGGTGGCAGCAGTGACTTACCTTTGTTGTTCTGTGTTTGTAGCCTTTCTCAATAAGAAGTTTTGAATGCGTATTGTTGTTGCCATTTTTTAAAAATATTAATAGTGAATATTTATTAGGCACAACTAGTTTAAACATGTATTTAATTCAACAAGCAGGATTAATGTACTTGACCAATGCACGATAGGTTGGGCGATCAAACAATGGCGTGACGGCAGAGGTCTGGCTTGAGTGATGCTGGAACATTCTGAAACGATGCTGATCGTCACATGGCTTATAGCGTACATGCAAATGTGTAGGATTTCCTGAAAGTCCCAAGGCACTGCACAGGCACAGAACGCACGATGCAATACCACAGGGAGGTCACAACTGCACAGAGCATCACCCCAGCAACCTGACCGAGTGAGAAGATGATTGCATTTAAGGAGTCCCGGTGATGTCCATACAGGTGTGCCTGTGTAATGCCGAGATCAGGAAATCACGTGATCCATGTCGCCACAGGACTACATGTTTGAGTTGCGCGAGTGGGCACGTGAGACTGACCCTATGGGGGTGGTCCATGGTGTATCGTCGATTAACATCACACGCTTGAATGCGGCACTCTGACTGGGCCCATGCTGCATTTATTGAAAGGCATTTGAGGCGTCTGATTTACGGTGACCGGTTTTGCCGGGATTGTCCTGGTTTTTTCTGCTCTGTCCCCCTTTCTCAAGATTATGTTCCCATTGGAAACTGCAGTGGTCCCGTTTTTTTGTAGTAGGTCTTCGCACAGAAGAAATGCTGCATTTTACACCTTAAGATAGTGTTAGCTTGTGATAAATTAATTATAATATGTGTTTATTTAAACAGTAACACTTTAACCCTGTTCCCCTCCAAACGATACTGAAGCGTAGTGCCTTCACAGCCACTTTCATAAGTAAGTTCTACTTTTATGTTAGTTGCCCGGTCCCGGTTTTTTACTTTTTTAATCTGGTCACCCAGTGCTGGTCATTGGGCTGGCTCGAGGCAAATCCGAGATCCGGCTCCATATCTGGTGCCGGATCTCGAGATCCGACCAGAGTCAGCCGCCCAAGCCCATGAACCACGCTGGAATACCTAAAAAACGGATTCCTTTCAGTTGTACATGTAGCGAGCATTGTGTATTACACACCAGTGCCAAAGCCGGCGGTTAAAGGTAATGCTGCCGTCGCAGGCGCTTTTTTTTTAAGCATTCCTGCATTGCTGGATGTCGACTACGAGCCCCGCCTCCTCTAGACCACGCCCCCTCAGACACCTGCCCTAAAGTGCTTCCCCACCGGGCCCTTGTGTTGTGGGATCCCCTACCACATTTTGTCAGTTTCTAACCACTGTGGTCACCCTAGTCTGATTGGGTCTCTACATTGGTGCAAGTGCAATTGCACTGTATTAGCACTAGGGCAACATTTGTCCTATTCCTAAAAACACTGGGACATATTAGAAAACAATTGCACCTCAACACGTGCATTGTGGCATGTTCTAGGCACCAGGGGAACATATTGTTTCATTACAAAAAAAAGATACATTTTCACTGCATTTTTGCACCAGGGCAAAGTTTGCCCTAGTGCTAATAAGGAATGGCATTAGCACTGTGGCAAAGTTTGCCCTGGTGCAAACATGCAGTGAAAATGTATCCTTTTTGCAATAGAGCATTTTTTCCCTGGGGCTCATAGCATGCCAAACTGCACTGGTCGTGGAGAAAAGGTTCTGTTTCTGGCCCCATGTGGTCAAATGCATGTCACTATAGAGGGCTGTCACATGTGCCCAGGTGCAATGTGTCACTGGTTTTCTTGTGCACTGTTATTTTTCAGACAAACAAGTAGTGAAGCAGGAAAGGCACGACATAGCAATTGAATGTGCACATTTGCAGTGAACGCGTTTTATGCCAGACACTGGTGCGCATTATCGCAAGTGTGAGGAATGCTGCATTACCAAGTGTGCCTTAAAGAGGTGTCATGGCGGCCTGCCCTTGCATCTGTCAATTCGAGTTCTAGGAAGTCCCCAGTGGAAAAGTAACCTTCGCTGTTCTCTCCGTAAACTAGTTAACCTCTTCACCCCTACATATCATCAGTGGTCAAAGTGAGCAGGAACGGTCGGGAGCGGCGTTCCACTACTTTTCTTTTTTACTGTCAACAGTTCCACTACTTTTTGCAAACATTTTCACCATTCCGGAACTGTTTTGTGAAGTTAAAGCACTGATGAGGCCCAACAAGGCTAGAAAACACGTGTATGGAGTTGCTGTTGGTACTCTTGTTCGGAAGGGAATTGCCATAGCATTTCAGTGCTGGACTGCCCATGTGGGTGGGACAAAGACTGATGTGAAAATATATATTTCCCATCTGTGAAAGGTACAGTGAGCACAAAGCGATGGCTGCGAACTCTCAAAGTGGGAACAAACCACAGAACAGGTTATTATGCCATGTTCCTTCTGGAGAGGGGCGCCTGCTACCTTTTTTAAAAACACTCTTCTACACTTTTCCACCCGATGGCTGTTAAAGCTAATCTGAAACAGGTTTCAACTCAATTGGCTGTCAACCAGCATGGCTACAAGACTTGAAAAATGTGTTGCACGCTGCTCCCTTCATTCCTACTCTGCCCCCAGATGGGGGCACAGTTCAACTACTCTTTCTGGTAAACTTCTACCCCTGCATGTCGTAGTTTGTTCTTTTTCTGCCCCCAAGGATAGTTACTTGGTTTCTAATCGTGTAGCAAATGTATGTCTGGGGGCTAACTATAGGGAAAGGTTGACCCACACATGGTAAGACTGTTTTCAAAGGGTGGAATGTGTATGACAGCTCAAGGCGTGAACCCACAGATAAGGTGCCTTGCCAAAACAAGGGCAGGACTTGACTGTGGTGGCTCGCGGAAGAGGTGCGTCTGACTGACCGGCGTGCAACAGCAGGATAGATGTGTGGCTCGTGCAGTGTTCTGCAATCAGGTGTTTGCACTCTCAGTAGCTCTTGGCGAGAAGCCGCTCCTATCACTTCACCACCCATCAGCTGTGCTGTATAAGCGAGGTACGAAAAACAACTTTCTATCCTGGAACGCAATGACCGATTCATATTGGGTACCAATTCCGTACCCGGTGACAATATGTGAACATTCCTCTAGAGGCGCCATACACACACACACATGATGGCCCTTGGCGTGACCATGTGCGTAGCTGAAGACAAAGTGCTCACGTCGAGAACAGGACACTTTTCAGTGAACAGGATTCGAAACCGGGTCAGGGCAGACTCAGCCCTTCAGCCTTCTGAGGTAGATACATCGAGTACCATGCCTGGGTAATAATAGCAGCAATTATTACAGCGGTTAGAAGCAGCTCATCTGTATTAAGCTCTATAAATATCACCAACATTATTATTAATATTCAACTTTATTAGATCGAATTACTCCATTAACAAATAATAACAGGAAAAAGTCATAAAAAGAGCACTACAAACCTGGAGAGATGTACGTCTTATCACACATTTATGTAAACTATAAATACAATTTATGCTTTTGCAATTCATTATGAAAAATAGCACATTCCCATAAAACCTAATATTTCATCTCCTAAAATAAGGGTTTAAACATTTCCAAAATTTCCCAATCACCGAAATTAAGTGAACATGTATTCCACACTCTTCTGTGTGTTTAGCATGTAGATTCCACCTTTGGCGTTGCAGGTGAGCGCAGTACTCATTCTTGGACCCTTGGCCCATGCCTCCATTTTGTGTTTTCACCTCCGGCCCCTGCCGTTGCTCCCAATCATCCCCCACCTCTGGTTCCCCTTCCCTTCCTCCTCCCGCCTACATGCCCGCCCACGTCTAGTGATTGGTCATGCTCAGCCAGGCTTTGGCTGGCGCCCCCCTGCGCTCCCTGCATGCCGTATTCCACCTTTGACATTACAGTGAGCGCAGTACTCCTCCTTGGACGCTCGGCCCATGCCTCCATTTTGTGTTTTGACCCCTGACCCCTGCCTTTGCTCCCAATCGTCCCGCACCTCTGGTTCCCCTTCCCTCCCACCTCCCGCCTCCATGCCCGTCCCCGTCCAGTGATTGGTCATGCTCAGCCAGGCTTTGGCTGGAGTCCCCCTGCACTCCCTGCATGCCGTATTCCACCTTTGGCGTTGCAGGTGAGCGCAGTACTCCTCCTTGGACCTTCGGCCCATGCCTCCATTTTGTGTTTTGACCCCTGCCATTGCTCCCATTCGTCGCACACCTCTGGTTCCCCTTCCCTTCCTCCTCCCGCCTCCCTGCCCGACCCCGTCCAGCAATTGGTCATGCTCAGCCAGGCTTTGGCTGGAGTCCCCCTCCGATCCCTGTATGCCATATTCCACTTTAGGCGTTGCAGGTTAGCGCAGTACTCCTCCTTGGACCCTTGGCCCATGCCTCCATTTTGTGTTTTGACCCCTGCCATTGCTCCCAATCATCCCACACCTCTGGCTCCCCTTCCCTCTCTCCTCCTGCCTCCCTGTCCACCCCCGTCCAGCGATTGGTCATGCTCAGCCAGGCTTTGGCTGGCGTCCCCCTGCGCTCCCTGCACGCCGTATTCCACCTTTGGCGTTGCAGGTGAGCGCAGTACTCCTCCTTGGACCCTCGGCCCATGCCTCCATTTTGTCTTTTGATCCCCGGCCTGTGCCGTGGCTCCCAAACGTCCCGCACCTGTGGTTCCCATTCCCTCCCTCCTCTCACCTCCCTGCTCGCCCTCGTCCAGCGATTGGCTCACTCTGCCTGGCAGCTCCTTCGGCTAAGGGCCCCAAGGCAAAGGGCAGCTCCTACATTGGTGGCTCCAAGGTGTGTCTGCAAGGGCCACAAGGCAAAGGGTAGCTCCTACATTGGCGACTCCAAGGTGTGTCTGCAGGTGTCCGCAGGGGAAGCCAGTGACCAGCATCTACCAGGACCAGTACATTAGGAGCAGCCTGGGTTGGGAGTAGAGCAATTACTCTACCCTGGAATCCTAGCCGCTTAAGCAAACTTATCTAAAACATTGTGATTATTTTGCACTGCCTGCCTCCCACACTCTCAAATGTAACTGTGCATAGCACTGTACTGAAATATTCAATTGACCCTCAAATTTAGCCGTGTTTATCATTGTACTCAACTGTTCTGTTAGGTGTAGGCCTCTCTCCCGCTATACAGGATTCTCAAATTTAGCTGTGTTTAGTCCAGTACACAACTCGCATTGTTAGGTCACTGTGTTTTTCATCTTGCACACAAATTACATTGTTAGTTGTAGGCCTCTCTCCCACTACACAGGATTCTCAAATCTAGCTGTGTTTAGTACCATACACAACCCACATTGTTAGGTCGCTGTGTTTAGTCTTATACACAAACTGCATTGTTAGGTGTAGGCCTGTCTCCCACTATACAGGATTCTCAAATCTAGCTGTGTTTAGTCCAGTACACAGCCTGCATTGTTAGGTTGCTGTGTTTAGTCTTGCACACAAATTGCATTGTTAGGTGTATGCCTCTTTCACACTATACAGGATTCACAAATCTAGCTGTATTTAGTCCAATACACAACTTGCATTGTTAGGTCGCTGCACTTAGTCTAGCCGATGGACTCTCAATTCCAGACCTGGACAAACAAACAGCCTACGGTATGTATTGCTCACACCACTA
Organism: Ambystoma mexicanum; assembly: GCF_040938575.1. NCBI lineage: Eukaryota > Metazoa > Chordata > Amphibia > Caudata > Ambystomatidae > Ambystoma > Ambystoma mexicanum. The sequence goes on from NC_090922.1 coordinate 219,523,969, forward strand.
GCATGGACACAGGCCACAGGCACGGCCAAACATCCATGCTCGATAGAACACATCTACGGATAAGCACATCCGGACAAATTCACACATAGCCATCCTGACTGAAACACCTGACGTACAACAACATCTCTGCCACTAGCATACAACGACCACCACCCAGTATAGCTGGCCTCATATAGACTCTCCAAACAACAGCTATCTATCTCTAACCTCAAGAGCACCCACCCACGTGCCTGACCGCTACTGGGCTGCTTAGTCGAGCCTTGCCAGCCACTCAAGATTTAAAATGGCAAACATGCACACACGCATCTAAGCTAATCCCCTAGAATCTCTAACCACATCGACTACGGTCAACAAGGGCGTTCAACCAAGGAAAAAGCACCTTGAGGCCATACACGTGGGGAAAGAGCGCTATATAAATAACAAAATACAATACTATACAATACAATACAATGTAGTGCCATTGGAGCTCATTTTGCTCCAGGGTATACATTGTTCAGAGGGGACCTGTTACTTTTGCACTTCGGTACAAACAGACCACCTCCAGACAATTTTCATAATTTGCACTGCAAAGTGCAAACTAAGGCGTAAATGCAGGTGTAATGCCTGTACGCCTTGGATTTTGACTTTGCAGTGCAAATCCAGTAAACATTGTTCGCCATGTACTCATGGCAGGCAATGTATACAATGGATTCCTATGGAATGCATCTGTTTTTTGCTAGTGTAAAAAGCAGACGGATTCCATAGGAATCCAGTGGTTTAACACAGCATGAAAATGTCATGTTGGCTTGAAACCAATTAGTGTTTGGATGTGGAGGGGAAAAAGGAGCCAGAAACGTAACTCTTCTGGCTCGCCTCACACCCCGCCTTCAAAAATCAAAAGAATTCACCAGGATGTAAAAACAAGCGTTAAAACAGGCATAACACATTTATGCTTGTCGTTAGCACCATTATTGACATTTACTGGACTTGTAAAATTAGCCCAATTGGAGCTCATTTTGCTCTGGGGCGTAAAATGGCCCAAGGAGGACTTAAGTGCAAACAGGTCCCCTCTGGACAATGTAAAGTGCAGAACAATGGTGTAAACGCAAGCATATCACCTCCATGCCTCTGTTTTTGCACTTCACAATACAAATAGAGTAAACGCAGCCTGCTATGAGCCTGAGTTGATTTGATTATATTGTATTCTTTTTTGATGTATCCCATGAGGAGAATCTGCATAGATTATTGCTATGTGGCGTGTGCATGATGTAGTGTGCAGTTCTGAGGTCCTGAGAACTGACAGAACCCTTTGCAAGTCTGCCTTTTTTGTTTGAGGCTGTCTGACTACAAAATCTGCACCAGGTGGAGTACGCGCATATTGTGCGTGAAGTTCTGAGGACTGACAGAACCCTTTGCACGTCTGCCTTTTGTGTTTACTGTGTTGGAGGCATGTCTCACTACAGAATCTGCACCCGGCGGAGTAGGCACGTGGTGTCTGTGCAGTTCTGAGGACCTGCTGACTGACAGAACCCTTGGCAAGTCTGCCTTTTGTGTTTCCTCTGTTGAGGGCGTGTCTGTCTACAAAATCTGCACCCGGCGGTAAGGAACAGTTTGGATTTTGAAAGGAGCATGCAACGACTCATCAGCTACTGAGAGTGGTGGACACCATCAGCCACGGATTCAACATCAAGAAGTCCACAGGAATCGTCTTCCTGGACGTCGCCAAAGCATTCAAATGAGTCTGGCACAAGGGACTGATGCACAAGATGATTGGCCTGGGATTTCCGAACTACCTGGTGAAGACGATTGCAAGCTACCTGGGAGGCCGCACTTTCCATGTCGCCTTGCGGTCTGAGATGTCCTCATCACATCCCATCCGAGCAGGCGTGCCACAGGGATCTAACCTCGGACCCTTCCTGTTCAACCTATTCACCAACGACATCCTGACAGATCTCCACAAGAACGACCTGGCGCTATGCAGACGATGTTGCAGTCATTTCCCAGTCATTAAGCAAAAAGGAAGCGGCAAAGTACCTGCAGGCTTCATTGGATACCATCACGAAGTGGTACAGCGACTGGCGGATAGAAATCAACTGCAACGCTTTTCACCAGAAAGAAGATCAAGGAGCACCCACACATCAGCCTCAACGGGGAGACCATCAAATGGGAGAGCAGCAGCCGCTACCTCAGTGTGACCCTGGCCAGCAAGCTCAACTGAGAAAGCCACATCGAGAATACTCAGCAGAAGGCAACAGGAAAGATGGCAGCGCTGTACCCACTCCTGAAAACCAAGTCCATGCCACTCCGGACAAAGATCAACGTCTACAAGGCAATCATTAGACCAACCCTGACATATGCCTCCCTAGCTTGGATGACCTGTCATGAGCGACACCGGAAGAGTCTTCAGATAGTCCAGAACAAGGCCCTGCAGATATTGTCTGGCGCTCCAATCTTCACAAGGATAGCAGACCTTCACAGAGACCTGGACATCGAGATGTTGGACGAACATCCAGCGAAGCTGAGTAAGAACTTCTGCCAAGGACTGGATCAGAACCCGAACCCTCTGATCAGAAGACTCACTGCCACCACTGCAAACCCCTTCGACCGCTACCCACGGCCCATCACTGCGAAGACCCTGTGAAACCAGCCCTAGTGTGATAAGTCCACACAGACCAAGAAGAATACAAACCCAGGACTACATACTCAACTCGAGAAGATGGAGTAATGAGGCTCAAGCCTTGGTATCCAAAAATCACTGCTGATGGATAAAAAGCTATGAGCAAGAAGAAGAACAAGCACGTGTACGCGCGGTGTGTGTGCACAGCGTGGAGTTCTGCAGTTCTGCTCGAGGTCGCAGGAGTGTGGTTTTCTGTTAATTCCAGAGCCCACTCTGCCTCTCGCTGAAGCGCCGAAGCGCACTTTGTTTGTACGTACATTTAGCCTCATCTTCTTGAACATTAAAGCTTGACGGTGAAAAGTGGAAGCAAACAAAGCTTTTATTGTGATCAAAAGTCTACGCATTGTTAAACGCGAATTACATCCTAATGATGAATTTGCGTAATGGTCTTGTCCAGGGAGAGGCGGCACCATTCAATCCGACTGCCATCTTAGATCAGGAAATGCTATTGGCGGTGGCGGCTGCACTTCCATTTCCGCAGTCGCCCTTGGGAGTTAATGCTGCAGCTTCCACTTTATCTGTTATCCATACACCGATGCCTGCAATTATTGAACCACCCTAGACGGTTTGTCTTGCTTCAACCTCGCATGATGCCTGTACTCGCTCAGCCTCTCAGGAGTGCAGAATTACGGCTTTTTACCCAGTGACTGAGAAATGATTCCCTCATTTGGAAGTTATTACGCAATCAAGCTTGGGTCTGATTGACTCTGCTTCCAATGCGAACATTGATATTGCGTTTCAAGAGGAAGACTCAATCTGTGTGCCTACCTCAGCATCCCCTTCCTCAGCATCCCCGACCCAGCAACTCAATTCGGATTCTTCATTTTCCACGTTCACCACCGCTGAGACTTTCAGCGGCTTTTAAAAATCTTCAAGAAAATACTAATTCTTCAATTTGTGACGCTTTGACAGAAATTAATCAAGTCCTATGTGTGTTGGTGTCATTTTGTAAGGGGCTAAAATCTGAACTAAATCTCTCTCTGTGTTATTGGAATCGCTTCTTTTCAAATTTCACAATGTAAGATGCGCAATATGGCAAAGGATTTTCTCTCCAATCATGGGAGGGAGTCTAGGCTCGGCCCTGGAGCCGAGGTGGCATCTACCTCGCACCAGCACCCCATGCCTCATGCAGAGTCTGCGGCATCTTTTGATGGGGAGCGGGGGCCAGGGTTCTGCATTGACCATGCAGGAGTAGCCTCAATGGCTTTGCCGTCTCCTTCCGCATTGGGTGGTCTTGCTGACGCTAAATCTGGAACAACGTGTAAATCAGCCATTATTTCTGTACATGAATCGAACTTGCCAATTGTTGATCTTACTCTTGATGTATGTCCATCAGCATCAGAGGGCAAAAAATCATCAGTGATTAGTCTGCCCTCTGCACTAAAGTCAAGTGATTCATCTGCTGCTGTTTTATATCCTGGGATTGTGCCTCTTTTTAACACCTATTGGTAATCATAACTCCTTAGGAAATCCAAAAATATACCCCTAAGCAAAGAAAATAGACAAGTTTCAAAAATGTTTTTGTGTGCCTTGTTAAAAAACCCTCACATTAAAAGCTAAACCCAAGTCTAAAGCGAGGGGCTCTGATATATCTGATGATCACTAGTTAGTTAATAACCAAACACTGACTCCCAGGCAATTGGACTCATTGACCGGGCCTTGGTGTTTGGACCCCACCTCGGGAACACTTTCTGGATTCTACTACTCAGTTTGTACATCAGCCATCCAATATTTCATTAACAGTCTCTAGCCTTCCTTGGGTTTTCTCTTTCATCGACCAGGGGTAGTTCATTCTGATTTGAGTATTAATAAGCACTCGGGTGGGGTATCTGCATCATCTAATACACACTTTATAACAAATGTCTCCATGGGATCCTCCAGCACTTCGGTGGAGCAGGACTGGGTATCCCATTCGTTGCTTCCCTTCTCAGTGAAAGGCATAGTACCCAGTGGGAGGTTAGCTAATGTCCAAATGGCTACACAAGCAGCCTCAAGAGCTCAATGTTCTGCCCGACCTTATGAAGCAGGATCATCCACTCCTCCTGTTAGTAGTGATTTTCAGTTAGATCGAAGATCGCATGCTAAAACAGCAAATGTCGTGCATAGGGTGTTAAGGGGCTCTAGGGGCTCTGAGCGTCATTCATCAGTACCCCTCTGGAAAAATGGGGACGACATACCCCAAGGGGAATTTCTGTCACTGCCAGGGGGAGACTTCAGCGCTGTTCAATTTTTACTGGAAAGCATTTTGCCAGAAAATAGAAACATTCATCTTAATCGTACAAACATATTAAGAATGTTCCGTTCTATTCCATCTTTTCATGCAATATTTAGTGGCGATATAGAAAGAATTAATTTTATTGACCATTTCAGAACAGATCGATCAATCATATTTATAAAATCTATGATTGTATACGATTTGTTGATGAAGGAACTTCAGACAATTAGATCGTTAGGTTTCGATCTTATGTAGTTTAACATGCCGAGGCAGCAGAGGGGTAATCTAATTGAGGGTGACAAGAATTGGCTGTCACCTAGCGAGATTGTTATCTCCCTTCGTCGTGAAAATGAGCACTTGGGACAATCACAGTTGGAAAGGGTTACTCCGCAAGCACATGATCAGCATAAAGACCGGCCCTGGTTTTCTGGGGGCCCTGATCACTAAAACAAGCTCATAATTTTCCTATTGTCCCTAATGCCCATTTGTCTTTTTTCCCCTCTGTCTCTTATATCATGGAATACCCGGTGTCATTTGACGTTGCTGACTAAACCCAAAGTGGGTCAATTGCTACAAAATCATGCCTTGATCTGCCTCCAGGAATAATGGATGCTCCAAGGCCCGGCATTGGAAGGGTTTTCAACTAGTTTTCAAACTGCTAGAAAGGGGATTTGCGGCGCCCATTTGGTGGCATTCTTACAATGGTACAGGTATCTCGCCGCCTGAGCATTGTTAACTCGATTGACCTAATGTTTGGCATTTTAGGAACACATGTTAGGTTGGCCCTGGACATATCCATAGACATACCTTTTCTTAATATGTATTGCCATGTATGATTTTGCCCATCTCAAAATGTTTACCAACCCAATTTTGGCATGTGTTAACGTCTAGTTGGAAAAGAATCCCAGTGGCCAGGTGATTGCCCTGGGGGATCTTAATGCTTCCTGCTCAACTGTTGCATCCGCTACAGACTTTCCACACCAAGCCCATGGTAAAAAACATCATGGGCATATTTGTCTACACAATATGGAAGGACTTGGCCTGACGATGTTGAATGGTGCAATTGCCAGAGATGTTCCAAGTCATTTCACATGGACGAATGGGACTTCAAGTTCCACCCTGTATTATATATTTGTCAGCAACGGGTTGTTTAATAGATGCACAGATCTTTGAATCGTTACTAGTGAATACAGCAACCCTTGCTATTTATCCACCATGTTTCAATTTAATCCAACTAGGCAAACAATGGTTCCCTGTTTCCATCATTTTATAAGAGTTAGTCCTGTGGGTAATCAAGTACATTGGAATGGGGGACTGTACTGTAATGATTTTGACTAAAATGTAGCGCCTATTTGCGCTTTTTACTAAAATATAGCTCTTGTGTGCAGTGCACCCAGAGCTAAAGTGGACATTTGCTTCAGGCCTCCGTTAAAATTGTGCTTAATGCAAACTCTTTTTGGTTTATTCCATTGGTAAACATGTTTTCAGTGCTGTCTAGTGCTTATGTTATTTTGCAATGCTTCAAGGACATGTTGGAGAGAAAATACACCCATAGGCGGCTAAGACTGAGCCAGGTGCCGTCTGGTAATTGATAACGTTGTTGTGGAATGTGATTATTTTTGCTGCTTTAATGAGAAAGGGAAAAGCTTTGCCTTTTTGGTTGTTATAGGTCACTCTGGCCAGGGGCCCATGGAAACATTTGAATCAGCAGAGACTTGGAAAAAGCCAGAAGATTTTGGAAAATTGCCATCTTGCATTTGCAATGGCTTAAAAAGGGGAGTGCCAGGACAGTCGATGAGAAAGCTTTGCTGGTAGATGGATGCATCGTGCCAGACCCGTTGATATCAAGATCTGCCTGCCTGTGGGGGAGCATTCGAGTGCAGTTTTTCTGGCGAGATGAAGGCATCATTTAACGTTCTATCAACAGTGATGTATCATTTCTAAACTACTTTTCTTACTTCTTATTCTTGTTGTTTCTATGCATATATGTATGCTTTTGGTGAATAAATAGGTCATAAAAGAGTCATTTTTTCATCTAACAGAGTGTGTGTCTGTGTGAATAATTGTCTCCCAGCGTCTAAGGTTGTTTTGCAGGTAGTGTACTGGGGAGAAAAATAAGCAATATATCTGTGCACTTTTTGGAAAGCAAAACATGTACAAACGGTAAATGAGGCAGTCTCGGCTTGCCTAATTGCCCCCTCAGTGGACTGGCAGTACCATACTTTTAGGGTAGATAATTATGGTGAATTATTGGGGGTCCTTCTAATGTATAGTCTTCCCCAACATCAGCTTGCTGGGAAATTACATGCGAAACTTCTTCATTGTTATGATTCTAATTTGGCAATCAAAAAATGGGCCATGCTGGCAGAAATTAGACTCCTGTAACACAACGCAAGTATTAATTTAGATTTTAAAGCCTGGCAAATTAAGAACATTAAACAGGCTTACAAAAATTGGGTGAAGGGAAATCGAGCCAAATGTTACCAAAAAGATGCTGTAAACATATTAAATTTTCTACAAAATAAAGATGCTCGTTCAATTTGGCATCTGATGAACGACATGGACCGAGCTCAGCCTGAACATAGAATATCAGCGGTCTCCGAAGATCATTGGGTTTCTTACTTTAGTACAGTATTCACTGATCATATGGAAATGGCTGATAATTTATTTGTTCCAAATACATCAGCAGTCAGTAATTGGTCTCCGACTGTGGTTAAGGATCTAATTCTGGAAATTATCCCAAAGATTAGCTCCTCAAGAGCTCCCAGTCTTAATAATCTTTTCAACATTCTATTCAAGGGGCATCCAAATGCGTGGGCATCGATCCTCTCACTCTTTTTTAAGAATGTTGTATCAACATGCACCTTCCCCCTTCCTGGTCCACTGCCTATATACTTCCAATATATAAAAAAGGCCTACGGAACGAACCACTAAATTATCACCCTATAGCATTTCTCGATGCTGATAGTAAGATATTTTCATCATTTTTACTACATCATCTGGAATCCTGGCAAAAGATATCGGGTAGAATTCCGCAGTGGCAAACTGGCTTTCGCAGGCATTACTGCACTTGTCTGAATGGTTTCAATTTGAAGGCCATTCTCAGTCAGGTCTGGCAGAAGAAGTATGATTCAGTCTACGTGGCTACAATAGACCTTTCATCCGCTTTTGATGCAGATGATTGGGTCTATTGTGGGCTAAATTGCAGAGATGGGGAATCCCATATGGTTTACTTCGATTTATTATTGGTTTACACTCCAGTTCGAATATACAGGTACTACTTGACCAAAAAGGATCACTGTCTCGTAGCATTCCAACTACAGGAGGGGCCGGGCAAGGATGCACACTTGCTCCCTGCCTGTTTAATTTGTATCTGAGAGACATTGGGGATTTTCTAAATTCATCGGCGTTGGCTACTCCCAGGATTCCTAATTGAAAACCTGTCTGGCTTGCCTATGCCAATGATTTCTTGATTTTCGATCTTACCCCGATTGGTCTATAGCAGCTTTTAGCTGCATTTGCCAATTTTGCCTTGGATCACTTAAGATCAATCCCAATAAAACAAAAGTGTTACATTGTACACATAAGAGGAAAACAAAACAGTGGATTTGGAGAATTGATCCAACTCCATTGAAAAAAGTTGATGGTTTTACATATTTGGGATTCCCCATCTATGTTAAACAGCCAAAGCGGCTAGTTGGGGGCTGGTTGTTGGCCCGTGTGGCAGCGCTTGTGAATCAACTGCTCCAGATAGACACTTAGGTATGACACATTTTTTATCCTTCATTGCGTGAAAGTTTATGAAGGTAAATTAGTTCCAAAATGAATGTATAGCATTGAGCTTCTGCCTCTGGAGACCTTGGATCTATTGTCTATTATTGAGGGCAGGCTGTGGGTGAAGGTACTGCAGGTATCTTCTGGCACAGCCCTCACAGCTGTGCGATATAAATTGGGTCTTCATTCATTAAAAAGTACAGCCCATTGGAAATACCTGTCTTTTTATTCCAAAATGCTATGTCCACTTAAACCTCCTAATATACATGGAACTTAATCTTATCCGTAAGGAATGTGGAGATGTGTTTGTGTGTGAACACACAGACTTTTGTAATCGATTACTTTGTGATCCTGGTCTTGCACAGAGTGACCTTGCTGACAATCCAATGAAGGTCAAACAAAAATCCGTTTTAGACAGGAATGGGCTCTCACAATGGACACCTTACACTCTCGTGGCTTGCTAAAACATTTGTGTCTGCATTTTAAATCAGCTGGAGTAATTGTCCCTTACTTATCCATTTATCCCCACCGGCTGGCAAGACGCCTGTTTATTCGGTTTCGATGGAACCAGATTCTCACTAGGGAAGTACTGTGTCGCTATAGCGCTTTCTTAAATGTTTGTGACTCTTGTCGCTTTTGCAATTTACTAACGTTAACTGAAACTTTGGAGCACTTATTAATGAATTGCTCCCAATTGGGAAGCAAACGAGATCTGCACGTTAGTAGATTTTTAACATAGTTGGCCCCAATGACAACCGTCTCATACTGTCACCTCTGTTTAGCTGGACGAGCTGCCGCGGCGGTCTTGGTGGACGCAGGCTTTTTGAACGTCCGCCTTTAAAACCACAAAATGCCTGCATCACAAATAAGGATGTTAAGACAGACCTGACACCTTTGCACCTGCTTAAGTACCATTATTTACATCCTGGGACTTAGAAAATGAGCCCCATTGTTTTTGCCAGCAAGGGACCAGGCTCATGGCTGACCCTATGTGATAAATGTCCTAATTCCAAGTACCTTTGACTTCCACGGGAGCCAGTTGAAATGCCTACCCTGAGGTACTGATGCACACTTTCTAGAGACATTACGCCTGAAACACTGCATTAGAGACCTCTTCCACTTAATAACCTATTACCGACAGACAGGAGTAGTGCCACACAGCATACTCCTTACTAACCATACTGTACACATTGACAAAACTACAAAATGTTCCTGCATTGACCCTCTCTTCTCTGGAGGCAGGCACACTGCCCTCTGTCGCATGCCCATCTGGGCACTGAATGCCTATCCAAAGTCCATATGTGAAGAAGCAACATGAGTCACATGTTGACTACTGTTCTAAGGGGCCTGGCACCGAAAACCATAGGCTTTTGAACTGCGTCGTTTGTAACACTTCTCAGAAGTGGATCTCCTGAAGCATCTGTGATGTTCATCAGATACCTGCTGCAATAGCAACTGTGTGTTACTTGTCTTATAACTCTGTCATGTATTAGACGTATAGTGGGACATGGCATTTGATCAAGAATATAGCAATGACCTCCACCAAGGTGTGTACTTTCAACTGCACTGACAGCATTGTACTTGTTGACCAGATGTGGAACATGTTCTGCAATAACTTCTGTGCATCTGAAGAAAATACAACTTGCATCATGTGTTTGTCCTCAAGTGTTGTGAAGGCATTTGTCCAATCTGCAAAGACACATGTTCAGGGGAATTCAAATATCTACTCCCAGGTCAAATGTTGGAGGTTCTGAAATACAAGGATTGCGCATGCTTGGATGACAAATGCATCACATTGATGGCATACATTATGTGCAGACTTGAACTATGGCAACACAGGAAGGAAAGAACAAGAAGACAGGCCGTCTCTGTCTATGCTCCAAGATGCTGGAACTTCCTCCCCGTCAACATCAGACTTGCCCCATCACTTCTACAGTTAAGGAATGCCTAAAACCTTCCTCTTCAAGGAATGGCTCCTCATTAACACCTAGGTCCACACACCCTGTACTCCCCACCATACCTGAGACTCAGTGATCTGCTCCCCACTGACCTCCCTCCATACTGTCAAATACCCACCCTCCCCTGTTAGCTCCTGCCTACTTTTTTCTCTGCTTCCCTCACTGTGTTCTTCCCCCTATGATTGTAAAGCGCTCCTTTGCTTCCCAAAGCTACGTCCACGCTCAATAAATAGCCTAATAATAATGTGGCACGCAATCAAATGACACGTACACGAGTTGTATATCAAAGTACATATTCTGAGCACAATGTGGAAGGAGTCATGTTCTGACTACATACATGTCCAGTTATTCATGCTCTGTCATTATGCATGCAAGCCTACCATGTCATAAGGGCCATGCGTCCAATATGCCAGCCAACTGATTCAAGTTGAAAGGCTTTCCAGTGAGATCACAACTTCAAGCATGATTGGGCCTGGTTTGAACAGTCCTTGCATCACTAACTTTTGCCATTTTCAATTCAATTACACTACGCCATGGGTACACAGATCTCTTAATTCACTTCATTATTCATGTTGGTGGTATGCATGTGCCAATCTATTGACAAAAGCGAAAGAAAGAGTATGACAGAGTGTGTGGGAACGGCGAGGTATGCATGAGTGGGATGCATGATGATGTTTAGGCAAGTGCTGTGAGTGAGGGGTGTTGTGAGTACTGTGGAGAATCTGATGGAATTTCCCCCAGAAAACTGGTCTGGGACCCTCCTCAAGTGGCCATGGAAAGGCAGGTGCTCTCTGATCCCGACCCTGGGGGTGGTATACTGTGGGAGGATCACATGGGGGGATCAGACCGGGAACAATGGGAGGACCCCCTTTTTAATGTTTCCTGTAAACCCTCGCTTCTGATGGCCTTTTGCCAACCAAGAGAAGTGAAAAAACCTAAGTTCACTAAAGTGAACTACATGCCCCATAATACCTAAGGGGCTGAGATGAAGAAAGAGGCTCAGGAGATATGCAGAAGTAAAGGACAGGAAGGTAGTCCTAATAGCCTTTGCCAGAGTCAGGCAATTAACATTAAGGACCTGCACCTGAAGTCATTTGCCCCACCTTAGAGGCATTAAAGGCTGTAGCTGGAAGGCTGGCAGTATTAACCGAAGAGAAGACCACGAGACTGGCAGTTCACGAGGAAGTGTGATCACTTAAGGGACGCCAGGACAAGAGAAGAGCAGATTTCACCTGCAAGTTCTGAGATGGTCCTGTGTTCACAAACCCTGTCTGGCTGTGGTTGCACTCAGAGAAACGTAGCAAAGTTACAGGTTTCCCCAGGTGCACCAAATTGCTGTGAGTGCAGAGCTGAGGTTGTGCTGCAACCTGAGGCCCATGTGCAGAAGCAAGCTGAGGGAAAGAGTAGAGAAGGAGACTCTCTGTGGTCAAGGCCGGATCGGAGATACCCGTGCTCCAGAGGGGCATGGGTCCCACGAGTGCCTGAAGTAGTAGTAGCAGTAAGAAAAGTCAGGAAGTGCAAGTCGCCCACAACCACAATGTTTTTGGAGTCGGGGATTGAAGCTCCATACTCCAATTCACTGAAAACTCCTTGCCGGTAACTGTAACCAGCTCAATTACAACTTGCATAGAAGTGGGGGCGAGGAAAAGTTGCTTGTTGCTGTGGGAAGTCTTGACAACAAAGGAAATGTATCACACGCATGTTCAATACAAGTTAAAGTGCTTGTGTATAACAAAAGTTTTCTATTTTCCATTGTTGTACAAAAGACCTTTCCCGGAGTGGTTGCGTGTCTCCAATTAAGAGGGAGAACGCTGTTTGCAATTACTTGAAAGCTAGAAGCTGACTTTACTGACTTGTTGCAAGAGCAATTACATCAAAGAAAGGTTGCGCATGAATGATTGTGATTCCCGATCCATGTTAAAACATCACTGTTTGAATGAAAGGGAACACCAGTCCTTACAGTTCTTTGAAGTTACAATTCTCCATCAAAGGTTGGTCGACTGTACCTAAATCTGTTTCCCTTGTGAAACCTGAATCTTGTAACATCCAGACCAAATACTTTGTAACTAAAGAAGTTGCTGAAGTAAAGAGTAGAGCAAGCATTACCCAAGCCAGTAGGCAAATGCTTTCTGAAGTGAAACCAGCCCTATTAAGATCTAACACCTATTTTCAAGTTGTCAAAGTTGTTACAAACCCAGTGTCCTCTGATACAAGGGTGACAAGGTTATCCATGGCTGGGAGAATGGCAATGCAGCTTTGGGGTAACTACTGGAACCAAGAAGGTGTGTATAAACTGGGGAAGAAAGCTGGGTGCTTGTTAATAGAAACAATCAATAATCTGTAAAGCTGAGACTGTTGAAGCTGAGAGAAGCGGCCTGGAAGCCAAGGCTGATTATATTGGTAGCAGTAAAACAGACAAAAGAGGCAAAGAGGAAGCACCTTTCTTGTGGCATAGGTAGGAAGAGTGTCTCGCCTACCTGTGGAGTTGCATAATACATCCTAAAAGTGCCAAGTTGCAGCAGAGCTAACAGAACGGTGGTTCTCTATAATATTGTCAGAGAACATTATAGTGAAGGTGGTTGAAGCTGTAGTACACTGGGAAGCAAAGGAGCACCAGTAGCAGACAGGAGTTGGCAAGAAGAAAGCAAGAAGCCTCCTGACAAGTTAAACTAAAGACGCTGCAGAGGTTAGAAATATATGGACAGTGGTTGAAGCAGAAGTGGTACTTTTGTTTTTTAACTTTATCCAGGAAGGAGGTTATCCAGGATTACCATTGGTGCTGTTTTCTTTGCGAACACTGGGAAGGGAACTTTTCAACAGATGGGGGAAGTTACCAGTGGATTTGTGTTTGGCTGAACCTTTGTTTCTTTTTTGAACTTTCAAGAAATGTTTCAAAATTTTACTTTTCTTTGTGAACACTTGGAGAGATTGACTTTGGACATTCCTGGGAAAGGGGCAGTTATGCAAGTCACTGGGTGCTAATCATTTATTTATGTTGTTTATGAATTACTTTGAAGGTTTTGCTGTTTAGTGTAATGGCAAGTGTTGTGTATGCTGGGAGATACCTAGACTAGGTAGGGAACTCCCTGGTAGAGTAGGCTTAGTTAGGTTTTCTTTGCATTTTCTTTCATTAATAAAAGGTCAAATACTAAGAAAACTACAAACAGTTGTCCACCTTGCATTTCTGACCCCTCACAGTACTCAGAGTCTAGCAGTATGCAGTGGGAGGGTGGGGGGAGGCAGAGAATGTTCATCTATGGAAGATGTTTGACAACTCTGGGTGGAGGCAGTGTTTTCTCGGATGACCTGGAGAATATATTTCTGGCTTCTCTGCCTTGGGGGACTGCAGTTCTTACTCCCTTCAGTGTTTCTGGGTCAGGGGCTGAGAAGAACACTGACATTGACTGCACCCGTGGGCATGCTGTGACGCATGAGGTGGGTTGCCACAACTTTTTCCATCATTCATTTTCACCTCCCACGAAAGTCAAAAGTTGGACGTCTTCTGTGTAGTGCACCAGGTGGATATCAACAATGTCCCCAATTCACACAATGGGCCTCATTAGGACCCTGGCGGAGAGGGTGTTACGCCAGCGTAGTGCATGGCGTACCTCTCCGCCATACTACGAGTTCCCGTAGCGCCATGGCGGCCTTTTCCGCCTGGTTTTACCAGGCGGAGAAAACCATGGCGCTACGGGACCTCGTTGTTAATTACGCCACCGTATTTTACGGTGGCGTAATTAACTCCTTCCCCACTCCCATTATACCCTATGGGGCAAAAATGGGAATGGGGAAGGGCAGAATGGGGATTGGGGATTTACCGCTCCGCCGAGGTCGGAATGGGGCGGTAAATCCGCCAACCCCCATGGCGCTATCGGCGGCTTTCCGCCATGCTTCGCGGTGCATTTAGCACCGCGAAGTCCGCCTGGGTCCTAATGAGGCCCAATATGTTGATTTTGGTTAGTAACCTACTCACACAGCACACCAATGGACAGCAGAATGGCTATGCTGTCCTTGTGTGCCTCACTCATGTGTCTCTTTATAGTCTGCCTCACCTCATACTGCCGCTGCAGGAAAAGCTATCCTGCCTCCAGCTGCACCGTCCCTGATGGTCGTGCAGGCTGCAACGGTAATTGGCCTGCTTAGGGGCAGGTGGCAGCAGCAGCTGGCATGGCCCTTTGATGGTGGGCAATCTGTGGTCTGGGACTGGACTAGCATTGGGAATGGCCTGGTTGTATGTGCGTTGAGTCTCCACTTGTATTGTCCTTGGATAGCTGCTCCTAGAAAAACGAACAACTATCCTCTACAAGAACGTACCTCTCCTCTGATGCTGGTGGAGTGAGTTGAAGAATCATTGCCAACCGGACGGATCAGCCACACAGTTCCTAAGGTAGAGTGGATCAGAAGAAGTCCTCACTCTCCTCTATCTCTTCAGAAGACAGTGCCTGGCTCCCAATGTTACTCCTATGCCTGCATGGGGAATAAAATAGGCCACATGTCAGTCCTTCAAATACCGCTTGAGTCGTGGTCACAACATAACGCAGCAATCTCAAGCAGAAGTCTGTGGCTGAAGTCTGCAAGGTACAACAACCTCTGAGTGTACCATGTACACCATGGCATACCAAGGCCAATAGTCTGTGTCATCCCTGCTTCTGTAGTTGACACATATTGGATGCTTTACACATGTCTGAACATGCATTTTACGTTTCTGGTAAATGTGCACAAGTCACAATAGCAGCCAGTGGCATCATTGGGTTTAAATTTAATATTTCATCAATGTAATGTTTACAAGGTGAATACATTTACAGCCTCACGCAATGCCCACAATGTCCTTCATTTCGTTTTTTAAAGGCTTGTGAAATACTGGCCTATATTGTGTACACACTATGTATGAAGGGACTTCCACTAACAGGACAAATCTGTTGCATAATATTGACTAAACACAAACACAGGGAATGCACAGGCATTAACTGCAACTGGGATGGCTAGGGTGACATGGTATCCTCCTCGTAATCCTTAGGACTACGTGGAATGTAGGCTTTTGTCGTGGAAAAATGACCACTGTCTATTCCAATGGATTGGTGAACAATGTATTAGTAAAAAGCACAAAACGGGATAAAACAAACCAAGACAGTACGAGACTTCGGCGCAAGTAAGAACCCCTTCCCTCCAAGCACAGTTCCCTTAGACCCAAAGGAACACATGCATTTCAGTAGAAGAGGATGTCCAGACAGAGCAAGTAATCACACTGAAACAAGGTTACAAACAGGGAACAAAGCCCCTCTATCCAAGTCTTTGATACCAGCTGCATTCTTACAGGTAGGACGGTGTAATCAGGGAGGACAGCATAATGTTGTGCATCTAGCAAAGCTGAATGTTCTCCTCAAAGGTTCACACCTGGTCTGAGACAGGCGAGCACTCTTTCAGTATGACAACTTCTGCCTATTAAATCAGCTTTACCTAGGATAGTTTGGATCCTAAAACACGCTTGCATATGCCAAAAGGGAAACACATCAGAAGAAAGAGGTGTGGAGGTGAGCATAGCTACACACTAAGGGAAGAGCCTTCATTGCCCAAGACATGCACAGGAAAGCCTAAAGCCGTTGCCTCACAAAGTGAGAAACGGGGGTGTAAACATGGCAGTTAACAGTATATACTAATGCCGCAGAACATTAGGGGAGTACTTTCCATTTTCAATTCAAGACCTTTCCTTCACAATGTCTAGACTCTAGAGGGTGTGGCAATTGTGATATTCTGATTAGATACAGCCATGTGTTGCTCCAATCATTGGCAGCTACGGCTGCATTCTTTTTTGTAGTGCCTGGACATGTTGTGGATGGACGGCTGTATCATGGGTTTGGCATGTCTGTAGTATGATGGCTAGGAGGCTGGTGAGGAGCAATGAGGCTATCATTATTGCTTAACCTGGGTTTTGTGTTCAGCCATGTGCATCTGTTGCATGTCGACCTACACATAAAATACACCTAATTGGCGGCCATGTGCCTGAGGGTTTATAAAGGGAGACAGGGATGGAGAGTAATGGGCAAAGCCTGAGGGAACAGCAGGAGCCAAAGAGGGATACAGCAGTATGGGTTCCCAGAGGTCCAAAGACATTCAATGAAACAATAGAGGTTGCCCATTGAGGCAATAGCCAAGTGAGCAGATGGGTTGTACAGGAGGAGATTGAGTGATAAGGTGTGCCTGAGGTCTTAGTGAATAAAGGACACACCATTATGTGCCAGAAATGAAAGCTGGTAGAATTGGGGGTTACTTCACCCAATGTGCATATCCTGTGAACATTTGTGAAGTGTATGGTTTTGGCAAGGTAGGTTTTTGTACATCAGCACATGAACTTCTTTTCATGTGTGAATCCCATGCCTACCCTCCTTACATAACTTTGGGTATTTGACAAAATGATAGACACATGTGATCAAGTGGCATCTATAGATAGGGTCAGTATGTTACACGATCTAACTTTGTTCTTCTTATCTTGGCCCTTTAAGACACTGTGGTTGGTAAACACGGCTGTGTTTGCATTCCATCCATTTTCCAGACCTTACTTCTGTTTTGAAAGCGCTCACAACACTTTCAGTGACGTGAGCAATGCACCCATTTTTACGCTATGGTATTGATTTGCTAAGTGTGGCCCGTTACCCCGAGACTTACAGTTATGAATACACTATGTCAATTTAGCAGCAGTGACCTGTGGGTAATGCTTGTACATGTAAAATGTTTATCAGCAGCAGGCAGTTTGATGCACACGTGTGTGAAAACTGATCTATCCATGCACAGATGGGCAGATAGGACCATGTGCATCCTGACATCTGAGCTACTTTTTTGATTAATCTAGGTATGTGTGGGGCTATGTGGCCAACTGCATTGTGACGAACAGCGCATTTTTCTTCCCACCTGTGTTCAGATCTACCTGATAGCAACATGAAGAGACATGTTTTGTGGTCTGCAGGTATTTTCGTAAGTTCTTAAGGTTTCTGAATGCTGTGTTCAGAGTTGAAATGGTTCAATGATGTGATGACGCTGTGTTGGTGGCCATGTTCTATGTGATCTCATCACAGCTGTGCATTTGCTGTACACAGAGCTAATGAGGTAGCACAGCGATTGCAATGTTTCAGTGGTTTTAGCTTTCCACGTGGTGCCTTTCAGTAGCTTGGTGGACTTACTTGGGTTATGGTTTTCAGCAGTACCCTTTTCACCTGGTGGATGTGTGATTCCTTTTGTGTCATGGCCCTTTGTGAAGGGATGTATAGGTGTAAAGTGTCATGGGTCCATACATACAAGTATGCTTGCAGTGATGTGTGATATGTGTAATGCGTACTGTCAGTGAAAATGTAATGTTCATGTTTGCTCTAGTCATATTGTCTAGACCCTCACTGTGCCAGAGGGGAAGGGGGGTGTCCATGTACTCATGCAATGGTCGGCGATTGTAAGAGTGAGGGCAGGCACTGTGGGAATTGTTTAGATGGCCAATGGGGCACATGAGATGGGAGGGGAAACATGCCTCTGCCTGCTCTACAAATAGGTTGTGGCATGTGTCGTCCATAAAGGCATTTCACGCGTGCAGTGATTCGTCAAATAGTCATCCTACCCCCCTGAGTGCATATGAAAATGCGTGCATGTTGTGTCCTCACACACCACTGTATACAAGTGGCCTGGGAATTGGACTGGTCCTCAGTGACATGGTTCTAAGTGGACACACGCTAGAGGCGTGTAGATTGTGGTGACCTGACATTTAATGGCATGAACTCTGACCTGATTGTTCATTGGGAGGCATTGAAGGTGGTGAGTTGCATTGAGATGTTCATTGCTTGGATTGTGTATTGTTAGAGCTCGGGAGTCCAGCCCCAGTTGGTGTCCTTCTCCATTTGCCGGCATCTCCATGGCTACCTGGAGTGACTTGGCCTGCAGGCATCGTATTACACACCATGGGCCTCATTACGAATCAGGCGTTAAGGGGTTAACGGCGCCGTAAACGGCGCCGACCCTTAACGCCTGATTCCGAGGTCCCTTTGCGCCATGGTGAGTTTAACGCCTGCTTTTTGCAGGCGTTAAAATCCATGGCGCTAAGGGACCATGGTGCTAATTACGCCACCGTAATTTACGGTGGCGTAATTAGCGCCTTCCCCACTCCCATTATGCCCTATGGGGCAAAAATGGGAATGGGGAAGGGTAAAATGGGAAATGGGGATTTACCGCCCCACTCACCTTGGAATGGGGCGGTAAATCCGCCATCCACCATGGTGTAAACGTAGTTTACACCATGGTGGTAAGGGTACGACCCAGGCGGTAACTTACCGCCTGGGTCGTAATGAGGCCCCATGTCCCTCTATTGGGCTCCGCCTGATTGGCACAGTGGGCAGTGGCTACTCACCTGGTAATGTAGTCTCGGTCAAGACAAGTGCACTTCATCATTCTGAGATTATGAACCGATTATCAGAGCAGCAGGCATTGCAACAACATTAATCGTGTAACTACTTAGATTTTTTATTCGAACATGCCCTATGTTTTAAAAGTTGTGTGGAGAAATCTATTCCCTTCCTTATGAAAACCGAATGTATATTACTTTTCATACCAAAAGACGTCACAATCACCCAAGTGGCGTTCTGATGGACAACCACAATGCATAAGAGTAACGAACATGAATTGCCTTCAGCAAACGTAAGGGCAAAATAGGGAATAAACAATCAGTTTTCACAAAGGAGACTCTCGTTTTAAAAACATCAATTACACAAATCGTGTTATCGACATTTGTCCGTCGAGAGAAGAAGATCTATTTTGGGGAACAACCTTAGAATCATCATCGGTCAGCGGGACTCTAGGAGGCAACTGAGAAATAGTTTAAAATGTCTTTTCTTCTTTTACTACCGAAGAATGTTCGTGCAATTAGAATATTTGATGAACAGAAACACATAAGTTGAATAGGAGAACCAGTATCGTTTCATCTCCTCTTTTCGAACAAGAACATAAATATTTAGAATTTGATCTGGGCTTGAATTTTTCTAAATTGCAAATATCTGTGTTATTATTGTCATAGATAAAAATAAATAAGGTAATATAATATGACTTTTATATAGAGCCTAGTGCCAATAGTATGGCCTCAAAGTGCTGCAGGTGAACGCCCTTGCAGGATCGAAGTCCGGGGTATGAGGGATTGGTCAGATTAATTTAGAATGCATGTGTGCATTTAAACCAGTATGATGGTAAGTAGGGGTGGATAAGTCCCTGCTAGTGACCCATGTAGAACTGGCTCATGGCTGGGTACTGTGAATGTCATTGGGAGAGTATGCGAGTCAAGGAGACTGGTTCCAGCTAGACTGAATTTTTATCGTGGGACTTAGCTGCATTCCAGTGGCAGAGGTGATGTGTGAAATGAGATCAAGTAGCGGATGAGTGAAGGTGTGTGCGGGTGGGTGGCCGTGCCTTGGGAGGGATATGGCTATCTTCTATTGAGATGGAGTGCAATACTTACCAGTGCGTCATGACTGATTACTTGTTTAATCGACGGAGTGCAGGTCCTGTAATACGGGTCTACGGGAATCCTTTCTGTGAGTGCTTTGTATTTTCTTTGGGTCTACTCATGTGACTCATTGATGCCCCCGCTTACCTGGCTGGGGAGTGAATTCGTTCAGTCAGGACGCAGGCGGGAAGAGCCATGTCCTGAGTGCACTTCTTGAAGGCGAGGTGAAACTCTATGTGGCGGCTGCTAAAAGGGACATATTGTGGGTGCTTGGACAGAGAAGGAAAGATCTGCCTATTCTGGTTGATCTGGCAGAAGGGATGACAAGGAGGAGAGTTGGGCCTGATCTCAGGTTTCTGTTGGGTCTGTAGAGGGTCTGTAGAGGGTGACCTTGTGTTATTCTGGGCCTGGGTTGTGCAGAGCATGGTGGGTGATGCCCATAGATCTGAAGGTGGACCATTGTCCGACTGGGAGCCAGTGAAGGACACGGAGGGCAGGAGTGATGTGCTCGTTAGGGCCTAGACCGAGGAGGAGTCTAGCTGCAGTGTCTTTGACCCATTGGAGTTTTCTGAGTTGAGGTGCAGGAGAGCAGGTATAGGGAGTTGGTATAGTGTAGGCGAGAGAGGACAATGGCTGTGATTGCGACCACTTTGTGAGGGTAAGAGAGGTAGGGGAACATGCATCAGAGAATCCGTAGGTGTAGATAGCATGATTTTCTACACAGAGTTGATGTGTTGTGATAGTGTCAGATCTGCGTCCATGGTACATCCAAAGTTCTTTACTGCGTTGGAGGTAGGGTGGCAGAGCACAGAGAGGATGGCCAAGGGGTGGGTTGGGGGTAGAGGTACATCTTCCCGCTGATCATGATTTCAGTTTTTTCGGGGTTGAAAAAGAGGTGGTTAGGCGTCATCCAGGTGTCGATTTTTGTGAGGCTTGAAGCGAGGTTGGGGAGGGGTAGGAGGTGTCCTCTTGAAGATGATTTGGGTGTCATCTGCACTGTAGTAGCAAGACCGGCCATGTGAACAGATAAGAGCACAGATGGGACTCAGGAAGGGGTTAAAGAGCAGGGGTGATGTGATCGAGAGGCACCCTGTGGTACTCCGTTGGTGACAGGGCACACATTTGAGGAGAAGGGATGTATTTGGGATCTGTTGGAGAGGAAGGAGGACATCTAAGTCAATGCTGCATGCCTGATGCCGAATGAGTGGAATTTGCCCGTGAGGGTGCGGTGGTCAATGGTGTCAAAGGCAGCAGAGAGGTCGAGAAGGATAAGTGTGGCACAAACGTTTGAGTCTGAGGTCCTTTTGATATCATTCCAGATGGAGAGTATGGATGATTCAGTTCCTAGTGGGGGTCTGAAGCTGGACTGGGAGGGGCCGTTGAGGCAGTTCAATTCTTTGAAAAGGCATAGCTGGGAGTAATCTATTTGGTCAATTAGTTTGGTTATGAAATGGTTGTTTGAGATAGGTCTGTAGTTAGTTGTCTGGTAGAAGGGGGTTAAGGGAGGGTATTTTGAGCAGTGGTTTGATGTGGGATGTCTTAAAACTGCTGGCAACATGCCAGAAGTGAGGGATGTGTGAATGATAGATCTTGCAAAGCTGCTGGCACAGGTTGAGGTAAGGATATCTTTTAGGAGAGAAAGAGGGCAGGGATCTCCACGAGATCCCTGAGGGACGGCTGATGGCTAGTAGCTTAAGGAATTAAGGATGGGAGATGGGAGAGAAGGTAGAGAAGATCGGGCTCGTAGTGGCTGGGTCTGTGAGCCTGAATGTGGGTGCAAGGGAGCAGGAGCACTGCAAATTTAGAGCCAATGGTATTGCTTCTTTCCGCAGCTATGTTTTGGAAGAGATCAGAGAGAGTGTTGAAGCGTGCTTGGGTGTGGGGTAGGGTAAAGATGTGCAAAAAGGGGCCTTGAATTCTGAGATGATCTTGGAGTTCCCTGCTGTTGTTAGTAGCGTTGAAGATTCTGTTCCAGTAGAAGGATTTTTTAGCCATCCGAATTTCTGCCCTGTAGGCTTTGATCTGTTGGGGGTATGCAGTTCTTTTCTGAAGGTATGGGTCCGCCCGCCATCTGCATTCCAGGATGTGGTTTTGGGGTTTGAGGGATTTGAGGGTAGGGGTGAAGCATCTGGGTGAGGCGACTTTGTCTGTTGGAGTAGGATCTGATAGGGGTGAGAGGTCTAAGAGCATTGGGGAGCCATTGGTCAAAATGGCCGATGGAGAGCTGACCTGTCTTAATTGGGAGGGAAGATAGGGAGGCAAGCAGGGAGTCAGCCAAGTCCGGAGTGACTTTGACCTTGTTTCAAAGTGGGATGCAGGTGGATGGTCCTGGGTTAGTCTAGGGGGAAGGAGGGTCTGCTGACGACTAGAGTGTAAAGATGATGGCCACGTGGTCCGTCCAGATTAGTGCTTGTGGGGTGTTGAGTGTGGAGATCAGTTTGGAAGAACTGAAGATTGCCGTCAAGGGTGTGGTCTGCGGAGTGTGTGTGGCCTGTTACCAGCTGAGTTAGGTGGAGGCCTTCCAAGTTGTCCAGGATTGTCGTGTTACAGGGTTATGCAGGACATCTAACCATATATGGAGATCCGCTAGCATGGCGAGGGATGGTTGAGTAACCAGGATGGTCGCTAAGTAGTCGCTGAGGGATTCAGCATAATTTCAGTTGTAACCTGTGGGTCTGCATATGAGTAAAAAGCTGTGAGTAAAAGTGGGGGGCGAGGAGAAATTTCCCTAGAAGACATTTGCAGTCTGCATCACAGGCTTGTTCCTCAGAGTGTGAAATGGTGAGGCGGGATTTATAGAGGATGGCAATTCCACCTGCCCTGACGGTTCTGTTGTGCATGATAAGGATGTAGCCCAGGGGAAAGGCCTCATGCGCCATGGGTTGGAAGTCCTGGGAGAACTAGGTTTCTGTGATGAAAAGGATGTCAGCCCCTTCAGAGGATATCAAGTTGAATATGTGTGGTGATTTTTAGCAAAATATCTGGTGTTAATTAGGACACATGATAGTTTATGCAATGATGGACGTTTGCTTTGTGGGGAGGAGGATTGCGGGGGGAGTAAGGGGACAGTGGCAGCTGCCCACAGGTAGCGGTGCAGAGGATGGTTGGATGAGGAGGAGTGAGAGTGCTGGGGCTTGAGATCCCCGTGAGGTGCCCCGTGGGCAAGGGTGGTGTGAAGTGAAGGAGGGTTTGGGGGGACAGAGTGGGGTAGAGTGAGTGTAGTAATTGTTAAGAGGAGAGGGGTTGCTATGGGTGGGGCTAATGCCTCTGTTCCGGGGAGGAGTGAGGGATGCACAGTGTATTATTGGTGTTTTTGAGAAGAGGCCTTCTGAGGTGAGGGTCTTTAGGGAGTTGGTGGGTGTGGCGGTGTAAGGTGGAGGGGGTGTGTGAGAGGGTAGCGGGGTGGAGTCCCTATTCTAAGGCGTGGAATGGGGTGTGGAAGCTGGGATGGAAGGGGGAGGAGAGGGGTGCAGGGTGGTGACTGGGGTGGTTGTGAGAGTGTAAGACAGAGGGGATGTCATGGGTCTGGCGGAGAGATAGGGTGAGGTGTGCAGAGATGAAAGGTCCTGGCTAGTGCATTGTCTGTGTTTTATGGGATTCTGGGGAGCCAGTGGTGTTTGTGAGGGTCAGTGGGGCAGACACAAGATTGAGGGGTAATTGCATGGTTACATAGTTAGCATTTAGGGATGCAAAGGGTGGGACGTGACAGACTGGATATGGGGAGTGGGAGCGAGAGAGGGAAAGGAGATCTGGAGGAGATGGCGAATGGGAGGGGGCCGGGTGGGGTGCAGGTGGACTGGGGGGGTCTGGTGGGAGACCTCTGTAGGAGTGGTGGAGGGTTTGGTCTGGGAAGGCTGGGGGTGTTTTCCCTGAGGGGAAAGGATGAGGGGGAACATAGGTATGCAGGGGTGAGGTGTGGGTAGGTTTCTGGGGGGGCAGAGTGCCCCTCATACTTTGGAGCAGCTCAACATGGTCGAAGATCAGCTGCCTCAGCCCTGTGGGTGTGGGGAGTGCAAGGGTAGCCGGGGGCCGTCCAGCAGCCTTACTCGAGAGCGACGTCCGGGCTAACCATGTGAGAGTGCGGTAAGATTTATTTCGTGGTGTACTGTGTAGGTTTGCGTGGGGAGGAGGCGAAGTTGAGAGAAGCAGCGCCTAATTCCTGTGCAGAAAAAGCAAGCCTACGGCACGAACCCTGGGGGAAGACATGCAGGGTGTTGGCACCGAGAATCAATATGATTCAAGATTACCCACCTACTGTAGTAAAGACAAGCTAGATTCATGATCACAGACCTACGGCACCATTCCTGTGGGAAAAGATGCAGGGAGGTGGCACAGAACAGTAGCTAGGATCAAAATACAGTTACCTTCAAAAATACAGTCCTTCAGCACTATCCCTGTGGGAAAAGATGCAGGGTAGCAGCAGAAAAAAGTAGCTAGATTCAAAGTCTAGTTAACTTCAACATTACGGACCTACATCAGCTCAGGGTAAAATGATACAAGGTAAGGCATATGAAAGTTGAAGTGTGAATGAGTTGGTTTAAAGTAGTCAAAATGCGAAACGTTGCTCACGAATTTTGCAGATATTGTTTTTTGCATGATTGTGAAAAGCCACAGTTTGTTTAAAAACATATCTGTTTGTAATAAGACAGAGGTTGTTGAACACCATATCTGAATTGGTACATGGATGGCTGATATTAGTAGTACCTGCTGTTCTGATTGGTTGGTGGGAGTTCCTCTCAATATACAACATCAATCTGGCTATGGCGCAGGAGTCTTGAGGCTGCCCGTTGCACAGGCTAGGTAGCAAAAGCAATGAGGCATGCTGGCAGGCAAGGGGTGTGTCTGCCCCGCATGTCGTGGAAGCGGCAGTGTTAATGCGTTCACTCTGTGACCTCTCAGGGTTATATTGTAGGCCTTGCATCTCCTGTTGTGAAATAATCTGTATTTGAGGGCCTGAGATTCACTTCCCTTCCTCCATGTCAGTTCTTGACCTCTGCCAGGCTGCCGGCTTATATTTTGGCTTGTGTGTTGGGCAAATGTAATGCATCCCTTTCAGGGGAGTCCAATGTTTACAGGATATGGCCTCCCCCTCGAATGCACGTGTCAAGATGTAGACATGTTTCTTGCCCACTGTAGTTTCACATGGGTCTTTAAGTGCTGGTGCCATGTCTTGCAGATGAATGATGTGTGTCCTGGGTGATGCACAACAGTTTATCCTGGCCTAGGGTTTCCTGTGAAATCTCCGAGGCGGAGCCCTGAATCAGGTCCTTTTGCCATCTTTGTCTAGTATGCATGTCCAGCATGTGTCAGTGCTGAACAGTTACATGGGGACGGGGTACAGACATTTCAGGACAACTGAGAGAGCATGAGTGTCAGAATCGACCCATTGAGCATGCATGCTGGGAAATGTAAACTGTCAAAGGGAAACAACGTTGCAATTTGACAGTGAAAGCCATCCCAGCATCGCTTAGGGAAGATTTCCTGGGACTGGCTTTTGCTCGTCCATAATGGACGACCTGCAGGTCTGTGCCCTGTTGCCCCTTATGGAGGAGTCGACCCAGTTTCTAAACATCATTCTTTTAATCATTTTATCTTTGATTTTTGTTCAGGGCTTCTACAGTGAACACTTCGATTTTGTATAGTTATACTTTCAAGGTAGGCAACCACTTTTACAACATCTTTTTTGTCAGGTCTCAAGTATTGACTGTTTCCTGTTCACCGAGTCCTGAGTCCTGATGCGAGTATGCAGAACACTGAGCGCCACTTGGCCAGGGTCTTTGGGTGCATCTTCCTGGCTTAGGTACTGTTCCTGCTTCCCTGAAGCTCATTAGGCTCTCTGGTAGTGTGGCAGAACAGCCCGGGCCTTATTCCCAGATGGTGGACTGGGGATATTAACAGGCACACTACTCACTTTTCACAAAAAACAAATGCAAGCATGTCCACACACCATGGGCCCCATTACGAGGCTGGCGGTGCCCATGCCTGTAATGCAGGCACGGGTGCCTACGGTATTCATTTTTTCCCAGCGCCCAGAAATGTGCAATTACCGAGTCATTACGGCCATGCTGGACCTGGTATTTGCCCATTCCTGGGCGCTGGAAAAAATTCTTCCCCATTCCCATTTGAGCCCCAGAGGGCTCAATGGGAATGGGGAGGTATGATGCACCGTCAGACCTGGCGGAATGAAAGGCACCCGCGAGCAAAACTCGGAGTTTGCGGGTCCGGATACAACGGTACCAGCATGCTTACCGGTACCATTGTATCCGGACCGGCAAGATCGTAACGAGGCCTATAAATATATAATCTTTATGCAAGAGACGGCAAGAGATAAAACACTCTTTAGTAATCAATTCATAAGTGTACGGCTAAATCACGAATAGGCAAGTGTTGGCCTTGTTGGCCCTCATTGGTGAAGTACACTTTGAGTCTTTAGACACAGCTTTGGACCGACATATGGGCATAGATGCCCCTCTTAAAAAAGCTAACCAGGAAAACCAAAATGTGATGGATTGAGTTGTTTGGACCTCAGTGTTAGCAGTGATAAATCTGCACGAACGTCTTGGAATTTCTCCCTGCTCATCAGATGATCCGGTCCGAAGGCCTTTGTCAAAAACCGCCTGCAGTCGTCTTTCCTGATGCTGAAGTCTAATTGCTAAAATTCTCATTAAAGTTTGTGCAATCAGGGATTTGTGGGAGCTTCTGGGCAGCATGCAAGATGGCTGCGCTTCACTGAGCCACTGTGCCTGCCATCCGTTGGATCTGCCCGACTGCCGTAACGGGGAGAGCTAGCCCACACTGCTATACGGAACATGCAGTCGTAATGGACTGAGCAGAGTCTGTTGTAATCTGATGCCCATGGCTGGCTCCCTGGTGAGGATAGCAGCACCGAAGTCTGGCTGGCACCAGTGACTTGAGCAGAGGATCGGTCTGAGGAGGTGGCCTGCGCGGAGGGTGAGGAGCTGGCACTTGGAGAGGAGAACTCGCTGGCCCCGAAACTACGTATTCGGTCCTCGCTGCAGACCTGATACAGGACCAGAAAGCTTGCAGAGCATGCCCTTTGTGGGGCAACCAGCAGATTCCTGGTGGCTTGTACCCACCCGCTGCAGAGGCTGAGGGGATGCCGCCTGCTGCAGGAGAGTTAGTGGACTCAGTAAAACTGGTGGCGCATCAGCCTTGTGATGGAACTGCAGAAACTAAGGAGAGGTGAAGTCGCCGTGGGTTACTGGCCGGCTAAACCCGTAGTGAGCGTTAAGCTGGAGGCTCTGTGAGCTCCTGGCAGATGGGCAGAGGCACAGCACAATTGGGAATCACCCCAACAAGCCAGGAACAACTGAGATCGCACTGCGGGTCCCTGCAGGACGAAAGAGATCGGAAGGTGCTGTGTCCATGGCTCCATGTATATTGCAAGCTGGCGAAGGAATAGGTGGCTTCTGAATGCATGGAGAGGTTGCTTCATCCATGGGCAGGTGGATTTGAAAGTGCAGTGCCTGTTGGCACAGTGAACACTGTGAGGAAGGTGCAAGCAACACTGGGCCCTGAGAGCATATCCTCATTCTGGTGAGTGGAAAAGAACAGGCCTTATAATTATGGGCAGGGGTGCCATCAGGCAGTGGTCAGCACAAGCTGCTGTTAGCTGCATGGACACATACACAAGTTCTTTACTTGCTTTATGGGGATCAAACTACATGCATGCTGGGGATTGGTGCAATGTGTACCTAAAACCTTGCTGACGCCTACTAAATACCCTCATTGCAGGCAAAATCCTTGAGCATTCCTCGTGCAGCACCCCAACTGCCCAGCACGACTAGGGTATGGACCTGCTAGCATGATGAAAGGTGAGGGCAATAAGAAAAAGCAGCATATCCTTAAGCTGTTTGCCTATCAGTCTTGCAGACTCTGGGCTGAACCACCTCCTAAACCGAGTGGTCAATTAAATCCACAAGAGCAAGATCTCCCTCAACCTTAGGCAAATAATGGAGAGAATGCAGGCAGGATTCACTTCCATGACGGATAAACTGGATGGCAAAACATCCAGTATCGGCACGCTAAATAATAAGAAGGAAAGGGTGTGCACGAGAGTAAAGGAGGCAGACTTGCAAATTGGTGTGGCGGAGGATGTGTTGATTGCCCTTAAGCAACAAGTGACTGGGATGTCCAAAGATTTGAAGAGGTCTCTGCTAAAATGCAACGATTTGGAATACAGGTCTAGAAGGAATAACATTTGCATAGTGGGCCTTCCCGAAGGATTTGGCCTAGGGCTTATGAAGGGAGGCTGTTGAAACTTTACTCACTGATTTGCTTGGAGACCTGGCTTTCTCATCTGGATTTGTGGTTGAACGGACCCATAGAACACTAACGATGAGACCAAAACTGGGGGCCCCAACTCGACATGTGATTGTGAAACTCCTTCACTATTGAGACCGGGACAACATGCTACGCCTGGCCAGAGAAAAGGGCCTGCTATGATACAATAGCTCTACTATACACGTATACCCAGACATTTCTAATGCAGTGCAATGGAGCACAAGACATTCCTGGGTTCCTGGGGGTTAAAAAAAAAGCTCTGAGAAAGATCAATCCAATACGCGATGCTGTAAATACAGCACCAGGACAAAGTTCTTTTCTTTACTACATCAGAGGAAGCCGCAGGCTATATTGAGGGCAATATCCCTGCCTCTTCCCGCAGGGATTCTAATGACTAAACGAATATGGGGGCCACCTCCATATGACGGGTATGAGGTGTACTGATATAAGCTGTGACATGACCAAAGCGGATATCTCTCCAGTCCAAACGTGACACTGATGGCTTGGTTATCCTTTACACAATATGCTTGACCTATATGTATGACGGGAATGGAACCTGTAAAGGGCGGATCCATTCAGATTGCTGTTCCTGTATCCTACTTCAAGCTGGGCAGGATAGTATCAGGGGTTGGTGGAAGATACAGTCATGTTCCCCAAGGCAAGGTTGCTGGTTTACCGTTGGTTTCAAAGTTGGGGTTGTGGAAGGATGTTGTGGGGTAGGGGCTGACATCACGCTGATTGGGTGGGTGATGAGGGAGGCGAGCTGGGTGAGGTTGTTGAAGGGGGTTATATCAAATTGTGTTGACAAGCGTGCAGCGAAAAACTGTCTGTGGTCACTGTTGACATGTGTCTGAATTTCCAGGATGCACACAGCAAGCTCAGACTCAATGGGGATCGTTAAAATAGTGTGCTGGAGTGTTGGAGGACTCGGGCATTACTCCGATGCGAGGGAAATAGCGGCCCACGTGTGTAGGCAAAAGGTGCATGTCCTATTTCTGCAAAAAACCCACACACGGGGAGGTGGTAATGGTAGTTTTGCCAGGGGGTGGGCATTAATAGATTCTACACTAACTTTTCCACACAATCCAGAGGAGCTCTGACCCTAATACATAAGAGTCTTGAGCTGCTACCCTCACACATTGACTTGGAAGGGGCGTCAAATAATGTGAAGACACGTATATTGAAAAGCAAACACTGTCGTCGCGCCCTAGAGACATTTGGATTGAGTTTCAGACATTTCTTGGCAAAGATTAGTGTACAATGTATAATTAGGTGTGGCAATCCTGTAGAATGGATGTTATCTAATATGTGGTACCTGGAATATAGTGCCATGAAGTAATGCGCAGTAACACTTAAGATGTAATGCCTAACATGTGCTTGTGAAACATAAATCAAGTTTTTTTTTTAAAGTTCACCCAGTCCGAGTGGTGGAGAGCTGGTTGAGGACCTTTGCTTGGCTGGGTGCAGCTATGCAGCATCCCGCTATGGATGCCGGTTTTTAAATATACATTCTTTAAACAATTCTGCTTGCTGCACTCCTGTTCTTCTTGATTATGGCCTGTCGCTCGTTTTGAATAGTGCTTTATCATAGCCAGATACAAAGTGGGCCCCATCTATACTCATTTTTGTAGCAAAAGTGCTGTTGTTTATTTTTTTTGCTTCCAATTGCCAGTTGTATATTAAACTGAACACCCATTAATAATTTCTTCAAATTATATGATAGGTTATTTATAACAGGCTTTTTGGCATACTGCACAAAAACCCAGACTCATTTAAAAGTGGAAAAGGTCGCTTTAATGTGACAGGCCAAAGCTTACAATCAAACGCTTACCTGGCTCCATGGCCTTACAGACTACCGAAATATTTAAACAACCAATTAACTACTTACACATTTTCATTTCCCCCAACAATTAAATAATTAAATAAAGCCATTTCCTCCCTAACTGTCCCTTGGACCCTACCATCTCCTTACCCCTTTTCCAGACGTCCCGCTTTCTCCCTGGGGCCATGCCTCTCCAGGCTCAATACCTGTTCCCCCGGGGTGGCCCGTTGTGCAAACAGCACCACCCCATCCTTTCCCGTGCCATTCCCCCATTGTGCTTCCCTCCCCCCACATCAAAAGGGGCCATGCCCCCGGAGCCCAGAACCCCTTCAATACCCATCAGACTCCCCTCTACACCAATCTCCCCCTTCCTATGACCTGCAGCCAATCTGACCTGCCACATCAGTAACAGAAATTTTACAGCACAACTTCACTAATGCCCCAACCTGTCACACAAAACTACCAGCCAGTCGCCCCTTAACCTACACCAAAAAAACCTTTAACAACTTGCTCTGGGATGGAACAAAACCCCGTCCACCCCAACCTACCAAGGTCCTGCTCCCTTTTAACAAACCAAATCCCCAGACCTAAAACAAAATGAAGGGGTGGGAGGGCGGGACAATCGCCAAGTCCAACCATCACCTGCCTGCCGAACCTTCCCCAGCCCCTTAAATACCCTGGAGCGGCGCTCTGCCCCCCGCGGCCACTCGCTGGCCGTGTGCAGCGCCAAAAACCTCCCCGGGGGGAAACGCTTCGCGTTCCCCCCGACCCCCCTTTTGGCATACTGCACAAAAACCCAGACTCATTTAAAAGTGGAAAAGGTCGCTTTAATGTGATAGGCCAAAGCTTACAATCAAACGCTTACCTGGCTCCATGGCTTTACAGACTACCGAAATATTTAAACAACCAATTAACTACTTACACATTTTCATTTCCCCCAACAATTAAATAATTAAATAAAGCCATTTCCTCCCTAACTGTCCCTTGGACCCTACCATCTCCTTACCCCTTTTTCAGGCGTCCCGCTTTCTCCCTGGGGCCATGCCCCTCCAGGCTCAATATCTGTTCCCCCGGGGTGGCCCGCTTGTGCAAACAGCACCACCCCATCCTTTCCCATGCCATTCCCCCATTGTGCTTCCCTCCCCCCACATCAAAAGGGGCCATGCCCCCGGCACCAGAAAAACCCTCCCCGGAGGTGTTCTTTCTGCCCCCCCCCACAACTATACTTTATTTCCAACTCTTTAACCAGTCTCCTAGCCAAGAGGCCAGATCCGCCAAATAGTGGTTGTTCCCATAAATCGACAAGTGTACACCATCTTCCCTAAAGATCATAAAGCCCTCATACACTATTTCTTTATGTTCCATCACCTGCACCGCCACCGAGGCACAAAACTTCACCATTTCTCTGTTGTTCCCCTTTCTAGCCCGCTCTATCGCTCCCTCACTCCTTGCCCCCCTCCACACTCTGCGCGGCAACAACTTAGTCCATAATACCTCTGCCTGGGGCCACATCTCCCGCACCCATACTAAGTCCCTTTTTATTTTCCTCAGCAGTGCCACCCCCGTATCCCTTACTAGATCATTCTCCACAGCGTGAATAACCACCGGCGCCCCGTAGCGTTCCCGCAACCCCGCCAACATCGGCAGCAACTGGTCCCAGCACAGGCCCCCTAACCCGTACCATTTTACCACCACCTCCTTGTAGCTTCACCCCAATTGCCTGCCCATAACCCTTTTCTCTGCTTCTTTCCCAGCCCATTTAACAATTGAATGGCCGACAATCCACACTTGCGCCAACTCCTCCTCCTTTCGCGCAGCATCTGAAAAAGAAATTACAAAATTACCACCACAATACAACCACCTCCACGCCGTTGTCCGCCATATTCTGCCCCTTTCCTTCAACATTCCCCTTTATGAAAATCCCTGACATACCCCTTGTATCTCCCAGACCTCCAACACCCCAAACTTTTCACCTTATCCTCCGAAAAACCCAACCTGTTACCCTCCGATGCTGTACCCATCCTGAATGAATGTGTACCAAAATCCTCCCCCTTTTCTCCCACCACTAGCAGAGCCTTCCGCAATACCCCCAAAACTTGTGCCGCAGAAACCGGCGACCCATCCTCATGCTTAAACACCAAGCCTGTCTTCCCTCCAGACCGCTCCTTCCACAACCTGCCAACCTGCACCGGGCATAAATCCTTGCTCCCCTGCCCCAATAAAACCCAAGAACCCTTCCCCCTCTGGTCCGTTTTAGACTTGTTAATCTTGATGTCCAAACCCCTTTCTGTTATTTGCACATTCTCCCACTGCAATCCCCCAGACCCCCCTTTTTCCCCCCACCAACTCGGACACCCGGAAAGCCCCAAAAAATAACCATGTAAAACAGGTCGCAAAAAGCTCCCCTTCCCATATTGACAAGCAAACTCCCCCTACTGCCTTAACCAACATCTGCAATAATTCAGCCGATATCGGCCTCCTCCTGTCCATGTCCCTCTTGCTTTCCCTTGCCCATCCTTCTAACATCCTACTCGGCATTTCCCCCCCACTCGGCTGGAAACCCTAAAACCATTTCCCGTAGAAAGCAATTCCAGCTAACTTTCCTGCTATAGTTGCTCTCGACCAGCCCCTGTCCATGCACCTCAGTTCATGACATCATCCCTCCTCCTCTCTTCCGCATCCCAACTACCCTTCCAACTACGCGCCCCCCCCCGATTAAATCCTCCCAGGCCCTCCTGTATGACTCCTTAGACGCCCCGGACAATGAACCCTCCACCAAAACCAGCGCTCTCATCTTCCTATCTTCCACAGCTCCTCCGGAATCTGCCGCCTCTCTTGATCCGCATCTGGAGCCAATCCACGGAATCTCTGCCACTGAAAACGAGATAATGCATCAGCGATGCCATTATTCTTCCCTGGCACATGTGTTGCCTTAAACACACAAACTCCCTCATGAGTCTTGCCACCCTCTGGTCCCTAGCTGACTGCCTGTTTACCACGTGGACCACTCCTTCATTGTCCACATTGAAATTCACTTTCCTATCCCGCAAATCCTTCCCCCACAACTCCAAAGCCACCAGTAATGGGAAAAATTCAAGAAATGCTATACTCCTTCCCTCCTTAAACCACAGGTCCGGCCATTTCTCAGCACACCATTTTCCCCCCCAGAATACTCCGAAACCGCCTGCTCCTGCTGCGTCCGAGAATATCTGTACTTCCCATGTCACTGGGTCTCCCTGCAACCACATTGACACCCCATTAAACTTCTACAAAAAACGCAGCCATATTCTACAGTCCTTCCTCACTGACCCCGATACTCTTATCCGGTGATGTGGGCACTTTGCCCCCGCCATCGCCCTCGCCATGTTCCTACAGAACGTCCGTCCTGGGGCTACCACCTTACATGCAAAATTCAAATGCCATACCAATCTCTGCATGTCAAGCAGCGTCATTTTCTTAGCCCCTACCGCCTTTTCAAGCAACACCACCAGTTTGCTCACCTTGTCGTGCGGCAAGCGTGAGGTCATAGCCACTGAATCCAATTCAATTCCCAGAAATGTCAACACCACTGCAGGCCCTTCCGTTTTGTCTTCCGCCAACAGCACGCCCAACTCCTCCATTAGCTCCTGGAACAACTTTAGCATTTCTTTGCACTCACCCTCTCTATCTGCCCCGCTAATGAACAAAAAATCGTCCAGATAGTGCAGCACACTCTCCCACCCCGAGGTAAATGAAAAAACCCACTGTAAAAAGGAGCTGAACCGTTCAAACAACGCGCAGGAAATTGCGCACCCCATTGGCAATGCTTTGTCTATGTATATGCGGTCTTCAAACTGCAAGCCTAACAACCAAAAATCCTCTGGGTGCACCGGCAATAACCTGAAAGCCGCTTTGATGTGACACTTGGCCATGAAGGCCCCCCGCCCCGCTTTCCTTACCAGCTCCACTGCCTGATCAACACTTGCATATACAACCCCACATTCTTCCGGGGCAATGAAATCATTGACTGACATGCCCTCCGGCCATGACAGATGGTGTATTAATCGAAACTCCCCCGGAGCTTTCTTGGGCACCACCCCCAGTGGGGATATCACTAAATCACCCGGCAGGTCATCAAATGGCCCTACAATCCTTCCCACCGCTATTTCTTTGCTCAATTTATTCCTTACCACTTCAACATTTTCTTTGACTGACTTCAAATTTTCAGCCCACCGTCGCACCCTTGGGCCCTGGTACCCCAATCTAAAACCTTCACTAAACCCCTCACTCAAAATCCTCGCCCCTTCCCTGTCCGGATAAAATTGCAACCACTTCTGCAGCGCCCCCACTTTAACTGGCGTAGAAGCTTTTCCCCACAACCCCTTTTCCTGAACCTCTCCCCCTCCCCCTGTCTCCCTGTTGGAAACACTGCATAAGAGGGTGTTTTCCCCCACACTTGCTACACTCACGCCTGAACCTACACAGGGTCCTTGTGCAGCCGTCCTTATTAAACGCCCAACATGCCGCTGAGGACTGCCCTCTGCCTCCTCCCCCCGCCCCTTCATGGGCGGAGCGACCAAGAAAGGGCCGGAAAGGCATCGGCAGCCCACTGGCTTTGTGCAATGTCGGGGCTGGCCTCGTTGGGGCCATCCATTGCAGCCAAAGATCCATATCTATCTCCCCCATACCGCCTGACTGTCTTCCGCCATTCTCGCTCTGAATTCCTCATCATACCTTACCCAGGCAAAGCCCCCAAAACTCGTGAAAGCCTTCCTAATGACGTCCATATAGTTTAGCAGGGCCACACAGCGTTCAGGGAATTTCTCACAATACACACTGGCATAAATGATAAATGCCGACGTCCAATTCTCAATAGTCACCGGTACCCTTGGGCACGCAGCCAGTTCCCTCTCCTCTTCTTTAGACTCCTCCTTAGCTCTCACTTCCCTATGGAGCAATTTAAAAACATCTACGAATTCCCCCGCCTGAATCTTCTCCCTGGTTGCTGCCATCAGGTGCGCCCCCAACGGTTTTGTTATCCCCATGTATGGCAGTTTTTTCTCCTTGCCTTTCACTTCAACTTCCTTTTCTTTCCCAACTTGTACCTCGAGCCCCAATGGCTCCACCACCTTGTCCGTTTGACTCTCCACCGAGCAAATGCTCTTCTCAACTCCCAAGGCTCCAATGGCCTGCACACCAACTTCCTTCCCCGCCCCTTGCTGTCCCAACCCTACATTTCCCGACCCCCTTTCCGTGACCCCTCTCTGCCATGCAGAGGACCATTCCCTTTCAAGCTCACCTCTTTCCACACCGGCCATCTGCGGTCTGGCGTCCACACCAATCCTCCTCATCTCTTTCCTTAGAGGGCTCCTACTGCGGGGACAAAACATGTCAGCGGACTCACCCAACCAACAATTCCCCCGCCCTCCTGCCCTCTGACCCCCCTGCAACTGCCTTTCCAGGTCCCCCCCCAATATCTTCTCTCCTCCCCCCTTTCCCCCACCACCCTATAACATTCCACCTCCCCGAGCCCCGCATAATCCTCAAAATCAACTTCATCGCCCCTCAAATACCATTGTGGCTGCGGGCTTGTGCCCCAGTCGAGTCGATCATCCTCCTGCGAGCCCGGGGCGTCCGCCCCGCCACTCCTTTGACGTCTTCTCGGCGGGGCCGCGGAAACCCCTGCCTGTTCCTCTTCACTCGGGCGAGGCGTTCCGACCTCCACCATGGAGTCCTCATTGCTAGGGGCCGTGCTGCACCCTCTAGGCTCTCCATGCGATGACCGGGGATGGGCCGCTCTGAAGCCCTCTCCCTCCACTTGACCAGCGGGGGCTGCGCAGCACCCTCCACCCTCACTCCTCCTGCCCGGGGGGGCCGTTCCACGCCCCTCCCTACCCTCCTCCATTGACGGGGACCTCTCCCTCCTCCTCCTGCCTGCACTCTTCTGCAGGTATTTACCCCCTCTACCCTTCTGTCCTGCCCCCCCCTTTTGCGCCCCATCCCCGGCCCCGCTGTGGTTCCTTGGAGCCACCTCCTTTTGCGCACCCCCATCCTCCCTAGTATCATCAACCACTCCCACCCTCAATGGCTGTCCCCCAGAACTCATTTCCCCCCGGACGCCCTCCTGTCCAATTCCCTCCTCATCCTCCTGCCCCTGTATTCCCACACTTCACCCCTCCCCGCCGCAGGGCTGCGGGGCTTGCGGGGCTTGCGGGGCTGCAAGCTACCACTGCCGCGAGAGCCCCATCCGCAGCCGCTCTGCGCTGCGTCCTACCCCCACTTATCCCCCCTCACCCGTGACCTCACCCCCGTGACCTCCCCCACTGCCCCGTCCAACTGGGCCCTAGAGGCCCTACTAATAATTTCCAAGGCCTCCCTCAGCGCCTTAGCATCTACCAGGGCCTTCTTGCCTGCTCCCCGTCCCACCATTGCGCACCCCTAATCCGGACTGTGCACCAGATTAAAGCCCCCTACCGCTAACTAACTAAACCTCCGAGCCAGAACTACCCATGGACAAGTGCCTAAAAATTGGGCACCCCTGGACCCAAAATGCCCCTATACCTAAAACCACTGTCTTAGAGATAAAGGAATACCTAACAAAAGGTATAATAGTACAGTTAAATACTCCCCACCCTAACCAAGCACAAAAGGTTTTTTTTTTTTTAATACCCCCTACCTGCACAGCCCCCCTGGTGCCCCCAAAAAACCTAACTAATTCCCCTGGCCTAACCCACCCTGTGGACCCCTCTTAGAAATTCCCCTATCCCCCAAACAGTGCCCCTGCCCAGAGCTTCCACACGCTCGCTCACTTCTGACAAAAAGGGCAGCGGGCCACTCCGCCCTCTGGGGGCTTGCCGTGCGCACCGCACTCCCCTTCCTTCAAACATCTGCGGGCCCTTTAAGGCGCCCGCACCGCTCCTTCTGGCCGGAGGCTGATACCGCGCTCCCGCCCAGTCGACCCGGAGCGGGCACCCACGCTTGAAAGCCGCACTCCTTTCCCCCCACGGCGCTACCCTGGTGGCCTTGCCGCACGCGCCACCGCTAGGCCCTGCCCTTCCAGCGAGCGCCCGGACGGCAGCGAACCAGCCCCCCAACAAGCCGGGCACGGGCAGCAGGCTCCAATCCCTCACGGACCCACGCCTAACGGGGTCGGGTGACTCCCGACCGAACGCGCTCTGCTCCCTCAAGATCAACTCCCAGGACC
Source organism: Ambystoma mexicanum (assembly GCF_040938575.1). Classification (NCBI taxonomy): domain Eukaryota; kingdom Metazoa; phylum Chordata; class Amphibia; order Caudata; family Ambystomatidae; genus Ambystoma; species Ambystoma mexicanum. The sequence goes on from NC_090922.1 coordinate 219,561,350, forward strand.
CCCGGAATACGGGGAAGCCCAGAAAACTCCCGCCCCCAAGGTGCGGACGGCACACCAGCCAACTGACAAAAAACACCGGTAAGAGTGGCAGCACCTTATTTATGGTGCACAAACTTTAAAATGCAGCGCTAAATTATAAACTTGAAATTAAATGTTAACGCTCACTAAACCTAACCTCCCCCTCTCACACTAAACCCTCTCACCTATGCTACCTCACTGAACTAAGATGACACCACCGCTACCAGGGAAAGGCTCGGGAGCAGGTGACACGGACTCCAGACAATCGCCAAGTCCAACTGTCACCTGCCTCCCGAACCTTCCCCAGCCCCTTAAATACCCTGGAGCGGCGTTCTGCCCCCCGCGGCCACTCGCTGGCTGTGTGCAGCGCCAAAAACCTCCACGGGGGGAAACGCTTTGCGTTCCCCCCGTGGCCCCCCTTATACCCAGAGGTTTTTAAGCGCGGACCAGGAATCGAACCTGCGTCCCTCTGTGTTGTCTTGCGTGTCACCAACACGTGATGCTGCACAAACCCTGGGTGGGGCCGTAAATTATAACATCCCATGCCAAGTGTATAATGTTAAAACAACAACATGAGACACAACACAAAACACCTACATTACAATCTGTTCCATTTACGCATACATGTAATCTCTGGATGACAGTGGGGTGGCAGCATCCGAATGAAACGCCAGCATGGCATTCACTGAGTCTGTGTTCAGCATCTTGGACACAATGGAACACAGCTTTTGCTGAGTCTACTCAGGGCCGGCCTTAAGGCCAGCAGCGCCCTGGGTGAACTGGCGCCCTCCCCGCCCACCGCGCCCCCCTGGTTAATAGGGGGCGGGGCCAGGATGGGCAACTTTTTTTTTTTTAACCTCCTCGCTCCTGCTAAATAGGTTAAATAGGTGCCGTTAGCACCCCATTGTCATTGAATGAGCCCGCCATCGCGGGTTCATTCCGTGGCAATGAGGCACCTGCCACAACGCCAGCTCGGGGGCGCGCTTGAAAGACTCCCCGGAGCTGGCATGGTGGGGGGCTAATGGCACCTTTTCTTGTGAAAAGTGTCCAAGTCGGAGGGGTCCTTTTACAGTAAAAGGCCGTCTGCTGCGCCTTCTGGCGTGGTGGGGGGCTAATGGCTCCTTTTCTTGTGAAAAGTGTCCAAGTCGGAGGGGTCCTTTTACAGTAAAAGGCCGCCTGCTGCGCCTTCTCCCACAACGCCAGCTCGGGGGAGCCCTTGAAAGACTCCCCCGAGCTGGCGTGGCAGGGGCAAAAGGCGCCCTAGGGGGCCGCCCGGCTCGCCCCCCCTAAGGCTGGCTCTGGGTCTACTTTAAGCATGTTGGACATGCGGGATCCCAACTTTTACTGTGCCCATTTTAATCAGCTTAGAACATGCAGGATCACAGCTTGGGACATGCCTCACGGTCTAGCGGTGTACTGGGGCATTGGGACGCATGCACCACCTGTGGCCACATCAGCTTCAAGCTCACATGCCAGTCAAGGCTCAGTTTTGGCTGAGTTCGCAGGCAAACCCTCAGGAGGTGGTAGAGGGTATTTGGGGCGACAGTTCCGGAAGCCCCCTTGTTGGCAGCTTTCTGCAGAATTCTTACTGGCATTCTCCACAGGGCTTACCGGGCTCAGCACCCCGACTCTGGATGGCAATGAGTCATCACTTTAGGGGGGCGGGTGGTTCAGGGGTATGCCAGGAACGAGACACTGGTGGCATGGGTGTCTGGCCCATGCTACATATGCAATCCCCCAGGTGGGAGAACTCCAATAAATGTGTCAGCCGGGGCTGCTCCTTGCCCTCATTCTCCCAGGTGGGAGATACTTTACTTAATACATCAGAAAAGGACACACACCGCCCGCTCTCTTCCCCAGGTGGGAGATCTGCATGTTTCAATGTGTCAGAATACCACTTCCACCAGCAGGTGGCGGCAGAGGCCGCGCTGCTCCTTCTCTCCCTCAGGCAGGCGTGCTCTTACATATTTCATTGCGGCAGCATGCTGCTCCTTCTATCCAAGGCAGGAGCTTTTTCTTCCAGCGGCAGTGGTCATGCCACGCAGCACCTCTGCCCAGGTGGGAACTTCACACACGTATATGCGGCTGTGGTCCTTGTGGCACTGCCTGTCTCGCCCCAGGCAGGAGCCATATCTGCTCTTCACTACGGCCACACACACCCCGAGCTCTCCAGTGGCGTGCGCTGTTCTCGACGGCAATCCTGCGGTCGTCAGGGCTGCCCCATACATTCCTCGGACGTCGTGTCCTGCATCAGGGTGGCACTGGGAACTCCAATGGCGGGCGCCCATGTCCCACGGGACCGTACCAGTGTCACGCCAATTGTCGTGTGGAGAGACCCACAGGATCTGTGAGTCCCACATGTCAGGCGCTTGCAGCACCGCGCTCCAGCATGGCTGGGCAGCACGCTGATCCTCCCATCTTCGTCGCCATTGTTATGGGTGCCGGGTAAACCCGGACCCTGCCTGCATTCGCTAACGGAGTCAGACACAGGAGCCTTTGAGTTGTGGTGATGTCTCGCGCTTTGGAAGCAGTGCGCCCCTTTTATTGAGAACATGACAGGGTGCACCATGTGTCACCAACTCGTATTGCTGCATTAGCCCTGTGTGCAGCCATAAATCATAACAATTGGGGGATGAAGGGATAACCTGTTATCATTAACAATTATTTAATAGGTATACAATTTAAAGGTAGGCACAAGCATGTCAATGTCCTCTAACTCCGCCTACACATTAGGGCCTGATTCACAGAGCATTTTGCTATGAGATTGCGCCATTAGAAAACACTTCTGGGAATCAGGCCAATCTCCCACAATTCAACAACATTAAGGAATGTTCGAGATAAATCGTTCTAACAAATTACATCTGTCCAGTAGATGTCACTCTTGTTCAATTTTACAAAGTTTCGGATATCACTTCTTCTTCTTAATTATTGGAGGCGTGGGCGGACCCACGCAGGCGCTTCTCCATCCTATAGGATGATGTGCACTGTACCCACTAACTATTATTTAGCTCCATTTAAACTCACAACTCCTCCCACCTCCCCGTCTGCCTCACAAAATCCAACATCACACTACTCCTCCTCCTGCCTCTCTCCGCATCACCTCCCAGCAAAGCCTTCCCACTCAGCTCAGCCACACCCAACGCAGTCAACCGAACCCTCATCAATTCTCTCTCTGCAACATGTCTCTCACACCTAATCAAAAAATGTCCCACCGTTTCAGGCACCCCACACACCGCACAGACCCTTGCTGGAGTGGTGGGTGTATACTGACAGGCAGGGGGAGCCCATTAAACAAAATATGTAGGGGTGCTTGAGTACAGCTGGGAACACCTACCTGTAAATGCTAACAGCAAAAACCCATTGATTTTGTACTGTTTAAGATTGTGAAATCCAAGTGTAGTGGCAAAATGGTAAATACGTTTTGGGGGTCACAAACAGTTTCAGTTGATGCTGTTTTATATTTCCTGAGCACAGATCGGATCCGTCATTCATCGTATTACAAAAAATGGTAAGACTGGATACCGTGCAAGAGGCTGCTGTGGGATGCATCTGTTATAATGGAGAATATCTTGGCTAAAGCAAGTTGCACCTTGTGATTTCCCGAGTTTTAGCATTGACGTTCCACAACATGACAACCCTCCTTGAACTTTATCAATCTCAACAGGGCCGCTTTAGGGCAGGGCCGCCCAGGCGACCACCTTAGGTGCCATTAGCCCCCCGTCGAACCAGCTCGGGGGAGTCTCTCAAGGGCTCCCCCGAGCTGGCGTGCTGGGAGAAGGCACAGCAGGCACCGTATTGAAATTAAATGCGCCCCGCTCTTGTGCTGGTGCACGGCTTTCCAGCACGGCAGCGGGGGATATTCATTAACAGGAGGGAGCAGGAAGTTAAAAATAAATAGCCCCCAGCCAGCATTTCCAGGGCCGTGCGTGGGGGGTGGGTGGGTGGAGATGTCAAATGTTTAATTCACTGCCTGTAGCACAGCTGCTGTTCTGTAATATTTTGTATCCCATACTGATCCGGTATCCCCTGTCTTCGGCTGTCTTCGTAGATCGCAGACCAAAGTAGGAGAGTTCCGAGCCTCGGTATGGGGTCCAAATGTTGCACAACACCGGCATAACGCCCAAGTTCCATATTGTCCAGTCAGGGGAGTATTCAGCATTGCAAGATGTGGTGGGGGGACAGCCACGGTGAAACTCCTGCTACTTTCCCCTCAAATGCTTTGCACGCAATTCCAGGTTGTCTCATTCGCACCCACAAACCGCCCACCCCTGCCCCAATCTATTTTTTTGAGAACATTACTAGTGTCATCTCGCATTTTAACACAACAAAAAAAAAACACGGCAGAATCATTACAGATGCAGGGAACTCATCTATTAGAGCTCTGTCCAGGCGCTCTGGGGTAAAATACATGCACATCTCCTAATTTGCATAAGTGAATCACTTACAGAGCTGCAGATAAGACAAAGGCCCTCATTACGACCCTGGCGGAGTGGGTTTCCGCCAGCGTTATTCGCGGCGGACCCGTCCGCCCTACTACGAGTTCCCGTAGCGCCATGGAGCCTTTCTCCGCCTGGTTTTTCCGGGCGGAGAAATCCATGGCGCTAAGGGACCTCGTTGTTAATTACGCCACCGTACTTTACGGTGGTGTAATTAACGCCTTCCCCACTCCCATTATACCCTATGGGGCAAGAATGGGAATGGGGAAGGGCAAAATGGGGATTGGGGATTTACCGCTCCGCCAAGGTCGGCATGGGGTGGTAAATCCGCCAACCCCCATGGCGCTATCGGCGGCTTTCCGCCGTGCTCCGCGGTGCATTTAGCACCGCGAATTCCGCCAGGGTCGTAATGAGGGCCAAAGTCTGATTTTATGATCTGCCCAGGATCACACACTTTGGTTAAATAGTGAAACCGGGATGTGGACAATTTAAGCAACTGAGCACATCTTCACAGTTTTAGTTCATATAGATATTTATTAAGGTTTCCCTTTGCATTTCATGTGCTTAAATAATACTTTATTTATATCAATACCTTGGAAGCAAAGCACATTACATAACAAACTCCCTTTCATTATTAACTTTACACTCTGCATCATTATATAAATATGTTAAGCAATAAGAGGATGGATTTGGTTTTATTCTCCCCATCCTGCATGCAAAGTCACAATAGCATCATGCAGATTAATGTGAGCCTAACAAATCACCCTTGGGTAAAGCCATAGTCATTATATCATAAAGCCTGCAGCATTATGTAACCGTCTCACACCCGATCACTCCCTGCCATGCACATTTCTAAAGGGACAAAAGTCCCTGCTAATAGTCCACCCTCCCTCCCATCACTGCCTAATGGCTCACATTGAAATGCTCTATGGACACAGAGCAACTTGAGAGCCCCTCTGCTGTTGCCCTGAGCTCCTTGGGACATTGTCCTGCCAGAGGTTTCGGAAAGGGTGAGATGTCCTGCTGCCAGGACAATTACTGTGCTGAGCAGGAATTACTCAGCACACATTCCTGCCTGCGCGACACCTTTCTCGTTGGGCACCCTCATTGAGGTGCCGAACAGGAGGGGTGGCCTACTGACGAAAGTCCCCGTCAGGCTCTAAAAAGAGCCTGTGGAGTGGCAGCGTGCCCCCCCCCCCTCCCTGACCTCTGGCTCGGTATGCCACTGTTACTTGATCAGTCAGCTGAACTGCATTGAGTTAAATGAAACTTAGTTGGTTATATGGTTATTTGTAGCTTAAAAAATCACAGATGCCAACACTCTGTGGGTTATATGGTTATTAGTAGCTTAATAAATCACAGCTGCCAACAGTGATGGAAATGGGTACACAAACTACGCTTGGAAATTGAAAAAATACTCCGGAATACTACCTCCTTAGGGAAATTGACCCGATAGATGGCTTCACTGTAGAGGCTGTGGTGTAGCGGTGCAGTCATCATGGCAGGCACGTAAAACACATACAAATAATATTTCATTTTACAGGGTTGACATGAAACGCAAATAAATCACAGAATAAATGAGACTGACTATATATATATTACACATCTCATAGCATAGTGGGAGAATTTGTGGTGTTTCCCTTTTAAGAACATGTATTGCTCCTCTAAGGATGTGTCATGACAGCCTCATACCTGACTGGAAGAAGGAGCATCCGCACACACGTGCAATATCACGGTGGTAGACTAAATGTAATGGTACTCTGTCTCTGTGTCTTATTGTGTAGGGCCTGCAGGCCTACCCCTTGTGATCACAGGCTTGCAGCCCTGCTAGTCTGGGTGTGGTCTGGGTGCCCCATACCAGCATGTGTAACAGGGTGCCTCCAGGCCACAGGCCCTCTTTGTGATCGCAGAGCAGCTTCTTGTCCGGGAGCCCATTGCAGCTGCAGTCTTGTCGTGTGACCACGACGATCAGGGGATCCCTGCCACATTAATTGTGTGTTGGTGCCCCAAGCATCCGTTGGGCTGGCCCAGTGTCACAGTGCACATAAATGATGTACTCCCCTCCCCAATTCAAGGGATAGTTTAACCAGAGCATCGTTAAATGTTACCCCTCAAAAACAAGGTGGTACCAAATATTACAACCCTATATTAGCCATTATATTATATTTGGTATCCCCTTCAAAAAAAGGATGGGGTGGCTTCCAGAAGCAGCTGTCACAGTGAAGGATTATGATGTACTCCCCTCCCCAATGCAATGGATAGTTCAAGCAGAGCGTTGTTAAATGTTACCCCTCAAAATCAAGGGGATACCAAATATTACATCACTATATTAGCTGTAATATTTGGTATCCCCTTCAAAAAAGGATGAGATGGCTTCCAGAAGCTGTCACAGTGTAGGCTTATGATGTACTCCCCTCCCCAATGCAATGAATAGTTCAAGCAGTGTTTTGTTAAAAGTTACCCCTCAACATCAAGGGGATACCGAATATTACAACCCTATATTAGCCATTATATTTGGCATCCCCTTCAAAAAAAGGATGGGATGGCTTCCAGAAGCAGCTGTCACAGCGAAGGCTTATGATGTACTCCCCTCCCCAATGCAAGGGATAGTTCAAGCAGAGCGTTGTTAAATGTTACCCCTCAAAATCAAGGGGATACCAAATATTACATCACTATATTAGCTGTAATATTTAGTATCCCCTTCAAATAAAGGATGAGATGCCTTCCAGAAGCTGTCACAGTGTAGGCTTATGATGAAATCCCCCCCCCCCCAATGCAAGGGATATTTCAAGCAGTGCATTGTTTAATGTTACCCCTCAAAATCAAGGGGATACCAAATATTACAACACAATATTAGCTGTAATATTTGGTATCCCCTTCAAAAAAAGGATGAGATGGCTTCCAGAAGCTTTCACAGTGTAGGCTTATGATGTACTCCCCTCCCCAATGCAAAGGTTAGGTCAAGCAACCTAAATGTTATCCCTCAACATCAAGGGGATACCAAATATTACAACCCTATATTAGCCATTATATCTGGTATCCCCTTCAAAAAAAGGATGAGATTGCTTCCAGAAGTCATTGCCTCCATTTGGCAGTGCTTCCATCTCCTGTTGTGGGCGCTCAAGTGGTGCTCTCTCTGGTCGTGGGCGACTCCTGTTGATGTCTTGCCTCCGATTCGGCCTCCAGCCACCCTCTAGGTTTCTTTCCGCCCAGCTCCATGCTTCTCTGGGATCCGTGAAATGCACAGTTGTGGTATATTTTCAGTTGTGCTGGGAACAAATGCCCGTATTTTATGTTAAGAGCTTGAAGGCGTTTCTTGAGTGGGTCGAAGGACTGCCTCGCTTTCTGAACCTCCCTGGTGAAGTCTGGGAAAAAGGCGATTCTGGAGCCATTAAATGTTGTGGACCCCTTAGTTCTGGACATCTGCAGTATGGCGTCCCGATCCCTATAGTTCAGGAGCTTTGCTATTAATGTACGCGGGGGAGCTCCGGGTATTTGTCTGCCTGTTGCTAAGCGGTGAGCATGTTCAACTGAGAAGAATTTTGATAGGGTCTTGGGAGCGAATAGATCCGCAAGCCATTGCTCTAGGAATAGCTCCATGCTCGGGCCTTCAGACTTTTCAGGCAATCCAAGGATCCAGATTTTGTTCCGTCTTGCTCTGCCCTCACCCTCTTCCACTTGTTCTTCCAGTGCCTTGAGGCGTGCCAACGATCTGGTCAAGTGGCACAGCGAGTAGAGCGCTCGCTTTGACATCCGTGCAGAGCCTGTTAACGCAGGTTCGAATCCCGGCGGGGCCAAACTCAGCCTTTCATCCTTCCTTGGTCGATAAATGAGCACCACACACCGTGGGTAATAATAAGCAGCGCTCAGATACCTGAGGGTTCGTAGCGCTATATAAGTGCCAAATTATTATTATTATTATTATTATTATTATTATTATTATTTTGTGATTTACAGTCCTCAGGCTGTCCTCTGTTTCCGATATGTGGCCCTCTGCTTCCCCGGTACGAGCCGTGAGTTTTTGCAGGGCATGGCGCAATAGCAACACCTCAGTGCTTATGCCATCCATCTTTTTTTCCATGGAGGTCCTTGAGTTGGCGATAGCATTCATGATGTCTTTAAGGGATATATTGTCATCCTTCTGTCCCAGTGCATCTTCAGAGTTTCCCTGCTCCTGCGGGGGAACTTGGGTAGCGATTGTGTACTGCTCCATTTTGCTCTGCGTTGTCGCATTCTTTGCCCTGTCTTTCCCCATGGTGGTCAAGTCAGTGTTGATTTGCAGTAGTTGCTCCCTTCCCTGTCAGCGATGTTTGTGCAACTGTTTAGGTCAGTGGGGTGCTCGCTTTGGGTGCAACGATTCAGCAAGGCACCAACCAGTTGTTGCTGTTGGTTCAGGATCTTGTGGATACTGGTCAAGTGGTTCACCAGAGACACTTGTTCCGCCTTCGTGGGTGCACAGTCCAGTGTTTATTACCAAATGGTGCTGTCCGTGATCACCCGGCTGCGTTACTCCGAAGACGGCAGAGCCATAAGCCTTGGCTTCTATCTCGCTAGGGAGGTGTAATCTCTAACACCTCTTCCCTCCTCTTGGTTTCTCTTATGGTTTATATGCACTGTCCACTTCATGGTTTCTTCCCAGTAGTCTGCTGCATTATCACCTATGCCCTCTCCCTTGTTTTTTTTGTTGGCCTGAGGATTGGCTCGGTCAGCACCCTTTCTTTCGGGAAGGAGGTATTTCTATTAGTCTCAGTTCAAATGTGTGTCTTAGACTCGTACAGTGCAGGATTAGGGGCCGTGCTCGTTTCAGTTGTCCTCAGTAGGAGTCTTTGATCAGGGCCGGTGATATCAGAATGTTGTTTTGCTCTCTCAAATCCCTGCAGCTTCTGAAGTGCGTGCTGCCATTCAGGTCGACGCTCCGGTTGTGTACAAGCTCGCATCCCAGCAGGTGGTCACTTTTGATAACGGTCTGGGCTCACAAGCGATTTCAAGTGTGTAAACCACGTTTATTACTGCGTGTTATGGCGGCTAGGTGATGTATTCGCAGGATATTAGCCTTATTGGGTTCACCTTGGACACTCAGCGCTCAGCCACATCACTACTTTATTGGGGCTCGGGGCGTTGTAGATTCAGTGCGCAGTTCTCATTCACCTTATAACAGCCATGCCCTCAGCCCCGCTTACTTTCCTTTCTCGGTTGCTTTGTGGAACGTGTGTTGCAATCCACGTGTCGCGTTCCACTTTCAGGGTCCCACTGTGAGCGGTTGGGGTCCAGGGATAATTCTGCTGCGTATCGTTATTGGTAGGTAGTTTAGCTTCTTTGCACCGTCTCTGGGTAGGAGACGTGTTTGATTTGGTTGCCCCCGCTCACTCCTTGTCGCAGGCGCTGCTTGCTTTGCTGTCGGCCTGGCTCTCCTGCAACCGGAGCGCCTTCAGGCAGCCTTCCTCGGTTCGCCTGTTAGCTCGGGTCGCGTCGTTCTCAGTGGCCCACAGCAGTTTCTCGCAGCCTCAGATGGTACCACCCCATTGACCGCCGGGGCAGCAGGTAGGAGCCGAGCCTCGCTGGCACTTGGAGATCCGATCGGGAGGGGCCCATAGCGCGGCTCACCTTGTCGCTGCAGTGATCAGGATCGTAACGTCGGCTGGTCCTCTCTGTCATCCACAAGCAGAGTTGCTCCACCTCGTATCGGAGCAGGGGATGCCAGTGCCCGCCTGCTTTCATTGGCGGGCTCGCCGCCTACTCGCAGTGTTGTTTGGGGTCGGGATCAGTGTTTAGTCTTCCGGATTTCGGCCTCAGTGCTGTGATGGTAGTTGCTGTTGCGGGGCGCTTGGTTCAGTGGAGACTTTAATGTAATGCGCACCTTCCTCTTAGCTCCCAGTCCCGGCGGCCATCTTGTCTGGCATACGCGTTCAGCTGCTTCTGGATTCCACAGCGCGTATCTCCAGAACCACACGTGGGTTCAGGTCCATAGTGCACCGACCCATTGCAGAAGGGTTCCACCGCTTTTGGAAGCTATTTTCGTGAGTTTAACACCATGAATTGTCAGGATAAAGGCAGGACCTAGCTGGCGGCCCAGGAGCAGCGAGGAATCACGTCCTCATTGCCCACTTGCTGGCCACACCCCCCTCCAACCTTGGTGATAATTGAAGGTAAGGTTACCCGGTATATCGGGTGCTTTGCGGCCATTTACCGTGCACAGCCCCCATTCGATGAGCCATAAACACATTTGGAGACCCTTTGCATACACCCGTCCATATTTCATTGTGGGCAAGGGGATGTTCATTGACCAGTCCTCCAGCGGAACTAACAGATCCTTTGGCAGTCCTACACCCATTTTGAGGTTAAAATCTCCTCCCCATATGCATTGCTCATTACGATTCCTCCGGTTTAGAAATAACTCATCAATAAACACCTTGTCTTTGGCTAACCTGTCTGCCTCAGCCTTATGGGGGCTGTAATAGAGGTTCAAAATGATTAACGGGTCCCCCCTAGAGGGTAAAATACGGAGCACATGTAAGTAGTCCATGTTAGTATCCACTACCCTAAACCTACAGGCAGTGGTTGAAGTGTATGAAAAGAAGTAGTGGGGCTATGTTCCCTGCTGGCCTGCCCCTGCTCCCCACAAACCCCATTGCCACAACCCCTCCCACACACAATACACCCCCCAAACACTTGCACCTGATGTTTAAGGGAACGTTCAGTGCAGTGCACTGAAAGTGAAGGTTTCAACTTCTTCCTACACTTTTATTTTAAAAGAAAACCATTCCAGAACGGTTTCTTTTTAAAATAAATGTATAGGAGCTGTACAAGGTAATTTAAAAAAGTGTAGGAGCACCGCTCCTGAGCGCTCCCGCTCACTTCGACCACTAGCCACAGGTTAGGGAGGCTTTAATCAAAATGGCCGGACCCCCATAACATCTTACTCTAACATTTTTTTCGCTGAGATCCCCTACGATGTGTAGCCATCTAACAGTGTGGTCTCCAAGGCCCAGGTCTCTTGCAGGAGAATGGCATTGTGGGTTGTATTTTTTTTTTATTGGTTTTATGAAACAACAGAGAACCTTCGGAGCAATCATGAAAGGGAATCGTGTCCCTATAAACCTTATACAAAAGAAAAAATAGATAATTCCCTGGCGTATACTCCCCCCACTGCCTTTCAAGGCACAGTCTCTGATCGCTGCTTTCACTTATACTGTTAAATCCGTTGTCGGCAGTCCCGACCGGGCACAAGATTGTTGGCAATGGGCCGATTCCTCTGAATTAAAGTCTGTGTTTTTCAATTTAACTATTCGGTGGGGCCGAGTCACTATTCTCTGGGAATTTCATCCTGTACTTTCCATGTTACTAAAAGCATTAAAGAACCCGAGCCATTCAGTCTCTATCAGAATGCTGGATCCCTGTATAGCTTCTGTGATCTTTTCCATAAGATAAATATCCCTGGCCACTGCCACCCATTCTTTCTTCATGGGGTGGCAGGTCCTTTTCCAAGTTCTAGCTCGACAGGCTCTGGCCACTAAAAGTAAACAATGTGACTGGTGTTGAAGCTTGTCCAACCGCTCATCCCTTCTTTCAAATCCAAATAATACTAAGATTGGGTCTAGTGGGTGGGATCCTCCGTCCGCCTCTTTGATCCAGTGCAGCACTTCTGTCCAATATGTGCGCACTTTGTGACATGTCCACCACATATGCCAATAATTGGCCTTTTCCCCACATCCGTGCCAGCAACAGGGAATCACCGCTGGAAACATCTTGGAGAGTACTACCGGGTCATATTGCCACCTGTGAAGCAGTTTTATGGCGTTGATCTTATATTGACACGAAATTGAGGTCTTAAATGCCCTACAACAGAGTCGCACCCATAAACCGTCCCCAATTTCACAACCCAAGTCCCTCTCCCATATCGTTCTCAGACCCCTGATTGCTACTTCACAGGGGGCAAAAGCACCCTATACAGGAGGGAGATGAGACCTTTCATATCTACATACATGTCCAAGACCTTCTCTACTGAGGTGAGTGGCTGATATGCTGCTTCCGTTTCCCTGCCATGAATACCCCCTTCAATCATAGATAGAAGAGTGGGGACAGCCTGCCAATGACCAATGCTTCCTCCAGTTCCTGTATGCTTATGAATGTATTTTCTTTCACCAACTGACCCACCCTGCAAAGCCCCGCTTCAAACCAGGACTAATAATGTTCGTGGCCAGGGATCGCGTCCCTCACCGGTGGGGACCAAATGTGCCCACATTCACCTTGAATCCTGAAAAATGCCCGAACTCCTCTATCACCCGCAAGGCGGCTGGGACAGATTGGGCTGGCTGCCTCACGTGGAGCATTATATCATCTGCATAGAGACCGAGTTAAAAGGCTCTGTCACCCACATCTATACTCATCACATTAGGGGACCCCCTCAGATATTCCACCAAAATCTCCATGGTCATTGCAAACAATAGGGGTGAGAGGGGGAAGCCCTGTCGGGTCACTCGCTGAAGATTAAATCTATGTGATAGCCCCTCATTTACCGTAACTCTGGCTGATGGGTCTGCATACAGAGCCTTGATCGCTCGTCGGACACCCTCACCGAAACCAAATTTCTCTAGTACTCCATGTAGAAACCCCCAGTTGACTCGGTCAAAGGCCTTTTTAGCATCTATGGCCACCAAGACTGGGTTGCCCCCCTGGGTGCTGCCTTCCTCATGAGATGGAGAGTCTTCCTGATGGTGTCTGCTCCCTGCCTCCCCTGTATGAAGCCCACCTGATCAGAATGGATGAGCCTCGGAAGGAGGCCCTCTAGTCTTGTTGCAATTATTCTGGTGAACAACCTTTCATTCACGTTCAGGAGGGAGATTGGTCCGGATCTTCACCGGAGGTTAGGGCCTCATACCGATTAGCTAGCTCAACCCCAATAGTATGTGCCCCTCCTTTCTGTGGGGTCAATCTTTCTAAATTAGGGTTGGACCTCCAACCCAAGGGTAATCTGTGGCCAAGAGGTGGATACAAAGGCCTCTGTGCGTGGAGTAACACTGTGCTTCCCTCCTCCTAACAAATTTGCTCAAGCGGTTCCCTGAATCAGCCACCCTCCCTGTACAACCGTAAAACAAATCCTGAGAGACCAGCCTACTATGGAGACTGTAGCTGTTTGGTTTTAGGCCTCTGGATAAATTAGAGTTGACCGAATAACAAACCATTGTTGCATCCAAGAAGAAAACCACTATGCAGTCCCCCTTCATACATTTGGGTTTTTGGCCTACCCTTCCTACCCTTCTTGCCATTAATATAAGGCTTGGGTCAATGCTCGGTCCAATCAGGTTGGTGTTGATCCAATGGGTCGTTTTATTCATTAGTGAAATAGTTGATTCAAATCCTACACCCGTGATAATCCCCATAAGAGGGGCTGCTGCAGGCAGTAAATTTGAAATGCTCTTCTCCAGCCCTCATATATGCATGTTAACCCCAGTGTCGCCTATGAAAGTCCTAAAGCTTAAGTCGGAACTCCCAGTACCTGTAAAATTTGAATTAACAGTTACTGAGCTTAACTCTGTGGTTACTGCCTTATCCTTTGCTGGCATCACCAGCCCGCCAACCTCAGTGACTGGGCCAGGACGCTTACCACTCAACCCCCCCCCGATAGTATCTTACCATTTGGCTTTGCCCCAACCCTAACCGTACTTATTTCTGCCAGTCTTTTTGTTAGAACTCTGAGTCATCCAGGATAGCCAGTGTGTTCATTACACCAGACTTAAACATCTGCAATGACTCTAGAATGGTCTAAAGGGGATTGAGCTTTACATCTAGAAGTGATAACAGCCAGAGCTTATCCTCCTCCCCCCGGAGGAGGAATTTAGATCCTGACTCAGTTCCCTCTCTGGGCTCCCACCCATATGGCTATTCACCAATTGATCCGTTACTACACCCCCTCACTGTTAAGACACATAATGATGGGTCCACACTGCGCAAAGTTATAACTAACTCTTTATTTGAGTTAGTAACATCAACGACCCACAGCCAGGGGAAATCTTCTCAACTGACCTAGTGGAATGTGGAGTCCCTCAGATGCTGAGACTCCACATTCCAGGAGGCGATGTCAGTGAACATATTATGACAACAGTAACCAAGTTATGAATGAGATGTATTGCACACACAAGCCCATCAATACATAGAAATTTAAATATAATAACTTCTAATATGATAAACTCTAACCTCTAACACCTCCCTTCTTTCTCATACTCATCACACAACACATTCTACCTTCTCAATATAGCAACTCTCTCTTTGTTCCACACAGCTCCACCTCTGACCAGTATAGATGAACCAAGATCCTTAATTACTTCCTTGGGTTCTGAATATAAAGAATACTCCTTCTTGACCTTGGTAGGCAGGTTCACCTTGATCCATTCACCCGGTTTTACCTCTAACTCTCTGCAGCAATTTTTCTCATCATAGCGTGCCTAAGAACGCCAACCACTAGCCATTAACTTCTCTCTTACCACCCCAACATCCATATCCACACAACGCGACCTCTCCATTCAACCTGGACATAAGTGAGAATCTGGTTTGCTGCCTCGCAATATTTCAAAAGGTGAAACACCTGTGGCACTATGGGGAGCCAATCTGTACTGAAATGTCCTCTCCGTTACAGTACGTACGCAGTCACCACTCGCAATTCTGATGGCTTCCATTAACAACCTATTAAACTGCTCCACACACCCATTTCCTTGGGGATGATACAACTCTGTGGTGATTTGCTCAACACCATACTTCTCCAGAAAATCTCTAAATTCCCTGGACACCAATTGCGATCCTTTGTCAGAAAGGCATTTTCTGGGGAAACCCTATCTCTAGAACGACTGTTCCAAAAAATGTATTATACTACTGCTGGTGATGTCTTTAAGCACACACACTTCTGGCCATTTTGACAATAAATCCATTATGACTAAAAGATACAATTCCCCCGAGCCTCTGATATTGAAAGGACCCAACAAATCTATTGCCATTTCATCCCAAGGCACATTAGGGCTCTTCCTCACAATGATGGGAGTCTTTTGTACTCTAAGCCCCTTGTCACCTTAAATACACTCTGCACACGCCTTCACTTGCTCCTCTACATCTCTGTCCACAACCGGCCACCAAAAATCAGCCCTAACCAACCCTTTAGTCCTTGCTAAGCCCAAATGACCCGCATTTTCCAACTCCACTACACTACTTCTCATTGACTTAGGAACTACATGTTTGTGGCCTCTATATAAATAATCACCCCTGACAGACAGTTCTTTCTTTACTTTGTCAAACCCTTCCTATTTTCTTTCTCTACCAGTGATAGCAACACCAGTTATAAACCCAATCACATCTTGATACACATGATAGATCCCACTCCGATTTCTTCAAACTGGTATGCACTTGAAAATGTCACCAGATTCTTCCTCCTCATGGACAGTACCTTCCCCACTCTCTACTGTTTTCATCACAGACCTCGACAATGCATCTGCAACCACATTATTTTCTCATTGCACATGCATCAAAACAAATTGTAAACCTTGTAAACTGCTCACCCACTTCATGATGCGTCTAGACACACCTTCCAGACCACCGTTAGAAAATCTACTAACCAACGGTTTGATGTCAGTGCAAATAGTAAACTCTCATCCCCATACGTTTCTTTTAAATTTCTCCACACCCCAGACAGATGCCAACGCCTCTTTCTCAACAACAGAGTACCTACGTTTAACTTCCTTACGAGTTCTCGAGGCAAACGCCACAGTATAAAGCTCCGAGCCATACTCCTGCACGAGAACATCACCCAAGCCATAGTTGCTCTCAACTACAAATAACAAAGTGTTCCTTGACTCTACAAAACTGCTCAACACGGGAGCATTCACCACAGCCTGTTTAATGTCTGTAAACTCCTTCATACCCTTCTCATCCCAATCAAACAACACACCTTTTCTAAAAAGATTCCTCATGAGTAACAGCAACGACCCCCAGCCAGGGGAAATCTTCTCAACTGACCTAGTGAAATGTGGAGTCCCCCAGATGCTGAGACTCCACATTTCAGGAGGTGATGTCAGTGAACATATTATGAAAACAGTAACCAAGTTATGGATGAGATGTATTGCACACACAAGCCCATCAATACATAGGGCCTCATTGCACGGTAGGCGGTAAGGGTTAACGGTGACCGGTAAGGGTACCGGTGACCGTTAACCCTTACCGCCTGATTACGAGGTCCCTTTGCGGGTTGATACTTTAACGCCTGCTTTTTAGCAGGCGTTAAAAACCAACCCGCAAAGGGACCAGGGTGCTAATTACGGTACCGCAATTTGTGGTACCGTAATTAGCACCTTCCCCATTCCCATTATGCCCTATGGGGCAAAAATGGGAATGGGGAAGGGCAATGGGGGAAGGGGGAATTACCGCCCGCCAACCTTGGAATAGGGCGGTAATTCCCCTTTCCTCCAAGGCGGTGCCGGTATTTTACCGGCATGGACCAATGTGCTAATAGCTAATAGCACCTTGGTCCACCGCCTACCGTGTAATGAGGCCCATAGACATTTAAATATAATACCTTCGAATATGATAAACTGTAACCTCTAACACTCACCATCTGGTCCCCCCATCCCTAGTCTCACCCCCTCCCCTTTCACTTCTACTTCCTTATCTGCCTCCGTACCAGGGTGCAGAGGATCCTGAGGCATACACACCCCAAACAACTGCTCCTGTAGAGCCATTGCCTGAACCACTGTTCCCCCTAAGGCCCCCATGCCCTCAATACAACAATTTTTTTCAGTGATGCTACCTTTGGGATTCCCTCCTGAACCTGAAATAGCATCCCATGTGGCTTTTCCAGTAACAGTAATGCGATTCACTATTTTGCTGGCCATGTCTTCCAAATACGAATCAAGGGAGCGTTGCAAAAGATGGGGCTTAACCTTGGCAAGCTTCTGGGCCGTTTCAATTTGTTTTGTTTTTTTGCCCTTTCTGTCAGTGCCCCCGGTCTCCGATCATCCGTTGCTTTTCTTTTCACCATGGTGGAAATGCACCTAAGAACAGTAAAATTGAGCCATTATAAAATTGGTTAAAAAGAGTAAACAGACCGCTAAAATGTCAATGTCTAAATGGTGACTATACAGTGGGACCTTCCGGCATGAGCCAGTGCTTATAAGAAACAAATGGTAATGGGTTGTTGGCCACAGAGGATCACAACCACCCGCGGGACAAATACAGCCACCCGCCACCCTGGATTGATAGCTTAGTAAGGACTGTTCGGCTCCAAAGGCAGCCACAACTCCCACGGTCACAGATGGCCACCGGCAGCCAGTCCTCAGGAAAAACCTCTAGAGACCCAGACAGGGGGGACAGGGAATGCCCAATGGCTCAAGGAGCAGCCTTGGTCTGTCTGTCTACCCCTAACCCCACTCTCATAAACACAAAACTTGAAACAGTCAGAGGCATTGGAGAGCGATAGATTTCGGCTGCAAATCAATAGTCAACCAGTAGCACGGGTGTTGGGAGGGATTCTAACTTGGCACACTCCTCCTTATCCAATTGCCGGAATAAGTAAATAACCACTCAGTTGGCTGGACGTAGAGTAGCAGGCAAAAGTGGAGGGGAGTGCAAATATATTGATGTACAGTTTTTCAAGAGTCCAGCTATCACTTTCCTGCTTTCGGGTTACAGGTTTGCTGCACTCCACTATCATGCGGAAGTACCAAAGTGCAGAGGGGTGAGGAAACCCGGGTTACCAACGGAGGTCGGCCAATGACTTACTTGCAGACCTTGGTGACTGGAGTAACCCCCTCCATGCCGCTCCACCACAAACCACCAATAACCACTTGTGCCTCCACTTTACCTCTGTGCAGCACTCCACGCTCGTGTTAGGGTTAAATGCTCCTCCTCCTCTACCTCACATGAGTATAGGCAGCAAAAACAGACCGGAAAGGCTGGCAGTCCCCCACCAATAATCACGTGTGCCTCGACTTCACCTCCGCGCAATGCTCCGCGCTTGTGTTATGGTTAAATGCTCCTCCTCCTCCACCTCACGTGAGCATAGGCAGAAAAAACAGCAGTAAATGTGCTAATCATCTTCATACCCAGTTTACAAAGGCTGGAGATTTCAACACCATTGTAAGCACCTCCCTAGGTAGATCCAGCAGAGTTGCTAGAGCTCTTTCATTATCTGCAGAGGAAATTCACAAGGGCATGTATGATTTTGAGCTTTTAGACCTGTGGAGGACACTCCATCCAAGTTACAGGGAATATTCATATTACTCTTCAGTCCATGAAATGCAGTCACGGATTGAATGTATCTTAATCGGGACGGGACTGTTACATAGGTCTCGGGAGTGTATTGTGCTCCTTAGGACTCTATTAGAACACCCCCGCTTATTGTGGACATTTCTTCATGAGGAGAATGTGATTGAGCAACTTCTCTGGCATTTTAAATTGCATGCACTGTCGGATGTAGCATTTAAAAGTGACATCAACGTGGTCATTAAGACCTTTTTTTAAACTAATATCGGCTTGGTCCCCCTGAATATCTACTATCTGGGATACAGTCAAGATTTATCTTCATGCTGCATAGGTATAGAGAATGGAGTCCATAGGCCATAAGGAGGAGTTTGACGGAACTCGAGGTAGAGATCAGACAATCTGAGATTGAAATGGATCAGGTCCAGCAATAACATCCTGCTTCCATCCATAAAAGTTCAACTGGGTCAATTCCGCTCACTGGCAGATCAGGAGGTGAAATTAGTTTCTGCCCAGATACAGAACCGTAATATGGAGAGGACGGAAGACCTTCCGCTTACTAGCCTTACTGTTGTTTTTCTGAAAGAGCCATCACCTCTTTTGTTTTGCTGTAGTCACCGCGAGTGGGACGGATATGCCCAGACGTGGGTCCCGTGACTGCTGGGCCGAGAGACCCAAGCTACTCCTCACTGATGAGGCCTAACAAGACCAAAACATGTTTGCGGATGCTTGTGGTCTCGTGCAGAAGGGATGTGACCTAGTAGTTCAGGCTAGACTGCCCCTTTTGGGGCGGGACCAAGTCTGATTTGCATATGGTCTTTCCCCTTTTGTAATGGCTTGTCAGGCAAAGAACAATGGCATGGAGGGTTGCCCAGATCAATGGCAGTAGTTAAGATTAATTCTAAACCTTCCAGCCATCACCTCTTTTGTTTTGCATTCTGAACGGGGGCCTACCAACATAGGGACCATATTGAACGATGAAGGGACCCTTATGTCAGATCTGAGTGACTAAGTGTATATGTTTCATACTTCTAGCAAGACACTGTATGCTAGGAAGAATACACAATTCCCTATGGAACTCAAAGCAAACCTATGCGATATACCAATGCGCAAGTTAAATCAGAGCACCCTATACTCTTAAATGCCCCAATCACGGAAAAGGATATAATGAATGCCATTGCAGTGCTACCCACCTCAAAAGTCCTGGTATGGGATGGTCTAACGGCTGTATTTTTTAACAAATGTAGTCATAAAGTGTCCATGCACTTGTTGAAAGTCTGGCAAGAAGTTTTCTAGCAAGGCTACCTCCCTCCTTCTAGGGTGAAGCCATGATTACGCTAATCCTGAAGTCCAGGAAAGACCCCACTAATTGTGCCTCCTATAGACGCATAGCACTACGTGTGGTGGCACATATCTAGTTGGCAGATATGAACTCTTGTCAGGAAGTTCTGTGGATGAGGGGGCAGATAGAAACAAGGGGAGGGCAGTGTAAGGAACACATGGTGCCAACAGTAAAGACAGACACAAGTGATCACAGTTCAAGGGTGTTTATTAAACTGTATGCAGGTTGGAAAAACGCCTAATCTAAACCTAAATCTAAGATAGGAGCAAGCGTCGACCATCAAATGAAAATAAGGCAGTCCTAGCGGCATTGTGTAAAATGGAAAAGGGCCTATACTAAGAAACCTATTGCCAAGCCTTCCAACTAATAGAAAAAATGTGTGGGATAGTTTTCAAAAAAAGAAAGAAGTGTTCACAAATAATATGTCAGGATATGGTAGCCTGGGTCTTCCTTCCCCACGTTTTGAGCATGGGGTAAGGTGGGATTTTGGAGCACAGCACAGTCTCGAGCTCTCCCAACATGAGACGACAGTTCTGTTTTAGATTATCAGGAGCCTCGATGGCTCTTATCTTCAAAAAGTCTCTTGCCTTCTAGGGTGAGTAAAATAACAAACACAAAGATCCTTTTCAGGTACCAATCGCTTTCCACAAATCATATATACAGTCCCCTTTCAGTGGGGCTTGGGTGATGACTTCCACCCCAGGAACTCCCTCTTCTGGGCTTCAATCCTAAAACAGTTCCCATCAATACCAAGGCCTTCGGTGGTTGAGTCTCCTGTTTCCGAGGGCCTGCTAGGTTTACAAAAATGACTAACAAACACAAAGTTCTGTTCTACGTATTCCTTGGGGGATGGCTTCACCCCTGGGTCCCTCTCTTCAGGGTGCAGTCCCCTCGTTGCTTTCAGTCTCCCTCCACCGGGTTCACTATGGCTTTCTCTTGGTTCCCAAATCTTAATGTCTTTTCTAACAGTTCATAGTGGACATCCCTCTACCAGGTTCACGTTTGTCAAAGCACTGTTTCTTGGGACTTTAGACTTTGTCCCCTCTTAGTCAGCATCACTCTTCCGGGTTCACTCTGGCCAACTTCACATTCACATTTACTTTCAATGTTTGCAGGATTTCTCCAGCATGGGGTCTTGCATGGATTCACATGCTCATGAATATTCCCCGTCGTCAGGCTGGGAATCCTCGGTAAAGAAAAAATCAGTTTCAGTTTTGCTTCTGAACTGTCTTTCTACTAGTAACCAATCACTGGTCTCTGGGTCATACTGCCCCCAACCAAGGACTGCCCTCTACCTAAGCCCCTCCTCTGGCAGCCATCTTCAGATTTGGTAGCACGCAAAGTGGCAGTAGGACCAAGAGAAGAGCCGCAGAGGGGTTGGAGGGAGGGTTCGCATGTGAATCCATGACAGACCCATGCTGGAGAACAACAGTTACAGGTAAGTAACTTGTTCCTTCTCCAGCATGGGGTCTGGCATGGATTCACATGCTCATGAATACAAGAATACATAGCAGTACACACATGCACAACCACGGGAGGTGGCAAGGCTCAACATTAAGCATTTCAACAACTCAACATGAAGAATCTCTTACCTCCTCACCAGGCTCACCTTCAGGCGAACAGGTTGTGCAGCACTGCCTGGCCAACTCTGGACTCCTCCCTCGAATCCCAGTCGACGCAGAAGAATCTCATGAAGGTGTGTGTCGACCTCCGCGTAGCAGCCTTGCAGATGTCCAGCAGGGGCACACCAGACAGGAACGCTGTGGTAGCAGCGATCTCTCTGGTTGAATGGCCTCTCGGACGGCCGGGCAGCGGTCGGTTTGCTAACCGGTGACAGTGCATGATGCAGCCGGAGAGCCATCTGGAATAGGAGATCCATTTGATCCTGCCGAAGCTCCCACTCGTGGCACGAGCGCAGCTCCCTGCTGAGTGAGTCGGCAATTGTGTTCTTTATTCCTGCCAGATGGAAGGGTACCAGGAACATCCCTTGGGAAACGGCCCAGTGCCACAGATCCTGGGCTTCCATGGATAGGGCTGGTGCCCCCTGCTTCCTGATGTAGAACATCCTGGTGGTGTTGTCAGTGAAGACCCTTACCACCTTGCCCTTGAGGGATGGAAGGAACGACCTAAGGGCCCAGAACACGGCTCGTAGAAAGACTGTTCAGAAACGAAACTGAAACTGATTTTTTCTTTACCGAGGATTCCCACCCTGACGACGGGGAATATTCATGAGCAAGTGAATCCATGCCAGACCCAAGCTGGAGAACAACAGTTACAAGTAAGTAACTTGTTCCTTACTTCCCTTGCTTTCTTATAGTTCTTAGGTCAAAGGCTTTCGACTGTACAGGGATTTTGCTTGACCTCCTGTATGACCACTTTGAGCTATCTCGATGGCTCTCCTACGGCCTTCTAGTATCTGTAGTTTCACTCAGACGGGGCTCAATCAGAGTCGACCAGAGTTTCTCGAAGTAGCACCCACGTGGTGCTGTTCCCCTTCTGGAGCTGGTCTCCCCTTTACAATTTTTCTTTTAACTTCTTTTACTTTGCCACTTTGCAACTTTCATTGCCCATAGCCCGGTTCTTATCAGTTTTCCCTTCGACTCACTGGCTGTGATGAACCGCTTGGTTTTCTTCGCAACTGGAGTCAAGGCCGGTACCATGGTAGCATGAGTCTCCCTTGATCCAGCTTATCAGCGTCAATACACTCGGTGTACCTTTGACATCTGCTGCAGGACACTTGGGCTATTGCCCTCGGTCTTACGATTCCTTTTGCAGAGGTTTTGCTGTTTTGTCAAGAAGGGCTAGGACGTGTCTCTCCTCGCCTGCCTCTTGATGTTTGTCCCCTTTCTCCTCCTCTTGAACTGCCTGGTCTTGATAGCTGTCTCATTGTGCGATCTGCCTTGCTCGTACTGTGCTCTATGTGCTCTCTTGCCCCCCTTTTTATCCCTCTGGGGAAGGGAAAGGGCCGTCAGGTGTGTGTGATTCTGATAAATTGCCTGACTTTTGTCTGACCCTGGTATTGGGACAAGTCAGGTAAACGGCTCTACTATTAGTCCATTGTCTTTCATGTTGTGCGAAAGTGTTCGTGTCGGAAAAGGGGGGGCAGTGTTTTTGAATGTCCTATGGAAGAGGATGGGGAAAATGTGTTGAAGGAATGGGGGATACCACGTCTCACCCGTCAGTGTCCCACTCCCACTCCCCGAGGACACCCCATCCAGGTGATCCTCCCTCACTAGTCCACCCACAGGAACTGGATCCAATAGCGATGGCCATGTCCTGGCCACCTGGACGACAGATCTCCGGGATTTAGCCAGGCTGACACCTACAGGTTTCTCACAGCGGGTAAACAGGCATAGGGTGCATAGGGTACTACTGTATGTTTTTTATGTTGAAGGGAAAGTGTGAAAGGGAATTGTATCTGGGCAATCACAAACAATGGAGGCTCTGCCAAAACTAGGGTGAGTTGGCAGTTAGTTGACAAGTTGTCTCACTGAGTTGTCCCACTGAGCTTGATCATAGCCCTGGGGAGTGGATCCTCTGAGGGTTTGACAGCTGAGAACTAGGTCTGCCTCCCATCACAGTCTTCAGCTACAACCCAAAAAGACTTATTTTTGGGACACTGAGAATGCTAGGGTCCCTCGCTGATTGTTTCAATGTGTCCCTCCTCAGCACACGAGTGAAGCGGCTACATCCCCCATGCACAATCCCCCACCCACTCACACAAATACTAGAGCAGCGTCTTCTGATACTAGAATAGGTCTCTGAAGTACAGGCAAGTCCCTGTTCGGTCCAGAACCTTGCTACGTCCCACCTCAGCAAGCTCTACCCCATGAGGCAGATGGGCGGCTGTAAGCCCGGTCTGCCGCAGGCAGTCCCTCTGTATATGGTGGGTGATAGGGCACCGCTGCCACACCAGCTCAGGGAAGCCTTCCAGAAGCTACCCTGTACTGGTGTAGCAGCAATGTCCTATTTAAATGAAAATTTCCAAGCTGCTGTGTAGGAGCGGAGAGCTTATCACTTAAATAGTGCACAGCTGCCACACCAGCGTGGGCAGTCTCTCAAAGGCTGTCCCATTCTGGTGTAGCAATAGTGCCCTATTTAAATGAAAAAAGTCACACTCCCGTGCTGGAGCACCCAGAAGAAGGGACATTTGTTTTTATGAGGAGCAAATCGTAATATATTTTCCAGTTTTTCAGGGGTGGGCTGCAGGAGCCACAGCTCTTCCATTGTTTAGAATGTTCGGTATGTGCAGTTCATGTAACAGACAAATCAGAGCAGGCATATTAACCCTTTGTGCAATATAACTGGGAATGGGAAATTCAGACCTGTAGGATACAAGTATATCTCTGCAACAGAGACATTAACACCCCTGGCTATATTACAGGGACTCAAACTTACTTTTATCTCTTATTTGATTCATTTTTTATTTGACTTTTTATTTTAGTAGAATTATTTGAGCACTGATTACATTTGAATTTTTAAGTTTTGGCTCCATGGGGTGGTGGTTTAGTTCCCCTGTGCATATGAGCCAAAATGAATGCCCTAAATGATGACTAGGAGATAAGGCGTCAGGTTCAGTCCTTACCTCTTTGCTTCTGCACTCCTTTGCTTGGAAGAGGTAAGGCCTGTCCTTTCAGGTAGCCACCATGCAACCCGATTACAGGATAACAGGTAAGCACTACGGCTACCCCGAGAGCCAGGTCCCAGGGGGAAAAAAACCTTGAGGGGGGGAAAAAAACAAGGTGCTAAGAAGACATTCCTGTTAAGTTTATTATTCCGGAAATTTGTCTTTACAGGAACCAGGAACAAGTAGAAAACACGTGGTTGCAAGGCAAACTAGCGTTTCGCAAGAAGCCTTCTGAATTACCTCTATTTATTTCTGGGTATCAGATGTTGCAGAGCACGTGAATGTGATGATGTCACCGCGTGGCAAGAGCGTCTGGGTGCCATCTTGGATCAGGACGCAATTTGAAAGTTTTTCCAAAATCAGACCTGATCAGATAAGCGCCAAGTAGGCGAAAGCATGACATAAGGGTTGCCAGAGGTAGATATAGAGTCTGGTTTTTGTTTGGCTGAACTGTCTTTTGTCTTTGTTATCTGCAGTTAAAAGGTTTTGCATTTTGCATTATTCATATTACCAGACGTTTTTTAGGATCAGACAGCTGGCGACCATTGCCAAACACAGTTGGCCATTGCTGACTTTCACCAGCGTCCAAACCAACCATGGTTGCCTATCCCCAAGTAAATCATTGCCAACCATGGCCACCCATCCCCAATCATAGCTAACCATTGCCAAGCATCGCCAATCATGGTCAAGTCTTGCCGATCATGGACAGCGATTGTGGACCATGGCCGAGTACAGCCATCTGTTGAGCCAGTAAGGTTGTTCTGTGGGTTGAATCCCCACCACAGAGATCTGAGGATCACCTCTGGACTGAGCCTTTTATACTTTCAGGGTCTATCAAAGACCTTGAAGTTATATGAGGTTAATAGTCAAGGTGTATTATTGAAGTGGCAAGAGTGCATTTAGTTTATGGAAGGTGTTTTGTCAAAGATTGTGTGAGAGAGACAGGTAGAGAGAGAGAAAGACAAACACTTACCATTCCAGCACCCAATATGGCATCCTGAAAATCATCATGGAAGGGATAAACACATTCACAAACAATAACTAGGGCACCCTTGAACGGCTTTAATATGCATGCCAATTAATCTGTTTTTACATACTGCCTGCGCCTGCTGTATGCATCTCCTTCTTAACAAATGTATGATATACACAGCCTATAAGATAGCTAGACTGGTAATATTGCCGTGGAGAGGATTAATACACTTGCTACCGTGATCTCCATGTGAGTAGGAGTAGGTACAATTTTTATTTTATTTATTTCAAATATTTTCATAGTGAAACATATTCTAATGAGGCCTCACAGCGTTGACAACATTGGCAGCTTCCACGGCCGCAAGGTTGATGAAATAGGATCAGTTCCACTTTCTAAGAGTATCATCTGGTATTGCAGACTTTGCTAAACCAGGGGATTTCACCAAGAACTGCACTAGAAGCAGCGAACATGCTTTAACAAGCTTGTGGCAGTGGGGTTTGAAAGGGAAGGCTGTATCAATCCTACTCTCTGACAAATAATCCGGCAGGGCTTCTGTATTGATCTGCACAAAAAAGGAATACATCAGTACAGTACTCCACTCATGCAGATCTTCTGAAGTAAGGATGTGAGACCAATGGACATGCAGGAGAGAAGAGTTGGCACTTTACAGCAGCACAATATCTCACTTATCTCCTGATTCAGGGTCTGAGCCCTGGCCATTGTAAAAGGAAGGCAACATAATGCTTGCCTACTGCACACATGCACCAAAGCAGCATCCCACTTGTGTTCGGAATTGCAGGCTTCTTACCTGCAGATGCTGTAAGGGGTGAGAAGCACAACATGTATGCCTACTGTGTTGATGTTTCTGCACAGCATACTGTGTTGCCTGCATCGCTCTGACCCACGCCACAAGGGCACGCCGCTCGTGGTCAAGGAGGCGTGTGAGGGTGTCACAGG
Source organism: Ambystoma mexicanum (assembly GCF_040938575.1). Classification (NCBI taxonomy): domain Eukaryota; kingdom Metazoa; phylum Chordata; class Amphibia; order Caudata; family Ambystomatidae; genus Ambystoma; species Ambystoma mexicanum. The sequence goes on from NC_090922.1 coordinate 219,587,938, forward strand.
GCGCTGCACAGAAAAACACAGAGCGGCAGGCAGAGAGGTTGCTCCCATGGGGCTCTCCTGCTTGTGGAGCGAACTACACTATGCACACCAGCCGGGTGTGATAGTGGCATAGGTACTTTATGAAGAATAATACTGTATCTTGTTAACAATAACAAGGGCCTTGTTACGGGTCTGGCGGTAACCCTGCCAGTAAAACCGGTGGGTTGCCGCCAGACCCGACAAAAATTACCTACACCTGATTTCCTGGTAACACCAAGGTATTACAACCCCGGTGGCCGGGAAGTTAGGCGCCGGTAATTCTGTTCGTCCCCGTTCCCATTGAGTCCAAAAGGACTCAATGGGAACGGGGACCACTTAAGCAACGTCACCGTTAATAACGGTTTTGGTGCTTCCGTGAAACTCTGCGGGCGGGATGGCATCTGCCCGCAGAATCTTACTGTGCCGGTCGGGTAACAACAGTGCCGGTAGGCTTCCCGGCACCGCTGTTACCGGGCCGGCACAGTCGTAAGTTAACTTTATGTGTAGAAATGCTCATTTCTACACATATCTCTCAGGCATATTACCTCCATGTTCCTCTTCCTTGTCCCGGTACCTACTTTCAAGGTATCAGCCTCTTTGACAGAAACCCTTCAGGTGTCGGCATATGAGGAGGCCCACACAGCTTGTAGATGTTGTTTGACACACAGCTTGCAGACTTAATTGCTGCTGTAAACACGCTACTAGTGTAATACAAATTGCTGAAGCCAGGTCTGCATTCAGCCACTTGATTTATAAGCACTCTGTGTTTATTTAATTGAAGTCCTGTTAAGCACAAGCATTGGCAAAGCCAACAGTTTTGGCTTGTGTATAATATTAGGAATTTGAACGGCACTGCTTAGATGCCCAGGTACTGCCACCATTTTGCACCTGCAACTACCAATGGGCAGTTAATACCAATATGACTGTGCATGACAAGTGCCTTTGCCATGCCTACAAAAAAGCCCAAACTGTTTGCATTGCTAATGCTTGTTGTATCAGTGTGCTCCATCTTGTCGATGTTCCTGTTGCTGTCTGTCACAGACAGACCTTGTATCCACCGACTTTCCTTATATATTGCTGTTTGTGGTTGTTTTTATTAATGCCTCTTTGATGGAAAATTGTATTTGAAAGGTTGCATTTCTTGACTTATGTAAGGAATCTGTGGCGGTATATGATGAAGATGTATCACTTTGTTGAATTACTGTTCACGCTCTTTCTTGAATATAACATTTTGACAAAAAAAGTGTAGAACCTAATGGAGGAAGTCAATGTCCCTTCAATCAGGAGGATGGGTGAAATGCAGAAACGGTAGTTCATGAACTCATAGATGTGGCGCCAGGGACTGTAAAGCTTCATATCTTGATCGACTGGAGAACATCTGGACACAGTGGCGTACCGAGGGGAGGTTGGGGGGGCACACTGCCACCCCACAGGCTCTTTCATCAGTGGGCCACCTCTCCTGTTCGGCACCTCAATGAGGGTGCCCAACGGAAAAGGGGTCCCCCTGGCAGGACAATGTGTGCTGAGTAATTCCTGCTCAGCACAGTAATTGTCCTGGCAGCAGGCCACCTTACCCTTTCCGAAACCTTTGCCAGGACAATGTCCCAAGGAGCTCCAGGCAGCAGCAGAGGGGCTCTCAAGTTGCTCTGTGTCAACAGAGCATTTCAATGTGAACCATTAGGCAGTGATGGGAGGGAGGGTGGACTATACGCAGGGACTTTTGTCCCTTTAGAAATGTGCATGGGAGGGAGTGATCAGGTGTGAGACGGTTACATAATGCTGCAGGCTTTATGAAATAATGACTATGGCTTTACCCAAGGGGGATTTGTTAGGCTCACATTAATCTGCATGATGCTATTGTGACTTTGCCGGCAGGATAGGGACAATAAAACTAAATCCATCCTCTTATTGCTCAACATATTTCTATAATGAGGTATAGTTAAAGTTAATAATGAAAGGGTAGAGTCTTATGTAATGTGATTTGCTTCCAAGGCATTGCTATGAATAAAGTATTATTTAAGCACATGAAATGCAAAAGGAAACATTAAAAAATATCTATATAAACTAAAACTGTGAAGATGTGCTCAGTTGCTTAAATTGTCCACATCCCGGTTTCACCATTTAACCAAAGTGTGTGATCCTGGGCAGATCATGTAATAAGACTGTGTCTTATCTGCAGCTCTGTAAGTGATTCACTTCAAAGCTTTAATATATCATGCTGTTATTTAAGAAAAAAAGCCTGACTTGCTTCATATATAATGGTGCAATTTAGGTATTTTGCACCACAAAATGATTTGCCACTTGGCTTACTTATGACAACTTATTCTAAAGTCAGTTGCATGGCGCCTCCAAGTATTAAAGACTGATGATGCTCCTTGCGATGTGCTGTCTGTGAAGTAATGTCTGTTGGTGCAATCCATATGCAAATTAGGCGATGTGCATGTATTTTCCCCCAGAGCGCCTGGACAGAGCTCTAATAGATGAGTTCCCTGCATGTATAAAGATTCTGCCGTTTTTTTTTGTTGTGTTAAATTGCGAGATGCCACTAGTAATGTTACCAAAAAAATAGATTGGTGCAGGGGTGGGCGGTTTGTGGGCGCGAATGAGACAACCTGGAATTGGGTGAGTTTCACCGTGGCTGTCCCCCCACCACATCTTGCAATGTTGGATACTCCACTGACAGGACAATGTAGGGAGGCTTTTCATAAGATGTAACGGTCTTGTTATCACCACAAAGCGCAGCTCGACATTTCATGAACTGTAACGAGTCATTAATGGCTTTAGTCGAAGCCTCGTATTTTAATGACAAGTTAAAGTTTATGTAAGGCCGAGCTTCGCTCCGTTGTGGGTGTAGATTAATCACTGTTTATTATTCTGAGAGAAAGCTTTACATCAGTGGCTTCCTCAAAGACAACCTTGCGTTGTAATGCAAAGCTTTCTCTTAGAAGGAACAGTGTTTTATCTATTACATCAACGGAGGCCGCTCGCTCGGTGTTCTGCTGCTTATGACTGTGACAGCTTGGAAGAAGGGCCGCTGCTCGGGCTTAATGCAGACAATCAGCAATGAGCCGAAGACCATGGGATACCGGATCGATATGGGATACCAAATATTACAGAACACCGCCACTAAGGCTGGCCCTGAATTGTTATGGAAAGTGGAACCCACTTCCTCCTCCGCTGTTTGCCAGTCATAGGGTCTCTTTTGTTTTTCTCTTTTTCTCCGTGCAAAAAACAATATGGGAGCCCTACACTCACCTTCTTGTTCCTTTTCCCGTCCACTTTTTTCCCCACATCCATGCATAAGGACTCCAAATTGGAGGAACTTGCATACTCTATGGCCTATTCATCCCTCCACTTTCCTCCCATTTTGTACACTGTGTATTTTATCTTCCTTTCCCTCAGAACGCCACACACCAGACTTACTTCAGCCCTCTCTTTACTCTTCGCCATATTTGTCGACACTAACCAAATCTTTTAATAACTTTTGCATAATTGTCTTGCCGAAGAGCGTCATTTTCAATTCGTAAAAATTGTTTTGTACAATTTAAACAAATAAAACATTTTTTTTAAAAAAAATAACTTTTAAGTGGCACTGTTACGATTCGCTCCCTTCGCTCCCATTCCGGCCACTTGGAGGCCTGATTTGGGGTTTACTGCCTACTGGACTTACCTTTCTGAACCTTATGCGACAGTGCTGTGGTGGATTGGGAGCGCTAAATCCTTATTTTCCATGTTACTTCCAATCTGGATCCATTCCTGGTTTTTGGCAGCCAGTATGCCTGGCTCACTGCTTCATCTCACCCTTGCAGGACAAGGTTTTGTGGAGGATTAGCAGCACCTGTGGCTGGCAGGTGCCGCAAGCAGCACACCTGAGGGTGTGTTCCTTAGCCAGCTTTAAAAACATCAGTTTGCTTCAGTCCAGCGCTGTTCGTTGATGCAGTGTTCTTGTTTGTTACCGGCCCCTTGTTCCTGTTCTAGTTCCTAGTTTCTATTTTCTTGCTCCCCTTTCCTTGGATTTCGAGTTTATTAGTAATTTCTGCTTCCTGGATTCCCATTCTGTGTTCCTCTGTTTTGCAGTCAGCACTTTGCACTGCTTTCCTTTTTCTGTGCAGCCCGGTTTGTCTGTGTTCTTTGTTCCTTTGACCTTGCCCTATTCTGCAGTGAATTCTTGATCCCTTAGTCACTCCTCGTTTATAGATTTAGTGTTTAGTCCCATTTTGCTTTTCCTTCCCTGGGCGGAGAGGCGGGAGGTTTTGCCCTTTTAATTTCGTTTTCCCTGCTCCTTTACTTTCTCTTGTAGTCTGTTCCAGGTGCTCCCCTGCACTTCTCCCTTTGTTTCCTATTGATTATTAGGTGTGGTGTGTGTTGTAGCCAGCTCCTATGTGAATGCCTATTTTTTCCTCACTATTCTGTCCTCACTATTCCTACTTGTCCCTTATTGGGAGTCTTATGTACTAAGTTATCCTCCCTTGGCTGTTATAGCCTTTAAGGGTCCCTGTTTGATCAACAGGGTTCGTGGGCTTAGCTGACATCTCAGGTGGTATTTCTCACCCTCCTGAGTATTGTCTTTAAGTTACTTTATACAATACCATCAAGGGTGTTAGCTTACGGATCATGTTGTTGCTTGCCCTGCATGTGGGCTTAGCGCTGACTGTAATAGCAATTGTGGGTAAGGAGCTTGTCGACATTCTTCGTAATCATAAGGAGCTTCTAAGTGCTTACCCCCCAGCCCTTTTCATATATTTGTATTCTTATCACGCTCTACTTGCACATCCTGGGTTTTAGTGTACATATGTCTTAGTTCCTGCGTGCATGTTGTTTGACTCAAAGCTATTCACTGTGTGATCTTGTTCACATTTCCCTTGCCATATTCACTGCCTTTGTCCTCTCATGACAGGCACACGGTTTTATTCGTTTTGTGAAATATAGTGATTAAGATACTATTTTTAGACTTCTAAGCACCTCAAAATCGCAAACAATGTCAGTAACATTGGTAAAATGATAGTTAACTGTCTTATGAACTATTTGGAATTCATGGAAAAACAAGGCACATTGGACATGAAAAAAAACTAAAATGTACCATGAGTTGCATGGCAGCTCACTTGTTTTTAAGCAATTCAATTTTAGAATGTAGCCTCTTTATTTGAATTTCAGCCAGTGCTACCTGTGTGCTCACCTGGCCCAGACACTTGGCGTACTTAGAATACGAGGACTGGAGCGAGGGAACCAAAAACGTACAAGGCCATAATAACAGTGCTCAGCACATTATCTGTGATTGTAACTCTGCAAAGCAATACCATTTTTTGAGTATTCTTGCAACCCTGTTACTAACCTTTGAGCACTGGCTCATATCTGACTACATATCGACATTTTCAGTGTTCGCTTCTGCAGTCCTGATAAAAAAAAAGATGCACAGAGAGAATAGGAGGGTAGCAATGAAAAGGAGTGCAGGGAAGACAGAGAAAGAGATGCTGGAAAGGATAGAATGCAGACACAGAGGGATGGGGCAACAATTGTACGAATAATAGCAATAGAGTATGACACTGTGTTGACTTAATGACATAATCAACGGCCACAACCTGCTTCCTGGTCTTGTCACTCATGATGAGATTATAAAAAAAATGTTTACATTAAAAACAATATTAGCTTAGCCTGTTTGTTCACAGCAAAGCAGCAGGAAGTATGTTTGTCCATAACAAATGAATGAATGATCGCAGCATCAGCCCGAAGACTGGGCGGAACTGGGCACCAGTCAATTTTTCCCTTTCATGATTGAATCCTGGCATATTGGGCACAGCCACCAGGACCCTGTGTTCCTGCAGTGGCAATGCATGTATTATTGACACAGACATCATATACAAGTGCTGTATGATAGTAGTGCTGTGCAGGCATATATTGTGGTCACAGGCATCATTAACATGTGTTGAAAACGCTACTCTGTATTGTTGGTGAACTGGCATCCACTGGATTGGCTCATGTGTTGACCTGCAGAGCCAATTGTACATTGTATGGCTGTTAGCACAATTCTTCACAAAAACCGGGCTCTAATTTCACCATGTCAACCCATCATTTAAAAAAATGCAGCACCCTCACTATCCCACCTGTTTTTCTGGGGTCCCTTGCTACACTTGATCATTTGCCCCAATTTGGCAGAAGTATTTCTGCCCCTCCATTGAAAGAATTCCCCAGCTGCCACTGCTGCCTTGGCAATATCAATAGACCCCCCTATGATGAAGTCAGAGACTTACCTGGTGGGCTCAGCTGTTAGGTGGCCCACACATATAATGCATAGCATCTTTGTGAAACTGAATAGCCTTTGAATTTGGGTGAAAGATGCATCTAATGGACCAAAGGAAGGGAACATAGCAATGTAGGCTTCTGGGCTCAGTGACATGTTGACAGCACAATGGGTTTCATTGCCCACTCACTACCAGCTTTCAAAACTACCATCCAGTATCCCCAGAATGTTAAGGCTGGCTCTGCCTCTGTCCTTTCACCAGGAAATGTGATATATAGCCTCACAGCCTTTAGTTTGTGAAGACTGAGGCTTCATCATTAGGGAATATGTCAGGTTGATGTTTTTCTAATGCAAGCAACTGAAGCTCCTGCAGCAATGACACCGGGTAGCCCCTGTGCTCTCTGTTGATCTTCACAACCATCAATCTGGATTCCGAGCATCCAGAGGCACGGAAACCGACCTTCTGAACACTGTGAAGAACTGCTTGCATCTCTGGACTCTAACTCTCCAGCTGTCCTCATCCTTCTCTATATCTCCTCTGCATTTGACACAGTCAACCATTCCATCCTCATACAAAGGCTCCACGATACACTTGGTATCTCGGAATGGGCACTGGATTGGCTGTCCTCTTTCCTCACTAACTGCTCTTCCCAAGTCATCCTGGGCACCTTCTCCTCTCATACTTCCATCTCCACCTGTGGTGTCCCCCAGGGCTCTATACTCTCCCCCTGGCTCTTTAACATCTACCTTGCTTTCCTTGCACTGCTCATTTCATCTTTCTCCTCCAACTTCCATTGTTATGCAGACGACACACAGCTCTTCTTCAGACTCCCTTCTGACCCACTTGCACCCTCCATCATCCCTGTCCGCCTATCTGCCATCCAGTCTTGGTGCACCTCCAATGATCTCTGCCTCAATGCCTATAAAACCGAGATCCTTTCCATTGGTACTCCTGCTGCCTCCTTCTTCCCCTCACTCTGGCCTTCCTCCTTGGGCTCTCCCTCTACGCCCACAACTGAAGCCTGAAAACTTTGAAACATCGTTCGACTCTTCTCTCTCCTTCCTCCCTCACACTCAGGACATTGCCAAGAAGTCCAACTATCAGCTTTTCCTTCTCAAAGGAATGTTACCTTTTTTCACTTTCCCTCAAAGGCTCAATGTGGGTAGTGTCACAACCTTAACCCCAGACTATGGGACTCGGGCATCTTGGCCCCCGCCACAGAACTCCAACAAGGCCAGAAAGGCCCACTTCAGCCCGTCATGGATGCCTTGGACGCAATCCTGGCACATTTGGCATCAGGCTCATTTGACGAGTATGGGATCCAATGGACAAGGGGTGAACATGGCTGCCCCTGCAAGGATCATCGGGGAACTGCAACAAGCAGTCTAGAATCAGGGCGGGGTCTGCCCCAAAGGCACCTGGGATACCTGCTGGGTATTTAAACCACCTCAGACCCAAGGCACGTGCTTCGCGTTATTCTGCTCTTGCAGCGTGACTTTCACTGGGTCCTGATCTGCATCCTGGCCTGTACGGGCGAGAGACTGTAAAGAACCACGCCATCCTTACCTGTTCAACTCCAGCTCCTCCATCCAGTCAGAGCCTTCGGGAACTTCTCCATCATTCTCCTGCTACATCCCAAGGACAATAGAGGCAAGAATCAGAAGCTACTTACTCAGCTCTCCTGGAAGACCTCCGCAATATATTGCTGCTACCAGAAATCTTCTGCGACCTGTAAAAACAACAGCACAGGTCAGTCAACTTGCAAGGACGCTTTCAACGCCTCATTTAGCGCATCCTTACCTTCTCGAACTCTGCTGTCGGCCTCAGCTCTCTCCATCAACCCCTGCACGACAAGAAAAGAAGGTTATTGGAGCATTCATCAATACAGACTCAACTCAAAAAGAAAACACTAAAAGACTTACCTGGAAGGTGGAGTCACAGCCGGTCTGCACTCCAGGCTATTGCCAGTGAAGTAACTCCGCAGACCAAGCCAACAACGACGCACCTCTGCCCAGCACGGCAGGACGGAGAGTGCGACATTCCGAAAATCAAGGTGAGAGAAGTCCCAAGGGGAAACTGCGAGGGGAGAACGCAGGGAGGTGGGTCTCTCGAGGGTGGTGGGTCACGTGTCGAGGGTAAAACGAAAGGGAGTAAAACGAAAATAAACATATTATTCACAAAGCAAATGACATCAAGATCTTTCATTTGAGCTTAGAGGGCACAGGTATAGGTGCTTCTCAGTTCATCTAGTATTTTAATCCACTGGACAGACACAGTGTTTAAACACCCAGAGTTGCAGCCCTTACTCATCTGCTCGCAAGATTACAGAATTGACCATCAAAATATATACTTGCTACAGGTTGTTCTACGGCTGCAATACTTTTTCTTGCTTATCAATGTGACTCGAGCCCTGGCTCTCTCTAGACTTGACTATTGTAACAGCCGCCTTCTCAATATTCCTTCTTCCACTCTGTGACCCCTCCAGCTTATCCAGAATAGGGCAGCGACACTTATCCTTGGCCTTAAGCCCAGGGACCAAATCACTCCTGCACTAAAAAGTCTTCACTGGCTCCCGACTGCTGCACGGATTAAATTCAAATCCATCATCATCATCCACAAGGCTGTCTGGGCCTGGGGACCACACTGACTTCAACTTTATCTCACTAAATACTCTCCCTCTAGACCACTTCACTCCTCAGGCACCAACTCCTTGTGTGTAAAGTGTTTTGCTAAACAGAAGGCAGGGGGGTCGCTCATTTTCTTCTGTGGGCTTCCTCCTTTGGAAAAGCCCCCCTTCCCCTGTGCAGGATCTTTTCAAATTCCAGAAGCTCCTTAAGACTTTCCTCTTTTCCTCCTTCTTCCCCCCTTCTCTCCTCTGCTAATCCCACAGTTGCTGGATCGGCCCTAATGCATCCTTTGGCCTTGACCTCCCACACCAATTCTTCCCAACTCCTGTCTATCCACAGCACTTTGCATCTGCATACCCTGCGCTCTGGAGTCTCACACTTACACCTCCTGCGGCCCAGGCCATGTAGCACTCAACATTCCTAGCACTTTGTCTATGGCTCATCCACGAGCTCGGAATCCCCAGCACTTACCCCCTCTTCACTCTTCCTTTTCTGCACTTGCACGTTGTAAATACTCACAAGCCATAATAGGTTTGCCCCTCTCCCTTATTCCTCCTCTGCTCTTAAATATTGTATTGTAATGTATTTTCCCCCTTTGCCCCCGCCCTGCCCTGTGGGCATTTTGAAACAGTATTTTACTTATTGTATAAGTGCCTAACAAGCAAACAATAAAATAAATAATTAAAATAAAGTGCAGGTCTCCCTTGAAGTTTGTGGTGAGAACAGGCTTCCTGTCTCCAGAAAATCACATACTTCTTCCCTCTGACAGGGGGTTCCCTGCAGGGGTTCCCTACTCTAAACAGTTGTCCCAGACATGACATTCACTGCCCTTCATGCAGAGTGTTGGGAGCTAGCTTCAAGTTGACACATTGCATATCAAAGAGGTGTTGGGTTTTCCCGCCCTTTGTTAGTTCTGTGAACAGTCCTCTTCGCAGACCTGCTTCAAATAACTCTCATCACTATGTGCTGTCACCACACAGAAATTAACAATAGGCAGGGCGGATCCATGGAGCCTTTGATATCTTAATTAGGCTGGCCATGGCCGGAGGAAGATGTTGCCTTCCCCCTTCTTCAGATGCTTTGATGTACCCATGGCTGTCACATTCCAGCTGAACATGATAGGTGGACTGTGCCAGTAGGTAGTAGGTTGCCCAGAGTACACTTGACAATGTGTTTGTTTTGCGGTGAGCATTGGGAAATGTATGCGGTTAGCTCCACACATTTCCCAGAGATTTATCTACCAACATTCAATTTCTTTAAAAAAACATCAAAACAGCCCAGACGAGTGCACACAGGCTGGGGTCTATCAAAAATGTTGAAGGGATGATGTAGCCTTTCCGCCTATAAGTTCTGCCCATGGTTTTAGTCCCTAGAGTTAACCACTGCTCTTTTATTTTTTTGTTGTAACAGTCAGCCAATGGGTTTTGAAAGACAGTCAGAAATTTAGCATAGATCATGTAAGACCACACTCTAAAATTAAACGAGTTAAGGGGTGATGTAATCATGCCACCTTTCAAAGACGGCCCATGTATTTTTGGAACAGGAAGCAAAGGCACATCATTAACACAGCATGCTCTGACTATAGTGACACTACTTGACTCACAAATGTCTTTAATATAATGCCATTCCCTGCATTCGGTAACGGCCTGCAAGCCCTCAGGTACGCCCAAACTAAGAGAGGGCATGGTAAGCGCTCATGGCCATTTCCTGTCCGCTATGCCTCTGAATGTGGGAATGATAGCTCTTCACATTGAGGGTGATCTCTCTGGGGTGTGAATAGCTTTAAAGTATTTTTTACAGTAAATTACATCCACGCGTATTTTGTGTGCCTAATTATTAAGTAAATAAAAAACAACAGGGAGTAAGTCCTTTTTCTATATCCTTGCATTGGCTGTGAGGGGGTGGGAGCAGATCGCCTGCAGTAGCAGATGTGGAAGTTACGTTGGAGGGGAGGACTGGGAGTGGGGGGTGACTCTGCGGTGGGGGGGGTTTGCAGGATTAAGGGGAAGTGCCTGGGGCAGCAGTGAACACAAAACAAAATGGCTGGGCTGCATATAAGTACTGGAGTTCAGGAGACAACATGGGTAGTGATCATGGATTCATTTCCTTGTTACACGATTGGCTGTCACCTCTCCCCAAGGTGCAAATATGCAATCTAGCCCCAGGCACATCAAAGAAGGGACAAACAAAGCCCCTCAACCAAACACATACACAGTAACTTGATATTACTTGACTTAAAATTGTGTGTGATATGCAATCAAGCTCCAAGCACAATGGGGGTCATTATAACTGAGGCGGTAGCTGCGCCGGTAAATACTGGCACGGCTGCAGCTGAGTAATTTTTTTACCGGCAATGGGGTTGTACCGGGGTATTCTGGCCCCGCCGGACCCGTTAATTCCCTTTAGCCAGGTGCCGGTAAAAATGACTCCCCATTCCCATTGGATCCCATAGGACTCGATGGGAATTGAGAGGCCGGTAGCAATGGTACCGATATTAACAGTGCTGCTGCTAACGTGTAGGTCTGCTTGCGGGTGCTGTTCCGCCGGGCTGAAAAGGCTCCTGCGAGTAGACATCGTAGTTTGCCGGTCCAGTAACAACGGTACCTGCAATCTTACCGGTACCGTTGTTACCGGACTGGCAGCCTTGTAATGAGGCTCAATGTCCTCAGCGGGACCAGAAACCAAGCATTGACCATAACCCTGGACCCATAACCCAATAGTTTTAAATCAGGAACCATTGGTCATAACCTACAATCATTTCCACCGAAATCTGTTAGACATAACCTGTAGCGACACAACCTGTAGCGACACCTATTGGATAACGTGCTTTAGTGACGATGTTGGCTAAATCCAAGCAGAATACATAAAGTTCTTGGGTACCCACAAAGAAAAGCCCGAAGGCCTAACCAGACTACTGTAACCCCACATGGTCGCCAGGATCTAATGTGGAAACCACCTCACAGGAACTCGCACATCTGAAGACGCTTTCTTTGCCTAGGTACACATGTCGAAAGGGCTGGTATAAAAATGTGCTGCCCCGTAAAGCAACAATAAACTGAACAGAAATCACTGTATAACAGCTACTTCAATATTTATCTTCATGTGTCAGACAGTCGTATTAAATACAGCTGTCTACTAAGCCAATTTGGTGGATGTTATGGAGTCACCAATAAGCAATTTCTAAGCAAAAGAGAAGAAAATATACTTCTGTTTAACTAATAATAACTACTGTAATAATAATAAGTGTTCCCGGTATCTTATTTAATAGTATTTCGTTTCCAGAAGTCTGAAGGGCAAAGTTGGCGTGTCATGCCATTTGGCACAGGACTGAAGCATCCTCTTATCGAGCTAGTATGCCAGTTTACTGAACAGGCACAATGTGAGGCCCCTTTGGGGCACTGCCCTTCTCAGTGGCTTACGTTAACAGGAACTAGCAAAAATGCGTGCACAAAGTACACGAGTTAGAGCTGAGAGCTAGTGCTCAGTAAAGTAGAAACATGACAGCTGTTTGAGCTCAGAAAATGAGACTAAGCAGAGGTGTTTGTGCAAACTCTTTGAGGCCACCAGGGGAGCTGCAGCATCATACTTGAGTAATAAACTCAGGGCTTGATTTACAAAAACGTTTTGCGTTTTACAATGGCGCAATCCCATAGGTTATGCACTCAGAATCAGCCTGAGCATCTCTGGACTCCAGGCGATTTTGATCTCCAGAGGTCTAATCATGAGTGGTTGGCACCACTTGTTTTAATTGTTTTATTGCATATTTGGTTAATATCAAATCTTACACAATGAAGACTACCCATGCTTACAGTTCAGGGAGTATTGCTTCTATTAAAGACACAGAGGCAAGCATTATGCTTTTCTCCCTTTATTGCCACTCTCCAACAGCCTTTCAAAACTTAAACTTCATCTTTTTTCTTTTCTTTTACACTTAGAAAACTTCAATAAAAGACTACTGTTTCCATAGAGTGTCCTCTTTATGGTAATTTTCCTGTTTTCAAGTTCAACCAATGAGGACCCTCTCCTTCATCACGAGGCACGTCCTGCCTGGCTCCTTTCATCTGTCATTGGGTTTCCCGGAACAGTCCTATCCACTTGCAAAAATGTGCTCCTTGAACGTAGGAATCACTTGACAATCTGCTGACTTAAGAATATCCTGTAAAGACACTCCTGCATTAAACGCTTTGGAAGCCATAGCGCCCCAAACATTGTTACATCAACACCTGCCAAGGACATTACCTCTCTTACCCATCTAGCAATGGTGGCAGACGCCACCGCATAAAAAGGTTTCCTACATGCTATCAAAAGCCGTGAAACACCCTGCGGTCTTACTTCTGTCGCTCTTTCCTCGTAATGCTTGATACATTGCGCAAAGCATAGCTCTGATAGTTCTGGGAAGTATGGATGAGTTATGAGAGAGGAAGTGCCCTTGGTCTGCTGCACAGCCGTAAATGGCTCTCCATCTGGAAAAAACACCTTCCTGTTTACTTCAAGCGCTTTTACATCTGACACTTTCCTACACAATACTAGACATAGTAACATGGACAACTTTCCTGACAGTTTATGATCCATCAGCTGTTCGTTGCTTGGCCACTGATCAAACAGTTTGAGCACTCAGTTAAAATCCCATAACTTTGAATGTTTGGGGGAAGGTGCTTTGGTGATCTGTACTCCTTTGATAACTCTAACCACAGCTGGATATTCCCCCACTGGAGAACCATCTACCATTTCATGCCCTGCTGAGATAGCTGACTTGTATTCCCCTACTGTTCAGAACGCTTTGCCTTCCACTGGTAGAGTCACCAGGAAATGAAGCACCTGTACTACAGGGGTAGAACCAGGATGAACATTCTGCTGTCCGCACCATGGGCCTCATTACGAGTTTGGAGGCATTAGCTCCATGGCTGCCTCCAAACCGGGCTCCTTTACGGGTTCCTGCAATGGGGACTTACCGGGTCATTCTGACATAGGAGGACCCGGTAAGTCCTCCTTGCAGGAACCATTCCCCATTCCCATTGAGCCTCCATAGTGCTCAATGGGAATGGGGAGGGAGGTAACAAAGGGCACATTATAAGTGTTCCGTTGTTACCTCCCTCTTCCCCTCGCGGGATCCGGAAAGAACGCCTGGTTTTACCAAGCGTCTGATCCGGGTCCCGCGAAGGGAACCTCGTAATCGGCCCTGACGGAATGAAGGGGACCGCTCCCGTACCGGCCCGGCCCCCTTTATTCCGTGAGCCCCTGACTCGTAATGAGGCTCCATGTCTCTCAAACCTGCCATGCAAAACTATAGCTCCTGATTGTAGATGGGGCCCAAGATACTGTGATGAACTCTGCCGCCCCTCCTGAAATTCCTGGCATGTTCCATTTACACCAAAACTCTGCATGCCAGTAGGCTGAGACTCATCGACTCTACTAACTGATGTTTTGTTCCCACTGGGTCTGTCAGCAGCTATCTCCGGCACAAAATCATCCCCCAAAAATCAAAAGAAAGTTCCATCAGAACTGGAAACCATGCCTGTGATCTACAGCCTGGCACAACCATCAACACCTCTGCTTTCCCCCTGCAAACCTTTGCTAGGGTTCTCGCTATCATTGCAATGGGGCAAATGCATAATGAACTGCCCCTGCCCACTGCTTCAGAAATGCATCTGTCCCCTGTGATCATGGGTCTAACATGCAGCTGAAAAACCTCAATGTGGGCCTCATTACAACTCAGGCGTTAAGGGTTAACGCCGTCGTTAACCCTTAACGCCTGTTTCCGATTTTAACGGCTGCTTCTAGCAGCCGTTAAAATCCATGGCGCTAAACCGCCTTGGTGCTAATTACGCCACCGTAATTTACGGTGGCGTAATTAGCGCCTTCCCCACTCCCATTATGCCCTATGGGGCAAAAATGGGAATGGGGAAGGGTAAAATGGGAAATGGGGATTTACCGCCCCACTCACCTTGGAATGGGGCGGTAAATCCGCCATCCACCATGGTGTAAGCGTAGTTTGCATATAGTTGGCGTACTTACCGCCTGGGTCGTAATGACCCCCTGTGTGTGTGTTTAGTCTGGACTCGAAGAAGTCTGGGTCTATCGGACCCCAAACACGTAGTAATTTGGCAAATACTGCTCTGTTCTACACAGCTCCACCCTACTGATGAGGTCCAACCAGACCGAAACACGTGTCTGGGGTTGCTGTTGGTACTCTTGTTCGGAGGAGAATTGCCTAGCATTTCGGTGCTGGACTGCCCCAGGGCAGGACACAGACTGATATGTTTGGGATATTTCTTATCTGTGAAAGATAGTGAGCTAAAGACTCTGGGTGAGTTTCTCTTAACCGGGACTAATGTCTGGCAGAGGGACACCCAGAACCCCCCTTGTTTTTTCCATATTTAAGTAACTTTGGGTCTCACCCTAAGTTACTAGGGTAATCCAGATGTGGAGCCCTTGCTCTCTATTCTTAGAGAGGCACAGCTCCACCCTACTGATGAGGTCCAACCAAACTGAAACACATGTCTGGGGTTGCTGTTGGTATTCTTGTTCAGAGGAGAATTGCTTAGCATTTCGATGCAGGACTGCCTCAGGACAGGACAAAGACTGATATGTTTTAGATATTTCTCCTCTGTGAAAGATACTGAGCTAAGGACTCTGGGTAAGTCTCTCATAAACGGGAGTAATGTCCGGCAGAGTGACTCCCAGGACCTCCCTTGTTTTTTGCTCTGTTCAACATCCAGTCGCTGTAATCCTGCAGATACTGGTAATTGCGGTCTGCTACTCTGTTCTGTTCCCCTGTTAGGTATTCTGCCGTAATTAAGATCTTTATCTCGAGGCACTAGTGCCACAGCTTGTTTATGCACCATACTGCTGATGTGTTGTCCATCCTGAGAAGTATAAAACAATGAGCCTTGTCTCTCATGAATGTTCCTACCACGAAAGAACCTGCTAGTAGCTCCAGGAAAGTTGATGTGCAGTTTTAACTCTGCTTGGGACCACTTTCCTCCTGTTTGTAACTGTCTGCATCTGGTCCCCCAGCCTGACCTGTTCGCATCTGATTCTTTGACTAGATCCGGAACGTCGCTAAACACCGCTCGACCGTTCCAAGCCTCCATGTTCCGCAACCACCATTGCAGCTCAGTCTCGCTTTCTTTGTCTATAGCAACTGATGATACCGAACTCCTCCTTGAAGGTACCTTATTTTCAACCTTTGCAGTGCTCGGTAATACAGTGGTCTAGGGAAAATCACCTGAATAGAATATGCCAGCAGACCCACTACTCTGGCTACATTCTGAAGTGAAATAACTTTGTTCCTGATCACTACTCTGAACTCCTTTTTTATCACCTTCATCTTGCAAACTGGTAATTCTAATGTCGCCTTCCTGGTATCTATCATGAACCCCAGGAATTATGCACGCTTCTTCTGGGTAAGGATGGATTTCTCCTTGTTTACTAGAAAGCCGAGGAAAGAGAGAAGGGTGCTCATCCAGTCCACCTTCCCTCGCAGCTGCCGACTGTCCTGTGTCATCAGCAGCATGACATCTGAGTACATTTTCATTCTTTGCCTCTGTCGCATCATGGCTGCTTCTGGCCTCATGATTTTGGCAAATTCCCTTGGCGCTGATGCAACAATTCTTCAACAATAACTCCAACTCTGAGTCTAAGAGTATCCTCTCTTCTTGCGAGATCTGAATCTATGTGGGTATGTGCAATTGTGTGGGACTTGTTATAAATGCCAACTGTAAAACCTCTACTGCCTGAATAATCCATGCATGGCTTGATAGCTTGCGCCAATTGACCAAAAATGTCTCTGTCCTGCTGCCCATTTGCAAGTATTGTGGAATATCTTGACTTACCCGTGGGTGTGCCCTGGTGTCTGTATGGTCCTCTGCCCCTGCTTCCTCTGTATCCTCTGTCTCTGCTTGGGAAAAATGTCATGGACTTCATTTCACCAAAATGCCAGGGGTAGCGGGAGTGACATCACACGACCCTTGACCTCTGATGACAGCACATGAAGTGATGTCATTTGACTCCACCCTGAAGTGACATCACGGGAAGCAATGGTACATGACCTTTCACCCCTTGACAAAATAGGAAAGTGGCAACACATAGCATCTTTACTAAGTACACTATGAAAAATACGGTTACCATATCACTGTAATGTGATATACATTTCATACAAGAATGGATCACCGTATGTATCATTATTATCAGTGTGCATAGGCCAATTTTACCAAATTACTGTGAATGCAAGCAGTCTTCCAAGGCTAAATGATAATGATGTGTTATTATATACCACTTACGCTTAAGCGCTTTATTTAGAACAAATACACATACAATATCACCAACCTCTGTCGGTACTCATTTATCAACCTCAGAAGGATGAAAGGCTGAGTTGGCCCTGCCAGGATTTGAACCTGCAACCTGCAGATCACACACACATCGCAGCAGCAAGCGCTCAACCCACTGAGCTATCTTACCGACTAGAGCTATCTTACTGGAAAAAGTAAAATTAGCAATTACATGTCTGAATGTTTTCAAAGTCAGGAAGCAAATTACACTCTTTAGTGGATACCATTACACTGGTAACTGAGATTTAACAGCAAGCCACTTAATTTATAGGTCTGGTACCCTATATACCATTGGGAGAGTTCAGAACTGTGCATTGAAATATTTAGAGTAGCGCAGGGAAAGCAGTGTACTCCCACGGCATCTCATACTCTTGGCACTCGGTACCTCATACATGCAAACAAACATCCTGAAGAGCATGCCCTGGAGATAGGAAAGATAGACACATTAAAACAAAGCATTAATTGTGACACAATTAAATCAAGGGTCACGTTATGTGCACTGGGAAAACATTTCTACACTGTACACAAGCTTTTAGGCACAAGGATTTTGTCAAATGACTGAGGACATCGAGATGGAATATCTTGTGATGATCGTAACAGAGACAACAACAGAATAAAACATGCTATAACTGCAACTTGCAAAAGCAAGATACATAGTCCGAAATGGATGCTTATTCTACTCTAAATGCTTTTTGGAAGTTTTCGTCTGCATTGTGAACGTGAGTTATTTAAGAACAGACTAAATCAGTGACTCATTCCTTGAAGTGTGCCTGAAATAAACCTTTAATGAGTCTAGCAATTATTGTATAGAATTCCAGAAAGACACATTATTTGTTATTCCAATTCTTTCTTATTTATGGTCACTGCTCAAAGTGTTACACTTGTGGAACCCACTGTTTTTTTTTAAGAGGCCTGAACAAGAAAGCCAGACACTCCATAAATTAAGAGTAACATGGCGCTGGCCACAGCCCAGAAGCTTCAATTTTAAAATAAAATAAAAAAATAATTGTTTTTTATTTTTATTTTCAGGGGTACCAAGGGAGACCACAGAGGTAGCAAGGGAGAACTCAGGGGTCGGAGATGTGACCACTGGCAACCCCCAAATGACATCCCTGAAAAACACGTCTTACTTTTGTGTCTCCTAATATTGAGCCCTTGGCCCTCGAAGTCTCCTCTGGGAATTGAAGCGACCAGTAGATTGACTGTTCCCTGCAAAAACCCTCCGCAGAAAGATTTTCCCAATTGAGCACTGGGCTTTTTTGAGCACTGTAAAAGTTCATACACATGTATTCATCTCTTTGACGAAGGCTTCGCCAAAGAGCAATCCTTGTGTCGCTTCGCCTGCTTCAAAGGGGTGAGGTGACCCAGTTTATTGTCAAGAGTAGACCTCTCCTCCTCTCCAGTGACAATGCACAGTTGGCATTGCTGAGCACGCATACTGCTAGCTGTGCTCAATTTTCTAGTTTTTGTGGGTCGACCAGTTCCCCGGTGTCCATGGCCCTTTATGCAAGGTCCATTATCTTTATAATCGGTCCCGAATCGAGCACTGTATCCCAGCACCCCTTCCATGCTCTGTCCATACCTTTGTGAACATTCTTAGTTGCTTTAATTCTGAATGTAATCATCTTTGGATCCAACTCAGGTGTCCCTGATACTTTGCTTTGCAGATCAGGTCTAGGGCATGCCGCTCTTATTCGGAATCTTGTCTCTTTTTCTAACGGCTTTTGCATCTTTGAGCTATATATAATGTCACCCTGTGTGAGGGCAACCAGTTTGTGGGCCTCAGGTATCAGGTACTGTGTGGGTCAAACATGTTAGACATGTCTTCAGTGATTTCCAGTGTTGTCCCCATGGTGCTGTTATCTACTACTGGTACGGCGACACTCTTCCCATCCAGGGTGGCATCCCTCATATCGTCCTCCACATCATCTGCGCCGTCGTCAATTGATGTGTCTGTATCCCCTATGTTTTTCTCCACTGCGGAAGGCGGTATGAGGCTGGGCATTGCTGACTTGAGCAGAAAAGCATTTGTCGAACGTGTCAACATCCTCTTGGGTCTTTCTTTTGACCCCATCATGTGTAGCTGAGGATGTAGAAGAGTGGTGTCTCTTAGAAGTAGAAGAGTGGTGTCTCTTCCAGGTTTGGTTCCTTCCCTGACTCTTAACCCCTGTCTTAGGGTGTCCAGAGGATATACTTTAACCTGGGCTGGCTGCCCATTTATTTCTACTTCGACCAGCACTAAACTGTGATATAGTCTTACTGAGTAGTGTCTCCAGGACTTCCAACCTGTCCTAAAGGGGGTTTACCCCTTGAAAGAATGCTTGCACTACAGATTCCCCCAGTACTTTCTGAAAGCTTAGGGTGAGATCTCTCTCTTTCTCTGGGATCAGCTCCTCCTAACTCCTGTCAACCCACACAATCTGATCATCCTGGCCCTTTCCTGAGGCCATGTGAGTGTATGTAAATGAGTTTGCACACCCAAAGAAGCTATGTGCAAGAACCAATGGATTCTGGCTCCTAAAATGTTGTACAGGATTCCTCCTCCTAAACTGATATGTCTCGCTTTTTTATTACACTGATCTCCAGAACTCAATGTTGTGTCTACTCGGCTGCATGATATGATATGATATGATATGGCATTTATAACGCGCCTATACACAAGTGTTTCAAGGTGCGACGAGGTAGGGAGGGGGAACAGAGGGAAGACAGACAGCGATCTTACTAGGCCAAGTGTCATTCAGATCGCGCAAGTACAGGGGGAAAGGGAAAAAGTGGGGGGGGTCGTAGGGGAAGGTGCAGTACATGAGATAATAAAATAACAAGTTAAATAAAAACGGCCATCTGTTGGCAAGTACAGGGTGAGTGCAGACTGTAGGGATACAGAAAACAGTCCACAGGTGCAGGGGTTGCCAGGGAGGCAGTGCAGTTGTGCAACAGGCAGGGCTTGGGCTCGAGAACAGAAGGGTAGCCAGGTAACCAGTGCAGTCTCATTATCAGCCACAAATTCAGCAGGGGAGAGGGGGGGAGAAAGCAGAAGCAAAGAGGAAGGCTTTTAGGTGCTTCCGGAACGGAATATGATTCTCCTCAAGTTTCAGGGAGGCAGGGAGGCTGTCCCAGAGGGAGGCCCCAGCCGAGGAAAGCGATATACCACCAACTCGTTGCATGGAGAAGAGACTGACCCTGAGGGAGTTGGAGGCGGATGATCGAAGAGCACGAGAAGGAAGATATTTAGGAAGAGAGAGTTGAAGGTACTGAGGCCCCAGTCCCCAGAAGGCCTTGTGGACGATGCAGAGGGGTTTTAACTTAATCCTCACAGCCACTGGGAGCCAGTGCAGAAATTTCAGGCCTGGAGAGATACAATCCCTTGGCTTGAGGCCAAGGACATATCTCTCAGTCCTGTTCTGGATGAGTTGCAGAGGGCGGAGAGTAGAAGCAGGCAGATTTAGAAAGAGGCTGTTGCAATAGTCCAACCTAGAGAGAACCGGAGCTCTGGAGACTGTGAGCTTCTGGGGGAAGGAGAGGAAAGGAAGAATACCTCTGCGGAGGAACAGCTTGTAGTGTGACTTCTTAGAGACGTCAGAGATGTGAGGAAAGAAAGAGAGTGCAGAGTCGAAGATGACCCCAAGGTTTTTAGCCTTGCAGGTGGGAGCAGGAAGAGGGCCAAGAGAGGCCGGCCCAGAGCTACAGGAAAGGAGGGAGTCGGTGGGCTCATGAGGAGATTCTCAGTCTTACTGGCATTAAGGCAGAGGTAATTGGCGACGCACCACTTCTGGATAGCAGACAGACAGTCAGAGATGAGGAACAGAGAAGAGGTGGCCTAAGGTAGCCTGAAAATGAGTTGAGTGTCATCCGCATAGCACTGAAAGTTGGGGCAGAGAGCGGCAATGCTGTGGGCAAGGAGTGCCAGGTATTGGTTGAACAGCCAGGGAGAGAGGTTAGACCTCTGGCGGACACCATAGGTAGAGAAAAAGATAGCGGAAAGGAATAACCGAAGTTGGATCTGGGAGGGTCGGTCCGAGAGGAAGGAAGTCAGCCACGCCAGGGCTTGACCGGTGATGCCCAGATTATCACGGAGACAATTTAGCAGGATGGCATGTTTGACAGTGTCAAAGGCAGAAGAGAGATCAAGTAAGATGAGGACACAGGGGGTATTAGAGTCAAGATTGGAGAGCAAGTCTTTGCGGATGTTCAGGAGAGCAGTTTCCGTGCTTCTGGCAGTTCTGATGCCAGACTGATGTTCATGAAGACAACCAACAGATTCAGTATGACTCGCTGACTTCCTGCGAGCCCTGCTTTCAGCGACATATCTCACAGCTTTTAGGTGCTTTCTTCCAACTGGGGATGCTTCTTATTGACGCTCTGTGATTACGCGCTTCACAAATTTGTTAACCATGCCAGGGCATGGTATGGAGTCTTAAGGTGTACGAATCTGCTCTCAGACCCATGCGTACACCCACTAGAGTGAGCCATGCTTCCTGAAATCGCCATATTCAAAGCCTTATCGTCCGCTCGAACAAACAGACCCGTAATATATATCTTTGCGGTCCTGCAGCTGTAGAAGCAACACCCTACATGTGGCGCCTTACACTGTAATAACTTTCATGCCATAAAATAAAAACTCTACACTTCTTTAACATATCACTTGTATAAAACACAGAATGTGAAGTAACCAAGTACTTATCTGATGAAGAGGAGCCCAAAGAAAGAGGAATCGACCCAGTCAGGAAGTGCCTCGTGATGAAGGAGAGAGGCCTCATTGTTTGAACTTGAAAACTGGAAAACAACCATAATGAGGAGACTTTTGGGAAACCTTAGTCTTTTATTGAAGATTTCTGTCTACGTGTAAAAAAACATTTCTTTAAAAAGGAGAACGTTTAAGTTTTGAAGGGCTGTTGGAGAGTAGCAATAAAGGAAGGTAAACATAATGCCTGCCTCCGGGCTTGATATGGAATTAAATAAAACACATGGAAAAGAAAGAAAAAGAATTCCTATACCAATTCATAACACTTGAATCGAATTAAAACATAACATAATTACCATCTAAAAGTAAAACAAATTCATCATTTGGGCACCACTTTTACACAGTGTTTCTCATGACGCTTTTCATACACTTCATGCACTTTACCTGCTTCTTGGAAACAGAGCCTGATTTTTCCTTCGATTAAAAAAGTCCCCATAATCGACCCACTTGTTTTCGTCCAATTTCCAATGTAAATGTGCCCTTTTTAGATCTAGCAAAAAACTTTTAAATGACTTATTCTTGTAACACACTTTATTCCGGAGACCAGTCTCTAAGGGTGGGACTGGGATTCAAACCTGTGTGGCTCTTCATTGTCTTGTTTCCAAGACAAACACGTTGCCCCTGAGTTATCCTCCCGGCCTATTGATGCTATGTCACTTTTGTTGAGTTATGATTGAACCTCTGTTCATGAATTTGTAAAAAATGCTTTTATAAGACAACGGGCCTCACGAGTGTGGCGGTCTGGGAGGGTGCCGGTAAGCTTACCTTGTTTCCGGACTGCCACACTATGATTTTGCCTACCGGGGCCGTCGCAGCGGGCAGGTCTGACCTGCCAGGCTCAGCGGCCCTGTCAGGCAGACTTTTCATGGAAGCACTGGCACCATTAGCAACGGTGCGGGTGCTTCCGTCTCCCCACTCCCATAGAGTCCTATGGGACTCTATGGGGAATGGGGAGTTACAAAATCTGGCGCCTGACCTTCCGCGCTGCCTGGACTTGTAATGTCCCACTGGCACCGGGATGTCGGGTGCCAGATTCGGTGTTATGCGGTTGGCGGCAATCCGCCGGTCATACAGCGGTTTATGGCCAACCTCGTCATGAAGCCCATTGAGCTGTGGAAAATGTGCATGTATTCAATTTGTATTTTATTTATGTTCTGTTGTATTACTTTTTATTGGTGTTCATAGAATATTCCAAATATACACTTACTCCAGAGCTCTCAGATAGCCTAGGCTAGGGGTGAGATATTAAGTCAATCCCGACTTTCCAG
This sequence comes from Ambystoma mexicanum, assembly GCF_040938575.1. Lineage (NCBI taxonomy): Eukaryota > Metazoa > Chordata > Amphibia > Caudata > Ambystomatidae > Ambystoma > Ambystoma mexicanum. The sequence continues at coordinate 219,611,161 of NC_090922.1, forward strand.
CCCTACACACTTTGCATTTGAGTACTTGTAAGAAAAGATAGAAACACAGAAAAACCTAAAAGCAGTGATATAAGTTTAAAATACATTTTATAGTGTGCCCGGATAAAATGGACATTGCTTCAAGGCAGGGTCATTGTCCGAACGTATCGCTTTAGGGTCGAACGCATTTAAGGGCAGACAGTTCAAACGAAGTCTAGTGATAGAAGTCTATCTTTTAAAAAGGCTTGTGTCAAATACTCTTGGGGTCCTTTTGGGAGCAAGAAAGATAATATGGTGAGATTGAGCAGTTTGTTCAACTCTATGGTTTCACAAGTTCACATAGGATTGGTTTGGGCCTTAGCGGGACCACATTTTTTCTGCTACATACCAACCCAACCTACTGTGAAGTTGTACTTTGGTTGGCATAAAGTGGAAAAATATCAGCCGGGGTATTTTCAACCCCCTTTCGTTGTTGAGCATATTTGTTATGAATAATTTTGACGATTTGCCTTTGGAGCTGGACATTATTCTTAGGAATGAAGCAACCGATGGGAGGTTAATCTGAGTTTATAAATATTGCGGTCTTGACTCTCTCTGGACAGCAAATATGAAAGCAGATTTCAGTACAGATAGCAATTGCTTGCAAAAAGAGTTCTGAGTTCTCTGTAGTGCGTCGGCCCTTTGATGTCCCCAAACTCCCATGCCATGTAATGCTGCAGCTCTTGCCTTAGCTCTGTAAGCTCGGAGCATCATCTTCAGGGGCTGTGATTTATGTTTAGCTGCAAAAGAAAAGATCCCTTCGATCAGAGGCATTGCTGGGGCGATTTAGGGGGGCATAGCCCTGAGTCTTTGGGTTGTAGCCCCGGATAGAAGCTCAGGGGCCACAACTAAAAGGCTACCTAGTCCGAGTCTTGACAGCCCCAACATTAGCATAGCCCAGATCTTTTCGAGACCTAGCAATACTCCTGACTCCAATGGCTTGTTGCATTTTAATGTTTTGTTTTTCAGATTTGCCGAAAAGCGTACCCCAAATAGTCATATGATTTGACTCGCTGTAATGCATTTGAAAATGTAATGTTTTTGACTCAAATATGGAATCTGTGAGAAAATCCATTCCGGGTACAGCAGTGGACATTTTACTCCAAGCCTCAGTGAATGAGTTCTGAAGACTGTTTGAATCAGTAGAAAAACATCTTGTTTTTCCCAGGCTAGTCAAGGTTTGTTTTGCATTTCGCAGGAGCCGAAAGCAGTCCCTGCTGCTCCCATTGGAAACAGGGAGAATTTACTTGTCCTGGCATTCCGACGCATACACCGACCGGGCATCTGTGAAATATTATTGGCAGTTGACCTCTCTGTAAAAATTACTGTCCTGCATTAGTTCGGGGTACACTGAACGAGAATGGCAAGGAGAGACACATTAGCTTCTGCTGGGCTGAGAGAAGGCGAGAGATATTTATTGTCCGGTCCGCTCCTGTTGTGCTGTCTCTCTGCGCCAAGCCTGGTTTGAGAAGCTGCCCAGTGAAGTTCTTGGCAGGGAGAAAGTGGTGCAAGCCAATGCCAATGCTGATGGAACCTTTTTTCTAACTCTGAATTTTATTTTGTAATATTTATTTGATCTAATAAACGTCTATATAAGTGCCAGCTTTATAATCACTGAGAGTGAGTGAATTCTTGCGATTCAAGAGTACATTGCCTTCTTATTCAGGTTGTTGGGGAAAAATAATAAGATATATAGACATCCGTGCACTGACATTTGGGTAAGCAAAACACTCGCACGTATTGGGTATTAGCATAATTGACCTAAAAACCTTTGACCTAAAACATTTGATCGGATTTCTTTTACCTTTTTTCAGTCAAATTTAATTGAATATATCTATGAGGGTGGGTTATAGTATAGATTAGGTTGAGGGGTAGAGAGAGGGTGAGTTGCGGGTGGTATCCCCCTGCATTTTAGACCAAAAAAAGGTAAAGTAAATTTGATCAAATGTCATTCGGTCAAATGTTTTAGGTCAAATAGACCCAAACCATGCTATTGTATTCCCATTGACATTAATCTTCATGTATTGGCTGATCTTTTCCTCCCAAACACTAGGACTTTCTGGATTTACTGCCTAAGGCCCTCTCATTTATATATGAAGCATATATATTAATCAATTTTTGGATTGGATTGGGTGTCCTTGCAATGAGGATGCTGTCATCCAGGTAAGAAAGTATTAGGATGTTTTTATCAATAAAATGTGTGACATAGGCGTTGACCCACATGGTGTTCAAAACTAGGAAGTAGATTAAACTCAAGGGGGACTAAGACACAGCCGTACCTTACCCCCTTTTCCTAGATAGATACGGTTAGTCACGCTACCATCTTTACTATACCTGACTACCACACTGTTCTGGACATGAACATTTATTAAAATGCAGATGTGGTCATGTGGCACTCGCATCTCTGCCAAAGTCAAAATGTGGTTTGCAATTCACCATCAACCCCATCTTCTCCACATTTCTGCCCAAATGCTCTTTCAAGTCTTTAGGCGCACTCGCTACATTTATTTGCCCTGTGTAACATGGGGCCAGTGAAAATAAAAGGGCCTCTTCTGGATTGCCAGTCCACCCCCGGCAACCCCGTTGGCTCTAGTGTAGGAGTAGGCAACCTCTCACCCTTCCGTTGTTTTGGCCTACAACTCCAACCAGCTTAGTCAATGGAGAGGGATCACAGGGGTTTTAGACCAAAACATCTGGAGGGTGACATTTTGGCTATCATTGCTCCAGAGCTCTCCTTTCTGGGGCACACCAATCCCTTATTTGCTGACATATTCCTGTCTAGCAGAAGTGCCCCGGCCCTTCAGCTGAAGGCCTTTTTGGCTAACAGGTCTTCTTCATCATCAGAACACTTTATTTATAATTCTTTCAGTCCACAATTAATTACATATAAACAGGCAGAAACCTTTCAAATCAGTATTAAAGTGATACAAATATATCAAACACATTCCAAAAACAGATCCACTTAAACATCCAGATGAGCCAATCACCAGAAAGCTTAAGAGAGCATGTTCGGTTCATGCTTCTACGAGATGCGTTTGCTGTAGTCACGCCCTATATGCACATTTTTCTACGGCTAACAAACTGATAAGGTTCGCAATAGATTTTTTAAATGAGTAGAGCTTGCTGGAAGGATCACACGCCAGGTTGCATTAGCCACAGCTGGGTCCAGCACTCTATGAGGTGCAGGAAGCAATAACGGGCCAGAGTCTGGTTGTGTTCACTCCCAGAGCTGAAGTCAGCCCAGAGAGAGCTAACTAGCCAAAATGACATTTCCCATATAATTACTTCATTCTCATTTTCTACACGAGTGAAGTACTATTATTGTTGTTTTTAAAGAAGCTGAGGTTTTCCTTCCGGGAGGATAGCTTAGCGGCAACGTGCACACCTTTGAAAACAAGACAACAAGAAGCAACACGGGTTCGATCGCCAGGTCTGCGCTTAGAAACCTCCGGGTATTATGGGCGTTACAAATACACAACTAAGAGACACATTATTGTAACAGTGCAAATACAAATACATTAATAAATGAGGTAGGTGACTCTTATCGAGGCCTTGCTTATAGCAGCGCACATGATATAGTCCCAATACTTCACAGCATCCTCTATCCTCGTGCTCTACGGTTGCTCCCACGTTTCAGTGAGAGCGAACTCAAGCAGAGCAATTGTTAGCTAGGGTAATGGTACCTAGTCCACTTTCTCCAGTGCTTGCACATCAGCCAGGGCATCAAAGTTTGCCATTATGGTGCTTCCACAGTTAAAGTCATATCTATAGTCGTCTCCCTTGCACTGGTTCTCCTACTTGATCTAAGTCTTGTGATATTTTCGATGTTTCCTGCAATTCCCCCCAGATGTTTGCGTAAAAATGTTTTCTACCCTCACCACATTAGGGGGGCGTATCCCCCACATTTCTCCCCCTTAAGTGGCCAGGGTGGTGACTGCTCAACTCTGGTATACTTCAAATGTTTCTTCAAGCACTAGTGCTGAAAACCTGCTCATGCAGCCCGTGCACTCCATTAGCTACTTGTCTGAGCCTAGAGGCCGCATTCTATTTCTCTGGCTACCAGGAACAATTGCAAGCCAGCATAATGCTCACGTTGTTGAAGTACCACACCATTCTAAGGCTTTGCTCTCCAGGTAGAACAACTTCACAGATTTAGATTTTGAACCAGGTCCCTCTAATATTTCCTTAGACTTCCACTTATATAGTACCAAGCACCTCTATTCGCAGAAACACTTTCATCATCTGCAAACAGAACTGATGGTATAGACTATTTGCCCATTTTGGGGACATCAGCCACTCTGGTTGTCAAATCATTTGTCAGGTCATGATGAAGAGATTAAAATGTTGAGGCACCGGGATCGCAACCCTGCCTAACTCCTGAACCACCCTGTTCTTTCTCCCTTGCACGCACACTGTTGCTAGATTATTCAGGGGGTAATTCATAGAATTTATCGCACAAGTGGCGCACACGGCTGGCACACAGGGTGCGCGTGCGAATCCCTGCGCCAGCCGCGTGCGCCAAAACCCATTTCCGCGCACAGTTTATTCATGGATTCCAGCTACCAAAACCAGCCGTGGCGCACAGTGGCGCAGCGACCCTGCAGCAGCGCCAGTTACGCCCCCAAGAACGCCTCTCGCGCAGGGAAAAGCCATCAAAATCCCCAATCCAGCGCAAAGGGCTGCGCTAACCCTGTACCAGCACGGCAAGCGGGCTACGTGTATCACTGGGGTGCGCGGGAAGTACCTCACGTCATTTCAGCTGGGTACGTGTATTTCAGGGGTGCGCTTGAAGTTCCACACGCGATTCCATCAGGGTACGTGTACATCAGGGGTGTGCAGGAATTTTCACACGTGAATTCAGCAGGGTACGTGTATATCAGGGGTGCGCGGGAAGTTCCACACGCGAATGCCCTGGCTACGTGTATTTCGGGGTGGGCGGGAAGTTCCACACGCGATATCAGCAGGGTACATGTATTCCAGGGGTGCGCTGGAAGTTCCACACGCGAATGTCCTGGCTACGTGTATCTTGGGGTGCGCGGGAAGTTTCACACGCGATATCAGCAGGGTACATGTATATCAGGGGTGCGTGGGAAGTTCCACACGCGAATGTCCTGGTTATGTGTATTTCGGGGTGCGCGGGAAGTTTCACACGCGATATCAGCAGGGTACGTGTATTCCAGGGGTGCGCGGGAAGTTCCACACGCGAATGTCCTGGCTACGTGTATCTTGGGTGTGGGGGAAGTTTCACACGCGAAATCAGCAGGGTACATGTATATCAGGGGTGCGCGGGAAGTTCCACACGCGAATGTCCTGGCTACGTGTATTTCGGGGTGCGCGGGAAGTTTCACACACGATATCAGCAGGGTACGTGTATTCCAGGGGTGCGCAGGAAGTTCCACACGTGAATGCCCTGGCTACGTGTATCTTGGGTTGCGCGGGAAGTTTCACACGCAAAATCAGCAGGGTACATGTATATCAGGGGTGCGGGGGAAGTTCCACATGCGAATGTCCTGGCTACGTGTATTTCGGGGTGCGCGGGAAGTTTCACACGCGATATCAGCAGGGTACGTGTATTCCAGGGGTGCGCGGGAAGTTCCACACGCAAATGTCCTGGCTACATGTATCTTGGGGTGCGTGGGAAGTTTCACACGCGAAATCAGCAGGGTACATGTATATCAGGGGTGCGCGGGAAGTTCCACACGCGAATGTCCTGGCTATGTGTATTTCGGGGTGTGCGGGAAGTTCCACACGCGAATGTCCTGGCTACGTGTATTTCCGGGTGCGCGGGAAGTTTCACACGTGATATCAGCAGGGTACGTGTATCACAGGGGTGCGCTGGAAGTTCCACACGCGAATGTCCTGGCTACGTGTATTTCGGGGTGCACGGGAAGTTTCACACGCGATATCAGCAGGGTACGTGTATTCCAGGGGTGCGCGGGAAGTTCCACACGCGAATGTCCTGGCTACGTGTATCTTGGGGTGCGCGGGAAGTTTCACACGCGATATCAGCAGGGTACATGTATATCAGGGGTGCGCGGGAAGTTCCACACGCGAATGTCCTGGCTACGTGTATTTCTGGGTGCGCGGGAAGTTTCACACGCGACATCAGCAGGGTACGTGTATTTCAGGGGTGCGTGGAAAGTATCACACGCGATTCCATCAGGGTACGTGTATTACAGGGTTGCGCGGGGAGCACCACACGTGAATTGCATGTGTGGGTCCTCCCAGGTGTTCCCTCTACACCCTCCACGGCCCCTGCAGGTGGCCCACACCACAGTGGCCTACCCTGCACATGTCCTGCAGGCACCCCATCCACCATGGCCATGCCCCCGAGCCAACCCACATGTCAACTTGCACTACTGCCCACCAACGCATGTCCCCCTGCACCCCCAGCCACCAGGGGCAGCCTCCACCAGGCCCCCACCCATGTCTCCCACCACCCCACCCCCCAGCAGTGCAGGGGCAGCCTCCACCAGGCCCCCACTCATGTCCCCTATCACCCCCACCCCCCAGCCACCAGGGGCAGCCTCCACCAGGCCCCCACCCATGTCTCCCACCACCCCCACCCCCCAGCCACCAGGGGCAGCCTCCACCAGGCCCCCACCCATATCTCCCACCACCCCCACCCCCCAGCAGTGCAGGGGCAGCCTCCACCAGGCCCCCACTCATGTCCCCTATCACCCCCACCCCCCAGCCACCAGGGGCAGCCTCCACCAGGCCCCCACCCATATCTCCCACCACCCCCACCCCCCAGCCACCAGGGGCAGCCTCCACCAGGCCCCCACCCATGTCTCCCACCACCCCCACCCCCCAGCAGTGCAGGGGCAGCCTCCACCAGGCCCCCACTCATGTCCCCTATCACCCCCACCCCCCAGCCACCAGGGGCAGCCTCCACCAGGCCCCCACCCATGTATCCCACCACCCCCACCCCCCAGCCACCAGGGGCAGCCTCCACCAGGCCCCCACCCATGTCTCCCACCACCCCCACCCCCCAGCAGTGCAGGGGCAGCCTCCACCAGGCCCCCACTCATGTCCCCTATCACCCCCAGCCACCAGGGGCAGCCTCCACCAGGCCCCCACCCATGTCTCCCACCACTCCCACCCCCCAGGAGTGCAGGGGCAGCCTCCACCAGGCCCCCACTCATGTCCCCTATCACCCCCACCCCCCAGCCACCAGAGGCAGCCTCCACCAGGCCCCCACCCATGTCTCCCACCACCCCCACCCCCCAGCCACCAGGGGCAGCCTCCACCAGGCCCCCACCCATGTCTCCCACCACCCCCACCCCCCAGCAGTGCAATGGCAGCCTCCACCAGGCCCCCACTCATGTCCCCTATCACCCCCACCCCCCAGCCACCAGGGGCAGCCTCCACCAGGCCCCCACTCATGTCCCCTATCACCCCCACCCCCCAGCCACCAGGGGCAGCCTCCACCAGGCCCCCACCCATGTCTCCCACCACCCCCACCCCCAGCCACCAGGGGCAGCCTCCGCCAGGCCCCCACCCTTGTCTCCCACCACCCCCACCCCCCAGCAGTGCAGGGGCAGCCTCCACCAGGCCCCACCCATGTCTCCCACCACCCCCACCCCCCAGTCACCAGGGGCAGCCTCCACCAGGCCCCCACCCATGTCCAACTCATGTTCCCCTGCACCCCCAACCCCCAGCACTGTGGGGCACCTGCCATCAGGCCCCCACTCATGTCCAACTCATGTTCCCCTGCACCCCCACCCCCCAGTACTGTGGGGCACCTGCCAGCAGGCCCCCACTCATGTCCAACTCATGTTCCCCTGCACCCCCACCCGTGCAGGGGCAGCCTCCACCAGGCCCCCACTCATGTCCCCTATCACCCCTACCCCCCAGCCACCAGGGGCAGCCTCCACCAGGCCCCCACCCATGTCCAACTCATGTTCCCCTGCACCCCCACGCCCCAGCACTGTGGGGCACCTGCCAGCAGGCCCCCACTCATGTCCAACTCATGTTCCCCTGCACCCCCACCCCCCAGCAGTGCAGGGGCAGCCTCCACCAGGCCCCCACTCATGTCCAACTCATGTTCCCCTGCACCCCCACCTCCCAGCACTGTGGGGCACCTGCCAGCAGGCCCCCACTCCTGTCCCCTATCACCCCCACCCCCAGCCACCAGGGGCAGCCTCCACCAGGCCCCCACCCATGTCCAACTCATGTTCCCCTGCACCCCCACCCCCAGCACTGTGGGGCACCTGCCAGCAGACCCCAACTCATGTTCCCCAGCCAACATGTCATCACAATCTAGATCCCTGGTCCCTATGGTCAGCCTCGAAATGCAAAACACCCACCCGAGTATTGCATCCACCCACTCAGAAATGGCAATAACATGACAGAACACCAATTGCAAGTTTGGAAACAAACACATGTCCCTCACATACACCCAATGGGTGTCAGTGAATCTCAAAACCCATATCATGATATGCATGAAACCAATGAGATGATACTACACATTGAAGTTCGATCAAAAATATGCATTAAAGGAAACATAAATTGAATCAAAAATAAAGAAACAGAAATGGGAATGTACAAAAATGAAAAGAAGCATGTCCGTGAAAAAAAACAAAACCAAAAATCATAATCCAAAGGAATGGTGTCCAAAGTCACAGTCCACAAAAGAAAATCCAATGGAAAATTATAATTGAAAGCCATTGCTCCATGGGTAAATTGTGAAAGAAAAAGAAAATCCAACAGTGAACTATGTACAGACGAACAAGTCAGGGTCCATTATCCCAACAAAAGAAATGAAACCTATCTAACAACACTAACTAATAAAAAAAAACTATATACAAAAATGTGGCCCATTGTCCAAAAGGTCCAAAATAAATTCAAAAACAAAGGAAACCTAACACTAACTACATAACTATGTACAAGGGCAGCGGGCTAGTCTGACGGCTCACTTTTGGATGTCCCGGGCCAGGGCATCATCAAACTCCTGCTCAATGTCCCGGAGGCGGTCCTCCTCCATGGCCCCGAGGGTCCGCAGGGCCGTCGACGTGTCCACCTCCAACCCCATGCGGATTGCCTCGAGGCACTCGGCCCGCCTCAGGGCCCTCCGCATGGAGTTCTCTGCCCTGACCATTGTGAGCCGTGCCTCTTCCGCCCGCTGCCGCTCCGCGTCTATGGCGTGGCCCAACCGCTGCCACACGGAAGACACTCTCTGTCCTGGGTCCTCCTGCCCTCTGGCCGATGCCTGCCCCTCCGATGTTGAAGGCCCCGAGCCTTCATGGCTCCCACCACGTTGCTGCTGCTGCTGTGCCTCTGCCCGTGCACTGCCTCCTGCTGCCTGCACATCCTCCTCCGGCTGGGGTGCAGTTGTTGATGTGGCCACCCCTGCTGGACGTCCGACTCCCGACTGTGGCAGGGATGCCTCCTCCACCAGCCTGGCCGCACCGTCAGAGGCAGCTCCACAGGGCACCCAGGTGACTGATGGGTGGGAAGATGGCACGGAGGACGACTGGCGCATAGGGGGTTCAGTTGAGGAGGGGGTCGTAGCAAGCCCCATCAAACGGAGGAATCCGGCCTGGGTGACCTGTCCCAGTAGGCCGACGCGGTCAACGAGCCATTCGAGATGACGTGCAGTCTCCTCATGAAAAGACTGCAGGTCACCTTGCATGGCCCGTTGACGCAACGCCACACCTGTCAGGACAGGCTCAACCCAGACCCGGATAGCCACGTCCGCAGGCAGAGGAAGGCCAGTTGTCGTTAGCTCATCCCCTGCCTGAAAACAGGTCTGGACGTAGGCATCCCTGCTGGTGCAAGATGATGCAGGGACAGGATCAGGGACAGGATTGCACACAGGCACCTCCGCAGCGGCCTGTGCTGCCTCCTGTCCCTGGTCCTGCACTGCACCACTAGCACCAGTGGGATCCCCCACCTCCAGACCCCGTCTCTGTTGCTTGCACGGCCTCCTCCTCCACCAAACCCCCCACCAACCTGGTTGACTCTGTGCCATCTTCCCCCGTTGGGCCCTGTGGGGTCCCAGCTGCCCCTTCTGCTGCCGAGGAGTCCAACTCCAACCTCCGCCTCTTGGACCTCCCCCCGGCAGCTGCGGCCTGGGACGCGGCACCGGACTCCTCACTCCCCGACGAGATCACAACATGGGAGGGGAGCCGGGCCTTGCGTCTCCGGCTGGCGGTGGGATCCCCGCCGTTGTGCTCCACAGCACCTTCTCCGCCCTCTTCATCAGTTGACGCTGCAGGCAGGGAGAAATAAAACACAGGCATCAGGGCACTGTACAATGGACACATACACACATGACAGTTGTACATGAGTGGCATTGGCAAACCTCAGACATGCCATCACAATCCCCAACACACATGTCATTTCAACTCGCACACATGAGCCATACCACAGCCATATCGCAACTGCCAGCACCATCCATACACATACAACAGCATGAGCAGGCAAAACTGAGCCAGACATCACATGCAACACAGGAAGTGCACTACACATGTACACACACCACCACACTTGCATGCATGTGTACACCTCTGCCAAGTGTCGTAGTGTTCAGATGGGCATCCGTGTCACATCTGCCAATCAGGCTTCCACATCCCGCTGTCACATGCATCCATGTTGCATCACTGTTGCACCCTTGTCAAATACACACAAATGCACATGTACACAGTGCTGATACATGCAGCTTAAAACAACATACATGCATGACATCACGAACATGTCTACTTACATACACATTCATCCAAACATGTGTGCCCACACAACTGCATTTGGCATGCAAGCCTACACACACAAGCACCATCCATGTCTCACACATTACAGCCCTCGCATGTGTTAGCCTCACGGCCCTGTACACCCCCACCCATACTCGACCCCATACAAACAGATGTGCAACCTGCACACTACTGAAACATCACCACACGCACAGCTCACAATCATAATGCATGTACACTTACCGCTCGACTCCAGACGGGTCTGCCTCTCAAGGACCTGGACGTGGAGCGCTGGGGATATGCATTCCAGGACCCTCATCTGATCTTCCGACAAGTGGCCCCGGCGCCCCTTAGCATCCGCTGCCTTCAAGAGGTGCCGTGCCTTGTTCAGGGTCCTGGACCTGAAGTCCTCCCAGCGCTTCTTGACATGTTGTAAGTCGCGGACTGCCAACCCCTCCGCGTTGATGGCAGTCACGATGTCAGTCCAGATCCGAGTCCATCCTTCCTTGTCGGCGCGGGAACTTCCGAAGAGGGCATCATACTGCCCCAGGACTTGCTCCACCAGGACACCAACTTCCCTGGCACTGAAGCTGGTGCCCCTCTGCCTCTCTGGCCGGGGGTTGTCAGTGGTGCCAGATGTTGCAGTGCCCGACATGACAACCCCAGAGGCAGGAGTGGGTGGGCAACTGGGTCCTGGGGCTGGGCTGTGGAGCGATGGAATCCCAGTCGGGAGTCTTCGGATCCAGCAGGGGTGGTCACAGCAACAGCACCCCTGGCTGATGTGCAGGCAGCAAATGGCAGGGCACGTGGGCAGCAGGCAGTCAGGCAGCAGCAGATGGCAGGTGGGAGCATGCTCGGGGCTCTGGGGGGCAGTAATTCGGCCTTCTGGGCAGGAGCATGGTCTTCCGTGTGCTTACGCGTGGCCAGCTTGACACGGAGTGATTTGGCACGTGAAAATTCTGCACGTCAGCGTGTAATTCGAGGAAAGGCCCTTAGCGCGTAAGCCCGTCTGCACGCATACACAATTTAATTGGACAGAAGGCCCCTCAAGCGCAAGCGCCCCTGTGACGTGACGCGCACAGGCGTGCATGGGCATTTCAGCGCGCGTGAAAAACTGCACGTCCGCGTGTAATACGAGGAAAGGGCCCATGCGGGTAAGTGACGTGACGCGCGCGGGCGTTTCCCTCAGCACGGGTTAAAGGTGAGCGGGCCCAGCAGTTCGCTGTACGTGCCTTTCGTGGAGACCGACGTGTGTTGCTGCTTCCTGTTGTTTCACGCGCCATCACAACTTCACAGCTATCAAGGACGTATCTCTTCTTTTGGCGGGGGTATTGGCTACGCGTGTTTTTCTGCATCGCGCTAGTGAGACGGTGAGTCGCACATGCTCTTTTTCCCACTGCGGGTGCCCCTGTGTAGCGCACCCATTTTCGATGTCATAGTAGCCTGCGTGTCCCACGCGTACGCGTTATTCGTGTTACTGGGTGCCACCGCGTACTGCGGGAGGTTGAATCCACGCACGTAGGCTGCATGGTTGCATGAACGGTTTTACTGCAGTTTTGGGGTGCCTGAGCGTTGCGTGACGCGTCAATACATCACCGGGGTCACATACAGCCTTGCAGGTGCAGGGGGGCTGTTAACATCTTGCTTCCCACCCCCTTTACCCCAATTGCCCAGGTCAATTGTGGTGTACACCTCCCATTGGCACCACTCCATCTGTGCCGGCACTACTACATCTGTGCCATGGTTGGGAGGCCACCAAAGGTGAGGGGCGCCTCAGCTGGGCGTCCTCCTCGTGGCGGGCGTGGTCAGGGACGTGGCCGTGGTGACCAGGGAGTAGGGGGACTCCAGGGTGTCCAGGGCGGCCACAGAGGGGGAAGAGACAGGGGTGCGCCACTTGAGCACAATGTTGTGCCATGTGTCGGTGCAGTCATGCCACCACCCCCTGTTGTTCCGGGGGATGCAGCTTCTGCATCTGGCACTGGCGCCCGTGTGACCCGGCAGTCCGTTCCATCGACTGCCACGGGCCCAAGGGTAGTGGTAGCTGCAGGTGCAGCTGTGGACACCGTCACCCAGGCTCGGGGTCTGCCAGCGCAGGCTGCGTTGGCACTTGAGGAGCCCTTGGTAGATCTCCAACAGGCCAGGAGGGAAACCATAGGGGCAGGCCGGGCTGCTCAGACCAAGACACGTGTCCCTGGGCAGTCATGTCATCTGCTGCCCCGAACAGCCGGGTGTTGGCATGGGCAGATGCACCCAACAGCACCCCGGTTGTGAGTCTGCCAACCAGGACCGTTGCGGTCAATGACCCTGCCACAGCTGATGTTGCTGCGCAGGGTCCATTAGTGGGCACCCAGCTGCCACTGACACAAGTCAGGCCTTTGGTCATCCCTCCACCTGCCACTCCCTTGGCTCAATCCACCGAACCCACTGGCCATACTGGTCAGGGCGGCATTAGCCAGCCAGGGTCTGCGCCACAGACCAAGAGGAGGAAGGTTGCACCTGCAGCACAGGCTGGGACCCCACACATAGCCACGACTTCCTGCATGTCGAGGAAGAAGCCTTTCTGTAAGCAGGAACTGGACTTCCTCGTGGACTACGTGCGGGGCCACAACCGTGACATGCTAGTGGGTGCCAATAGTCAGACTACGGCTGCCCAACGTGACACCCACTGGAAGCATGTTGCGGAACATGTCAGTTAATTCGGCCATGAGGTGCGCACGGTGCAAGAGTGCAAAAAGCGTTGGAATGACATCAAACGCAGCACTAAGGCTAAGCGTGCCTCTAATTACAACTTGACTCTGGTGACTGGCGGTGGGCCTGCACCAGAGGAGGAAGAGCTCACTCCGCATGAGGTACTCGTTGCGGAGTTCATACCACCTGAATTGGTCGAAGGAGTGGGAGAGATGCTGGACTTTGATGCCCAGTCCAGTGAGTGTTGATGCGTGTTTGTTGAGGACGTGTGTGTTTCACTTGTGGGATGTGTTGTGCATGATTGCCGCTACATGTGACGTGTACATGGTTCTGATGTGTAAGTAATGCAATGCTTCCGTCATGCATGTCTCCTCTGCCTGCATGCAGGGACTCCATGTAGGCATGCTCCCTTGCCCCTCCTCCGCCACTCTGCACCCCAGTTCCACCTTTGCACTGGTGTTCTTCAATCTTGCCAATGTGTAATTTCTTGTTCATGCGTCCTGTGTAGATGCTAACTTCCAGCGTAGAATCTGCCAAACATATGCCGTGTGGTACAGCCTTAGTACTTGATGCAGGGTATCTCACTTGTACTGTGCATAGGTCAGATGTCCCGCAGGGACATGAGTGCCCATTCATGCTCCATGTGCATTGCACGCATGCCCCTATGTGTCCTTGACTGGATGATCACTGTAATACAAGTCCTTGGTTACATACATTGCCTGCCATCTCATCAGCCTTTCCATGTCAACTGTGGCTCAGTCCTGCGTTGCACACATGTTTAGGGTCTGACAATCTGTGTGGCTCACAGGCCTCAGCCTGTTCAATGGCCAATGACTCTGTCCAACTGTTGTTGTGTCTTCTTCACACATGGGCGGAATCCAGAGTTTTCATCATGTATCCTTCTTACTGTCCCAGCATCATTTGCAGTGTTGTCACTTGAATCGCATTAAGCTGTTGATGCCAGTCAACACTGCCTGTCAATACACAGGTGTATGGTCAGCCTTTTGATACCATGCTAGGCATCCCTGCTTTGGAACTGGGGCGGAGGGGTGCTTGGCTTCTAGATATGGTACACATTGAATGCACAATGCACGTGATGTCTGAATTTGACATTGCGCTGCCTTCACATTTCCTGGCACACACCATGGAGTCCTTGTACATGTAGGTAGTGAGTGGCGTACACATTTTCTGCACTGCATAGACCCACTTCCATGGAAACTGCCACCTTTCAACAGGTCTGATCACAGAAGCAATTCAAAGTTGACCCAGCATGCATGCCAGGTTATATGATGTGTGTCACATGTCTGCCTGATGCGTTTGCTGTCGGTGTGTGTGTGTGTTGTGTGCTTCTGACATGTGTAGTGACCTTTTTTCTCTCTATTTTTCAGGTGATGACGCAATGGAGGCGGAGGATGGTGTTGTCATACCAGACACAGGGTTGTTACCACTACATCAACCCAGCACTAGTGGGGGTCGTGGGGTGGTAGGCCACGAAAACCCCCAAGTGCTATAGTCCATCTTGTCTCTGGCTGCCTATGAGTCCAGCCTTGATGACGACTCTGACATCCATGTTGAGTTGGATGAGCATCAAGTCCATGTGTCAGGGGTGAGTGATTCTGATGTGGACACTCCTCTGTCTGCGACACCTGCACTGAGGGATCAGACAGTCTTGGTTCCTCCGCCCGTGGTGGATCGGGACGCAGGGTCACCCTCCACACCAGTCACTGATGTGCCTGGGACATCACGTCGACGGGGGCATGTAGTCGTGCAGCCGCGGGCGGTGCCAACACAGCGAGGACCCCCGGTCCTTGGGTCCCGCATGGGTCAAGCCCGGCAACGCGGTCGCCGCATGCAACCGCAGTATACTGAGTGGGAGCAAGACATGACTGCCAATTCAGATGGCAGGGGGCAGCAATGGAGAACATCGCTGACAGCATGGAGCGTGTGGCCCGATCTGGGCTCCCCCCTGCTAGGCAGGTGCTTCTCCAGCAGCAGGCGGCACGGTCTACGGCCCGCTCGCTCAGGCTGGGCATGGCGGCCTCAGACAGGGAACGCCAGGCTGAAATGTCGTCTCTGCGTCAAGCAATTGCTGCTCACGCAGAGGCGCACATGGATGCCCTGAGGGAGGAGTATGCTTCCCTCAGATCCACTCTGGGTGTCCTTATGATGTCCCAGAGGCAGCAGGCAGAGGAGAGGTTTGCACAGCTTGAGCGTACCATCTCGGCTGAGCTACAGGCTTGCCGGGAGGTGCAGCGGTTGTCCAGCCAGGCCTTGCAGGAGGAACTCCGTGTTACACGTGCTACCTTGCAAGAGGAAGCACGTGTATCACGTGAGGTTCTGCATGCAGACCTACGCCACATCACCACACAGAACCAGGCTCACCCGTCCGGCAGACTTGCTGCCGACGAGGGGCAAGCTGCGGCTAGGCGTGGCCAGGCTACTGTGCCACGTCCTCCTTTACAGGATGAGCCAGACTCGGACGACCATCTATCTCCCACATAGGTCGGGCTGTGCAGGCGTTGAGCCCATGGAGGTTTTTTTTTGGCTCAGCATCATCGCATGTGGATGTTGAGCAGCACCCTGTACCTCCCCCCTCCTGGGTGCCTCCCCTCCCCCCCGGGTCGTATGTGGCCATTTTTGATTTTTCTTTTAGTTTAGTTAGTTAAGTTTCTGTTTGATAGTTAGTTTAATTAGGTAATGTAGGTTTTCCATAGTTAGTGTAATTAGTTAATAGTTAATATAGTTTAAAATTGCTTGTCTATTGTGCTTTCATGTGACAGTGCGGTGCTTTGTGGCTTTTGAAGGCATCCACTGTCTGTTCCAGCTGGGCCCTTCAGGCTTGTCTTGTGTATGTGTTTGCTGCTTGGGGTCCTTGACTCACATATGCCACTCCTGCCTCCCTTATCCATGGGCTCGCAAGGATGGTTCGGTGTCACAAACTTTTACACAAGGGCTTTGGACTGTCATATCTGTGGCATGTCTGGTGCTGTGTGACTTGTGTTTAAACCCCTAGTGGGGATGATTTTGGTGTTATTGTCCACTGTTCAGCTTTTGCTAGATGGGGTGTTTCATGATTAATGTGTACATTAATTGCTATGCATTGTGTAGTATGTTTCCTATCTTTACTGTACACGTGCTTGTTGCAATTCATGCTGTAGATAGTGTTCCACACTTTGGATGTGAAAGACGGACTGATGGTGTGATTTATGATGTGACTCTCTGACATGGTCAAGTAATGAGATGCCTGAAGAGACACACACAGATGACTTTGAAGCATTAATCATGTGTTTCATGCCCTTTCTGCAGGGGGATGAGCCTCCAGAGCACCTTTGCCAGCAGACATGGCCCATTGGACGACGGAATTCTGGACACCTTTGTTGGTGCCCACATGCACATGTGTGCACAAGCAGAGGCACAGGGATTGCAGACCTACATCCTAGAACTGCTGACGTGTTCCAAGGAACTCCAGGCAAGGTGAGCAGCACAGGGGGGCCACAACACAGCAAAGCTTGCACCAGGCGAGTTGCACATGCAGGCTTAGTCACAGCACTGAGGGTGAGCTTGGACGAATATTGGTGTTGAAGCACACAATGCAGCTCAGATGTGTTGGTGGACTGATGGCTGTTGATTGTAAGGTTGTCTGGGACACCTGCAGGGGCAGTGGCACATACCCTCCGGTACACCAAGGTCCATTGAGGCACTTGTATCAACCATGTAGCCTTCCGAGACATGGAAAGGGGCAGCTCACAGGGACAAACAGCAAGGGACATACCTGGGTGCAGTGCATTTCATTTCCATGTACTTTATGATAAATGCACTGCCAACTTTGTTTCGGTCATGGTGGTACGCAACTTGCTCTGAAGTCATGGCTTGCTATATGGGTCTGTCTGCTTACCCAGGGAACATTGCATGTTGTGTGAATTGTGACACATTGGTGTTCCATTTGCCACGCACCCACCGGCGGCTGACTTACTGCATTGACTGTGTATGACCCGTCACAGGGGTAATGTTATATATGGGTACGAAGCATCTACACCAGATTGTCTGTTTGTAGAGTAGTTTGTTTCTATGGGGCATGTTTGGTGGTGTGTTTTTGTGTAATTGGCACGTACAGGTTGTTGACTGTGGCTCTCTTTGCAGCATTGCAGTGCTCCTGTAACCGGACCTGAGAGTGCGCAGGCAGGAGGCCAGCACTCAAAACCAGAGCCAAGTGTCTTGTTGTTTTTCTTTCAAACTGCTCTGCATAGGCTTGCTGGGGGGTGCACTAATGCATGGATGTATGTGTGATTCAATTTGGTATGTTTTTTTTCCCCCTAATCACCCGGAATCCTATGCAATTTTGAACCCTGTACCCTCTACCCGGTGTTCCTGCTTCCTGTACCTATCCAAGCAACGTTCCCTAACCCTCTTTCCCCGCTGGGGTTGCGGATGCCTGTGTAAGCCCCGAACTTGCAGGCGCCAAAACCCTAGAGGGGGTGGTTGGTTCGTACCACTCCTAAGCCTGGACTACAGAAGGCCATGACAATGATGTCCAAGTTTGTTTGGATTGTGTATGTGTTCATGCAGGTAGTACATTTTCGTGCATTCCCTACTTTCATGTGTCATTCCTCCTCCCCTCTCCTGCCACTCATTCCAGTTATCCAGTGTGCCAACACCTGTCCCGACTGCATATCCCTGAACCTCCTTCCCCACCAGTGTCTCAGGGGCCTGTGTGAGTTTGACCTTGCAGGCACCCGGGACACGGTGGGGGTAGTTGTTTCGTGACACTCCCGCGCCTGTACACGGGACCTGTGACAGTACACATCTGTTCATGGTGCATCATCCTATGTTATGTACCACACATGGTTCACATCCTGTTGTGACATTGTTTTACTGTGCTACCTTGGTTGTTGCATCATTGTGGTAGTACTTGGCCTTTGTGAGGTACTGCTACGTCGAGTCATCTACTGGAGGGTGTTCTGGTTCGTTTTTATGCCTTGGATTTTGTGATTTTGGAAATGAGTGTGGATTCTGAGGGTGCAGGCACCTTTTTACACACAAGGTGGGAGATGGTGACGAAGGGTAAAGGTGATCCTGTGGCCAGGTGGAATTGAGGGTTGAAGGCTCCATGACCCAGGTGCAGTTGTTCAGTGGGTCATGGTCATTTGTGAGGGGGGGGTTGTTGTTGATAGTTGCCTTGCCCTGCAGTGTGATGGGAACCCTGACATTGTAATGGTGGTATCCTATGTACATGTTGTGTTCTGCTGATCAATGCCTGTTCATGTGTTGTGTTTACCTTTCAGATGCGAGGGGATAGTTATGGTTTGACATGCTGGGGTGTACACATGGTGAATGTTCACATGTGATGTGTAGAGAACACTGATGGTCACTTGATTGCACATGCATATGTTGAGTGCATGTCCTTGCTGACCCACACACTTGCACTCTGATGCACTACATGTACTCCCACCCTTGCATATCCACGTGTACACTGTTTGCCTTCTGGTGCCCACTGTGTCCCTGAAGCACATGTTCTGTGACCAATTATGGATCCTGTACATGCCTAATTTGCTTTTTGATGTGGTCTGTCGCTTAGATGTGATGCTCAGGGTGTGCATCACACACAATGGCTGTTCACTGTGCTGTGCGCTGAGCAGTGTGTTGCAGGAGTAGGACACAGCACACAGAAGCTGCAGTGTTGATTTTGCAATGCACAATGTGCATGTAGACAGGCATTCATTGTTATGTTACGTCTACAACTCTTGTAATGCATTTGAAAATGACTTATTTTGTGTGGGAGGTTGTTGGTCTGTCATTTCATCTGATTCCAGGTCAGGCATCATTGTCTGATGCCACTGTACATTTTGGACATGGCAATGTGTACCTTATTGTTACTGTGTTGGTGTATGGGTATTACTTGCCATGTCATGTTGTGGTTTGGGAAGGTTTGAGTGACATAACAGTGATGGCCATGGCCTGTTTTGCAGGTGTGTGTGATGCATACCTTGCATGTCAGGGTCATCCGCTTGTCAAAGCAACTAGCTGGGGGTAGATCTCTCTCCGCGGCAGGGCCCTCCCTCTGGAACAGCCTTCCTGCCTCACTGGAACTTGAGGGGAACCATCTCCGGTTCGGGAAGCACCTCAAGACCTTCCTCTTTGCTTCTGCTTTCTCTCTGCCTCTCCCTTGCAAAATTCTTCACTGGAACTGCACTGGATCTGCAACTGGGCCACTCTCACCGACCTCGGTCCCTGGCCCAGCCACTCTCCACTTGCACTACCTCCCTGGCAACCCCTGCACTGCGGTACTGTCTCTCTATCCCTACAGCCCCCCTTCCCAGCACTTGTCTGCACTTACCTTTGCAGTTGCCACCAGCTGGCCTATGTATTTGTTTTTTGGTCTACTTCCCCTGTACTGCACTCCCCCCCTCCCCTTCCCCTTGCACTTTTCCCTACCCCCTACCCCTGCACTTGCACAATCTAAATGGCACCTGGCCTAGTAGTACCGTTGTATGTCTTCCCTTGTTCCCCCCTCCCTGCCTCATCGCACCTTGAAATACTTGTGTATAGGCCATATCATGTCATGTCATATGTGTGCCTTTTGGTCACACAGGAGAGCTTGTGTTTAAGTAGCTAGGGATGCAGACAATGTGGCACTTCCATGGCAACTATCTCAGGGTGGTAGGGTTGTGACAGTTGACTGTCTCTTTGTCATCATCGATTGTCACCTGGTATGTGCCAGGCCTGTGTGCACTCCGCAGGGGTGGGAGTTTAGGTGAAAAATGTGGCCACAAGCTGGGTCCGGGCTTCCTCGCCACGTGCCCTGTCCCCTCCCATGGGCAGCGCCTGTGGTTGGGGATGTGGGGGCACCACCATGTCCACCGGGACGCCCTGCCGTGTTGCAACATTGTGCAGGACACATGCTGCCACAATGATCCTGCACACTACTGGTGGTGTATAGAGTAGCTGCCCGCCAGAGCGGTCAAGGGAGCGGAAACATGACTTGAGCACTCCGAATGTGCGCTCCACTATGGCCCTGGTTGCAATATGGGCGGCGTTGTATCTTACCTGGGGTGGTGTGGTGGGGTTCCGGATTGGCGTCATCATGTGGTTGCTCAGAGGGTAGGCACTGTCCCCTGGGAAGGTGTAAATGGTTGTGATTATTGTGGTTTGTTTATTTGTGTGTGTGTGTGTGTGTGTGACATGCATGCATGTGCAAGGGCATTTGTACTCACCTAGGAGCCATGTGTCGCCATGCTGCCCAGCTTCCAGGGCCCGGCTCAGGGCGGACATTCTGTATATGAAACTGTCATGGGTGGAGTCAGGGTAGTTTGCATAGACAGAGGTGATGATTCCCTTTGCATCGCATACCACCTGTACATTGATGGAATGCCAGTGCTTGAGGTTTCAGTAGATGTGCTCAGTGGCCCTAGGTGGACGAAGGGCCACATGGGTGCAATCTATGGCACCGAGCACTTTGGGGAAGTGTGCCACCCTGAAAAAATCCAGGACAACGGCCTGCTTTTCTGCGGGTGTTCTGGGCATGTATATGTGCCTGCGGACTGAGGGGCGCGCTGTCATGATTGCCAGTACCTGGTGTAGGCAGCGTGACTGCGTGGCCTGTGAGACCCCCCCCCACTATGGCAGTAGTCCGCTGAAATGACCCAGTGGCCAAAAAATGCAGGACATTGAGCAGCTTCTCCAAGGGGCTCAATGCTTGGGAGCAAAGGGTGGGGGATGTAAGGTCATCTTCCCACTCCCTGACCAGGTCTAGGATGATGTGGGGTGGAAACCTATACCTGCCATAGACCTGGTCGTCAGGCATCCCAAAAAGGCTTGTCCGTGGTGCGAAAATGCGTGCCCTGGCTATTCTCCTCCTTCTGCGGTGTCCCACGATCAGTGCTGCGACAAATGGGGCATTCATCGTAGCTGTATATACGTGTTTGTTGTTTGAGCGCACTTTTATACTGTGCGCGGGGACGCTTCCGCCTGCCTTCGTGTGGCGGACGCGTTGACG
The DNA here is from genome assembly GCF_040938575.1 of Ambystoma mexicanum. Taxonomy (NCBI): domain Eukaryota; kingdom Metazoa; phylum Chordata; class Amphibia; order Caudata; family Ambystomatidae; genus Ambystoma; species Ambystoma mexicanum. Next base: position 219,632,551 of record NC_090922.1, read on the forward strand.
CCTGTGTGCGTCTTTTGCTGTGTGCGGGTTTCCCGTATTAGGATCCATGAATACGGGTTGTTCGCGTGCGTGTGGGCGTTCCGTGTAGTTCCCTGCAGTACTTCCCCAGTTACGCCTTCTTTTTCACGCATTATTCCCCATTCTGCGTGTTACGCCCACTGTTCCGCCCACTTTGGTTGTGTGCGCCGCGCTATGTGCGCTTTTGCTGTGCGCGTAGCGCACGCCGTGTATGACTGCATGCGCCATGGCTGGATTGGGCGCACGAACAGCGGGAAACACGCGCAGCGTCTTCCTTGAATCGCACACGTGCGCGTGCGCTGCGTTTCTTGCGCTTGCGCTACCTTGCGCCTGCTTGCGCATGGATTTTCGGCGCACGTTTGTTCCATGAATCGGCCCCTCAATTGGAGCTTTTGGCTGGCTGCCAGCAGAGATGAAACAAGAACCTACACCCTATGACCTTCCGATAGCTTGGGGGCATTAACAATGTCAAACGCCTGATATATATATATATATATATATATATATATATATATATATATATATATATATATATATATATATATATTGCGCTACTAAAAACCTATGAAATCCAGTGAAAAAACTTTGTTAAAGGGACGTTATGGTTAAGTTGTGCTACTAAAAACCTATGAAATTCAGTGAAAAAACTTTGTCAAAGGGACGTTATGGTTCCAAGTAAAACCGAAAAACCCTTGAAATTCGCCAGTTATGGTAAGCTAAGCAACCATAACTCGCGCCACCACCGTGCACTGCTAAGACTAACACCCAGGACATCAAAGATGACATCACAAATGTCATTGATGACATCACTGATGACATCACATGTGTATGTACTTTTCATGAAATATTAGTACAAGGGATTCTTATTATAATGTTGCGAAACAAGTGTCAAGGATCATTGCAATAAATATCATACCCTAATTAGTACACTGAACGGTGCATTGATATAAATAGCATTCTATTATGGTGTTCTTTCTAGTATACTAAGCTACTCATACAGAAACATAACATTGTGTGCAGCGTACAAGATGAAGGTATAATATTCGTAATGTTAATATGTTGAATAATGAAATGATAATTGCTTTCTCAATAGCTTTTTGTGTACTGTGAAATATGTAATAAGTAGCTAATAAAACACATGTATTACATAATTGCATTACTATAGACAAAACACAAAGACACAAGAACACATACCAATATGGGTATATACAGGGAAAGTGAAGTTAGCAAAAAAGCACAAGTAGTAGCAGAAACAATTCATAACTTAACTGATTATTTTCATGCAAATAAATGATTGCTCTGTTTCAAAGCTGCTATTTACCCTATGTATATGTATCACTTGATGTGATTGGACCCTAAGGAAAGTAGTGTGAGTACAATGTATACAAATATGACCATATACAGGGAAAATACAGCCATAAAAAAAAACAGAACTATCAGAAAGTCTATTGATTATCTTTATGCACAAAAAGGATTGCTGTCTTTCAAGCTTGTGTCTTCCCGTATGTATATGTTTCATATGATGTGACTGGACTCTAAGGGAATTACTGTAAGAACCTACTTGAAGGATACGTCTACAAATAAAATAACATTTTTAGTTTCTGACTCTTACTGATGAAAACCATGTGGCCTAGATATGTCAGCAAAAGAAAAAAGAGTGAGCCAGACATGTGATGTCATCAGTGATGTCATCCATGACATTTGTGATGTCATCTTTGATGTCTTTGGTGTTAGTCTTAGCAGTGCACGGTGGTGGCGCGTGTTATGGTTGCTTAGCTTACCATAACTGGCGAATTTCAAGGGTTTTTCGGTTTTATTTGGAACCATAACGTCCCTTTGACAACGTTTTTTCACTGAATTTCATAGGTTTTTAGTAGCGCAACTTAACCATAACGTCCGTTTAACGTTTTTTCACTGAGTTTCATAGATTTTTAGTAGCGCAACTTAACCATAATGTCCCTTTAACAAAGTTTTTTCATTGAATTTCATAGGTTTTTATTAGTGCAACTTAACCATAACGTCCCTGTAACCCTTTTTTTTTACTGAATTTTATAGGTTTTTATTAGTGCAACGTCACCATAACATCCTTTTCAATAGATGAAGACCACTAGCATCTTAGGTCCTCAAAGTGGGAACCCCGGGTGGTAAAAAAAAGAAAGATTTTCCTTCCTACACCGGGACGCCACAGGCGTCCCGGTGTAGGAAGGAAAATCTTTTACCAAGATGGCCACCATGGAAAGGGAAGGCGGGGTGTATAAAGAGAACACAACAGGGCATGAGCAGGGGGTGGTGGGGGAACAGGGGAGACACATGGGCATGAGCGGGGGATGAGAGGGAACAGGGCACAAACGGGGCATGAGCAGGGGGTGGGGGGGAGGAAGGAAACACGGGGCATGAGCAGGAATGGGGGGAACACAAGAGAGACACGGGGCATGAGCGGGGGGTGGGGAGGAACACGAGGGAGACACGGGGTATGAGCGGGGGGTGGGGAGGAACACGAGGGAGACACAGGACATGAGCGGGGGGTGGGGAGGAACATGAGGGAGACACGGGGCATGAGCGAGGGGTGGGGGTGAACACGGGAGACACGGGGCATGAGCGGGTGGGGGAAACAGGGCACACACGGGGCATGAGCAGGGGGTGGGGGGAACAGGGCACACACGGGGCATGAGCGGGTGGTGGGGGGAACAGGGCACACACGGGGCATGAGCAGGGGGTGGGGGAATAGGGCACACACGGGGCATGAGCGGGGGTGGGGGGAAAGGAGAGAGAGAAGGGGCACGAACGGGGGGTGGGGGGAACACGAGGGAGACACGGGGCATGAGCGGGGGGGTGGGGATAACACGAGGGAAACACGGGGCATGAGCGGGGGCTGGGGGGAACACGAGGGAGACACGGGGCATGAGCGAGGGTGGAGGCAACAGGAGACACACGGGGCATGAGCGGGGGGTGAAGGGGTACACGATGGAGACACAGGGCATGAGCGGGGGTGGGGGGAACACGAGGGAGACACAGGGCATGAGCGGGGGGTGAGGGGGTACACGAGGGAGACACGGGCCATGAGCGGGGGTGGGGGGAACAGGGCACATGGGGCATGAGTGGAGGTGGGTGGGAACAGGGCGCACATGGGGCATGAGCGGGGGTGGGGGAACAGGGCACACACATGGGGCATGAGCGGAGGGTGGGGGGAAAGGAGGGAGACACGGGGCATGAGCGGAAGGGGGTGGGGGTAACACGAGGGAACCATGAGGCATGAGCGGGGGTGGGGGGAACACGAGGGAGTCACGGGGCATGAGCGGGGGGTGGGGGCAACAGGAGACACGGGGCATGAGCAGGGTGTGGGGGGAACACGAGGGAGGCACGGGGCATGAGCGGGGGTGGGGGGTAACACGAGGGAGACACGGGGCATGAGTGGGGGGGTGGGGGTACAGGAGGGAAACATGCGGCATGAGCGGGGGGTGGTGGGTGGGGGTACAGGAGGGAGTCACAGGACATGACCGGAGGGTGGGGGGGCAACAGGAGACACGGGGCATGAGCGGGGGGTGCACGAGGGAAACACGGGGCATGAGCGGGGGGGAACAGGGGCGACACGGGGCATGAGCGGGGGTGGGGGAAAAGGAGAAAGACACAGGGCATGAGCGGGGGTGGGGGAACAGGGGAGACACGGGGCATGAGCGGGGTTGGGGGGAACAGGGGAGACACGGGGCATGAGCGGGGGGTGGGGGGAACACAGGGGAGACACAGGCATGAGCGGAGGGCGGGGGGTAACAGGGGAGACAGGGCTGAGCAGGGGGTGGGAGGGCAACAGGAGACATGGGGCATGAGCAGGGGGGTACACGAGGGAAACACGGGGCATGAGCGGGGGGGAACAGGGGAGACACGGGGCATGAGCGGGGTTGGGGGGAATAGGAGAGAGACACGGGGCATGAGCGGAGGGCGGGGGGTAACAGGGGAGACAGGGCTGAGCAAGGGGTGGGAGGGCAACAGGAGACATGGGGCATGAGCAGGGGGGTACACGAGGGAAACACGGGGCATGAGCGGGGGGGAACAGGGGAGACACGGGGCATGAGCGGGGTTGGGGGGAATAGGAGAGAGACATGGGGCATGAGCGGGGGTGGGGGGAACAGGGGAGACACGGGGCATGAGTGGGGGGTAACACAAGGGAGACACGGGGCATGAGCGGAGGTTAACACAAGGGAGACACGGGCATGAGCTGGGGGTGGGGTAACACAAGGGAGACACGGGGCATGAGCGGGGGGTGGGGGGAACAGGACACATGGGGCATAAACTGGGGGTGGGGGGAACAGGGGAGACATACAGGGCATGAGCGGGGGTTGTGGGGGAAGAGGGGAGACACAAGGGGCATGAGTGGGGGGTGGGGGGAAGGGGAGAGAGACACGGGGCATGAGCTGGGGGGTGGGAGGAAGAGTAGGGAGACACGGGGCATGAGCGGGGGGTGGGGGAAGGGGAGAGACACACGGGGTATGAGCGGGGGGTGGAGGGGAAGGGGAGAGAGACACGGGGCATGAGCGTGGGGTGGGGGGGAAGGGGAGAGACACACGGGCATGAGCGGAAGGGGGTGGGGTAACACGAGGGAAACACGAGGCATGAGCGGGGGTGGGGGGAACACGAGGGAGACCCGGGGCATGAGCGGGGGGTGGGGGCAACAGGAGACACGGGGCATGAGCAGGGTGTGGGGGGAACACGAGGGAGACACGGGGCATGAGCGGGGGTGGTGGGTAACATGAGGGAGACACGGGGCATGAGCGGGGGTTTGGGGGGTAGCACGGGCAATGAGCGGGGGTGTGCAGGGAACACGAGGGAAACACAGGGCATGAGCGGGGGTGGAGGTACAGAAGGGAAAAACGGGGCATGAGGGGGGGTTGGGGGGTGCGGGTACAGGAGGGAGACACGGGACATGACCGGAGGGTGGGGGGGCAACAGGAGACATGGGGGCATGAGCGGGGGGTACACGAGGGAAACACTGGGCATGAGAGGAGGGTGGGGGGGACCAGGGGAGACACGGGGCATGAGCGGGGGTGGGTGAATAGGAGAGAGACACGGGGCATGAGCGGGGGTACAGGGAACAGGGGAGACACGGGGCATGAGCGGGGGTGGGGGGAACAGGGGAGACGCAGGGGGTGGGGCGTAACACAAGGGAGACACGGGGCATGAGCGGGGGGTGGGGGGTAGCAGGGGAGACAGGGCATGAGCGGGGGGTAAGACAAGGGAGACACGGGGCATGAGCGGGGGCTGGGGGGTAACACGAGGGAGACACGGGGCATGAGGGGGTGGGGGGTAACACAAGGGAGACACGGGGCATGAGCAGGGGGATAACACAAGGGAGACAAGGGGCATGAGCTGGGGGTGGGGGGTAATACAAGGGAGACACGGGGCATGAGCTTGGGGGTAACACAAGGGAGACACGGGGCATGAGCGGGGGGTGGGGGGAACAGGGCACACGGGCATGAGCGGGGGTTGGGGGGAACAGGGGAGACACACGGGGCATGAGCGGGGTGGCGGGGAAGAGGGGAGACACACGGGGCATGAGTGAGGGGCAGGGGGAAGGGGAGAGAGACACGGGGCGTGAGCAGGGGGATGGGGGAACAGTAGGGAGACACGGTGGATGAGCGGGGGGTGGGGGGAAGGGGAGACAGGGCATGAGCAGGGGGTGGGAGGGCAACAGGAGACATGGGGCATGAGCGGGGGGGTACACGAGGGAAACACAGGGCATGAGCGGGGGGCGGGGGGAACAGGGGAGACACGGGGCATGAGCGGGGTTGGGGGGAATAGGAGAGAGACACGGGGCATGAGCGGGGGTGGGGGGAACAGTGGAGACACGGGGCATGAGTGGGGGGTAACACAAGGGAGACACGGGGCATGAGCGGGGGTTAACACAAGGGAGACACGGGGCATGAGCTGGGGGTGGGTGGGGGTAACACAAGGGAGACACGGGGCATGAGCGGGGGGTGGGGGGAACAGGACACATGGGGCATGAACGGGGGGTGGGGGGAACAGGGGAGACATATAGGGCATGAGCGGGGGTTGTGGGGGAAGAGAGGAGACACACGGGGCATGAGTGGGGCGTGGGGGGAAGGGGAGAGAGACACGGGGCATGAGCTGGGGGGTGGGGGGAAGAGTAGGGAGACACGGGGCATGAGCGGGGGGTGGGGGGAAGGGGAGAGAGACACGGGGCATGAGCGGGGGGTGGGGGGGAAGGGGAGAGACACACCGGCATGAGCGGAAGGGGGTGGGGGGTAACACGAGGGAAACACGAGGCATGAGCGGGGGTGGGGGGACACGAGGGAGACCCGGGGCATGAGCGGGGGGTGGGGGCAACAGGATACACGGGGCATAAGCAGGGTGTGGGGGGAACACGAGGGAGACACGGGGCATGAGCGGGGGTGGTGGGTAACATGAGGGAGACACGGGGCATGAGCGGGGGTTGGGGGGTAGCACGGGCAATGAGCGGGGGGGGTGCAGGGAACACGAGGGAAACACAGGGCATAAGCGGGGGGTGGAGGTACAGAAGGGAAAAACGGGGCATGAGGGGGGGTTGGGGGGTGGGGGTACAGGAGGAAGACACGGGACATGACCGGAGGGTGGGGGGGCAACAGGAGACATGGGGCATGAGCGGGGGGGTACACGAGGGGAAACACAGGGCATGAGAGGAGGGTGGGGGGGACCAGGGGAGACACGGGGCATGAGCGGGGGTGGGGTGAATAGGAGAGAGACATGGGGCATGAGCGGGGGTAGGGGGAACAGGGGAGACACGGGGCATGAGCGGGGGTGGGGGGAACAGGGGCGACACGGGGCATGAGCGGGGGGTGGGGCCTAACACAAGGGAGACACGGGGCATGAGCGGGGGGTGGGGGGTAGCAGGGGAGACAGGGCATGAGCGGGGGGTAACACAAGGGAGACACGGGGCATGAGCGGGGGCTGGGGGTGTAACACAAGGGAGACACGGGGCATGAGCAGGGGGTGGGGGTAACACGAGGGAGACACGGGGCATGAGGGGGGGTGGGGGGGTAACACAAGGGAGACACGGGGCATGAGCAGGGGGATAACACAAGGGAGACAAGGGGCATGAGCTGGGGGTGGGGGGTAACACAAGGGAGACACGGGGCATGAGCTTGGGGGTAACACAAGGGAGACACGGGGCATGAGCGGGGGTGGGGGGAACAGGGCACACGGGGAATGAGCGGGGGTTGGGGGGAACAGCAGAGACACACGGGGCATGAGCGGGGGGTGGGAGGGAAGGGGAGAGAGACACGGCATGAGCGGGGGGTGGAGGGGAAGGGGAGAGACACACAGGGCATGAGCGGGGGGTGGGGGGAAGGTGAGAGACACACGGGCATAAGCGGGAGATGGGGGGAAGGGGAGAGACACACGGGGCATGAGCGGGGGGTGGGGGAAAAGGAGGGAGACACGGGGCATGAGTGGGGGGTGGGGGGAAGTGGAGAGAAACACGGGGCATGAGCAGGGGGGAAAGGGAGAGACACTGGGCATGAGCGGGGATGGGGGGATGGGGAGAGACACACGGGGCATGAGCGGGGGGTGGGGGGAAGGGGAGAGATGCACGGGCATGAGTGGGGGGTGGAGGGGAAGGGGAGAGACACACGGGGCATGAGCGGGAGGTGGGGGGAGGGGAGAGACACACGGGGCATGAGGGGGGGTGCGGGAAAGGGAGAGACACACGGGGCATGAGCGGGGGGTGGGGAGAAGGGGAGAGAGACACGGGGCATGAGCTGGGGCTGGGGGGGAAGGGGAGAGAGACACAGGGCATGAGCAGGGGGTGGGGGGGAAGGGGAGAGAGACACGGGGCATGAGCTGGGGTTGAGGGGAACAGTAGGGAGACAAGGGGCATGAGCGGGGGGTGGGAGGGAAGGAGAGAGAGACACGGGGCATGAGCGGGGGGTGGGGGGAGGGGAGAGACACACGGGGCATGAGTGGGGGGTGTGGGGGAAGGGGAGAGACACACGGGGCATGAGCGGGGTGGGGGGAGAAGGGGAGAGAGACACGGGGCATGAGCTGGGGGCGGGGGGGAAGGGGAGAGAGACACAGGGCATGAGCAGGGGGTGGGGGGGAAGGGGAGAGAGACACGGGGTATGAGCTGGGGTTGAGGGGAACAGTAGGGAGACAAGGGGCATGAGCGGGGGGTGGGAGGGAAGGGGAGAGAGACACGGGCATGAGCGGGGGGTGGGGGGAGAGGAGAGACACACGGGGCATGAGTGGGGGGTGTGGGGGAAGGGGAGAGACACACGGGGCATGAGCAGGGTGGGGGGAAAGGGGGAGAGAGACACAGGGCATGAGCGGGGGTTGGGGGGAAGTGGAGAGAGACACGGGGCATGAGCGGGGGTGGGGGGGAAGTGAGAGACACACGGGGCATGAGCGGGGGGCGGGGGGAGGTGAGAGACACACGGGGCATGAGCGGGGGTGGGGGGAAGGGGAGAGACACACGGGGCATGAGCGGGGGTGGGGGGAGGGGAGAGACACACGGGGCATGAGCGGGGGGTGGGGGGAAGGGGGGAGACACGGGGCATGAGCGGGGGGTGGGGAGTAACACAAGGGAGACACGGGGCATGAGCGGGGGGTGAGGGGTAAAAGGGGAGACAGGGCGGGTGGGGGGTAACACAAGGGAGACATGGGGCATGAGCAGGGGGTGGGGGTAACACGAGGGAGACACGGGGCATAAGCGGGGGGTGGGGGTAACACAAGGGAGACACGGGGCATGAGCAGGGGGATAACACAAGGGAGACACGAGGCATGAGCTGGGGGTGGGGGTAACACAAGGGAGACACGGGGCATGAGCTTGGGGGTAACACAAGGGAGACACAGGGCATGAGCGGGGGGTGGGGGGAACAGGGCACATGGGGCATGAGCGGGGGTTGGGGGGGAAGAGGGGAGACACACGGGGCATGAGCGGGGTGGGGGGAAGAGGGGAGACACACGGGGCTTGAGTGGGGGGTGGGGGGGAAGGGGAGAGAGACACGGGGCGTGAGCAGGGGGGTGGGGGGAACAGTAGGGAGACACGGGGAATGAGCGGGGGTGGGGGGAAGGGGAGAGACACACAGGGCATGAGCGGGGGGTGTGGGGGAAGGGGAGAGACACACGCGGCATGAGCGGGGTGGGGGGAAAGGGGAGAGACACGGGGCATGAGCGGGGGTGAGGAGCAAGGGGAGAGAGACACGGGGCATGAGCAGGGGGTGGGGGGAAGGGGAGAGACACACAGGGCATGAGCGGGGGGTGGTGGGAAGGGGAGAGAGACACGGGGCATGAGCGGGGGGTGGGGGGAAGGGGAGAGAGACACAGGGCATGAGCGGGGGTTGGGGGAAGTGGAGAGAGACACGGGGCATGAGCGGGGGGTGGGGGGAAGTGAGAGACACACGGGGCATGAGCGAGGGGTGGGGGGAGGTGAGAGACACACGGGGCATCAGCGGGGGTGGGGGGAAGGGAGAGACACATGGGGCATGAGCGGGGGTGGGGGAGGGGAGAGACGCACGGGGCATGAGCGGGGGGTGGGGGGAAGGGGAGAGACACGGGGCATGAGCGGGGGGTGGGGAGTAACACAAGGGAGACACGGGGCATGAGCGGGGGGTGAGGGGTAACAGGGGAGACAGGGCATGGGTGGGGGGTAACACAAGGGAGACATGGGGCATGAGCAGGGGGTGGGGGTAACACGAGGGAGACACGGAGCATGAGCGGGGGGTGGGGGTAACACAAGGGAGACACGGGGCATGAGCAGGAGGATAACACAAGGGAGACACGAGGCATGAGCTGGGGGTGGGGGGTAACACAAGGGAGACACGGGGCATGAGCTTGGGGGTAACACAAGGGAGACACAGGGCATGAGCGGGGGGTGGGGGGAACAGGACACATGGGGCATGAGCGGGGGTTGGGGAGGAACAGGGGAGACACACGGGGCATGAGCGGGGTGGGGGGAAGAGGGGAGACACACGGGGCTTGAGTGGGGGGTGGGGAGGAAGGGGAGTCACACGGGGCATGAGCAGGGGGGTGGGGGAACAGTAGGGAGACACGGGGCATGAGCGGGGGGTAGGGGGAAAGGGAGAGACACACAGGGCATGAGCGGGGGGTGGAGGGGAAGGGGAGAGACACATAGGGCATAAGCAGGGGGTGGGGGGGAAGGGGAGAGACACAAGGGGCATGAGCGGGAGATGGGGGGAAGGGGAGAGACACACGGGGCATGAGCGGGGGGTGGGGGGAAAGGAGGGAGACACGGGGCATGAGCGGGGGTGGGGGGAAGGGGAGAGAAACACAGGGCATGAGCGGGGGCGAAAGGGAGAAACACTGGGCATGAGCGGGGGGTGGGAGGAAGGGCAGAGACGCACGGGCATGAGCGGGAGGTGGGGGGAAGGGGAGAGACACACGGCGCATGAGCGGGAGATGGGGGAGGGGAGAGACACACAGGGCTTGAGAGAGGGGTGCGGGAAAGGGAGAGACACACGGGGCATGAGTGGGGGGGTGGGGGGAAGGGGAGAGAGACACGGGGCATGAACTGGGGGTGGGGGGGAAGGGGAGAGAGACACAGGGCATGAGCAGGGGGTGGGGGGGAAGGGGAGAGAGACACGGGGGCATGAGCAGGGGGTTGAGGGGAACAGTAGAGAGACACGGGGCATGAGCGGGGGGTGGGGGGGAAGGGGAGAGAGACATGGGCATGAGCGGGGGGTGGGGTGGGGGTGGGGGTGGGGGGGAGGGGAGAGACACACGGGGCATGAGCGGGGGGTGGGGGGAAGGGGAGAGACATGGGGCATGAGCGGGGGGTGATGAGCAAGGGGAGAGAGACACGGGGCATGAGTGGGGGCTGGGGTAAGGGGAGAGACACACAGGGCATGAGCGGGGGGTGGGGGGAAGGGGAGAGAGAAACGGGGCTTGAGCAGGGGGTGGGGGAACAGTAGAGAGACACGGGGCATGAGCGGGGGGGTGGGGGGGGAAGGGGAGAGAGACATGGGCATGAGCGGGGGGTGGGGTGGGGGTGGGGGTGGGGGGGAGGGGAGAGACACACGGGGCATGAGCGGGGGGTGGGGGGAAGGGGAGAGACACACGGGGCATGAGCGGGGTGAGGGGGAAGGGGAGAGACATGGGGCATGAGCGGGGGGTGATGAGCAAGGGGAGAGAGACACGGGGCATGAGTGGGGGGTGGGGTAAGGGGAGAGACACACAGGGCATGAGCGGGGGGTGGGGGGAAGGGGAGAGAGAAACGGGGCTTGAGCAGGGGGTGGGGGAAGGGGAGAGAGACACGGGGCATGAGCGGGGGGTGGGGGGAAGGGGAGAGAGACACGGGGCATCAGCGGGGGGTGGGGGTTTAAGGGGAGAGAGACACGGGGCATGAGCGGGGGGTGGGGGAAGGGGAGAGACACACGGGGCATGAGCGGGGGGTGGGGGGGAAGTGAGAGACACACGGGGCATGAGCGGGGGATGGGGGGAGGGGAGAGACACACGGGGCATGAGCAGGGGGTGGGGGGAGGTGAGAGACACACGGGGCCTGAGCAGGGGGTTGGGGGAAGGGGAAAGAGACACGGGGCATGAACTGGGAGTGGGGGGGAACAGGGGAGACACGGGGCATGAGCGGGGGTGGGGGGAAGTGGAGATAGACATGGGGCATGAGCGGGGGTGGGGGGAACAGGAGAGACACACGGGGCATAAGCAGGGGGTGGGTGGGAGGGGAGAGACACACGGAGCATGAGCGGGGGTGGGGGAGGGGAGAGACACACGGGGCATGAGCGGGGGGTGGGGGGAAGGGGAGAGACACGGGGCATGAGCGGGGGTGGGGAGTAACACAAGGGAGACACGGGGCATGAGCGGGGGGTGAGGGGTAACAGGGGAGACAGGGCATGGGTGGGGGGTAACACAAGGGAGACATGGGGCATGAGCAGGGGATGGGGGTAACACGAGGGAGACACGGGGCATGAGCGGGGGGTGGGGGGTAACACAAGGGATACACGGGGCATGAGCAGGGGGATAACACAAGGGAGACACGAGGCATGAGCGGGGGTGGGGGGAACAGGGCACACGGAGCATGAGCGGGGGTTGGGGGGAACAGGGGAGACACTCGGGGCATGAGCGGGGTGGGGGGAAGAGGGGAGACACACAGGGCTTGAGTGGGGGGTGGGGGGAAGGGGAGAGAGACACAGGGCATGAGCGGAGGGGTGGGGGGAACAGTAGGGAGACACGGGGCATGAGCGGGGGGTGGGGGAAGGGGAGAGACACACAGGGCATGAGCGGGGGGTGGAGGGGAAGGGGAGAGACACACGGGGCATGAGCGGGGTGGGGGGAAGAGGGGAGACACACTGAGCTTGAGTGGGGGGTGGGGGGAAGGGGAGAGAGACACAGGGCATGAGCGGGGGCGAAAGGGAGAGACACTGGGCATGAGCGGGGGGTGGGAGGAAGGGCAGAGGCGCACGGGCATGAGCGGGGGGTGGGGGGGAAGGGGAGAGACACACAGCGCATGAGCGGGAGATGGGGGGAGGGGAGAGACACACAGGGCTTGAGAGGGGGGTGCGGGAAAGGGAGAGACACACGGGGCATGAGTGGGGGGGTGGGGGGAAGGGGAGAGAGACACGGGGCTTGAACTGGGGGTGGGGGGAAGGGGAGAGAGACACAGGGCATGAGCAGGGGGTGGGGGGGAAGGGGAGAGAGACACGGGGCATGAGCAGGGGCTGAGGGGAACAGTAGAGAGACACGGGGCATGAGCGGGGGGTGGGAGGGAAGGGGAGAGAGACATGGGCATGAGCGGGGGGTGGGGTGGGGGTGAGCGTGGGGGGGAGAGACACACGGGGCATGAGCGGGGGGTGGGGGGAAGGGGAGAGACACACGGGGCATGAGCGGGGTGGGGGGAAGGGGAGAGACATGGGGCATGAGCGGGGGGTGATGAGCAAGGGGAGAGAGACACGGGGCATGAGTGGGGGGTGGGGTAAGGGGAGAGACACACAGGGCATGAGCGGGGGGTGGGGGGAAGGGGAGAGAGAAACAGGGCTTGAGCAGGGGGTGGGGGAAAGGGGAGAGAGACACGGGGCATGAGCGGGGGGTGGGGGGAAGGGGAGAGAGACACGGGGCATCAGCGGGGGCTGGGAGTTTAAGGGGAGAGAGACACGGGGCATGAGCGGGGGGTGGGGGGAAGTGAGAGACACACGGGGCATGAGCGGGGGATGGGGGGAGGGGAGAGACACACGGGGCATGAGCAGGGGGTGGGGGGAGGTGAGAGACACACGGGGCATGAGCAGGGGGTGGGGGGAAGGGGAAAGAGACACGGGGCATGAGCCGGGAGTGGGGGGAACAGGGGAGACACAGGGCATGAGCGGGGGTGGGGGGAAGTGGAGATAGACATGGGGCATGAGCGGGGGTGGGGGGAACAGGAGAGACACACGGGGCATAAGCGGGGGGTGGGTGGGAGGGGAGAGACACGCAGGGGGTGGGGGGAGGTGAGAGACACACGGGGCATGAGCCGGGGTGTGGGGAAGGGAGAGACACACGTGGCAGGAGCGGGGCTGGGGGAGTTGAGAGACACACGGGGCATGAGCGGGGGGTGGGGGGAAGGGGAGAGACACGGGGCATGAGCGGGGGTGGGGAGTAACACAAGGGAGACACGGGGCATGAGCGGGGGGTGAGGGGTAACAGGGGAGACAGGGCATGGGTGGGGGGTAACACAAGGGAGACATGGGGCATGAGCAGGGGGTGGGGGTAACACGAGGGAGACACGGGGCATGAGCGGGGGGTGGGGCGGTAACACAAGGGATACACAGGGCATGAGCAGGGGGATAACACAAGGGAGACACGAGGCATGAGCTGGGGGTGGGGGGTAACAGAAGGGAGACACGGGGCATGAGCTTGGGGGTAACACAAGGGAGACACAGGGCATGAGCGGGGGGTGGGGGGAACAGGGCACACGGAGCATGAGCGGGGGTTGGGGGGGAACAGGGGAGACACACAGGGCATGAGCGGGGTGGGGGGAAGAGGGGAGACACACAGGGCTTGAGTGGGGGGTGGGGGGGAAGGGGAGAGAGACATGGGGCGTGAGCAGGGGGTGGGGGGAACAGTAGGGAGACACGGGGCATGAGCGGGGGTGGGGGGAAGGGGAGAGACACACAGGGCATGAGCGGGGGGTGGAGGGGAAGGGGAGAGACACACAGGGCATGAGCAGGGGGTGGGGGGGAAGGGGAGAGACACACGGGGCATGAGCGGGAGATTTTGGGAAGGGGAGAGACACACGAGGCATGAGCGGGGGTGGGGGAAAGGAGGGAGACATGGTGCATGAGCGGGGGGTGGGGGGAAGGGGAGAGAAACACGGGGCATGAGCGGGGGCGAAAGGGAGAGACACTGGGCATGAGCGGGGGGTGGGGGGGTTGGGGAGAGACACACGGGGCATGAGCGGGGGGTGGGAGGAAGGGCAGAGACGCACGGGCATGAGCGGGGGGCGGGGGGAAGGGGAGAGACACACGGCGCATGAGCGGGAGATGGGGGGAGGGGAGAGACACACAGGGCTTGAGAGGGGGGTGCGGGAAAGGGAGAGACACACGGGGCATGAGTGGGGGGGTGGGGGGAAGGGGAGAGAGACACGGGGCATGAGCTGGGGGTGGGGGGAAGGGGAGAGAGACACAGGGCATGAGCAGGGGGTGGGGGGAAGGGGAGAGAGACACGGGACATGGGCGGGGGTTGAGGGGAACAGTAGAGAGACACGGGGGCATGAGCAGGGGGTGGGGGGGAAGGGGAGAGAGACACGGGGCATGAGCAGGGGCTGAGGGGAACAGTAGAGAGACACGGGGCATGAGCGGGGGGTGGGAGGGAAGGGGAGAGAGACACAGGGCATGAGCAGGGGGTGGGGGGAAGGGGAGAGAGACACGGGGCATGAGCAGGGGCTGAGGGGAACAGTAGAGAGACACGGGGCATGAGCGGGGGGTGGGAGGGAAGGGGAGAGAGACATGGGCATGAGCGGGGGGTGGGGTGGGGGTGAGCGTGGGGGGGAGAGACACACGGGGCATGAGCGGGGGGGTGGGGGGAAGGGGAGAGACACACGGGGCATGAGCGGGGTGGGGGGAAGGGGAGAGACATGGGGCATGAGCGGGGGGTGATGAGCAAGGGGAGAGAGACACGGGGCATGAGTGGGGGGTGGGGTAAGGGGAGAGACACACAGGGCATGAGCGGGGGGTGGGGGGAAGGGGAGAGAGAAACAGGGCTTGAGCAGGGGGTGGGGGAAAGGGGAGAGAGACACGGGGCATGAGCGGGGGGTGGGGGGAAGGGGAGAGAGACACGGGGCATCAGCGGGGGCTGGGAGTTTAAGGGGAGAGAGACACGGGGCATGAGCGGGGGGTGGGGGGAAGTGAGAGACACACGGGGCATGAGCGGGGGATGGGGGAGGGGAGAGACACACGGGGCATGAGCAGGGGGTGGGGGGAGGTGAGAGACACACGGGGCATGAGCAGGGGGTGGGGGGAAGGGGAAAGAGACACGGGGCATGAGCCGGGAGTGGGGGGAACAGGGGAGACACGGGGCATGAGCGGGGGTGGGGGGAAGTGGAGATAGACATGGGGCATGAGCGGGGGTGGGGGGAACAGGAGAGACACACGGGGCATAAGCGGGGGGTGGGTGGGAGGGGAGAGACACGCAGGGGGTGGGGGGAGGTGAGAGACACACGGGGCATGAGCCGGGGTGTGGGGAAGGGAGAGACACACGTGGCAGGAGCGGGGGTGGGGGAGTTGAGAGACACACGGGGCATGAGCGGGGGGTGGGGGGAAGGGGAGAGACACGGGGCATGAGCGGGGGTGGGGAGTAACACAAGGGAGACACGGGGCATGAGCGGGGGGTGAGGGGTAACAGGGGAGACAGGGCATGGGTGGGGGGTAACACAAGGGAGACATGGGGCATGAGCAGGGGGTGGGGGTAACACGAGGGAGACACGGGGCATGAGCGGGGGGTGGGGCGGTAACACAAGGGATACACAGGGCATGAGCAGGGGGATAACACAAGGGAGACACGAGGCATGAGCTGGGGGTGCGGGGTAACAGAAGGGAGACACGGGGCATGAGCTTGGGGGGTAACACAAGGGAGACACAGGGCATGAGCGGGGGGTGGGGGGAACAGGGCACACGGAGCATGAGCGGGGGTTGGGGGGGAACAGGGGAGACACACGGGGCATGAGCGGGGTGGGGGGAAGAGGGGAGACACACAGGGCTTGAGTGGGGGGTGGGGGGGAAGGGGAGAGAGACATGGGGCGTGAGCAGGGGGTGGGGGGAACAGTAGGGAGACACGGGGCATGAGCGGGGGTGGGGGGAAGGGGAGAGACACACAGGGCATGAGCAGGGGGTGGAGGGGAAGGGGAGAGACACACAGGGCATGAGCAGGGGGTGGGGGGGAAGGGGAGAGACACACGGGGCATGAGCGGGAGATTTGGGGGAAGGGGAGAGACACACGAGGCATGAGCGGGGGTGGGGGGAAAGGAGGGAGACATGGTGCATGAGCGGGGGGTGGGGGGAAGGGGAGAGAAACACGGGGCATGAGCGGGGGCGAAAGGGAGAGACACTGGGCATGAGCGGGGGGTGGGGGGGTTGGGGAGAGACACACGGAGCATGAGCGGGGGGTGGGAGGAAGGGCAGAGACGCACGGGCATGAGCGGGGGGCGGGGGGAAGGGGAGAGACACACGGCGCATGAGCGGGAGATGGGGGGAGGGGAGAGACACACAGGGCTTGAGAGGGGGGTGCGGGAAAGGGAGAGACACACGGGGCATGAGTGGGGGGGTGGGGGGAAGGGGAGAGAGACACGGGGCATGAGCTGGGGGTGGGGGGAAGGGGAGAGAGACACAGGGCATGAGCAGGGGGTGGGGGGAAGGGGAGAGAGACACGGGACATGGGCGGGGGTTGAGGGGAACAGTAGAGAGACACGGGGCATGAGCGGGGGGTGGGGGGGAAGGGGAGAGAGACATGGGCATGAGCGGGGGGTGGGGTGGCGGTGGGGTGGGGGGTAGGGGAGAGACACACGGGGCATGAGCGGGGGGTGGGGGGAAGGGGAGAGACACAGAGGGCATGAGCGGGGTGGGGGGAAGGGGAGAGACATGGGGCATGAGCGGGGGGTGATGAGCAAGGGGAGAGAGACACGCGGCATGAGTGGGGGGTGGGGTAAGGGGAGAGACACACAGGGCATGAGCGGGGGGTGGGGGGAAGGGGAGAGAGAAACGGGGCTTGAGCAGGGGGTGGAGGGAAGGGGAGAGAGACACGGGGCATGAGCAGGGGGTGGGGGGAAGGGGAGAGAGACATGGGGCATCAGCGGGGGGTGGGGGTTTAAAGGGAGAGAGACACGGGGCATGAGCGGGGGTGGGGGAAGGGGAGAGACACACGGGGCATGAGCGGGGGGTGGGGGGGAAGTGAGAGACACACGGGGCATGAGCAGGGGATGGGGGAGGGGAGAGACACACGGGGCATGAGCAGGGGGTGGGGGAGGTGAGAGACACAAGGGGCATGAGCAGGGGGTGGGGGGAAGGGGAAAGAGACACGGGCATGAGCCGGGAGTGGGGCGGGAACAGGGGAGACACAGGGCATGAGCGGGGGTGGGGGGAACAGGAGAGACACAGGGCATGAGCGGGGGTGGGAGGAACAGGGGAGACACGGGGCATGAGCAGGGGGTGGGGGGTAACACAAGGGAGACACGGGGCATGAGCGGGGGTGGGGGAATGGGAGAGACACACGGGGCATGAGCGGGGGTGGAGGGGAAGGGGAGAGACACACGGGGCATGAGCGGGGGGTGGGGGAAGGGGAGAGACACACGGGCATGAGCGGAAGGGAGTGGGGGGTAACACGAGGGAAACACGAGGCATGACCGGGGGTGGGGGAACACGAGGGAGACACGGGGCATGAGCGGGGGGTGGGGGCAACATGAGACACGGGCATGAGCAGGGTGTGGGGAGAACACGAGGGAGACACGGGGCATGAGCGGGGGTGGGGGGTAACACGAGGGAGAGACGGGGCATGAGCGGGGGTGGTGGGTAACATGAGGGAGACACGGGGCATGAGCGGGTGGTGGGGGAGTAACACGGGGCATGAGCAGGGGGGTGCGGGGAACATGAGGGAAACACGGGGCATGAGCAGGGGGGTGGGGGTACAGAAGGGAAACACAGGGCATGAGCGGGGGGTTGGGGGTGGGGGTACAGGATGGAGACATGGGACATGACCTTAGGGTGGGGGGCAACAGGAGACACGGGGCATGAGCAGGGAGGTACACGAGGGAAACACGGGCATGAGAGTAGGGTGGGGGTGACCAGGGGAGACACGGGGCATGAGCGGGGGTGGGGGGAATAGGAGAGAGACATGGGGCATGAGCGGGGTTAGGTGGAACAGGGGAGACACGGGGCATGAGCGGGGGTGGGGGGAAGGGGAGAGAGGCACGGGGCATCAGAGGGGGGTGGGGGTTTAAGGGGAGAGAGACACAGGGCATGAGCGGGGGGTGGGGGAAGGGGAGGGACACACGGGGCATGAGCGGGGGGTGGGGGGGAAGTGAGAGACACACGGGGCATGAGCGGGGGATGGGGGGGAGGGGAGAGACACACGGGGCATGAGCAGGGGGTGGGGGTGGTGAGAGACACACGGGGCATGAGCAGGGGGTGGGGGGAAGGGGAAAGAGACACGGGGCATGAGCCGGGAGTGGGGGGGAACAGGGGAGACATGGGGCATGAGCGGGGGTGGGGGGAATAGGAGATAGACATGGGGCATGAGCGGGGGTGGGGGGAACAGGAGAGACACAGGGCATGAGCAGGGGTGGGGGGAACAGCGGAGACACGGGGTATGAGCAGGGGGTGGCGGTAACACAAGGGAGGCACGGGCATGAGCTGGGGTGGGGGGTAACAGGGGAGACAGGGCATGAGCAGGGGGTGGGGGGGTAACACAAGGGAGACACGGGGCATGAGCGGGGGTGGGGGTAACACGAGGGAGACACGGGACATGAGCAGGGGGTGGGGGGTAACACAAGGGAGACACGGGGCATGAGCTGGGGGTGGGGGGGGAATACAAGGGAGACACGGGGCATGAGCTGGGGGTAACACAAGGGAGACACGGTTCATGAGCGGGGGGTGGGGGAACAGGGCACACGGGGTATGAGCGGGGGGTGGGGGTTAACAGGGGAGACACACAGGGCATGAGCGGGGGTGGGGGGAAGAGGGGAGACACACGGGGCATGAGTGGGGGGTGGGGGGAAGGGGAGAGAGACACGGGGCATGAGCTGGGGGTGGGGGAACAGTAAGGAGACACGGGGCATGAGCGGGGGTGGGGGGAATGGGAGAGACACATGGGGCATGAGCGGGGGGTGGAGGGGAAGGGGAGAGACACACAGGGCATGAGCGGGGGGTGGGGGGAAGGGGAGAGACACACGGGCATGAGCGGAAGGGGGTGGGAGTAACACGAGGGAAACACGAGGCATGACCGGGGTGGGGGAACACGAGGGAGACACGGGGCATGAGTAGGGGGTGGGGGCAACAGGAGACACGGGCATGAGCAGGGTGTGGGGGGAACACGAGGGAGACACGGGGCATGAGCGGGGGTGGGGGGTAACACGAGGGAGACACGGGGCATGAGCGGGGGTGGTGGGTAACATGAGGGAGACACGGGGCATGAGCGGGGGGGTGGGGGAGTAACACGGGGCATGAGCGGGGGGGTGCGGGGAACATGAGGGAAACACGGGGCATGAGCAGGAGGGTGGGGGTACAGAAGGGAAACACAGGGCATGAGCGGGGGGGTTGGGGGTGGGGGTACAGGAGGGAGACATGGGACATGACCTTAGGGTGGGGAGGCAACAGGAGACACGGGACATGAGCAGGGGGTACACGAGGGAAACACGGGGCATGAGAGGAGGGTGGGGGTGACCAGGGGAGACATGGGGCATGAGCGGGGGTGGGGGGAATAGGAGAGAGACATGGGGCATGAGCGGGGTTAGGGGGAACAGGGGAGACACGGGGCATGAGCGGGGGTGGGGGAACAGGGGAGACACAGGGCATGAGCGGGAGGTGGGGCGTAACACAAGGGAGACACGGGGCATGAGCGGGGGAAGGGGGGGAGGGGAGAGACACACGGGGCATGAGCAGGGGGTGGGGGTGGTGAGAGACACACGGGGCATGAGCAGGGGGTGGGGGGAAGGGGAAAGAGACACGGGGCATGAGCCGGGAGTGGGGGGGAACAGGGGAGACATGGGGCATGAGCGGGGGTGGGGGGAATAGGAGATAGACATGGGGCATGAGCGGGGGTGGGGGGAACAGGAGAGACACAGGGCATGAGCAGGGGTGGGGGGAACAGCGGAGACACGGGGTATGAGCAGGGGGTGGCGGTAACACAAGGGAGGCACGGGC